>NC_138532.1:25158613-26358613 GCF_964234715.1 Podarcis melisellensis | reverse complement strand
GCCCCTCCACACGGAAGCGGCACATTGACATCAAGGTTCTAAAGAGAGGAGATGACTCAGTTGGAGATCCGTTGGGTTGGCTATGGCACCTCTGCTGAACTGAGGCCAACTTGAGCTGGCTTTGCGGTGCACGAGGCCTGCGAGAATTGAACACACTTTTTTGACCTAAGCCAACTGTTTGGATGGGGTGGACCTCACCAAAAGCTTATCCATCTACTCATGCATCTAGCCATGCATTATTCTTATTTTAAGTTTTTTCACTGCCCATTGTGACTTTGGGGTTTTGCCATTTATTGTTCACTGTTTGCTTTGTTTTTGACTGAAATTATATCAGTTGCTTCATTTGGTAGCCAGAGACCCTTATGAGTGAAGCACATAATGCAAAATAATGGATTCAAATGAGAAATGAGATTCCGATTAAATGTTGGGAAGAATTTTCTGGTGGTGAGAGCTGCTTAAAAGTGGAATGGACTACACAGGAAGGTGATGGCTTCTCCTTCACTGGAGCTATTTAATCAAAGGTTGGATGGCCATCTGTCAGGGATTCTTTAGCTGTGATTCCTGCATTTCAGGAAGTTGGACTAGATAACCCTCAGGGTCCCTAACAACTCTATCATTCTATGATTCTACAAGCATCTTAAGGAAACAAACATGTTTTGAGATGCTGTAGTCATTACTTTGGGAAATATCACACTGACTTTGTGGCCTTGGATATGCAGGTCCGGGTCTTTGTTTTGCCATGGATGCATTCTAGATGGCCTTAGACAAGTGGTCTCAATCTCAAAGTGGTGGCAGAACCCATTATGTATCTTCATGCAAGATTTATGGGTGCAGAGATGCCCTGCTTGAGGTCTTCTCAGTGCTACTCAAGATCTTTGTATCTTTGTAATTAGAGGTATTAACAATGAAGTGCAAGATTTATGGGTGCAGAGATGCCCTGCTTGAGGTCTTCTCAGTGCTACTCAAGATCTTTGTATCTTTGTAATTAGAGGTATTAACAATGAAGTTGAGAACTTTTTCCAGTTGTGCTTTATTTATCTGATTCATACCCAAGGAAGTGCCTCTTTCCAAACCGGGGTGGGGGGATATGAACCCAAATTCATCTGGTTTTTACCCAACATTTTAAACTGCTGCATCACTCTTACTACCTTAGCACACTCTAGTATCATCACAATAGAGAAAACCTGAATAGTCTGTGTCCAGAGGCGGGGAACTTTTCCCAGTCCAAGGGCCATACTGTCTTCTGGGCAACCTTCTGGGGGCCACATGCAAGTGCTGGGCAGGGTCAGAGGCAAATATTGGGGGGAGAAACAAATGCAAATCTTGCCGTTGTGAAGTAGGCTAATTTCTACACACTCACTCAGCACTCTCTATCCTCCTCTTAGGGAAGCAAGAGGGAATATCAAAGTTAAGGGTCATATCCAAGCCAGGCAAAAGTGGCTTCAAAGAAGAGCTGGTGGGGACCACAGCCTGGAGAGAGTCTCAAGGGCCATATAGAGATGCTTCAGAGGCCTGTATGTGGCCCCTTGGCCTGAGCTTCCACATTCCTGGTATTTACGAATAGACTACGTATGAGTCATAGAGGCACCCTGTAGCCAAGACTCAGGTTTGTTTGTTTTTTAATTTCGTGCCTGCCTATGCCCCCAAGACACACTGCTCAAAAGCTTACACATCTTCTATTGCATTTGTTCTTTGGGTAAAGGAGAGCTTTGTTTGTTTCATAGAGTTTTTTCTCCCTGGCATCTTTTGCAAGCGATGTGCTCTCCCTAGGAAATTGCATATACTTTTTATATACCCAGCTAACACATCCACACCAGTTAATTAAAGAACCAATGCCCAGGTGAAACCATGCCTGGATTGTGGGGGCTGAATAAGGACTTAATAGTTGTTGTATATCTTGAGACATGTAACCAACCACAGATGGCCTAAGAAGCCTCAATCCAGAAGAAGCACTGGGATGGGATGGGGAATGATCGATAGTTATTTATTAAAGGTGGAATAGCTACCTTGTTAATTTTAAATTAAAGGCCTAGCTGGGAGATTGACAAGGCTTGATTTAAAGTATTAAAGAGTTAGCTGGCACACTGTGTGCCAGGAATCTTAAAAAACTGCTTATCTTAGCCCATTGTCGGCTGCCGAGCCTTGCGTCAGGGGCCTTTGAAACACCTGCAACTTCTCCTCTGATGTGCTGACTAAGGCCCGTGTGCCAGTGTTTCCTGAGGAAATAAAAAGCATTAAAGACCCAGCAGAAGGCTCCCTATAAATTATAAATCAGAACTTTATTGCCGGGGCCATCAGAGTCTGTGGCAGCAAAAGTCTCTCTCTGTGTTTGTGTGTGTGTTGGGGTGTGTGGGGAAGCTGGTAGCCTGTTGTGGCTGCCTGCCTGGATTTAAGAGAGTGTATACAAAAAGCACATCATTTTGTTTTTCCTCCATATGTACAAGCAGAGATGCCTGGCAATGCTAGTCAGACATAACAATCAAAGCATATGTGGAAAGTGAGAAATAGGGGCAATGGAAGGACTGCTAAGCTCTCTGCTCTGCTGCCCCCAGTGGTTAGACAATTGAAGACCCTCCAAGTGACCCTATTTTCTAGGAACAGTCCTGCATTTACAGAAGCCATTTTAGTTTCTGATTTCATGGAATCATGGAATTGCAAAGTTTGAAGGGACCACAATTTGATCCTGGAATGTCCCATTTTCCCTTAGGAAGTCCCTATTTTCATCTGAGAAATGCTGGAGGGTGTTGGAGTTATGCAACCCCTGAGCCAAGGAGATAATTATACAACCTTTAGAAGACAACTGAAGTTTTTTAAATGTTTTATTATGTTTTTATATATGTTGGAAGCCATCCAGAGTGGCTGAGGCAACCTAGTCAGATGGGTGGGCTGCCATTATTATTATTATTATTATTATTATTATTATTATTATTATTATTTAGCACATCCTTATTTACATCAGAGAAATATTGGAGGATATGCAATTGGTGCTGCAGTTCTGGCTTTGGGGTGACTACACCCACCTTGGCAGTCCACTGGCTTTGTGGGGGGCAGGGATTGAAACTATGAAGCTATTAATGAATTTAAGAACCAGAAATGTGTTTGTAAATTAGGTGGGGGCTGCAACTCTGGGCTGGGTGAAATGCAAGATCTACATGTTGATAACCACAGGCATCACTGTCAAGATCATGTATCCTCTAGCAGTTTATCTCAAGACATGCTTATCTCCTAAGAAAGGGAGAGGAGAAAAGGAGGAACAGAAGATCCTGTTTCTCAGCCTTGTTATTGTGAAGTGTAAAAATTTCTACTCTCACCATGTGTATCTCTTTGTGCTACGTCACAGTGAATGTGAAGTAGAAATACTCTTGGGGTCTAACTTGCATCATCCACATGGTGAGAGTAAGTTAGAACACATTGCAATGCTTTAATAAATAAACATCCCATTTGACTGCCAACTGGAGTCTGAACCTTATTGACCATCCAGGCTTGAACCCACAAAGTATTGCATATTGAACCCCCATATTTTCCCCAACAGCTTCTTCTGACCTGGTCAGGGTCTAAAAGGTTCCTAGCTGGACTTGGTCTTGGTCTCGGCAGCCAGCCTTGACCTTTTCTACTTGGCTTCTATGCCAGTCTAAATAATTATTGCTCCTCCACTGTCTGCCTTTGGGATGTTTCTCAGGCCCTGCCTGGGGCCTGTTACTACAGAGGCTCACAACAAGTTTCTGGTTAGTCAGGCTTTATTCAATAAAGTGATACAGGGCAGAGTCCAGAGAATCTGTGAGAACTTTCTATTATGACACACACTATATAGGACAACTATACACCATCTTGGTTGTTTTATGCTCTTCCCCCATCACCCCATCACCCCACTATCTCTTTATCCAAACCACAGTCCTTGGAAATACTCACCCAATTATTTTTACTGTACATGCGGAGCCCTGCTTGTACTTTATATAGATTTTCTCCCCACTCTAATATTCAGTTAGGTTCCTCCTATCTGGTTCTCACAAGGCCACAGTCTTACAAAGTGAAACTGGCCTTACTGATAATGGGTTTTACAGAATTTCCACAGTAGCAGGCAATGTGGCAACCCCACTCTCCCAATGATTTTGAACTACAACCTCCATTATCCTTGACCATTGACCATGCTGGTTGGAGCTGATAGACACTGCAGTGCACTGACACCTGGAGAGCACCACACTGGTACACCTGATCCTGATGTCCTACTGTCCAGCACCTCAAAAAAAATATATGTGTAGTTAGGAGGAACACCACTGGTTTTGTATTGCATCAATACATTGGTCCATCTATCTCAGTATTGTCTACACTGATTGACAGTGACTCTTGAGGATTTCAGGCTATGGTCTCTCCCAGTCCAACCTGGATCCACCAGGAATAGAACCTGAGACCTTCTGAGTGCAAGGCAGATGTTCTCCTGCTGAGTTGCAGAGCTCCCCAACTTGCCAGCTATGAGTGCTCTGGGAGAGACTGAGCAAGTATGTGAGCAAAGATGGGTTGCATTGTAATTCTTGATTTCCAGACAACCAACTTCCCTATTCAGAGACCTGAATCTTGAAAGCCATATATATTATACAAAATAAGGCAATCTCAGGCACCTTTGCATAATATACATTGGACAGCAGCATTTAAGGGATATTTATTGGTTTTATGGTCATTACCACAATCATCTACTATATACAAACTGGATAAAATCACATTATCAACAATGTTTCTTTGAGGTCTTTTTTAGAGACAAGTAATGTATATATAACATCTCTGGGATTCACAGAATTAAAATCAATACATGTTTTCTTCCTGCAGATTTAAAGGAGCAGATTGTAATCAATAGGTTATATAACATCTCTACAATCTCTTAAATTAATTTTAGGAAACATTTTCTGCAACTTCAGGATGTCCACTGCAAATCATGGCAACTCTTATTCATAACAAATATCTCTTCCTTGGATAATAGCAATAAAATTGTTTTGGTCGTGGGACAAGGAGTCTTTAATCAAGGCAATATCATATCATTTTGAATTTTTCCTCCTCCCCTTAAAATCATGTGTCCAGATGGGCAGATTATGCTTGTGTTTCAAATTGTTGTGAAATGCTATAGCCTCTAGTTTTGAGGTGTGAGTGCCTCAAAACTGTTTACATAGCCAAAATGGCACCACTACAGGCTTGGGGGGCTCCCAAGGTTTGCAGTCACACCGCAGATCTTCAGGGACAAATACTCAAAAGAGTTACTTGAGAACTGAGTGTAATTGCTGGCCATTGAAAGCTGAGTGGTTTTGGGGGGAGGGGGCAAAAAGCAGGTGGGTGAAAGAATAGAATAGACTGAAGTCCAACATTTGATTGCAAGCCCCCCTTGCAAATACCAAAATATCACTGTCACCTCTCAGTGCTCAAAGGGAAGATGGCACTACAGACTTCTTTTTGGTCTGTATCATGACAAAAGACCAGAAGTCTAACAGGTGTAGGAGTCAAATGCATAGATAGATGCATACATAGATAACAATTGTATAAATCCCAGCAATAGACAAATCTGACAATTTTGGTTTATCTCAGTTCCTTCCCCCCCCCCCCCGCCCCCAACCTTAAGTTCAGTTCTCTACCTTTCCACATCAGTTTGCTATTCTTTTGAGGGGAATCAGCATTTTCATTCAATTTTCTCCTAATGTACACATATTTGCATGCCGTTCTACCCATTATGAATATTTCTGCCGTGCAATTTTCTCTACTATAATGCATTTCTGTATGCTATCTTCACAAATGAATGGATTTTTAATGCACACGTTACCCCAGTATATGCATCTTTGTACACATTACGTGGACAGAGAACTGCCTTGCAAAATTCAGGAGGCTGTAGATTTCAAAGGCTGGCTATGTTTTGGTGTGTGTATTATTTCGGACACTGCAGATTAGATAGGTTAACATTTAAATGTGAACTGAACTGAATTTTTCCTGTGTTCCTAATAAATGTCTAGGGTTTTTGTTTGCTTGTCTGGGAAATAGTTCTTCAGTGGGGGACAGAAGTGAGGGGAATCACACCTGTCTACTGCAGTCTTTTTGATCACTTGCATGAAAACAATCTACTAACCTAGTCATAGGGCAGTCCCCCCCCCGCCCATATGGGGCAAACTGTGGCTGGGGTGGGGGTATTGGGATTTTGATTGGGGAAACAACACAAAGGGGAAAGTTTAAAATAACCGCTCCCCATAGTCCCTGCTCCAATTAATTTTGTGGTCTTCATGGCTGCAACTCATTAAAAAAACACACACCAGGAGAACCAATCCCACATAATGCAGTTTAGCCCTGAAGTATAAGCCAGAACTATGCTCGTCTTCTGTGCAAGGCTAATAATATATCTATCATCTATATCTATCTATCTATCATCTATCTATCTATCTATCATCTATCTATATCTATCTATCTATCTATCTATCTATCTATCTATCTATCTATCTATCTATCATCTATCTATCTATCATCTATCAGTCTATCTATATCTATCTATCATCTATCATCTATCAATCTATCATCTATCCATCTCCTGGCAGCATTTGAACCTATGCCTTTAGGAAGCCCTGAGCTTCTAAATCCTGGCACCCAGAACCACTGAGAATCGCAATGTTGGGCTTCATTTTTATTGTTTGTATATATAGGTGCTCAAGGCTAAGATGTGGTTTTGAGTTCCTTATCCGGGACCATTAAAAGCTCCCTGTGCCAGCAGCATGACTTGAATAAGCTCAGCATTCCTCCAGGAGGAAAAGAAAAGACAGTCCTTAACTGCTACTGTTTATCCCTTTCATTCTCAGTTCATTATATGCAGCTTCAAACACAGACGACATTCACCTAGGTCTGTTAACGGAAAATAAAGATCACTGCCAGAGGCACCAATTGTTCCCATCCCCTGCACATATAATTTTTGTGCACTGTGCATGCACATGTGTTCCATGTGTGTGTTGCAATCTATTTCATTTTCTTTCTGATGTGGAAAAAGCAACTGGAGGAGAATTGGCCCTGTGGCACAGCGGGAGCATCGCCTTTATGAAAGTGACCCCCAGAAAGCAGGGAAATTTGAGTTTCCCTCCTGACCCCCAGATAAGGAATGTGAACAGCTTTCACCTTGATTTTCACAAACGCTTCCACACTGCCATCCCTGTGATCTTGGATGCTCAAGGCAAGCTGTACATCTATGGGATTCTAGCTTCCCCCACCAACACAAACATCCTATGAGAAAAGTATTTATCAAAACTAATAGGGATGCTTGAGAAATTTCATGTCTGCAAATTCTGATGCATAGTGAACTGACCTGTAAGTGGGGCTGGGGGATGATTTCAATTTAGTTTTCATTTAAAGCCAAACTTAGCAAATTTGCACTTTTCCAAAACAATATGAGGACAGAAACAAAGATGGCACCTGGCATATCTAGGTAGGGTTTGAACTAACTCTTGGCTGTAAACCTGAATAGCTGCTGCCATTCAGTGCAAATGTGTTGCATAGACCAATGGTCTGACTCAGGGCTTATCCACACTTAGCTTAAACAACTTAGCTTAAAATGCAGGGCTGTGCCTGGAAAGAGCAGGGCAAAAGTGTGGATAAGCCCTCAGTATAAGACAGCTTTCTGGGTTTTGGGTAGAAAGCCCAGCTTTCCTTTGTTTTTACACTGTGGGGTTCCCATTCAAATGTATCTGCAAGGCTTCCCTGTGCTGTCTTCCAATGAATTAATTGCTCACTGCCCCAACACCCAGATATTCCCTCTCTTTTCTTGATGTAAGAGAAATCCTGCTGCAGGCCTGTGCTCGGAGCCCTGTTGGAAAGCTGTACAAAACCCTATTTAATAAATATTTAAACATATTTAATAAATATGTTAAGTTAGCAACACCTGAAGACAGCACATTTCCCCATGTGTCTATCAGACCCATGCTATCGGTTTGTGTGTGCATGTAGGTCTATTAATCACGGGACCCTATTTATTCTTCCAAGTAGTCATTGAGATGTCAAACAGTGCTTTAACCACTTTCTCTCTCTTTTCTTAATGTTGGTCTTGGGGAGGGGGCTTTTCCATGCAGGCACCGGGTATGTTCCAGGATGTGGTTTGTGAAGCTGTGTGCGGATCAAATTAGCCAAACCACCGTGATGACTTTCATCAAATTAAAGTGGCATCTGAACGACAGCTGCAAATAAATGGATGATATCGTTGAAACACCAGGGGGTGGTTTACTCACAGCTTCTACAAAGTGGTAAACACGATGTCTGAGAGATGCCTTGGGGAGGAACCCAGAGCTAACCAAAAGCCACAGTTGTGTCAAAAGGATCTGATAGCCAGCAGCTCTGTTTGCATTTCAAACCACTGTTGTGATTTGGGATTTATATTTCTCTCCCCCCCCCAAAGTCTTGCTAGAGGCAACGTTTTCTCTGGCTGGGGTTTACGAGATGAATGCATTTCCCCCCATTTATTTAAGATACTTATATTAAAAAAAAAATTGGATCAGCTAAATAAGCAAATATAGTTTAGCTGCTTTCAGGACCCCGGAGGTGAAAAACCATTGCAGATTACACTCTCATTCCCCTTCCACTCTCCCTCCCCCATTGATCTCCAAAGTAACTGTATTTTACATGCTGACCCTGTTTAGTTTATCCTATTAGAAACCATCACTAAACAGATAAACTCATGGCTCTGTGGGTGTTTGGATTTCTGTAGTATTACTGTATCCTCTTTGGTTGTGTAGTCAATGCATAAAGGAGAGATTTCCTGAATATGGTTCAGCAAAACTCTCCCAGGTGTGGTGACATTTTGTACAGTACCCCTTTTATCCACCAAGGGTGGGGAAACCTGTGAACAGCAACTCATCCCTGATCATTGGCTGTGCTGGTTGGGTTAATGGGACTAGAGGATGACAAGCTCCCCTTCCATTCTTCAGTTTTCCAAGATCATAACTGTAGAATCTGGTTATCAGATCAAGAGGCACCAGTGGATTAGGGGTCATTAGAATACTGGCAGTATTTTCTGGGATGGAGGACCCAAGAAGGTGTGACTTCTGGAGTAGACTAGGCAAGACTTGCAGATTTTGAACAGTCTCAGTTCTGCTGAGTAAATATTTTGCAACCATCTCTTATGGAGATCTCTCTGGGTTTATAGTTACTTCTTGGTTGCCCCTGAATTTTAAATTTTGGCAGCTTTCTTACAAAGGAACACTTCTTTTATTCCTGCAATTTTCAGACCAATTGCTCACAAATCATATTGGGAGATTAAGTGGCTCCTTTTTTTATTACCCCAAAATTGTAATGTCTACTTCTGTGGGAAAACTACTATAGCTGTCATTGTGAAATGTGGTAAGACTCATTCTCTACTAAGGGGCAACATTGCCTTCAGATTCCATCCAGTCCTGCCTCAAAATAAAAAGGTTATGCCCAAAGAACCATTTACCCATAATTTGACAGATTTTACCAGCATTGAATGGGCTACCACGACTGAAAATTTCAACCACTTCTGTCCATTGTTCAGCCCAGACACTGAGGTCAAGCTCTGAGGGCCTTCTGGCAGTTCCTTTACTGCAAGAGGTGAGGTTACAGGGAACCAGGCAGAGGGCCTTCTTGATAATGGTGCCCTCCCTGTGGAACACCCTTCCATCAGATGTCAAGGAGATAAAGAACTACACAACTTTTAGAAGACATCAGCAAGGCATCTGGAAGCTTTTTATGTTTGATGTTTTACTGTGTTTGATGTTTTAATTTGTTGGAAGCTGCCCAGAATAGCTTGGGAAACCCAGCCAGACGGGTGGGGTATAAATAAAAAAAAATATTATTATCATTATTTCTTATGGCTGCCCTTGTAGAAAAACAGCTGCAGCTATCCATCTGAAATTAGGCAACAAAAGGGACAACTACGCCTGCAAAGTTTGTCCAATTCTGGTCAAATATAAAAAAGAGACTGTTCCCTTTTTTTGGAGTTCTCTAATTCAAATGCCTTTCAAAATATTTGCCTATAATTTGCTAGGATTTATCCATTCCAGAACAGTTACTATGACTGCACATTTTATCTATTCCTATTTTAAGGATGGAAATTGTTTGTTTTTTCCTTCCCCAGTACTGAAGGTGATGGGGGAGGAGCAGCTTAAGAAGCACCTATGACTGAGACAGGCTGTTCTCCAAAATGCCAAATCAAAGACCAAATCCAATCTTGTACTCAATGCACATTCAGTGGCTACTGGCAAGAATGACTATGCTCTGTCTCCAGGAGTTGGAGGTGTTATGCCTCTGAATACATGTTGCTGAAAACACAGGAGGGAAAAGTGCTCTTGTGCTCAGCTTCCCAAAAATATCTGGGCAGCCATTGTGAGAACTGGATGATGGACTTGGTGGTTCATTGGCCTTGTCCAGCAGGCACCTCTTATGTTCCTACTGTAAAATGTAGAATCCAGAAGTTGGAGGGTCATCTAGTCCAACCCCCTGCAATGCAGGAATCTCAGCTAAAGCATCCATGACAGATGGTCATCCAAACTCTGCTTAAAACATACAATGAAGAAGAGTCTATCACCTCCAGAGGAAGACCATTCATTCTGCTGTTGAATAGTTCTTACTGGTGGAAAATTCTTCCTGATGTTTAGTCAATTCTACCCTGTGGAGCAGGATAAAACAAGCTTGCTCTATCCAGGGGCGTCTTACCCATAGAGGCTAGTGGCACTTGGCACCAGGGCGCCAAGTTCTGGAGGGTGCCAGGGAAGAGGCGGAGGCTGGACGTGGCACCTCCCAGCATCAACTCACTGCCCTTGCCCACCTCGACCATGCTGCGCCAAAGCAGCGCTGTGCCCAGAGCCTCTGTCTGCCATGGCCACCGCAGCACAAAGCAGCCAGCTGAGCCGGGAGGCACCACGTCCAGCCTCTGCTTCTTCACTGCCAGAGGAGCTGCCCTCCAGCCGCTGCCCGCCTCCTCCAGCCCCGCCGGCAGTGCCGTCCTCCCTAAAAAAGGTTGGCAACTCTAGGAAATGGGGTGGGGCGGAGGGAGCTTTGCACCATGACACCGGATATGCTTAAGATGGCCCTGGCTCTATCTTTCATGTGACTGCCTTTGAAGAAGGCTCTCATATCACTTCTCAGTCTCCTCTTATCCAGGTTAAACATGCCCAGCTCCTTCAATCATTCCTCATAAGGCTTGGTTTCCAGACCCTTGATCATCTTGGTTGCCCTCCTCTGCACATGTTCCGGCTTGTCAATATCCTTCATAAACAGTTGTGCCCAGAACTGGACACAGGACTCCAGGTGTGGTCTGACCAAGGAAGAATAGAGTGGTACTATTACTTTCCTTGATCTAGACACTGTACTTGGATTGATTAAGTCTATAAGATATTCGTCAGCTCTTAATTTTTGCAGACTTCTTCTACTGCTCAAGTCAAGATCAACTAATATCAAATTTACACTTCTAGATGAATAACCTCTCTTTTCTATGCCTGTTCTCAGACACATCGAAATTGCAAATTGGATGGAAAGTATTTTGCCTTGAGGACATCTCTGCTAGTAATTAATAAGAGCAGTGATGAGCAACACTAACTAATTGTGTTGATGGCTATGACCATGAATTACTACTATTGCAATTATCAGTCATTATTATTATTACAGCAAATCACCACTATTGCTATCCTTGTTTTAAATTTCAGGGTGGAAATCTGGTCATGGTGGAACATGTCCTGGCCCCAGAGCATGTCCATCTTAATAGGTGTGGTGCTCAGCACAATCCGCTTAGATCAGGATATTATTGCAGCACTGCTTCTGATATGTGAGAAAAGCAAGAAATATACCTTTTTAAAAAGAAAGAAAGAAAGAAAGAAAGAAAGAAAGAAAGAAAGAAAGAAAGAAAGAAAGAAAGAAAGAAAGAAAGAAACCTTTTTTTAAAGTAAGAATGAATAATGGAAGGATGGTATACCAAGTTGTTTCCCTATTGCAGAATTACTTTAATAACACAACCACAATATTTAAAGTGAGTTTGGGGGTTCCTCAATAGTGTGGCCACTTATACATTTCCAACCACAGTGCAACCTTTTGCAATTTGTAGGTAAGGAGGCAGTTTGGAGAATGAGCATTGGTAGGACAACAGAACATCTGGTTGCCTTAAGAAATCCTCTAGAGTTAGATCGTGCAGATGCACAGGCTATCTTCTAAGGGTGGAGTGGACATTTTCATCCTGAAGGCTGCATTCCCTAGCAGGCCTCTTTTCAGAGGGAGGGGGTCACATCCTAGTGGTGGGTGAGGCAATGAATCTGATTGTTATCTTTGTACAGTCCTGTGCAGCCACACACACACCAGCAGTTTCTCCATTCAAACAAGCATTGTTACTGTTCATGGACATGTTGATGCCGGGGGAATGGCCATAGCTCAGTGGCAGAGCTCTTGCCTTGCATGTAGAAGGTCCCAGGTTCAATTCCCCAGCATCTTCAGGTAGGGCTGGGAGAGATTCCTACCTGAAACCCTGGAGAGCCACTGCCAGTCAGTGTAGATCATGTGAGCTGGATGGACCAATGGTCTCACTCAGTGAAAGCCAATGTTCATGAGGCAAAACCAGCAAACAAAAAACCTAGAGCAGTGACTTGAGGAGTGTGGTTTGAGGAGGTGGTCTAGCCTGGGGGCCAGAGAGAGCAGCCTAGAGAACCACATTTGGCCCCAAGGCCTGAGATTCCCCACCTCTGCTCTAGTCTTACCTTCAGCTGAATGCATGAAGTTCAGGAACGGGGAGAGAGTTTGTGTGATCTTGATGCCTCCACCGATTTGTGAATTGGGCTAAAGTTGCAGTTGTAACTATGTGAGTCTGAACTTCCCTCGATTTAATGCCTTGCTGAACTTTCAATATGTCAAAAGAACGACAACAGAGGTGTCAACCACCCTCCAATTTGGCCTTTCTGAACATCACTGCCCTACTAGAACTAAAGGCCCCGATGAGGCTTTCTCTCTCATTAATTCACCCTATGCAATGACATCGTTCAGGCTACCAGCATATCGAGTACGAAAGAGCATAGCGGGAAACGTAAATTACATTCGTAAAAGGAAGAGGCCTCCTTTCGCCCCTAAACAGCGACCTGCTCAGTGAGCCAACAAACATTGATAATTTGGCAGATGTTGAAATCCAGCATTTGCTTTTATGATGAAAGTATATTTGCTACTAAAAGATGCCCTTGGGAGATGCTGTTTTCCGAGTAAAATGATGGAAATTAGCATGGTTTCGTAGGTCAGATGGAAACTTGCCACTTCCTAGATTTCTTTCCATAAAACAGAATGGTTCTGATTTTATTCATAGGTCTTCCATCAAAATGGGGAGGCTGTCTTATAGGAAATCAAGTTGTTAGCCTGTCTACCTCAGTATTGTCCACACTAACTAGGAGCAGGACCTCAGGCTACTAGCCATGAGGGCTATGGTCTGCCTCCACAATTGGAGGCATCAAGGCTTCTGAATACCAGTTGCTGGAAACCATAGGAGAGTGCTCTTCTGCTTAGGTCCTGCTTATGGGTTTCCCAGTGGGGCATCTGGATGGCCACTGTGAGAACAGGATGCTGGAGTAGATGGGCCATTTGCTTGATCCATCAGGACATTTCTGATATTCTTAGTTTTAGCTAACCCTACCTACCTGTTGACGGTGGGGACCAAGCCTGAGACATTCATGGAATGTCTGTGTTCTATCACTGAGCTATGACCCTTTTCCAACCTGCCTTAGTCAAAGGTACAGAAATTCCCTTCTGGGAAACCTTCAAAGGGCCACAGGCCAGTGGTGGGTGAGGCTGTAGGCAAGCGTAGGAGGAGCAACAAATGTAAATGTTAGCGTAGTACAGGAGACCACACACACACATTCATCTCTCTCTCCCAATCCAGGCAAGGTAGACAAAGAATCCAAGAACATATTCCACACATTTCAAGGACACATTCTTCCATTAAAAACAATGGCTAAGTATAGCTGCACTTATTCATATTCTGTTAATCTTCCTTTCCCCATTTTTTTCTTAGAGAGGAGTCATTCTTACCTGCTATTGGTGAAACTAGGGAGTCTCATTTGTAGCAGCCATCTCTCGCCCTAAGGATTCCTTCCTTCCACCCCAGTTCGTTTGCCTCAGTCTCAGAATGCAGATCTATATGTGCTGCAAGCCAGGGGTAGCTACATGCTTTTGAGCTACAACTCCCATCATTCCTCACCACTAGCTATGCTGCCTAGGACTGATTGGACTTGTAGTTCAACAGCAGCTGGAGGGTTACAGGTTCCTTCCCCTACCATAGGCAGCTGACCGCTGGTGTAGTTGCATCTCACCATTCACTCTTGAGAAATGGTCATTTGCATTCCTGCCAAGGCAGGCTAAAGTGTCACAGTGAAAGTCAGTTTTAAAACAACGGGAAGAACAGAGTGAGCAAATCGACCCAGGAATGGAAAGTTATCTAAACTGCCTCAATAAATGCAATTACTCCAAGTTGGTGGGTGGAACTGGCAGGCGGTGGAAATCTTTTTTTCCTTTTTTTTTTTAGTCTTTACTCTGGAGTAGTGACTTTGAAGTCAATGGGATTACTCCCGATGAGATAATTTGCATCTTGTTGCCTGCAGAGCATTCTTGAAGCCATCGGCAAGTGCATCATAAATCCCATTGAGGCAAATGTGATTTATGAGCCTGAGAGGAGCTTTGGAGTGTCTGCTTTGCTTCTCTCCAATCAATCAAATCACTCCCTGCTTCCTCCCACATCTCTGCCACCACCTTGGAATACTAGAACCCAATCAGCGAGTGCTATCATTCTCAAGCATCAATTTATTGACTTTGAAACAGGCTGGGAATGAATGCTTTTAGTCTATCCAGTGGTAATGATATTCGCTGTGACTTATTACATTTATACCTGCAGTGATCCCCCCCCTTCTTCTTCTTCTTCTTCTAATTTTGCACGTTTACATCCTGCCCACCCTCCCAGAGATCTTGCTTTGATGTAGGAAGATTCATAGCTGAGTGGGGGTCCAAAATGAGGTGCCATGGTCCAAGTCAAACTATTACAGCAACACTCTGCCACTTTGCCCAGCGATTGCATACTTTTGCTCTATGCTACATTGCAACACCTGAAGGAAAGGCATGTTATAAATGTGGTGTCGCTGTCGCTTCACCCTGGCTCAAGCCAGTGGGAAACAGTGGGAATAACCTTCTGACAGGAAGAGTTGTTTGACAGTGGCTACCTTGGAAGGTGGTGGCCTCTCCTCCACCAGAGGCTTTTAAGCCGAGGTTGGATGGATGTTTCTCAGAGATTATTTAGCTGTGATTCCTGCATTGTAGGGGGCTATACTAGATGACCCTCCCAGCCCCACAGTTCGCTGATTCTGTTTTCTATGAATAAAATGTACCTGCAGCTCAAGTGGTTTCGAAATGGCTGCAGCACAGGGCACCAGAAGTTTTTGGGAACTCTGGAAAGTTCTCGTGCCTGAAACAGAAAGGGTTCCCAGGTGCAAGCACACACAGTTTTTAGTCTGTTCTGGAACTGAGAATGAACACTTGTCTTTCCTGCGCTCTGCCACCCCCTTCAACCTTTTTCTGGACATCCCTTTTTTGTGTGTTATAAAGTGTATCGGGTGTTAAAGGCTTTCTTTTTGCTCCTTATTTGATTTGGCCTCAAGAGCTCACCAAAGAGAATCAAACATTGTTTTAGTTCCAGCCTGTAGAAGAAGGAAGAAGATTAATAGATTTGTGCTGGTGCTCAGTTCGTGTGGGTATATATGTGTGTGCAGGCGAATGAGCAAGTGTGTCCATCTCTCCTTAAAACATTACCCCTTTCAGAGTCAAATCAGGAAGTGCTTTTCAATGCTTTCTAATGTTGCAAAGAAAGTTCCCCATGGCTTGTGAAAAATATCTGTCAGAAATATTAATCCTCTTCCCGGCACGCTCAAGTCCTGGGGGCTGCAAGATTTTCCATCGCTTTCCCATCCGACCCGACCCTATTTACTTTCTGTTGTTAAATGGTTTCCTTTTGATCTCCAAATTAATTTCTTGATGGAAAAGAAATATATGAGTGTGAGGGTCTCAGCAGATGTTGTCTTCCAGCTAAGTTTTAATTATAATCCATTTGAACCACCTCCTTGCCCCCACTGCATCTGAACTCAGCCCTACGTTTGTCAGTTTTAATTCTCTCTCACATGGTCCTGAAATGCATCGGGAAACAGAGGCCTACCAAACCAGCAACAGCTAGATTGCACTTTTTAGGAGTGTTCACACATTGCATTCCTCAAGTGTACAGTCATATGATGTTCCAGCCCAAGTGGTGTATTACTTCCTAGCGCTACATGCCGGTGGAGGGTGGAGCAAGAGGCAAAGGAAAGTGGGACGCAGATTTAAACTTCACTTTTGTACAGTAAGCTGGTTTCTACACATCCTCGCACACCCCTTTTTATACCCCATCCTGACAAGATAGAACCATTATTTTTGTAGACTGCTTTGAGGTTTTGTGACAAGTGGTGTATATGTTTTGTGAAATAAATGAAATTAAATCACCGGAACTCAAGGATACATTCCAGTTAGGCAAAATTGTTTGGGTCAGCAGGGCCAGCAAAGGGTGTGTTCCTTTTCATGATATAGTGGTAAGCAATTATATATAGTAAATGTTTTGTAAGAAGCTTCACCAGATAGAAAGATCATAGAACTGAACAGTTGAAAGGGCAGAAGTTTGCACGTTGATTTGAAAATCACCAGAATTTCTCTGCTGGCATTAAGTTTAGATAAAAACAAAATGGCTTACCTGATCTCAAGATGAGAAGCTTTAAACTTAGATTAAATGAGAACAACGAGGAAGCCAATCCTACATTGAGTTATTTGTTGCTACTTCTGAAAAAAAAAATGTAGTGGTGGAAGAGGAGAGGTATATGGCTAGTTTTTTGTGTGGCAAGTCTTTCACCCTCTGCATGTTCCCATTTTTCAGGGGTAAATTGGGCATGACGGACCTCAAAGAGGTTTGTGGCGTCAGGAAGATAAATGAGGTTGCAAATTAGAGAGGCTTCGATGCTGTGACAAAAATAAGTGTCCTTTTTGTGTATGTATATCAGCCTACACCATAGTGATGGCTCATGATAGTTTAGTAACAGAATGGCTATAGACAGGACCCTGTAAGGAATTGTTGTATGGTTGCAGTTCACAAATTATATGCCCAGGGCTGTGATTAAACATTTGCATCAATGGCTACTAGCAGAGCTGGCCTAGGCATTAGGCAGGGTGAGGCAACTGCCTCAGGCGGTGGAACCCTGGTAGGCGGCATGCCTGTGGGTGCCCTGCCAGCCACGTCACCTCCTCCAGTGGCGAAGAAGCACACCACCATTGGCACAAATCTTGGGCAAGATCTCACCCCAATCACAAAAGATCGGCAGAATCTTGCCTGAAATAGGCACCAATGGTGGCAGCACCTCTCTGCTAGTGGCAGATGCAGCAGAGCATGCAGCAGTGGTAGGGCATGCAGTGGCAGAAGCAGGTGGGTGGCAGCGGAAGTGATGGCAGGAGCAGGGCAGGACAGCACTTCCTGTTGTGCCACGAACAGCGAAACAGAGTGCGCTGTCCCTGTCTACTAGCCATGATGGCTATGTTCTGCCTCCACAGCTGGAGACAATGATGCTTCTGAATACCAGTTGCTGGAAACCACAGGAGGGGAGAGCGCCCTTGTGCTCATGTCCTGCTTGTGGGTTTCCCACAGGCAACTGTTTGGCCACTATGAGAACAGGATGCTGGACTAGATGGGCCATTGGCCTGATCCAGCAGGCATTTCTTATGATCTAACATTGTTGTGCTATGTGTGATATGGTCCTGAGTCACAAATATCCATCTAGAGGGGGGAAAAACACCCATGCCTGTTCAGTGTTGCAAACTAGACAAACACCAGCAGAATAGGAAACACTCAAATCCACCAAGCAATGACCCATCAATCTTTGGAAGGTGTGCCTTCCTACAGCCTTCTCTTCTTTTCTCTGCAGACCTCCTTTTCTACTCATTTCTTCCCCCATGGCCCTTTTCTCACTTTATTTTTTTTCTTCTTCTTCGTCCTCCATAAAGTAGCAGAGAGCTTGGGGCAGTCAATTTCAAGGCAGTGGGCTGTGAAAAGCTGCTAGAATAATAGTTTATTGACCCTGGATGTGGCAGCTGGAGCTGAAGGCAGGCACAACTCTTAGCAAAACTTAATCGCCACAAAGGAGGTTTGATAATCTTTGATCGTTTTTGTGACCTTTGAGGGGCAGTTAGACTGAGGAGGAGAAACCAAACATTTGAAGCCCAGGTGGAATGCAAACATTCACTAGTTCCCTGCATGCTTTAAGAAATTCCCCAGATAAAAATGATAGATCTTAGACAGTAGCATAGTGGCAAACTCAGGAGTGCCGATTCTGTGCCCATCACAATCATGCCTCTTCACAGCCACACAACCTTCTAAGATGATGCAACCTTCTAAGACTATGCAGTGGTGTAGCATGGGGGGGGTTGTCACAGGGGCTGTGGCCCCAGGCACAATATTTGTTGGGGGTACAAAATTTCAAACCCAGATGCTGCCACAATACAGCTGTGTGCTTCCATCATTGGGCTCTGTTGAAAACAGCTTCTACATTATAACCAGGAAGTGACCTCTCCAGACAACAGAATGACTCTTCTTATTTTCATCTCTATGTCTGTGACCTCCTTGGTGATGTGGACACGTTAGGCAGCTGGATGGACATGCGTATTCTGTCTGTTTCTGTCCCTCCCACTCCCCTCTGTGTGGCTTGGGCTCTGGGAACCCATGCAGATCTCTACACATTTTAAGTTCCGCTATTGTTTGTGGTAGCATATAGAAAGCTTGAGAATGTGTCAAGGCTGGGTGCTTCTTCCCTTTGATGGCCTTCCTAGCAGTTTAAAGATCCACAGTACAGTGGTACCTCAGGTTACATACGCTTCAGGTTACAGACTCCACTAACCCAGAAATAGTGCTTCAGGTTAAGAGTCTATTTCCAGGAATCACCACCACTGCCACCACCTGCAAGGATAAATGCCAGTCTTGAGCTCACTGGTGAGGGAACAAGGAACAAATTATCAGAATGGTATCAGTATGTATGATGTGTGTATGGAGGAATCTCTCTCTCTCTCTCTCTCTCTTTCGTGTGTGTGTGTGTGTGTGTGTGTGTGTGTGTGTGTAAGAGGCCTGGAGACAGCATACAATGGCAGTGTAAATCATTATATGAAATGCATCTCTTGGTGCGGATTAGTGGCTGCCCACAATTTCATCGGTGCCCAACTTCACAACCCAACAGGCAAAACTAAAAATAACCTTTCCAGTCCACAGTAAAAATGAATTTATTTGTAATTCACTTTCCAGGTATGCTCTGTTACAGATCTGGGCTCTCAGAGGTTTAGTTGTATGTGCTAGATATATTCTCTCTTTTCTTAAAGGCAGGAAGGGAGGGGGGTGAGGAGGAAGCACTTCATTTCACCTTTACAGATTTATTACAGCTTCTCTGGAACAGGTACTTGCCGTAGGTATTTCTTGGTGGAAATGAGTAGAGATTATTGGGGGGGGAACTCCTGAAGCCAGTAACCTTGCCAAATGATGTGTGGTCTTTGGCAAGTGGAAGAGAGGGAGGGAGAGAGAGAGAGAGACGTTCCCTCTGGAGATAACTCCAAGCGAGGAAGTGTATTAAAAAATTAAATAAAATTAATTGTTTAAATTATTAACAGCAGTGAAGAATGCTGTCCAGCCTTTGCATAATAGTATATATAGCAAAGCTGAGTATGCTACATTGCTAGATAACTACTAGTCATATAATGCTAATTAATTCACGGATAGTTATTTTTTACATTTATGGGTGGTGGTGGGGTTGTTCCTTATAAATATATGGACACTTTTAAAAACATAACTTCTGAAAGGGAAAGGGAATAATTCATGTGAAGCTGAGCCCTTGGCTCCCTCATTGGTAATTAAAAGAAAGGTTTCTTCTTTTCTAGTCATCTGTAGCACTATTAGGGGGGAAACACTATTCTTGAAACCTTCTCATAAGAACATAAGAAGAGGCTGCTGGATCAGGCCAATGGCCCATCTAGTCCAGCATCTTGTTCTCACAGTGGCCAACCAGATGCCTGTAGGAAGCAGGAGCTGAGCACAAGATCCCTCTCTTCTCCTGTGGTTTCCAGCAACTGGTATTCAGAAACCTTCCTTTCACCAGAAAATCACCACCATCGCTAATAGCCATCGATAGCCCTCTTCTCTTCCATTAATTTGTCTAATCCTCTTTGAAAGCCATCCAAGTTGGTGGCCATCACTGCCTCCCGTGGGAGCAAGCCCGTTCCCTGGGGGAAAGGATTGACCATTAAGCCACTCTAAGAATTGTAACTCTGTGAGATAGGTGTGGCTGGGGGCTCCTAATGACTCTCAACACCTTAACAAACTCCAGTTCTCAGGATTCTTTGGGGGAAGCAATGCCTGTTTAAAGCAGTATGATATTACATTAAATGTAATGTGCAGGTATGGCTAGTGTGTGTCATTGTGCGCAGCCACAGAAAAGGACCACAGGCATTCTAGGTCCTTGCAGCGCATGAGCCTCCGTCTGCTCACATCACATACATCATAACAATGATAGGAATTTTGAAACTCTCTCTGTGTGTTGATGTGTGTGAAAAGTAAGAGAATAATCAGAAGCAGCGTTAACTGCCGGAGCCTTTTTATGCCATCTTGCAATATAAACAGAGGTGTGTGTGTGTGTGTGGAGGAGTATTAAGAGAGCATCATGTACAATCACAGACAGCAGTCAGACAATAAGGCAAACAGATACACATCTTTGCAATGCAAAAACCAGGGCAGAAGGAGGGGTGGGGGTGGGGGAACAACAAGCTCAAGATAGATGGAACAAGGCAGGTTTATCGTCGACTTAAATGCAGGAGAACAGGTGCAGAGAGGAGGGAGGAAGGAGGGGGTGGAGAGTGAAAAGTAGCAGTGATTGTGTTGCAAAGCTATGGAGCTGTCTCAGCACAACTGCATGCTTTGCACATCTGTCTTCTCAGAAGACCATTTCATGCATTATCCGTGTGATAGGAGAGCCATGAAATGGCTGGGCATGGAGGGGGCACACCGCAAGTACCTGCACCAACTTTCGGCATGCCCCTAGTCCTGCTCCTTGGAGACCACCCATTGCTGCTGACTTCTAGAAAAGCCACTTCCGCCTTAAGGAGGAGGTGAGGTTGCGGGTTTCACGGCCCCTTCATGTGTGCCGGATGGGAAGCTGGCCCTGTGCAATTGGGGAATTCTCAGCTGCGTCACTCCCCTAGCCGGCCAATAGGGTTGGTCCAGGGGTGTGGCCTGCCCCATAAAGACAGAACACAGCCGGGGATCTCCCTCTTTGTCCGCCTTCCAGCTGCTTCAGTTTTTCCCACCCTCCCGCCCTTTAAGGTTTTTTCCTTAAACTTGCTATAGACTTCAGTTGGTCACCATTGAGGGGCCTGGTAGGAATTTTTCCACTTGGCAAATTGGCACTAGCCACTTGGTTGTTGCCTGCCTCATGGCAAATCATCACAACTTTCTGGGTATTGGCGGTTAGGCATTGGAATAGTCCTGTAGATGGAAAGAAGGGAGGTAGCACCATCACCTGCCCTGAATTTTGAAGGGTAGTCCGCTAAAGGATTCTGGGGGGGGGGCATGCCTGGGGGGCATGGCCCTGTCCGAAGCCTAGGGAGGTTAGGGTCTAAGGCACGCCCTACTATTGGTGACCCCGGGGGAGCTCCTAGTTGATGTGCATCAGTAGGACTCCCCCTAACAGTGGTTAACGCTTCCTGGACTTCCAGCAAACGGGCTGGAGTCAGAGATAGTTGGTTAGATCCAATGCGTAAGCCAATACTACTCATCACCTGTAACCAATAAAGTTGTGGCCTTTTTTAGCCCATTAACCTTAAATAATTGTGTCACATGTCATCATTTCTAGCTGGGAGGGGGGTCGGGAACTCACCACACAAACAAGAACACAAGAAGAGACTGCTGGATCAAGCCAATGGCCCGTCTAGTTCAGCATCTTGTTTACACAGTGGCCAACCAGAAACCTCTTTTGGGAAACCCACAAGCAGGATGTGAGCATAAAAGTCCTCTCCCAGCCTGTTGTTTCAAGCAACTCTAACTGTGGAGGCACAGCATAGTCATCATGCCTCGCAACCCTCTCATAGAATACAGTGGTACCTCTGGTTACGCACACTTCGGGTTACGAGCTCCACTAACCCAGAAGTAGTTGTTCCTGGTTGCCCCAGGATGCAAGCAGGAGGCGCCATTAGCGAAAGCGTGTCTCAGGATAAGAACAGTTTCAGCTTAAGAATGGACTTCCAGAACAAATTAAGTTCGTAACCAAAGGTACCACTGTAATAGCATTGTACAGTTGGAAGCGATTCTGAGTGTCATCTAGTCCAAACACCTACAAAGGCACATGGTCATCCAAGCTCTGCTTAAAACCCTCCAGTGAAGGAGAGTCCAACACCTTCCGATTGAGTCTGTCTCGCTGCCAAACAAGAAGTTATTTCTGAGGCTGGGTAAGGGGCACACAGAACAGGCAGTTAGGTTTTGGCACAGAAACTGCTTTGGTTGCCTCTCCTCTGTCAGGAGAGAACCTGAGAAAATGTCTCCCTGTTAATTCTCCTCAACCTCTCAGCAGCTTTCTATACTACTGACTATTAACTCCTTCCAATGGAGAAATAGCTTTATTGAGGAATGTTTGGGCAGATAGCGTCATTACATAGTTTAAGCACTAGGTGGCATTAAACTTAGGATGTTTTCGCATGGCACATAATTCCATTTTTATGACTTTCCCTTTACTGTTAAGAGCCATGTAGCTTTCACATGGCATAAAACCCATTTCTGGAACTATAGAGGAATGTGGGACTTTGCCACACTCCCACTTGTCCTGTGCCTAGAAAGTACGGGCCTGAGTGGTTTCCCACTTGTCTCACATTTTCTAGGCGTGGATCTGAGCAGTTCTGCATTTGCCTCACAACTCCCCCCTGGAAAGCTTTCCTCTGAATGAACCTGCGAATGGCAGTGGACAGAAAACCTGATTGCAGTTTATTCTGATTCAGTGGTAAAGACTGATAAAGATTTTCCTGGGGGATAGTGGCAGGGCCAAAGGAGATGACGATGAGACCATAGTGCAAGTTCAGTGCTTGCTTCTGTATTTTTGCTTCCAGAAAACATTGGTTCAGAAATGTTATGGAAATGAATGCCAAATTTGCACTGTAGTTTTTGGAAGTGGCTTTTACATCATGTAAAAGCTCAAATTCAATGTGGAAATTAACAGTTTAGGGAAACATCGCGGAAATGGAATAAAGTGCCATGTGAACAAATCATATCCTTTGCGTGAGTGGAATCAAGAGATTGCTCTGTTTTTGTTGAAGAGGGAAAATGGAGTGTTTACATAGTTTGCTGACTCCTCTGTTCTCTAAACCTTGCATGACAGAGAAGTGATTTGTTTGCCATTCCTTCTCCCCCCCCATCTCCTCCGCACCAAGTTATAGGTCCTTTAACTGAAACTTCTACTCTTCCCTTAATCTGCTGGAGACACCCATCCCTCATAAGGATATGGTTCCCCTGAGTCCTGGCACCCTCATCACAGCTCTAGTGAAGGTGACATTGGGCTCCTGGTGATGACACAAGCAGCTCTGTAATCTGATAGCAGGGATTTTAGTCAGGCACTCCCCACCTGCAGCCCTCCAGATGTTTTGGCCTACAACTCCCATGATCCCTAGCTAACAGGACCAGTGGTCAGGGATGATGGGAATTGTAGTCCAAAACATCTGGAGGGGCGAAGGTTGGGGATGCCTGATTTTAGTGAAACACTAAACTGGTTTAACCTGGGTAGCAAAATGATAAAAGCCCAAATCTTGTCCATTTTTTCCCCTTGGCCAGTGGAAGGGATGGGGAACCTGTGGCCTACCAGATATTGTTGGATGCTAACTCCAGTAATCTCTAGCCAGTACAGCCAATGGTTAGGGATGATGGGAGCTGGAGCTCAAGATCTATTGGGCTGCAGATCCCACATTCCTCACCTATGGAGTGCTCCTTGTTTCCTCCTTCTTTCATTTATTTACCAAAAGGGACTACCTGGTGTTGCCCAGGAATTTGTAGAAACAAAAAAATACTGTTTTGTTTTTTAAAATGTCTAGTGTAACTTTTGTGAGCTTGGACCCATCACACCAAAAAAGTGCTAAAATCATATTTTGGGCTTCCATCTTGAATCAAAATGGTGCCCAGAATCAAATTTGGGGATATCTTGAGAGGCAACTGAACCTATAAAGAACAGGTGTATGGACAGACAAACTATGTCGCTGATCTTATTTGATTCCATTTATGAAAGACTTCCCAGAAAATATTTCAGAGCATTTTCACAGTAATGAACATCAACAATAAAAACAATTCCATATACAAAAATTCACCACAGATGAAGACTGTTGAAAAAGGGAGATTTTCAGCAAGTGCTCAGAAATCAGCCGAGGCAAGTTCCTGCCTGTAATGGCAGGGAGTTCCAAAGTTTAGATGCCAACACGCGAAAGGCCCGTTCCTATGTTGTCTTTCATAGACTTTCTAACAAGATGGCGCTCTTTCCAATACCTCTCTTCCTTCCCAGTCTCCCAAGCCCACAATCCTGTCCTCCCACTCTTAGCTTCTTCTATGCTAGATTTTGCGCCGGCAAAACTCTTCCCAAGACAAGGCATATCCATGATGACAGGCCCAGCCAGACTCTGCCATGTCATCATGAGCAAGCAGCTGTGAAACGAAATTGCATTCTGTCAACACAGCCTGGAGAGCCCCTTCCCGTCCCATCCCCCACCCTGATGCCTACCTGTCTCTTCCAGTTATCTTTGACAGCCAGCAAACATGTCAGCTTTTACAAGGGAGGCAAGAGGAGAGCCATGTCCCCGAAGCAATCCGCTGGGACTCTGCTGAGAGGAGCCGGCAGCGCTGCAGTCAGGGGCTGACCAAATGGCCCCTGAACAAAGGCAGCCCAGTTCCTTGGCAAGGATTACCCAGGAAGCGATCATTCTCTGAAACCAGCACCAGCATCAGTGTTAATAAAGACCCTCTTTGCGATTTGATTTTTTTTAAGGACTTACTAAACCACGTCTAACTTCCCTTGAAGTTCTTCTGATGTTTTGCCTGTGCAGGAACTTTGACATTTCACTTTAGAGAAAGTGGCAGCTATGGAAAAACACTGGTCCAAAGATGATGTGTGTACATTAAATCTGTAAAGATGAACCAATTAGAAGCAAGATTGACAATGGATAGATAATGAACAGGATAGTGACACAATGTAAAACATACACTAATTTATAAGAAGTTGAGTTGTGGTGGCGGGAAGCCACACGGGTGTATAATATTGTCTTTATTATTTTGAGGTACACAGGATTTGTTTCTGTTGATTTGTAATTGTAAAGTTGTGTATTTATAGTTATTCCTTTGTGATCAATAAACAGATGAAAAAGAAAAAAAAGAAAAAAGAAAGAAAGTGGCAGCTACACTTGAGTTGGCTCCTGAAACAGAAGCAAAACACCCTTCTGAGTGTCCCTTAGGTAAAGGATCCAGTCGTGTCTGACTCTGGGGTTGCGGCGCTCAACCCGCATTATTAGCCGAGGGAGCCGGCATACAGCTTCCGGGTCATGTGGCCAGCATGACTAAGCCGCTTCTGGCGAACCAGAGCAGTGCACGGAAACGCCATTTACCTTCCCGCCGGAGTGGTATCTATTTATCTACTTGCACTTTGACATGCTTTCGAACTGCTAGGTTGGCAGGAGCAGGGACCGAGCAATGGGAGCCACCCGCATCCCATGAGTGTCCTTTAGTGGATTGCAAATATAATCCAGGCATCCTTTGAATTTTTCAGATATTTGATGGATATTCTCCAAATTGGAGGTGAGGGACCTTTTTCAACCCAAGAGCCACATGCCATTCTGGGCAGCCTTCCAAGGGCCACATGCCAGTGGTGGGTGGAGTCAGTGGCAAACATGGGTGAAGCAGTGAACATGAGTTTTGCAGGAGGCTAGTTTTGTGCACAGTTTCATACGAAACCCCTCCAGCTCGTCCATCCAGGAAGACAAGAGGCATTATTAAAGTTCATGCATGCATTCCAGCCAGGCAAAAATACTTGAGATGTGAAGTAAGGCCAGGGAGGGGTGTGGCCTGGGGAGCATCCCAAGGGCCTGAAACTTTCCATATTTGGCCCTCAGGCCTGAGTTTCCCCACTCCTGCTTCAAATCATTACTCCCTCTATTTCCAGTGTACAACCTTCCAATGTACATTGCTTAATGTGGCCAAAACAGCAGCACCCAGGCACAAGGAGCAGGTGTCAGCAGACTTGGGGGATCCAAAGGTTGGTGGTGGTTCTTTTTCTGTGCTGCCCTATAAAAACCAAGATCTCAGAGCCTGTGAAAGAACTACCCCTCCCATATTACAAATATTATAATTGTAGGCATTTATATTTTACTTTCTAAAGAAAAAGGGATATATATATATATATATATATATATATATATATATATATATATATATATGCAGGTTTTGGTGTCCTCGGGTGTCTTCCCGTGTAAAAGTTGGGGTGTCTAGGCGACGTTTCGACGAGGTCTCACTCGTCATCTTCAGGCTGGTGCTTTCGGCTTCTTGTTACTGGAACAGAGCAGGATCTCAGTGTTTGAGTTCCTATAAATACTGTTGAGGGGGTGTGGTGTATAGCCTCCAATGTTCTGGGCAGAGAGGAAGTTCCCAGGCTAGTGTGCCTTTTCTTCTTTTGTTCCTTAATTACTTGAGGGATATCTTGAGTGATTTCTTGAGTGATATCCTGAGTACCACTTAGGTGGGTCATTAGGTGTGGATTAGTTGCTAAAGTCTTTGTGTCTTGACCTCTTGAACTTTGTGAAGAGTTTTTCTGAGAAGATGGCTGTACTGCACTTAGTTGTGCTCTGGCTTGGCTTCGTGTATAGGGGCGAGCTGTGGTTTTGTGGCCTGTGTCAGCCAGATCTGTGTAGGGATTGCAGGGGGGTGCAGCATCCGGAGGTGCCACCATGGTTTGGCTACTGGATGGTGTCTGTAATTTATCTGTGGAGAGGGTCTGGGTTTGGGTCTGGTGTGGTTGATTGGTGATAGCGTTCTGTGTGCCTCTGGATCTGGTGTCAGTTTTTGTGGGGAGGGCTAATTTCCAGATGTCTGGCAAGCGGGATGTGTCGTCACGCTTGTTCATGTTGTGAGGGTGTTTCTCTATCTCGATGGCTTCCATGATTATTCTCTTGTGGTGATGTTCCATGTTAAAGAGCAATTTGGAATCTGCAAAATTAATTTCGTGTCCTGTTTCTTTCATGTGTTGGAAAAGAGAGGAAGTTTTTTCTTCTTTTTTGACGGCATTCTTGTGTTCTGCGATACGTGCATTTATTCGTCTGTTTGTTTGTCCAATGTACGTGGCTGGGCAGACTTTGCAGGGTATTTCATAGACCCCTTGGTTTTCCAACTGGATTTTATCCTTGGGGTTTCTGAGGATATTGGCTATTTTTTGGTTGGTGCAAAAGGCTGTTTTGATATTGTGTTTATGGAGGATTTTGCTAATTTTATCTGTAGGATGCTGCACCCCCCTGCAATCCCTACACAGATCTGGCTGACACAGGCCACAAAACCACAGCTCGCCCCTATACACGAAGCCAAGCCAGAGCACAACTAAGTGCAGTACAGCCATCTTCTCAGAAAAACTCTTCACAAAGTTCAAGAGGTCAAGACACAAAGACTTTAGCAACTAATCCACACCTAATGACCCACCTAAGTGGTACTCAGGATATCACTCAAGAAATCACTCAAGATATCCCTCAAGTAATTAAGGAACAAAAGAAGAAAAGGCACACTAGCCTGGGAACTTCCTCTCTGCCCAGAACATTGGAGGCTATACACCACACCCCCTCAACAGTATTTATAGGAACTCAAACACTGAGATCCTGCTCTGTTCCAGTAACAAGAAGCCGAAAGCACCAGCCTGAAGATGACGAGTGAGACCTCGTCGAAACGTCGCCTAGACACCCCAACTTTTACACGGGAAGACACCCGAGGACACCAAAACCTGCATTCCTGTACCCGTGAAAATCTACGAAAACATATATATATATATATATATATATATATATATATATATATATATATATAATTAATTGCTCCAGAAGTTGCAAGCAAGGTCCAAGTCAGCAGGCTCCTCCAGAGTCATCTTTCTCAGACCTCAAAGCCAGCCATGCTGAAAACATGCAGTGCTGTGTTTCCATCATACACCATGCCCCAGTTGTGCATCTGACTTTGTGTGTGATCTGACTTTTTCTGCTAGCATCATGTTTGCATTTTCATGAGGTTGAATTTCCCCCGTGAAAGTTGTCATTTGGGGGGGGGCAGAGGAGAAGATGTATACTCTGCTTTCTGCATGTTCCTGATCCTTCATGATGTTCACAGACATTTCGCTCTCCCCACACTGCATCACGGAACATATATGGCGCACATTTGTAAAAGTAGCATACCCAAAACTGTGTTATAGTAGGGGGAAATGACAAAGAAGAAGAAATATATTAGGCAAAATTGAATACAAGAAAGTGAATTCTAGGAGATGCTGACAAGTTTTCTTGAGGACAGATTTATTTATTTATTTATTTATTTAAGTGCAAACAGTTGTGGAAAGGTGGAGAACTGATGACTGGATAAATGAGAAACTGAAATAAACCTAAATAGTTTCATCCAGTGGTGAGACCCAAATGTTGGGGGACAGAGTGTATGTTGAGGGGGCAGCTGACACATAGGGAAGGGACTGGGGCTCAGCCCTGGCCTTGATCACACGGCAAGAACTGGGACATTGTGCTTCCTGCTCCTCAAAACACACATAGAGACCAGCATGATATGGCCATAAAACATGTGCTTTCCCTTGGTGGCACTTAGCAATAGCAAAGCACATGAGGGAGATTAATATGCCGGAAAACTGATCATCTTCAGCGTGGGAGTTCTGTGGCATGCTGATCCCTGAACGGATTTATTGACTTGTGCAACTAACGTAGAGTTGCCAGCTTCCCCTCCCCTGCCCGTCCTCAGGCAGCTTTCTGTTGTCATCGGGAAATGGGGGAGGCTGCCATCTAGGTGTTAATGAAAAACCTAAATAATTCTTGTAACAGGAAGCCATCATCTGAAAAACAGGAGCTAATTTTGAATTATTAAGGAGGCCCATCATCAGCTCTCTGTGGAAAGGAGAAGAAGGGAGGAGGGGAGGAGAAAATTGCTGTTTGGGAAGTCCAATTATTTCTCAACTGTAGACAGTTCTTATTAACTTGGGCAGAAAATTAATTAGTCTAATTAGAAAGCCTCATTGTAATTCAGGGAAGAGTTATGAGTGGTGTGTGTGTGTGTGTTGGTGTACAGAGGGCAAATGAACAGCAATGGTGATGGGACAGGAAAAAGAAATGGCAGAGGCGGAAATTATCTTATTAGAATGTGGACGTCCCTTCGGTCAAGGTGGAAAGAATGGGTTTGGTTTGCTTTTCAGGCCTTGTGATTTCTTTCTTTCTTTCCCTTTTGGAATTTGAGGTTTATATGAACCCCAGCACAACATACTGTATAGCTCATGGTGCTGATAACTCCAAGGTTGCAAGTTCAATCCCTATATGGGACAGATGTGTATTTCTGCAGTGCAGGGGTTGGACGAGATGATGGTCCTCATGGTCCCTTCCAACTCTCCAATTCTATGATTCTTTGAGAAATACCAGGGAGATGAGCAAGAAGGTTCCATTGGCTCTTGGATCCCATTCTATTTTGCTTTTCACTGGTCATTCTGCTTTTGAACAGAACCCAAGCTCACCTCCCATCTCCAGTGGTGTCCTGCCATTTTAAGTTACCCAAAATGTAACATCCAGCCCATCAATCAATGAAATGTATTGATCTGATAAAACCTAAGGCTCCTTGCCACCTTGCCCAAAGGACTCTTCCCCAGGACCAGAGACACTGGTGTTGAGGCCTGAAGCAGAATAGGGTGAAGGTAATGCTCTGTGAAGATGCAAGGTTGGAAGTGCCATGCATTTATACTAGATCTGGTCAATCTGGAAGCTCACTGCTCCAGTCACAAACAGTGTTGCTAGATCTCTAGCCATTTGCACCTGAACTAGTATTTAAGACTTGAGTACAAACCATTTGGGACGCAAGTGGCGCTGTGGGTTAAGCCACAGAGCCTAGGACTTGCTGATCAGAAGGTTTGTGGTTCAAATCCCCGCAACGGGGTGAACTCCCGTTGCTCGGTCCCTGCTCCTGCCAACCTAGCAGTTCAAAAGCACGTCAAAATTCAAGTAGATAAATAGGTACCACTCCAGCGGGAAGGTAAACAGCGTTTCCGTGCGCTGCTCTGGTTCGCCAGAAGCGGCTTAGTCATGCTGGCCACATGACCCGGAAGCTGTACACCAGCTCCCTTGGTCAATAAAGTGAGATGAGCGCCGCAACCCCAAAGTCGGTCACAACTGGACCTAATGGTCAGGGGTCCCTTTACCTTTACCTTTACAAACCATCCATGGTAGCTCACAAGCCTCGGGACCCAGCCTTAGCTCGTGAGTTTCCTGGTCCGAGCCCTGAAATCACTGATAGGAGAGGAATACCACTGATGGCATGATGACTATGCCGTGTCCCCACAGCTGGAGGCTGCAATGATTCTGAATGGAAACCACCGGATGAGACAGTGCTCTTGGGTCCTGCTTGTGTGTTTCCCACAGGCATCTGGTTGGCCACTGTGAGAGCAGAGTGTTGGACTAGATGTGCCATTGGCCTGATCCAGCAGGGCTCCTCTTAGATTCTTAGGCTGATAGCTTGTGTGAGAGTTGACTGTGAAGAAAGTTCTTACAAGAGGCCCTCCTTCCCTACATTTGACGGACATGTCACATTTTGCAGTCTTCCTTTCCTTTCCCTTCCTTTCTTTCTGAACCACCTGCTGTTCCATCCTTGAGCAAACGCAAGATGCTGAGGAGTACCTGCCAACGTCCCTTTAATAAAATATAGGACATCTGTTCTTTTCAGCCGAGGCTGCACATCTTTCATCCGTTGTGCAAAGGTTGCAAAAGGCACGATTCCCCCCCATCTGGGAGGAGAGGGGTGTGCAAGAGAGAGAAAAAGAAGCACATGCCCCTTCCTGATGCTGGTTGGATTAGATGCCAGCAGAGGACTGAGCAAGCGGCATCAGGGATGATGGGGCTGACATCTCTGTAGGCAGCAAAAGAGCAGTAGAAAGGAAGTTCCTTGCCACCACCCTTCTCCTCTGCCTCACTTCTCCTGTGATGTCTTTGCTTCCTTCAAAGCCTTCCGTCTCAAATGCACAGTGCCAGCAACCGTCTGTTCCTCTTAGGAGGAGGTGGTTACGCTCATCAGATGTGTTTATTTCAGCTTTTGATCGGATTTTCCCTAAGGCCTCCCCATTCCCCAGTCTCTTCCTCTCTCGTTCTCTCCCTCTCTCTCTCCGTCTCTCTCTCTCTTTCCCTAACAAACAGAGGGTGCAGAGAGAAGCCCTCCCCAGGCACTGGCATGGGAATGTGACTTGGCAGCTTTTGCTGAGGAAGCAGAGAGGGAATCACCTTCTGGGTACCCTCAGCAATTGTGGGCTTGTCTTCCATGCAATCTGTCAGCAGCACAAGAAAACTCACTAAGTCCACCTCCTCATAGAAAGGAAAATTAGCATTTTCAAGATTACAAAGCAAAGGAAAAAGAATGGACCAGGAGGTGGGGGGGGGGAGAGAGAATAATAAGGAAAGGTTGGGGGAAATAAATTAAGCCGTAACCATTTTATCCCATCATTAATAACTTATTATCTGGCAATGTACTAATCATATTGTCACCCAAGTGTCTTCTCCAATAAAATTCAAATGTATTGCGTTACTTGCTTCCTAAAATTGGAACGATTGGATATAGCATGATCAACTAAATTCATAAATTATTAATTACTAATAATAAATTAATTAATAAGTTAATTCACAGGCTGAACCAACCAACCCCCCCCCCCCTTTACATTGGCCTTTGGTGTGTGTGAGAATTGGACAGAAGCATCCTGTGTTGGGGAAAATTCCCTTTGTGGGTTCACTATGGAGCCCCAATTCCCAGTTAACCAGACTCGTGGTCCCTTCCAACTCTACAATTCTATGACTTTATGATTCTAATAGTCCCCCACCCACTAGTCTAGTTAATAAAGTATCCTCAAGTCCCAGATGGCTTTGCCCACCCAAGCAGGCCACTGGCTCATCACTGTTGGTATGGGCTTCCTGCTTGAGCGAGACCTTGCATAAGGGAAAATCCCTTCCTTGTTCTGGCAAAACCATGTTTGTTTTGGGACATGCCTTTGATCCTGCTTCTCTCATGACTCCAGCTTCTTACCCCTCAGTTCTGGAACGCTGCATAGACCCATGATACTGACTCCTTGGCTCAATTCCTGGCTTCTGGTTTTTGCCTCCTGATGCATTTTGACCAGCTTACCTATTGCCCAGTCCTGGTGGGAGGAATCAAGGCAATCACCATAAGATTCTAAGGTGATGTTTTAACTGTGTACTGGGAAACATGTATCAGGGTTATGGCACTTCCTTTTTAGCCCAAGGACCACCTTTGCTTCTGGGCACCCAGGAGGCACATGCCAGAGGTGGGGGGGGCTGAGGCAAAAGGAGGAGGAGCTACAAATGTAAATGATGACCAAGAGGGACCACATTTGGCCCTGGGCCTGAGGTCCCCCATCACATACACACACTGAACAAAGATGCTGATCCTGTTTTCCTGCTCTCCTGTCATCATGCACATAACACTGCACACTGCTTGTCTTCCTTTGTAAGAAACATTATTATTCTGATATAGAAATAACAACAATAAGAAGGGAACACACTGTTATGATCGCTGTGACCTTCTGCCCTGTGCTCTCGCTCGAAAACGTTTCTGGAATTGTAACACGGTGCCAGCTTCACTGTTGAAAGATTGCTTCTGGTTGATCTATAATTTACAAAATGCACCCAGATTGGTTCTTGATGGGAGAAAGTGTTTTATATGGGTTTTTTTTTTATCTTCTCAGAGTGGTGGGGGGAAAGGTAGCTTTTAAAATGTTGATTATTATTCTTTCTGGTTGCTTTTTTTAACTTGCTAATTGTGACTAGAAGATCATTTAAAATTTTGTTGATGCCTCCGTGCTAGGCACTGTGATTTCAAGAGTGGAAAACGTTAGATTTTTTTTTAAAAAAAAAAAATGGATAGACTTTGTAAGAGGAGGGGGGAAGTGTCATTGATGTTTCTTTAGAGTTCCATGTTGGGCAAATGTTTCAGCTGCAAGGGCTGCTTGCTGGTGGTGGTCATGACCTGCATGTCCCCTTACAAGCATATACAGTGGTACCTCAGGTTACAGACGCCTCAGGTTACAAACTCCACTAACCCAGAAATAGTACCTTGGGTTAAGAACTTTGCTTCAGGATGAGAACAGAAATCATACTCCGGTGGTGCGGCGGCAGCGCAGCAGCACTGGTGCTTCAGGTTAAGAACAGTTCAGGTTAAGAATGGACCTCTGGAACAAATTAAGTTATTAACCCGAGGTACCACTGTAAACACATACAGTCTTCCCCTCTCAGACATACACACAGAGAGAGCAGGGGTGAGCAGCCTTCTCCCCACTCAGTCCCAGACTTCCTCACACACAGATTCCCCTCACTCACTTTCTCACTCACTCGCTGACTCACACACTTATACTCATGCTTCTACCCATCCTTCCGCACGTCTGGGCAGGATTTCACCCTGCGCCTGGCACACTGAGATCCCATCATGCCCCCAACTGCTGCCCAGCTGACTGGTGCACTCCCTCAGTTGCTCCTACGGTCAATCAACTGGGCCGAGGTTGGGCTTTGTGCAGCTGCTTTTGTTCCCCAGCTTCTTGGCAATGGAAGAATTCTGGGAGCTGTAGTTTGTTAAGGATGCTAGGACATCCCTCCCAGAGCTACAGTTCCCAGAATTCCCTGGGAAGAGGGATTGATTGTTAAACCACTCTGCAATTTGTGGCTCTGGGGAGGGAGTAGGGGTCTCTTAACAACTTTCAGGATTCTTAACTAACTCCAGTTCCAAGAATACTTTGGGGGAAGCCACAGTTTTTTAAAGTGGTGTCATACTGTTTAAATGCATGGTGTGACTCTGGCCCCAATCATTATGCCTCTTCCCTTGCTTCCAGCCACATGGGTGATCTAATGTTTCTCACACAAATACATGCAGAAATTTTGTTATTTTGTCAGCAGCTGAAGGTTTAATCTCTATCTGCTTGAGGAAAATATGAAGGAAGGCAACAGTAATGAAGAAAAGTATGATTAACAAAACAGATTTCAGTAATATATTGCACTATAACAGAAAGAAGCATCCACATAATGCTCGGATTGTCCTTGAGATGCTTTTCTCAGTTAAAGAAACAAAAGATGAAACTAACATGTGACTTAGATGCCCAATCACAGTTAATAAATGCAGTTTGCAAAACAGGCCTTGACCTCACTATAACCCATTAAAGCATCTGCCGCAGTAGCCTTCAGTAAACAAGGAGAACCCATTTGCCTTTCATATACAAATGGCAAGAGCTAACTATTAAATGATCATTTCAAAAAAAGAGACATGTTTTTCTGTAGCCGGAGATCATATCCATTTATATTCCGCTGGGATTGAGTCTCAGCAATATCCAGCAAAGAGGCAAGTGTGGATTGGAAGGTCAGTCCTTCAATAAATCCATGCAAGTTACTAGTCCACATTCCCCGCCCCCGCCCCCCCAGGTTGCTTGGTGGTATATTGGTGTGTTTTTAATCTTCTGTTGTAGCTCACTGATGACCTGAAAGAAAGTGGGGGGGGGGAGTCAACTCCTTGACACCAAGCAGAAACTTCCTACCTTATTCACCTAGAGGCATTTGTTGCAGGACAGAGGCTACTTCCATGCCTATCCAAGCCACATAGTCACACATAGAATGACTTTGGAGTCAGGACTCTGACTACACCTGTTGTTCAAGTAAATGGGTCACATGGAGCTGTCCAAGGTCCTGAATCTCCATCCTGCCTTAGATAGAATACCTTAGGCTAGCTATAGCAGGTTTAGAGCTATTGTCAAATGCTCTCACTGGTATGTCACATGTTTGCAAGGGGTGTATTGCAGAAGGCATTTTACTCTTTCATTGGGAAAGGGAATTAAAAATCACTATATTAGTTCACTGGGGAGAAGATGACACATCATGTTATTCCTACCATCTTTACTGCAGCCACCTTCTTATTCCTGCCTTCTTTGTCCATAGAAAGGGAGGTAGTGATTGACATAGCCATCTAGCCAGCTGGTGAACACAGCTCAGGTTGCTGCTGCTGCTGCTGTGGCCACTCAATAAATTAATCCCTTGCCTCCTTCCCAGATTTGAGAACAGGGCTGGACCAAAATAGTTACCCTACATTCATAACCTTTGCAAAACCTAAGGTACAATTTGGTTTTTTGGTTTTTTTTATCGTGGGGACAGATATTCTGGGATACAAACTTTGGTAGTGGCAGCAGAGAGGTGGGTTGGTTTTTTTGTGGTTTTTTTTTTAAAAATCTGTTTAAAACATTATAATTTTATTTCTACACCACCACAAAGCAGCAGTGGAGCATCTCTCAGCAGCTGCTAAGCATTTGCAAAGCAGTCTCTTTCCAGACGTTGCCATTTTGTTCTCATGTCTTCACTCACGAGTCCATTCCATCCTGCTTCTGCTGAAAATGTCAAACTGTAGGTTGCCTCCAGCCAGGAAAGGATACAGCGCATGGCTTGTGGAAAGCAAGGGAGAGCACATGAGCCTTTGTAGCCAGCCAGGCTTACACATGTGTTTGAAACGCCCCTTAGCTGAATTGGTTGTAATTCAAAGATTTCAATGTGAGCTCTTCTGCCACAGTCATTCTAAGTATGTATACATTTGTGACATAGACCTTTAGGGTGCATTTGTTGTTGGTTCACCTTTTATTCTTGTTTCTCTCTTTTTTCCTTTTGTAGTACCCTCTGTCTCCCTTTCATCTGTGGAACCACGGATAAGACAGAGTGTTTATGCCATGGAGAATTTGCATGATTTAAGTCTACCTGCATTTTTACATTCAAAATACTTGAATAAGTATTAAGTATTAAGATTTTTTTTGGGGGGGAGAGGAAAAGCATATTTAGGATTCCTGTGTGTTTGTGAGAACATCCTGTAAGAACGGTAAGATCTTGAGCAACCTGTTCTCCAGCCAGGCAGAGTTGATACTCGGCTTCTTAAATGCCTTGTTTAAATAATGCTTCAATCCACCAGGCCCTAATTTTTTAAACCACTCTAACACATTTCTGCTCAGCAATGTCCCCGTATACCCGGCCTCTTCTCATGACAGTTTGATGGCCCGGGTGCCTGGATGATAGTAATTGGCTGGATGTCTAGGTGCTCCATCATCGTCCCCTCCCCTGCTCAGTCACAAGAGGATTTCAAGTGCAATTTTCCCTCGCACATCAAACAGCAATTTTCCTTGCTGAAATCACAACCTGTGAAAACTCTGTCCTAATCAAATCTATCAAGCCCCATTTAGGAGCAGACTCCTGTCTGTTTATCAGGGAAATGGAGTTGAAATTGGCCCCTCTAATGGAATCCCAGCTGCCCACCATAATCTACCAGCACAAACGGTTGAATTAATGGCCTTGCCCGCTGTGAGCATTGCAGAGTTGGGCGCTTTATTCCAGTGGCAGGAAATTGCCATAATTTCTGGCTGGCAATACTCTTAAGAGACACTAACTATGTTTTTTTTTAAGGCAGTTGGGGAGGGGGAGGAGGGGTCACACACTTCAAAATTAGCCCTGCCCTGACATTCAAGTATGCTCTTGTTATCATGACAACACCTTTTATATCAAGCAACAAGCCAAAGCAAATGTCAGGCTAAGTGACCTGCTTTGAATTCTCTCTGCTTGGTCTTGCAAGCTGAATTCTAAGCAAATTGCTTGATTCATATACACCACCATTTCTGTTGCTCTGAGGCGTTCTAATACAGGGAGAGCTAAGAGAAGGGGTGGGGTAGGCTTCCTTACCATGGCACCTTCCAGGAGTTATGAACTTCCAGGTCCTATCAGCTGTAGCCAGCATGACCAATGAGAGTCATAGACCCACAGGATCTGAAGATTAGTAGGTTGGGGAAAGCTGACCTAGAAAATGAAAGCTGGGAGAAGTGGAGCCTAAGAAATTAGGCCATTAGAGAAGGCAGTAGGTCAAGAGAAGATGGATGGGAGGTGCAAGATCATAACAAAAACCTTGCTGGGTTAGATTTAAGTTGCATCTAGTGCAGCATTCTATTTCCCACAGTGGCAAGCCAGATAATTCAGCAGGGACTCAAAGTCAACTGTCCTTACCTGCTGTTGCCACCCAGCAATTGGAATTCAACAGGATGCAACCTCTGAACATCCAGGTGTCATGGCTAATAGCCCTTGATAGATCTGTTCTCTGCCATGAATTTGTTTAAAGCCACCCAAACTAATTTCTGTCACTTGAACTTGTGCCAATAGAAAAGGGAGTGGTTCTGGAGGAGCATAGAAGGCTAAATCAGAAGCCTAATTCTGATGGAAGAGCAAACCAAATTATGAGCCTGTAGAAGTCTCAAGCCATGGACATGCTCCTCACTTACCTCATTCCCACTGAAAAGGAAGGCCATTTCCTATTTCATCCAAGCTTGTCTTATTGGTTGGGAGAGGACAGATCAACCTGGTTTATTTTTATGTCTGAAGTTGGTCTCAGAATGTCAGGGGAACTGGGAGACAGGGCAAAGAACTTCAGAGGCAGGAAAAGTTGAACTTCCCTTTTGAAGCAGCCAGCTTTGGCTGCAGGTTTCTAGACAGATTGCAAAGAGTTGGCAGGTGCTACATCACTGCAGGAGGCAGTCATGGCCATGAACTTGGATGGCTGTAAAAGAGGATTGGGAAAATTCTTGAAGGAGAGGGTTAGCAATGACTACTAGACATGCAGACTGTGCTCTACCTTCACAGTCAGTGGCATGATTCTGAATACCAGTTTATGGAAGACTTAGCAGGGGAGCATGCTTTTTAGCTGGAGTCCTGCTTATGGGCTTCCCATTGGGGCATCTGGTTTTCCACTGTGTGAACAGGATGCTGGCCTACATGATCCACTGGCCTGATGAGAAAGGCTCTTCTTATGTTCTTATGCTATAAAATGTTCTATAAGCACCATCTCCATTCCCCAAGTTCCTCTGAAATGCAGCTTGGCGTTGCTAGCAACCGAAGAGACAGCCTCCTTGACCCTGAACTCCTTGAATGAAATGTGTTGATGAGCTGCTTTGAGGCAGATCCCTTGCAAGCTGAATTGACCTTTTTTAAAAGGGATCAGCAATGTCATGAGAAGTCAACAAAGGGAAAGGTAGTGGCGGCAGTTTTGTTTTTTTAAAAAAATATCTCATAAGAGAGGTAAGGAGGCCAGTAGTGAAATGGGAATGAAATTAAAAGCAGATATTAATAGCTGTATTAAATGATATTTATCTGACCTCTTTTCGCATGATCCTTTTAATGATAACCCAAAAGCTGTTAATGCCCTTGCTCCTCTCACTGCTCTCTGTCAAACTGTATGGTTTTCATTAGGGAGGAGAAGCCTTTTGCTTTCCTTACTAGCCCCAGGAGGATGAAGTTGCAGGTCACACTCAAGCTTTGTCAGTCGATAAAAGGTGGCACAGCAAATGATGATGATTTTGGCAGCTGGAACCACCATGTAAATTGGACAAGAGTGGAGTAATGATAGAACCAGGTCAGATGGGTGGATGAAAGAAACTAAGTATCCCAGTGGATGACTTGGAAAATCTGCCAGCATTTGTCAGTGCTTACTTTCATCAGAAGCCATGAAGAATAGATCTGGGAATGCCCTGCTCCCTGTGTAACTGCCCCATGTGTGAGTCACACAAACATATGTATGCAGCTTAGAGCATCTTCCTAATACTGAAGTAGTCTTTGACTCCAGATTCCACCTCTCCAGCCAGGAATTAGACCCTTCCAGAGAGCAAGTCCAATAAATCACTTCCGGTTTGGCTGGATCCTTGCTGGAGAAACAAAGCCTTTTTGGAATGGGTGCTTTCCTGGCTCAACTCATCAGCTTTGGTTCCATTTAACTCTAGACTATTCATTCCTAGCACCTCTGACAACAACCAAAAGCTGAGCCCTGCCAAAATTTTAAGGTCAACATTTGAATGGTCATTCTCTGCCCACACAGAACTTCAACCCCAGGACTCTCTAGATAGTAGGATCAGGTAGGAAGTGATGAAGGACCTCCATCTGAGTCCGCAGAGCACTACTGCCAGTGACAAGAGATAGTACAGGGCTGCATAAGTCGACAGACGAGCTTGTTGAATCAGGCCGATGGTTCATCTACACCAACATCCTGTTCTCATAGTGGCCAACCAGGTGCCTGTAGGAATCCTGCAAGCAGGATAGGAACAGAAGAGCGGTCTGTACACTTGTGACTCCCAACAACTAATATTCAGAGGCACATTGCCTTCAACAGTGGAAGTGGAAGAAAGCCATCATGGCTGGGAGCTCTTGATAGCTTTGTCTTCCAGAAAACTTGTCTAACCCTTTGTGAAATCCACCCAAGTTGGTGGACACCCCAGACCATGTCTTATGTCACACTTCTCTACCCTAGTGTCCTCCATATGTTCTGGACTGCAACTCCCATCAGCCCTAGCCAGCATTACCAATAGTCAAGGGTGATGGGATTTGTAGTCCAAAGATATCTGCAAGATCAGGTAAGGCTGTCTGGCTCAGTATAAGGCAGGTTCTCTTGTTCCATATGGGGTTGCTAGAGATATCAGAAACTTTGTTATCAGTTGAGGCAGGCTTCAGTTCACCTGGAACAGGCTGATTCTGAGACCGTTTTGTGTCCTTGATCACATCTGCTCCAAAGGGCTCCGTGTGATGAGTGAGTACAACAGGTTGGGGAATGCTCTCAATGTGGGTGACCTTTGAAACAGTGATGGAGAGAACAAAGGGACAGGAATGATTTTTGCATATGTGGAAGCCACAGGGATGCCATGTTGTTTCTGAGCAGATATGACTCAGCCGAGGCTCATAATTGGAGTGTATGGACCTCCCCCGCCACCCCTTCCACGCTGCCTGATCGGTTCCTGCAGCATTCAAATGCAAAATACGCATTAGCCTTTGTGTGTTGACGGGGCCTTTGAGGATGAGAGAAGAACTGAGAGACGTGTGAAAGTGGCAGGGGTTTCAACCATAATCTGTGCGCAAAGCTGACTCAGTCCTTTTCCAACTTCTAAGAGGGTTTCTGATATGGAAAGCAAAAGGGAGGCTAAGAAGAACTTTTTCCCCATTGCAGTTTCAATGCAATAAAAGTGTTTTTGCTCACAGCTTGGACCTTGTCTGATGAGATGCACAGCAGGTGGTCCTGTGGTCCTGTGTGCCTTTATCTTTTCATTGTCTGCGATGGCACAGTTCACAGAGATGAGAAATGTTGGCTAAATTGGCATCTAAACTGGCCTGCGTATTTAAACTATTCTATTTGTCCCCCTCTTAGCCTTTCCATAGTGAGAAACATTGGCTGCTTCCATCAGTGAAACTGGCAGTGTTAAAGGTGTCACCAAATACCTGCTCCACATTTGATATTTTAGTGTGCCTTCAACTGTGCTCTTTTCACTGCATGCTAAACAAAAACAAAACATTTTTGTTTAGGCAAAGCATCTTCAGACAGCTGTGTAAAAGCCCTATAATGGTATTACTGCATTCAGAGAACTGCAAAATCTGTAGAACATTAGCTTCTGACTTGCAAATTGGTCAGGGAGAAGAGGAGATTCCAGCCATTTTGACTTGGAATTGACTTGGATTGAATTTCTAAAGCGTTCTTGCTGAGAACCATCCCCTGAACTCTGCATCTTCCTACCTCTGCATCCTGTTATGACAGCTGCCAGCAATCTGCTCCTGGCTTCCATGCATCCTTATAATAATGCCGAGAAGGATTTATGTGTGCATAGCATCAAGCTGGTGAGTGGAATTAGGGCAACATCAGCCTCCAGAGACATCAAACAAAACAGGCCACAGTGGAAAGTTAGGAAATGGGCTGTACAATTTATTATGTAACAGTGGCCTATGCTCCCTCTCACACTGGAACCCACAAATGGCCACTGAGAATCCAGTGGCTATTTACCATAGAATAAAGGCTTTCATTGCCTTTGAAGTTCCCAAGCAGTAGAGTTCTGGAACTTCAGTGAGCATCTGAATAGGACTGTGGTGGAAGTAGAGAAGTTGAGGTGCACTTTGGCACTCAGTGGCTAATTCAGGGCTGCTGTTCAGCCCAGGTAGCAAGTTGCCCCTTTGGAAGAGGAAGAGAGCAGGATTATGGAAGGCTGCAAGTCAAAATAAATCCTAAAGATCAGAGGTTCCCAAAGTGGATGGTACTGCCCCGTGGAATGGTGGGATTACCTATGTGGATGCTAAGAGGCAAGGGGATGGCAGCAGAGGTGCTGGAGGTGTAAATCACTATCAGACTTCGAAAAGCTGGCATCACTGGATCAAATTCAACTAATTTATTGAATTAAACTAAGTTGTTTTAATTGGACTTTGAATAAATGGGCATTCAGTTGTTACTGTTATTGTTACTGGCCTTTATTGGCATAAGTTTAAAGAGAGCCAGTGTGGTGCAGTGGTTAAAAGCGGTGGACTCATAATCTGGTGAACTGGGTTTGATTCCCGCTCCTCCACTTGCAGCTGCTGGGTGACCTTGGGCTAGTCACACTTCTCTGAAGTCTCTCAGCCCCACTCACCTCACAGAGTGTTTGTTGTGGGGGAGGAAGGGAAAGGAGATTGTTAGCCACTTTGAGACTCCTTAGGGTAGTGATAAAGCAGGATATCAAATCCAAACTCTTCTTCTTCTTAAAATCATACAAAGTCATCCAAATACATTAATAATACAAACACATACAATGTATTAAAGGCTAGATTGCCACCATTGAATAAATCAGGAAACTTTAGATTTAGCAAAACAGTTGTTACTGTTTTGCATTTCATTCTCAATCATGCTTTTTACAGGGTAGGGTAGGGAGCCATGGGGATGAGTTTATAGAAACTTTGGGAAACATTGCTAAAGATTCACTTGTCACAAGGAATATCCTATGAATAGTTTACACACACATTATATGTACAATTAACTTTCTCATCTATAAAACTGTTGCTATAGGCAGGCATCTTGCCCAAAAAAGTGAAGTCATTTTATGGGACGCTGTCATTTAGCAATAAGGACCAGGAAGGCCAATCGAAGTCATACTTTTTAATTACAATCCTACTTATCCATAATCACAAGCATAGCACAGAATCATGGAATTGTAGAGTTGGAAGGCACCACAAGCATCAACAGGTCCACCCTCTGCAGTGCAGCAATCTTTGGCCCAGCGTGGGGCTCGAACCCACAACCCTGAAATTAAGATTCTCATGCTCTACTGACTGAGGTAACCTAGTTGCTTATTGCAATAAACTTGAAGATTGTAGGGCTGAGTAATAAGTTGTCTGGATGGTTTGTTCATTGTCTTGTCTATTAGCACTGGGGACCAGAAGGATGCAGCATCCTCCAACCTCTAAATAGGATAGAATAGGCAAGACATTTGCCTTCCAAATGCTGTCTTGTAGGCAGACTTGCAGCCTTTAGAGCAGAGGACCCATGGCTTTAACAGCTCCATAGCATGTTGACACCAAGCAACAAATCACTATTGTTTTGATTTCTCCCTTTCAAGCCACCTGACATGTCTCATATTCCCAACATGGGTAGGGAATCTGTGGCTTCTCCTTCCATCCCCTCACTGTGTTGTCTTGTTCAGTACAGAATTTCATATTCTAAGCTCCTCGAGAGCTGCCCTCAGCCTTTTCTACCTATGTAATTGGGGGTGGGCATTTGGGAAGAAAGACTTTGGCAATCTCACCCACCACCGCCTCCAATGTGTTTTGATTATACACATAAGTTGAGGACTCACTGTATAATAATAGCGCTGTGTAAGTCAAGGAAAGTTATTGGACTCCAACTCCCATCATGCCTAATCACTGGCTGTGCTGCCTTGGACACTGCTACTAGAAGCAATAAAAATGGCAGTCATAATATATTCCAGAAAGGGTAGCCATGTGTGACCACAATATATGTCTATGTATTGTAATAATCATGTAGATGTGCATTGCTGCAGCTTTCTGAATTACTGCGGAACGCCTGCACTTCAAAACACAACCAATAGACAGAAGTCAACAATGGAAAAAGGATTATTAATGATTTCCACATTGCAGATAAAAGACAAAGGGGACATTTTTTTTCATTGTAGTACAAAGGAGGCTCCTCTTGCTGCTCCCATTAATTTCATTATGCTAAATTGATTGCACATCATACTTCACGTTTTGTTATCATATCTGTCAGTCTGTCATTCATTTCAGTCAGGATGATGGCATCTCAAATATCTGTCAGTTGAAAGGATTTAGACAGCCCCACTCCAGAGGAAAGGGGCAATAGGCAGGCTAAAGCCTTGTGGTGTGTGAGAGAGATCCATACACCTTTTTTCTCCCAACCAACCTCACCATGCTGAGTAGCATCCTTCATGAAATTTAGTTAAACAGCTACACAAGTCAGATTGAATTAATAATGAAACCAGATATTTATATTTATTTATTTTTAAAACCCACTAAACTTTCTCACACCAACAGTTTTCCAATAGTTTGTCCTTTTCCTTAATGTCAGTAAAGAAAGAGGTCCATAATTTGGACATTTATTTAAAAGGGGCCATATTAGATCTCTTATATCAATAGCTGTGGATGACTTCTCCTCCTTCCTTTCTTCTTTTTGGTCAGGATGCTTGAGGAATTTGCAGGTGCTGTTATGAAATAGCTTGATCCACATCTCCTGGTCATGATGACCCCAAATTTGTCTCCCATCATTGAGAGATGGTTCAGAGTGGGAGAAGGAATTGCCCTTAGGGTCATAAGGAATCATTTACACAGGTTTTTGTCCCTTATTCTGGAGATAATTTGGCATATTTGTGGCTACTTTTTGCTCATCTTTCTAATGGGGAGAGTTGAATTTAGACCTGCCTTTTTACAGAGTTTATAGACGTATTTTTAGGTTTTTGTTTTTTTTCTGGTTGTTATACTAGGTTTTAATATTTGTTTATTTGACTTTGTGTGTGTGTGTGTGTGTGTGTGTGTGTGTGTGTGTGTGTGAAAAGTGACCCAATCAGGTTTTCTCTGCATTGATGTCTGCTCCAATTTAGCACTAAAGAGCAGGTTTTCGGGGGGGGGGCAGCATGGCAAAGATGAAACCAATCAGGTTGTGCCTAGAAATCACGTGACAAGCAAGAAACTGCTCATTTCGGGACAAGTGTGGTTGAACCCTCTGTTGGGGAGTATGAGTGCATTATTTTTTTTCAGTGTGATCCCTGTTTAGAGCTGTCCAGAGTGCCATTGAACCTTAAAACCCTTACCCTGCCTCAACCTAGACCTAGACTTCATTGTACCTTCCCTTGCTGTCTTTCTCCATGGGTCAGAAAAGGCCTGAGGCTGTTGCTTGAAATAGAGAATTCCCTGGCTAAAAGGTGGATCAGAATTTAGTTGTCCATTGGCTTTTTCACTGTTAAAATGCAGCACTTGGATAAATTAAATTTAGAAATGCATAGTTCAAGAGGATGAGGGTTTTTTTTTAAAAAAAGAGTAGTTTAAAATATATACGGCAATGCAAATGTCATTGTGGATGTTAAAAATAAATTGTGCAGAGGAGCGCAGAAGCAGGGCATAATGAACTTATGGGTGAGGACTTGCAAGAGTGTCATGGGCTGATACACCCATCCCTAGGAATCAGCCGCCCACCTACACACCTTTCCATCTTTAATGTGATGAAAACAGCTGGCTGTAACTAAATGCTAGGTGCCCTTTGATAATCATGTTATCCTGTACAAGGTGCTCTATCATTAAAGGATAACACATGATTACTTTGCTCTACAAATCCTCTCCAGCACAGGTGACATTGGGATTACAGTTAGGATCCACTAAATGTAATTACATGGTAATCCATTGGGACCTGAGCAAGGCAGTCTGCGATTGTAAATCTCTGGACCTCCTGGATGCCACAATATTTTGACTACTGCTTTTCAAGGGTTTTCTGGTGATGGATGGAAAGGAATGGGAGTCAGTTTTACAGATCTGCCTGCCACATTTTAGTACAAAGGCAAGTTTGGCGTATACAGTTAATGAAATTGTATTGTCTACAGAACTTCCTTAGTGTTGAAAAGGGAGTCCCTGCTACAAACTCTGTCCTTTCTTGCCAGCCTTCAGATGCCAAGCAGCCAGCTGGGTTTGCTGCTAACAATGGCCTGTATCCAATGAACATCTACTCAGAGTAGACCTATTAAAATGAATGAACCTCAGTTAGCCATCCCCATTAATTTCAATAGTTTAACTTGGAGTATGACTGGCACTGGATACAACCAATTGAGTTTAGTCCTTTGGTGTCACTGCATACGAAGAATGAATGAATTCTATGCTGTGGAGCTATGATGTGCTAGGATAAGGGATGCCTCTTTAAAAATAAGCTGAAACTCTCCAAAGCCCTCTAAGGAGCAAGAGGAGAAGCCAGCAGTTTTCTGATGTTTAAGAAGGGATAGATGAGGTGCAGCTTTGAGCTCAGTGGCAGAGAACATGTTTTGAGCACAGAAGATCCTGTGTTCAATCCCTGGGTCTGTTGTTGAAAGAAACCAGGAGCAGATACTGGGGTGGAACTCTCCTAGCCAGAGGAGAAAATGCTGGGTTGGGTGGACAGATATTCTTGCCTGTATAATGTCACTTCCCATGTTTCTCCTGAAATTTTGTATGCAGCCTTCCTATAAGCAAAAGCAGAAGGCTGAGCTGTCGGGATTTTGAAGCCCCATAATAGACATTTGGAGAGGTGTTCCCTCATTCTTTATAATGTGGCTTGCCCTGAGTGTTGAGTATGCAGTAGAAATGGCCCCATTTCAGATGTCTGATCTCCCTTCAGTAGCCTCCCCCAGCCTGGCCCCTCCTAGCATCCTCCACATGGTTGTGAAGATGGCAATTCTCATCAGTCTCAGCCAGCATGGTCAATGTCTGGGGATGATGGGAGTTGTGGTCCAGTGACATCTGAAAGCCACCATGCTGGAAGAGGTTGCTCAAAAGAGTTCAGACAGTTTCTCAAAGGTGATGGCATCATGATGTCCATGCTAGTCTCTTCCTGAATTTGGAACTTCAAGCAGAGGTAGGAAATACTTCAGAGAATCATTACTGGAGTTGCTTTTGCATTTAGTGTGAAAACACATTCTCAAGGGGAGGGGAGCAGCTTTTCCGCCCTCCCACCCACACATACTGATTCTGGATCATGGCAGAGGAATAAATCATATCCCTATTCCCCACCCATAACTGGAACTAAAACACAGCAAGGCAAATGTACAGGCTGAACCCACAGACCCATCACCTTGGTTTCAGGGCCAAACAATTTCCCCTCGCTTAGATTGCTTGTGTGAATGCACAACTCTTTTATTATTTTTATTTTTGGTTGATTTATTGTCTCTCTGCATTCATCGCTCTTCTTTAAATTAAAACTCCCTCCAGATGGGGTCTCAGACACAGATTTATAGATCCGCAATAAAACCTCACTCATAACCTGTACAGCTGCCCATTCATCTTGTGCTAAGGAAAGGCGCAGAACTGCGTGAATGTCCCAAGAATGAAAGCGAAGAACTTACTTCTTTCCAATTTTCTCTCTCCCTTGTCCCACATTGGCCTCTGACTCTGTGCAGTTGTTGACCCCATGGCTCTAGAACAGGCTTCACCCAAGTGGAGCCCTCCAGAATCTTTGGACTACAATTGGCTGAGGCTGGTGGGAGCTATAGTTTGAAACCTCTGGATGACACCAGATTGGTGAAGCCTGCCCCAGAAGGTTTGTTGTTTGAGGATGTGGATTAATCATTATGAAATCAATGCAAGGCAATCTGCAAAAGTGGACGTCCAATGATGAGTACCTGTCACCTCCTACGTAGCCTATGGGAAGAGTTGCCACCTTTGGTTGGGCAAAATAAAGGACAGGTCAGGGGATGGGGATTAGGGGGCACACATGCTATCATGACATAACCCCCCCCCCATTTCCTGGAGCTAAGTCCAGGTGCTATTTGTTGATGGGGCTACTTCAAGGTTCCCTCTGCTCTCCTTTCTTAGGGTTCTTTGTTTTCAAAAGTAACCTTAGCCCTTCAGATAGAGGATGCCTTCAAACAGAGGGCTGCCCTCTGTAAATTAGGACACTGCAAAATAGGACACATATATGAAACAAAATTAGAATGAGGGCAATGTGTCCCATCATCACACTTGCATTCTGTGGGTAACAAATGTAAGGGCAGGGGCTGAGTGACTATTCAAACAGTAGCATCCACAGTGGGTCAGATGAGCAGGGACTCAGCTATACAGCTGCAAATAAAATGTTTTAAGTGTGTTTTAAGTGCATTATACAAATGTGACACTAGATGGAAATGGTGAACTTATGGCAAATTCAATATATTCTTCAAAATACATTTTTCTAAAATGTTTTTCCAAAAAGCATTTACACAGCATGTCTAGATTCCACCCAGGTCTCCTGATCACAGACTTCCCTGCTATGGTGAGACACTCTGTATTTCTATTTAAATTACAGTCATACCTTGTGTTGCATCCATTTCATGTTGCGTCTTTTTGCATTACATCCTGTGGCAACCTGGAAGTAATAGAACTGGTTACTTCCAGGTTTCACTGCTCATGCATGCGTAGAAGTGCTAAATCGTACTTTGCACATGCACAGAAGCGCTAAATCGCATTGCATGCGTGCACAGATGTGGCACTTCTGGATGTGAAAGCTTTGAGTTGCGGAAGTGCCTGCAGGACAGATTATGTCTGCAACTCAAGGTTCCACTGTATGCATCTCTTTCTGGTGATGCATAAGTGTGACCATCCAATTGAGATGCCATCGTATAGCCAATGCGATTTGGTTACATGGTGACATCTCAAGCCAGCGACGACAATAATTCTTGCCCTCACTCCAGCATCTTGCAGGTTTTTGGAAATGTTATATAGAAGCAAGAAGTGCGATTACAACTCTTCAAGGACCAGAAACAGTAGCAGTGGGAAAAGGAGAACAATAGGAGAGTTTTCTCTGCAACTTTCAAACACCCATGTCTATCAATCTCCTTTTATTAGCCAAGAATATCCTTGCTTATGAGGGAACAATTCAGCGATGGGCTAATGGATACGAAACAGCTGAACAGTGGAACCAGTGCAAAGACAGATTAGTCCATCCTTTACCCGAATAAAAGGGGTTTCTAAAATAGGGGTGGTGGCTGGAGATGGGCAGGGCATCAGCTTTTGGAGGGGACAAATCACTGTTCATCACCGTAATCAGAAAACTTGCCCGCAAAGGTTTTAATCACTGCACAGGGAGATGGAATGAAGAGCAACTTTATGGTTTACAGTGAGCAGACTGACACAGCTGATGGATGTCAAATATGTCATGATGTATATTGTAGTTGGGAGATTTAATGGCGTAACTCCGTCGCCGGCTTGGAAGAGAGGCACGGCAGAGCCGGCAAGTGATGGATGGACTCATTTACATGTAAAATTGCCAGTGGCGCTGACAGTGCTGGTATGTGGAAGGGAGATAAGAGGAGATGCACTGAGGTTGGCCCCATTCCTAGTTTGGGAGCATCTCATCCCCAGCAGTTTGGAAAGCATGTAGACTTACCAAAGTTGGCTTTGTCGGCCTGCGTGCTCATTGGTGTGCAAACAGCCTGTATACAGGGAAGCGATAGAGCTCATGCATTGAGTGCAGAAAGTTCCCTGATGCAGCCCTTACAGTTTCTGCTTAAAAGATGCTCAGGTAGCCAGACCTTTGCCAATCTGAGGAGACAACACTCAGTCAATTGAACAATGACTCAGCATAAGGCACTTTGAAATTTTATTAGGGATGGGGAAGGAATTCAATTCAATTCACTGTTAAAGGTGAACTTACCAAAACACAGCCATTCTTTGAAACCTGATGGCAGTTGGAGTCCAATAATGCCAAGAGGGTCCCAAGTGCCACAGCCCTGCTGTAAGTAATAAGTTCTCACCAGCATCGTTCTTCATTCTCTGAACGCCATTTGCTTTCAAATTAAAGGAGAAAAAGCAGGACAATGCTGAGCTGGTGAGGCTCATTCCAGACCCCCCAAGTGTCACTATTTTCCAGGGACAGTCCTGGATTTACAGAAGCCATCCCAGTTTCTGATTTGATCCCAAATGTCCAGACATCCCTATTTCCATCAGAGAAATTTATATACATAATATTTAATGTTTTATTGTGTTTTTATATATGTTGGAAGCCGGCCAGAGTGGTTTTGGCAACCCAGTCAGATGGGTGAGGTATAAATAATGTTGTTGCTGTTGCTGTTGAATAGAACATTCCTATTTTCATCAGAGAAATGTTGGAGGGTATGCCATTCTCCAAAAGTTTCTGGTCCTCAGTGCTACGAGACTATCCAATCCCTCCCTCCACCAAACTCAGCTGATAATTATCGTCTTTGCCTGCCATCTGACAAAGCACTGTGATATATTTATCCCTGGTAAAAACTGATGCACTCACTTGGCCTGCTATCGTCTCTGCAAGTTTTAATGAGATTAGAGAAGGAAAGGAAAATGTATTTTCTTCTACCCACTCTCCCCCCCCCCATGGATGCACAGAGAGAGAGAGAGAGGGAGAGAAAAGACTATGCAGGAATGATGGAAAGGGTAGGGTGGTTTTAAAGGAACCCCCGTTACCTTATGGTGCTTACTTACATTCTGTTGACTTTGCTTGCTGTCTCCTTTTGCCCCCCCCCCGGCCGATTCCCATCTTCATTTCAGCTGACATGACAGTCAACCGAAGGGTCTAAATTGGGATATTTTTCAGAGGCAGGTTGACTAAGCACTGACTGAGCTGACCCTGATATAAACGCTTAAGAGGCTTTACAGCGGATTAAGTGGCTGTATTTTAATCTTGCCGCCTTCGTGGGGATGTGTTGAGGGTTCCAGCACACAGCCTGCCTCCGTGCATTTGGCAGCCTCCTTCCTTCCCGCTCCTCTCTCTTTGAAATATGTGGCACGGGGGGGGGGGGGAGGCAAACATTTGCCTTCTAGGAATTGGTTTGAATCGCCAGCCTCCCCATTTCTCTCCAGATAGAAATCTAACATTTAAAGCCATCCAGCCAGGGTGTCGCCTAGATTGATGACCCGACTCGCAGCTTGTTGGATAGCATACAAATACATAATGGCTGCAAATTAATTCAAGATCCCGTGATGCTGATGAGTATTTGCTTCAGTAGGGATGTAATGAGGATAATCTGTATATTTCTTGGAGCAGCCTTCCCTTACAGATGACTTTGGACTACAGCTCCCATGCTCCCAAGTCAGCGTTGCCAACAAGGATGAGGGAAGTGAAAGGCCGACAGCATCTAGAGTGCACTAGGTCAAGGGAGGCTTCTTTTGAGCAAGTTCTGTGACCACAATTTTTGTTGTGGCAGGAAAGACTAAGCGATATGCCTCTCATGTCTAATTCAGGCATGGCTGAGCCCATGCATGGTTTGGGATAGAGTTGGAGGGCTCTGTCAATTTCAGTTTCTCTCCATTTCTTTCTCTCTTTTTCAGAACTTCAGTTCATTACATTTCAGAATCAGTTTGCATTTTTTTAAGGCTTGCCAAACATAAGCCAACATTTTTGTGCACATTTCTTTCATGTAATTTGGCTTGGTATACCTATTTTTGCAAGCCATTTCCCCATAATTAATGTATTTTGAAGAAGAAGAAGAAGAGTTTGGATTTGATATCCTGCCTTTCACACCCCTTCAGGAGTCTCAAAGTGGCTAACAATCTCCTTTCCCTTCCTCCCCCACAACAAACACTCTGTGAGGTGAGTGGGGCTGAGAGACTTCAGAGAAGTGTGACTGGCCCAAGATCACCCAGCAGCTTCATGTGGGGGAGCGGAGACGCGAACCCGGTTCCCCAGATTACGTGAATACCACTCTTAACCACTACACCACACTGGCTCCCAACACTTTTTAAATAATATATGCAGTTTTTATGGCCATGTATGGCACGTGAACATGTGTGCGCACGCACACACACATACACACACAGGAGCCCCCCCTAGGGGCCAAGGTCCCTTTGTCACCCCCATAAAATATTTGAGGGGGCTGCTCCCCCCAAGTTGATGGGCATTGCCATTCAAATTGTGTGTGTGTGTGTGTGTGTGCGCGCGCGTGCTGTATCATGTGATCAATTATGTAGGGTGGGGCTTACCTGCTCCCCAATATTTTATTCAAGTTGGCACCCCCGCACACACAGATTTTTCGAGTAGGAGAACTGCATGAAAAAAATTGGAGAAATGTGGATTTTGAAGGAAGGCTGTATTTTGGTTTGTGTATTGGTTCACAAAATAGATAAATTAAGTAGGTTCACATCAAAATGTAGCTGAAATTAACCCCCCCCCCCAGTTTCATTATACAGAAGTAAGAGAAACCTGAGTGTAGTCAGACTTCCACTCTGGACTTTTGATTTCAAAAAGCTTAAGGAACTACAGGGTGGGATCCCATGGTCAGAAATACTCAAAGAGAAGGAAGTCAAAAAATGGATGGGAGTTTCTTAAAGGTGACATATTGACACGTTCAGCCAAACACACGTAGAGTCCTGCTTCAGATCTCCCACCAATCTTCTGTGCAATAAGGTTGAGGAAGGAGAGGTGGGGCTAATCAATGTGGTGCCACACACCACCCTTGCCATACAGAACTAAAAATAAATAAACTCCTGGAAGGGCTTTTGTGCTTTAAGGAACACTGCACATTGTCTTGTCTTGCTGAGGAACCTTAATCATCAACAGTGGAATTCCTATCTGCTGCCCATGATACAACAGGTCATGTTTTAAGGTGCAGATTTATTTTATACTTGGCATCACAGCTGCCCCATGTGAAATGCACATGCTCAAAACTCCCTTGTGACTCTAGAGATGAGATTTTCAAGTAGAGGTGCTTGAAGGGATGCTTGTGATTCTTACATTGGATTGGTTGGACTGGAGGACTCTTGGATGTACCTTCTAACTCCAGTTCTATGATTCTATGATCACTTATCTCCTTGAAGAATTCATCCTACTCTCCCAAGGAACCACAGAAAAACCCCGACTAGGCCGCCATTTGCAAAACAAAAGCATTTATTTAAAGCGTCAGAATTTGGAAATCCCAATCCTGCAACATTTTTCTTGGTTGCTAGCATTCCAACAATTTGGCTGTTTGATATGCACAACATGTTAGCAACACACACACACACACAAAGTCCAGGACATTCTCAAATGGATTCTGCTCTGAATATACGGATCTCAGTTTCCTGCAACTATTAATAACTATGTGTTGTGTGCAAAGAGGTTTCCCTAGGCAATGGGAATTGTGGCACAATGACAAGTAACTCCGATTTACTTATTTAATAGTCACAGTAGGCTGAGTTCTCAACCAGAGTAAAAACCACTCAATCTTTCTGTATTTGGCAATGTTGCACCGAATGCTGCAGTGTGGAACATTCCTGATATAAAAGAAGTGATATGTAGGGCATATCCACACTCTTATAATACTTTTTACAGTCATGACATTCCCTAAAGCATCCTGGGAAATGTAGTTTGTTAAGGGTGCTGAGATTTGTTAGGAGGCCCCTATTCTCCTCACAAAACTACAATTTCCAGAGTTCCCTGGGAGAGGGACTGACCGACTTGTGTTTGCCTGTGAGTTTTCATATGTTGTGACTACCTAACCCCTTGAAAAAAGCCAGTGTTCACCCAAATGGAGATCCTGGTCCCTCCTGCTTGCTCTTTTCAAGAGAGTCCAGCCCCATGGAATGGAGGCGGGGGGGGGCACATACACACAGGATACTGCCTGACAAATCCACTCAGTGTGGACAATACTGAGCTATTATTTATTCCTTCATTGCATTTATAGCCTGTCTTTTTCTCCATGGAGTTCAAAGCTGCTTACCTGCTTCTCTCCCTCCTCATGTAATGCTCACAACAACCCTGTGAGGTAGGTTAGGCTGGGACAGACTGGCTCAACAACACCCAGTGCGCTTCATGGCTGAGTGGCGATTTGAATCCTGGTCTCCCAGATTCTAGTTCAGTGTGCCAACCATTGCACCACACTGCTTAGAATCAGGGGTGCCTCAAGTTTTTTCAAAGAGGGCCAGATTTGATGAAGTGAACGTGTGTGAGGGCCAACAAAGTTTTTTTTAAGATTGAAGCTTTTAGGACTGAAATTGCTGAGCTTTTTTTTAAAAAATTACCATTTTACCACAGAACATATACTGCCACAGGGGCCAGATTAAATTGACTGGTGGGCTGGATTAGGCCCCCAAAATGGACTTTGGACATGCCTGGCTTAGATAGATGAACGAATCACCTGTTTCAGTATAGGGCAGCTTTCTCTGTACTCTTGGGAGACCAGCTGATTACCACTTATTTTCTTAGTCCCTACATCCAGCGCATCATGTCTCTCCCTGTGTATCATTTGAACATCACCAGCCTTTAGACTTCCCTAAGACACCAAGACTATTTTTGTTTGCGTCTTTTAATTATCATTTCCTTCCTTGGCTAGCAACCCCATGAGGGAGACGGCAGCTGTGTTAATGGGATTATGTGGACTGTTTGCTGATGTACACTGTTTCCCGTCTTTCTTGCTACCTTTGAATTTCACCCAGATAATTGATTTCTGTCTCTTCCTTGGTCCTTGTCTTACTGGCTGAGGGCGTCAGCTGGCCCATCTTTTTGTTCCCGTTCCTGAATGACAAAGCCTTTTACAAGGCAACCAAGACAAAGCAATTGTTGCATCACTCACTTTTCTTATTAACTAACAGGGAATTGAAGTTGGCTTGAAGCCTGCTGAGAGATATAATAACATAAGCATCAGCTTGGGAGCAAAATGTGTCCTTTATAGGTCTGAGCCCAAAGGGAGGGGGTTGTTTATGTTCAGAAGCTTTTTTCCAGCTGCAAAAAATATCAATTTTCAGTATTTATTTTTTTCAAATAAACCCGTGGGAAGGAGGTTGTGAAGAAGGGTAAAAATATTGGTCCCTTCAGAGGGAGGAGAAGAAGCATTGCCCTCTCTCGGAATTTGCTTTAGAATTTTGTTGCATAGTTGGAAGCCAGGAGTTGTTAGGAAACCCCTCACAGGGCTACAGTTTCCAGTGTGGTTTAACAACCAGCCTCTCTTCCCAGGAAAAACTGAGAATTGCAGCTCTGTGAGGGGAATGAGGGTCTCCTAGCAACTCTCAGCACCCTTAACAAACTGTAGCTCCCAGAATTCTTTGGGGGAAGCTATGGCTTTTCCAAGTGACATTATAATGCTTTAAATGTACGGTGTGAATGTGGCCTTGCTGTTCTTATTCTCAGCTTTCTTATTCCCAGAATCACTCCTTTCCTGTCATGGCATGTAATACCTCCAGTCAGCCAATAGGAGGCAATCAGAGTTCTAAAGTAGGCACCCCCAAACTCGGCCCTTCAGATGTTTTGGGACTACAATTCCCATCATCCCTGACCACTGGTCCTGTTAGCTAGGGATGATGGGAGTTGTAGTCCCAAAACAGCTGGAGGGCTGAGTTTGGGGGTGCCTGTTCTAGAGGGACCATGGGAAAATAGGCCTCTCCAGTCTAGAAGTACCTTTCACCTTGACATGAGCCTTGTTGCCACGGCAACTCACCCAGGTTCCTTGATGTCCTCCTAAATCACTGGACATCCGTCCTGTGGCTGACCAATGCCTCCCTACTCTCGATATCTGTTTCTCTAATTTTGATTTCTACATCTATCTGCCTTCTGTCTCTGCCTGTTTCTTTATTCTCCATCCCTCCCTCCCGAGGCTATTATGCCGCTCGTATGAATGAATGATTGCTAAAAGAGAAGAATAAAATTGTTTAATAAAGAAAGAAAGAGCTGGCAACGTCTTCTGTGCACCAATGTGTAAAATGTACAGTAATAAAGCACACCACACTAAATGAATTATGGTGTGAGGGGGAAAAAACCACAAATTACTGATTTGTCAAATGCTATTAGCATTTGCATCTGTAGAAAGAACTGGAATCCATGTCTGATGGCTTCTCTCCCTCACCCTCCTCTCTCTCTCTCCTTTCTTCTTCTTTTGTGAAGCAAATATTGGCTACTTGTAACAGCTGGGTTCCCCCTTTTTTTTCCTTGTTGGAGTCTTGAATGAATAACTGAAAAGAATGGAGGGAGGGGGCGGAAAGTAAAAGAACTCTCCCCCCAGAACCGTTTTTCACAGTGTCAGGGTATCAAGGTAATGTGTTACTTTTTGTGTGAACTTCAGATGGGTTCCTCTGTGTGAGTGAAAGTCTCATTTCCTCTGACTAGATTAATGATCTCTTATTCCATGAGCAAAAGGAGATGGAGGAGAATGAAAACCGGGAGGGATGGAGCCACAAAACCCTCACAGAGAATTTATTTGCTACTTGGGGGGGGCGCTGGATGGATGGGAGCCAGCCTAGGAAGAACAATTTAACCCCAGGGAGTGGGAGTGAGGAAACCTTTTCAGCCTTAGGGCCACATTCCCTCATGTGGCAACCACCCAGGGGCCACCTCTCCAGTCTAGAGGCAAGGCAAGGCAAGGCAAGGCAAGGCAAGGCAAGGCAAGGCAAGGCCTGCTGGATCAGGCCAGTGCCCCATCGAGTCCAGCATTCTGTTTTCACAGTGGCCAACAAGATGCCTGTGGGAAACTAGCAAGCAGGATTCAAACACTCTCCCCTCTTGTGGTTCCCTGTGACTGGTATTCAGAATCATTGCTGCCTCCAGCAGTGGAGGCAGAGCATAAACATAATGGCTAGTAGCCATCAATAGCCCTCTCCTCCATGCATTTGTGTAATCCTTTTAAATAGCCATCCCAGGTTGGTGGCCATCACTGTGGGAACAAGTTCCATAGTTTAACTATGGTTTAACTATATGCTGCTGGGTGTTCACCTCCCATACCCTCCCTTGGCAAAAGGGAGAATTCAAAGCTTCTCTTCTTAGCACAGCTGAATGAAGAATGAAATAGCCAACTTGGACTTTGATGCTAAAACTCTCAAATAAGTCACGGTTTCTTCTCCACAGCTCCAAATACTCTCTGAGATATTGAGATGCCTCCATAGAGATTGACCACAAATGCACTGGGGAGAGAGAGGAGTGAGCAGTTGAATACTTTGACTTGGCTGAATAATTCTATAATTTATCATACTTGGGGATTATACATCCCACACATAGAGATGCAATTAAACCAATAATATTTTAGGTCGGGAACAGCTTGGCAAGTGGAGGGCCTCACATGCAGTTTAGCATGAAATTAAATTTACACTCGTTTGACACAATTCTGACCGTTCCTCCAGTGTGAAACCTCCCTTCTTCTTCATAATGAGAGCTAATTTAGCATACTGGATGAGAACATGAGCCATGAGCTAGAAAGGTTCCCTGGCCACCTCAGCCGCAAACTAATCGCAAGCCACCACCTCTCCTCTTCACCACCCTCCTCTATCTGCAATATGCATCCATCCAATACATTTATTTCCCATATTTCCAACAAGTTGCCCAAGGCTACCCCTATCCCTGCTCAGCTGTGAATTTCACTGGGTGGCTTTGAGACAGACACACTAGTTCCTTATTAAATTGTAGAGATTGCCCAGGCTCTCAGGGACATTGCCTTTCTAGAAGTAGAATCTGCCACTATAGTGCCAGAATTCTATGAATGTGCAGAGAACATAAGGAAGGGCATAAAGTTGGCTGAGAACTCAGCTCCCCCCCCCCTTAAGCATTCAAAACCAGGAGGTGTTTGTATTTTAAAATAAAATAAAATAAAATAAAATATGGGGTCATGCATATTACTTATGAATGTTAGCTCTGTTTCCCTCCCCACATAGCTTTGCCTAATAATATTCCTGTTTTCTGTGTACGTATTTTGCTTTGGGGTGCAAGGAAACTGAATTTGTAGGCAAAGGATGCCTTGTTTACCTTGTCATGTCGGCTATTTGTCCCAGCTTCTTCCCTGGGGTCAATTTATTTCTAATTTCCTAAATGACTCCTAAGTGGTAGCAAAAAAACTTTACAAAAAATACTCAGGACTTTCACTAGCGAATTCTTATTTAAAGTAAATAATTGCTTAAAGACAGAGTAATTGATTGACGAAATGCTTTAGTGGACTCATTAATTAGACAGAGTCCTATAATTTCTTATTAACTGCTGCCTAATAAATTAATTGCATGATTAGCAAAGATGGACTTCAGATATGATGCTTAGAATTACAGCTGAAATCTAAAGAGGCTCAAAATGAACTGTTTGGAGTAGGGACATAATTTTCTCAAGATCTCAATGCTGAGTTTGCCTACATAGTTTTTTTTATTTTCTTCCTTCCTTCCTGATTTCTATCTCACTCCTTAATCTTGATGAGAAGTGAGATTTCTCACCCCTCAGTCTTGTTAAAACTATGAACAATTTTCTCATATTAAATGCACCATGATACATATAGGAGTATGTGCATGCTAAAGTATTTGTTGCTCTTCCTACTTTTGCCTCTGGCTCCTCTGGCCACTAGCATCTGGCTCCTGGAAGGTTGCAGAGAAGGGGATGTCACCCTTGAGCTGAAACACATTGCCCAGTCCAGGTGTTTAGCTTAGCTGCAACTTGAAACAAAGTGAAATTTAGCTACCTGGAGCTTTTGGATCAGATTGTACCAAGGATCAGGAAATACTATCCTTGACCAACCAGGACAGGATGCCCTCATTATTCATAATTCCTTGGTTTTATAAGAGTCAGGTTGGAATTGAGGATGTGCAAGCCCTTTAGTGTCTACAACAGGAGTTCTCAGACTTTGTTCTGCAGACCTCTGGTGATCCACAAACTTATTTTGGGTGGTCTGTGATGTGTCTGTAAAACTGCAACTAAAAACCCTTCTGATCCTACAACTGCTACAATGGGCAGAAAGATCAATAAGTGGTCCACCAAGACCCTCAGCAATTTTAAAGTGTTCCATGGGAGGAAGGTTTGGGGACCACTAGAGGCATGCTCTAACCCAGGGATAGGGAACATATGACACTCCAGATGTTGTTGATCTACATCTCACCTCATACCCAACCACAGGTTGCACTGTGTGACTGGTGGGAGCTGGTGTCGTGCAGCCTCTGAAAAGTCATGGGTTCCACATCCCTCCTCTAACCTGTTGCTAATCTGTCTCTCTTCCTGCCACCCCCTTTCTCTCATTTCTCACTCCTTCCCACTCACATAAAATGAGGGTGTGTGCTACATGTGGCCTTCAGGCTGCCAGCAGCTGACCCTCCTCCTCTACACAAACAAGTTTATGCAAGCAGCCCTTCAAACTGATACAGAAGCACATGTCAAGGGGATGGCTTTGGGCATTGCCAGCATGCAGCTTAAGGGAACGGCCATGGGCTTAATACAAGGCTTTATATTAAACAAAAATAAATTTCCTCCTAATGCAGGTTTTCAGACAGGTTGTCCTAATATATTAACTTCTGTCTGTGTTTTGAATAGTCAATTTCACGGTGAAATGAGTTCTTAATAATATATTTACCACCTGGGAAAAAGTCTCCCAGCCATCTGGAAAGGAATTGGGGTGGGGGTGGGAAATAGTACCTTGAAGTGGAGACTGGATTTTATTTATATATTTATTTTATCGAGGCACACATGTGCACACACACACATACTTGGCTTCCAACCACTCCTCCTTTTAATTGATAACATGACATGCTTGTAAATGCCTGTAAATTCTACAGTGGAGTTCTGATCTTCAAAAATCGTGACCTCCTGCCTGCAAAGAGAAATATGAACAGCCCAATGACACTTGTTTGAAAACTGATTAGGAAAGGTGGTTTTGCAACAGCCTAGAAATTCCTTAGCAAGCTGCTCTCAACCTTCATAGTTGGAGGCAGTGTGCTTCCGAATACTAGGGAAGGGAAAGTGATATTGTGCTCAAGTCCCTGTGAGAACAGGATACTGGACTAGATGGGCTATGGAGCAAGGTTGGGTGATTGTTGTAGCACCATGGACAGCACCAAGGAAGCAGCTTTCTCTGCAAGAGTTGGAAGTGAACTGAAGCCACATGTGCCTCTGCCACCAACCTCTTTGTGAGAGCTAGAGTCTCTTAAAGGGTCAATGCTCTGGTTTGAAGGGGGGGCATTTATCCTGCATTCCTTGTCCTCCCACCTGGTGTGCTCCGTGTGCAGTGAGGTAATGTGAGAGGCATTCAGTTCCTAAGACCCAGTAAAGGCACCTAAGAGAGTCCTGGCTTCACTTGTACAGACTCTGTGATACCTGGTTCAGTGGATTCCTGCCCACCAGTCTCTAACTCAATGGATCCCCTGATTATCAGCATCATGCTCAGATCCAGGAACCCACCCTGGCTCCTTAACCAGTGACACTGTAGCCTCTGCCTTGGGATCCTAGTTACTGCTGAACTCTGGGGTCATGTTCTGAAAGTAGGCTAGAAATCCAGAAATCATTGGTTCTGATTCCAGGAATCCATGCATTGCTCAGTAGAGTTCAATAGGATCTCCAATGAAACTCATGGAATCTGGCAGCTGCCACGATGATTTTGAACACAAAATCAGAACCAGGAAGAGAGAGCCTCAAGCACCCATTGGTACTAGCCGCTCATCATTGCTGCAAATGCATGCATTTACTTTATGGGAAGAGATATCATTAAGTGTGTCCTCATCAGCTGCATTTAATATCCTTTGCAGGTCACCTGTGTCACACACAAATGAGTATATTTGCTACATTTTGTTCTGTGGACTGTGCTTACGGAGCTATCAGCACAATAAATTGCCCTAGGCATGTTTGTTCATGTCATTACAGTCTGAGGAATTGGCAGTTTTCGTTCTGTACAATCTCTTATTTGCTGCCTAAATAATCCCTCCCAGTGTTTCCTCTTTAATCTAGGGTCGGGGGAAACTTTGGACCATTTGGAACACCAGACTGGTGTACTTTCTATGAACTTTGTTGGAATGCTTCCATGCAAGGGAATCTGGTTTTGAAGGTGAGAGGGTGGGGGAGACTAGATGAAACATTAGGGAGAATACTGTACTTTCCCATCTATAAGACACTCCCATGTATAAGACAACCACTATTCTTGGGGACTCAAATGTAAGAAAATAAGAAAATGGGGTGAGATGGCACAAAGTGGTGGAGCTTTTTTTGTGGAGGATTACCCGGGGTTGTGGAGCTTTTTTAAGGGGGGATTGCTGAAAATCGCTCACCTGCACTCGTTGCTAAATCGGCCTCCTGTCTGTTCCATCACTGGCAGAAGCTGCCAATCACTCGTCCAACTGCTGGTGTGTCAGCCAATCAACACCAGCCATTGATGCAACAACCAGTAACATACACAATAGTCACTGACAGCCTCGGCAGCAACCAATCAAACGTCCGCCCTATTCACAAACCATGTATAAGACAACCCCCACTTTTTTAGCATGATTTTTCATGAAAACAACAAAGTCTTATAAACAGAAAAGTGCAGTAAATCCCCACTGAATTTATGAGAAGGTGGATGAATATGTCAGTTCAAGGCTTTTGTGTTGACTCATAAAGTTCTGAACACCTTGGTTCTGGGACTGACCCACATGTTTCAGAGGCCTGACTGGCCTAACTAGAAGCTGAACACTTAAGAGTCCTTGGTCCCATGCTGTGGAATACTCTTCCAAAATAGATTTGACAGAGATTTTCTATTGAAGACCATTTTATGCTAGCAAGCCTGTACCATTGTTTAAAGCTTTCTTGGTTTGCCAGTCATTTTGAGGATTACTTTGAACTGCTTTTAATGCTGGTTTGTTGTATATGTCTTGTTGCTCACCACCCTGATATTTTATGAAGTAACAATATATAAATGTTTTTAATGAATGAATGAATGAATGAATAACCCAATACCCTTGAGCCTCAGATCAGGAGCTACCTGACTCCTAATGTTGCCACTTCCATCCCAGCAACATACTTCTGGATGCTGTTGGGAGTAGGTATCATATATCTGGAAACAACTGCAATATCACTGAGCTAAAATTTCAGCTCTGAAATGCAGAGATGTAGCATGGCCATCAATCTCTTCCTAGCAGCCCATGAGCTATCAGATGTTACCATCAAGTGGAAAAAGACGGTTGCAAAGGCGTTCAGTTGGTGGAACAGTAGAGATGTTTTCTGGACCAATAAACACTTCCTAGTATTGGTCCCAGACCAATGGCCAGATAACATCTGATCCCTGATTAAATATGCCCTTCAGTTAGCATCCCAGCACAGACTTTGAGATAAACACACAGGGAGATTAAGTGTGGTCCAGAGCTTGTGAGTTTACAGCTCGGAAAGCTTCCAAAAGAGATTTGGGCAGTTTGTCCAATTTTTATTGCTTTTGCCTAAATAAAAAAAGTAATAAAATAATATATTTTTTCTGTTGATGCTTTGCTTCCTGCTTCCCCATTCCCCATTAAAAGAAAGTTGCTGATCCTGGATTTACTGATAAGAGGAAAAAGTCAGCCATGCATTTTTAAGATGACAACTTTAATCCTAAGCATACTTAGCAGGCAGTGAGGCCCAGTGGAACTTACTTCTGAGTAAATGTGCTTAGAACCAGCAGCTTTGTTAAAACTGTAAATATGCATCTGGGTTAAGACAGTATTCCCGCTGTGTGTTTTCTAAGCACAGAAAACATCTCAACATACACTGCCTCACTGTTCCTTACAACATCCCTTTGTGGTAGGCCAGTATTCTTATCCCCTCAGTAGCTGAGGGTGAGAGATGGCAAATTGACTACAGCAATCTAGCAAGTTCGGGAATGAAGCTACAATTTTATTGTGAACCTCACAGCTCAGTCTCCTAACCACTGTGCTAAATTGCAGTCTGCATTTCTGGCTATTCTTCTCTAGCAATTTGCTCTCAAACTGCAGTTTTTAACCTGAGCAATAGTGGCCAGAAATTGGGGGGTGGTGCTGTTGTTGAACTAAAATGAGGTTCAAATAAATTGTGGATGGGGAAAGTTGAGTTACACAAAACTGTTATTTGTGTGTGTGTGTGTGTGTGCATGCATGCATGCGTATATAGATAGATAGATGCAAGGCAGTTGGGGGACGTACACAGTGAAGAACTGTGCTGCATACCTGGAAAATCACTACTAGGGAGAGTGCTGCCACACACTGGCTTCCCATAGTAGGTTTGCCACTTTGAGAACAGGATGATGGACTAGATGGGCCCCCATTGGTGTAATCCAGCAGCCAGGCTCTTCTTCCACTTATAGTTGGGTGCTGATGCATTAAGGTTAAATGTTCTTGCAAAGAAATAAGCAAACTGGAAGCCAGATTTGGAGAAGCACGTAATCCGATTGATAGCTCCATATTTTACCCACATAGAAGTCCAGGACTGGTGAATTAGTTCAGTGTGCTTCAAAACGAGAAGCAGGTTAATTAACGGACCTAAGGCAGGGGTGGGCAACCTAAGGTCCATGGGCCACAAGCGGCCCATGGGGGTCATTTAATTGCATCTGCGCAGATGCAAACGCTGGAAATTGTGGGTGCCCACGATCCAGCCCACAGAGGGATCTCCACTGGAGTGAACAGGCCTAGGCAAGATAAACCTTGCCGACCCCTGACCTAAGGCCAGCTCCACACCATATATTTGAAGCATGGCTCCCACCCCCCAGCAACTACAGGAACTATAGTGTAATGGGTGGTGAGAGTTAGGAGACACCTTACATAGCTGCTCTTCCCAGCACCATTAACAAACTACAGAGTTCTCAGCATACTTTGTAGAGGTAAGTGGGGAGCAATGCCTAGCCATGTGGTATGAAAGTGCTTGAAAATGCATGGTGTGGCTGTGACTTGAATTAGCCATGTCTGGTAATTTCAAGGGGTCTCTTTCTGGCTAGCACTGGATACAGCCCTTTATACAGCAAGCTTTGAGGGAAGCTTGTCAGCTGTGGCTTATTTTCTTCTCCAAGCTTCCACAAAATTTCCGGATAAGCTTCCACAAAATCCCAGGATTCCTTGGATTTCACTTAAAAACCCCACTGCTTAGACCGAAAGAAGAGGCCTTTAGTTTGTCTGCAGTTCAAGGTTGTTTTAGGTACCCCCCCCCCCGCGCGCCGTTCCTTCTGAGTATGATGCTGCTGCACACTATTTTGGTGGTGTGTGTGTATGTGTGTGTGTTTTTTCCCCTTCCCTCCTCTTTAATAATCTGAAAGGTCAGAATGTTTTAAATTGAAACCGTCTCTATTCACAGTCCATTTTCCATAAGTCATTTTACTACTGATGTGACATGATATCAATAATAATACGGTTTCTTGCTGCCTGCTACAGTAGTTTATGGAAAGGAGTTTCAGAAAACATATTATTATAGAGAATAATGTATGGGCTGTGGGGAGACAAGGAAATAATTGCACGGAGAGGTCTTGGGAGCATCGTAAAACCAGGAGTGGAGCTGCCTTGGTCTCTGGTGTCACAAGGTCCCCAAGACTAAACTAATACTTAATAAATCACCACAGCCCATTACGCTTTATGGGTTTGCATTTTTATTCCCGGGAGCGGCAACAATGCGGAGGGTCAGGTGACGATGCAAACCAGGCTGTTTGGAAAGAAGCGGGGTTGTGGTCTTTTCTCGTGGGAGCGCCCCCATGTCTTGGGTCATGACCCTCAAAGCAGATAAATTCATCGGGTGTTGTTTTCTGCAGCAATCACGTGTTGAATTTCTTTGCTGTGTGGAAACAACATACAAAATGCATCGTACTAGGGGAAATTACTTTGTGAAAATCTGCATTATAAGGAGAAATTGCATATGTACATGTGTGTATCAGGAGAAAATCACACTCAAGTGCTGATGAAATTTTCAAGAGGTCTCTCTTTCTCCCCCCTCACCTTTTAATTGCAAACTAGTGGGATAATGTGGAGAACAATTTTTTTTAAAAAAACCAACAACAAGAGACTGGAATTGACAGATTCACTCATTCATTTCTTCTGGTAGGGCTGCTGAGTAAGACTGATTCCTGTGACAACAGAGAGCTGCTGCCATTCAGTGTAGACCATACCATTAGACCATTGCTTTGTGTGATGGCCTGGGATTCCGATTCAGAGGATGAACCAGAGGAATCCCAGCCTGCACAGGAGTCCCCGCCTCCAGGGCCGGCTGAACTGGGGCAAGGCCTAGATGCTGAAGAGCCTGCACCTGTGGCAGAGCATCAGGAGCTGGCCCCAGGTGAAGCCCTTCTGGCCCCAGAGGGGCTTGACGACTCAGTGGCCACAGGTGAGCCTCCTCCAGGGCCCAGTAACCCTTTGGCCTCTCCTGATCTGCAGAGGCTTAGGGCAGAGAGGCGAAGGGAACTGGTTGCCCCCAGGAGGAGTGCTCGCCTTAAGGCCAGAGGAGGCGGGGCTCCTGGGGGCTGGGACCGCCCCCGGCCTTAGAAGAGGATAAAAGCCCAGTCAGCCCGGCCCCAGGTTGCGGGAGCAACGTCGTTGTTGGCTTCGTACCTTCCTGTGTTCCTGATCCCTGCTCGGCCTCCTGTTCCTGACCATCCGGTGCTCCTGTTCCCTGCTCGGCCTCCTGTTCCTGACCATCCGGTGCCCCTGTTCCCTGCTCGGCCTCCTGTTCCTGATCATCCGGTGCTCCTGTTCCCTGCTCGGCCTCCTGTTCCTGTTCATCCGGTGTTCCTGTTCCCTGCTCAGCCTCCTGTTCCAGCGTTCCTGTTCCCCGCCCGGCTCTCTGCCTCGGACCTCGCCCCTCTTGGTGTGGACTCTGTTTACACCCACGGTACCTTACCCCCGGGACCAGCACAGTTTGCTCCCGCCACACCCGCACTCCCCCTTCGTTGGGGTGCGTTCGGGAAGAGCCAGAGGCCATGGCTGACCAGGCAGCTGCACTGGTGGCTTTGGCCCAGGAGAACCAGGCCTTGACTCACACCGTGCAGCAGCTCAGTGATGCGGTTACTGCACTTCAGCAACGCTTGGAAGCCCTACCGGCTCCTGGGGCCGACGCCCCGGCTCCTGGCAAGTACCCAGTGGCTTTGCCTGAGAAATTTGATGGGGCCCCGGCCAGCTTTCCCATGTTCCTGGCCCAGGCCAAGCTGTATATTCAGGGGCGAGCCCGGAACTTTCCTGACGACCGCACCAAGGTGCATTTTTTGATTAGTTTGTTAAAGGACCAGGCGGCCAAGTGGGCGTTGCCGCTACTCAGGCAAGACTCCCCCTTGCTGGCAGACTATACGGGGTTTTGCAATCGTTTGGAGGCCGCGTTCGGCAACCCCCAGAAAGGGAGTCAAGCCAACCGGGCGATTCGGCGGTTGAAACAGGGCAAGTCCACGGTGGCCGCATATACCACGGAGTTTTGGCTGTTGGCACAGGACTTGACCTGGAATGACTCGGCGCTGCGGGACCAGTATCTCGAAGGGCTTTCGGACGAGATACTGGACCAGCTGGCCACAATGGAACGCCCCACCACGCTAGACACTCTCCTTCAACGGAGTCTACAAATAGACGACCGGCTAGAGGATCGTCGTCAGGCCCGGGGTCGCCGACACTTCCAGTTCGCGGCACCAGCTTCTTCCGGCAGCCCCACGGTCACAACTGATTTAACGGAGGAGCCTATGCAGCTCGGGGCAGTGCAGCCACGCCTTTCCCCCGCAGAGAAGGCGCGGCGTCGAGAGGGAAATCTCTGTCTCTACTGTGGCGGAAGTGGACACTTCGCTCGGTCCTGCCCTGAGAAACGCCAGCCGCAGGGAAACCGCCAACCCCAGTAGCTGATGGCCCTAGCTACCGGGGGTCCCGAACCGCGCAGAATGGGCCCGCACCAATGGACTTGCAACATCTTATGGTTTCGGTACGTTTATACCCTCCAGGTGGGCCCTGGATCCTCACCCATGCTTTGGTAGATTCAGGGGCAACCCGCTCCTATATGGACGCTGCTTTTGCTGCCCATCATCAGGTGCCACTTCGGAACAAGCCAGTACCGGTCCAGGTGGAAGCAATTGACGGACGACTTCTGCGTTCAGGTGCCGTTACTCAGGAGACTCAGCCCCTGGTCCTGTGTCTCCAGCAGCACCGGGAGTTGCGAACTTTGGACATTGCCTCTATGCCCCGCTTCCCCCTGGTGCTCGGGATGGACTGGCTGGAAGCCCACAACGTTCAGATTGACTGGGTCAAACGGACCGTGCACTTCCCAGACCCATGTTCCCATGCTCAATCCGAGACGCTGGCGGCCGCACCCTCAGAGGAGGCAGCACCCACGCTCCCAGCCGTGTACCAGGACTACCAGGACGTGTTCGAGGAACGGGGGGCAGACCAGCTGCCGCCGCATCGGCCTTTTGACTGCGGCATAGACCTCCAACCCGGAGCGCCTTTACCAGTAAGTCGCTTATATTCTCTAACAGAGCCAGAGCGCGAGGCTTTGCAGGACTTCTTGCGCAAGAACCTGGAGCGTGGGTTCATTAGGCCTTCCACCTCGCCTACCGCGGCACCAGTGCTTTTTGTTAAGAAGAAATGTGGGGAACTCCGCCCTTGCCATGATTACCGAGCCCTGAACAAAATTACCATCCCAGACCGGTACCCCTTGCCCCTTATCTCGGAGTTGCTGGAGCGGGTGCAAGGGGCACAGGTGTTCACCAAGCTGGACCTCCGGGGGGCCTACAACTTGATTCGGATCCGAGCCAGGGATGAGTGGAAGACAGCGTTTGGGACCCGGTACGGGCAGTTCGAATACTTGGTTATGCCTTTCGGTTTGTGCAACGTGCCTGCTGTCTTCCAACGCTACATCAACCACGTGTTTCAGGACTTGTTAGACAAGTACGTGGTGGTGTATTTGGATGACATACTGGTTTACTCCCGTGACCCGGCTCGCCATGAGGGACATGTCCGGACTGTGCTGCAGCGCTTGCGTGAGCACCGTTTGTACGCAAAGCTCAGCAAGTGCGAGTTCCATCAGCGGACTGTGGACTTCCTTGGTCACCGGCTCTCTCCAGATGGGGTGCAAATGGACCCTGGGAATGTGACAGCGGTTCGAGAATGGGCGGCACCCCGGAACCGCAAGGACCTACAGTGTTTCCTGGGGTTTGCCAACTACTACCGGACCTTCATCGCAGATTATGCTCATCGCACCACCCCGTTGACCCGGCTACTGCGCCCAAAGACGCCGTTTTCCTGGGACAAGGAGGCAGAGGAGGCGTTTCAGGGGTTGAAGGCCTGTTTCCAGAGGGCGCCAATCTTACAACATCCTGACCCCTCTCGACCCTTTGTGGTGGAGACCGATGCCTCCAGTACGGCTCTCGGTGCTGTCTTGTCTCAACAGAATGGTCCTGAAGCGCCACTCTTACCCTGTGCCTTCTATTCCCGCCAGCTCCTACCAGCGGAGCGTAACTATACTGTGTGGGAGCGGGAACTACTGGCCATCAAGGTAGCCTTTGAGGTCTGGCGCCAGCATCTTGAGGGGGCACGACATCCGGTGGAGGTGAGAACCGACCACCGGAACCTGGAGTACCTCCAGACCACCCGCAAGCTGAACCAAAGACAGATCCGGTGGGCGTTGTTCTTTTCCCGGTTCCAGTTCCGGATCCGCTACATCCCTAGCTCTCAGAACCAGAAGGCGGATGCCCTGTCCCGGAAACCTGAAGACAACGCAGACACGGTACAGCAAGCAGAACCCACCATGATCCTACCTCCGGCTGCATTTCTGGCCACCCAGGAGGCGGAGCCACTGCAGGCTCGGGTGCGGGAACAGCAGCGGGTCGACGCTTGGGCCCAGGAACGACTCCGGGAACTGGCTGAAGGGTCCAGCCCACAGTATCTGGGGCTGGTCCTGCATCAGGGCCTTCTGCTGCACCACGGTCGTCTGTACATCCCGCCAGGGCCACTACGGCTGGAGGTTCTCCGGATGGCCCATGATGCCCCAGCAGCGGGGCACTTTGGACGGTATCGGACCACCCATCTGGTCAGTCGTGAGTTTTGGTGGCCCCGCCTGAAGGCTGCCGTGGCTCGCTACGTTGCTGGTTGTGATGTCTGCTGGCGCGCCAAGGGCCCTACCGGGCGACCCCCCGGCCTACTTCAGCCATTGCCAGTTCCACCGCGCCCTTGGCACACGGTTTCGTTGGACTTTGTAGTGGACTTACCCCCGTCTCGTGGCTGTACCTGCCTTCTGGTTTTCTCCGACCATTTCACCAAGATGGTGCACTGCGCTCCCTGTCCATCTGTACCCACAGCCAAGGAAACCGCTCAGCTGTACCTTCAGCATGTCTTCCGCCTGCATGGCCTACCTGAGCGCGTGGTGTCCGACCGGGGCGTTCAGTTCACATCCCGGTTCTGGCGAGCATTACACCAGACCCTCGGGACAGAGGTCTGCCTCTCGTCAGCCTACCACCCACAGACCGATGGCTAGACGGAACGGGCGAACGCGGTGCTGGAGCAGTACCTCCGGTGTTACTGCAGCTACCAGCAGGATGACTGGGTCGACCACCTGGCATTGGCGGAGTTCGCCTACAACAACGCGGTGAATGCGTCCACCCAGCAGACCCCGTTCCAGGCCAGTTATGGTTATCATCCACGGCTGTTTCCAGATGTGCTGCCGGCATCCGCGGTCCCGGCGGTGACGGAGTGGCTTCAAGAGCTCCAGTCCCAGCAACAGCTTTTGGTGGAGCAACTGCACCAGGCCAAGGAAGCGTACAAAGCCCAGGCCGACCGCCACCGCCAGGTGGGGCCGGAACTTCGCGTCGGTGACCTGGTTTGGCTCTCCACGCGCCACCTCCACCCCTCTCGACCTTCGCGGAAGTTGGACGCCCGCTTCACCGGCCCGTTCCCTATCGTGGACCAAGTCTCTCCTGTGGCATTCCGTCTCCGGTTACCCGCAACCCTGAAGGTTCACCCGGTCTTCCACAGGTCCCTTTTGAGTCCGGTGGCCCCACCCGACGAGTTCCACCCGAACCGTCCCCGCCCGCAGCCAGTGTTGGTTCAGGGAGAGCCTGAGTACGAGGTGGAACGCATCCTGGACTCCCGATACCGCAGGGGAAAGCTGCAGTATCTCATTGACTGGAAGGGGTACGGACCGGAGGACCGTTCCTGGGAACCAGCGGCCAACGTCCACGCACCTGCCTGCCTCCGAGAGTTCCATGCGACGTACCCCGGCAAGCCGGGTCCGGACCCTCGGTTGAGGGGGGGGGCCTGGGAGGGGGGTGGTGTGATGGCCTGGGATTCCGATTCAGAGGATGAACCAGAGGAATCCCAGCCTGCACAGGAGTCCCCGCCTCCAGGGCCGGCTGAACTGGGGCAAGGCCTAGATGCTGAAGAGCCTGCACCTGTGGCAGAGCATCAGGAGCTGGCCCCAGGTGAAGCCCTTCTGGCCCCAGAGGGGCTTGACGACTCAGTGGCCACAGGTGAGCCTCCTCCAGGGCCCAGTAACCCTTTGGCCTCTCCTGATCTGCAGAGGCTTAGGGCAGAGAGGCGAAGGGAACTGGTTGCCCCCAGGAGGAGTGCTCGCCTTAAGGCCAGAGGAGGCGGGGCTCCTGGGGGCTGGGACTGCCCCCGGCCTTAGAAGAGGATAAAAGCCCAGTCAGCCCGGCCCCAGGTTGCGGGAGCAACGTCGTTGTTGGCTTCGTACCTTCCTGTGTTCCTGATCCCTGCTCGGCCTCCTGTTCCTGACCATCCGGTGCTCCTGTTCCCTGCTCGGCCTCCTGTTCCTGTTCATCCGGTGTTCCTGTTCCCTGCTCAGCCTCCTGTTCCAGCGTTCCTGTTCCCCGCCCGGTTCTCTGCCTCGGACCTCGCCCCTCTTCGTGTGGACTCTGCTTACACCCACGGTACCTTACCCCCGGGACCAGCACACTTTGATTCAGTTTAAGCGCAGCGATGGCCAAACTGGGCCCTCCAGCTGTTTTGGGACTACAACTCCCATCATCCCTAGCTAACAGGACCAGTGGTCAGGGATGATGGGAATTGTAGTTCCCAAACAGCTGGAGGACCAAGTTTGGCCATCACTGGTTTACCTGTAAGGTATCTTCCTGTGTTCCACGGAGTGGGACACATGGCTGGGTTTTCTTCCCCCTCAGCCTCAACCACACTACTTTTTCCTTTCTGCTTTTGATGAAAAGAAAGTGAATTGCAAGGAGAAACACAGCAGAGCCCTTTTTGCTCACCTGCTCGCTATCTCTGCAGGCTTTGGATCATTGTAGGCTTTGGATCATGGATGTGTTGCCTTCATTTCACAGCAAGTGTTTTCGAGTGGGGGTCGCTTTGTGTTCTCCCTTCAAGGCCATGCTTTTCACACCTACTCCCAGATGAAAAGGCTGCTTCCTTCACTGATGCGTGCCTTGCCTCCGTCCTACGTAGTTTCTTCTGGAGAGAAAGAGAACAACTTTAGGAGGCAAGAGCTCTGGGCTGATGCTTGACAGAAGAGCTCTTCAGCCAACTTGCTCAAGAGCACTTAATGGACGTGGCCTTTCGAGCCAAGAGAGGACGGCTTGCATAGACAGTTGCCGAACTGTGGGAATTAATTGACTGATCAAACCAAGTTGTTAGGCTCTTAGCTATTGGCACCTAGTAGTAAACGAGAGAGAGAGAGAGAGAGGGGGGGGGGATGATGACACTACAGGCACTATGCTTCAGACTAAAAGTGTCCTAAATAATGTCTTCCATTTTAAATGCTTGGGGAAATGCTGAAAAAGGAGAGGCATTTTTCATCACCATCAAAAAGAACATAAGAAAAGCCTGCTGGCTACTCCAGCATCCTGTTCTCACAGTGGCCAACCAGATGCCTCAATGGGAAACCCACAAGCAGAATGCAAGCACAAGAGCACTGTCCCCTTGTGTGGTTTCCAGCAACTGATAGTCAGAAAAATTGCTGTCTCCAACCACAGGAGGGGAGAGGGTTCTTGTGCTCATGTTCTGCTTGTGGGTTTCCCATTGGGGGATCTGGTCAGCCAATGTAAGACCAGGATGCTGGACTAGACGAGCTATTGGCCTGATCCAGCTGCCTCTTCTTATGTCCTTAATCCAATTATGTACTATGAAAGGGTAATCTCTGGAGTTCTCTAACACAGAAAACGAGAGGGGGATACAGAATATTCATCGTTGTCCCCCTGCCAGTCCAGCAGATTTTCCATTTCTCTTCCCACTACCCAAATTCTTTGGAGCGGCTACATTATTCCCGGCTGGAAGCCACCATGCCCTTGTCGCAGAGATGACGGCTGGCAGAAGGAGCAAGTGTCCCAGCGGGAGTCCTCGGCGCGCACTCTGCTATAACCTGCTGATGTGGCTCCCTACGGATCCATGAGCTCTGTGCAAAAGGCAGTCATGGTGCGCTTTGAAGCTTGAAACCTTGAGAATTTCAAACAAGCGGGGACAAGCAGATGATCTATGGAAAATGAATATCTAACAGGACTAAAAATTGCTCTTGACATCACCATTAACTCTTCCCTTCCCCCTCCCCCAAGCCCGGTTTTGCCCAAGCTGATTCTGTTGACTTTCATCCCCGTCCACATTTTAGCACGCTTTGAACTCTTTAAAATGCACTCTCACCCGTGAATACACGCCCCGTCCCCCCACTTCTCATTTCAGTTGAAATGTGACTCTTGTTATCTTTTCTTCTTTGAAATGCTTTTATAATGCTATTTTATGTGACATTCTCTCTGTGGAGAATAGGGAAGCACAGTTTGGAAGTAAGCTGAGCTGAAGCGAATGGGGAACGCCGTGAGCCCCCTGGCATTCTCCCAGCAGGGTGGATGGGAATGAATGGTGGCGAGTTCTTCATGGGATAATCTTCAAAATGGGTATTTATCCAGTTGGAGCTGTGGAGAATGTGGGCTTCCAGGACTGCCCACCAGGTCTCACCCACTGCCCAAACCCAGAGATGTAGGGGTTTAGGATTGTGGTTGGGTGTTGCTGTCAAAGACCTGCTACTATTTCTGCAGCTGAGTCCCTGCCTCCAGCATCCTAAAACCATCCAGTTGTCATGAAAAGGAAGCCTTCTAGCCATGGAGAAGAAGTCTTCTTCCCCTTTGTGCTGATTGGAGCCAATGAGAGTGAAAAGAAGTGAAGCAGCTTCTGAGGATTGGCTCCTAGGGTCAACTCTGGAGAAGGTGTATGGGAAGAACACCAATGAATTGTTCTGTATGCTAAGTGGCTGTGATTGTCACAAAAGGACCCTACACTTCTGAATTTGCCACTGTGCTGCTGCCCCCTTTCCCAAGGCTACACCCCTCCCTGGCCCTGCTCCACACTCTCCAGTGCTTTTGCTTGGCTGGAATGTGTCCTCTTGCTTCCTTGGGTGGAGAATGGGGAAATGTGTGTGTCAAGAAACCTCTGGCTTTTGTGTGGCTAGAATGTAGACTAATGTACAAAGGATAAACACCACGTACGTTCCTCTGCTCTCTTTTCCCACCACTTGAATCAGGCCCCCTGTTTGCACATTGCTTGGGAGGCAATGTGGTCCTTGGGCTGAAAACAGTTCCTTGGCCCTGGTATAAATTGTAGGCACCAATACAGATGGGAGAGTCCACTTTCTGTATATCAAAACTGCTTGGTGTATAGAACAGTATAATGAGGTTATGATCATGCCAGGATTCTAAGTGAACACAGACGCAGTAGAGAATATGGGACTGGGTGCAGGAATCAGAACTCTGTGGATCTTAACTTTAATCAAATTCAGTTTCTAGCCCTCAAGATTGTAGAGAAAATGCTTTAAAGCCATGCATGTGAGAAACATGAAGTACAGAGGAGTGGCTGAATAAGGTTCCCCATGGTCTTTACTTCCACATATAGATCCAGGCCCCACCCCATAGCTAGCAAGTGCAGAATCAATTGTGCAAATGGTTAGTATTCATGGTGTAGTGGTGGAAGTTCTGGACTAAGACCTGGGAGACCAGGATTCAAAGTTCCACTTGGCCACAAAACTTTTGCCGGGTGACTTTGGGCCAGTTACTGCCTCTCAGCCTAACCTACCTCACAGGGCTGCTGTGAGGAAGGGGAGAACCATGTATTCCACCTTGAGCTCCTGTGGCGGGGGGTAGGTGGGATATAAATGAAATAAATAATCATAATACATAAATCATAATCCATGTTGGGTTGTGACTTCTTAGCATTAGGTGGAACCCGCAAGCTGGACTTGAGCACAGGAGCCCCCCCCCCCCCGTGATTTCCAACAACTGGTATTCAAAGTATTCCTGCAACCATGGAATCAACCCCTAGCCATTGTGGCTAGATGTCAGGCTTTGGGGAATCGGCTTCCTCCCCCGTGGCAGTAAATAAGAAGAGATCAAACAAAAGGAACGTCTTACCAGTTAGATTCTTTAATAATCACAGTGAGAGATAAAATAATACGTCTACTTAGAAATGGTGGTGCTCCCAATTAAGGCTCACTCCCTCCACCCCGTCCCTATTAATCCACATCAGTCCTCCGTTTTGTAATCTGAGTTTGTACTCTCTGCGCTTTCTGTTCTAATACTTTCTGAGCTCTCTGTGTCTTTGGAGAAGAGGTGAATGCTGTCCCACAACTGTGAATCTGTTAACCCTCTCTCTTCCAGTGTTTCTTCTCCTAGCTGTTCTCCATCCAGTATTTCCCAGCTTCTGCCTTCTGAACTATGCCCCTCTGCAAACCCCTGTTCCAAATCTATACTGTCCTCCTGCTCCTGGGAAGATTCAGGATCAGGGTCAGGGAGAGGGGGTGGCTCCCACCATTGTTCCGCAGTGCAGCCCTCCTCAGCACAGTCCCTGACACTAGTAGCCATTGATAGCTTTACTGTATCTTCAATGAATCTTCTTTTAGAACCACCCAACCTCCATTCATAATTCATTGTGACTTTCAAGTCACCCTATTTCAGGATGTGGGAGAAATGAACTGGCTAATAAATGCACTCCCAGCAGTCAGGAGGCTTTGGGACCTCAGAATGGCAAACACACCCCTCCTCCTGATCTTCCTCTGCCTACAGCTGTCTCTGGCTCTCAGTATTCCACGCTCATTACTTCAGCCCTCTTCAACCTGTCTCCATCACTTCCTGTTTTTATCCCCACCCCTCCCCTTTTCCTCCTTAATTTGTTCGCCATGAAACAACAACCCAACAACTTGATAGATTTTCTGATAACCTTCCTTACGGTCTCCCTGGGTTATGTTATGCTTTAATAACATTTAAGCCAATCTGCCTGATGCTGTTGTAAAGGTCAATTAAATTCACCCTAAAAAATTTCACTCCTGGCTCATTATACATTTGGAAGATGAATTAGGAGCACAAGCTGCCGCCCCAGAGGTTCCTGATATTTCACTAATGAATATGGCTTAGAGATTGCTGGGGGACAAAACGTAAAAAGAAAAAAGAAAGGAAGAAAGGTTTCTGGCACCGAGACAGCCCAGGACATTTATTGGATGCAGGAGGGAGGGAGATGCACCATTGCAGATACAGGTGAAACACTGTTTGCTCAGGAAGAGGTTATGGAGAGGAAGGAGTTACGGATTGCCTCTTGCAGCCAATTACTGCTCACAGAAGAGATGCAAAGCCCAGGTCTCAACAAAGCAGAATTAGGGATGCCCCGCTGGGCAGCTCTCCAGCCGCACGCATCTCTGGTGCCAGCAGGGGTCATGGCTGAGAGACAAGCCTGGTTGTCATCCTTAGCTTTATGGGAACCAATTGTAGAGGCACCCTGGTGTGAGTTGATGGGGAAAGATCTCTCCCGGGTCCTTTTTGCATTAACAAGGGTGACGTTCCTGGAACCACATCATGTGGGTGCAGATGAGCCAGAGTTCATTTCTAAGGGAGTTTTGGTCAAACGCTGGGTGCCGTTTTGTTGAAGAAATGCTGATAAATAAAATCAACTATTTCTAACCTGATAGTTACCGGTGCTCTTTTGTGGTTGGATAATAACTTCTTGCAGAATTTCATCTCGATGGACCTGTGACATGTGCTGAGCTGTGCACTGAAGGGGATCAAGGAATGAGGAGCAGATTAGTTCCACCAGAACAAATTCATTTCCCTCCCCCCTCCCCACCACCACAACTGGTTTTTTTTCCCCTACTGCTCTTCCTCCAGGTTGGGAGCTCCAATCAATGAACGATATGATTAAAGCCATCAACACAAATTAATTCACAACACAATTTAAACCTCTAGAACCGCTGTAACCCCTCACCTCACATGTATGAACATGAGGTCACTCAGCAATTATTTCCCAAAACCACAAATGAGTAAGCCTTCAGCTAGCATTAAAAGTATCAGTACTGGAGGGCACAACTGTCTTTCCTTGGAGACGGGGTTTCCAAAGTCTGAGGGTCACACCACTGAGAAGTTTCTGTCCCATGGAACTGCCGCCCCCAAGTTACCCCAATTGGTGGCACCAACAGCAGGGCCTCCCCAGTTGACTCAGTGATGGAACTCACTGACATTCAGCACTGTTTGTATCCCAAAAAGGTGGACAGAAATATATGTAAATTGGCTGGGTAATTTGGAAAATTGTTCATTATTCATTTGAAGGCAAATTGTGCATGATGGTTCCAGAGATCAAGGAGCTGGTTTTTGCCTATGTTTGCATACATTCGGATGTCATTTTGAATCAAGATGGCAGACTCATTGTTTCAGAACCGCTCTGATTTTAACCACTGATTTCAAAGCTGCACAGATTTTTTCGGGGGTGCCTCTCAGTGCCGGGCATTGTCCAAAGTTGCTAGCGAGAAATAAATCAAGTGCCGAATCTCCCCAAAGGGATTCCAATATTTACACATTCGTGCTTGCTCCGTGTTGCGGTTGCTGCTGTGATTTTAAAGAATTGGCTCTGTGCTGTGCTCCTCCTTCGCTTCCCAAATGGACGAGACGTTGCCACTTTCCATAGGCGTTTTTGCCAAGCCTCAGTGGTGGCAGCATGTTCTCTGGCAGGGAGCTGGGTCCCTTTGGCAGCAGGCAAAACTTTTTATCGATGACTAAATAGATTGTAATTGAGAACCAAACAAAAGAGAGGACAGAGGGCCAAGCGATGGGTCCGCAGGTGACTTGGAAGCCCAATGAAATGTGCACTAATTGAGGCTGCGTCCTGCATTGATTCTGTCTGAGTGAAAGCAGGCACATCTGCTGCCCAGATGGTGAGCAGGACTTTGGCTGGCATCAGAGAATATCCAAGTGAGCTGGGCAAGGGTGGCTCTTTTCTCCCCTCCCCAAATCCACGTACGGTCAGATTTGTCTGGGTTACTGCAGTATGGTGCTGTGATATCAATTATTAGCATATCAGTGAATTAACTGGCAAATTAGCCCTTGAAATTCCCAGCCACGTGGCCTCTCCCTCTGTCATATGCCAGTCTTGCAGTCTGGTTGATGCATTCTCAGCGAGGCTGAAAAGATGGGGGGGAGGGGACTGTAGCTCAGTGACCACAGCATCTGCTCTGCAAATGGAAGGTGCCAGGTTCAAACCCCAGCAGCATCTCCAAGTAGGGTTGGGTGAGACTTCTGCCTGAAATCACAGAGACCCACAGATGGTCAGTGTAGACCAGTGTTTCCCAAACTTGGGTCTCCAGCTGTTTTTGGACTACAACTCCCATCAGCCCAAGCCAGCATGGCCAGGGATGATGGGAACTGGAATCAAACAAATGTGAAAGACACCCCCCCTACACACACACACACACACACTGTTTGATAATAGTTAGCTGGCTTGACTCCTGTTCTTCCACAACTAATTGAGAATCACTGAATCAAATGTAAAAAGATTTTCAAGTACTAAAGCCTGAAAAGCTTTTTGTGGCAATAAAGAAAGTAATTTACAATTTGCTACTAAGGCTATTACTATGGCTGGATCTAGACACGTTTAAAAAAAAAATCAGGAAAACGCGTTGCAAAGCTCATAATGGGAAATCATGTTGCCAGAGGATCGAACTCTGCAGTGCCATCTGGTGTCACAGTGTCATAACACATTTAAAACTCTTAAAAAAAATAATGAATGTAGCTGAGCCCTGGCTACTATTCATGATAGATGTATGCTACGTCCAGGATCAGAAGCACCACCCTCAAAATACCACTTGCTGGGGAACATGAATGGGAGAGAGCAGTGTTGCTCTCCTGTCCTGCTTTTGGACTTCCTAAAAGTATGTAACTGGCCACTGTGGGAAACAGGGTGCTGAACTAAAGAAGCCTTTGCTCCAGTTCTCCAGATTGAAAATGAAAATGAAAATGAAAAAAGTGAAAATGAAAATGAATTAATTAATTTATACCCCGACCATCTGGCTGGGTTTCCCCAGCCATTATGGGCGGCTTCCAGCAGGATATTAAAAACACAGTAAAAGATCAAACATTAAAAACTTCCCTAAACAGGGTTGACTTCAGATGTCTTTTAAAAGTCAGATAGTTGTTTATTTCTTTGACATCTGGTGGGAGGGCATTCCACAGGGAGGGCGCCACTACTGAGAAAGCCCTCTGCCTGGTTCCCTGTAACTTCACTTCTCACAGTGAGGGAACTGCCAGAAGGCCCTCAGAGCTGAACCTCAGTGTCTGGGCAGAATGATGGGGGTGGAGACACTCCTTCAGGTACACTGGATTGAGGCTGTTTAGGGCTATAAAGGTCAGCACCAATACTTTGACTTGCTGATTTTGAATTAGTCTTACTGATAGGAGGAAAGAATTAAGATCATACCCCTACTTCACAGCTTAATCTTACAGACATTTACTCAGAAGTAAACCACTGAGCCTAGAGCTTGCTGATTGGAAGGTGAGCAGTTCGAATCCTTGCAATGGGGTGAGCTCCCATTGCTCAGTCCCTGCCCTGCCCACCTAGCAGTTCAAAAGCACGTCAAACTGCAAGTAGATAAATAGGTACCGCTCCAGTGGGAAGGTAAACGTTGTTTCTGTGCATTGCTCTGGTTTCGCCAGAAGCAGCTTAATCATGCTGGCCACATGATCTGGAAAAATGTCAGCTCCCTTGGCCAGTAAAGTGAGATGAGCGCCGCAACCACAGAGTCGTTGGCAAGTGGACTTAACAGTCAGGGGTTCTTTACCTTTACCTTTTAAGTTCCACTGAGACTTACTTCCAAGTAAATGTGTACGGGATTTCTGCTTTGTTGTAGCACACAAACGTAGGTGTGTTTACTCAGAGGTAAATCCTACAGTGTTCAATGGGACTTTCTCCCGGGAACATTTGCATTGGATTGATGATGGCTATGATCCACCTCCACTGTTCCTATGCTTCTGAATATCAGTTGCTGGAAACTGCAGGTGGGCAAAGTGTTCTTGCACTCAGCTCCTGCTTGTGGGCTTCTAGGAAACAGCTGGTCAGCCGCTGTGAGAACAGGATGTTGGACTAGATGGGCCACTAGCCTCATCCAGCAGGACTGTTCTGACATTCTTAAGATTAATCTACCAATCAAACCATTAAACTTTGAGGCTAATCAAGTGGCTTGACCATGGCGGAAGTTACTGGGAGACTGAAGGATTCTCTGAATGGTTTTGGAGTGGTTCATATTAAATGATCAGACATAAGGTTTGGGGCATGGAAGGACTTGACTGTGATTTATGGGAACTGTGATCACTGCTGCTATCTGGGACACCGAAAAGCATGTGACTTGGCCTCCAGCATCTTGTGACTGGCTCCAGAGGGATCTTCCAAGGCTACCAGGAATGAGGCTCAGATTGTTTTCCATTGATGAAAGCATGAATTGCACAGAGAACTTGGCAGCTGAAAAAAAGAAATCTAATTTAAGAGCTCAGAATGAGCCCAGGTGCTCTGTCCAACCCTCAGAAATGGGAACATTGCATGTATCCTGGAATTCAGAGAAAGCTTATGCAGAAGAAAATCTGTTATCCCAGGAAAAAAACTGGCAATTGTGTATTCATAATCAATGGCAAGGATCTGGTTCATCCAGTGCAAATTTTGAAGGACAGTCGAGTATCAGTTCATATATAGTGGTAAGAAGCTTTTAGTTAGAGCCAAGTAATAGGAGGTGTTCATATAAGACTATGCATGGTGTAAAGAAAGTGGATAGAGAAACATTTTCTCCCTCCAAATATCAGAAACTCAAGCACATCCAAGCTGAGTGTTGGAAGATCAGGCAAAAGAAAAGACATATTCACACAGCACATAGTTAAACTAAGAGGCAGGGATGGAGGCAGACAGGCTTCTTTGGCATTAACAGAGGACTGGGCAAATTTATGGAGAATAATGCTATCAGTGACACCATGGCCATGTTCTGGCTGCACTTTTGGGGACAGTCATGCTTTTGAATGCCAGTTGCTGCAAGCCACAGAAGTAGGGAGAATTCCCTTGTGTTCAGGTTCTGCTTGGAAGGTTTGTGTATGCATCTGATCTGCCACTGTGAAAACAGGATAGTAGACTTCAGTCTGATCCAACAGTGCTCTTCTTAAGATCTCATGTCAAATTCCAATTAAGTAGGTGTGCATTAAATGGTGAACCAATCTGAATTTCTGCCCCCGTTCCTAAACCTGGCTTCTCCCTCTTGCTGCCTGCAGTTTCTCCTGTCCTGTGTCCAGGACTGCTCCATCAGCCATGTCCTTCCTGCCTCCCTTGGGAGCAAAAGTTGGCTTCTTCAACCACTCTGCTGTCAGCTACAGTTTCTGGACTCCACTGCCCTTCATGCCTAGAACCATTTAAATTCACACAGAGAAAGACACAAACACACAGTTCAAACTAGCATACACACACTGTTTGACCTTGAGATCCAACTTCTCTGCACATTTTCGAGTGGTGGTGGTGGCGGCGAAATTGGAGTCTCTAAACAGAGGTTGGGTAGCCGTGAGTCGGGGATCCTTTAGTTGTGATTTGTGCATTGCAGGGATCGGATTAGACGACACTTAGGCTCCCTTCCAACTCTGCAATCTTCTAATTCTATGGCTGTCCAGCCCAGTGCCTTGTCTCCTCACCAAACTAAAGGCCCACCCTTGTGCGTCATTTGAACAGACAGGGTTTCTCTCCCAAGGCTGAATACTGCTTATTACTACTTTTAATTCCACCCCGACCCACCCGCCATTTATCAGGACCCCTGGGCAGGTCAGAAGTTACAGAAAGGTTATTTGCTGAGTGATGGATATTGATGTCCTTTGCTGGTGGCCCTGACCCTGTCAATTTCATGGTGTCCCTCTTTAGTTACACTTTTCCCTAGCAGTTTTAAACTGCCAGACACCCCCACAATTGACCTTTTTAATGGGCACAGCTTGCCTCATCAGTTTTCCCCTTTTGGAGGCAGCCAGATCTATTCCTCAGTGAGTATGATTTTAAATGAAACTCTGGACGGTGGCTGGTGGCTTTGCAGCACTAGCGACATCATTTCGAGAAAGGGTTCTGAAGAGCCAATTTTAGTATCAAGGTCAAGAGAAGGAGCTATGGGCTTAGAAGACCAGGATTGGGGGCATAGCTGTCAACTTTTCCCTTGTCTTGCAAGGAATCCTATTTGGAATAAGGGAATTTCTCTTAAAAAAGGAAAACGTTGACAGCTATGTTTGGGGGTGCAGGAATCTGCCAATTCCAGTCCCCCCTTTTTAAACTCTTAAATTCAGCTCTTCAATTTCCTTTTTTTTTTTAAAGTCCTCATAAAAATTAATCAGCATTTTAGCATGGCTTTCTCAGAATACACACAATGTATGCAATATGCACATTCATGCAGAGCAATTCCCTCTAATACAATATGTTTTCTCTGCTATTTTCACATACATGGAAGATTCAGGACAGATAAAAGAAGTTGTTCTTCATGCAGTGCATAGTTAAACTATGAAACTCCCTCCCACCGGAGGCAGTGATGGCCACAAAGTTGGATGGCTTTAAAAGAGGATTAGACAATTTCATTGAGGTGAAGGCTATTGATGGCTACTAGGGACGTAGGTGGCGCTGTGGGTAAAACCTCAGCGCCTAGGACTTGCCGATTGCATGGTCGATGGTTCGAATCCCCGCAGCGGGGTGCGTTCCCGTCATTCAGTCCCAGCGCCTGCCACCCTAGCAGTTCGAAAGCACCCCTGGGTGCAAGTAGATAAAGAGGGACCGCTTACCAGCGGTAAGGTAAACAGCGTTCCGTGTGCTGCACTGGCTCGCCAGATGCAGCTTGTCACGCTGGCCACGTGACCCGGAAGTGTCTGCGGACAGCGCTGGCTCCCGGCCTATAGAGTGAGATGAGCGCACAACCCTAGAGTCTGTCAAGACTGGCCCGTACGGACAGGGGTACCTTTACCTTTACCTTTAGCCAGGATGGCTACGTTCTGCCTTCACAGCTGGAGGCAGCAATGCTTCTGAATACCACTTGCTGGCAATCACAGGAGGAGAGAGGGCTCTTGTGCTCGAATCCTGCTTGCTGGTTTCCCAGGGTTGGCCACTGTGAGAACAGGATGCTGGACTAGATGGGTCAGTGGCCTGATCCAGCCAAGCTCTTCTTATGTTGTGAAGAACTGTTTCACCTGTTCTGAATCTTCCAACATTGAGTTTCATTGCATTGTCCCAATGATGTTGTAGAGATCAAATTCCTGGCAGAGGGCCTTTTGAGATCTGCAGCCAAAAATGTTCAAATCCAGACGCTTCCTCGAGACTGATTATCAATCCCCACATGCTGTTTTGCTCAGATGTACTTACCACCTAATACCTGTAATTTGCTCTGAAGTTAACTCAGTCTCCTGTTTGCTTACCTTACTGAAGCCAGCAGGGCTGCTGCGTTGCTTTCTTTGTCTCCTTTGAATCCATATGTCTGGCATCGATCTGTTATTGCTTTTCTATCTTTCTTATCCTCTGAGAAAATTATTTTTTAAAACAAAACAAGTTCCCCCCCCAAAAAACAACCCTTAAAAAAGACGAGACCACATATATTTTCTTGCACCCACCCCAAATACATTGCATGCATTTGCCCCATCCTCACTGATTAAATGCATCAGTGTCATGTTACGACAGGAATCTTGTAATAACCTGCAATCTTATAGGAGTATATATTTAAAGCAGATGAATAAATGTGTAAATTAAGTTAATTTGGAATATGCAGGGAATATTTTAAAAAAAATAAGGAACTGCAGAAAGAGGGGGGAGGAAGTAGAGTTTTGAAATGTTAAAATGATCGTAAAATTATTGAAATGTATAAAACTGAAAATCATAAACAAATTTTACATCGAAAGCAGATGATCTATCACTGATCTATGACCCTTTCCTGATACCAGCCTCCTTGGCAAAAACAGATGGCAACAAAGGTTTTCTTTTTGAAAAATGTTTTGTGTTACACCTTGCCTTGTATGAATAAAACAAGGCAGTTATGGCCTGTTTATTCGTCTTATCTGTTCTATCTATGCTTTCACTATAAAAATCCAATAAAAAGTCACACACACACAAAATGCTTCAGCCCCCTAATGGGTTATTGTTTTTATTTTTATTACGTATTTTGTGGTTTTATATCTTGATTTTATTCTGTGAACTGCTCTGAGACCCCTGGGTATAGGGCGGTATATAAATTCAATACATAATAATAATATAGCCCACCTTTCTTCACTGGACCTCACCAGTCCCCCACTCCATATGTTTATCTCACAACAACCCTGTGAGGTAGGTTTGGTTGAAAGAGTGTGACTGGCCCATACTAAATCACCTTTATGGCTGAGTGGGGATCTGAACTTTGAGGTGTGTCGTGTCCCCACCCCCAGTGCTAGCCTGTCACTCTATAACCATTTCCCTACACTGTTCCTCTGTTTCTAATGTAGTATTTGACACCCATATGTAGGCTCTGGTGCTCTGCCTCATGGGAACCTCATGGTCAGCTCAGCAGTTCCAGGTGCTTGGACCATAACATATTGCTGTGCCCAAACTCCTTTCCTTTTTTAATGCACCGTTCATAAAACCGGTTGCAGAAACTGCTGAAGCCATAACCTAACTCTGTTTATGGAGGCAGCAGCAGATCAGCCTCTCTGCCGTCTTTGCTTCTGTCCCCAACACGGCCAGAGGAATTTTTTTTACGAGCCATAATTAAACAGGAATTGCCCTGCATTCACCCTTGCTGGCTGGGAGACAAGGCTTTAAGGGCCAGACGGTTGGGTTATCGTGGCACGTTTGTGGAGGGTTTTGTCCCTGTCTAAATGATCTTTAATAGGACCGTGAATCAGTGCAGATGATGTGACAGTCCTGGTGTGAACAAAACCTGGCTGGCGGCTTGAATGCGCTTGGCTTGCGTCTGAGGTGGCAGCGGTGGAAATACGTCCTGTTCTGATAAGATTCCTGGCTGGCTACCATGTGCTGACCTGGTGGGTTCTGGGCCTCATCGAAAGGGCAGGCTGAGTAGAACCTTCCTGATTTATTTATTTATGGATTTATTTATTTTCTAGTTGGTGGTCGACATGTTTTCTGCCTGATGATGGGGAACCTTGAGGTCCTGGGGGTTGCCGGGATGGAAGTAAAAGCACATTTTGTGGTGATTTTAGGAGACAGTGTAAGCAACACTATGGGGCAGAATGTGGGGCTTGAAAGAAGGGTGCTGGTTTCATGAGAAAGCCCTACCCTGTCTGTTTACTTATTTTGTAAAATGTATATGTAAAATATAAAAACAAAACCCTCAAAGTGGTTTACAAAAGAGGTAAAACGATAAAACTGTCAGTAAGAACAATTCATTCAAGACTTTCAAAAAGTTAAAGTTAACAACAGACTAAAAACAGATTAAAACTCACCACAGCTTTCTAAACATCAGTGCAGGCTTATTTTCACACACACACACACACAAATGTTTTTAGCAGGCACCGAAAAGAGTGCAGTGAATGTGCCTGCCTCATTCCAAAGTATAGGTGCTGCCACCTTAACAATTGAGTTACAGTGGTACCTCGGGTTAAGAAGTTAATTCCTTCTGGAGGTCCGTTCCTAACCTGAAACTGTTCTTAAACTGAAGCACCAGTTTAGCTAATGGGGCCTCCCGTTGCCACCACACCACCGCTGCATGATTTCTGTTCTCATCCTGAAGCAAAGTTCTTAACCCGAGGTACTATTTCTGGGTTAGCGGAGTCTGTAACCTGAAGCGTCTGTAACCTGAAGCGTCTGTAACCCGAGGTACCACTGCAATGTGAATGTGGAATGGGTTTTATGTGGCTCCTGTAATAATGCCTGTTCTGCTGGTTGCATGGGCATATATGGGGTAAGATGATGCCAAACTTATCCCAAGCTATTAAGGGCTTTATATACTAACTCCTTGAACTTGGACCAGCAGTAAATCAGCAACCAGTGCAGATCTTTGAGCACGGGTGTTATATGCCAACAAGGCCTCACTCCTGTCAGTAATCGTGCTGCAGCACTCTGCTCCAGCTGTCTTGTCTTTAGACTTGCTGGGATCCTAATGTACATCTTTAACTTACATGTGAATCTGTCTAGCGATTGGCAACTCCATCGAGGCAGATTCCCCTCTGTTTAGGGATTTTTTAATTTATTTTTTCAATCCTGTAAACTTAACTTGAGATCATAAAAATGAAGAAGGAAAAAACCAAGATTGTCAGTTACCTCTATACCTCCCTCTATGTTTGCAGATCCTATTGTGGATTCAAACTCAGGATATATTATTAAACACACACCATTTATCAAGGAGCCTGTCAAAAGACTTAAGAATGGGAGCTTTGACTGCGAAACACAGGTTTGCTGAGCATTCTGGCAAGAGAAAAATCTGTGTAGGAAAGCGTACCCCCCCACACACCCTTTCTCCCAATAACTATAAAAATCTAAGGGACCCTTAAATAATTGGGGAGGGGAGCAGAACAGGTAATTAATAATCTGGAGTTTGATGGCTGTAGTGCTAGGAGCAAGGCAGGTAACATGATTTATGGCTCGGCTTTGTCTGATGTCTTCAACTCAAAGGCAAGCAAAACTATTTACCTTCTGATGGATATACAGCCAGTATACAGGCAGTGTTGGAGCAGGGAGAGGATGGGACAAGCCATCCCTCTGTGGGTTTGGCTCTTCAAAATTCTAAAGCTGCCCATAGAAATAGAGAACTTGGGAGACCAAGGTTCAAACCCTCACTCAGCCATGAAGCTCACTGGGTGACCTTGTGGGCCACTCACTGCCTCTCAGCCTAACCTACCTCATAGGGTTGTTGTGGGGAATAAATGGGGGGATATGTATGCCACCTTGAGTGTCATGGAGAAAAAAGTGGGGTATAAATGTGCAAAATAAATAAACCCATGTTATTTCTCAACAGAAGTGCTTTCTGTGCAACGTATGTGACACACGACTCTAGCCTTCTCCTCTGCCTGCCATTAGATGGCCTTTAAGTGTTTTTCCCCCTTAAATTATATTGCCCCACACTTCTCAGAAATGAACCAAAGCAAGCTAATGACATCCATAAAGCAAATCACAGCAGGGAAGGTGGTGGGATGTGTCAAGAGGGAGAAATTCACCCCACCCCCCCGACAAAAAAAGAGAAAGAAATCACTCTCTCGTTCTCATCTCTTTCAAATGCCAAGAGAAAATGTCAAAGAAACGGCTTTCTTGGAAATAACTCCAAAGTTCAAATAAATTGTCAAACATAATTTGTCAATTGGCTCTTCCCAGCAGGATGGTAACTCCTGTGTATATTAGCTATTACGACACATTCCTGCTTTCTGTATCCACCATTTGCTGCTAGGCAGAGGAAATAAATATGTCTCCTTCCAGCTTTTTGCACAAAGTTAGAGGGCACTTTCCAAAATAAGTAGGGAGTGGCAGCCACCAGCTCTGTGCTATGCACAACATAGGAAACCAATCCTGGCCACAGAGGATGCTGTGCACCCAAAGGTGTATTCAGTCGATTCAAAAGAGCCCAGGTGAGCATCACAATTTGGATGGTGATGCATCTCCAAAAGCACAATTGCATACCCTTGAGCATTTGAATATCCATGCTGCAGTTTGCACATCTTCCGTGCTGGATTTATTTTCTTTATTTCAACCTCTTGGTTGTAAAACAAACAAACAAAACAAAAACTCAATGCAGTTTATGAAGAAAGGGTAAAACAATAAAAATCAAGTAACCATTTTAAGCATTCAAAAAATCAAAATCAACATTAGATTAAAAACAGATTAAAATGTGCATCAACGTTCTAAGCATCTGAGCAGGCTTGCCTAAAGAAAAATGTTCTCAGGACTTTAATGAAAAGAGTACAATCGTATCTCAAATGCTCCCGAACAAATCAGCTTCTGAATGATTGAAACCTGGATGTGAGTGTTCCGGTTTCTGAACAATTTTCGGAAGCCGAATGTCCAGCGCGACTTCCAGTTGGCTACAGGATGCTCCTGCAGACAATCAGAAGTTGCGCCTTGGTTTTTGAACAGTTCCAGGAGTCAAACGGACTCCTGGAACACATTCTGTCTGAGAACCAGGTACGACTGTACAGTGAATATCAAGGGGGAGGGAGTTCCAAAATATAGGTGCTATCACACCAAAAGATTGAGTTGTTACGAATGGGGAATGGATATTTAGGTAGTACCTGTAACTTTGCCAGTTCTGCAGATGGAGGCACTTGGGGGGAGAGGGGGCCAGGCGATCTCACAGGTAAACTAGTCCCAAGTTGTTAAGGGCTTTATATGGTAATAGTAAGACCTTGAATTTGCCCCAGTAGCAAATCAGCAACCAGGTCAGAGCTCTGAGCACATGTATTATATTCAGACAAGGTCTCACCACTATTAGCAATCATGCTGCAGTATTCCTGACCCTCCAAGCATCCCTATTTCCCAGGGTCACCCCTAATCCCAGTTTCTGATTTGATCATGGAATGTCCCGCTTTTCCTTAGGATGTCCCTATTTTCATTGGAAAAATGTTGGAGGGTATGGAGTTATCCGACCCCTGAGACATCTGAAGGCAATTCTGTATAGGGAAGTATAATGTTTTATTATGTTTTCATATCTGTTGGAAGCCGCCCAGGTGGCTGGGGCATCCCCATAAGATGTATGGGGTATAAATAGTAAAATTATCATTATGAAATGGGACGTCCATATTTTTATTGGAGAAATGTTTCCGGATCAAGCACAAGGGAAGCCCCACATGGAGCGCGTTTCAGTAATCCAGCCTTCAAGTAAGCAGTGCATGAACTACTGTGGATGAGGATGATGCTACTTCAGATACTGTACAGTACCTGTTTTCTAAATTCAGCTCAGCTGGTGGACAGATTCTCTCACCGCACAACTTGATCTGCCCCTAGGTGACTTTTTGATTAATTCTGCGCACTCCAAAGCAACAGTGAGAAATCATTGGCAGTATAACTAGGTTTCAACCTTTTACAGAGTCTCTTCATTTGCCTCTCTTTAAACACTTTACAGACAAATTTATAACCTGGAATCATAAAGCCTGACTTATTGCTTGTCTTGATGACAATATTTAATAACTCATGTATGCTTTATTGCATCACTTTTAATGCCCTGGTATGGGATGTTAGAGAGGTTTTTCATCCTCCATATCAACTGGTAAAAGGTCTTGCTTTCTTCTGAAAGCAGATTTGTATAGTAATATAGAAAGGCGATATACAAATTAAAAGTGAAATGAAATGAAATTTGGTCTGTGCATAAGAGCTAGTCTGTGTAGGGTTCACAAGAATCCAGTCCAAACACTGTGATGGCTTTCTGAATCATTTGTTTTCTTACTCAAAATGTGCACAGTTGTGTTTTATTTCCTCAAGGCAGTATTCAGAATCCAAACAGTATATGCTTAAAATGTAATCCAAGTTACTGTATAGGGAGGAAAATTTAAAAAAAAATTAAGTAGGAAAGTCTAAAGTAGTGATGGAGGAGAAATTTAATTCTGTTCACATGTAAGAGTGGGCCTACCAAATTTGTGGTTTCTGAAGCAAGACACAAACTGAAACACTGCTTCAAAATTTATACGTCTTCAGTTTTTGCAGCACAGTTCTCAAACCAAGTAATATGTAGAAAAATGCACATACCTATGGTAAAGCATACATAAAAATGCATGTATCAGTGAAAATAAAATGCAAACACTGTATTATATTTAGGGGAATTGTGTTGCAAAATTGTTTCTATTAAGCAAAACTGCATACAAAAAAAATTGTGTATATTGGAAGAAAGAGCTGCTAAGTTTTCACAAGCTTAATATTGGAAAAATGATAAGCCAGGAGAAACCAGAACTGCCAGATTTCACCCATCTTTAGTCCAAACCCTTCTTCTCTATTCCAGGGATGCTAGAGGAATGTGATTATTGCAAATTCTGAGATGAGCCGGCCTGATCTTGCTTGCTTGGGCAGATGGGAATGAGTTATCTACCAGATTCCGTGACACAGTTCCCAGCAGTTTGAATGCTTCAAAATGAACATTGGGCATATTTAAAAAGGAAAAAACACAATTAAATTTGTGTTGTGAGATAAACCAATGGGTTTTTTTGAGCCAGATTGCACTGGAGCTTAGCTCCAGTAACTTTTCTTTTTTTTAACCCCCCCTCTATCTATCTATCTATCTATCTATCTATCTATCTATCTATCTATCTATCTATATCTATCCATCTATCATCATCTATCTATCTATCATCTATCTATCTATCATCTATCTATCATCTATCTATCTATCTATCTATCTATCTATCTATCTATCTATCTATCTATCTATCAATCATCTATCTATCTATCTATCATCTATCTATCTATCTATCTATCTATCATCTATCTATCTATCTATCTATCTATCCTCTATCTGTCTATCTATCTATCTATCTATCATCTATCTATCTATCTATCATCTATCTATCTATCTATCTATCTATCTATCTATCTATCTATCCTCTATCTATCTATCTATCTATCTATCTATCATCTATCTATCTATCTATCATCTATCTATCTATCTATAATCTATCTATCTATCTATCTATCATCTATCTATCATCTATCTATCTAATCTATCTATCTATCTATCTATCATCTATCTATCATCTATCTATCATCTATCTATCATCTATCTATATCATCTATCTATCTATCTATCATCTATCTATCTATCTATCTATCATCTATCTATCATCTATCTATCTATCTATCTATCTATCTATCTATCTATCTATCTATCATCTATCATCTATCTATCTATCTATCATCTATCTATCTATCATCTATCTATCTATCATCTAAAATCCAACTCTGTCTGTCCAAGTGCCATGTTGGCCATTCTGAGAGCCTTGAGCTGCCACTGCCACTCCTGTCGGGGGGGAGGGGTGGTGAGAGGGCACTTCTGGCACCCTTTTTAAAGAAAAAAGTTCTGGTTAAATACATGTTTGAATGCTACTGAAATATGTATGAATTGTGTGCTCTGAGAGTCCTTTTAAAAAGAGCAATAGAACTCCACCACTGACACACACATTCACCACAAACGTAACTGCCACCCCCCAGGATCCCAGTGATTTTGGCAATGGCCATAATAAGAATAACAGAAAGAAAGTCAGGACAGTCCCTCAGATCAGTACCCTGATGGGCAGTCCCTGGGGGTACCCAAGGGCATGCAGTATCGGCCCCCTCCCCCCCAATGTTTAAACAGTGGCACTTACTGTCTAGGATGTTTTGTCCACCCTAAAATTTCTAACATTAAGTTTCATTGCATGTCCATCAGCTCTAGTGTGATGAGAGAGGGAGAAAAGCTACAGTATATCTGCTTTCTCCATACCATGCAGCGCATGTACCCTCCAACATTTTCCCAGTGAAAATAGGGGCATCCTCTTCTACATCGATGAGCTACTCCTGTGTTTGATCTTCCACACACATAGATGATGACATACATATTTACACCGGTCACCTTGAACCCATTGCAAGCTCTCTGCCTCACCTACCTCACAGGGTTGATGTGAAGAAAAATGATGTGAGAGAAGGAAGTACGTGCAACACCTTCCACAGATAAATGGACTGAAATGAAATTGTAGCTGTAAGCTGCCTTGAGTTCCTGTCAGGGGAAAAACTGGGAAACAACAACAACTACAACAAATGATCAGGAACATACCAGAGAGTAAATCCTGTTGAACTCAGTGGGACTCATTTCTGAGTAAAAATGTTTCCGATTACAGTGTAAGGCTGCACCATCTTGACCCAGTTACCTGGGAGTAAGCATCACTGAATGCAGCAGGACTTGCTTCTGAGTAGACAGTGTCAGGCTCCATTTACAATAAAGGAATAAACATTTCCCGCATTTCCTAGGACGTGGCTGGCTGTGGAAGGATTGCAATTAAAGAATGTAAAGCAGAGTTGTGACCTTTTCCTTCAAAATTATAGGAAGGACTTTGTATGCCAGCTTTATTATTTCCTTCATTTGGTGCAGATATTTTATTTTCAGTATAAACAGGTCTCTGCTTTTTAACCTAGACACACACACCTCACTTTTAATTGTTCTCTGAGACATGGAAGGGAGGAAAAGGGGGAAATGGAACATTCCGGGATCAAATCAGAAAGCAGGGTGGCTTCTATAATTCTAGGACCGTTCCTGGAAAACCGGGACACTTGGAGGGTATGCATGCCTCACTTTATAAACTTCTATAAACTTATGGTGGTGTTGGGAGCAGGGATATAGTTGCTCTGAGATGCACAGTTGTGTTTGTGTGTGTGAAGGAGCATGGATCAGAGAGAAAGAGAGAGAGCAGCTCATTAGGCACACCCTGTTGAACACTGCATCATTGCCTATTTTGTACCTTTCTCCTCTTTCCCCTCATTATCCACCTTTCCCTCCCTTCCCTTCTGAGCATGAATAGAGATGAAAGCCCTTGAAAAAGTATGTGGCATTTATCAGGAAACCAGCTCTCATTGCAAAAACGGCTGACAAACGCCACCTCTGCCCTAACACAAAGCACGCCTTGTCCTATCAAAGGCCTGACGGGCAGTCACCTTGATGAGGAAATAGTGAGGCGGTGAGCACCTGCTGTTCCATCGCGGGCCTTGTGGCAAGATGTCAGCCACTTGTGCGGCTGTGGCAGCGGAAGCCTTTCCCCCTCATACAGAAGAGCAAGGCAGGCTCCAGGCTGCAACAAGGGAGCTTGGAATGTACTGAACTGTGGCAGAAAGCATGTTAGGAGGACACTGAAAAGAACAGGAGAGGCCAATTTGCATGCCCAGGACAGAGTCTGGGGCTGGCAACCATTCCTGGAAGCCTTTTCAGTGTGTCTGAGCAGAACTCTTTCTTTGCTTGTTTCCCCCATTTTTTCTTGACAGGTTCTGCCCATCCACCTTGGCAGGTAACAGCAGTGCAGCCAGGTGAGGAGAAGGGTAATCAGGATATGAGACAGGTCAGCGTGGCTCCAAACAAGAGATAAGGCAAGGCAGCTGGACCTGAGCTGGCAATGGGAGGGGGCGTTACGAAGGAGAATGGCCACACAGCGTAGGACGTTGCCATATGATCAGACCATCTATTGTCAACACGAGCTGGCAGCAGCTCTCCTGGGTTTTAGGCAGGCATCTCACACAGAACCTGAGACATTCTGTGTGCAGAGCATGTGCTCTGCCAGCGAGTTGCAGCCCATCTCATGCATCCCATATGGAAAAGCTGGTGCTGTACAAGAGTATGAACCATTGGGGCTCCAACCATCATCTGGTCCCCAGTGTGGGATGAAACATATTAGAGTGGAAGGTATAGTGGAGTCGTCCCATCATGAGTGTTCAAATAGGACTCAACGCCAAGTCTAGGCAGCTTCCAACGAGCCATGGAGGGTACCATGGAGGACATATGTGCCGAGTCCCAGGGCCCCCCGGATACCATGGCTCCCACAACATTTTAAATGAGGAGGCTAGACACGCACAAAGTGTGGCACAGCCATGCATGCATACCGCAGGACATATTCACGCTATGTCATCACACACTCTGGCATGTGCACACTACGTCACCACGCCCGCTACACGCCAGTGCTGCTGCTGGAGGATAATGGCTCTTCATGGCTGCTAGCCATGATGGCTGTGCAAGAGGCACCAAAGCTTCTGAATAACAGTTGCTGGAAACTGCAGGAGGGCAGAGGGCTCTTGGGCTCAAGTTCTGCTTGTGGGTTTCCCACTGGGGCATTTTAGGGTTGCCATATTTGAAACAGTGAAAATAAGGACATATTGTTGAGCTCTTTTTTTAGTTTTGCCCATAGTTGTTGTGCTTTTTGGGCAAATTTGCAAAAATATATTATATGTTTTTGAGCTATTTTTATGGGGAAATGGTGCTATCAATGTGGCTGCAGTTGCAATGAGAGGAGGCTGAACTAGATGTGCCTTTGGCCTGATCCAGCAGGCTATTTTTTTGTTTTGTTTTTATATTCTTATGTCATATTCTCCTTTGTCTCAGGCACAAAAATGTATTGAGCGAGTCTTGATTCCTGGCTTATAGGCAGAAGCATGAAGTGACTGGTTCTACCATATTACCTGATTCCCTGGCTGGAAAAGGTTCCTTCCTCCATTTGGACTACATAGTGAGATGAGATTCCTGGTGATATTTCTTTTCAGATCCACCTTCGCTCTCTTTGAAAGCGTCCAATCTGGAACAGAGTGCAGAACATGCAGGGATGGGTTAACCATTGAGCAAAATAAGCACATTCTTAGGGAATCAAGGGCAGGGGTTGCACCACAGAAATTGTCCATTGCTGGACTAGCAACTCCACTTTTCAGTTTATAAATTCTGAGACAAAATCCTTCTATATTAAAGCATGAAGGCACAAGATTCAACTGTAAATTAGCAAGCAAATTGTATCATGGAATAAAATGGAAGTGTACAAAAGTAAACATTATTTTCCAGCTTCCTGTAGGTTTTGTTTCATTTCAAAAAATAAAAATTCATTTTATGGTTTATTATTGTTTATATTTTGAATTAGACATATGGAGGGGGAACCAAAGTGCTCTGGGTACTTTAAAGGTGTTAGTCCGGCCTGGAGTAGCTGTTGGCTGTGAGAGGTGGGTTAATCTGACAAAAGACAAAGTTATCCTCTGATAGTCCAGGATGAGGGTGGCATGGAAATTCTGTTCATGCTCGCCGTGATCAATTCTGCTTTGCACTAAAGCAAAATTATAGTTGAAGGAAAGAGAGAAGGAAAGAGGACTCATGGGAGCTTTGATCGCAGCCTATAAATACCTTCAAGGCAACATTATAAATGAAGGAATTGTTGGCCCTCTCAGAAGGTGCTGGGAAAAGGAGCGATGGCTCGGAGGTGTGGATGGCAAAGTTTTTACTTGGTTGCTTCTCAACAGTAAGAAAAAGTGGGCAGCAGACTCGACTCTCCAGGGATGCATAGGAGATACTTGGAATGTCAGGAGTTCAGGAATGTGTTAAACAGAATGTTAGCAGAAAAGATGAATGGCATAATCTTTGCAAAATGCAGAAGGTTAACCCGCAGACCTGAACCACTTCCTCCCCCACCTTCCTGGCTTTCCAGCCTGTGTGATTCTACAATAAATTCTACTTAAGCCGTTTAACAGCAGGCGCTTAGCGGCTGGACTTAATGGGCACTGTCCAGAGAAGATGAGGTGCTCTTGAGTCCCATTGAAATCACCGAGTCTTGAGTGCCCTTGATTTCAGTAGGGTCTTAAAGAGGCCTAGCTTTCTCCCTGACTGTCCAGGAAAACTCGCTTTTTGTCTGTAGTTCAACAGATTCATAATCAGGAATAAATCTTAAGCAAATTAAATGATTCTTACTGACAAGTCATCATCATTTGGTTCAGTCTCGGCTATCGGCATTAAAATAGCATCAATATCTTCTTTTAATTTAAGACATAACCTGGTTCATTTTAGCTCTGAGTTTTAAGGGGATTCGGGGCATAAAAATGGTCTTGCCGGATCAGACAAAGGGGCATCTGTCATCTATAATTTTCTTGCCAGCAGCAGCCAAAATGGTTCCGGCCAAGCTGAGCATTGTTTGTGAAGAGGTACATTATCTCTATACAACAAGCTATACAACAGGGATAACAACTCCCATATTCTGTGAGCACAGGCTGTGCTGACTCGGGCTGATGGGAGTTGGAGTCCAATAACATCCCAGAAAAATGCTGCTAGTTTTACTGAAACAATTGTGAGATGTGCTGTATTTCTATATCAATTAAAGTAACTATGTTTACAACTGCATCTAGTCCTGTAAATTAGTATATGTAAATTTTATGTAAACCTGTGGCTTCTTTTGTGTGCTCTTTGGTGATGGGTTTCCTCTTTTTTGATTGTGCAAAAGCTGCCACCATTCTCTGTGATAATGCAGTATGAAAACTCCTGTGCATAAATCTGGAGACATTGTCCTCTTATCAAGTGGGACTTAAAAAACAAAACAAAACAAAAGAGCAACTATTGACTCTAGGGATTGGGGAGAAACTAGTTTTAGTTCACATTTAAAGGGAAACCCACCTAATTTGTAGTTTTTGAAACAAGACACAAAATGAAACATATTGATTCTTCAAGATTTGAACTTCTCTGAATTTTGCAGTTCTCCAGCCACGTAAAGTGTTTAAAAAAATGAGTATATTGGGTGAAGTGTGCAAATCAACACATATATTAATGAAAATAACGTAGTAAGTAAAAGTGTCTAAAACGTTTATATTAGGAGAAATTTGCACTAAATGTTTGATGAATTCTTATAAGGACTTTTAACTTAAAAAATAATAATAATAACCTGCAAATTGATGTGGAAATACAGAGATTGGAAGGGGGGGAAAACAAGAAACAGAGAGAAACAAAAATTGACAGATTCGCCCTTTGCTGATTGATTCAAAAATATTGGAACAGTTTCCAGATGGCAGAATCAAGTAAGACACAGAGTTGTTTATGCTTTTTCTTAATTTACTTTATTGCTCAACATGGCAGCTGTATAAAAAAACCACACAAGACAATTATCTTGTATTTTTTTAAAAAAAGGAAGCAAGAAATATCAGAGCAAAAATCTTGACTCTCCTTCTCAGAGATTGCTGTCCTTTTCTGCTGGTCCCAGAGACGCCTGGAAATGCTCTCATGTTTTGCATCTCAAGAGAAAGAGATGGTGCACAGATTGTTTTGGAGAAGGATAATTCAGAGACTGCAATCATACTGCAGAAAGCAATGGAGATGGAGAGTGGTAAGACTTCTAGGTGATTATCATTCCCCCAACTGCTTCTTGTCAAGCATCCAGTCTAATTTTTGGACATCTTCAGACCAATTGGAGCTCTGTCCTGAATTCTCTTGGGAAGAGCTTACGTTACGGTCCACTGAATGCCCTTTGTCAAGCAGCTTTCCCTAACATTCTTTAAGGCTTAATTTTATGTCCCACTGTGTTATCCAGCAGCTTCTTAATGAAGGGATTGAAATTCTTTCGCCTCAGGGCAATGAACTGACCTCTAACGACTGGTGGCTAGGAAAGACAGTTTTCCGGAGGGCAGGTTGCCCCAGAATCTGCCAGCTTCTTGTGTGCTCCAAAGCAGCAGCTGGCCAAGGCCACCGTTGGTGACAGGATATTGGACCACATGGATGGTTTGTCTGATCCAGTTTGGCAACCTGTGTTTTGCTAATTATACTCAGCAGGCCAGCCTCGTCTGGTAGGATATGGATTCTTAATGTGAACTAGCAGTTCAACAGCAAGCTTCCACAATGGCGGAGAGACGGCTGCCCCCCAATGTCTTCTGAAGAGTGAGCTTTGAAAAGAAGGACATCTGGAGAGGAGCCACATGGAGCCAAAGGCCAATCCTACTGAAAAACTTTGGGCAATATTTGTCTGGGAGCTGTTACATGCATTGGATTATGGATCTGCTATAGCTCTTAATGAATGGTTTTCTTACTCCAAAGCCACATTGGACATTAAAAAATATATTTATTCATTCATTCAGTTTCTATTTTGCCCTAAATCATATATGATCTCAGGGCAGGTTAAAATACAAAGCATAGTACTGTAAACAGGACTTTTAAAAAACCCATAGTTAAAAACTCCAGTGCTGTCAAGGAAACAGCATGAATGCTCATATTTTCACAGTGGCTACCTATGCTCAGAGACTGAGCAAAGAGGTGAGTCTTTACAGTGTGACTTCAGAAATGGTGTCTGAGGCACATTTGAGGGAAGGGAGTTCCATACATGAGGTGCCACCACAAGGAAAGCCCTGTTAACATTTCTTGTAAATGTCCAGGGGGAGGGGGATGGTTCAGCCACTTTGCATTGCTTGTTAGCAAAGCCAGTCTCCTCACAGATGGAAGCCTGTAAGTAAATGCACATTTCAATTGTATCCCACCGGACTGCAGGCAGTGAAAGTTCACATGATAAAATGCTCCTCCACAAAGAAGACTCCTGCATGGGTTCATCTGCAATCCTCTTGATCAGATGTTCCTGAATCAGCCTGATTATGACTATGAGAAGATGGTTAGAGGGAGCACCCAAACACCATCACTTCCTTGTTCCCTCTCCAAACTTGGGCATCCAATCTTCCTGTAAGTGTGTTCAGTGCAGGCCAAGTGACTTATGCCAGTAAACTGGTGGCCTTCTCATGAAGATTCCACCCACCTGCTGATAGTTTAAGTTAATAGACCCTCCAGCTTACCTGCTTTGTGCACAATGTATTTGTTAGTCTAAACTGAGACAATGGCAGGGAAAGAAGTTGGTGCTGATGGGGAATAGCAGAATTCTATTCTAATCAGACTGCATTTGCACGCATGCCTATCACCTTGCAGCAAACATTGTTATAGTGCAAGGGGGAATGGCCTCTCATTGGATTAGTGGGGGAAAGGAATTGTCCGTACTGAAGCTTGACTGAATTAGAGACTGACTAGATGAATGTCATAGTGTGTTGGGGTTTGGCTCTTCGGCTAACCACGTTCGTGCACCAAGGTCAGAGGAAAAGAAGAAACTCACGGTTTAATAAGGTCCCTGGAAACGGCTATGATGGAGTAGTGGTATGTCAGATACTCTGATTTCATTAGTCAAATATATTCCACTATTTCCTAGACACAATGATGTCTGTTTTCTCACATGAATACATATGGATTTGCTCCTACAAAATGCAGGGATGGGCACAAATGTGGACTGTTTTGAAAGAGGATGAGATAAATTCATGGATGAGGAAGAGGTTAACAATGGCAACCAACCCTGATGGCTATGTTCTAGCTCCACGACTGGAGGTCTCTGAATACCAGCTGCTATCACCCTCCCAAAATTATAATCCCAAGGGTTCCATTTAAAGAGAGGTTGATTGTTGAACTATTCTGGGAATTGTAGCTGTAGGAGAGGAACAGGTATCTTCTTAAGACTCTCAGCACCCTTAACAAATTCAGCTCTCAGAATTCATAGGGGGGAGCCATGACCTTGCCATGTGGCATCATTGTACTTTAAATGTATGGTGTGAAGGTCGCCTCAGTTATGGATGGGTATGCAGGAGGGATTTGATTCAGTTGACAATGACAGGTGAACCTACCTAATTCACCATTTCTGATACAACAGGTGAAACAACAGCTCCCATAATTCTTTGGGGGAAGCCATGATGGTTCAAAGTGGTATCACAGTGCTTTAAAGGCATGGCATAAATATGACCACAATCTGGAGTATCTGGAGTCCCACAGGTGTCCTATCACAGGTCTACACTGACTAGTGGTGGCTTTCCACGGTTTCAGGCAAGTGTGTTTCCTGACGAAACCTGGAGATGTCAGGGACTGAATTGGGGACTGTCTGTTTGCAAAGCATGTTACCCAGCACTGAGCTGCATCCCTCTATCAACGGTTTGGAATGAGGCTCACTAGGATGCGAAAGAGCAGGCTGTGCAAAGTGTAGCATTTTCGTGTTCATGCATATGCATAGGCATAGGAGATGAGAGGCAGCGATCCTCCGCTTAAAAAAGTTAACTTCTACAGACACTGAGGAGGGCAAGGAACCTGGAGAATAACAAGTCTGGCAGCCCATACTACCAACATTTTAAAAAGGCATCCCTCAATGCCAAAACTGGGGACAAAACAGGGACAGTGATTTACCAGGGAAAGATACCAGAGAACAGGGACTGTCTCCAGGATAATGGTAGCATGTGTGATCACTTTAGAGAAAAAGGAACTCAGCCAAACAATTTACAACAGGGAAGGGAAGTGCTTTGCTAAATTCATGCCCATTGCACTTGCTGTGCTTTTACCCCATTGGTTGCTTCTGCTTATCACTGCCATTTTCCTTTATTTCTTTCTGCTCTCATTGCCCTTGGCTTCATTTGCTGTCACTGTCCTTGGCTTCATTTGTCCGCTCTGCCATTTAGTTTGATTGGCTCCAGCAACACTTGTGGTTTACTCTATGACAGTGGCAGCCAAACTCTGCCCTCCAGCTATTTTGGGATTACAATTCCCATCATCCCTGACCACTGGTCCTGTTAGCTAGGGATGATGGGAGTTGTAGTCCCAAAACAGTTGGAGGGCCAAGTTTGGCCATCACTGCTCTATGAGCATTTGATGCTCTATGAGGATGGTGATTGTAACACTGTGACATCAGGTGTGGTTTAGGATGCTGCCTTATGTGGCTACTGGGAGACTTAAATAAGACTTTGTGGTTTGACATTCACTTTACTATGAGATGTTTAAATTGTGTGGTTGGTTTTATTTACACCGCTTTGTGCTTGGTAGAAAAAAATGACACAGAAATAAGTAAATATTTCTGAATAAATAGATAAGGGAAACAACCTTGCCTTGCATCATAGTATCATAGAGCTGTAGAGTTGGAAGGTCCCCCAAGGGCCATCTTGTCCAACCACTTGCAATGCAGGAATCCCTGACAGATGGCCATCCAACCTCACTTTAGAAACCTCCAATGAAGGAGAGTCCACTACCTTCCAAGAAAGTGCAGACCATTGTTAAACAGCTCTTAGTATCAGGAAGTTCTTCCTACTGTTTAGTCAGAATCTTCTTTCTTGCAATTTGAATCCATTGGTTTGGGTCTTACCATCTGAAGCAGCAGAAAACAAGCTTGCTCCTGTCATGTGGCAGCCCTTCAGATATCTGAAGATGACATATGGGGAACCACCAGATTTGCCTGCCAGGCTCCTCATTTGCCCTACTAGGCCTTTAACCCCAAAGCATGTCTGCCTGTCCCACAGCTGACACCATGTTATGACATCAACTGACATCATCAGCTGATGAGCGAGGAGTTTGATTCTGCTTTCTGTAGGGGGACTTGCTGGCTCACCCAAACCCCACAGAAAGCAGGATTAAACTCCCTTGGCAGCAGCTGATACATAGGAAGTTTCATTCTGCTTGGTTGTTGTCTTCACCACCCCCATGGGCCAACTTTGACAGGTGAATGGGACCACCCGCCTGTCAATACTGGCCGGTGAGGGGAGGAAAGATAGAGACCTGGCCCCACCAGGCCAAAACCCCTGCCTTACATAATAGACTTTGTAGGAAGAACCAGCCATTATTTGCAAACTTGAAAATTCCCCATGCACCAGCCTCCTCGAAATGTCACGCTGGCATTTAGCAAGTCAAGATTTGGTTTTTTTTTGTTTTTTTATTTTTATTTCCTGAAAGTGTATTTTGTATTATGAGGAGCAAACACACATCAGCTGTTTATTGACTTCTCTCTGTCTATTCCCCCAGGAAAACAATAAATAAAAATATAATATAATGCAACTGAAGACTGGGAAAAAAATGCCCAAAAAATAAGGGGTGGGGGTGGGGGCTTCTACAGATTTGATGCTAGCACCAAAAAGCTTGTTTTGAACTAGACGGAATATCACCAACCTTCCCAACACTTTCCCAGGGGCACTTGTAGAATCATAGAATTGTAGAGTTGGAAAAGGCTCTAAGATCAATCTAGTCCAACCCGCTGCAAGACAGGATTTACAGCTAAAGGCTCTCTGCATAGGCGCCGACTCCATGGGGCCTGAGGGGGCCCGAGCCCCCTCAAAAATTCGTTTGGGGGGGCTCTGCCCCCCCAATAGTTTAAGAAAATTATTAGTTATATTATGCTTTGTAAAATCACAAAATTATGTTGGTATTTTTTATTTTCCTTGTTTGACGATAGTTACCTTTTAAAATACATTCAGTAATGAGTTAAAACAAAGCCACTCCCGATCTAGAGAGGGGGTGGGGTTGCGGGCTCTCGACCCATCAACAATGTCGCGGGGCTGGCATCAGCCCCGCGAGAAGCGGGGATTCCCCCTAGCTCATTAATATTCACCGCCCACGGCGGCAGCCAATCGGCTGCCGCAAAGGGCGGGCCCTCACAGGTTCACTTAAGGTCGGGGCAGCCTGGGGCTCGCCCCTTTCGTTCCCCCAGCAGCAGCGGTTTGGAGGTCTTTGGCCCCCCCAATATTTTTTATAAGTCGGCGCCCTTGGCTCTCTGACAGATAGTCATCCAACCTCCTTTTGAAAACCTCCAACGAAGGAGAGTAAACCACGTCCTGAGGTAGTCTGTTCCAATGTCGAACAGCACTTGCTATCCGAAAGTTATTCCTAATGTTTAGTAAGAATCTCCTTTCTTGTAATATGAATCCTACTGTCTGGAGCAGCAGAAAACAAGCTTGCTCCATCTTCAGATATTTGAAGATGGCTATCATGTGACCCCTCGGTTTTCTTTTCTCAAGGCCAAACATCCCCAGTCCCTTCAAGCAGGCAGGGGCCACCCCATCTCATAAAGAAGCATTAACTACTTGCCTTGTCCATCCAGCTGCTTCCTCCCTGCTGGTTTTTATCAACCAAGAGGGACAAGTTTCCAGATGGGTCCAAGCACCTTGTCCACATTCTTCAGCTTTACTTACTGAAACTCATCCAGCCCAACATAATTAGACAGTGTTCTGGACACCCCAGATACAATACAATACAATACAATACAATACAATGCGGTCAGTGCAGTATATTGGTTTACAGCATATTTGAGTTTCCAGCTGCTTTTGGACTACAGCTCCCATCATCTCTGACTACTGGTCCTGGTAGCTAAGGATGATGGGAGCTGTAGTCCAAAAGCAGTTGGAGACCCAAGGTTGGGAAATGTTGATTTAGAGAGTCAGACAAGGACCCGAGAGACCACAGATCAGACCACAGTGAGCCCTTAAGCTCACTGGGCAGCCTTGAGGGCCAGTCACCTTCTTTCTGTCTGACCCACCTCACTGGGGGGTCAGAGTTGTGAGGAGAAAATGGGAAGGAAGAAACTTATGCTTTCTTTCAGAAAACTTCCTTTCAGAAACTCTGAAAGGAAACACTGAGATACTGGATACATGTAATTAATTAACTAATTCAGCCTGTGGGAAGCAAAAGTCTCTAGTGAGGGGGGCCATTGGACCTCAACTAAATGTGAGTTCTGTAAAACTGGGCCCACAATACTGAACGTACAACTCCTGGTGGATCCAAGCTGTGCATTCGAGCCATGAGGGACCAATAACAGTGACCCCACTCCCAGGACATTAGTGATCAGGTAGGGATATAATGAATCAGGCAATCTTTGCAGAATCCAAGTTAAAAAGGCACAAGTTGTTAAGCACACATTCTCACCAGAGGAGGCATTCAAGGTGGAAGAAGGACTGAGGTACCTGGGGACTTGAAGGCCAGATAGGGAGGATAGGGGTGGGGAAATTTGGCCCCTGGGCTTGAGGCTCCCCAGCTCTCTGCGAGTGACTATGTAATAGTGCAGAACTGTTCATCCAGTACAACTTGGGTCAAGAAGTGTAACTTGATTATTATTGTGATTCTCCACTTGGGATGTTCATTCGGCGCTTAAAATGATTTCCACAATGATAAATGATTTGCCCAAGCTACCTTAATTAAATACCCCCCAAAGCAGTGCCTGGTTCGAAATTCTGTTGTCTCTCTCTTTCTAATCTGCTAATTAATTGGTTAAAAGCAAGACTGCCAACATGATATTTACACCAGGACTGTTGGTCATTTTATTTGAAACCAGAGAGGAGGTGGAGAGAGGAATTATTTGTTCAATATACTGGAGAGTTTAAAGTGAGAATTACATGCCGGCTGGTAGTATTAATCTGTTTCAAATCTGTTTCATTCTCTGGCTTGGGACTGACACTCTGTATAGGCAAACGAGTGCCCCAAAGCCATTTTCTGAGCTTGGGATCTGTGCAGCCATCATCATTGTCTCTGTCTTGCCAGCTGGACTGGCCATGGTCTCCAGTCCGAGATCTTGGATCGGATACCTCCCTGGTGTAAGTCTATTGACTTCAATTAAGACACACCAGGGAGACTTTTGGACCGCTCCATTTGCTAACTGTGTGCCAGTGGCAGTGGAACGGGTTCATGAAAGCTGGCAAGCGGGATGCTGGCAAAAGGCTTTGACAGTCCAATTCTGCAGGAGAAGGATGACTTTTAACTCTTCTCTTCTTCATTCAAGCAGTCTGCCAAGAAACTTCAGGGTTCCTGGGCCAGAGTTAGGCTTAGCTTGCACCAAGGTCCCCAAACTGTTCCTGGGCTGAACCTGTTAGTTTGTAGAGCTCTATACAAACACACACAAACACTTCCCTCCATAGAGAAAATAGCCACATGGATGAGAAGGTATGTACATAGGCTAGACTGATCCCTGGCATATAGTTTGTACATCCAATTAGTAGCATAGCCGGGGGGGGGGGGAGCAGAGGCCCCAGGCACAAAATTCTGAAAGGAGCACAACCAGGTGCCCTCCTGACAAGCTCCCTCATTGAGGCCACATAGCTGAGCTTCTGCCACCTTTTGGAGCCGTGAGGAGGCAAGTTGCACCAGGACCAGGCCTTCAGGTCTTGGATGCATGCCTCCACCCCAGCTGCCCAGTCCGCCAGGGGGGGCATAACACTTGCCTTGCCCTGGGTTCCAGCAACCCATGTTACATCACTGCATACAATGATTTCTCCCCCCTGTGTTGTTAGAGGAACATTCAATTGTGTCTTCCCATACACACTTTTGAATGGTACAGCACAGACACAACTGTATCTCATAGCCCTACTAAGCAGGCTGCAACCTTGAGCAGATGGACTGGTGTTGGATAAATGGCTGCTTGATTCTTACCAAGCAGGAGAAAAGGTACAGGGGGCGTGCATCTTTCCCCCTACAGTGGAAATGCAGTTTGAGTGCATTGAGTGAGAGAAGTGAAGCAGCCTCTTTCTCCCTGCTCCAGCAAATGCCCCATGCAGGACTGCAGCCTTCCATGGATGCTCTCATATATATTTGCATGCAACTGTATATAGCATGTAGTTTTGCCCTGAAAACTATGTACTCCTTACAGAGGACAACATCTGAAGTGTGAATTCTGAAAGAACATAAACAAGAGGGATTTCCAAGCTGCCCCAGGCAACTGCCTCCATGTGTGGATATATGGGATCACCTCTGCTAAGATCCTGTTTCTGCTGACATTTTTAGAACAGAGCTGAATCGCTTTGCCCCCCCCCCCCCAAATCCTTAATTCCTATTTTGCAAAGTTTGATGCTCAGTATTCTCCAGCTTGTGGGACACGGACGGTGCTGTGGGTTAAACCACAGAACCTAGGACTTGTTGATCATAAGGTCGGCAGTTCGAATCCCGGCGATGAGGTGAGCTCCCGTTGCTCAGTCCCTGCTCCTGCCAACCTAGTAGTTCGAAAGCACATCTAAGTGCAAGTAGATAAATAGGTACCGCTCTGGCGTGCACTGCTCTGGTTTGCCAGAAGCAGCTTAGTCATGCTGGCCACATGACCCGGAAGCTGTACGCCGGCTCCCTCGGCCAATAAAGTGAGATGAGCACCACAACCCCAGAGTCAGTCACGACTGGACCTAATGGTCAGGGGTCCCTTTACCTTTACCTTTATTCCCCAGCTATTCTGCAACTGCTTGTATCTCGGCTGAATAGGTGATACTTTGCATCCTAGGATGTCTGATTTTCAACACTGGATCATCAACAGTTGCTATTTGATAATGTCTGGCATATGGTGCTGCTTAACAGTGGGTAGCTGACATGATATGGTAACTGACTGCAATAGTATGTAGTACCTGTTCACAAATTACTACCTGTGAGAAAGATTGTTTTTATGACTGGATGTGAAATAATGTTGTATCCAGCTTCATTGGACCCCTAGAATAGGCTGTGGGTTTTTTTAAAATAACAGAAGAGAGCTCAAATCTTTGAGTTCCATTATTCTCCACCCCACCTCTTTGGTTCCTGAAGAGGCAGCAGCAGCTGAGAGAGAAAATTCTGTTTGCCTCAGTGAGAAGAGGAATAAATGTTTTGAGGCTTGGCAGATACAGGTTAGAATTGAAGAGTGCCCCCCTTTTCTTGCCCTATTACTGTCTTTCTCTTTCTGAAGTGAGATGCATCCAAGACTGCTTCCTGCCTTTCATCTTCCTAATCACAGATTTTTGCCAGTCATTCTCTCCCAGCCCAAACTTCCATTTTAATTTTTGTATGGCGTTTCCAAAGGACACTCTCTCAAAGAAGCTGTGTGTGTGTGTGTGTGTGTGTGTGTGTGTTTGTGTGTGTTAGTAAGAGGAATGGAGGAATGGATTAATTTCAGTTTCTCTCAGGCCACATTCAAACTATACATTTAAAGCCCTATGATACCATTTTAAGTAGCAATGATCCTGGGGAGTGTAGTTTGTTATGGGTGCACAGAGCTGCAATTCCCAGAATTCTCTGCGAAGATGGATTTATTGCTAAACCACTCTGATCTCCTAACAACTCTCAGCACCCTTAACAAACCACACTTCCCAGAATTCTTTGGGCAAAACCATGGCTGCTCAAAGTGGTATCACAATACAGTGGTAACTCAGGTTACATACGCTTCAGGTTACAGACTCTGCTAACCCAGAAATAGTGCTTCAGGTTAAGATCGTTGCTTCAGGATGAGAACAGAAATCGGGCTTCGGCGGAGCGGCAGCAGCAGGAGGCCCCATTAGCTAAAGTCGTGCTTCAGGTTAAGAACCGTTTCAGGTTAAGTACGGACTTCCAGAACGAATTAAGTACTTAACCTGAGGTACCACTGTACTTTAAATGTATGCTGTGAATGTGGCTTCAGTTTCTCATTATTCCAATCTAAAGTTCAGTTATTTCCATATCAGTTTGTGCATATTTATTTATTTATTTATTTCCTCGTGAAACTTCATCAGCATTTAAGAGCTATGTCTCCTAATATCACATTTCTTTATGCAATTTCCCCCAATATACACACTTTGTAGAGCAAGTTTCTCTAATGTAGTACATTTCCGTTTGCTTTTGTTCACTAAGCTATGCATTCTTATTCACACTTCCTCCCAGTATACACATTTATACACATTACTTGGATGAACTGCTCTGCAAAATTCAGAAAAGTGTGAATTTCAAAGGGTGGCTTTGTTTTGGTTCAATTGCAGGGTTCAATTCCATCTAGCAACTAACCCGTCATAATTATTCCTTCTAATTGCAAACACAAGTGCTTGTGTATCAATTAGTTTTATTTCTTTTCTTTTTATTATTATTATTATTTATTTATACAACAAGAAAAACACACACACAAAAAAACACAAATACCAAATTACAAAAATAACCATAGACACATAATTTTCTTGGCAAACAATAAAACATCTATTGGTCTTAACACCAAAGACCCAACTTCCCGTCTATTCCATATTTCAAATTCATATTACTTATTGCCAATACACATTTTTTTCATAATTAAACTTATTCTCAATAAATCTAATTTCTTCTATCTATTACTGAAGTTCCTCGAATGCTGCAACAGAATTTAAACTACTATATTTATTTTTCAGATATTCTTTGAAAACCTCCCATTTAGAAACAAATTCCTGTTTTGATTTATTCTTTATTTTTTTCTGATAAACCATCTAATTCGGCATATTCTGTTAGCTTTTGGATCCAATCTTGTATAGAGGGGATTTCATTACTCTTCCATTTTGCTGCGATCAAAACTCTTGCTGCCGCCGTCGCATATAAAAAGATACCCTTCCTCTTTTGTGGAATATCGAAATCTGTTATTCCCAGGAGGTAGGCCTCTGGTTTTTTATTGAAAGAGATCTTTAGCATTTTTTTGCAGTTCTGCATGTATACTCTCCCAGAATACCTGTATCAATTAGTTTTAAAGCCAAACATGGCCCCTGAAAAATAAGAAGGAAGTATTTGTGTACTCTGCTGAATCCTCAGGTATGCAGAAGTACAATCCATTTTTTAAAACCCATTAAAAACAAACCCATCAGAAACAACCCCATATTCATTGAATATCAAATGTCTGGTGAAAAAGAAAAATGGAACACCAACCAAGGAGAGCAAATTAGCACACTTGAGCTTTTCACAGCTTATAATCTCCAGAACTCTGAACCGGAGAACTCCAGTTAGGGGGTGAGGAGTCACAACCACATTTTAATGTGGGTCCCGATTGTTTTTTCTCTAATTAGAACATTAAAGTGTAATCAATGACTGGCTCGCAACAATTCTCTAGGGTAAAAGGGAGATATTTCCAAGCATAGCTTCTTGGAAATCTTTAACTGGAGATGCTGAAAACTGAAACCAGGACTGTTAATATGGAAATTAGGGTGTTTAGAACTCCCCTGTCCCCCAAGAGACTTAGCTCGTATTAGCCAAACTCATATTAGTCAAACTCAGGCAATTCTCTTATGCAGGAACCACATTAGAAACACCCTAATGTGGTTTGGTCCACATTAGACCAATTAGTAGACCAATTAGTGCAACTAGCTCAGCATTGCTTACACTGACTGGTAGCAGCTCTCTGGTGTTTCAAGCATGGAATCTCTCTCACCCTGGAAGAAGATATTGGGGATTGAACCTGGGATCTTATGCATGAAAAGACATGTGCTCTACCACTGAGCCACAGTTCTGTTTTGACTAGCACACACATTTTTGCAAGCAATTGCCCATTGCATAATGCATTTTGGTAAGTTATTTTCACTAATATATTCCATTTCATGCACACAGTTCCCCAGTGAATGCTAATGGTGTTTTGGTCCTCCTACTGTTTAGGAAAGTGCATATTTGATAAATATCAGTGGAATCAAATTTATCACCCATTTATCACTTATTTATCACTACGGGGGATGGGGCATGGTAGTGATCTCTACCATGCCTTAGGGCAGCAGGTGAGCTTCAGGTAATGTAGAGCAGCTCATGTGGTCCATAAAGCCTTTTTCTCCAACACCTCTCTGCCACCTCCTAGCACCTGCTGCCTGCGGCATTTGCCTCAGTTGGTCAACTAGTAGGGCCAGCACCGGATCCTGATTATTCAGTGCTGATGGGAGACTGATGATGCCCACCTGCAGTTTAACTTCCACACCCTGTGAACCCCAGGTAGGGCCATGCGGGACCCTCCTGAGAAACTTCAAGAGACTCAGCTTTCCTTAAAACTCACCAGAACTTGTGCTGAGATTCAGTGTTTGTTGAAAGTTGGAGGCCATGCAAAATAGAGAAAACATAATCTGTAGCACTGAGCTAAGTTTAGCCCATCATTCTAACAACATAAGTAGATCCTGCTAGGTCAGGCCAAAGGGGGCCCATATAATGGCAGCATCTGTTCTCACAGTGGCCAACCAATAGCATAGCCCACAAGTGTCCGGGGGAAAGTGGGACATCCTGTTTTTTTCCTGCAAGAGCATGGTGGCCATTTGGGGTGCCATGATCTCGCTCAGGATACATGACTCATGCAAGGACATGGACAAAAAAATGTACATCATAGTTTTGGGACTCAACATGTTAAAGGATATGCAGTAAGCAGAATTCAAGCACAAGAGCATTCTCTCCTCCTGTGGTTTCCAACAACTGGAACCTAGTGTCATTAGAGTATGCTGGGTCCCTTTACAGGAGCAATTCTCAACCTGTGGGTCCCCAGATGTTGTTGGAATACAACTCCTATCATCCCTGAGCTCTGGCCTTGCTAGCTAGGGGTGATGGGAGTTGTAGTTCAACAACATCTGGGGACCCACAGGTTGAGAAAGGCTGCTTTAGAGAAACTATTAGATGTCTTTATAGTACCGCAGCCACTTACCTTCCCATCCCTTCACCTTGAGGACCTCTATTCCAGTATGCACACTGCTTGATTTTACTGACACATTTCTCACTGACCTTTTTCACACAATAGGTTCAAAGTGAAACCTAATTATAAGGAAACTTCCATCTCATTTTGCATAGCTTTGATGCCCTTGTATGTGGTGCATTCATTTATCGCACAGACCCGGGGAGGACGGGACAGCTGTGCTCAAGTCCATCTCCCAGTGCTGGAAATCACAGCTTCAGACCCTTGCCCAACAGACACAGACTTTAAGCCACATCCAAACCCCTGGATTCCCTTTCAAAGCCTGGGAAACTCTACAAAAAGCCACTAACAGGACTTACAGGGGTGCATGATGGTGTGTACCGTAGCACCCTTCTTGAACCTGGTGACCTCCAGATTCTCTGAACTAATATTTCCAGTGAGCTAGACATTGACCTTCAGCTCCCCATCAGCCCCATCCAGCATGGCCCATGGTCAGGGATGATGGGAGTTGTGGTTGGGCAACATCTGTAGGGTCAGAGATTCCCCACCCCTAAGCTGGACAATTCTGCCAGTCCAGTACCAGCTACTCTGTAGGATCTAAGGCATAGGGTCTTTCCCAGCATGGCAAGTTCAGATCCTCTGCACTATTCAGATTATCTTCTAGCACACTATGGATGTACACTAGCAATGGGTGGGAGAGTGGTATAATGGTAGCAAGTCTACCACAACTGACACACATTCTCCTACACATCCAGAAAGAGGGACTGATGGTTAAAACCATTCTGGAGATTACAGCTCTCGCCAGAGAATAGGGTGTATCCTAACAACTCTCAGCACTCTTAATAAACTACAGTTCCAACAATCCTCTGGAGGAAGGTATGACTGTTGAAAGTGGAACAAGGGTGCTTTAAACATATAATACAGATGGAGCCTAATAGTGTCTCATTGTTCCAATCTTAAATTCAGTTCCCAAACCTTAGGGTTGCTCTGTTTCAAACCGTGGAAATCTAGACATAAAAGTTGTCCAAAGCTTTTTAAAAATTTTGTCCAAAGTTCAAACCTTGTTATGTTGAGCTCATATTTTGCACAATTTGTATACGGTGTCTGTTTGATAATGTGTGGTTTGCTATCCCTAATAAAGGATAACTATTTAAATTTTGTCCAAAGTTGTTGAGCTTCTTGGGCAAAATTATTCTTTAAAAAATGCTAGTGGTACTGACTGCCGTATTCCAGATATATCCAGGAAAGTCCATACATATGGCAAGCCTACCACACCTGCACATCAGTTTGCATTTTTAAAGAACTCCTAATGAAAATTCACCAGTTTTTTTAGTGTATTTTTTTCCTAATATGAAAGTGCTTGTGTGCAATTTTGCCTAATATTTTTTTCCCCAAAACAATTTTCCATTATTCAATGCATTTTTGTCTGGCATTATCACTTTGATATGCATTTTTATGCACACTTTGCCCTAGTCCATGACTTTTGGAACACATTTCTTGACTGGAATACTTCTAATAATCAGGGGTTTTTCTAGGAAAAAAAAATAGGTGCTGGTACTCAGCATGAAGTTGTTACAGTAAGTGCCACACTTTTTAACAACAACAAAAAGAGGTGCTGTTCTGCATACCCTTGAGTACCCCCTGGGGGGAAAAAGCACTGATAATAATATTTTTATTATTTGAACCCTCCCATCTGACTGGCAGAAAGTTTCAAAGAGTTGTTGCATTTCAGTTTGTGTTTTGTTTGAGAAAGTGCAAATTAGGTCAGTTTTACCTTGAAATGTGCAGGGAATCAAATTTTCCCCTCCCTTCCCTACTCAGGAGAAGAAATGCCTTTTTTGTTATGTAAAAGCACCCTGTACAATGATGCTGCAAATAGAGAAGCAATAATGCTTTTGCAGCCCTCCTGTTGCTTCCTACAATAGTTCACATTCCTATCTTGCTCAGGCATCCCTGCTCACTGAAACGAAGCAACCCATCAATCATGGTAATATATAAGATGATTATAAGATGCTAATAGGAGTTCAGTGGAGACACCCTTCCTCCTCTGAAAGCAGTTGTGAATGGGAATTTCCTCATTTCAGAGGCTGTAGCTTTGTGGGAATCAAAGGCACTCACCTCTTCTCCTCACCCACTGGCGCTCTGGGAATGGCAGCCTGATCGCTTGGCTACGTTATTATTTAGCCCAGCAGTGTTAATTAGCTGGGTTAATTAGCAAATGTCTTCTGTGGCAAGGAAATCCTGGCTTGATGCTCCCCATATGGTGCTAAAATAATAACAATACTGAACTGCATATGTAACCGAGGGCTGGATAAGAGAAGGTAGACGTTTCAGTGGGGTGTGTCAAGGATGGTCACTAAAAGGTCCTTGCTCTTCTGCACCAGATTCGTAGCAGGTGGACCAGCCAAGTTTTTAACCTGGCAGACACCTTCTGCATGAAGTGAGGAGGCACCACAAAATATGTGTACTGCTATTGACATGTAGAGCAGGTGTTTGTCATGGTCCAGTTCACGGGCAAAGTCCCGGCTGGGGATGTCGGGACCAGGGGCAAGATGGCAGGGTGGGAGCAGGAACGGGAGTCCAGAAGCCAGGAGTCAGAAAGCCAAGGGTCCGAAGATCAGAGAGCTGGGAGTCAAGAAGCCAAGGGTCTGAGGTTCAGAAAGCAAGGAATCACAAGGTCAAGGGTCCAAGGATCAAGTAGCAAGGAGTCAAACACAGCAAGGAAGGGAACGTGTTGCTGTGGCAAAGAGCCAAAGGGAAATGCTGACCTTATATTCCTTCCTGGCTCTTGCCACCAGGTGCTGTGAGTTACCAATCAGCCTCACCTGTGTGGCCACGCCTTGCCTCTTCAGAACAAACTTAGGAAGGCCCCAGTCCTGCAAAGTCCTATTGGTCACAGGGCCTAGCTCCTCCACACACACCTGACAGTGTTGCCATGTAGAGCATCCAATGAGGGCAATCTGGGCCTTCTGCAACATAGATTCATTGATTGATTAAGAACAACTGTGCCCTGCCATTTGGCCAGAAAAGGCTCCCATGCAATCAATTAAAGCAGGTCACTCTCTGCTTGCAAGCTTGCAGTGTAGACAAAAGAGGAAAAGAAGGACAGGGAATGAAGAGGAAAAAATAAAATGCAAGCACCAGCTCTTAAGAGTAGCTCTTGTATGATCAGAAGTGAAAGAAGCAACTTCAGGACAAGAGGAGCCTGATGGAACAAATTCTTTTTGTTGTTTCTCTTAGCTTGCTGGAACAGCTGTCACCAGGTGTAATGCAGTGAGTTTTGCGATATTTCTCTGTTATAATATGGGCTTTAGTGTGCACATAACCCAGTTCAGACACAGAAGGTATGTAGTTTGCTACACCAGGACTGGCAACTGGTAGCAAGGGAGTCAAGGCTACTCTGGGTCACCTGTTTATTGAACATTCATCTTGATTTGTTTGTGCAAAGCTTTTGCAGAAGTTAAATGGCATCCTGTCTTTCATGAGCATCTGTTCTGATTTATTTCTGGGATGGCTGTATGGCAATGAGCACTCATCTTGAGTTCATTCTGATTTCCTAGAGGGGTGTTTACATGCCTTTTTGTCAGTCATTTACCCACAAAGGTAAAGGGACCCCTGACCCCTGTCCAGTTGTGGCCGACTCTGGGGTTGCGGCGCTCATCTCGCTTTATTGGCCAAGGGAGCCGGCATACAGCTTCCGGGTCATGTGGCCAGCATGACTAAGCTGCTTCTGGCGAACCAGAGCAGTGCATGGAAATGCCATTTACCTTCCCGCCAGAGCGGTACCTATTTATCTACTTGCACTTTGACGTACTTTTGAACTGCTAGGTTGGCAGGAGCAGGGACCGAGCAACAGGAGCTCACCCCGTTGCAGGGATTCAAACTGCTGACCTTATGATCAACAAGTCCTAGGCTCTGTGCTTTAACCCACAGCACCATCCGTGTCCCTATCATTCACCCATACAACACATTTAAATGCATTTCTCCATCACTTTCCAAACTGCAAAATGTATTTTTCAATTTGTTGTTGTTGTGTTCTGGTAGCAGAGTGCTTTCACCCCCCCTTTTTTGTTTGGTTGCATTTATGTCCCACCTTTTCTCTAAGGAGTACAAGTTGGCGTATATGGTTCTCCTTCTCCACATTTAATCTTTGCAAGGCTGTTAGGCTGAGAGACAGTGACTGGGCCAAGGACACCCAGTGGGCTTCATGGCTGAGTGGGGATTTAATCTCTGGTCTCCCAGGTTCTGGTCTGACATTCTAACCATTGCACCATGGTTGCTCAACTGGTATGTGGTTGAATCTCTACTGCAAAATACTGATAGCCTGGAGGCATTCTCAGTCTTTGACTTGGCCCAGGAGCCTGGCCATAGAATAATAGAATCACAGAGTTCTAGTTCAATGCCTTGCAATGTAGGAATCTTTTACGCAACATAGGGCAGGAACCCACAACCCTGAGATTAAGTCTCCTGCTCTACCAACTGAGCTGTCCTGCCAATTGACTAAGCCTGGCCAACTCAGAAATATGTCCTTCCTGCCGTACTTCAGACTCCTGGATCCATTTCTAGTAACAGACAGCTGAGGATCTAATGAGATAACAGGTTCCAATTATCTATCAAAACCCTCTTGGTATGCAGAGTAAACAGTGTCTAAGCTAGTGAATCTTGGTTAGTAGACTTTACTACTTGCAAACACACACTAAGAAAATAAATAACTAGCCTAGAGAGGAACAGGGCAGCCATGCTTGCTCCTTTGTTCTCTAGGAGGATAGTTAAAGAGGACCTCTCATGTTGTGGCCTGAGAGATTAGTGTGAGGAGGAGAAGGAGGAGGAGGAGGAGGAAGTTGTAAGCAGGAGGCAACCTGGGAATATCAGTCTAACATAAGAGTGGTAGAGAAGTAAGCTGATAGGTTAAGGATACAGGGATAATCTGGGAACCTGGAGGTCCCTGACTCTTTTAACCCATGAAAGACTCCTCTTTTGCAAGCTGAGTTGCACCCAAGCATCCAACAGAAAGCCTGGATTCAGGTAGAGCTGCTGATTGCCCCAGCCTATCCCTAGCCCTTAGAGAAAGATTTTCTCGATGGTACTCAGTGCTCTCTTCAAGTACAGAACATCTTGTTATGCAGTTTAATAGAAAGGTGCTATTTTAGTGATGGTCCTCTCCTTTTCAGGAGCGTTTATGTTTACATGGTAACCAGCTTCCCTTTGTGAAACACGGTTACGATGGCAGAGACATTCTGCTCTCGTTGTGCTTCGACCAAGGATTCATTTGGTCATACGGTTAAGGATGGTCAATAAGCCTAAATCTATCCCATTTCAGTTTCTGTGGTGCTGAGTCTTGGGTCCTGTCCTCCTTGTATTGAGTGGGTTTTCTGAAATAATGCATAAAGAAGCCAGCATAAAACCTGCACTTTTGTTGCACATGTTTCCTTATGCGAAATATGCACTTGAAATAAATGTGCATTTTTTTTTTACACTTTTGAATGAGTGGCCGTAGGATATATTTGTTAACTATTTCTTTTATAATATTTATACATTGTACCATTGTAAAAACAAAACTTCAAAGTGGTTTACAAAACACAGATAAAACAATAGCATTATCAATAAAGGGGGGGACAGTAACTAATTTAATACTTTCAAAAAGTTAAAATAGCAATAGACTCAAAACAGATTAAAGCTCCCATCAAATTTCTAAACATCTGGATAGGCTTGCCTGAACAAAATAGCACCTAAAATAGTACAATGAAGATGCCTGCCTGATATCAATAGGCAGGGAGTTCCAAAGTGTAGGTACTGCCGTATTAACAGTTTCCCATTCTGCTCAGTCTCAAACTTTTAACAGTGCCTGTTCCAATGATCACAGTGGTCAAGTGGGCCTAATATGGGGTTAAGGTGATCACACAGGTAAACTGGTCCCAAGTTGTTATGTACTAATCATAACACTTTTAACTTGGCCCGGTAGCAAATCAGCAACCAATGCAGATTTCTGAGCGGAGGTGTTGTATGCTGTCAGCAACCATGCAGCAGCATTCTGCACTAACTGCAGCTTCTGGATGAAGTTGGTAGCCATGGATAGCCATCTCCTTCATAAATTTGTCTAATCTTCTTTTAAGCCTCTCCCCACCCCTCCACCCCACCAAAGTTGGTAGCCATCACTCTTCCATCTCTGTTTTCTGTTTTACATCTTTGCGAGGTTTCTGGTACGTCACTCAAACCCTGAGCCTCATGGAGAGTATAAAAGGGGGCATTGTCACTCGAACTCTCGGGTGTTACAGGAAAGCAGAGGTTTTGCTGTCAAGAAGCACATTAGCAGAAAGGAAAGTTAACTGTATTTGCCATGGGAGGAGGGAAATGCCCTTTTTATAGTGCTTTATTAGCATGTAGGGAACATGGTAATAACGCTTTGCAGGGGGCATAAAAGCAGCTCGGAGACAAGAAATGTCACTCTGTTTGAAAGAAATAGACCCACCCTCCCCAATTTTCAATTTTCAGCTAGGCTGCTTTGCAAGCTCCAGAAATGTGGTGCCTTTCCATGCATTAAACAGAACGAAAGGGGGAAATGGCGGATTTCAAGTTGCTGGAGGGTGGGCAGTGGTACTAGTATTTTCTTTTATTTATTATTAAAATGTATTGCCCACCCTTCACCCTAAGGGTGTATTGCAACAATTAAAAATGTCATTAATATTAAAATACAGCATTTAATTGTGTGAAACAACTTACAATCACAAAAATAAGGTGAGTCCTAAAAACATACACCTCAGGTGTCAAAGGACCAGGGCAAACAGGTGTGTCCTCAGCATCCTCTGAAAGCTGTATAATGAAGGTATCAGATGCAACTCTGTGGGGAAGGAGTTTCACAACTTAGAGGCCACCACAGATAAGGCCTTCTCCTGCCTGCCCCACAAGCTTCTGAGGGGAGAAGAACTACCAAGAACTACTCCACCAGTCATAACACCAGAGATAGCATGTAGGGAAGGAGGCAGTCTTTCAGGTATTGGGGGCCAGAGTCTTTTAGGGCTTTAAACACTAGGGGTTCGTTCACATTTCTGCTTTCCCCACCTCCTCCTTACTGCTGAATTGGAGCAAATATCAATTGAGTTTCTCATGGATTGATGTTTGCTCCAGTTCAGATATAAAGGGTTGGTTTTCCTGGAGAAAACAGCAGAGCAATCAGAAAACCGCTCAGATGTGCTTTCTAGGCATGGGACAAGGAGATTGTGAACAAGTCCTAAGGTGAGCACCTTGAATTGAAATGAACCAGCAACAAGTGTAGCTGTTTTAATATGGCATTTATGCAAGAATCCTGGAGAGCAACTGCCTATCAGTGTAGACAATACTGAGCTAAACAGATCAACAATCTGACTTGGTATAGGGCAGCTTCTGGTGCTCTTTCTGCATGCACAGCACATGCTCCTCGGCTGAGCCTGTGCCTGCATATTGAGATGTGACTGCCCTTCTGGGATGAAAAGCATAAATAGAAGTCGGCCACAAGATGGCCCCATTCACGTCATACATTGAAAACACTGTGATACCACTTTAAACAGCCCTGGCTTTCCCCAAATAATTCTGGGAGCTGTAGTTTGCTAAGGCTGCTGGGGGTTGTTAGGAGACCCTTTTTCTTCCAGCCAGAGCTACAGTTCTGGAGTTCCCTGGAAAGGATTGTTAAAGTACTCTAGGAACTGGAGTTCTGTGAGTGGCGTGGAGGTCTTCTAATAACTCTGTCACCTTAAAAACTCCAGCTCCCAAGATTCTTCGGGGGAAGCCATGACTGCTTGAAGTTGTATTATAGTGCTTTAAATGTATGATGTGTCCAGTATTGGCACTGTACTCCAGGCACACCTGACTGGCAAGTAGCTGGCCAAGCAAGATTGATCAAAATGGCTTTGCTATCTCTTGTGATTTATTTCTGGCATTATGTTTTCCCTCTCCGTGTGTGTGTGTGTGTGTGTGTGTGTGTGTGTGTGTGTGTGTGTGTATGTGTGATATCTGGTAGCATTCACTAGGCTGGGAGTTCTTCCCTGTAATGAGCATGCCCACTTGTTGACTCTGCCAAGCTGTAACTAGGTGAACATCAGTAAAAACATTTTCAGCTTTTCAAGCACAGTGAGATTTCTCAGCTTTGCACGCTGCTTCGGAGAGAGGAGGGGTATGGTGGGGGGGGAACTGGCTTGGTCTCTGTAGGCATTTTTTCTCATTACAAGGGGAAATGCCAATGTGGTGACAAATATTAATGAGATTCAAGAGAGAATCGTTTCTTTTCAATCAGCCTTTGTTTGCAATCAGGGGGACAATGCTATTTCCAAGCCTAAGGGAGGCGGCTTCCTTTCGCTGCTCAGTTGTGTGTGGAAGGCTGCAAACGGGAGGATGCTGTTCAGGAACGAGAAGAAAGGAGAAAGAGGAAAACCAAGCTGTGATTGTGGTTATTAATTTCTGTGCCAAACCTCCTTTGCTGCTACACTTGTAACAGCGGCGTGATCTGCAGCCCTTTGCTGGCGATGGTGGCAGAGCTTGATGGTGTCCACAGTTGCAGGCAGAAAGGCTTCTGAATACCAGTTGATAGAAACCACAGGAGGGAAGAGTTGTTCTTGTGAATGAAGCCTGCTTGGGGGTTCCCCACAGGCATCCACTTGGCCACTGTGAGAACAGGATTCTGGACTACCAGACTGTCTAGCAGTCTAGCAGACTGTCATTTCAGGCCCAGACCATAAAGACAAATGGGATCTGCCCCACCAACCTTGGTCTACCCTCAGCCAGCCATCACTTTCCCTGCCGTCTTACTTACAACTAGTCCAAGAGTTGGCACTGGAGGAGAGAAGGCTGCTAGCCGAGAAGGCTATACTCTGCCTCCATAGTCTGAGTCAGTAATGTTTCTGAATACCAGATACAGGAAGCCACAGGAAGGTTAGAGTGCTCCTCTGTTCAGGTCCTGCTTGCAGGTTTTCCACAAGGACAAGATCCTGAACTAGATGGGCCATTGGCCTGAACCAGCAGGCTCTTCTTATGTTCTTGCCCTGAGCCACACCTGCATTAATGTCCTCAGCTGAAGACTGCAAAGTCCCAGGGTCCTTATATCTCATAATTCATATCAATTCATACATGGACAAAGGAACAGGGCTTAGTAGGTATCATGAGTGATCACATCTGTTGAGTTTTGTTTTAGTTTTCCCCTTTTTTTTGAAAGTTGAATGAATTGTCTTGCAGCAAAGTTTGTAGAGCCACTCTCTGCAAGGTTCCAGTTTCTGGGCACCTTTTTGCCTTCTTTTATTTGCTTTTTCCACTAAATATTCATCAGTAACATTTAAGACAAAGGCAGGAGATAATTACAAGGGGAGAGGGTTTTTTTGAGATATTAAAGGTTAACAGAATTCTTGGCATTTGTGCCTTGTCAATTTCCATGTAATTATGCTCAATTCCCAGAATTCAGAGGCAACTCTGCCTGTTAACGCTCAGCGATGGATGGTACCCCGGGAATTTAATTTATGAGATCATTTCTCAAAATTTTCAGATTCAAGCCAAGCATCTCTCTTAATAGTGCTGCTCCTATTAATATTATTCTTGGTTGGGGGAATGCTGTGAGGGTCAGTATGACTGGCAACCAAATCAAAAACGGATTCATTAATAGAGTAGTTCAGCTCACTGTAGTTACTTAAGAATGAGTGTTTTGGTTAACCCTTCGTCCTATGGAATCAAATCATTCTTTACCTTGAAAGATGAACATCTAACAGTCTTGACAGCTGATATGAAGGAATATCTCAGGGTACATTCAGGCAACCATCTTTCATTGACCATGTGATTTTCAATTATTATTCAAAGCAGTCATGCATAATATCCATCACACATTGGCATTCTTAGTGACTAGTTTTTGATGGCAGGCAGGCAAGACTGGTCAATAAGTGAGAAATGTGCACTGAGGTCTTAGGCAGACAGAATATCATCAGAATCTAATTGTAGAGATCTTGAAGGAGCCCAGAGCTGCAGGCAGAGAAGCAGTTCAGAGGACACATAATCATGCAGAGTTAGGTGGACTCCTATTCAGTGGATGCTTTAAGAGTGGGTACAAAGCAGGGGTGGCCAATATGGTGCCCTCCAGAGGTTTTTGGACTTCAGACCCATTCAGAGTAGCCTATGGTCAGGGATGGTGTGAGTTGTAACCAGACAATATTGGGGGTGTGTATGTCACATTGGCTATCCCTGTTCAAATGCAAGCGCAACCAACATGGAGACTTCCAGGTGTTTCTGGACTACAATTCCCAACAGCCCCAGACAGCATGGCCCATAGAAGGGAGTTGTCCAGCAAGAACTGCAGGGAACCGCTTGGGCTATCCCTGGTGTAAAGGAAACTTGAGGAAATGGAATTCTGAACCAATCAAAACAGGAGGGCTACAAAGAGCCTTTGCTCTGATTGGAAGTCGCTTGGTTGCACAATATTGTCCCCCTCAATGGATGGCTCATTTTCAAAGCCAGTGGACTTGTGGTTCTAATCATGTGTGGCACGTCTCGTGGAGGATCCAAAAGAAGCTTTCCCTTTCCATTTGAAGCTTGATCCAAGCATTTCACAAACACCTTCCCTGCCTCCCCCGGAAAATACTTTAGGTAAAACTTGTGGTCTGGCTCTATACCAGCTCACCGACCTCACTTTTTATTCCCTTCCTCTAACCCCCTCTATACAAACGTATGCTTATTAGAATTCTGGATTTGATTGTTAAAGCCTTAGGTTAATGCAATATGCATACAAAATGCTAAGAGATGACTGATGGGACAGCCTTCCTTTATCTGACATCGTCAGCTATCCTTATTCTGATCAAATGCAGATGGGGGGGGGGAGTGGTGCAGGGGTGTGGACTGGGCGAGTTTCATTTTTCAAAGTGTTAACATAACAAAGTCACTTCACAATCAGTGCAACAGATTTCTGTTGGATTCCTTCCTCCTTAAAAAAAAAAAGTAATATTGATTTGAACCAAGGACAGCAAAGATCAATTCTGTTTAATAACTTCCCTTGTGCCAGCGTGACTCGGGACATCTGAGCCACCCAGGATCTGCTTTCCACCCCGCCTTTGAATCTATATATGAATATTTAAAGATTAAGCCCCATGCGCATCTGTGGCACTGTGTGCATGATAATTATGTTGGCTTTGCAGAGTATACCTAAAAGACTGGGACAGAAATGAAAGCGTCCTCGCCCCCCGCCTGTGTGCCAGTCTGCTATTGATAAGGAACTGAAATGTGATTTGCAAGAGAGAGAGAGAGAGAGAGAGAGAGAGAGAGAGAGAGAGAGAGGCTTCAGTGCAAAAGATGTAGAATCATAGAATTGTGGAGTTGAAAGGTACCACAAGGGTCATCTAGTCCAACCCCTTGCAATGCAAAAATCACAGCTAACGAATCCTTACTAGATGGCCATCCAACGTGGCTGGTGAGAATAGAGAACATGCTGTGCTAGATTGTTGTGTTTGGTTTTTGCCATGCATGACACTTTCTGAGCAGAAGCCATCTATTTGAACAATGGAAGTTTCTTAATTAACAATTCTGAATTCACACCAAGTGTGTGTGTGCATTCATGAGAGGTCATTCGCCATTATAGAGGTTGTTATGGAAGTATAGCTACATGCATTTATAAAATCATCTGATTGTAGCGCTGTAGGGACCCTTAGGGTCATCTACTATAAACCTCCTGAAATTCAAGAATCACAGCTAAATAATCCCTAACAGATGGCTATCCTAGGGTTGCCATATTTCAAAAAGTAAAAAACGGTTAGGACACCCCAAACGGTTAGAAAGACCCCACCAGAAAGTTCTTCCTAATGTTTAGTTGGAATCTCCTCTCTTGTAATTTAAATCCATCAGTTTGGATCCTATCTTCTAAAGCAGCAGAAAACAAGATTGCCCCTTCTTCCATGTGGCAGCCCTTCAGATATTTAAAGGTGGCTATCATGTCACCTCTCAGTTTTCTCTTCTCTATGCTCAACATTCCCAACCCCCTCCACCATTCCTCATAAGACCTGGTTTAGTAGAAGTAGTGGATGGAAAACTGAAATGGGAACTAGGCTGACTTGCACTGAGGTTACCCCATGGCCAATTTTCTTAATCATTTGTTCTGATTTGTTTGTTGTGAGGAGGTTCTACTACTCTGTGCAATGTGCACTGAAAAATAAGTGTGCTTGAAGCTTTTCATGGAGGTTGTCATTCATGCAAATAGTTCTGAGACGATGACAGTGTTGGTTCTGTTGTCATTAATGCCCTGAAGAGAAGAGAAGGCTTAACTTCCTCCCTCATGGGGGGGGGCATGACCTAGCTGAGTCTAGGTATTCCACAATTAATACAACAACAGCACACTTTGCAATTCTAGGAAAGGGCAGCCAGGAGAGCTTTATTTCAAGCAGAGAGGCTCCACAGCTCACTAGTAGACTAGATGCCTCCTGTCCATGAGGTGCTAGCTATAAGAATGCCCCTAAAGCAGGCATAGGCAAACTCGGCCCTCCAGATGTTTTGGGACTACAAGTCCCATCATCCCTAGCTAACAGGACCAGTGGTCTGGGATGATGGGAGTTGTAGTCCCAAAACTTCTGGAGGGCTGAGTTTGCCTATGCCTGCTCTAAAGGCAGGCCTGGTAGGTAGGAAACATCCCTGTCTGCAGTCCCATAGAGCTGCCACCAGTTCTGAGTAGATAATTCTGGCTTAGGAGGGACCACTGGTCTAACCAGAAGACAGCTTCATGGGTTTAGCTGAAAGATTGCAGGTTTCCCAGAAGCACAGCCTGTCATCTTCCCCTCCCTCTTTGCTTTCCAGCAGTTTCTTTCCTGCCCACGGTGGCAAGGCAGAGAAGGGAAACGGGATGACAGGTTCACAAAGATGTGGGGCAATATTATTCGAGAGTGGTGGGTGGGTGGGAAATGGTACGGCTCAGCAAACGCAAAGCTCAACTGGTGCATATCATTAGTGTAAAGGCTTGCACAACGTTAGCCTCTCTCTGCCATCGCCCCCATTTCATTTCAGTTACTGCTCTGTATGGTTCTCTCCTCTAGTTGGAGAGATTTTTGCTGTGCACTTTGATCTAGGCGAACAGAAGTCAGAACCTGAGATGAGAACTGTCACCTTATTTCGTTAGCATCAGCTGGATCAGTGGTTTTGCCATAAACAGCCTGTGTGTGTGGAAGGGTTCATGACATTTTCTGACATGGAGGTCTGTCAGCCTACTCTCTCTCCTCTGCTTGATATTAGAGCTCCTTTCTCCCCCACAGACAGTCTGCTAGTTTGCTCTTGTTCTGTCAGTGCAAAACTGAAGTGCTACACAAAGTGTTTATTTCATGCGCTATGGTTTCCTGGAAACATTATTAGCAATAAAGAGCAGCTGCTTCCCCCCTCCCCCCCCTTGCTTGCTAGGGTGAACTACTAGACCAAACTGGAGAAACAATTGGCAAGAGGGGAGGGCCGCACTCCTGCAGCTGAGAGCCAGTGTATCCTTGTGGTGCGTGAGAGCTGTGAAGTACAAAATTCACTTCACCTGTGAACTCAGCAGGCTGGCTAAGTCTAGGGATGAGGAAGAGATTTGAAACTGTTCACATTTAAAGGTAAACCGACTGAATTCACACTGTATATGTGAACTGCAACACAAGAATGTTTTGAAACTCGTTCTTTTCTCCTTCCTTGGAGGTTTCTTGGGACTGGACTCTCCTTCCTTGGAGGTTTTTAAGCAGAGCTTGGATGGCCATTTGTCCTGGATGATTTAGCTGAGAATCCTGCATTTCCGGGGGTTGGACTAGATGACCCTTGGGTCCCTTCCAACTTTTATGATTCTATGAATTTTGCAATGTAAGTGTACAGGCAAGTAGCATGTACAAAAATGCATACACTAGGATAAAGTGTGCATAAAAATGCATATAGCAATAAATATGACTTGGAAAATGCAGTTTTGTGGAAATTTGCAGTGATGCACCTATTTGGCAAAATTGCACACACACAAATTGCCTATTAGAGATTCACACTAAGATGCTGCTGAATCTTCATAAGGGCTTTTTTTAAAAAAGCATTTTATCAAAGTAAATCAAAGTGATATAATAAAAATAACAGAAGTACAAAAAAGCATCTCAAGATATCAGGAAGAAACTTAAAATGGGGATGGTAGAGTAAGACCATTAGGAAAGCCAAATTTCATGTTGTACTGTGGCGAGAGAATACTGTGTGTCTCTATGTGTTGTATATAAAACAAAATTCCACCAAACAGCAAACAATATTTCGGGGTCCTCCAATCCTTTGGCAACACACAAGGTTTTTTTTTTCTTTTTCAGCTAATGCAAAATGCCACACAAGAGCAATTGTTGCAAGTCCTGTAAGGTTTTCTCTTGGGGGGCAACAGAGCACTTTCTGGGGATGTTAAAAAACTGCTCAGCAATGTGGAAATGTGTAGAATGGAACTTGAGTTTTGAAAAATGAGAAACAGAAAGGAATTGAAATTGTCAAACTTGCCTTTTTCCTAGTCTGAATGTAACAATACTGACTTTGTAAACATTGTTCTTACTTCTACATGGTCCTCCCCTCTTGTCTCACTGTCCCCTTTCTCTTCTCACTTACCTGCTTCAGCATAGATACACTGACTTATCCAAGATAGGACACTCTATTTCTGGGGTAGCCAATGTGGTACCCTCCTAAATGTTGCTGGACTCCTTGCAAAACAAACAAACAAAAAATAGAAATTCCCATTAGCCTGGTCAGGAAATGGCAAATGGTCAAGGGACCTTGCTCTAGTTTAATGTCACAGGAACATTGGAAGCTGCCCAACACCAGTGCGGCACTGTATGTTTTCCCACCTCCACTTTAGAGGGATTTGCAACTACCCTGTGACTAATGGCTACATCCAATGCTCTCAAAAGCTGGAGACTTTGGAAGCAAGCCCTTTGTGAAGGAGCAGCAGCCATCATTGTGCAGAATCAGATCATCCCACTAAACAGTGGGAGGATGTGATCCTGTGTGGTGCTGGTAATCCACCCCCACCCCCCAAAAAAAATTCAAAATCTTATTTTAATTGTAGGTTGACATAGGGTTTAAAAACACTTTAACTATCACATTGCCCTTCCCCAAAAAGTGTTTTGGAGATGGATCCAGGGTGGGTAGGTGGTCACTTGGGCAGCAGAGGGTGAACTGGCCTGATCCAGGGTCTTCAGGGAGACGGGGGGGGGGTCCTGTTGAATCCCCCTGTGATCACTTGGTAGATTTTAACAGCTGCTTAATATTTTCTAACAAATGACTGATTTTCAGATCCACAACCTTCCCAATGCTACCCTTTGCTGTATGGGAAATTTTCTTCCCATGATCTGTCATATACGATCTGCCACACACACATAATGGTAAGGCACTGTGGTCTGCACCACTGAGCTTCTTGGGCTTGCCAATCAGAAGGTCAGCAGTTCAAACCCCCACGACGGAGTGAGCTCCCGTTGCTCTGTCCCAGCTCCTGCCAACCTTGCAGTTTGAAAGCACGCCAGTGCAAGTAGATAAATAGGTACCACTTTGGTGGGAAGGTAAACAGAATTTTTGTGCACTCTGGCTTATGCCTTGGTGTTCCATTGTGCCAGAAGCAGTTTAGTCCTGCTGGCCACAAGACCCGGAAAGCTGTCTGTGGACAAGCGCCGCAACCCCATAGTCGCCTTTGACTGGACTGTCCAGGGGTCCTTTACCTTTACCTAGATATAGGTACACTTTAGGTACACACACTTTAGATTTACCCAAAGTATCCTCTGCCATTGTTTTCCCTGAAAAAACAATGCTGATTGTGCACATAATTATGGAGTTTAAAAACAATGCAAGAAGCTCCGTTAATCCCCCAATAAAGATGCTGTTAATATTTAACGGGCATTTATTTAAACTTACAGTAAGTGTCCCATTAAATTTAAATTAACTGTCCATTTGGGAACCTTCCCCTAAAGCCTAACTGGAACTTCTCTGCTTCTGATCCCTCTCGCACATGTACTTTATTCTGGGCGCCTAGTCATAAAAACGAACATTCAATTTGCCCTTTAAAGCCTAGCGATTTGGGGGCTGGTTTCGTCTGCGTTCTGCTCTCATTTTCTTTATTGCATGGGTAAAGAATTTAACACTTTCCCTACTAAGAGCCTTTTGCTTATTACTCACCGCTGTAATGGGAACCAAAGCAGTTAGGCACTGTGAATGCATAGTGTTTTCTTTCTCATAATTTTGGGTTTCGTTCCATGGCACATGCCCAGTTGGATTGGCAGCAGTTGAACAATACGCACCTTTGCTCAGCAAATAGCTGCTTTTGTCAGAGAACTGTTTAGAGAAGGGAGGTGTGGGAACAGAGGCCAGCAGGTAAGATGAGCTCATTCATTATAGAAAATGGAGGGCATTGGAGCCCATTCAACAAATGGTGTGATTGTGATATCATTAATACCATTAAAAAAAAACCCATCCAACAAAGTGAGCCTTGTGCCTGTCAAAACCCCATTAACGTGCCAATCATTTTGCTGTTTTCGTTGTTGGCAACAAAAGGGAGAAATGGAGTGCTTGAACAGGAAGCAGAATGTTCTGGACCTCTGTTGAATCGTCTGGATCTTCCTGGGTTTTCTTAGGCTGCATTCAAACAGCACTGTATCGCATTCTCCTGACCTGGTAACTTCCACATTTCATGTAATCTTTCACACAAAGTTACATCCGCTTCTGGAAATCTAGCAGCTGTTTGGGGATCACTACTGTGTTATTTGCTTCCAGGGGGCAGCAGGACAGGGGAATCTGTATGTAGCCCAGAAAATTGTGGGAGTTTTATACTGTAATTGCATATTAGTAATAGTGGGGGCTGGTCCATTAGAGTGCATGAAACACAGCCTCAGTGACCTCGGTTTGCCCTCAGTGAGCCCCTGATCTACCTACCTTATAACCAGTCCAAAGAGTGGTTCTGCCCATCAACTTCCTCCTCCTTAGTCTCAATGCTGTCCTTGTAGAAATCATCAGAGAGGAGGATGCAGACAAAACTAAAATAAGTTCGCTCTGCCTGTCATTGATTCAGGCTCCCCCTGTTGTTTGTCTCCCTACTATCCACCCTACCAGTTCCAATGAGCACCAGCAACTGCTTCCCCTATTTTATCCTTATTCTTTCTCCTATGGGGAATCAATTGGTGTTTGTTTGCTTAGGTTGTTGGTGTGAGTTGCATTCTGCAGGGTCCAGTGCCCTCCCACAGTCTCTAGCATTTAAGTGGGGAGTTCTTTCCTGAGAAAATTCAACCCAGACCCTCCCAATCAGAATAAGGATGCTACCAATATGTGTCCCTATTTTCACCCATGAAGCACAGGAAGCAATAATGTGGACCCAGAGGCAGAGGATGACCGGACCTTTGGACCCTGTGGTGAACACCCAGATGTTTAAACCTGGCCATGTTAATAATAATAATAATAATTTATTATTTATACCCCGCCCATCTGGCTGAGTTTCCCCAGCCACTCTGGGCGGCTCCCAATCAGTGTTAAAAACAGTATGTTGACTTTGTATACATAGGCTTGCTTCCTCCAGCCATATGCTGGGTAGCATCAGACCCTACCTGTGGCTGGCCACTCTACTTTTGCTGCCTGCCAGGAGAGGGGGGCCTTTAGCCTTGTTAGAAAGCGGGAAATGGCTCACTTGCTTCATGAAGCCTGCTACTCGGTCCTCTGCATAGCCCAGGACTGTCAGGGCTTTCATTTACAGCGGTACCTCGGGTTAAATACAGTTCAGGTTACATACGCTTCAGTTTACAGACTCCGCTAACCCAGAAATAGTGCTTCAGATTAAGAACTTTGCTTCAGGATGAGAACAGAAATGGTGCAGTGGTGGTGCGGCGGCAGCAGGAGGCCCCATTAGCTAAAGCGGTGCTTTAGGTTAAGAACAGTCTCAGGTTAAGAATGGACCTCCGGAACGAATTAAGTACTTAACCCGAGGTACCACTGTACTGTGACTTGCTCCTTTGTAAATGGGTTAGTTTGAACAAACACTGTTTCCTCTTTTGGAACGGGTGCCAGGCTCTGAGCCTCACTCCCCTGCTCTGCCAGAAACCTTCCTTGTTGCTGATATTTTTCCTTCTTTTCTCCTGCTTTTCTGCCAGACAACATAAGAAGTTCTCTTCCCCCCCACTCTCTCTCACACATGCACCGCACCCCACCACCTTCACAGCTGGACTCAGCTGCCAGCTTCTCCCCTGAAGCTGTTGTATAATTTAAAGCCCCCTTGATTTCTTTTTCTCTTTCCTTTTTTTTTTTTTGAAAAAAAAATGCACGCACGCGTGTTTATTGTGTTTATTGTCTATAGATATTTTTAAAACCTGAAGCAATTACAGCTGTCAGGGACAAGACGAGCTGTGACAGGCTGATTTATGTATACATTGTACAGATGCAAACGGGAAGGTAGAAGGGAGGAGGGAGGGAGCCCAGGAAGTAGAGCAGGGAGCCCGGCGGAGTCTTGGAGCATTCCAGCGATGCACGTGTCTTAAATTGCATCAAGCCATCAAAGAGCATGTATGATTTCCAGAGGAGAGCTTGGGTTTTCTCTTCCACTGTGAAAGGAAGGGTGCAGTTCAAAAATGATTTGGCTCACAAATGTTAGGCTGGATTTGGACAACTGGTCGCTTGCTTTTGCCCTTACTAGTTAAAACTGGAAGTGTCCACCCAGGTGGCATAGAACTCTTGCTACGAGTTGGTTTTGTAGCCTAGAAACTCTCTGTCATAAGAACAAAGAGAAGATCCCTGCTGGATTAAGCCAATAGCTGTAGTCGAGCATCCTGTTCTCACAGAGGCCAAGCAGAGGCCTCTACTGGGAAACCTGCAGTCAGGATTTGAGCACAAGAGTGCTCTACCATGCCTACGCAAGACACTGAGAATATATAGGACATTGAGTTCCTTGGAGAAAAGGTGGTGTATAAATTTAATTAAGAACAACCAGAGAATTATTACATGTGTAAGTAAGCAATTTCCCTATGATTTAAGGATGGAGTTGTTAGAATAGAGGGCACCGAAGAGGTGTGGGGAACCTTTGGCCCTCCAGATGTTGCTTAACTACAACTCCTATCATCCCTAGTCATTGGCCATGCTTGCTAGGGAGTTGTAGTGCAGCAACATCTGGAGCAGGCATAGGCAAACTCAGCCCTCCAGATGTTTTGGGACTACAACTCCCATCATCCCTAGCAAACAGGACCCAGTGGTCAGGGATGATGGGAATTGTAGTCTCAAAACACCTGGAGGGCTGAGTTTGACCCTCCAGATCAGGCATAGGCAAAGACATACCTTCTGAGTTCCCTGGAAAAAATGGGACATCCCATTTTCCTGTACCAGATCTTGGCGGCGATTTTGGGTTTTCCCCTTTCTCTCATGCTGCACTCTCACCCCCCCCCCCCAAAGCACCTTTCTGGGGGCTAGAGAAAGGTGTGGATCACGTGGCTCCTCCGGGAGCACATCTCAAAAAAGGCACACCCCAGTTTTGCATCAGAAATAGTTGGAAGGTATGCAAAGATTCCCTACACCTGGCATAGAATGTCACAAAATAAGAAGCTGCGTTATACTGAGTCAGACCAATTGTCTAGCGAATTCATTCATGTCTACACTGACTGGCAGTGACTCATCAGAACTGCAGACAGGGAGTCTCTCTGAGCCCTGCCTGGAGATGATTGGGATTGAACCTTGGAATTCATGGATTCAGATGTTCTCCCATTGAATGGAGGCATCTCCTAAATGTGGCCTTTTATATGAAAGTTCTTTAAATGCTAGTGCTACATCCATAAGGTTCATCTCTGCACACTGGATCAGAACAGGGTTCGGAGGCAACCAAGAAACCTGCCCACAAGAGAACCTGCTGTCGTCTCTCTGTTGTGCTGATGGGGGACTTAGGGAGTCTGCTGAGTGCTGCACTGCAGACACAATCAATAAAGCTCATACTTTATGTACCTCATTACCGCTTCCCGTTGGTTTAAAGAGCTTCCAGTAACCTGGAACAGAGCACCACGTGTCCTGGGAAGACGTAGGCAAGAGGAGTGTGTGCGTTAATATTGAATGATAGAGCACAAAAGTTTTATACACTGTCAACAAGCCGACATGCCCCAAGGCAGGTTCTTCAACACATTGATCCAACGTAAGAAGAGGAGCCTGCTGGATCATGCCTAAGGGGGACTCAGCTAGTCCCTCATCCTGTCCTCACAATGGCCAACTAGATGCCTGTGGGAAACCAGCAAGCCTGATTTGAGCACAAGAGCCCTCTCCCCTCCTGTGGCTTCCACATGTGGTATTTAGAAGCATTGCTGCCTCCCAGCTGTGGAGGCAGAGGACGGCCATGATGGCTAGTAGCCATCAATAGCTCCCCACCGCCATGATTCTGTATTTAAACCCATCTAGGTTGATGGACTTAGGGACACAGGTGATGCTGTGGGTTAAACCACAGAGCCTAGGACTTGCCAATCAGAAGGTCAGCGGTTCGAATCCCCGTAAGAGAGTGAGCTCCCGTTGCTCGTTCCCTGCTCCTGCCAACCTAGCAATTCGAAAGCAAGTCAAAGTGCAAGTAGATAAATAGGTACCATTCTGGCGGGAAGGTAAACAGTGTTTTCGTGCGCTGCTCTGGTTCACCAGAAGCGGCTTAGTCATGCTGGCCACATGACCCAGAAGCTGTACGCCGGCTCCCTCGGCCAATAAAGCGAGATGAGTGCCGCAACCTCAGAGTCAGTCACGACTGGACCTAATGGTCAGGGGTCCTTTACCTTTTAGGTTGGTGGACATCACTGCCTCTTGTGGGAGTGAGTTCCATAGATTAACTAGGCACTGTATGAAAAAGTGCTTTGTTTTGTCTTTAACCTTCCAGCATTCAGCTTTCAGCTTCAACCTGCTCCACACAAAGCTGCCTTTCATGTGGTCAGGCCATTCGGATCCCAGGCTCTCGAAGCAGCTTGGGAAGGGCAGCATGAGAAGGATGCCATGTGCCCTTCAATTGCAGCCTCACCCCCAAGGGGCTGGGATTGAAGGGCACATGGCTGTTGTGTCCTTTTCATGTTGCCCTCCCTGGATCCCAGCCTCGCAAAGCTGGTCTTCACTTGGGGAGGAGCGGTCCAGCTTCGCAAAGCGGCTTGGGGCTGGTGTCACTTGCATACAGCAGGCTGCTTATGCCCTCCACACCCCCTCCCCAGCTGTGTGTATGTGTACGTCCACCAGGTATGGTTAAAGCACTCTCCGCTGTCGACTCCAATGGCTCACCTAGTCTAGCATCCTGTACTCACTGTGACCAACCAGATGCCTGTAGGAAACCCACAAACAGGACCTGAGCACAAGAGCCCTCTCCCCCACTGTTTGACAACTAGCAAACTGGAAGAAGTGAGATGGACAGTCTGGGCTCGTAGCTGATTGTTAGTTGCTGAACTGAGCACACTGCAGCGTTCTGGCCAATAGAGGGGGTGCTGTCCTTTCCTTTATTACAGACATCCCTAGCTAACAGCTAGCACCTGGCTGAAGAAGAAAAATGCTGGAAATGTTTGCTGTGTTTCAAGCTTTGTGAAGATCAGAGAGCTTTCCAAATCCACTGTCTGTCTGTCTGTCTGTTTAAAAAAAGGACTAAGTTTTATACATCACCCTCAAGGTGGTTTCTCATTTAAAATGCTATAATCAAAGATGCAACAGACAAAACGGGGGAATTCTCCTGGTGGCCCCTTTCAGAACTGATGTCATCGGCTTCCAGTCCTGGACTCCTCCCTGTTTTACTGCTTCTGGGGGAATGGGAGTGGGGTGCCTTAGCTGAATAATCAATGTTTGCTGGTAGTAGCAGATGGCATCAGCCAGCTCTTTCTATATGCGCTTCTAGATAGGTATACATCAAAATGTCAGCACCTCTGAATGCCCCTTAGTGGTATTAAGCCACCATCAGGAAGCCTTCCTGTCCAGTGGAGACTGACCCATTACAGTTAGTGGGACACTGCTCCACCAACCTCGGTCAGCCCCTGCCTGCATGCCATCTTACTTAGAACCTGCCCCAGGGGGTGATACTACTTGTTAGTTTGATCCTTCTCCAGGCTCTGGTGTTGCCCTTGTAGTATTAAACAGGAAGGACAATAGGAACAAAACTAATATTAGTTGACACTGCCTGTTAATAGGATGTGGTTCAAAGTGCCATTGCCTTTGGCTTCACCTACTGTTAGCCTCCCTAAGGTACACCCTGCCAGTTCCAAAGGGCACAAGCCACCACTGCTGCACCACAATATAACCTGTGCATACATACTGTTGCCTTGATTTACCTTCTGGCATAAGGTTATCAGATTTTTTTCAATGAATCTGGCGACACTTTAATTAATTACTACCTGTTCAGGCAGCGATGATGGTAGCAGAGGGGCAGCCGCTGCCTTGACCTCAACCACCATGTTTCCCCTTCCTCTGAGGCTTCTATCTCCTTTCTCCATGAACCTGGGCAGCTCCTGAGTTGTTGGTTCTTTGGTTGTGGGGGAGAAGCAGTGTACAGTGGGTCAGGCATGGAAGGCGGAGAAGGAGGGCTGAGAGTGGCGGCAGCAGTGAGGCTCAGGCAGCGCAATTCTTCTCTTTCAATCGGAGCAGCCCCAATCCCATTCCTACTTGTGTGCAAGCAGGAGGGGGTGGGGATCCCTCAGCTGGGAAGCAAGGCTTCACGCTGCCTTTCGGAGGGAAAGTGGAGGCAGCCCTGAAGCTGCATCTTAGAGTCCCTGCACCACCATCATATGGGGACTTCCAAGCAGGCCCTGAAGCCAGCCAGAGCCAACTGCTCCGGGCTGCTGAGACTGCCGCTGCTGTGTTTCCCGGGGACATTAGATGAAATCCGGGGACATTCTGGGGATGGAATTTGTCAAAATCTGGAGAATGTCCCTGGGAAATGGGGATGTCTGATAACCCTATTCTGGCAGTTGTTCATTCACGCTCTAGTCTCTAAACCTTAATCTTCAAGGTGGGGGTGATGAGAAAGTGTGATGTAAAGTTCAATGGCCAAGACCACTCAGTGGGCGGCAGTTACATGAAAGACAGGTCCTTCAATTCCCCTTCCTCCTTTTCCTCATTTCAACTTGTAATGTTCTATAAGAAAATTATAATAGTGCACCAACAGCATTTTCGATTGAATTCCAGCTTATGCTTCCTTTCTTCCCAACCCACACCTGCTCACCATGCCCAAATCTGCTTTGCACACCTGGCTGCACAACGCAAAGCTGCAATTGTATTGAGCCCCTCAAGCAAAATCAGCATAAAATGAGGATCTATTTATTTTTTCCAGTCTGGGGGGGGGGGGGAGAGAGAATGTTCTGGCTATTGGGGAAGTCCTATGAAGCCAGGTGGGGAGTATGGGGTGTTAAGGGAAGGGGATTGCCTCTGGTCATGCTCCTTCTGGGGTAGTATGTCCACCTTTGGTCCCTACCCTGCACTCAGCTCTCACCTGTGGCTCCTAGAACCTGTCAGCATGTGACAATGGCAGCACCCCAGGAAATGGCTTCTATTGGCTGGCTAAATCAGGTGAGGGTAGTCAATGAGTCACAAACCCCTGGTGGTTTAGGGATTTCCCCCGCATGTGAAGATAGACTCCAGCGGATTGAGCGGACAAGACCAATAGTGGGTCCAATGTCAAGAAGGTGCTTTCTGCACATATTGTAGAGGGAAGTGAAGGGCAGATGGGGCTCGTCAACCTGGGAAGGAAGCCCATCTAGGAGAAGGAAAACTCTGGTCTTAAACCTCCACTGCCTTGCAGTGATGCACATTCATGAGAAAGGCTTCAGGAGTAAACCCCAAGGAAAAAGCCATACCTGCTGCCTTGAGAGACATCTTCAGGAGAATAAAAGAAGCTGCTGAATTGCAACTTATCACCAAACTTAAAACCATGGAGAAACCTGGTCTGAACAAAGACATTGGATTCTTATCTCATTATAACATGACAAAGCCACTTTTCACCTTCTCACCCATTGCTTTTTCCTGTAATACCTATTGCAGTCGTTAAGAGTCATCACAGCTATCTGCCCATCACCCATTCCCACCACCCTTCTGAGTAATACCCCTCCCCACCTTCTCACTATATAGAAGGGTCTGGAAACTTCTGTTTCAGTGTATCTGAAGAAGTGTGCATGCACACGAAAGCTCATACCAAGAACTAACTTAGTTGGTCTTTAAGGTGCTACTGGAAGGAATTTTTTTTGTTAGGAGAATAAAAGTCCTCCTGGCAGCTCCTGCTGCCAAGATGGTGCCATATGTATTGTTCTTCTTTCCTTTGGACCACGTCAGCAAGGTTGAGAAGGAAGTCTTGTACACACACTGCCATACACACTGCCCAGGTTTATGTTAAACCCTGGAGAGGTCACTTCAGTGCTGCTAAGCAGTGGTTTGACTTCACCCCTGGAGATACACTCCTTTGTCTCTCAACAAAGGAGGCTATAATCTGCCCATTTGGAAAAACTCCCAAAACTCTGTTGACAAAAGAAAACTCACGTCCAAAGTGCCAATTGAAAATAGCATTCTCTCTAGTGGTCCTGATATTGCAAGGATAGTTTCTTACCTATCACTTTGACCCTATTTTGCTTCTTGGGGAGGTAGCAAGAATTCTAGTTTCTGCCCCTTCCTGTGTATCTACAAATTGCATCTTGATGCATGCATGCATGCAAACAGTGATAGCTCTTGGTAACTGGGGACACGAGGCAGAGCAGATAATGGTAGGCATAGAGTGGCAGGGTGGGGGGTCAACAAATGAGGAACCAATAGGCCTTAAGAGGTGGGATAACTATGCTGCTTGCATTTTTGGATGGGGTGTGAATGTATGTGAGAGGGAGAGGGAGAGAGACTATGGATTCTCCTCCACAATGGCTATGAGGCTGTCATGATGAGCTTCTGCACTTCAGAATCTACCGCTAGATTACTGTTTAGAAAACAGTGCTGAACAGGCTATTGCAAAATAAATGAACAGCTGGCAGAGAAAATTCTTCAGCAAGCAATGAGTAATAAAAAGTGTATGCTAGGTTGGCGGCAGATTTAGATAGCGATCCTTGCTGTGAGCACAGGGGCATTCCGACCGCACATTTTCCTCTCTGCAGTAATGCACTTAAGTCATTTAAGGCTGCATGCACACCATACATTTAAAGCATATATGCCTTCCCTCAAAGAATCATGGGAACTGTAGCTTATCCCTTGCAGGACTATGATCCCAGCACCCTTAAAAAAATAGAGTTCGCAGGATTATTTGGGGGAAGCCATGTTCTTTAAATGTATGGAGCAGATGTTGACAAAGGTGCAGGGCATGCCATGGATTACGAGAGAGTCAACTAAGCATTATTGGCCCCCTTAAAAATTACAGTTCCCCACATTCTCTGTGGGGAGGCATGTGCTTTAAATCTATAATGCATAAGCAGCCTAGATGCTGAATTTAATGGCCTGACAAGGTGGGAGGTCATTTTTAGAGGTATAATGTATATTTCTTCACTTAAAAAAATAAAGTAAGCTAGCGCTTCTGACTTTGAGACCCCTCTTGCCCCTTCTTCAAATTGACATTTGCCCCAAAGTCCTGCACCTGTCGCAGACCCTCCAAGTGTCCCTGTTTTCCAGGGACAGTCTCGGATTTACAGAAACTGTCCTGGTTTCTGATTTGATCCTGGAATGTCCTGCTTTTCCGTAGGACATCTCTATTTTCATCAGAAAAATGTTGTAGGGTATTATGCGACTCTTGAGCCAAGGAAATAAGTACAGTGTTACCTCGGGTTACAGATGCTTCAGGTTATAGACTCCGCTAACCCAGAAATAGTATCTTGGGTTAAGAACTTTGTTTCAGGATGAGAACAGAAATCGTGTGGCGGTGGTGAGGCGGCAGTGGGAGGCCCCATTAGCTAAAGTGGTACCTCAGGTTAAGAACAGTTTCAGGTTAAGAACGGACCTCCAGAATGAATTAAGTTCTTACCCGAGGTACCACTGTAACTATAAGCCTTCAGAAGACACCTGAAGGCAGTCCTGCATAGGGAAGGTTTTTGAAGTTTAATGTTTTATTATGTTTTTATAAATATTGGAAGCTACCCAGAGTGGCTGGGGCAACCCGGTCAGATGGGTGGTGTATAAATAAAATAATAGTAACAAGAACAATCATGTTTCCATTTGATCCTTGGGACTCTGCCCAGACCACCTCCCTCCCCAGCCACACCCCCTACTGCTCTTGCCGCACTTCCTCTCTGAGTGTTTTTGCCTGGCTGGAATGTGTCTGGCAATGCTTCTTGCTTGCCTGTTGCACAGAGGTAGAAAATTGCATTAATTGCACCATCCCCATTAGCCTCTGGCCCTGCCCTCTTCTGCCATGCAGCTCCCAGAAGCCTGCACAGAAGGATTGCAGCCCCCTTAGGCTGCAAAATGTTCTGCACCCCTGTTAGAATGAAATATTTGCTTCCAGATGGGAATGATTGCTTTACAACTCTGCTTAGAACTACTGGACTGTGCAACGTTGATTCCCAACCCCCTTCTCTCCCCCCCCCTCGCCTACTAGACCATGAGAAGACAAAACAAAACCTCTCCATGCTTTATTCTCCCAGGCTCTTAATCCACATTCTTTCACAAGTGCTAAAGCCACGCACTCAGTAATCTTAAAAAGAGATTGGAAAGTGAGGAAATAAACAGGCTTGGAAAGAAATCCCCTCCTCTTGTGACCCATCAGCACAAGCAATAATAATAAAGCTTTATTATTTTATAGAGTGTCTTCTCTGCCTGGCGTATCTCAGAATGCTTGAGATTAAATAGCACAGTTAGCGAATTAAATAATAGTTTGCCAAGTATTGGATGACTCAGGGGATTAGTAATGGGGCTATGGATCCTTTCACATCTAGGTCACCAGTTTGGAATCCAACTCGTGTTGGTTGCAATTTTTAATAAGGTGGGAGATGGCTGATAGCCAGCAGGTGCCCGACGTGCGTGGAATTGTGGACTCCTGGGTGCAAAGGAGTGGGTGCATTTTCCAAAGCCTCCCTTTTAGCTGTGGGAATGGCTGGGAATTAGGGACTAACCTGCAAAGGAAACAAAAGAAGACCTTGGTTGTTGTTGTTGTTTCCCCCTGTAGGGTCCCTTTACTTGCTGTAAACCTAGGGTGGGAACCTCAGGCAAATGCTGCCCTCTGGACCTCTCTCACTGGCCCTCAGAATTCTCCCTGGGCTACACAAATCCCTGGCCCTGCTTTGCACCTCAAGAGTTTTAGTCTGGCTGGAATGTGTCCTTGAACTCTGATCCTTTGCCTTGCTTGCCTGGACAGAAGATGGAGAGGGGTGTGTGGGCAGGGCCATAGCTAGGGGGTGGCAAGGTGAGCCCCCGCCAGGGGCGCAGGTGAGGAGGGGGCACAAAATTGACTAAAAATATGTCCATAAATAAGTCTATAAATAAAAATATCAATTATTGCCTCATAAGAAAATAGAGGGTGAATTGAATGGGTGGAGGGGGTGGGGTTTGGAGGAGAGGCGGAAAGAATAAGTCCATGGCTAGGGGCGCAATCTGGAAGGTTCTGCCAGGGGCACAAGATCACCTACTTACGGTTCTGTGTGTGAGTATGTGTAGACTGTAAAACATGCATTCAGCGCCCCACCCACTTTCGTGTCTGGTCCTGCCCACCATTTTCCTTTGGCCCTCAGAATGTTGCCTACAAGAGAATATGGCCCTCAGGCTGAGAAAGGTACCCCTTGCCTGCTGTCAACAATGCGAACAGCTATCCTTCCTACCTCCATCCTTCCACACACTGAGAGAATTGAGGAATACTTTTCAGTGGCTATCAGCTAAATTGAACCTCCATGTTCAGGGGCAGTGTCACTGTGCATACAAGATGTCAAGGAACCTTGCCTTCATGCCCTGCCTGTAAGCTTCTGAGGAGAATCTCACCAGGATAGCTATGTTCTATCTCTTTGGTTGGGGGCAGTGAATACCAGTTGCTGGAAAGTGGAGAAGGGGAGAGTTGCTCTTATGCTCAGGTTCGACTTGCAGATTTCCTGTGGGCATCTGGTTGGCCATTGTGAGAACAGGATGCTGGGTAGCTCAGCTGGGAGAGCATGAGACTCTCAATCTCAGGGTTGTGGGTTGAGCCCCATGTTGGGCGAAAGATTCCTGCATTGTGGTCCCTTCCAACTCTACAATTCAGTGATTCTGTGAGTAGATGGGCCATTGGCCTGAGCCAGCAGGCTGTTCTTATGGATGGCCAGTGTTGGGAACATCATGCCACTTTAGACAAGCTGCACCTGGATCCTCTCCCCAGGATACTCCATTGCATTCTGTGGTCATTCCTCATTGGTCTATCTTCTGTGTGTGTTTTTTCATCAAGGTAATTGCTTCTTTAATGATTTCTACACACACACACACACACACACACACACACACACACACACACACGAAGTTTCCTTTTTTAGTATTCTGTAAACTTTGTCGTTCTCCGCAGCCTAGACTGACTGTATGCTCAGCTTAAAGATAATAGGTTGCATCCACGGTAGTGCTAAGCAAGCTTCCCATCAGTGCAAGTCCTTCTGCCTCTGCCCCAACCCCACATCTGTTTTGGAGTCCCCCCCCCAAAAAAAAACCTTCCAGAGCAGATTTGAGGAGGGCATGGGGAGTGCATAGGAGGAGGGAAAGGGCTGGAGCCTAATTGCAACAGTGGAAATCCTTGTACTGAAACACATTAGTTGGATACCACCCAAAGAACCCTAAGTAGGGAGGGAACAGGGCCTTTGAAGCTTCCCATGAGTGGCACCTCGAGAGTAGATTATGCAAGCAGAGAGCTCACCTGGTCACAGTGATCCCAACTTTAGTGACACGTATTGCATTTATATTTATATTTTTTTTAAAAAATGCATCTATGTATATAAATTGACATGAAAATTTTATGAACATTTATGTTGGGTTGCTGGTGCATTTCCTCTTCTTCAATTTTCTTTATTATAACACCTTTTCATGCAAGGAGCTCTAAGTGGTTATACATGGTTCTCCCCTCCCCTGTTTTATCTTCACAACAACCCTGTGAGGTAGATAAGGATGAGAGACTGCCACTGGCCCAAGCCAGTCACCCAGCCAGCTTCAGGGCTGAGTGGAGATTGGAATCTGTCCCAGAACTACAATTCCCTCAGTTTCATGAGAAGGGGGGTGGATTGTTTAACAACCTCAGGATTTGTAGCTCTGGGAGGGGAACAGGAGGTCTCCTAACAGCTCTCAGCCCCTTTAACAAACTACAGTCCTCAGGAATTGTAACCATCACAGTGATTTAAATGTGTGGTGTGATTGTGGCCTGAAGCCTAGATGGACTCACGGGGGAGCTGATCCTGATCTGAGCCAAATGACTGAGCATTTAGTATGAGAGAGAAAAGCATCTTAGATTGATTTTGTGGCACCTGGAAAGGCTGCCAAAGACGAGTGAAATGTATGGCTCTGGCGGCCGGGCCAAGGGAAGGGTAAGTCAAGGGGGCTGCTGTCTCCTGAAGCTTGCCTTTGCTGCTCTCTCTTCGAGATAAAGGACTCAAATCCCCCGGGACTGTTTATGTCTTGCACTTCCTACCAGCAGGCGATTATATATAGAAATAATAATTCAGTTAGCAAAGAAGCAGAGAGTGTAAGAGTTGCTACTTATAGACAAATGGGATGCTGTTGAGTTGTAAGATAGGAAAGCTTCTAACTGAGCTGGCTGCCTTTGGCGGCAGGCAGGCTAGGAAGAGGGAAACGAAACACTCATTGGTTGTTGCTATTTTCAGGTGAGATTCAATCACAAAGTGGAAATTTTGGGTTGAACAATTAAGGTTGATTCAGGGCTCTTGTACAACAACACCAATTCCCCTCCACTCCCCCAAATCAAACTTTTGTGGTAAGGAAAGGGGTGGGAAAATGCACTGGAAAGATCATATTCGATCCATGCAACATTGTCTAACCTCTGCACAAATAAGAGTGAATGCTCAGCTGACTCTGTCTAACTTCCTGCAAACATATCGAGATGAATGGTCAGTAAACAGGTCACCTAGAAGCACTCAGTGCTGGACATGATTGTACCCAGGTCTTATTGTAGGAGAGTTGACTTCCAGCAGCCAGTGACTTTCTTAGCTGTGAATCATGCCTCAGTTTCTCACTCTGTAAAGTGGGCAGAATAGCAATGCGGGTGTGTGTGTTTGTGTGTGTGCCTATCATCATCTGCTGGCAAGGTGGAGTAAACAATGTGAGCTGTGTCTGCCCATACATGTTGCTAACTGTGAACTAGCTGCAATATAGAATTATTGAATTGTAGAATTGGAAGAGACCATGTAGAGTTGAGAGGGACAAGGAGGGTCATCAAGCTACCTGCAATGTAGGAGTTCACACCAAAGGAATTCCTAGCAAGATGGCTGTCCTACCTCTGTTTAAAAAAACATATTTGTAGGTGGGGTACCCCAGTGGTGGCATCTATGTCATGGAACAGCCTCCCCACAGCAGCCCAGGAGACACCATCCATATAACCTTTTTTGCTCTAGATGAACGTGTCCTTTCTCTTCATCCAGGTCATTAAAAAAACAAAAACCCTTTTGTGTTTTCTTTTAACTGGACCTCTCAGTTGGTTAGAGTGTGATGCTGACAATGTCAAGGTTTTCGGTTTGATCCCTGTATGGGCCAGGTGTGTTGCTGGGGGTTGGACTAGATGAACCTCAGGGTGCCTTCCAACTCTAGAATTCCAGAATTCTGTGGTTTGTATTTTGTTGTATATCTGAGGGAGAGCGAAAAGTTTTCCATGCTGCTTCTGCTGCTCTGTATTGTACTTTTAATATTGCAGTTTTGTTCTTTTCACCGGTATGCCCAGAGAACATATGTGGTTGGCTGACCATGCAATGTAGTAAATAAGTTTCCCAGCTGGAGGGTAGTAGCAAAAAGCAAGGTGTGTAGCGTCAACACCTTTTTCATGGCATCCGGCATGGAACAGAAAATGCCTGGCAGTTTCAGCTGTGTTTCTTTCCATCATGTTCATAATGTATCTAGTGGTTCTTTGAGTGCTCTGGGCATTTTCCTATTAACAGTAATCTTCATATTATTAATTTACATATTTATTTGCTTTATTACCCATCCTTCACCATCAGGTCCCAGTTCAGGTTGCAACAATGAAAAATTAAACATTAAAGGGGTTAAAACAAGTTACAGGAATAGGGTAGACCTGTAAGGTAGAATTATTATTATTATTATTACTATTATTATTCAAGACTTTTATACAGCTATCCTTTAGTAGAGAAACACAGGGTGTGATATAAAATAACATCATATGCAAAACAACTATTAGAATAACTAGCCATCATTATTCCCATACTTCAGGCTGGGCAAACTGAGGCCTGAGAAAAAGAGTGGCTTGCCTCCAGCAGGTTTATCATCCAAACAGGATTTCTACCACACTCTCCCTGCACTTTAGCCTCTGTGCCACTCCATCCTCACCCTGCATTATCCACTTCGAGAGCGGATGGAGGCGGTTAGGGAGGAAAGCCCAGGGTTCAAATAAAAATCCACCAAGTTGGCTGGATGCCACGCTCTGGACTCACTCACCCTCCACCCTCACCCCCGTCAGACCTCGGGATAGTAGGTCGCAGTGCCAACAGCTCCGCGGCCGCCTGTAAGAAGAGAAATGCAGGACTCGAATACTACACACACACACACACACACACACACACGGCGAGCTAGTTGTTTGGCAGCGGGCCCGCAAGGGTTAAGAAGCCCCCCCCTTCTCCGGCGTCCCAAGTTGCACCCGCCGGCGCCGCGAGGGTTAAAAGCAAGGAGAGTCCCCCCCATCCCCGGTGTCCTTGGCTGAGATTAATGTGCTAAGTCTGCGCTCCTGAGCGGCGCTGCCTGTGCCGCGGAGCCCAAGTGCTGGTCAGCGATGATGGAGTTGCTGCCATGACAACCCCTGCAAGCCGATGCGTGTGTGTGCTCCGGAGAGCCGGCGCGAGAGGCTGCGATTCGGCAGAGAAGGAGATGCGCCCAGCCAGGAGGCAGAGCGCATCCGGGATGCTGAACCTAGCCCTGGTCCAGGCAGCAGCAGCAGCAGCAACAGCCGGCACCGCCAGCTTTGCCATGCCTTTCCTCGCAGCCTCCCTTCGCTGAGCGGCGGCGAGGAGCACAGCTGAGCCGGGAAGAGGCTCTTATCCGCTCCCGACCACGAGCCGCAGCGCCGGGCAGCAGCGGCAGCCGGCCGGACCTTCCCTTCCATCCTGCCTTGTGGCACCGTCGGAGCTTTTGGAGCAGGAGGCCTGTCGCTTCTCCCTCTGAGATTACTCCGGGGGTGCTTCCCCCCTCTTCGCCCCACCCATTCCCCGAGTTCTTCTGCGGGGAGTTTTATTTTTTGGAACTCCGGCCGGAGGGGCCGCTCTGGAGCGCGTCGCCTTGCGCGGCTGCGGAGCGCCGGCTGTGCCCTACCGCGCCGGAGCGCAGCGCACCTCCTCCAGCAAAGTGAGATGCACGAACTCTTGATCGGAAGCTCTGGTTTGTGAGGCGCGCAGCAACTTGGCCACCTTGGGGGGCACTTCTTCTTCCTCCCTGGGACTCCGCTGGATGCCTTTCGGGAGGCTCGGATCTCTAAAGCTACAAACCCAAAAACTGGATTTCTAAAGGCTCCGCCGCCCTCTCCTTCCTCATCGTCACTTTCTCTCCTCCCCTTCTGTGCCCACACTTGGCACCGCGAGGTGTCCCTGTCAAACCAATCTCCATCCATCTCTCTGGTTGTTTTAATAAATATATATATATCTTTGCCTTGAGGAAAGCCCAGGATGGGGGTCGGTGGGTGCTTAGTCCTGCCCTGGCGGTGCCTGGTCGTCCTGTGTCTCAGGCTCCTCTTCCTTGTGCCCGCAGGAGTGCCAGTGCGCAGCGGAGATACCACCTTCCCCAAGGCGATGGACAACGTGACCGTCCGGCAAGGGGAGAGCGCCACCCTCAGGTAGGAGCAGAGACTCTTCTTCTTCTTCTTCTTTTTTACTCCGGGACAGAGCTGGTGATAATAGGTGGTCAGCGGCTTATGTGCTATAGGTTTTACGCTCGGGTGCTGGCTGAGATTCTGGGAGGCTTGGTGGACGCACCAGGGTGCATGGGATTTTGGGGTGCACTTTGGTTTCAGTCCCTGGCTCTGACAGCTCTGTGCATCAAGAGAACTGGTGTGCAGCTGTGGGTGTGGATGAGGCTGGAGAAATGCCTGGCACACTGCACATTGAGAGGGTTACACTATAGAAGGAAGGAGGTGTGGCTGGCAGGGGGAAGCTCCTTCTAGGAGAAATAGGATGGATAGTCTGTTTCATGGCTGTAAAGAAACATGCCCCCTGTTTCTGTGTTTTTTGCCTCTTTGCCACTCTGGCAAAGGTTAGCTTTCCAGTTTGTGTGTCGCCCCTCCTTGGCTTGAAGAAATTTCTTAAAAGGTGGTGATGTTTTAAAGGCTGTTGGGACACTGCTATGCTTGGTCTCCCCCTGCTGTTATTTGAGGGGTTTTGGGGTTTTTTGTTTGGAGGGGGGAGAATGATGGTGGGTCGCATGTGTGTTACTGGGGCAGCTTAGTCTGATCAGTGCACCAAAACCTAATCTAGTTTTGCAAGAGTTTGTGCCTGTCTCAGAAGAATGCTTTTTGAAAACCAAAATAAAAAAGTTATTGCTTATGCAGCTTACTGGTCTCTGCTTAGCCCTTGGTGGTGATGCCACAATACTCTTGTGATGAAATGCGGTGGGATGGGGAGACAGGAGGGGTGATATTTTCCAATAATGGGGAGGAATAACACTTTGGAGGGAGGTTGGGGAAGAACAGCCATGTTGCAGCTTTGAACCCTTTTGAGATCTGGTGTCATTTTCCTTCTCGTGAACCGAGTGGAGTAGACAGTGTGATGTGTTTATACAGCGGAAGGTGGAGGAGCTTGATGCACGAATTGAGAATATTGCTCCACAATAGCACATATGGAAGGAACTCTATTCCCACACTACCAATCCCACATCATGCTGCTTCAACTCTCACAGCTTTCTCAATGTGTGTGTGTGTTTGTGTGTGTGTGTGTAGGGGAGGGGGGGTTGTTAGGGTAATGAGGGTGTTGAAAACTCTGTGGGTTTCTTACCAAGAATCACAACTTCATTGCAATGCAGGAATGATACTGAGATAGATGGAACAATGGACTGCAGCTTCTTGGGCTCCCCCCACATCAACTGTGGGGCAATATTAAAATATTGTTTGCAGCAGGACTGGGGTGGGTGAGAAGAGGCACAGCAGTATCTAACTGTGTCATCAATATTTTATATATATATATATATAGAGAGAGAGAGAGAGAGAGAGAGAGAGAGAGAGAGAGAGAGAGAGAGCGCTTTTTTTTCCTTTTTCCTTTCCTTGGTTGCAAACTCACTATCCTCTCCTTATTTTGGTCTGATGGTTGAGTGTGATGGCTCATTGACTTCTCCCAGGCATATGATCCCAGGTGGAATTTATGCAAGAAGACATATGCTGGGAAGCACCAGGGGTCAGAATGTGGCTATCATGGAGAGGTGTAGCAAAGAAATCAGCCTTATGAAGGTGAGATCACAAGGCTGTGATGTCCTGCTGGTGGGTCCCAGTCAACCAATGGCAAATCAGAGCTCTGAGGGAAAAAGCCAGACCCAGGCTGGTGGTTAGGTTTACATTTGCAGTTCTCTCAACTTTGAATCAAGCAAATGGGCTGCAGAAGACAATGTGAGAGAGTCAAAACACACACACACAGAGAGAGAGCAAGCACACTAGTGTGATATATTGACTAGTATTGGGAAAACCTGTGTTCAAATCCCTACTGAGTCTCAAAACTCATCTACTTTGCAGGGTTGTTGTGCAGAAGAATGTGGAGAGGAGAGGACACATTTCCCTTAGTTCCTTGGAGGACCGGTGGGATAAATATGTAATAAATAAGGAAACGTCAGTGACATGTTCTTTGGTTATGTCCTGGTTAGATGGCTGCAGTGTGTTCAACAGGTGGCTATTCTTGAAGATTATTTGGAAACTGCAGTTGATACAGAATGTGGTTACTAAAACTCTTGGAGATATTGTACCTCCAGATTCCATTACACATTTCACTGTACTGGTAACAGTGGCTGCCTGTTTTCTCCATGTCCAATTCAAGATGCTAGTTTTATCTTTTAATGCCCTAAGGAGCTTGGGACTGGGTTAGCTGAAAGACCACCAGCATCCAGATGGCCCTGCCTGTGCTTTGAGATCAGCATCTGGATAGGGGTTAGATAGCATGTAACAAGGGCAGGGCCTTTTCAGTGGTGGCCCTGCCCTTTTGGAACTCCATCCCCTACCAAATACATCCCCAGGGGAGAGAAACTCTGGTCACATCAGCACCATACATTTAAATCACAGGGCTTTGCCCCAAAGAATCCTGGGAACTCTAGTATGTTAAGTTTGCTGAGAATGGTACCTCTGTGAGGCGTAAAGTTCCCAGATTTCACTGGGGAAGCCACATGCTTTAAATGTGCTTTAAAAATATGATGTGGGTGTGACTTCTGCTTGCCATCCGGTTTGTGTTTATTTCCATCTCCCTTGTTCCACCCTCAAGCTTTTCATAAGGAATCTGCTTCCAGAAGAACCTTAAGAGCACTTTTGGGTTGAGGCATAAAATATATGTTCTTGTTTTTGCTAAGCATCAATATCATCAGCTTTCAGGCTTATTGGGTATCATTGCAGCTATTGGTCAACTTGGTTCCCACTTAAATTGTGATGTTTGTTAAATATAATGATAATTGCAATTTATTATTTTTAGTAGTATGTTGCAGTGTTGTTCCTCTTTTTGTTCTACATTGTTACTTTTTGTTCTACATTGTTATTTCTTGTTTCATTACACATGCTAAAGCTATTTTTGGTCATGTGCACACTATCCCTTGCTTTTTCCTGCAGGACTAATTGCAGTCGTTAACGATCGTTAACAGTCGTCAACAGGCTTACCATACCCATTGAGCCAATCACCCATCTCCTACCACCCTTCTGAGAAATACCCCACCCCACCCTCCCACTATATATAAGGGTCTGGTGACTTCTGCTTCAGTGTATCTGAAGAAGTGTGCATGCACATGAAAGCTTATACCAGAACAAACTTAGTTGGTCTATAAGGTGCTACTGGACAATTTGTTATTTATTTTTATTTGTATTTCAACTGGGTCAGACCAACACAGCTACTTGCCTGAATCTATTGTTATTTCATGTACTACTGAATTGGAGCTGTTTTGTATGTGAACTGCTGTTGAGCACGGAGGCATTTCTGTTAAATGTGATATATACATAAATTAACTATGTCTATATGGCAGGTGGTTTTTAAGAAAACTCTGGAGACATTTTTATTCCAGCCTTCTATGATTAATTATTTTGCTACGCTTGAAGAATTTTAGCTGCCGCTGATTTTAATTTTTTTCTTCAATTAATGGTTAAATTATAACTGTTTTTGTTGTTCTAAAACTTTATGTAAGTTGCCCCGAGAAGGCGATGTGCCTTGAAAGATGGGTTAGAAGCCTTTAAGAATATAGGAACAGTTCTGCTGGGCCATCCCAAAGACCCATCTAGTCCACCATCTTGTTCTCACCATAGCTGAACTGATGCTATTGGCCTATGGCAGTGATGTAGCGTGAGTTGCCAGTGCCCGGGGCCATGCGGAGGCAGGTGGATAAGTGAGAAAGACTTAGACGGAATATGCATGTGCATCCAACTGCCTAACAGTGTCCGTGTTATGCAGGAGATCACAGTCATGGAGATAAGAAAATAATAGTCGTTCCATTGTCTGGAGAGATCACTTCCTGGTTCTTGAGGAGAAGCCGTTTTCAATGGAGTGACAGAAGTACACAGCTACATTGAGACAGCACCGGGTGTCGAAATTTTGCACCCCCTAACAATTTTGCACCTGTGGCAACTGCCCCTGTGCTCCTTTCCACCCCATCCCACTGGCCTGTGGTGTCACTTGGGTTTCTGTCATATCCCCCAATTCTATTTAACATTTACCTGAAACAGCTAGGAGATGCTGTCAAGAGTTTTGGAGTTCAGTGTCACCAGTATGGTCAGTTGAAAGGCAGATAAGGGAACCAGGGATTCAGCCTGTGCTGAATAGAGTTGCACTCCACTGAAAACTCACGTTTGCAAGTTGGACGTACTCCTGGGTTCAGTCTAGATGCCCAGGTTTTGGCAGTGGCCATGAGTGTGCTTGCACATTTGAAGCAAGGGCACTAGCTGTGCAAATTCTTGGAGGTGTCTGATCCAGCCATGGAGTGACATGCCTTGGTTGTACACCCTGTTTGGATTATTGTAACATGCTCTATGTGGGACTGTCATTGGAAAGTGTTTGGAAACTTCAGCAGGTCCAAGTTGCTGCAGTCAGATTGCTTACTGGAGCCAGTTACAGGGAGAACTTCCTGTGACTACAGCCCCTCTGGCTACTGGTCTGTTTCTGGGCACAATTCAAAGTGTAAAGTTATGGCCTGCAAATCCAAACATAGCTTGTGTCCAGGCTATCTGAGGCACAATTTACTCCACATATGAGCCTGCTTGGGCTTTCAGGTCTTCTGGAGAGGCCTTTCTTTGGGTCCTACCACCTTTGCAGGCACATTTGGTGGGGACACAAGAGAGGGCAGGGCATTCTCAGTGACTGCTCTCAGATTGTGGACTTCTGTTCCACAGGAAGCCAGCCTGGGCCCCTCTGTGCTTTCTTTTCTCCAGCAGGTAAAGACTTTTTTGTTCCAATAGACATTGGCCACTAACTGGCTGTTGTGGCAGGGGCTTCTGTGGATGTTATACTTTGTGTTTGTTTGTGCCCTTTTAAATGGTCTTTAGTGTTTTCAGTGCTATTTTTAATAGGGTTACTTGCTTTAAAAAACATTTACATTTATTGTGTGCTTTTATAGTTGTATCTGATTTGAGCTTCCTTGGGTTGTACACTGGGGTGAAGGTGAGATAAAAAATGAGTAAATAAATAAATCTGCAAGCAACAGCACCCTCCCCACTGGTACGGAATACCCTCCAATAAAGAATACCCTCCAATACTATCTACTGCAACCCACCATACCCTCCACTCCAACAGTGGAGGCAGAGTATAGCCATCATGGCTAGTAGCCTTTACTAAACTTAATACTCCATGAATTTGTGTAATCCTCTTAGAATAATATACTCCAAATCAGAGCTCCACGAGTTTGTTGAATCCTCTTTTTAAGTGATCCAAGTTACTAGGCATCATCCCCTCTTGTGGGAGCTATTGCTTAACCATGTGCTTGTGTGAAGAAGTGCTTTTTTTATCCCCCCTGAATCTTCCAACATTCAGCTTTTTTGGATGCCCAAGAGCTCTAATATTATGATTCAGGGAGCAAAGCTCTTTTCAACCCACTTTTTCCATACTATTCATAATGGTACACCCTTTCACCATCTCTCCTGTTATTTGCCTTTTCTCCAAACTAAAAATAAAATAAAAATCTCAAATGTTGCAGCCTTTCCTGATTTTCTATAAGTAAATGTTCCCCTGCTGAAAGACATCTCTGTTTTTCCATACCATTGCCTGGCCTCCTTTCCTTCCAGTGTTATCCACTGCTGAAAGCTGTGCTCAAAAACAAGTCATGCCAGACGAATCTCATTTCCTTTTTTGATAGGGTTACCGGTTAGTGGATCAGGGGAATGCTGTGGACATAGTGTATCTTGATTTCAGTTAGGCTACCTCAGAAGTTGATGGGCTCTCCTTCATTGGAAGTTTTTAAGTAGAGGTTGGATGACCATCTGTTATGGATTCTTTAGTTGAGATTCCTGTATTTCAGGGAGTTGGACTCACTTCTGAGTTTTGTCAATAGCTTTTTTTTTTATTTAAAATACTCTTTAAGACATTTCATCCACCTTGGATTTACTGTAGTTACTGTGCACACACAATAACCAAGTTGTGTTTTATTCCTCCAAAGTTTGCCTAGTACCTAGCAGGAACACAAGTCTCCATTTGGCCTCAGTCTGACCCCACCTGGAGTCCTCTGTTCATTTCTGGGCACCATAGTTTAAGAAAGATATTGACAAGCTGGAATGTGTGCAGAGGAGGGCGCCCAAGACGATCAAGAGTCTTGACATCTCTCCCAACCCTGCAGTTCTATTATACCAGCCAGTTTCCCTTAAGAACAAAGATATCACATAGGAGTGTGCATTACTGTTGAGGTCCCAGGAATAGTTCCAGTCAGTTGTAATATTGTCTGGCCGAAATTCTATATATCTCACCTGTTGCCAGAATTGGAGAATGAAAAGCCAGGCAGGGGTAGGGGGGAGAATTTAAATGAGCCATTTTTGTGGTTGGTGCACAGACATGAGATGTCATATTGTAGGCCATTCATGCCTGTGCACCAAAATATCATATGTGTGCATGGTTTTACTGCATTCATAGCACAGAATGCACAATGCACTGTGCAAGAAGCAGATATGCATTCTGCTGTCACACATAGCTCCTCCCCTTTATCAAGGAAGCAGCTAGGAGGGCTGCATCAGTGAGCCATTCCCAGGGTGTGGTGAGAGCTGAGTGCAGGATGGGTGTCAAAGGTGGACAAACTACCTCAGAAGGACGTGTGGCACACCAGAAGTACTCCTCTTCCCCTAACATGCCATACATCCCTGTGTAGTAATGGTGACCATAGTTCTATAAACTGGGAGTCATCCCTTTGCCTTCTGAGAAAGGCTGTCATTCAGGGCAGAACACCTCCTTTGCATATAAAGGGTTGCAGGTCCAGTCCCTGGCATCTCCAAGTACAGCTGGGGAAGTCAGGAATCTTTTATGAGACATCAGAGAGCCATCAGTCTGTAGACAACACTTAAGTAGGTGGACCAATGGTCTGAGGCAACACGGGGCAGCTCTGAGCTTCCTATGTTTCAGAGATGGATCTTGGAAAGTTGACCTCCAGAAATTCTGGAAGTATCACCCTTTGTGTTCAAGAGTTACATCTGCCTCAGTGTAAGGCTGTTTCCTGAAGTCCACTGGAGACTTGGGCCCCATTTGCACTATATGCTTGAAGAGTCATGGCTTACCCCTGAAGCATCCTAGGAGCTGTAGCTTGGCTACCCCAAGGAATCCTGGGGACTAGGTGTTGAGAGTTGTCAGGAGACCTCATTCCCCTCACACAGCTACAGTTCCCAGAGTTCCCTAGGAGGAAGGATGGACTGTTAAACCACTCTGGGAATTCTTGCCCTCTGAGAAGACGAGAGGTCTCCTAACAACTCTCAACATGCCCTTTTTATAATGAAATGGTTTTTATTTCGTTCAGGTAAGAATACAGCAAAAGAAGATAACAGCTAGCACGCTCCCATCCATGCCCACCCCCCAGAAGTGCAGAGATCAGGGTGATAAAACACAACAGTAGAACAGCGCCCTTAACAAACTACAGTTCCCAGGATTCCTTGGGGGAAGCCATGCCTACTCCAAGTGGCACGGCAGTGCTTTAAATGCATAGTCCAGATGGGGCCCTGCTGCTCTGTTAGCCTGGATAGGATATGGTCGAACACAGAATAATTTGCTAATATGAGGCAGCCCTTTGGGGACATCTCCTGATTAGTTTCTTCCTACCTTTCACTCCTGCATTCCCATTTCCTTCCCTGCCCTGACTTATTCCCTGTGTTCTTGTCCAACCATCGGAATCCTTGTTATCGGATCTGTATTCATGTTCCTTTCCAGGGTTCAGGCTCGTGGCTCGCGGCTCCTATGAAATATTCATCTCATTTTGATGTTCGTAAAGTTCAGTGCCTGATATTTTTCATCCTCTGAAATTATTTATTTCAGAGCTCTGGACTATAAAAATATCACTCTGACCTGCTTCCCTCCTCCTCCTCTCCCCCCTCCTTAACTTTCCTGGGGATTACGGCATTTTGAAAAGGCCTGGCATTTCTCGCGGTGGATGAGTTCTTTGCTTTCTGATGAGAGACCGCCCATGTGCACACAAGACCACGTAAAGGAGTCAGGGGGCTTGCGCGCCACTGGAAATACGCTGGAAGCAAAATTTGTCCTCTCTGGCATGCTGCAAACAGGCCACCTTCACACCCAACATTTAAAACACATTTATACCTCTTTGCCACCACTCCCCCCCCCCCCAAAAAAAAGAACCCAGGGAACTATAGCTCACTGCAACAGAGCTACAATTCCCAGCACCCCTTAGCAAACTACAGTCTCCAGGATTCTTTGGCTGGAAGCCATGTGCTTTGAATGGGTGGTGTGGATGTGAGCCCAGTCAATGTGTGCCTCAGTCCACTTTCACACAATACATTTAAAGAGCCATGGTACCACTAGGCTTCTCCCAAAGACCTCTGGGAGTTGTTAAGGGTGCTGATAGCTGTGAGGAGCCCCTCTTCCACTGACAGAGCTGTGCTTCTCAGAGTTCTTGTGAAGGAGAATGGACTGATAAACCACTCTGGAAATCATAGCTCTGTGAGGAGAATAGAGGTCTCCTAACAACTCTCAGTGCCTTTAACAAGCACTGATAGTTATTTGGGTGTTGCAAGGGACATCATGACACTTTAAATGGATGGTACAAATGTGGCCTGAATCCCAGGCCAATGCTTGTGGTTGTCTCATGACAACTTGAAGTGGCTCAAGGGTTGTCGCCCTGTAGACAATCTTCTCACCTCCCCCCAGCGATTGTCTATCAGTGAAATGGTTGTAGCCCTTGGCAACATCCCAGTTGGATTACTGTTACACATTATACATGAGATGCCTTGGAAGCTTCGATTGGTGCCAAACCCAGCTGTCAGAATGTTTTGTGGTTGCTTCAGTCTTCAGAGAAATACACTTGTCTGTGCCTGAGCCTAGATAAAGGTTAGGGAGCCAAATTCCTGAAGCGTCAGCTCTCCCAGTCCCAGCCTAACTTTTTCCTCGGAGGCCCAACTCCTACCGCCTTCCTTATTTGGTGTGCGCTACCAATATAGGTTTAGAAGCAGGTGTAGCAGGGAATGGATGCAATTCCCCTCATCTTCTCTCCCTGCCAAACAAGGAGGCAATTGGCATTGTTATATATTAGAACCAGTGATGGTGCAGCAGTTAGTGTCGGACTAGGACCTTGGAGGCCAGGGTTCAAATTCCCACTCGGCCATGAAGCTCACTGGGTGTCCTTGGGTGAGTCATTCACTCTCAGCCTGACCTATTTCACTGGGGGGGGGGGTGAGGATAAAATTGAGAGCTCCTGGCAGGAAAGGTGTGCTTCTGTATTAAATAAATACAGATTGCCCTCCTCGTCTTCTCAACAATCCTGGGAGGTAGCCTAGGCTGAGATGAGGGGATTGGTCCAAGGCTACCCAGTGAACATCATGCCCAGGCCAGAGATTCTGGGTCTCCTCCTGTGCAGGGCTGTGACCCAGCTGCACAAACTCTGCCTTTTTCAAAGCTGAAAGAACCGGCAGGTTGGCTGGCCAAAGTGGCACCATGGCTGTGGTTGTTACTTAAATGCAAAATACTTTACAACGCTATGGAACACCTGTCTTCTCAGAAATTCTTACAGCCACCCTGTAAGGAAGGCTAGTATTATTACTGGGCTTGTGTTGCAAATGCAGAGCTGTGTCTGCAAACTAGCAGCATGTTGTGGTTCGAGGGCCCGACCCCCGTGAAGTGAAATGAAGACACAAGGACACATGATATAAGGTTAATGGGCTAGAAAAGGCCACAACTTTATTGATTACAGCAATGAAAAGGTATTGGCTTAGGCATTGGATCGAAACAAGTGGGTTTATTCACCAGGGGTTCATCACCTGTTGATGCTAATTCAACTATAGGCTCACCCCTGCTGTCACCGCGGGTCGTGCCATGGCCTCCCGCCAAGCAGGCATCGGACAGAATACACGACCGCCAGATTCCTTTAACGGAATACCCCTAAAAATTGAAGGCATAGGCGATGGCCACACCTAGCACTTCGACACACCACAACACATTATTTCAATGCCTAACCTACCCACCAATACCACAAAAGTTGTGACGATTGCTACGAGGTAGGCGGAAAAAACCAAAAAGCCTAGTGCCAAATGGAAAAACTCCTACCAGGCCCCCCAGGCAACCAGGGCGACCAACCTAAGGTCCATAGCAAGGCCAATGACCTAAGCCCTAACTAAAAGGGAGTGGAGGGTGGGTGACTCGTGATGGGACGACGACGAGGAATGAGGAATGAGGCCAGGGAAAGGCTGACGCTGCAGCAAAAGGCTGCTGAACACGCCCCCACCGCGGCACCTGGTTGGGTAGCCACCGGGGGGGCGTGAGCACCAGCCAGGTGAGCTGGAGGCAGGGGGCAACGCCCCCTGCTGGGCGGTGCTCGGGCTCCCGCCCACAACCACTCCCCTCTCTTTCAGGGAGGAGAGTCTTTGTGGTTCGAGGGCCCGACCCCCGCGAAGTGAAATGAAGACACAAGGACACATGATATAAGGTTAATGGGCTAGAAAAGGCCACAACTTTATTGATTACAGCAATGAAAAGGTATTGGCTTAGGCATTGGATCGAAACAAGTGGGTTTATTCACCAGGGGTTCATCACCTGTTGATGCTAATTCAACTATAGGCTCACCCCTGCTGTCACCGCGGGTCGTGCCATGGCCTCCCGCCAAGCAGGCATCAGACAGAATACACGACCGCCAGATTCCTTTAACGGAATACCCCTAAAAATTGAAGGCATAGGCGATGGCCACACCTAGCACTTCGACACACCACAACACATTATTCCAATGCCTAACCGCCACCCGAGCCAAAGGCTCGCCGCCAATACCTTCAAAGCTGCAACCAATCCCAGATGCTTTTGCTGACACTAGCTAACCAAATGTCGTTCCCCAGATCCGATAAGTGGACGCCGTCAATCCGGTATAAAGCTTGTTCGCCGGTCCGGATACGGTCATTATAAATGACTCAGCCATACATAAAGCGCACCCAACGGGCTACCGCCCGATTTACGAGTTTCCTGGTTCTTTCAATGGCCATATAGCTTTGCGCACCGCGCCAAACAGTTCTTTTCAGGAAGGAGGACCAGAACACCGTTGTTCTGGGACACAAGGCTGCAAATGCACTCAAGTCTCTTTTTATGCTCCACAACAAGTCCACACTCCTTCTGTTAGCGAGGTCATTCTCCCCCAAATGAATCACAAGGATGTCGGGAGGGCCGAACTTGGCTACTTCCTCCCACAGCAATGGCATAAGCTCCTCCCAACGCATGCCTCTTCTCGAAAACCAGGAAACTCGAACACCATGTGGAAGGCCAAGATTGGGTGCAAGGCCGCAGCTCACCGCTCGTACGCGGGCCCAATGAACTATACTGTGGCCGCAAATCCACGCGCTTCTCCTGAGCATAGCTGGGGGTAAAAGACAGAAAAGAAAGGCAGGTAAGTAGGGTAAAGCAGCAGGTCGCGTACTAGCGAATATAAGCCTTATATTCGTGATGGGACGACGACGAGGAATGAGGAATGAGGCCAGGGAAAGGCTGACGCTGCAGCAAAAGGCTGCTGAACACGCCCCCACCGCGGCACCTGGTTGGGTAGCCACCGGGGGGGGGCGTGAGCACCAGCCAGGTGAGCTGGAGGCAGGGGGCAACGCCCCCTGCTGGGCGGTGCTCGGGCTCCCGCCCACAACCACTCCCCTCTCTTTCAGGGAGGAGAGTCTTTGGTGATCAATGGAGACCTTAGGCAGCAGTCTAACCAGTAACTTTGTGGCCATTGGAAGCACATTATTAACTCAGCTTAACCAACCTCACAGGGTTGTTGATGCAGGGGTGAATGAGGGAGGGAAAACCATGTATGTTACCTTGAGCATATTGGAGAAAAATGCAATCAATCAATCAATCAATCAATCAATTAATAAGAATTTTATTTGCTGGGGTGGGGGACAGATTACACTCTGTGCATAACAGCCTGGTTGGTTGCACAAGTACAGAGTAGTATTGGGCTTTCAAAGCTTAATCTTGAGTATATTAACGATTGGGCCTTTAAATCCTAACTTAGGAACCCTGCCTTCCAACCTCCTCTATGTCCCCATTGCAAAGCAGGCTGATGTTATATGTGATGTTATATGGGAGTTATATGTGGGATGTCACCTTGGAGAATGCTGCCATTGAGATGTATTAGGAGTGCTGGTTATTGACCTCTTCTCCTGACCCCAAAGTCGTAGTCTCTTGATTTGACAGTCTTGGAAATGCTGACTAATGGTGAGGTGGAGGAAGAGTTCTAAAGGTGGCTTAGGCTGCATTCTCACATTAATTTATTCCATTTCCCTAACTGTGAATTTCCGTATTATATTTGAGCTTCCATGTGATGCAAAAGCCACTTCTGGAAACCCAGTGGAAGTGTTCATTTCTGTTTTGATTGGTGCCAGAAAGAATCACTTTGCAACCCCATCAATACTGAAAATTGTGGGAGTAAAAAAATGGTGTGGTATCCTCAAATTGTGGGGGAAACAGAAGAAGGCAGGTGCAGAAAGGGTTGGGTGATAGTGGTGACATTTATTGCTGTGTCACACCATGCCCACTGGTCTGAATGAAAATTAGTGTGATGTGTTGGTATAGCAGTCAAAAAGCCACAGTTCCATAATGCAACAGGTACTGCAGCATGAAAAGAACATCAGAAAACAGGACAGACGTGTAGCATTATAATCAGTAACACTAACACAGAATTCCTCATGTCTGAATGCGTTTGAAATGAGGCACCTTTCTATGCAGCTGTTTTGGAGGCTGGAGATTTGGAAAGGTTTCTCTAAGGCTTTTTATTTTTTAAAGCTCAACTTCTGTGTTGACTGGTCTGCTTGATATTTGGCAGCATTGCAGCACCGCTTGGTTTGTGATGTGCCTTGATATGCGCAAGAGGATACAATCCCAGCTGAGTCTTTATTGACCCATCCACTATTAAACTGAACTGGCTGGCATTTTAATTGCTCGTGCATGAAGATCAATTGCCAGTGAGATTCGGGAATAGAGTTACACCCTGTTGGCAGCCGCCCATCATATATACCAATATAGCAAACTCATTCTCCTATTTTTATGTAGGCAAAATGGCACCACCCATGAAGAAGAGGGATGCATCAACTTACTTGGGAGGAAGCCCTGAAGTTTGCAAAAGTGCCCCCACCAAAAAAAGAACCCTAAGGAAACATTCCTAAAGAGACAAACACACAGAGAGAAGGGGAGGGATACTCCACATACTGATCTTGCTCTTCCTGTTTTTGGTGCATATGGGGCAAGGATAACTTTTAATTTAGTTTCAGACTTTGTGTGTGACCCTTTGCTACCTGTCTGACTTGGTGTACATGCTTTTGAGTTGCTGGCTTATGAGTCAATGGACGCAGTAGGTGGAGCAATAACTTGTGCCTGTTGAATCCGCAATCTGAACAGAAAAGTGTCTGGCTTCTTTCCATTTACCCAGGCTTCCTTTTAATTGCACATTCACAATGGCTTGTGCTCACAGTGGTATTGGGGCAGTTATATGCAACCCCACTTTCAGCACTGTTTGTGCCTGCAAAAGTTACAGGCTGAACTTTGCATCCAATCCTATTGGAATCCTGCAACCTTTCATGCCATAAATGTCCTAGGGTATGTATCTCGTTTTCCAGTTTTGTTGCTCTCTTGTCATCTGGCTGGGCACCTCTTGCACAATAACTCAGAGCTGAAACTGTTACAATGCCACATAATATTAATTCTGCATGTATAAGAAAACAGTCTTTTAGTGTGGTGGCATCTACACTTCAGAAGAACGTGGGGCAGAGCAAGCTTAAATCACTACCTCTTCCTATTGGGTGAAATTGCCCATCAGGCCATAATATCCTCCTCCAAGGGAGATACCTCTTCTTCCAGGGGAGGAGGGGTGTGGCAAATTCACCCCCCTAAAAAAATAAATATGGTAGGAAGGGCATTCCACACGTATAAGAAAGCAATCTTTTAGTGTGGCGACACCTATAGTACAGTTCAGAACTACCTGCCGGTTGATATCAGGCAGGCTGCCCTGCTAAAAACATTTGTGTTTAGGAAAGCCTACTCAGATATCTAGAATGCTGATAAGTTTTTAGTTTATTGCTGGTTTATTTTAGTTTTTTGGAATGTCTTCAAGTGTTTTTTTTTTCTTTTGCTAATAATTTCATTGCTTCTTTCTTTTCGTAAACTGTGTTAAGGTACAGTGGCACCTCAGGTTACATACGCTTCAGGTTACATATGCTTCAGGTTACAGACTCCGCTCACCCAGAAATAGTACCTCAGGTTAAGAACTTTGCTTCAGGATGAGAACAGAAATCGCGTGGTGGCGGCGCAGCAGGCCCCATTAGCTAAAGTGGTGCTTCAGGTTAAGAACAATTTCAGGTTAAGAATGGACCTCTGGAACGAATTAAGTACTTAACCCGAGGTACCACTGTATGGATTTTGTTTTTTTGTTTTGCTTTTTTTTACATTCAAGCAATATATAAATGTCATGAAATAAATAAGCACACAAATAGCTAAATATATCATCATCCGGGTAGCACTGCAGAAGAACTCATCAAACAGAATGCTGTGTGGCTGCTCCAGAATAAATCCACCACTAATTCACTGCTACTGCATCGGTGAAACCCACAAAATCCCTCTTTTTTCTTCCCACTGGGAGTTAAATCTGGATCCAATGCAGGAAGAGTTCCACCTTCCTCTGACTCCCCACAGAAGGCAATAATTGCTAGCGGTGGGTTCAAGGATCTTTCCAGGAGTATGCTTTGCCATCCCATCTGCATGGAGTTAATTCACCTCCTCTTGCTCCCTGCTTCTGTGGAACTGAAACTGGATGAGCTTCCAGTTCACTTTGAGGCCCTCATTTCAAATGAGTCCGGGGAGCACCTGGCATAGTTAGTGGAAGGCATTGTGCAAGTGAAGATTGCCAGCAGCGGCTCCAAATCTCTCGGTTCGCTGTCTGTCTGAAGCACACATTTTCCTTTCTTTTCTTACTACTTCTTCTTGCAAAAAAAAGAGAGAGAGAAGAGTTTATTGCTAAAGTGGAAAGTCAGCAGAACTGAGAGGCGAGGGCGAAAAGAGTGGCGGAGATGGAACCGGTCTGAAGAGAGAAGATTGTGATATGCATGGATTTCTTTTTTTTATAAAGCAATTTCTCTCTGTGTAAAGCTCAGGCCCTTGTAGCTGGGCCAGTCAGATGTTTCTCTTTATAGCTCTCCTGATAGAAGCATGGGTTGATGCAGAATGGTCTCTGTTTCAAGTCCCTGCTAAATGAAAGAGGTGGGAACCCAGGGCAGGATTCTGTGTCGATCTTGAATAGGTACTGTTGTGTCTTTGAACTGTTTGTGTAGATGCAGATGAAGGAGGTGGAGGAAAGGCACTCTCTCTCTCTCTGAGGCACAAAAAACTTCTGCTTCTCTCTTGGCTATCATTGAAGAAGTAGGAGGCTTCTGGAATTAGAAACACATTGGCTGTTGGTGGGTGTCTACAGCAGAACTCTGGTGCCTCAGTTGTCATTATTTACAACTTGGCCTTTGAGTCAACTGAGGGATTGCCTTGTCCTGACAATCAACACAGCCGAGTTGGACAGGAAGGTGTTTCTAGGAGGGGAGGTTTGTTGGCCAAGGATTGCCCATCTAGTTACACTGATAGCCCTTGGCACCACTATCCTGGCCTTGTACTGTAAGATCTTGCCCAGAATACCCAATGCAAACTATTTTCTTTCTGCAATCCAGCCCAGTGTTAAGCACCTTTATGTAAGCTCTGTTGAGTTTAGTGTGGGAGCAAGCTAGGTGTGTACTTTAGGAAGCAATGCTCTGCCCACTTACCTAGGAGTAAGCCCATGCCTTCCAACATCTTTCCAGTCCTAAATAATGATAATAATAGTGGTGATGATGATGATAATAATAATAATAATAATAATAATAATAATAATAATAATAAATAAATAAATAAATAAATACTTTTTAAACCCCTCCTATCTGACTGGGCTGCCCCAGCCACTCTGGGTGGTTTCCAACACATATAAAAACATAACAAAACATTAAACATTAAAAAAACTTCCCTGCACGTACAGGAAATATATCCAACCCCTAAGCCAACTGCTTTGAGATGGCTCAGGGGTTGGAAAACTCCATACCCTCCAAAGTTTCTCCAATGAAAATAGGGATGTCCTCAGGAAAAGCAGTACATTCTGGGATCAAATCAGAAACTAGGACAGCTTCTGAAAATCTGGGATGGGCCCTGGGAAATAGAGACACTTGGAGGGTCTGAAAGCCCCATTACACTCAATTGGACTTGTATTTTAGGTCTATGGACGTCAATAAAGCTGAGAGAGAGAGAGAGAGAGAGAGACCTTCCAACATTTCTGTGTTGAAAATAGGGATGTCCCAACCACTCTGGGCAGCTTCCAACATACATATACATACATACACACAAACCCACATGCACACTCACACACAGTGGTACCTCGGGATACATACGCTTCAGGTTACAGATGCTTCAGGTTACAGACTCCGCTAACCCAGAAATAGTACCTCGGGTTAAGAACTTTGCTTCAGGATGAGAACAGAAATTGTGCTCCAGCGGTGCGGCAGCAGTAGGAGGCTCCATTAGCTAAAGTGGTGCTTCAGGTTAAGAATGGTTTCAGGTTAAGAACAGACCTCCGGAAAGAATTAAGTACTTAACCTGAGGTGTGTGTGTGTGTGTGTGTGTGTGTATATATATATATATATATATATATATATATATATATATATATATTAACATAATAAAACCTTTTTTAAAAACCTTCCCTATACAGGATTGCCTTCAGACAGGAGTCAGATAACTCCATACCCTCCAACATTTCCCCAATGAAAATAGGGACATCCCAAGAGAAAGCGGGACATTCTGGAATCAAATCAGAAACTGGGATGACTTCTCTAAATCAGGGATGTCCCTGGAAAATAGGGACACTTGGAGGGTCTGAGAGAATTAGACTTGAGTAGACATCTATCGGATGGCATTGTTACTCTTCATTGAGCAGGACTGAAAGCATTTAATATCAGTTGGATATCTAGAAAGCCTCCCCACCCCACCCCCCACTTCAAGTTATGTGAAAGGTATGGATCTTGACACTTTAACCTAGCCTAAGCTTTCATCCTTAGAAGTAAGTTGATTTAAATCAGTGGAATGGACTTCCAAGAAAATGTGCTTAGTGAGGATTAGGCTGGGAGGCTGCTATCCCAAGCCCACTCAACTCTGTAAGAATAAGCCCCATTGAATGTGGTGGGGCTTCTTTTGAAGTAAGCATGTTTAAGACTGTAATGGTGTCTGCCTCAAATAAGGAACACTGTTCCTAAGGTATCTGAGAAAAGCAGGGTGTGCTGTAACAGACGAGGAAGTTACTTGATAGACCTTAAACCCGACGTCTTGATTGACACTAAGAAGCGATTAGAAATAATCCAATGTGAATCTTCTAGAGATAATTCAGCCTCTCTGCGTGTTGCAGGATGGGAACAGATGGCAATGACTCTGGGGCAAGCATAAGGTGTGGATGAACGAGAATCCACAAAAGTTGCTCAGAGCAATTTTAGCCCTGGGCCAAGCCTGTTGGGTTGGTGGCTGTGATGTGCTCAGTTGGCTAAGGTGCCAAAGAGGAGACAGTGTTGCCCATTTCCACACATGGCTAAGGACAGAGTAAATGCAGGTAGAAATAGATTCCAGCAGGAGCAGCTGGTGAAATATTACATCCCACCCCAACCCTCGAAATAAGAGATTTTGACCAGCTCATCTATGCTTCCAACCATAAACAGCCTGAACACCTGCGTCTCTTTTATCAGGCGCATGCAGAGCCCAGGATGGCTCCAAAAACACACTCATCCATTTGGATTTTGGAGTGTAGTTTTGTGTAACATTTGCTCCCCCCTCCTGCCTGCCTGCCTGGGCATCCTTCGCTGAGGACATTTCAGGCCTGATAGCTTTGAGGAAAGTTCTGCATTCCTGCCTCTGTTCCAGCATAAATTCTCGTTTTCAGCGACGAGGAAGAAATCCACCTGAAAACAACACAGATAATTGAGAGCAACTTCTCAAATTCAGAACTGAAGTGTTTCAACATTCAGAGACCTGATAAAAAATTAGGAGCAAGGAGGTTTTGAGTGGTATCCAATGAAGTACTTCAGCTAGTGCAAGGATTTTCTCTTGTGCAATGGCAGTCCTCCACCTTTTCCTCTTCCTGTAAGCCCTGCACATCTCCCCAGAATAAATGTCGGGTGTGCCGGGGGAGAAGGAGGGCAAGTGTGATTGCACAGCTAAAAGTCTTCTAGTAGAACTACTTTCTTAGTTCTCCCCTCCCCCCTTTTTAAAAAAGACACAGATAGAGTTTAGTTTGAGTTAGGCCTAGTTGCTAGCTTTGATTGCTGATGCTGCTGTCATGTAAAGATTATAGTAAGAATTTTTGCAAAGCTGTTTTACCTTGGAAAAGCAATGCTTTTTTGGCCAGGTCTCCATCGTGGGTCACTTCCAGGGGAGCACTTTATTCATCATGATTTGTTTCTACAACATTTTTTTGGGAAGGTTAGAAACACTACTGAGTGACTGCTGAGCACTCAGTCGGATTTGTTTACAGAGTGGTGAGAAAATGTCACATCAAGAAATGGTCATCTCACACTTTTGAATGCAATGGTTCCCTGTTGGTGGTCCACAAACCACAGGGGGCCCACACAACCCACCCAGGGGGTCCAAGGCACCATTCACATAACAAAAACTAATAGAGATATCAAACTTTTCAATAGTAGGAGGTCCATGACATGGCTTTTGAAACATAGGGGGTCTGCAGTGCTTAGCTAATTGGGAACCACTGTTGTAATGCATTTTCTTTCTTTCTTTTGTATATAATTTTTATTAAGTTTTCTGTTTTACAATTTAAAATACTCAATTTAAATCAGTGACTTCCCTTCTTCTCTTTCCATGGTTCATTTTACATACCATAAATCCCTGCATATTTTACAAAAACTATACCATTCAGTATTCCATTATTGCATCCACCAAAACTTGTTTACACTGTTGAATTTGTCTTAATGCTGCTGTTGTTTTCAGCTGTACACAGTTATTTCCCATATATTCAATAAATGTTTTCCAGTCTTCTTTAAACATATGTTTTTCTTGTTCTCTTATTCTATATGTTAAGTCTGCGAGTTGTGCATAGTCTGTCAATTTAAGTGGCCATTCTTCTTTAGTTGGGACCTCACTCATTTTCCATTTTGGGGCTAACAAAATGTGGGCTGCAGTAGTAGCATACATAAATAACCTTTTTTGACACCTGGGAATTTCAGTCTGAATTATCCCCAATGGAAAGGACTCTGGTTATTTTGGGGGAAGTACTTTTAAACATTTTTTTCAATTCATTATGGATCATTTCCCAATACTCTTTTATCCCTTTTACATGTCCACCACACATGAAAGAACGTTCCTTTCACCTCTTTGCATCTCCAGCAGTTATCTGACTCAGTCTTATACATCTTGCAATGCAATTTCCTGTCACTTTCCCTTACGACAAAAAATGCTGATTTGATTCTGTCCTATCTCTGGGAAGTGAGTTTGATGTGCAAGAGTGTGAAATCAACATGCATTGTGCAGCCTGAATTTGTCAATGTGTTATTGAATCCCACCCCAAAATAGTGACAGTCTGGAAGAACCCAAACAGCTCTGAAGCTCAATTTCAGCTGGACTTGTGATGGTTGAGAAGCAAGTGCCGGGCCCCAACCCTTTCATGGCATGTACTAGGTGGGACTGTTCCCCTCTGCTTGCACTCTGGAGAAGACAGTACCCCAAAACATGTACAGAATCTCTATCACTGGGTATCCAAAGCAAGCTCTAATATAATATAGCTAGCAGTAGAAGATAGGAACTGTGACTACGAACCAGCTCTAATATAATAAATCTAGGAAGGGGAAACTGGTTCTTAGTCACAGAATGACACAGTGAGTAGACCGAAGAGGTAGAATTCTGGGCTGAAGTTGAGGAGGGTTATGCTTTTCATTGTTCCTCTCTGTGAAAAATCCCTGCATGTAAGTAAACTACCATTTGTGAGTGATGTGCTTAATATAGCCATCTCCCCGATATTTATATATTTAAAATAATTCTTGCTCACACTTCACTGCTAAAAACAATCCCAGAGTGGGTTGCAATCAAATGCAATAAACATACATAATACAGCGATCAGATAATAAAAGTGCCAGACCATGAAACACTAACAGAAACAATTAATCATCATAATAGCAAACTCGGAGACCAATAGCTCACCCCAAGGCCTGGCTAAATCAGTAGGTCTTTAATTGGTGCTGGATGCTCCTAAGAGGCAGCACTGTGTGTATTTGGGAAGGGGGAGAATTCCGGGGTTGGGGTGCCTGTCCTGAGGCAGCCCTCCCACATCATTGCACATTGCATTTCAGGCTGATGCAAAAACATCAGGAGGGCATACTCCCCCAGGAGATCCCCAGGCAGGTGTCCATGGCAACACTAGGTTGAAGCCAGTCTCTCCCAACCTCGTGACCTCCAGCTATTTGGGGCTGCAACTTCCATCAGCTTCAACCAGCACGGGCACTTTGGACCACAGCTTCCACTGCTTGCTGGGGCTAATGGGAGTTGTAGTCCAAAGTATCTGGGTGTCGGGAAGCAAGAGAAGGCTCCCTTAAGCTTGCTTAGGGCTTTGTATGCCAAATCAAGGATCTTGAATTCAGTTTGGTAGCCTAATGGGAGTTGCTACAATTCCATACCCTCCAACATTTCTCCAATGAAAATAGGCACATCTTGTTCCATCATCATCATCATCATCATCATCATCATCATTTTATTATTTTTATCCTGCCTATCTGCCTGGGTGGGTTGCCCCAGCCACTCTGGGCGGCTTCCAGCATATCTAAAACATAATAAAACAATAATATTCTTTAATAAAAACTTGCATATACAGGGCTGCCTTCATATGTCTTCTAAAGGTTGTATAGTTACTTATTTCCTGCACTCAAGGGTTGCATAACTGCATACCTTTTGATATTTATCTGATGAAAATAGGGACATCCTAAGGAAAAGCAGGACATTCTGGGATCAAATCAAAAACCGGGATGGCCTCTGTAAATCCGGGACAGTCCCTGGGAAATAGGGACACTTGGAGGATTTGATGTGATATGTATTTAGTAAAGGTAAAGGTAAAGGGACCCCTGATCATTAGGTCCAGTTGCAGACGACTCTGGGGTTGCAGTGCTCATCTCACTTTACTGGCCGAGGGAGCTGGCATACAGCTTCCAGGTCATGTGGCCAGCATGACTAAGCCGCTTCTGGCGAACCAGAGCAGCGCACGGAAACACCGTTTACCTTCCCGCCGGAGCGGTACCTATTTATCTACTTGCACTTTGACATGCTTTTGAACTGCTAGGTTGGCAGGAGAAGGGACCGAGCAACGGGAGCTCACCAGCAGTTCTGAGACCTTTAGAATAAAAAAATATTGATAAGAAATCCATTGAATAACAAAAAGAAACAACTCCTAGCAGTGCTTGATTTATAACACAGACTACAGCTACTTTATAATATGATCATTGAACATCCAGAAAGTATAAAACAATGCAGCTACTGAAGAACATGAATTATTGCTACACACTTGATACTATTGCTCTCATTTTGAAAACATCTCTATCCATATTCTACAAAAAATAAAAAAGAGACTTTGATACTATACTGCACCAAAATGTTTAAATGCTTATTTGATTATACTTGAATCTTCTCACCACACTTGCTATCCTCTCCTGCCATGCTGGTGTGGTACGCCCCATCCTTTGAGAGCCACTGCAGTAGCCTGTCTGAAACAACAGTCATGCTATGGCATCCTGCATAAATACTAGCTTTCCTCATGCTGGGAGTTTTTGCATAGTGGTGCGCCCCCTCCCACCTGCATTCTGAAGTGGTACATTCCAAAATGATTGCTTGCTTGATTGCATTTGCTTGTTGCCCCATAACCCTAGATCCTCTGGGTGACGTTAAGCAATTTGAAAGAATCTTTAAAACGTAAAATCTATAGAATACAATCAGATAAAATATAAAAAGCCAGTGAAACACTGAGCAGAATCGGAACAGAGATTATGGATGATGCCAGCAACCAGGCCTCCTCCAGGAAATCAAAACAAACCTTCTAAGAGTTTAAGTACAATTATCATAGAAAATGAAGACGATCGAACATTCAAATGATGTGAAATGATGCTAACATAAGTTAATGTATTTGATGTAAAAACATGTTAAGAGGATGGTCAAAGGCCTAAGAGAATGTTGTACTGGCCCGAATATCAGCCGTACCCGAATAAGTCACACCTTTAAAATTCAAAGGGGGGGGGGGGAGAGAGAGACAATACCCAAATATAAGCTGTTCCCTTAAATTCTGCAGGCATTCACACCCGTTCCGTTTTACCGTATGTTTCAGCAGCGATATCGTAAAAGCCAATTTTTGTAAGGTCATGAATTGAAGCCACACTTTAACTTTTCACGGTCAGAATTTGGAGGGGGGGGGGGAAGTGAGGCTTATATTCAGGCCAATACAATAATATTAAAAGTCTTTGGTGTCTGAAGGACAGTACTGTAAGCACCATCCTCTCCAGGGAGAGTTTCCATAACTGTGATTTGTTTGTTTGTTTGTTTGTTTGGATTTATATCCCACCTCCAAGGAGCTCAAGGTGACATAGATGCCTTTCTCCCACTCCCCATTTAATCCTCACAACAACCCTGTGAGGTAGGATAGGCTGAGTGGCAGCCCAAGGTCACTCATTGAGTTTCATGGCCGTGTGGGGATTCGAACCCTGGTGTCCGAGGGTCCTAGTCTGACACCCCAACCATTATACCCCCACTGGCTCTCAATCCATAACTGGGATGTCACCCCCCAAAAAAAAAGCTCTGTCCCTCAGAGCTATGCTCCATTTATCTCTTTGAACATATTGCATTATTTCATTTGTGTTATTCCATCTTGTCTCTTGAAACCTTCCTGGATCTGTGATGAAAGGGAAGCATAGGTATCTTTTAAATAAAGGGTTTGACTTCCCAGCTGGGGCTGCAGATCCATTCATGTTACAAATTAGGCATGGGATGCAAGCAGATGACCCGAAAGCCACTCAAAGTAAAGGCACGGTGGTCCTACCTATTGCTAGTAAATTGTATTTTTTTGTGCATTGCTCTTGGTATGAATCCTGATGAACTTAAAAAAAAAAAAGTAGAAACAGAAACACCTTCCATTGATGTTGAGACAAACAAGTCCTGAGTAAAGATCTAAGCTAGGTTTCTGAAAGAAACACTAAGGGGGTTCGTAAGGTATACTTTGAAAGCAGGCGAGATTTATCGCCTGGTTACTTAAATTCACAATTTTTCAACCTTAAAAAAAGTCAGTCTGTGTAGGTGGATTGAGCTGGCTTTGTTAAACTGACTCCCCGTGGTTAGAGATGGGAGATAGATTGAAATGTGTACTGAATTAAATTTATCAAACTTGTGCTTTCCAAAACAATATGTAGACTGAAATGCAGCTGTCCTTTTACATTTGCACATATCCAATTTTTGCATTGCAGTTTTCCAACCATTGTTTCAACCATTGCAGGTGTTAGGAGGAAGTGTGCTTAAAAATGAAGATATCCGTGAAAATAACATACAAAAATGCATCATTTTAGGGAGAATTGCATGCAGAAATATGTGAATTAATCAAAACTGCATATACAAATATGCTTATTGGGAGAAATATGGACTAAAACTGATGAATTTGATTAAGGGTTTTTTTTAAAAAAAGTTTCCAAATTGCTGCAAAATGTAGACAACTGAACTTAAATTGCAAAAATGAGAAATTGAGAACTGAAATGGGCAGATCTTTCCATGCCTACCTTCTGGCAGGGTTGGGCAAAAGGATAAGATACTATTAGAAAGATATCTGGGTGTTTTAAGGTACCGTATTTTTCGCCCTATAGGACGAACCGTCCCATAAGGCTCACCTAGTTTTTTTGGGGGGGAAATAAAGGGGAAAAGATTATTTTCCCCCCCAGGCTTCCCCCGACCCGAGCTTCCCCCGACCCCAGCCCCCAAACAGGCAGCTCTCTGCAAGCCGTGGGAGCCCAGCGCCGGGCTCCCGCTGCTTGCGGAGAGGTCCGCGAAACCTGGACGCGCTGAGCTCAGCACACGCAGGCTTCAGCATGGAGGCAACTCTCCACAAGCAGTGGGAGCATAGCCCCGGGCTCCCGCTGCTTGCGGAGAGGTGCACGAAGCCTGGATGTGCTGAGCTCAGTGCCCGCAGGCTTCAGCATGCAAGCAACTCTCCGCAAGCAGCGGGAGCCCAGCCCCGGGCTCCCACTGCTTGCGGAGAGGTGCACAAAGCCTGGAGAGTGAGAGGGGTTGGTGTGCACCGACCCCTCTCGCTCTCCAGGCTTCAGCGAAAGCCTGCATTCGCCCCATAGGACGCACACACATTTCCCCTTCATTTTGGGGGGGGGGGAGTGCGTCCTATAGGGCGAAAAATATGGTAGATTGGCATCTAGATAGGTAGATTGGGAGATTCTAACTATAGGAACAACAAACATGACTTTTCCCTCCTAAATTAGGTTGAGGAAGTAAATAAAGCTGACCAGGACTGAAGTTCAGTTGGTGTTGGAAAGGAAAACAAATTTGTACGTTTGGAATGTATTCAGAGTCACTCTGGTCTTCAATTCTAACAATACCTCTTTTGCCCCAAGCTCTGGTTGCTTGAGCCTGAGGGTCAATCAAGACACATTACATCTACTCCTGCCTTCTAGAGGCAGCAGAGGACAAGCCTTTGTTCTTTTCTATGGAGCAGAACTTCAGGTAAATAGAGGCCTTTATTTTCTTTTACTTTTACATATTTATTTATTTATGAATGAATGAATGAATTTGTATACCGCCCTATAAACGCAGGTATCAAGATAGCTATCATGCCCCTGCCAGTCTTCTCCAGGCTAAAGTTCCTGAAGTCCCTCAACCTTTCCTCATAGGTGGAGATGTTGGAGCAGAGATTACCAATATTAGCTTATTTGTCCCATGTGTGGAACGGAAATCAGTCCCATGAATTTGATAGGCATTTGCTTATTATTATTTTGCAATGGAAGGAATGAGATGGATTATACATACAGTCATACCTTGGAAGTTGAAGGGAATCCGTTCTGGAAGTCCCTTCAACTTCCAAAACGTTAGAAAACCAAAGTGCGGTTTCTGATTGGCTGCTGGAAGCTGCAGAAGCCCCGTCGGACGTTCGGCTTCCCAAAATAGTTTGCAAACCAGAACAGTCATTTCTGGGTTTGCAATGTTCTGGAGCCAAAACGTTCGGGAATTAAGATGTCTGACTTCCAAGGTTCAACAGTAATTATAAATCAAGCCATTTTGCAACAATGGACAGCAAGACAAACAATGTACTTTTGGGCAGAAGGTGAACTGCAGCAGAATGGAAACAGTGTTGCATCAGACACGATGGAATGGAGAATGAGGCCTCCTTACATTCATGCTCCTAGCACTTGCTTTCTGTACCACCAACCATCTTCTCTGGCCCTGTTACAGTTTTCAGACATCTTGTTAAAAGTGCAGATGTTGTTGTACTTCTTTTTATGCGATCACAGCTGAAGCTCCCCTGTTCTGGGGTCTCTTCTGGAGCCCGGCGCTTGAATACACTCAGATGAGCCAAGCGATGGCCAGCAGACCTCTGTGTAAACAGCTCTTCCGGATTAGCATTGAGCGACAGCTTGCAGAACAGCTTCTAACAAGCGCTGTGTTGACTCCATTTTAAAGCTTGGCGTCCCCGCGCAGCCTTGGAGAGCGTCCGTCGTAGGTTCAGGGCCTGCAGGTGTGGAAATGCAAATGCAATCCAAGAAGCAGAGATTTGTTAAAGGGGAACTTTAAAACAAACAAAAGCAGAGGAGGCAAGAGGGTGATCTATGGAGAGGAGTCGGCTCCGCTGTGTTAGCAAAACAGGGGGATGTCAGCCTTTTCTACTAAGTTCTCCCTCTGCAGCGCCAACTGTCAGTAATTTAACTAACGTTTCGTAAATAAATGTGGCATTCGGACAGCTGTCACTGTGCCGGCTGTAAACACTCCTTTTGTCACGGAAAACTGGCAGCGCCACATGGTTTACCCTGGAAGTGCAGGCCCCCTCTGCCAGTTGGCTCTTGGACCCAGGGCTGTCAGGGAAAACACATGGAGACCAATGAACTGCAGTAGTGGCTGATGGCGGCTGATGGTGTGAAGGTTGTGTTTTCCTCCCATGGAAAATAAATAGGGGCGCTAAGTGAAACTCCATGTTTTAGCTGGGAATCAGGAGCTCATTTTGAAACTCACACACAGAAAAATCTAAAGAGGAAGCAGGGAACAAGCCCAGGGGGCTGATCCTGATGCATAGAAGCTCGTCCTGCTGATGGTATTGCTGTTGGGTGCTATCAAGAGACAAGGTGATAATCTTCTGCAAAACCTGACTGCTGGTTAAGGAGCTGCAGTGATCAGCTGGAGTTACCAGAGTTGCTTGGAGGACTCCACAACATTCAGTTTAATGAGCCTGGATGGCTGGCAGTTACTGGCTAGGACAAACCCTGGATCATCTTTCTCTTTGGTTCTCTTGGTTCCCCCCCCCCCCCAATCTTAAATTCAGTTCTCTACATTTTGCAGCATTTTGCAGGTGGTTTGTTTTTAAGGAACATCCTCATGAAAATTCATCAGCATTTTAGTTCAAAATACTTCAAAGAAACCCATTTGGGCATGCAGTTTTGACTAGTTCACTTTTTAACTTTTTTTTTTTTTTTTGCAAGCCATTTCTCCTAATACAGTGCATTTTGGAATATTTTTTTCCACTGATTTATTCATTTCCACGCACCCTTTGCACTCAGTATAATATCCTCCAAAATTCCACATAGGAAAAACAGGACGCACATCTTTCGTGATTGGATTGCTGTGCAAATCATAATCATGTGACGTGCAGGAACATGTCTCTCCAAAACACACATATTTGGGGGCCATGCTAAAGGGTGACAGAGTGACTGCTGTAGGTTGCACTAAAGAGTGGCAGAGAAAGAGAAAGATCTAGATCTAAGACATCCATTTCCTCAGCCAACACCCCATTTTTATCCTCCTTTCTTCCCCCCTCTGTGCACCTTCACATGCCCCCTCCTTCTTTCCACACCCCAAACAATTGTCATCCCAACTTACACCCCCCCACACACACAACTTAACCCTTTCCCATGAATATGCCTTGAAGTGAATATATGGGGCTTGAAGTGAATGGCAGACAAGAAGGCTGTTGGTGTTGGGAATAAGAGGAGAGAGATTCTCACCAGCTCAGTGTCACAACCTCGTCAGTGACGCTTGACTGAAGAAACCCAGAAGTAAGCTTAGAACAAGCAGTGCTACCCAGGCAAGAGCAAGCTCCTTGACATTACACCAGCGCCCAATGAGCCAGATGACTTGCACAAGAGCATGGCCCCCAAAACAGGTGTCTTTGGGGACTCTGCTCTTGTGGGAGCCAAAATGGGACATCTTGAGATCCAAACAAGCTGGGATGTCCCACTTTAACTTGCATCACAAGTTACGAGTTCAATACAATCACCTTTAAATGAGAACTGAGTTGAATTTATCTCCTACCCTAGTTCAGACTTTGAAGGGATTGAGACTTATTTTGCACTTTTATTGGTGAATCCTCTGGCACAGATTGTGGTGGCATGGAACAGTTAAGTTCATTCCAGTTTCTTGATGTAAAAGGCTTTTGGAATGTTAACAATAGCGCTTCTATGAGGGAAGGCAAAGTTGTATGTTTGGCTGGGTTTCAAACCTCAGCCAGGCCCTGGTTTCAGCAAAAGGAGCAGCTGCACATATAGGGTGGCCAGTTATGGAGCACTAAAAAAGAGGAAGTGCACTCATATGCAGGAAATTCTTCCAATGGCTGCTGGAATTGTCAGGTGCACATGCAATGACACAATATTTCTTTTCACCATGGAAGGATAACTGATAATGTTTTCAAGGTGGCAAATGAAAAGCCTGATTGCTTGGAGGCTTGGCAAGGGCAGAAGGCTAGTCAGATGACACCACCACAGCTCTTCACCCATTGTGCCTTCAGCCTAACAAAATTCTTATAACACCCCCAGCTTTGATTGATCCTATGCTTGGGCCATGTCAAAGAGACATACATCTGGTACAGTTCAGCAGCACCCAAAATCACCAGATGCAAAGGATGGGTGACCCCATCCCCTCATGTGGTGGGCCTGTCTACCACCCAAATTATTGTAACTTTGATGTACAGATGTCATTTCACTTTCCAGTGTTTCAATTTCAGCAGCTGTGGGTTGCAATCAAGATCAATTAAAATCAGAGAGACTTTTGCTAATGACTTTGAAGGGATGCGCCTTGCACCCATAATGATCTTTTGAGCATAAATGGATGTGCGCCTTCGGAATACATCTGACCCCTTTCGCTCTGCCCCAGCCTCTAAAAATCCATAACTGCTCCAGACTTCCCTTGTTGCAAATAAGTTTGGAGAGGCAGGCGAGGACATAACAGGAGACAGGTGGATCTGTTCGGCTATTACAACCAACTTCCTCTGAGCTTGGCTCCCAGCCTCGCTTTGCATTCTGTCCACGCCTGCGGTCGGAACTGGTGGAGATTGACTGAATGTGTATATATACACCTTGTACACAGCTAATGAATTGGGATGGATACAGTTAAGAGGCAGAGTCACTCAGGCAGGTTGCCCTGAGAGAGATGCAGGATGCAGATAAAGCGAGGGATGGGGGAGCTTCTGCAGGCTGAGGCAATGGATTTTGCAAAAGATAGATGTGGAGAAGCAGAGAAGCAATGCAGTCATCCATTAGGGATTGGGGGGGGGGGGTTGACTATTATTATTAATTTTTTTGCAAATGTTTTCACCCCTCCTTCTTTTCAATTACTCTATCATCAGGGCTCTTGCAGGTATAACAATTTAGTCCAGTAAATCCACAAGCCAACACCCCTCATGCTCTATATTTATATATCATCAGTACTACCCCAGCTAATCTCAAGAAGCAAAGGGAAAGCCCAGATACATCAAGCCCATGGGACCCAGTGCTGCCACTGCTCCACTATAGCCCAGCAGGATCTCCCCTCTCCCATGAATGGTGAGCTTTGCTATGCCGTTTTCCAGAAGCTGCATGACATTATAGCCCTATGAGGCAGGAGGCATTGCAAATGGATATGTCCTGCCTGACTTGAGATGTGCATCTGTTCCAGCCAGACTGAGAGCTTTGCAGACACTGAACAGGGCTTGGCCTGAGGCTGACCTTGAGCAAGAATCAATGGAGAAGGACTGTAGCTAGGGGCAGGCTCAACCACTGGCATCTCAGGGTAGGGCTAGGAGAAACCCATGTCTGAAACCCTGGATAACTGCTGCCAGTCAGTGTAGACCGACCGTACCGTACTGGGCTAGAATGAATATTAGCCAGACTTGGCATAATGCAGCTGTACCTAACTGATTTCTGTTTTCCTTCTAGTTGCACTGTGTTTCCTTTGCATTGCAATGAATGGGGTGGAATATATTGGGGGGGGACTATGCCATACACATACATGAGCACATACAATGATGTTATGGTTCCAAAGGGTTGCTCGAGAGCAAGCAGGCAAATACCTCCCTACTCAGCTGTGAAGCCTTGCTTTTGATGCCAAAATAAAATTTATCTGTCCAGAGTGCCACTCTCCCATGGCTGGCTCATTCACTGGAAGAATCCGTGAGTGGGCGGTCCTTAAACCTTCCCCAGCAAAGTAATTTCTTGCCGCCCAGTCTGCGCCTCCCCTCTTGGCGCGAAAGTTTACTGCACAAGGAGGGCGTGGGTAACGGAGGACCTCTCTCCTCCCCGCTTTGCCCAGGCATGGTGTCCTGGCACTGCCTCGCCTCCTCCGAGCCCTGAAGCTCCTCTCCACTGGAGGCGTGGTTACTCTACTCCACTGAAGAGGAGCTGCTTCCCACGATCTTTGGGGGCTCTCTGTAATCCATCCGGCTTTTCCCCTCTCCCCCCTGAACCGATGGCAGTTCCCTGACAGATGATATTGCGCCAAGTGAGAGATCCCATTTAGGAAGAGGTCAAAACCTGTATATGCCTTGTGCTTTTGGGGGCTATTGTTGACCTTGATGTAAGTCAGAGCAACCAAGCACTTCGCTAGGTAGATATTGGAAGATCAAAGCCATTCCTTGATGATAATGGAGAGAGATAAAGAGAGAGTGCAACTGGGCTGGCTTCTGAATTCATGAAATTCTACTTTCCCAAAGTTCTCTCTTAAACTTCCAGCAAAAGAGAGAGAGAACATCAGTGCCAGAAGAAACTCAAGCAAGCGAGGAGAGGATGCATTAGCTCTCAAGCTAACAGCATGCGCCTCTCCTATTATTTTCTCCCCCTCCTTAGCCTTTGAAACAGAACAATGGCCTGGAGCCTTCTCGGCAGATGGACAATGTGTGCGCCTTAACCACTTAACAGCCATTAGCCTAATTTTACGTATTGCAGCCAAATTAAATAATAAGTAAGAGGCTATGAAAACCTGGTTTGGAGGCTGTGTTACTGCCTTTCACTTGATAACCCTCCTCATAAACAGATGCTCCCTCTCTACCCTGTTAACCTTGCCTTGAAAGTGCGGGGGGGGGGGAGGGGGTGTGCCTTTTCCTCCTCTTTGACAAGGGAGATGGCTGCAGGGGTTTTTTTGTTTTTTTTGCAGGAGGGAGGCAACTTCATTCTTTGGAGGTGAGAAGAGAAATTGTCTTAACCCAGAAGATCTTATCTGTTGACATCTCCTCTCTCTCTCTCTCTCTCTCTCTCTCTGCCTCTCCTGTCTCATTCCCCTCTTCCATGCAACTGTGCGAGGTGATAAAGAACAAGTGAGAGCCGCACTCTTGTCCAAGCTGGTTTATATATGCCAAATGAGTCATCTTGCTCAGCACAAACCCAGCTGTACCTCCAAATCGGATGTTAATGGAAGCGAGTGGCAGAGGGAATAGCTTGGAATGGATGGAAACAGTTGACAGTCGCTCCTGCCTCTCTCCCCTCAACACCCAATTTGTTTCCTTCAGTTCAACAATCCAAGCTTTTCTCCTTGACTCAGTAAAATATATTCTTCTTCCCTATGGGGATTGAGATGTTAAGGGTGCTTCCTGATTAGGGGCATTATTTATTTATTTACTTCTATCTCACAACTTTTATATGCCACTTGATTGTAAGAAAACCTCAGTGCGGTATACAAAAATAGCAGAACAATAAAGTTATCAGTTAAAAGACAGTTAAAAACAGTGCTTTTTGGGGGGTGCAGGGGTATGCACACCCCTAAACATTTTGTGAATCTTTGTACTTTTGTCCATTTACTGTATTTATTTTTCCCAGTTTGAACTATAAAATGGTGGTTTTATTGAGTCAAAATGAGAGTACCCCTAAACACTTTTTTAAAGAAAAACAACAACCACTGGTTAAAAACAACCATTTGAAACATTCAAAGTTAATTAAAATCAAAAGTAAACTAAAAACCCGATTAAAATACAGGTCAGGGCTGGCTTTTCGAGACCAAAATGCTTTTATCATGCACTGAAAAGAGTACAGTAAAGAACCTTCCCAGTGTCAATAAGCAGGGAGTTCCAAAGTGTGGGTGTTGTTCTTACAAATGTAGAACAAGTGCAGTAGTACCTCCGGTTACGTAACCCTCTGGTTACATAAACTTCAGGATGCAAAAGTGGCAAACCCAGAAGCATTTGACCGGGTTTGACTGCACGCATATGCGCAGAAGCAGTCTACCGCCTCCAATGGCGTAGCATGGGGGGTCAGGGGGGGCCGGCCGCACCGGGTGCAACATCTGGGGGTTAGGGTTAGGGGGCGCAAATCCATGGGTTAGGGGGCACAAATCCACGGGTTAGGGGGTGCAAATTACTTGCCTTGCCCCGGGTGCTGACAACCCACGCTACGCCACTGACCGCCTCGCACGCATACACAGAAGCGGTCCTCAGGTTGCAGAAACCTTGGGATCCGACCAGACCTCCGGAATGGATCCCATCTGCACCCGGAGGTACCACTGTATTTTGTGGCTCCTGTAAGGTCACAATCCTATGTGCATTGATGTTTGGCAGGACCCCCTTGGCCACAATGGGACTTACGTCTGAGTAAGGCTGTCTAGGATTGCACTGCATAGATGCTTTCATAAGTGATCATCTGAGCTTCATGGTTGAGTGAGGATTTGAACTCTGGTCTCCCAGGTCCTAGTCCGACACTCTAACCCCTCTGCCACATTGGCTCATTTATAATGGCTAACTAGGCTCTAGTTATGCACTACTTGAGTTAATCGCTCTTTTCTTGATCACTGTAGCATCAGATCACTTTGCTCAATTCCTTGGGTCTCATTATGGCAACATTATTTCATTGCCCAGGTCTCTGGTTGCATTTATTGAAAGCAGTAATGAGGAAATGGCTTGACTTACAGAGCTCAGATCTTTAATATTTGCAGAATGGTTTGGAAGGCAAACTGAAGAAACTTGTCCAGAACAATAAAGATCCTTGTGGGCTAAAATAAATGAATCTTCCTTGTTTTCACAGCAATAAACAATGGCCACTTCCAGATGACATGTTTATCAAGCGATTTGTTTGTTTATCATGATTTGCTTGCAGAGAGATTGGACCGTGTATGTTATTTATTGAACATTCATTCTGATTTGTTTGTGGGGAGGTTAGACAATGTTTCATCAACCAAATCTCTCTCAGACTTTCCAGATCATTTCCCTGTTCATTTCCTTACTGCAAAAAGTCTGATCTTTGGAGACACAGTTTTGTTGGGCAAAAGTGCCATTTTCATGACCCAACCAGCATTTGCTGAAAAGTCATTGAATCCCAACACAGCCAACCTTCCAAATTTGCATTTCTACAAATTTTGCACTGTAGTTCTCCAGCCAAATAATGTGTCTAAAATACAGGTACTAGGGCAAAGCATGCATAAAATGCCTGTGTTAGTGAAAACAACAAACAAATATGCCTTGCGAAGAAAGTGTAGTAGAGATTTTTTGGAAACATTAAGTGCTTTTAAATAAGGAAATAGATTGGGCAACAGTGTGAGCAAATATGTGTGTATTGGGAGAAATTTGCACCAGAATGCTGCTGACTTTTCATGGGGAGCTACGTTTAGTGTGTTTAATTGCAAACTGATGTGGAAATGTAGGAAACTGAATTAAAGATTAGAAAAATGAGAAACCGAAATTGACAAATTTGCCCGTCTCTAATGGGTATTTCATAGCTGCAAATGGGTCAGGGGGATCTCTCTGACCGTATGAAAATTCTCCTTCCTCTATTCCCTAATTATTCTCTCCCTTCCTTCCTTCCTTCCTTTCTTTCCTTCCTTTCCTTCTTTCTTTCCTTCTCTCTCTCTCTCTCTCTTTCTCTCTCTCTCTCTCTCTGGTCTGGAATTAAAGTCTGAAAGTGCTATTTGTTTTCCTTCTGCTTGCACTTGTGTATGAGAGAGAAATGGTGCTTGGAGGCCTTGGGAGCCTTTGCAAACAACCTCTTTTTACATGGCAGGGCACTTACCGACTGCCAGTAATTTAGGAGCAAGGGCAGCTGTTCTCTGGAGAGCTCCTTTGCCAATGTCTGTGACATTTCAGACTTGTCTTGGAGACAGCAAATAGAGCAGTTGGCAGCACAATGGCTGCAAAGTCATGCACTTGACCTGCCGGTCCCAATAACACTTGCTAGGGCAGGTTTACTTGGAGTGCGGGGGAAAGAGAGGAGGGGAGAAGGTCAAGTAGACAAGAGGGTTGTTGCTGTAAGCACATCCCACTGATTGCATTGTCCAAACTCAGCCAGCTCTTTCCCATTGCAAAAGGGGTTGCCATCACTTTAGTGGGAGAGAGAGACTGATGCTCAGTGGTAGACCACAGAAAGCCCCAGGTTAAATTACTGGCATCTCCAGGTTGTTGTTTTTTAATGAGCAGGTTGAAGTAGATCCTGGAGAGCAGCTGCAAGTCAGAGCTGGCAATACTGGGCAATAAGAACAATCCACAAATGGCATGCAACTGATTCCCCCCCCTTTTGCATTGAAATGAATGGGGTGAAGGAATGTGGTTTATTTATTGTTTCATAAAATTTATACAGGGACGCGGGTGGCGCTGTGGACTAGTCCAGAGCCTAGGACTTGCCGATCAGAAGGTTGGCGGTTCGAATCCCCACGGCGGGGTGAGCTCCTGTTGCTCAGTCCCTGCTCCTGCCAACCTAGCAGTTTGAAAGCACATCAAAGTACAGGTAGATAAATAGGTACCGCTCTGGCGGGAAGGTAAACGGCGTTTCCGTGTGCTGCTCTGGTTCGCCAGAAGCGGCTTAGTCATGCTGGCCACATGACCCGGAAGCTGTACGCCGGCTCCCTCGGCCAATAAAGCGAGATGAGCGCCGCAACCCCAGAGTCGGCCACGACTGGACCTAATGGTCAGGGGTCCCTTTACCTTTTAAAATTTATACACCACTTGACTATAAATGTCAAAACACAAAGAGAATAAAACAATAAACTTATCAGTACAAACAGATCCCGTACACCATGGATAGGCAAACTAAGGCTTGGGGGGCCGGATCCGGCCAAATTGCCTTCTAAATCCTGCTCGCGGACTGTCTGAGAATCAGCGTGTTTTTACATGAGTAGAATGTGTGCTTTTATTTAAAGCATCTCTGGGTTAGGGTTAGGGTTAGGGTTAGGGTTAGGGATTCATTCATTTCCCCCCTCCAAAATATAGTCTGGCCTCCCACAAGGTCTGATGGACAGTAGACCGGCCCCCTGCTGAAAAAATTTGCTGACCCCTGCAGCGTACGCTGTCTCCATTACCCTGCTGTTTGAGAACCTCCTGTTGCTCTCTCTGTTTTCAGAGGTGCACTTCACAAGCATATCTAACCTCCGCAGTGTCAATAAGATATTCAGGGATGGTTTTGTTGTCCCTGCTGCCACATCTGTTTCTGCAGCTCTGTCCCCTTACCCATGCCCTTTCTGCATCTCATTTTCATGCAGAAACCAGTAAACCTGCTGGCTAGTATTGGGAGAGGGTAGTAAAATACAGGGGGACAAGGCAGGGAAGGGATATGAGGGCTTTGTGGAGCAAACAGGCCATCCATCAATGTATTGATCATCTGGGAGGCCCCTTGTTTGGTTAAGCCAGTTTAGATAGCCAGAAGGTTCTCAGCCAAGTGCCTGATCTAGGGAAGTATACATAGCAAAGAAGACAAAAGTGCCCCCTCCCTTTGGGGAGTCTCCTTGCTGCCACTTCCATAGCAATGGTAGGGTATGCAGACTATAAATATTGGGTGATGCTTCAAGGCCAGCTCTAGGGCTAAGTGTTTGCCTGCACCCCATGATCTTTTGTTGTGCCTGCATGATGATTTGCAGTCATGATGGTATTGGGGTGGCTATACATCATGCTGCTTTCAAAACTTGTTTGCAAAAGTTTTGGGGTGGACATCTTACTGTGATCAGTGCATGCCCTGTAACATCTTGCTGAAATATGGAAACTTTATTTTTAACCACAAATGTTCCAGGTGTGTGCTTGTTTTTGAACCACTTCTGTTGTGTTATAGTGCAAGTGTTGCCTCTCCAGTTGGAAACCGTGCGCTAAAACTGAGGAAGCATCACAGAACGATGAATAAAGTAGAATGATGTGTGGACGCTACAATATAAACACATACAGTAGCTGGTGCACTCTTATTGCAGAACACAAACGCACCAGGTAGCATGTGCAAAAATGCAGATATTGGGATTAAAGTGTGAAGAAAGATGTATACGTTGGTAAAAATAACTTGCAAAAATTGGATTCTAGTTTGGAAATTTGCTTTGCAAAATTGTGCATGCAAAATTGCATACAAATTTAAAAAACCAAAAAAAAAAAATGCTAGTAGCACCATTGCAAAATTGTAAAAATAAAAATAATACCTGGGTGCTTCTGATGGAAGAATACTTCATTTTAATTTTTTTCTTTTGATGTTGTTATTCTTCTTGGAAAGGGACAAAAAAGACAGCAGCAACCTCACCCCCACCAGCAGCACCCCCCCCCAAAAAATCTGGCTTTCAAAATTCCAGGAATGTACCAAAAACCCCCCTCTATCCTGACATGTTGAGTTCCACTCCAGTAAACGTATCCCGTGTAACTGAACCTCAGAATCTATGTCAGACTTTGGCAGAGGCAGATTCAGTCAGCATCCTCAGATCAGACATAGGGAAGCAAGCAAGCAGCCTCTAGAGATATGCAGAGAGACCAAGGTATGTGTTAGAACTGTATAAGTCCTGGCCACTGCCTTGGATTGCATCCAGAAGGAGGCACCCAATGAATATGGAATGCCGTGACAGATCTCAGAGCTGTGAAGTGCATTCTTTTGAAATACTGTGACGAATGAAGTCAGGAGGCCCAATTCCCAAAGTTCCTTATATAGAGAACTTAAAAGGCAAAAGCGAGTGAGTGTCCAGGGAGCAGGTGGGTAGAGAGAAGAAATGCCAGGGGCAGATGCTTAGAGCTCTGCAGGCGTCTGAATTGCTGCATCCTGGAACACTCTCATAGAACAATATGCCAAAGTTTTGCAGGAGGAAGCCTTGCAAGGTGTCCAGATTCTTCCCACCATTCTGGCCTGCTGCTCCAATTTAGCCATCCTGACCTCCCTTCTGCTGTCCTGTGGATGCACACTTGGTCTAGAATATCAGCTCCTTTCTCCAGCCAGGCACTGGGGAACAGGACTGGGAGGGGGAAGAGGTGAGCTTCAGTAGCCAAAGCTACTGGATTTGATGCCAGTTATTAAAGAATTGTACATTCAACTTTAGGGCATAATAAGAACTTGCTGGATCAGGCCAATGGCCAATCTCCCAACATTCAGCTTCATTGGAAGCCCACAAGTTTTAATGTTATGTGAGAAGGAGAAAAAACATTTTCCTAGCAACTTGCCGTGCATAATTTTATAAGATTCTTTCATATAGCCTCTTTTTGCTTTTTCTCTTAACTAAAAAGTCCCAAACGCTGTATCCTTTCTTCATCAGGGAGTCCTTCCACCCCCCCTTAATCATTTTGTTTCCCCTTTTCTGAACCTTGCTATAGCTTTTGGTGATAGTTTGCCTTACCATTAAAAGGTAAAGGGACCCCTGACCATTAGGTCCAGTCGTGGCCGACTCTGGGGTTGCTGCTCTCATCTCGCTTTATTGGCTGAGGGAGCCAGCATACAGCTTCCGGGTCATGTGGCCAGCATGACTAAGCTGCTTCTGGCGAACCAGTGCAGCACACGGAAACACTGTTTACCTTCCCACCGGAGCGGTACCTATTTATCTACTTGCATTTTGATGTGCTTTCGAACTGCTAGGTTGGCGGGACCTGGGACCAAGCAACGGGAGCTCAACCCATCGTGGGGATTCGAACCACCAACTTTCTGATTGGCAAGTCCTAGGCTCTGTGGTTTAACCCACAGCGCCACCCATACCTTACCCAGTCAGGGGCAGGGAGCTTTTGGACCACATTGTCTCATGGGCAACCTTTTGGTGGCACCATACCAATGTTGAGTGGGGACAGAGGCAAAAGTGGGTGGAGCAACAGTTGCAGCTTTTTGCATGGTTGGAATGTAGCCCACTGTAAATCAGAGGTTTCTAAGTACACATCTGTACTAGCCTTATCACAGTTCAAAGATGCATTAAAGGCTGGCAGAATTACTCAAAGAGAGCACAGAACAGTGACATTAAGGGGTGACACAAGGAACGGTATGTGGCCTGGGGAGAATCGGTGCATTTGGGTGCTTGCAGCAGGGATAGCCAACGATATTCTCCAGATACTGGGCCCATCAACCCCAACCAGCATGGCCAATGGTCACAGATAATGGGAACTGCCATCCAACAACAGTTCTGGTGGGTACCACATACGCTACCCTGGCCTTAGAATATCAGATCCAGACTGTGAAGGTCTATTTTCAAATGGCCACCTAGTCTCAATCAAGAATGGGTGTTCTGGTCCATTTCCATTACATTCAGTTTCTCAATTTTTCCATTTAAGTTCAGTTTTCTACATTTCCACACCAGTTTGCAAATTTCATACCAATGGTACATAATGACTGGCAGCAGCTCTCTGTGGGGTCTCCCCCATCCTTGCCGGGAATTTCCGGGAATTTAACCTGGGACCTTCTGCATGCAAAAGCATTGTCTTACACCCCTCCCCAGGTATTGAAGGGCAAAGAGGTGCATGGTTGTTTCCTTCTCCCTCTCGGCAACCAGCCGAGAAGCTTTTCACTGCTCTAGGTTAAATGCTGGATCTCTAATGGGGAATGCATTTGTTACATCACCAGCATATACTTCCCTTGGATGCCTTCCATGGTGATTTGGGATGCTACCAAGTCCTGTGCTTAGAAGCTGACACTACCTCTGCTACAAGCTGTAAGCAGACACTTAAGGCTTTAATGATTGGAAATTTCAGGGTTAGCCAGGATTCTGTTTAATTCTCACCAAGCTGACCTGCTGGCCTGGTTTTCAGTACAGGGATATGTGCAAGTGTGGCAGCTGCTGGAGAAGATCTAAAGCGTGCTGTACATCAACATAAAGTAGAGTGCATGATATGTGAGCCACAGCTCAAATGCAGTCGTGCCACTGTTTATCCAGGCACCACAAATGTTTGGATTGTTATGCTGAATAATTCTGCACCATATGCATGAAAGGCTGTACCCTCAGTTAATTCACTACAGTTGAATATGCACTGATGGAATATTCCTATTATTTTTTTATCAACATAATTTCAACCTAAAGGGGACTGTTGGCTACCACTGCAATCCACGTGATTGCTATTAATCGAGAAGAGCACCACACCTCATTTGAGCCTGACTGTGGTCAGGGCTGGAGTTGTGGCTGAATCTTTCAGGCAGGCAAACCGTCAGGGCTGGCCCAAAATGTTTTGCTACCTGAGTGATGGGCTAAATGGCACTCCTGCATTCCACATGCAGAAGCTGTTCCACACTGGCAGTGGGACACCTGAGCATAAAAAGAGTTTGCTTGTACTCGAACAAACTAGCAGTCCATCAAGTCCACCATCCTGTTCCCACAGTGGCCAATCAGATGCCCTAAAACTAGTTAGAGGGTGCAGGGCAGGTCATGTGACACATACACAACATTGCCACCACTTCCTGAATCTGCTGCTTGGGGCAGCTGCCTGAACCTCCCTGATGGTGGGGCCAGCCCTGAAGTACGTCCTCATTGGAGAGGCAGGCCATGGAAACTAAAGTAAAGCATAAATGAAGTGGGCACAATGATAAGCCAATACTCTCATGTGAGTAACGTGATAGCAGCTTAATATTGATGCTGAAAACAACTTGCTCAAGTATGAGGAGCTAGGTGGGAATTTTTAGGGCCAGGAGAATGCCCATTGGCCCCTTTTGTCCCAAGACAACAATCGAGTCCATAAGGGATAGTAGATTCCATGCAGTCCTACTCTTTAACGCTTGGACTACAGCAGCACACTCTACATGGGGCTACCTCTAAAGGTGACTCGAAAACTACAACTAATCCAGAATGTGGCAGCTAGACTGGTGACTGGGAGTGGCCACTGGGACCATATAACACCACTCCTGAAAGACCTACATTGGCTCCCTGTACATTTCCAGGCACAATTCAAAGTGTCAATGCTGAAGTTTAAAGCCCTAAAGGGCCTCGGCCCTGTGTATTTGAGGGAGTGTCTCCACCCCTGTCATTCAGCCTGGATGCTGAGCTCTAACTCTGAGGGCCTTCCGGTTGTTCCCTAATTGCGAGAAGTGAGGTTACAGGGAACCAGGCAGAGGGCCTTCTCGGTAGTGGCGCCCGCCCTGTGGAATGCCCTGCCATCAGATGTTAAGGAGGTAAGTAACTATACAACCCTTTAAAGACAACTGAAGGCAGCCCTGCATACGGGAATTTATTATATTTGATGTTTAATTATGTTTCTATATATGCTGGAAGCTGCCCAGAGTGGCTGGGGCAACACTGTCAGAAGGACAGGGTATTCTTATTATTATTATTATTATTATTATTATTATTATTATTATTATTCCAACTAGAGATGAACAAAACCATCAAGTACAATCCTTTATAGCACAATTCCATAACTACACAAATAAAAGGGACACACACAAACACACACACACACAAACACATGCACAACACACATAACATGTCTGGGATAGCTCAGTTAGTAGTGCTTGAGACTAAATCTCAGGGTTGTGAGTTTTAGCAACACATTGGGCAAAAAGATTGCTGAATTGCAAGGGGTTGGACTACATGAACCTCTCGGTCCTTTCCACCTCTACAATTCTATGATGAGGCTTACTTATTGAATTTATATCCCACACTTGCTCTCAAAGGAGCCCAGGATGGCAAACAGATCCAAATTTTTTTTTTTTTTTAAAAAAAAACAATTTTAAAAACTCACATTTTAAACAGTTAATGTATTCTCAGTGTTTTTCTTTTCTTTAAAATTGCAGAAAGGAGATAATTAATCCCCATTGACTCAGCTTGCCTCATTCCAGATATACATCTCTGGAAGTCTAGCAGATTCTGACATTTTGAGTTCTGCTCCAGTAATTGTATCCAGTAAAAAGGAATGTCAAAATCTGAGGTGGAAACCATAAGAGGCAGATTCTGGAAATCTGTAGGAATTCATAGGCCCTTGAGCTGCATTAGTTTCTCCTTCTGGGAGCTATCCCGACACAAGAGATAGCTGCACCTGATATATGTTTACAGCCAAACTTGGGTAGGGGCTTGAGTTGTTGATGATTTCAGTTTACTACCTGCTTCACCATCAGGTCCCAGGGTGGGTTACAACAATTAAAATATTCAGTGTTAAAATTGCACATGATTAAAACAGATTGCTTTCACAAGAATAGGCTGGGTCCTGAAAGCACATCTCTCAGGTGTCAAAAAGGAGGGTAAAGAGGCGCATCTCTACCATATGGTGAACACTATAGAATGAAGGTTCCAAATGCACCTCTGTGGGGAAGAAATTCCACAACCCAGGAGCTGCACAAAGCACATCCTCTTCTGGGCTGCCGACACCACCCAAACTCCCAAGTGGTGTACATTCATTCAAAACCCAGTTAAAACCGTTTAGTTTAATTATTCAACCAAATAGATGAACTTGATGCCATTATACCCAGTGATATTTTTCTAGGGAAAGCGAGGCCATACCTCACCATGAACTAACTCATGGTTCTCTTATAATGTTTGCTTATAATGGCAATGGAGCCTACCTGAGAGGTGCCAAAACTGAATTCCAGTGAGTTCCAGCTGGAAAAAAAAGTCTGGGTTATACCCAGTGCTTTTTTTCTTTAAAAATGCTTAGGGATACTTTCATTTTGACTCAAGAAAATCACCATTTTATAGTTCAAATCGGGAAAAATAAATACAGTGGATGCTCGGGTTGCAAACGTGATCCATGCAGGAGGCATGTTCGCAATCCACAGTGTTCGCAACCCGTAGCACCATGTCTGCACACCCACAGGTCATGATTCGGTGCATCTGTGCATGCGCAAAGAGCGAGTTAGTGTTTCTGCGCATGCGTGAGTGCTGGAATCCAGAAATGACCTGTTCTCATACTTCTGGGTTTGCACAACCCGAAAACACACAACGTGAAGCGTCTGTAACCTGAGGTATGACTGTACAGTAAATGGACAAAAGTACAAAGATTCACAAAATGTTTAGGGGTATGCATCCCCCTGCGTCCCCTCAGTAAAAAAAAGCACTGGTTCTACCAGCTTTTCAAAGTCTGATAGTCATTTGCACCTGAAGGGCCTCCCCTGCCACCCCATTGCTTCTTAGAACCCCCAGGTAACCCCCTCACACCCAGGGGGCACTACCTCCCGCTTTAGGAACCACCAGTTTCAAGAAAGCCTGTCAGCGTTCTCCAGGTTACAAGGTCAATCGAACACATTTTACAAGGCTGCCATCAGTGTTTTTGATTAAAAGAGGAGCAAATGTCCGGTGATTGGCAGCCTGCCAGAAATACCTTGCTCCAGGACTCCGGTAGAGTGTGCAGAGTTTATAACTAACTTTCCCTTCGTCAACCGGGAGTGTCTTGATCTGGGAGGATATTAGAATCTGGAAATGGAAGAGCAGGGATGCCGGGGGGCATCATGCTTGATTGCTTTCCTGATTGGTATTGGAAGGGGGGGGTGGAAATGCATTAGAGAGAGAATGTTTGATTTAAAGAGCGCTCAAACGCCGACTCCGTCTCTGTTTGTTTCACCCCCCCTTTTTTTTTCTTAGCCAAAGCCTTGTAAAAATTTTATGAAGCATTAATGGTTCAGAGATTTCTCCCTCTCTCAAGTAAATTTTATGAGGCCAATGTCACCCGCCCACCCCCACCTCACTCCTCACATATCTGACCCAATTTAGCACTCTTAAGAAGCCTAGGACGTGGGTCACATTGAGATGGCTTCTTGAGGTTTTCCCACTAGAACGACACAGAGAGATAGAGGGGAGGGGCGAGAGTCTATTCCCTGTAGTGCCACACAGAGTTAAATTAGATTGAATCTCCTTGCATGGTTAAGGACTGGGTAGTCTCTGCAGTGGGGGCGGTGAAGGAAGAGAGCAGACATGGGGGAAATGGAGGTAAACAGATAAGGTTATTAAAACTGTATTTCATAAATTAAGCGCTGACCCTGAGCACTCCCACAGCCTTTTCCCACTCCACTTGCAGTGGAAAAAAACCCAATTAGTTTTGCAGAAAACGAACATGGAAAAAAGACAGCTTAGCACTGTTCTCTGTTCATAATGGCTTCCTTGGTAACATGCATCAAAGTGACAAATTGATCACTTGTGAATAAACAGCAAGACATCATTCCTCCCTTCCCATGCTGCATGATCTGATTTGAACAGAGGTCACAGAAGCATGTCACTAGTAGAGAAAATCTAAGTTCACATGCACAGCTACAGTTCACTGAAACTAGACGACGCCTCCTGCTGAATCATTGGCAAAGAGAGTGCCTTGCTTGAGGCAGGGCCATAGCTAGGAATGTAAGAAGGCAGCGTATTTCATTCTGACCTATATTCATCATAACCAGCACCCTCTCCGTTCCACTGCAGTTCACTTTCCACCAAATGCAAAGTCATTAGTCTCACTGCCTGCTGCTTAATGCAAGTTTTGTAGCTATTGACATAACATACATTCATTTCAGTGTAAAAGAAATGTCAAAACATTTAAAAAGTCATTGATGACATATTGTTTACAGACTTTGATGAACCAACAAGCAGCATGTGAATGAATTCCCATTGCATTTGCCTGACTGATTTAAGTTCTTGACTACACACGAACATACGCATTGCAGCAATTTCTGCTTCCTTATATATTTTCACGAAAATTCTCTGATATCCCTAGTCTGAAGTATTATTGGAACTGCTCTGGGTAGCAATGGGTTGCAAGGTTTCATTGAAATAAGGTGTTTTAATTTATGTCAACAACTCAGTCTAAACCTCCATGGTTTTGCATTCTCTGGAAAGTTTCAGTAGTTTGTTTCTTGGAGAATTATTATTATTATTATTATTATTATTATTATTATTATTATTATTATTATTACTTGTATACAGCCCTCCATTCAAAGATCTCAAATCATAAAAATACAGAAAAATACCAAAAAGTACATAATAAAAACAAGAACAAGAACAAAGGAAACCAATAACACCCCACTCCCATCATACAGTGATGATCAGGATTATATAGGGGTGTGTGGGATGAGAATAGCATATGCCAAATAGATCTCTGATTCATTCCTAGTTGCCATAGTTTCATGCCCTTGTGAACAGGTTACTAACATAATGTGCATTGGGCTGCCCTTGTTGACTGCTCAGAAGCTTCAGCAAGTGGAATACACAGAATGTGGAACAAAATGTTCGCCTAAAATTGCCTTTGGTTTGATCTGGCATACATGGTATTTATGTTTTAATAATTTAGTTCATGTCCTGGCATCTTTTTTATCAGCTTCAGAAATACCCAATTCCATCCATGCTCCTAATAACGTTTTAAGCTTCCTTATCAAATACTAAATCAGAGAAGGGGAACCTCTGGCTGTTGTATTCCAGCTCTCATCATTTATGGCCACTGGCCATGTTGTTTGGTGATGTTGGGGTTTAGAGGCTAGCAATGTCTGGAGGATCACAGGTCTTCTCCCATCCTTTATTTAGGACTTGACGAGGAAACTTAAGACATCATTAGGCCATGGGTGGGCTGGAATATTTCTGAAGCTGTTAGAAAGTATACCAGGACATGAGCCCGTAGTGTAGGCCAGACATATTGCTAATGACTTCAAGCCTAATTTCCAAAGACAAGGTAGTTTGGTTGTAGAACATAATGGCAAATTATGCCTTTTTTCTTCTTCTTTTCTTCAGGGGGTTTCAGACTCTTAATGCTCTCTGTCTTGGTTGCGCTTGCTGCGATCTCAGCAGCAAAAGACATTTGAATTATTTAAGGCTATAGGAAGACATGTAAAGCCATTAGGACAAGACATAGCTCCCATGAGACGCTAAAGACTTTTCTACTCCACCCTAAAGAAACAAAACAGAAAATCTCTGGTCTTCAACCACTATAGTGATGAAAGACACTGAATTAAGGATGTCATGGGACATGTGAAGAGGTAATGAAAATAGGTCAACTACTTTAAGCAGAAAGCTGCACTTGTCACACTTGTCTTCGGTAGCTTTGACTTCTGAATTCCCTGGTGGGGTAGAGAAAGGAACGCTAAATTATAATTGGGAGTAAGGAGAGCAGAAAAGGGAATTAGAAATCTTAATGCCTTAAAACAGGGTGGGGAGGTCTGTAATAAAAGGTATCCCAGGGTCCCTCCAGACATTTGTTTTGTTGTTCACTCATGATAGCGTGTGCTTTGATGGTATCAGGGCTTTATAAGGGATCCCACTTTTAGTGATATTTTTGCACTGATCAGCATTCCTACTGTCCCATGCCTTCAGCTAATTTGTAAGTTTCATGATTTCATTCACACGGGTGACCAAGGGAAATGTCCTTTCATAGGGCTCCTTGGAGTTCTGGAGCTCTGCTGAAAACTCTAGTTTATTTGCATTCTGTGATTTTCATTCTAATGTTGAATGACCCCCCTTATTTCCATTTGATGACTCCTGTGTTTATTCCAGTAGTGAGGAGAAAGGCTATCACTGGCAACTAATTATAATGGCTGGGAGCTACAGTACCTTTGTCACTGGAGGCAGTGTGCCTCTTAATATTAGCAGCTGAAGACAGGCCCAGACAGAGGGGGGCCATATGGGTCACTTGGCCCGGGCCTCCGATTCCAAAGGGGGCCTCGGTCACCATATTCACAATCACAGGGGATGCGCTGGGGCGAACGTGGAGGCACAAAGGCGGTGGCGGTGGGTGGATTCCCTGGGGCCATGGCTGGCAGCGTGAGAGAAAAGCTTCCCCGGCGTCCGGGGTGGGGCCTGCAATTGGCTCTGCAGAGGAGCGTGGAAAGGGCACCGGGTGGGTGGAGGCCACCAAGGCTCCAGTAGCCAGGGCACTGCAAATGTGATGGTGGACCATGTTTTCATGCTGTTAAAAGTTGGTGGGCTTTTGTTTGAAATCTTGTTTGCCAAAAATTAAAACCACACGTACCTTAAAGATAAGTGTGTTGCCTTTCTTATCACTATTTTTTAAAAACGTAATAATGAAAAATTGATGAAGATGTGGCCATTTGTTTAAAATTTTGTTGACTAGGCCAGGAATATTACTTACACCCGAGGAGTACATATAGCTCAATGAAGATAAAATTTGGTGGGAACCATGTTTTTTAAAGAAATAGTGGCTTATGAGAAATAGTGGCTTTCTCATAAGCATACATCTTTTTTTTAAAGAGTAGAATAAGAAGTCGGAGAAGTTTTAATTGTAATTATAATTTAATTATAAATAATAGTCAAAGTTGTCTACTTAAAAATAGATTTTTAAATACATTATTGAACTATTAAAATTGTATAATACATTTTAAAATGATTAATGTATTTATTGTAAAATGTATTTAAAATTATAATGCACTACAGTGGTACCTTGGGTTACATACGCTTCAGGTTACATACGCTTCAGGTTACAGACTCCGCTAACCCAGAAATAGTGTTTCAGATTAAGAACTTTGCTTCAGGATGAGAATAGAAATCGGGCTCAGGCAGCACGGCAGCAGCAGGAGGCTCCATTAGCTAAAGTAGTGCTTCAGGTTAAGAACAGTTTCAGGTTAAGAATGGACCTCCGGAACAAATTAAGTACTTAACCTGAGGTACCACTGTATTAAAAAATTATGTTATATACTTACTTATTTATAAGACTTCAGTTACCCCCAGGATAAAAAGGGGGGCACATTACGTACCGGGCCCAGGCCTCTGCCTAGCTCTGCAAGGCCCTGGCTGGAGATCACAGGTCTTGTGAACATAAGAAGAACCTGCTGGAACAGATCAATAGCCCATCAAGACCAGCATCCTCTTCCCACAGTGGCCAACCAGTTGCCCCAAAGCAAAACCCACAAGCAGGGATTGAGCAGAAGAGCTGTGGTTTCCAGCAACTGGTATTCAGAGACATTGCTGCCTCCAACTGTGAAGGTAGAACGTAGTCATTATGGCTAGTGGCCATTGATAGCCCTCTCTTTCATGCATTTGTCTAACCCTCTTTTAAAGCCATAACATTTGGTGGCCATCACTGCCTCCCTTGGGAACGAGTTCCACAGTGGAACTCTGTGCTATGTGAAGAAGGGATTTATTTTATGCACCCTGAATCTTCCACAAGCTCTAGCAGTGGCGGACCTTGGGATCTCAAATTTCAGCAGTGTGCCCTGTATGACACCAGAATTTGGCACTCCCTGGTGCTCACAGTCCATTCTAAATAATAGTTGTGGCACCCCATGCGGAGCCCGATGGTTCCTCACCCAGTGCGATCGAACTGGTTGTGCTCCCCTAAATCCACCTCTGGCATGTTATGAAAGAGGGAGAGTTGCTGTTGTACTTAGGGGCTTCCCATGAGTATCTGGTTGGCCACCGTGAGAAAAGGATGCTGGACTAGATGGGCCTTTGACCTGATTCGGGAGGATGCTACTTTTGCAGGTGAAGAAGGCAGCAACATTTCCTTTGTTCTGTTGGCCTAGTTAAGAACAAACTTTCTGTTCTTCAAGGCTTTAGCAGTGGATTTTATTACTGCTGATGGTATCGTATAGCAATATACTTTAAAATCTTCTCTAAGATGTGGAACATTTTTATTTAATTATACATTTTATCACTGTCTGTTTCTTTCGATTCTCCCCCAATTTGTTTTTATTGTGAGTTGCTTTGGATTTTTTCTTTAAAATAAGAATGCAGCATGAAGTGGGTTTAAATAGATGCACTTGAAATCCAAAAAAGAAGTTAAATGAAAAGCTTAAAAAAATCTATGTTTTCAAAAAATTGCTCAACTTAGACATGCGGAGAGCTAGGAAACTGGTCCAGCTTCTATATTACCTATGCATTGATCAAAGCAGATAACTCTGCCTTTTGGAGAGGGGAAAAAAAGCACTTGATTTACTCTAAGTGAATTCCTTTTAATTTTGCTTTTAACCTGTATTGACTTGGCATTATAGACGCAAGTGAAATCAAAGAAGATAGTCCATCTTTTTCTTTCTTTTTTCTTTTGCTAAACCCTGCATTTCTTTAGTGTCCATTAAAAGGAGAGAGATTGCTGCATGCTGGGCATCAAAGGACTTCCTCTCTCATTCCAGCTGTTTGTCCCAAATTAGAACCAAACTACACATTCAGAAATATTGGCCAGGATTCAAAGAACCCCTTCCATGTACCTAAAGCATTTTCACAAGGAGAAATTGCTGGTTTCTGACTGCACATCCACACATTATAATACCCCTCAACTGTCCCAATTTATTTTTTTAAAAAAAAAAACCTTATGTTTTGGGGTGCCATGAGAGCACAACCGCAAAAGACGTGTGTCTTTCATGATCTCGCATGGCTCCAGGAGACATGTGGCCTGGCTTTCCACAACCCTTCCAGAGGCAGATTTAGGGGAGTATGACTGATTCAGGGGCACCACAGGGGATACCACAATTATTATTTTGAATTTGGTGTCACACAGGGTGCTGCTAAAATTCAAGACCCCCAAGGTCTGCCATTGTCCCTCCTGTGGCTTTCAGAAACTGGTATTCAGGAGCATTACTGCCTGTGTATGCAGAGCAAAGTTATCATGACTAGTAGCCACTGATAGCCCTCTCCTCCATGGATTTATATAATCCCCTTTTAAAGCCGTACTAGTTGGTGGCTAACACTGCCTCTTGTGGGAGTGAGATCCGTAGTTTAATGATGAGATACATGAAGAAGTCCTTCCTTTCATCCATCCTGAAACTTCCAACATGGCAATCCATGGATCCCACCACCTTATGGAGCAGGTTTTGTTCTTGGTATGGGGCATGGAATCCAGATGCCTCTGAGAAGCCCACACGAAGCACCAGAGTACAATAGTGGAGGCAGAGCATAGCTATTGTGGCTTGTAGCCATTGATAGACTACTCCTCCGTTAATCTGTCCAGTCCTTTTTAAGCCACCCAGCTTGATGCCCATCATCACCTCCTGTGGAAGTAAGTTCCATAGTTTAACTATGTAAGGTAAAGGGTAAAGGGACCCCTGACCATTAGGTCCAGTATTGGCCAACTCTGGGGTTGCGGCACTCATCTCACTTTATTGGCCGAGGGAGCAGGCGTACAGCTTCCGGGTCATGTGGCCAGCATGACTAAGCCGCTTCTGGTGAACCAGAGCAGCACACAGAAACGCCATTTACCTTCCTGCCAGTGTGGTACCTATTTATCTACTTGCACTTTGATGTGCTTTCGAACTGCTAGGTTGGCAGGAGAAGGGACTGAGCAACAGGAGCTCGCCCCGTTGCGGGGATTCAAACCGCCAACCTTCTGATCGGCAAGTCCTAGGCTCTGTGGTTTAACCCACAGCGCCACCCGCGTCCCTTCGTTTAACTATGTACCACATGTTAAACTATGCATCTCACTTCCACATCCAATTTGGCAGCCATCACTATCATTTGTGGCAGTAGATGCCATAGTTTAACTATGTGCTGTGCAAAGAAGTGTGAAGATTGTGCCACTGCAGAGGGGGGGGAATGATATCATAAAGGTGTTGCTTTTGAAAAAGCCAACAAAAGTCAGGGCGAAAGTCATTAAGCTAGCCTATAGCCTGCTGTATTATTTTTCTATGTGCAGAGGTGAGATGGGGAAGGAAGTTCAAAGAAGTGATTGCGTGGGGCATTGCACTACATTTCATTTCTAAATATGGGTTCTTGGAAGGTTTTATACTATAGAATTATCTGTTCTTGTAGCCCACCTTTGAATAGTCGGTTCATCATTGAGCCTCAATCAAAGCATAAGCACAGGTTTTGATTTGAGGAAATTGCTACAGTTTTGATCCTGTGAGAGTCGACATTAATGAGCAGCGAATGACGCTACATTGTTCTTCTCACTTGAAGGCCAATCCACATGACCAACCTCATTCTCTTTCTCTCTCTCCTCCAATTTCTCTGTAAAGTTTCTCTTTAATCTTCAAAGAGATTTCAGAACACCCCATTTAAACGACAGCATCTGAGTGCTAACAAGTAATCATAGACTTTCTCCCCAAAGCAGGTGTTATTGTCTTCACCATGAAAACAATAGATGAAAATGAACCTCACCATCCCACTACTGGCCAATGCTCAAATGCTCTGTGATGGGTAGAAACAAGTCCAGGCCTAAACAAACAGTTGAGGGAGGGGCAGTTCTACCACTTTGAAAGCTCTTGCAGATAATAATTGCTTGCGCATAGCTTATGATGAGGTTAGATTACATCCTGCCTTTCTTGAGCATGATTTCTTTCTGGGAAGGTTTTGTGACAGTGACCCTACATTCATTCTGATTTGCTTCTGGGATGTTCATACTTCTTCCCATTAGTAATTCGGACACTTTGCATTGAATTCTCCTGCCATTTTCTAAATTGTACAAAGGCCGCTTCTTTAAAAAAGTTATTTAATCCACTTCAGTTGCACAAACCCCAAGTTCCAGGATGCACTAAAAGCCCTCCTGCAAATTAGCAACAGCCTGAAGTACCCTTTGGCAGCTACTGGTGGTAGGAAGTTACCTGAACCATTGGTCTATAATTTCTGGTATTCTCCTGAAATGTGCACCTGCAGAAAAGTATCGGGTGTGATCTCAATCACAGGATACCATTTGGAGACCAGTATCCTTAACCAGTCACGCCCCCACCCCAATGTACACATATGCACAAAGATTCTGAGACAAACTGTGCAACCACACCCCAGCCTGAAATTTTGGAGATTGTTGTCCTGTAAATCTGGCAGGGGTCTCTTAAGAGAAAAAAATAATAATCTAAGATCTCTCAACCATCCTACAATGCCCAAACCGCAGAAGTGATTTACAGGTTATTTATATTTTGAGGAGTAGACATTAAGGAAGGAGAAGTTTGGTGTGATTCACATTTTAATATGTGCACTTCCTGAAATAACATACAAACTGAAATTGTTATTCTTTGAAACTCGTTGTGAAGATAGCATACAACAATATTTTATATTGGGAAATTACTTTGGGGAAATGTGTATATTAGGAAAAATTCACACTGAAATGCAAGTGAATTTTCAGGAGAATTTTTTTTAAAAAACAACAACAACAACAACAACAACAACAACAACTAATGTGCAAATGTGGAGAACTGAAATCTGGGGGGAAATGAGAAACAGAGAAAATGAAATTGACAGATTCAACCATCCCTAGCAGACATGCACAAAACCCCTAATGTGTTGATGTGGAAAGTATTGCCTGAAGTTAGAAAGTCTGAAAGCCACTAGCCTTTGTGTAAAACCCACCTCAGCTCCATCCTCTTTGTGTAGGTTTTAGCAGGCTAGTGTTTTTCCCTAGAGGTCGTCCATGTTTCAGGGGCTGGATATGCAGTTAGTCATTTGTGCAAGAGCCCGAGATGCGCTTGGGGACCCCTTAAGAATGAAAAGTGTATGTAAGTGGAAGATGACTTTAATTACAGCCTGAACAGGAATTAGAGTATTCTTTGTCAGAACAATGCTCCAATTACAGCATTTGTTGTCAGAACAATACACCACAGGGGAAGAAAAAGAACCCGCGAGTTGGCCAAGAATGCAAGGAAGAGACAGGGTGAGGAGAGAGGTCTTTCCCATTGCTAGAATTCCATTTCTGCTATGCAGGAGGCGCTTTTGATTTATTGCAATTGTAAAAAAATCCCTGATGGCAATATCAAAACATGTGGAACATTAGAATAATATGTGTGGTGTTGCATTTGATATATGAGAGGCAATCGGTTCTGACATTTGCCGTCAATCATAGGAGGAGGAAGTAGATAACTAAATATGATCTGAGCTGCTTCTCACCTCTCTCTCTCTCACACACACACAAACACGCTCAAATACATACACACTTCCATCAGAGAGCAAACATTCAGGCATGAACCGCAAAGCAGGGGTGGGGAATCTTAGGCTGGCGGTCCTGGTGTGGCCCTCCAGGCTTCTCTATCTAGCCCCCGGGACTCTTCCCCAGGCTACACCCCCTCCTTCATCAATTTTACCTGGCTGCAATATGCTTTTGGAGGGATGCGGGTGGCACTGTGGGTTAAACCACAGAGCCTAGGACTTGCTGATCAGAAGGTCAGCGGTTTGAATCCCCGCGACGGGGTGAGCTCCCGTTGTTTAGTCCCTGCTCCTGCCAATCTAGCAGTTCGAAAGCACATCAAAGTGTAAGTAGATAAATAGATACCACTCTGTAGGGAAGGTAAACAGTGTTTCCATGTGCTGCTCTGGTTCACCTGAAGCGGCTTAGTCATGCTGGCCTCATGACCCGGAAGCTGTACGCCGGCTCCCTCGGCCAATAAAGTAAGATGAGCGCCGCAACCCCAGAGTCGGTCATGATTGGACCTAATGGTCAGGGGTCCCTTTACCTTTACCTTTAATATGCTTTTGAACTCCGATAATGCCTCTTGTTTGCTCAGAGGGAAAGTAAAGAAGCATGTGGGAACATATGTGGAATCACCATGCTTTCCAAAGGTAAAATTCATATTGGTTGTCCTGCCTACTTTTTTGCCTCTGGCCATGTCCCCCACTGACATGTGGCCCCTGGAAGGAATGTGTGTCTTGTTATGCAAAAAGTTTTCCAATTCTGGTGTAAGAGGCATGGGGCAACAAGTTGTGCCCACCACCACCACTCAATATCCCTGTGTGGCTCGGCCTTAGCCCCCACTGAATCAGACCATATTTTGATTACATTTTATAGGATCACTGGGGGGGGGATAAAGCATGTTCTCCTTCATGGAGAGCACGTGTTGCGGTGGGGTCTGCTGAGCCACCCCTCTGTTACCAGGCAGGGTCTCTAAAATGTTTAAATATTCTGCACGTAGCCTGAAGCTTTCTCTTTGCTGCGTGCAACGGATCACCCACCCACCTGCCCTTGAGTAAGGGGTTGTTGCATTGACCTTGCTATGCCTGTCATGGGGTCGTATGCCATTGGGGCAGGGGCCTGGTATGGAATTTTGTCCATCTGGCTGATTGGCTGGGCCATTTGGTTTTTGCCTACTGCGTAGCAAATCGTCACAACTTGTAAGGTTGCGGTTAGGCATTGGTTATAAATTGGTGGAGGAGGGGTTAGGATAGGCTGGACCTGCCCCTCCATGGTTGCTGCGGAAAGGGAATTCTGTTAAAGGAATCCTGGGGCTTGCCATCTTTTTGTCCAATCCCTGGAATGGGACTAGGGCTGGCAAGCCTTCGGGGAGCATGCGGATGAGAATTGAGGGTCTGTGACTCAGCTCCATTTCTCCCTGACTTGTTTTCCCACACTGTCTTTCAGTGGTGCCTGGAAGTCAGTTCTGTCCCCAGGTGGGGGGACAAATAGTCTTAACCAATGCCTAAACAACCACTCACGGTTTTGTATTTAAATAAAGTTGTGGCCAAAATTATGCCAAAAACCTTAAACAAAAATTAAGTGTGCGTTGTGAGTTATTTGGGGGGTGGCTTGGGGACCTCGACACACAAATAGGGCTTGTTATTGTTGTTGTTGTTGTTGCTGCTGCTGCTGTTGTTGTTGTTATAATTGGCCCAAGTGGCCAATGGGCTACCACTTGCCCAGTCCTGGAACAAAGGAGCAGGGATTGGTTCCATTCCTGCCAGACTGATTCTTCCTTTCAACATGGATGAATCACATCGCTCCCCTTTCCACGAGTTTAATTCATTTGTAGCAGACACGAAATAACTAAAGCTTGCCTTGGAGAAATGAGTGTTGCGAGCCTTTAATTAATGTTTGTAAAACACTTGACGATCCTTTGATAATAGATGCCTTAGAAGAGCAAAGTAGCACCATTATTAACGGCATCATAAAAATAATATTTACACAGCCTCCGTAACTCAGCCTGCCCTGTGCTAACTCTTGGAGGAAAATCAGCCCTTGTTAAATGATGGGAGGGTTTTTTGTTTTGTCTTTTAATGGGGGAAAAGAGAAGGGAAGGGAAGATATTCAGAGCCTTGATTTCCAACCCTTTGCCATGGGTTTTTAGAGGCTCTTGTGCGTTAAAGCCTTTTGTCCATACCAAGTTGGATTAGTGAAACATCCAGCATGCTCTCAGATGGCAATTTTGTGTATTGGGTGTGTCCCCTCTACCACCCATGCTGGCCTTTGGCAGCTGTGTGCTCAGCTGCATTCTCATTCCATGATGAAAGATGAATATACCCACTTCACCCTAAGCAAAATAAAAGGATAGGGCCATAGCTCAGCAACATTAAGGCACCTAAAGTAAAGGTAAAGGGACCCCTGACCATTAGGTCCAGTCATGGCTGACTCTGGGGTTGCGGCGCTCATCTCGCTTTATTGGCCGAGGGAGCCGACGTACAGCTTCCTGGTCATGTGGCAAGCATGACTAAGCCGCTTCTGGCGAACCAGAGCAGCGCACGGAAATGCCATTTACCTATTTATCTACTTGACATTTACCTAGATAAATAGGTAAATGGCGTTTCCGTGCGCCATTTACCTATTTATCTAGGTAAATGGCAAGTAGATAAATATCCAGTTAGGGCTGGGACACATTCCCTGCCTGAAACCCTAGAGAACATCTCCTAGTCATTGTAGACAATACTGAGTTAGATAGACCAATGGCCTGACTTGATCCTAGTTTGGTCCGGGGGGGGGGGGGGGAGAGTCATTGGTTTTTAGTGTGATGTTGCTGAGCAGAGATGGGTAAGCTCTGCTCCACTCTCATCAGACTGGCTTGGGAGAGGGTTGCAGATCTCAAAGGATGTGCTCTATGGGGAGCTGGCACTAGGCCTGTTGGCAAACCAACTCTGTGTTACAAAGATGTCTGCAAGCATGACATGAAGGCTGTTAATATTAACTCTACTGTGCAGGAACCCCTTGCAGACAACTGCATTGCTTGGAGAGAGACAGGTTGTGTATCCATGGAAGGCAGTGTGCAGAGGAGGAATGACCGCCGGGAGGAGCGCAGAGTGAAGAAATGCCATGGCGTACCTGTAACAGCAACATACCTTGCAAGGTTGATATGGGGATTAAATGAGGAGATGAACCTTGTGTGTCACTTGGGGTCCTGGGGGGGGGAGGTGGGATATTAATGCAATAAATAATTAAATAGTCTGATTAAGGTTTTAAACCCAAATTAAACTTGTGCTCCTTCACAAATACTCTTCGATCACATATATTCAGGGTTTAATGTCCCCCCATATTACCAGACTGTCCCCCTTTTGACAACACTGGATAGCTCTGAGTTGACCAAATCAGACCCTGGGCAATCTGGGGATACCTCAACCTGATCCTACCAAATCCCAGGTCACCCCAAATTAGACTGATTTGGTTCAGGATTGAGAAATTGACCTGATATTGTGCATGACCCTAGTAGTTAGAACTGGGGCAGGGTGAGTCAGGATTTGCCAGGAGAGTTGGATCTCATACTCTCCAAGATGCTGCCAAGTGAAATCGGGATGCATGTCTTCCAGGGCTCTGGTCCCACATGAGTCACAGCCTCCCAAAACATGCATCTTTGGGGGCTGTACTCTTGCGGGAGCCAAAATGGGACATTCTGGGAGCTGAGGTGGCTTCTGTAAATCCAGAATGTTCCACCTAAAGGAAGAGAGTTGACAGATATTGGATCTTCTTGGGCATCGTGGAATCTCACTCCCACCCAGAATTCACCAAACTCTTCACCCTGGCTTTGGGACCAAGGATAAGAAACTAACTGCCATTTGTGAGCATTTTGTAGGGCTGTTAAATGTCCAATAACACTTGGCTATGTGTTGGGAGCAATGCAGCAGCCCAAGTATTGATTTGGGGTTGCAGCCAGCTCAGCCCAGACTGGCCTGCCCTGGAAGTCATAGGCTAGAGATGCTTCTCTGATTGCTTGTCTTGAAATGTGTCAGATCTAATTTAGTGAAATCCTATTTCTGGAATAGGTATCATTACTGAGACTAGGGGAGGGAGGGCACCAGCAGTAATATCATACAGCTGCCTCTTTCAGTTGCACCACTCAGAGTTAAGTGGAGTTAGGGAAACATTAAACTAGAGAGTGGTGTTGGTTATAAAAAAAGATGCAGCAAAATAATGTAATTAGCAGCTGGGTGACATAACAAATACCAACGATTTGGGCCCTTTCATTCGTTGTTATGCATAACCCCACCTTACAGCGTGCGCAGGCGCACACCCACACATGTTAGCTTATTTATTTCATAAAATCTAAATACCACTGGATTGTAAAAAACAACAACCCTCAAAACAAATACAAAAAAGATAAAACAATTAAAGGGGGGAATTGAGCTGTACTTTACAGCATTCAAAAGTCAAAATACTAAAACAGATTAAAATTCACATCAGCAGGCTTATTAAAAAATTAAAAAATAGCATATATCAATAGTCAGGAAGCTCCAAAGTGTAGGTGCTGCCATGTAAATGTACATTCTCTAACATGTTGTGGCAGAAAACCGTGATGCCCGTCTTCTGGGGCTGTTTTTCTGCATGAATCACATGACCCCTGTGAGAGCATGGTCCCCCAAAATGGGATGGCCTGATTTTAATCAAGACAGTTGAAGGTATGTAAATGCTCAAGTTTTCGCAACGGGTATTATGTGGCACCTATAGCAAGGCCATTTCCACCGATCAAAGCAGTCGAATGTGGGCACATGTGGGTTAGGGTGATATCTTATCGCCATTGCCAGTAGCTTTAAAAATTAGGAGCTTGTTAAAGATCTTTTCTTGCTAGTGGCACATTTCTTGCTAGAAACTCACACAGCACTGAAGAGTGGGGTGAGTTTGGGAGGAAGTATCAAAGAAGAAGACAGTACAGGTGTGTGTGTGTGTGTGTGTGTGTGTGTGTGTGAAGCCAAATTAATCAAGGCGAGTCTTAGAGCAAGAGGAGAAGCTGAGCTTACCTTTCGACAAGGAATATTCTCTGGATCAGCCAGCTTAGGCTCCCTGTTTGCTGAAAGAAGCCCTTGCAGAATTGGTTCCAAGTGGGGAGGGAGTGCCCCTCTTCCTATTCCTGGATCCTCGAAAGATGGTGCCTGAACCCCTTTTCTGCTGTTAAGCAGGGGATTTACACCCTGCTATTTGCAGAAAGAAACAAGAAACGGGGGGGGGGGGAGAGAAACACCTTCTGGGCTCAAGGGACTGCTGCTGGAATGAGGGATAAGATAAGAGAAGGGTAGATCAGCAGATAAACATAATGGATAAAACCTGCCCAGTGAATGAGAGACACAGAGAGAAATGCTTAGGATTAAGTTCCCTAATGATAAATCACAGCCATGTTTCTTATTGTTCGGCATTCATAGGCAAGTGGGCCGTGGAGAATGCTCAGTGTCCCTTTGCCAGAAGCAAGGTCAGGTAGCTTTCAAGGGCAAGGCCCAAATTTCTCCCCACTGTGTCCTCCCCACCCTGCTTTCCAAGGGGAGTTCAAATTATGGAATTGGTGGGTTAGGAAGATGAGGATGACAACACAGACCATTTCCCAATAAGCTAAAAGCAGTGGACATTGGTGTCCTGCCTTCCATTTGTTCCTCATGACACCCCTGTGACCTAGGCCAGCTGAGAACTGGGGACAGCTGTGGTTTTTGTTTTCTGTGGTGGTGGTGGGCAGTCGGAGCAGCACTGTTCACCTGCTGCTTACCAAGAGGGAAGGACAAACCAGGGATAGCTCAGTGCAGGGCAGTCATTGTGGCAAAGCCACTCTTGCATTCCTGCCCAGTGACTGCTGCTGTGAACTTCATGGCTCCTGGAGACTAAGTGGAGCTGGTGAGGGGATGCGGTCTGGGCAGACTTCTGCAAGCTGGATAAAGAGGTCTGAAGGACTGCATTTGGCCTCCAGGCCTGAGGTGGGAATTGAAGTTTCCCATCACAAGTTTTGAGTACAAATATGTGAGGTGTTTGAAGAGGCTCTGTGTTGTGGCACTGCCTCGAGCGCAGAGCTTCCTTCATCTGGTCAAACCAAAGATGTAGCCTGGATGACTTGATTGGAGGTTAGAACTGTGGCAAAAAGAGGAGGCCATTTGGCCTGTGCAGAGGAGAGTGACCAAGATGATCAAGGTTTGAGAGCCTTGGCGTTGGGTATGTTTAGCCTGGAGAAGAAAAGACAGAGGGGTGACATGAGAGCCATCTTAAATTAAGTGAAGGCCTATCAGATGGAAGATGGAGCAAACTTTTCTGCTGCTGATCCAGGGGATAGGACCTGAACCAATGGGTTCAGATTGCAAGAAATGAGATTCTGACTCCTTTGGAAGGTGGTGAATTCTCATTCATTGGAGCTATTTCAACAAAGATTAGATGACCGTCTGTCATGGATGTTTTAGTTGAGACTCCTGCTTTGCAGGGGGTTGGACTAGATCAGTGTTTCCCAACCTTGTGCCTCCAGCTGTTTTTGAACTACAATTCCCATCATCCCTGACCACTGGTCTTGCTAGCTAGGGATGATGGGAGTTGTAGGCCAAAAACATCTGGAGGCACAAGGTTGGGAAACACTGGACTAGATGACCCTTGGGGTCACTTCCAACTCTACAATTCTGTGAGTCTAAGAGAGATTGATTGTTGAACCATTATGGGAATTGTAGCTGCAGGAGGGAAATAGGGGTCTCCTAATGACTCTCAACAATATTGGGAATAACTTTGTGATGGTAAGAGCTGTTCAACAGTGGAACAGACTACTTCAAAGGGTGGGGTAGTGTCCTTCATTTTGGGCTTTTAAACAGAGGTTGGATGGCCATCTGTCAGCAACTCTTTAGCTGTGATTCCTGCATTGCAGGGCATGAGACCAGATGTCTTTGGGGCCCCTTCCAATGCTATGCTTCTATGAAGTTTAGTGAGAGAGAGCAAGTGAAGGCAATGTAAATGAACAAGTCAAAAATACCCACACACCCTACTGGGTTAAAATAAAATAAAATAAAATAAATGAGAGTTGTTTGATATAACATATATTTGCAATACACTTGCATATATTGTGTGGTTCATTTCTCACTGTTAGGGTTGCCATCATTTTTACAAGCCCTGCACCTGAGTCTTTAATAGCAGCTGGACACAAAAATTAAGCTTCCTCCCATCATTTATCTTCATGCCAAGAAACAGCTCCAGCTGCCAAATTAAAGAAAACCCCTGTTGATTTCCACTCCTTAAAAAAACAACCAAGAAATAAGCAGGGGATTTATTCCCCCAACAACAGAAACAAAAACATTTTCCCCTCCTTTTTTCAGCATATGATACCTCTGGCATAACGAGTTCAAGCAGAAGCTCAGCGTCCAGGGGAAAATCTGGCACGGTGAGGTTTTGTAAGAATTGCTAGTAAACTTCTGGGATTATATCTGGATTTCAAAAGAACTGATTTTGTAACAAACATCCTGGTCATGGCAGGGAGTCAAGTCACAGCCTACAGCTTGATTCTCGGAGAGGTTGTGGCAAAGGTTTCACATTGCCCTGGGCAAAAAGAGGGTCTTGAATTGTGACTCTTCTCCTAAGAAAAGAAACAATGGGAATGTAAATGCAAATAAGTAATAAGCACCCCCTTCGTGGTTAGTCTGTGCTGTTGTACTTCTGCACTGGACCTGGTTCCGCTAATTGCATGATTCTGTCAGCTTCATTCTGGCTTCTAGTCACTTACTCAGATTGCTTGGAATTAGACCTGTAACGTCATGTCATATTGTCAATTTGAGGCTGCTTCTTGCAGCTATTATGGAAATAATCACTCTATATGTGTGAATGTGCAAATACTTACAAAATGGATAAGGTGCCAGCGGATGGCACCGGAGGATTGGAGACACAGGCTCCTTTTTGTTTGCTTTCTTTTTAGCTTTGCAAGGTTGACAGGAATGTGCATATGGCTTTATGAAAATGACATGTTGGCATGCCTGATGCCCTTCACGGGTGTTAGTGTGGCTTTTTCACCTGTTCATAAAACCTGGGTGCTTGTACATACCTTGCGACTGGGTCAGTGGGGGGTGAGAATCAACTCCTGCTTTTAAGAAATCCCACCGGGGGGGGGGACCCTGTGTTAATTCACTTTTAAGAGATTTCAGACACACACACACACACACACACACACACACACACATATATATATATATATATATATATATATATATATATATATATATATATGCAGGTTTTGGTGTCCTCGGGTGTCTTCCCGTGTAAAAGTTGGGGTGTCTAGGCGACGTTTCGACGAGGTCTCACTCGTCATCTTCAGGCTGGTGCTTTCGGCTTCTTGTTACTGGAACAGAGCAGGATCTCAGTGTTTGAGTTCCTATAAATACTGTTGAGGGGGTGTGGTGTATAGCCTCCAATGTTCTGGGCAGAGAGGAAGTTCCCAGGCTAGTGTGCCTTTTCTTCTTTTGTTCCTTAATTACTTGAGGGATATCCTGAGTGATTTCTTGAGTGATATCCTGAGTACCACTTAGGTGGGTCATTAGGTGTGGATTAGTTGCTAAAGTCTTTGTGTCTTGACCTCTTGAACTTTGTGAAGAGTTTTTCTGAGAAGATGGCTGTACTGCACTTAGTTGTGCTCTGGCTTGGCTTCGTGTATAGGGGCGAGCTGTGGTTTTGTGGCTTGTGTCAGCCAGATCTGTGTAGGGATTGCAGGGGGGTGCAGCATCCGGAGGTGCCTCCATGGTTTGGCTACTGGATGGTGTCTGTAATTTATCTGTGGAGAGGGTCTGGGTTTGGGTCTGGTGTGGTTGATTGGTGATGGCGTTCTGTGTGCCTCTGGATCTGGTGTCAGTTTTTGTGGGGAGGGCTAATTTCCAGATGTCTGGCAAGCGGGATCTGGAAATTAGCCCTCCCCACAAAAACTGACACCAGATCCAGAGGCACACAGAACGCCATCACCAATCAACCACACCAGACCCAAACCCAGACCCTCTCCACAGATAAATTACAGACACCATCCAGTAGCCAAACCATGGAGGCACCTCCGGATGCTGCACCCCCCTGCAATCCCTACACAGATCTGGCTGACACAAGCCACAAAACCACAGCTCGCCCCTATACACGAAGCCAAGCCAGAGCACAACTAAGTGCAGTACAGCCATCTTCTCAGAAAAACTCTTCACAAAGTTCAAGAGGTCAAGACACAAAGACTTTAGCAACTAATCCACACCTAATGACCCACCTAAGTGGTACTCAGGATATCACTCAAGAAATCACTCAGGATATCCCTCAAGTAATTAAGGAACAAAAGAAGAAAAGGCACACTAGCCTGGGAACTTCCTCTCTGCCCAGAACATTGGAGGCTATACACCACACCCCCTCAACAGTATTTATAGGAACTCAAACACTGAGATCCTGCTCTGTTCCAGTAACAAGAAGCCGAAAGCACCAGCCTGAAGATGACGAGTGAGACCTCGTCGAAACGTCGCCTAGACACCCCAACTTTTACACGGGAAGACACCCGAGGACACCAAAACCTGCATTCCTGTACCCGTGAAAATCTACGAAAGCAAATATATATATATATATATATATATATATATATATATATATATATATATATATATAAAACACTTTTTTACACAGCACATAATGAACTACACCCACAGGAGGCAGGGATGGCCACAAATTGGGATACTTTTAAAATTGTTGTTGTTGTTGTTTAGTCGTGTCCGACTCTTCGTGACCCCATGGACCAGAGCACGCCAGGCATTCCTGTCTTCCACTGCCTCCCGCAGTTTGGTCAAACTCATGCTGGTAGCTTCGAGAACACTGTCCAACCATCTCGTCCTCTGTTGTCCCCTTCTCCTTGTGCCCTCCATCTTTCCCAACATCAGGGTCTTTTCCAGGGAGTCATCTCTTCTCATGAGGTGGCCAAAGTATTGGAGCCTCAGTTTCAGGATCTGTCCTTCCAGTGAGCACTCAGGGCTGATTTCCTTCAGAATGGATAGGTTTGATCTTCTTGCAGTCCATGGGACTCTCAAGAGTCTCCTCCAGCACCATAATCCAAAAGCATAAATTCTTCAGCGATCAGTCTTCTTCATGGTCCAGCTCTCACTTCCATACATCACTACTGGGAAAACCATAGCTTTAACTATACAGACCTTTGTTGGCAAGGTGATGTCATGGATCACTTTTAAAATAGGATTAGACAAATTCATGGAGGAGAGGACTGTATAGATACTGACCATGATGGAGATTATGCTCTGCCTCCTCAGATGCAGGCAGCGGTGCTTTTTGTGTGTGAATCGTATTCACCAGTGCAGAGTATTGACACCCATTTTTTGCTGCCCAGGGGAACCATTGTTTGCTGGCACCCATTTTTATCATGATAAGAGACCCAGCACGTAACCTTTTTATCCAAAAAGCACTGAAATAGTGTTATTTTAAATTGTTTCTATGTCATTTTATTAGTGTGAGCCACCTTGGGCTCCCCTTGAGGAGGGGTGTGTGTTATAAATTTTGTATGTATGAATGTATGAATGGCTGAATGAATGAATCAATGAATGAATGAATTACTTGCCTCTTGCCTCTTGCCTAAGCAGATTCAAGCTTGGGACTGCTGTCTACAGACTAGCTATTCCTGCTTCTCTCAACAACACATGCTTCAGTTGTCAAAACAAAATGGGAGTGAGATGCAGATCATGCCTGTGTGTGTGTTTTCCTGTTGCTTGATTTGTTTTTCTTTAACCAAGGAAAATGGGTTGGCCAATTCCACCACTGCCGCCCACTTCTCTATTCCCCTAGTGACTTGAACTGGAAGCTGATTGTGAGGATGTTAATTCTAGAGAGTAGAAAGTGGGGTAGAGAACGAGGGAAGAGGACAGGGCAGAGGACAATCATCCTCCCTCCTGTGTTATGAAGATTTTAGATACACAGTTTTGATAAAAGCTTGCAAGGACTGAATTTGCTATCAAGCCTAATGTAGCATGACAGATTTTTGTCTGAGCTTGCAAAGGATCACATTTGCAGCTCCTGTGAGGCGGGGAAGTGAGCTCAATAGGCTATTTTCCACATCCATGCTCTGTTCAGGAACAAAAAAAGAAAGGGAAAAGGAGACAATTGTTGTGTTTCATTTATTGCAAAGGGTGGGGTTGAGAGACACCACCTTCTGTTTTAAAACGGTGTAACTGATTACTTCCTTTCATGGAGCAGGTAATGCTTTGGAAACAGGGGCGCCTGCCTGAGTAAGAGTTAGCAAGTTGAGCGGGACATGTCTGGAACCATCTGGGCTGCAGTTTGCAATTATTAAACGTTCCTATAGGGTCTCTGTGGATGGAACAGGGACCAAAAACATAGGCCTGCAATAATATGCCTATGGTAAAGAGCTCTGGCTGAGCAACTTGTCTTGGTTGTACTGGGGCCACATTCATATCTTGCATTTAAAGTATTATGATACTAAGGAAGGAAGGAAGGAAGGAAGGAAGGAAGGAAGGAAGGAAGGAAGGAAGGAAGGAAGGAAGGAAGAACTTCTGATATATCCTCCAAGTGTCCTTTTTTTCCAGGGTCAGTCCCTGATTTACAGAAGCTGTCCTGGTTTCTGTTTGAGCCATCAGAAATGTTGGAGAGTATGGCGTTATCACCCCCTCGAGCCATCTGAAGGCAGTTCTGTATAGGGTTTTTCAATGTTTAATGTTTTATTTTGTTTTTATATATGTTGGAAGCTGCCCAGAGTGGCTGGGTCAACCTAGTCAGATGGATGGGATATTATTATTGTTGTTTCTGTTGAATTGGTAAAGGTAAAGGGACCCCTGACCATTAGGTCCAGTCGTGGCCGACTCCGGGGTTGCAGCGCTCATCTCGCTTTACTGGCCGAGGGAGCTGGTGTACAGCTTCCGGGTCATGTTGTGGCCAGCATGACTAAGCTGCTTCTGGCAAACCAGAGCAGTGCACAGAAACGCCATTTACCTTCCCGCTGGAGTGGTACCTATTTATCTACTTGCACTTTGATGTGCTTTCAAACTGCTAAGTTGGCAGGAGCTGGGACCGAGGAACAGGAGCTCACCCCGTCGCGGGGATTCAAACCGCCAACCTTCTGATCGGCAAGTCCTAGGCTCTGTGGTTTAACCCACAGCGCCACCTGCATCCCTTTTGTTGAATAGGATGTCCCTATTTCCATCAGAGAAATGTTGGAAGGTATTCCTCATGCAGCACATATTTAACCTAGGGAGCTGACTCCCACAGAAGGCAGGAATGGCTACCAACCTAGGTGACTTTAAAAGAGGATTAGACAAATTTGTGGAGAACAAGGTGATCAATAGCCATGATGGCTACCTCTGCCAGGTTGCTGAACTAGATGGACCATTGGCCTTATCTAGCAGATGCTTTTTATGTTCAAAGAATCCTGGAAGCTGTAGTTTTTTAAAGGGATTAACTGTTAAACCACTGGGGAGGTTGTAGCTCTGGGAGAGGAATAGGGGGCCACCTACCATCTCTCTGCACCCTTAATCTGTAGCTCTTTGGGGAAGCCAAGGCTGTTTAAAGTGGTATCATATCACTTTAAATGTATAGTGTAAATGTGGCTTGTGTCTTCTTTTTCTGCCAAGTTACCGGTGGGTGGAGTCACAGCCTATGATGGGTGGAGCCAGAAACATAAGTGTTCCTGATTAGCTAATCCATTATAAACACCTTTGTGCTTCAGTTTTCACCTCAGATTCGAGTTTTCTAACCTATGCATGCCTACCCAGAAGGAAGAACCATTGGGTTTGATTGGATTATTCTACAACAAAATTCAGAATTCAGTAACATCTGGAGAGCCGCATCTTGACTACCTCTGATTTCGACTGTCTTTTTTTTAGTTGCAGCTATAGTAATAATGGGAAGCGGAGTCTGCGTGGAAACGGTTTGCTACAGGCTGTGTCTCTCCATTGTTGGCCTAACGTGGGAGACAGCTGGAGGACATGTTTCAACTGCACGACAGAAATCAGTTTGTAAAAAAAGTGAGAGGGAACTACGGCTAATGGCCATGTCTGTCCTGAACAGCCCGATTAGCAATATTGCTTTGCTGGTATATTAGCACATTGTACATTCAAGCTCTCGTTCCGATAGCAGAATTATAGAACTGCTCCGAGAGCCCTTTTCTGCTGAGTTGACATTTGTAAGGTTTTGCCTTGCTAAAGCAAATCAACCTGCTTATGGTAATGATCAAATGTATACTGGAGGCCTGATGGGATTGTTTGTTTATTGGTTGATTTTGGGCGCTGCTTGTTGATAATGGCAAGATGCAAGGAGTGATTTGCTCCTCTTGGATGTCCAGATTAGTTGATCAGAGGAGAGGGATTCTGATGAGGGCTAATTCACATCAACATGCTCAACAGCTGTTGTGAGCAGGATCCCTAATATTTGCGTGAGTCAATCAGCTACCATGGAATTACCACTGCAGACACCAATGTATTTCCTACTGACTGACATAAATGAAGTAGCAAAAAAGTTTGCATGTTTGGCTGAAGGTTACTAAACAGTTGATTGTTCAGCAGATGTACATTTTTGTGTAAACCTAGTGATGTGGGGTTGTCACTAAAGCTAGCACTACTCAGAGTAGACCCACTGAAATTAATAAATAGGACTCACCTAGGCCCATTCATTTCAAATGGTCTCTTCTAAGTAAAATGTTGTTGATTCAACCCAAAATACAGCATCTTCAGAACAACCAAATCATCTTGACTTCTCTGAAAAGATTGTTTTCCCAAAGTTTATTACTTCATATCCTGCTCCTTCCCTGCCACCTCCCTACCCCAATACATTTTACATATAATTTTTTTTTTCTTTTATGTTACTCTGTGACTGTATTCAGACATCATGCTTAATTACTGTCTGGGAAGACTAACCTTCCCCCAGACTTAGACTCTCATTCCACCCTTTCCTTTCTCCTGGTTGACTGGGAGGGAGAATTCAGAAACGTCTACTTCCACTTGTAGTCAACCATGGTTTGTTCTGCTTTCTATGGCTAACATTGTGACTTATAGTTAAAACAATCTGAACTTCAAATTGTGCGTAGTTTAGATATGGCTATTTTACTGTTAACTATGGTTGGGATGACATGGTAAAACACAGTTAATCAGAAATGGAAGCAAAAAGCTGTGCAGAAGGAGGAAAGCAGGTGAAGCCCAGAAAGAGGCTAGGTTCATTCACATCTCTCAAAACAATAGTTTAGTGTGATATCCAAACACAGCCAGTGTGCGGAAGTCCTGTAGCTCACTGGTAGAACACCTGTTTTGCATGCAGAAGGTCCTAGGTTCAATCCCTAGCATCTCCAGGTAAGGAGTCTTCTACCTGAAAACCTGAAGAGCTGCTGCTATGTAGCATCAGGTGTAGATCAGGGATTCCCAAACTTGGGGGTCTCCAGCTGTTTTTAGACTGCAGTTCCCATCATCCCTGACACTGGTCCTGCTAGCTAGGGATGATGGGCATTGTAGCTGAAAAACAGCTGGAGACCCACGTTTGGGGAACCCTGGTGTAGACATTACTGAGGGATCAATGGTCTGATTCAATATTAAGGTGGCTTCCTAGGATTCTGTTGTGGAATGACATATTGTGTTTTTTTCAGGATTGTGTATTACCAGCGCCGATATAACAACTCTGATTTTTTAAATAAAAAAACCCCAGTGGTATTTGCCTAAAATTAGCTGTTTCCACAAAGATTTCTTGCCAACAAACTCATTCATTAAAATATTAATGGAAAGCAAACACGAAAAGAAGAGAGAAACACAGCTGACGCAAATTTGTTTTAAAAGAGCAAACAAGTATCCTCTGAAAATTTTCCCTATTATTCATCCAGGTCTAGGGAGAGAGTGGGGGAAGCCACCAAACAGTTCTTCAAAGATTAACAGTTGCAATCTATTGAGATAAGTCTCATAATGGAAGAGTTCGGGATAGGTCTGTGGATGCTTATAAGCTTTGTGAGGTAGGTTGGTGAATTTTGGGAGGGCATTTCATTCACAATCAGAAGTTTAAGAGCTAAAGCTTACCCTTTTACTGCACCTCCATGCTAGGAATAACTTCATCTACTAGGTTCCTGCCTGTAATCCAAATATATTTCAGAAAAGGGACTTTGGCAGGGTCTACCTGAACGAAAGAGGTGTGTTTGGCTTCTTTGCCATACAGCTTACAGCAAATGCTGAAGACACAATTCTTTACCCTAGCCTTTGACACTTGAGGTGGGTGTTCTCAAGGCTGGTTTTATTCTGTGGTTGTAATATGTTTTAACTGTTTTAAGTTTTTAATTACTGTAACCTGCTCTGGGACCTGCTGGTGAAGGAGGGTTAATAAATGTTACAACATTTCTAGGAGTATGGAGTGCTACCATAGATCCTTTGACCCCCCCCCCCGGTCAAAGAGAGTGTCACCTTCATAATATGAATACACAGCTTCTCTTCTGTGGCATAGCTGCCAACATCTCTTCAATGAAAATAGGGACGTACTATAACAACAACAACAACAACAACTTTATTTATATCCTGCCTTTCTGACTGGTTGCCCCAACCACTCTGAGCAGCTACTAACACATATAAGAACATTAAACATTAAAAAACTTCCCCATACAGAGAAGCCTCCGTTTGTCTTCTAAAGGTTGTGTAGTTACTTATCTCCTTGGCTCAGAGGTTGCAAAACTTCATACCCTCCAACATTTCTGCAATGAAAATAGGGACGTCCTAAGGAAAAGCAGGACATTCTGGGATCAAATCAGAAACCTAGATGGCTTTTTAAAATCCAGAACTGGTCCTGGAAAACAGGGACATTTAGAGGGTATGCTGTGGGACCTGGAAAATTACCCCATTTCCCCCTGTTGCCCAATATGGCTGACTCAGAGCCCATAATCTGGAAGAAGAGAACCCCAGAAACCAAACAACACACTCCAGACCTCTCTATCTGGCCCAGAGGACTCTTATTAGCTATTTGTCAGGTTTGCAGATGCTTGTCCTGCACCATCCATTTCATTTGAGAAAGAAGGCAGAGGGCAAGAAAATACATTTTTCCCCTTTTTTCATAATAGAGAAATCATTCACTTTCATTAGCATCACAACTGATGGTATAAAGGGGTCAATAGTATCCATAAGTTTTTTTGTTGTTGTTTACTTTTAAAACTTGTATTTTTTAAAAAAAAGTTTGTGACCCAGAACAACTATTGGATCTCCCCCTCCAATCATAGCTACCATTTTGTGCAAAACGTTTGTGTGTGATTTTTGCTAAGGTAGCCCTTGCCTTGGTCAGCTGTGTAAGTATGAGGGAGTTTTCATCTGTAGGATTGTTTAAATGTCTCCCTGGTGTGTACAAGTCCAGAACCAAGAAAGACAAATCCTCTCTGTTCCTTTCTCCTTAAATGATACCCTGGATATGTCTTCTGGGGTATTTTTTCCAGTTTGTTCAGTGTTACCGGGCATTTTTTCTCCCTGGACTCCACCTGTGTTATTTAAGTGACTTTGCGGACAAAGGCTCCACCCTTTGAGTTCCTTTGAGCTCCTCTTCCCCCTCTCCACCTGCACATTTTGTGTAGTAAGAAATGCAGAGACTATGCAGCCCTTGTTGGTTGTTTTATTCCCATACGTAACATTAAGCTTATGTTCATGTAAATAAATACAACCTTAAAAACACACAACCTTGAAAAACAATGGCTCTGACTGATAAAGCTTTATGGATTCTTCCATTCTTCCATCTGGCTCATAAATAACACTTCCTTTAAAGTGTTTGGATAACCTTTTGCTCTCTAGACATTGTTGGACTTCAGTTCCCACTGCTCCAGACCACTGGCCATGTTAGCTGAGGCTGATAGGAGTTGGAGTCCAACAATATATTGAGGACCATAGGTTCAGCACCCCTGCTTTTAGACATAATCTCACCCCTCTGCTGCCCAAGCAACTCTCTCAACCAGGGATGGGGGAGAAATTTGACTCAGTTCACATTTAAAGGTGGTCCCACCTAATTCACACTTTCCGAAAAGCTATGTGAACTGAAAGAAACACAACCATCCTTTGACATTCACATGTCTCTGAACTTTGCAATGCAACCCTCCACCAAGCAATATGTACAGAATGGCATCTACTAGGGTACAGTCTCTACACAAATGCATATATGTGCAAAGACAGCATGTGAAAATGTTTGGGGAAATTGTTTTGCCAAACGAAATGTGGGTATTAGGCAAGACCGCATACAAATAAGGATAAATGTGCAATAAAATGCTTCTGAATTTTCACAACTTTTAAAACAAAAAAACCCCACACAAACTAATGTGGATATATGGATAACTGGGTTTAAGATTGTTAAAAAATGATAAGGAGAATAATTGAAACTGCAATTGACAGATTCACACAACCCTGCTATTGACCTAGAGAGAGTCTACCTGTGCGTAGGCATATGTTAGTCTTTGCTGCCTGAGGAAACATGCCAAAGGATCCATCAGTATTTTTAATTCAGAAAATTAATTCAAGGAAGTGAATTTTGTTAAATAAAAAGACGGAGAGATTTTGTGTGTGTGTTTCTGTTTATCCATCCATCCATCCATCCAGCAGCCTGGATGCGAGTGTGGATTCTGCCTGCTCTAATCATGGATTATTGCAACTGCGGTACTGATTATATGCAGAACCCCCCCTCCCTTTGTCTCTTCTTTTCTCTATTGCCACCCCTTTCAGTTCTTCATAGCCTAAAAAATGCATCTCATGAGGGTAAAGGAGTGATAAAATGCATGGCAGGCTGTAGAATTTAGTTTTTATTTAGGAAATGCCTAAAAGAATATGGATGAATAAAGGTGTCTGCCTGCCTCTAACTTTTAAGCACATTTGAATTGTGCTTTTGTCATGGGGTCAGAATCCTGCATTGGCACGATAGCCCTGTAAATCACTTCACTAACCCTGCCCCCCCATACAAGCTACTGATCATGTGTCTCTCCCCCTGTACCCCATTGCTGGATTAGTAGCAATAAACATGGATGGAATTGGTGGTCCCTCAGGGACAGACTGTGAAGAGGGGGGAGGCAGTTGACCGCATTGTTACGCTAGGCCTTGTAAACCTGCAAGACCATTTAGGCTTTTAATATGGACTAGTCCTCTCTCTCCCTCTCTGTTTCTGTCTCCTTCTCTCTCTTTCATTGCAGGCCAGGCTGCTGCACAGTTTTACAGGGTCATAAACGCCCTGACAGGAGTCATAAACGCCTCCAATTGCACCACACATAGCCATGGAGTATATTTTAAGGGCCCCTGAGTTTTCATTTTGCAGCTTTTATGGGGGCTCGTAAAAACCTCAGCGAGGCGCGGCTTCTGATTGGCCTGTCGGTGCGAAGGTAGTTAAAATTACGGCCACAGACAAATTGTTCTAGTCCGAATATATCAGAAGTTTTGCATGCGATGGGAGGGAGGAGGCAGCGTTCTCCCCCTGCGGTGCCCCCATGTGCCCTGGCTCATGGATGACCCCCCCCCTCGGCCTCCTCAGAAGCTTGCAAGGACACCTGCAAAAGGGTCACCTCCCCTCTAGGCAACCCCGAGGAGCAAGGATTAATTGAAGCCTCAGCTCAACCCTGAAGGGATGGCGACTATTTTTTAATCATCATGGGAAAGGCTCCCAGCTCAGAGGCAGAGTGTATGTTTTGCATATGCAATGCCCACAGACTGAATCCTTGACATCTTTAGTAGTTAAAGGATGTAGCTTAACCAGATTGGGAAAGACCCTAAGTGGCCTTAGTACAAGTGCTGTTGTGCTTAAAGTGTTGTACTAGGGTCTGGGAGAGAGCCGGGTTCAAATTGCCACTTGGCCATGGTGTTCACCTGGTAACCATAGGCCAATCCCTGCTTTTCATCCTAACCTACCTCACAGTGTTGCTGTGAGGATTAAATGAAGAGGGGGAAGAGGCATTCATACCACCTGAATCTCCTTTGTGGAAAAGGTGGGACAGCAATGCAAATGAATAAGTCAGATCTTTGGTCCATCTGGCTCAGTACTGCTTACCTTCCAATATTTACCTTATGAAAATAGGGATGTCCTAAGGAAACGCAGGACATTCCGAAATCAAATCAGAAACCAGGACGGCTTTTGTAAATTTAGGACTGTCCCTGGGAAAAAAGGGATACTTGGATGATCTGGTATTGTCCACATTGGCTGGCAGCAGCTTTGCAGGATTTTGTTGTTTTCCAGTCCTGCATAGAAATGTCAGGGATTTGAGCTTCTGAATGTGAAGCATCTGCTCTGCCACTCAGCTGTGGCCCCTTCCTCTGACTATGACCTCAGGAAATTTCTGCCATTCAGAGCAGACCACACTGAGTTGGTGAAGCGATTGCCTGCCTGGGTGCTAGTTGGCTTTGTGTCCTTTATTTGTTTGTTTATAAACACTGTTTTTATACTGCCATATCAAAAAAAATCATAAAATACCCTTGGAAGGAGGATTGATTGTTAAACCACTCCAGAAATGTTCTGGGAGTGGGACAGGGGTCTCCTAACAGCTCACAGGATCCTTAACTAATTAAAATTCACAGGAATCTTTGCGGGGGCAGGGGCACCAACTATAGGGGGCTCTAGGTGCTTGAGCACACCACAGGGCCCCCGACACAACCTCTGGTGGCTCATGAAGCAGCAGAAGTCATGTCCAAGGCTTCGTGAGACCTCAGAGATGCTGTCCAAGGCCTTGCAAGACCTTGGAACCCAACTTCCGGTACCGCTGGAAGTCAGGTTCTGAGGCCGGGGTGTGTGTGTAACACCATGATGTCACATCCCAACGTGACATCATGAAATCACGGGCACTGGGCACCCATAAGCTGGGGCCCAAGTCGGCTCCCTTGGCAGGGGGGAGGGAGCCATGCCAGTTTAATTTTATATCATAGTGCTCTAAATGCATAGTATGAATGTGGCCTTTGCCTTTTTTTAGGGTTTCCCCACCTGTCTTTCCTTTTGCCTGATGCCCCACCCACTAACAGTCCCAGATTTCACTGCTCTGTCCAACCTGAGTTGCAGTAACCCTTTGGCTTCCTCAACCTAATTTGGCCAGTGCCCAAATCCTCCTTGGTCAAATCCTGCACAGAACCCTCATTTCTACAGCTATTATTTCTGCAACCTAAAGAAGCACTGTGGGAACTGAGGTCTGTACAGGTAGAGAGAGAGTGTATTTCTGTGGGGGGGGGGGAGGAAGAGATCAGCTTGTCTAATTCTTTCATTACCCAGTTTTCGAATCAGCTTATCACAGCTGGCTACAGGGTGTTGTTGTTTCTTTAAAAGACAGATATTGTGGTTTTTATTATTATTGTGCATCAGATGTAGTTATCCTCTTTTTGTCTACCTGCAGCTTCATATGCTAATTATATAAACTACGGCTGATCAAAGCATTTGTAAAAGAGAAAACTACCTCTTTATCCTTTTTGTTGCTCCTTCAACCCATTTGAAAACGTCCCCCCGCTTTCATCATACAGCATTTTCTTTTGACCGTCCATACTTGACTTCTCATCCCCCACCCCACTTTCTTCCCACAGGTTGCAACTGGCATGTATATGTATCTCTCACGCTGCATCTATCTGCTTCCCCATCTGCCTTAATCTTTCTCTCTTCTCTTTTGGCTTGTTCATTTTAAATCAGTATCTCAGGAGATGCAGAAGATCCAGGATTTATACCTGTGTCTTATTTACCTGCCACCAGCATGTGGGACAATCCTTACAAAGCCTCAATCCTGCCTTTTGCTTTGATTGCCAGAGCTTAGCTTTACAGGATGTGAAGTGAAAAAACAAATTGTCTCTGACCATGTGCAGAATGTCTTGCTTGGCTAGGCCATCACACTTCATTAAGATGTTGGATAATATTATCCCACTGTTCCACACTCATGCACACATACACATAGTCGTACCTTGGAAGTCGAATGGAATCCATTCTGGATGTCCATTTGACTTACAAAACATTTGCAAACCAAAACCCGGCTTTTGATTGGCTGCAGGAGCATCCGGACATTCAGCTTTCGAAAACCGTTCGAAAACCTGAACACTCACTTCCGCTTTTCGAGTTTTCAATCTGTTGGCAATCAAGGTACAATTCTCTCTGTGTGTTTGTGTGTGTATAAAACCAACATTTTACTATGGATTTCTCCTAACACACATGTCTCTGTATGCATTTTTGCCTATATACACACTCTGCAAAGCGATTTCCCCTAATTTCCTCAAATTTTGTACATTTTCATTAATATATGCAGATCTAAGCATTTCGGTACACATTACTTGACTGGAGAAAATGCCCTGCAAAGTTCAGAGAAGTGCGAATTTTGAAGGATGGCTGTTTCCGTTTGCATATTTTTTGGGAAAGTGTGAATTAAACAGCTTCACCTCTAAATGTGAACTGAGTTGAATTTCTTCCCCTTCCCTATAAGCGATATATAAGAATCATTTTGTTTGAAGAGCACTTGTCCAGTAAGGCCGCTTAGTCATTTTATACTGAAAACCCTTTTTTCCCCCATGGAGGCAATTTCCCAAACATGCTGGCACCAAGAATTTAAACCAAATGGGCCTGCATTTTCACTGTCAGGCAATTTCCAGTCGAGCTGTGATAATAAATGATGGCATTAAATCTTTATGCAATATGTTTTTTGAGCTCGTCAGGAAACAAACCTGGCAAGGACAATCTTGGATCAGGATTGACAGGGTGTCTTGTAATTCTGCTAATCTTCAGACGAATGATAAAACGATCTTTCTGCTCCGCAACCCTGCTAGCAACACAGTTGAGGGTATTTTATATACACGGTATATTTTAAGCAGGGTGTAGCTACACAGCTACTTTCAAGTTCTCTCTTTAATTTGGGACAAGACGGCCTTCGGAGCAGAATTTATGACCCACAGGCAGTTAAGATTCAGGTTGCATTTGCCATCCTGTATCTATTTCCCATGATGCAAGAAGATTAGTTGAGGCCTTGGGCTGCTTCATGTTGTATCTTGCCTCTTTCCCACTCACCACCCTCCTGCCTCTTCTGCAGATACTTCTATTGCCAAGAGCACCCTTCTCTGGTTCTGTACCATCCAGTCTCAGCCAGACCCCATCATATGGCAGAAATACATCATTGAAGATGTGCAATGGGATAGTCACTGTGAAATGGCAATAGATAGATATAGATACCGTAGGTAGGTTTTATTTTGATTTCCCTCATCCCTTCCTTTTCTCTTTTCCCTTGTTTGTCATGTTTTGTTCTTAGATTGCAAGCCTGTGATTCCATGATTGTCTTATTTTTACTGTATCTAAGCCACGCTGGGGGCACTTTTTGCTGTAGAGTAGAATATAAAAATATGATAGATAGGTAGATCGATTGATGATAGATAGATAATAGATAAATAGATAGATGATAGATGATAGATAGATAGATAGATAGATAGATAGATAGATAGATAGATGATAGATAGATAGATAGATGATAGATGATGATGATGATGATAGATAGATAGATAGATAGATAGATAGATAGATAGATAGATAGATGATAGATAGAGATAGATAGATATAGATAGATAGATAGATAGATAGATAGATAGATATAGATGATAGATAGATAGATAGATAGATAGATAGATAGATAGATGATAGATAGATAGATAGATAGATAGATAGATAGATAGATAGATAGATAGATATAGATAGATAGATGATAGATAGATAGATAGATAGATAGATAGATAGATAGATAGATAGATAGATAGATAGATGGTAGATGATAGATAGATAGATGATAGATAGATAGATTAGATAGATAGATAGATAGATAGATAGATAGATAGATAGATGATAGATGGTAGATGATAGATAGAGATAGATGATAGATAGATAGATAGATAGATAGATAGATAGATAGATAGATAGATATAGATAGATATAGATAGATATAGATAGATATAGATAGATAGATAGATAGATGATAGATAGATAGATAGATAGATAGATAGATGATAGATATAGATGATAGGTAGATAGATAGATGATAGATAGATAGATATATAGAGTAGATAGATAGATAGATGATAGATAGATAGATGATAGATAGATAGATAGATGATAGATAGATAGATAGATAGATAGATAGATATAGATAGATGATAGATGATGGATGATTAGATAGATAGATAGATGATAGATAGATATAGATAGATATAGATGATAGATAGATAGATAGATAGATGATAGATAGATAGATAGATAGATAGATAGATAGATAGATGATAGAGATAGATAGAGAGATGATGATAGATGATGATAGATGATAGATAGATGATAGATATAGATAGATGATGGATAGATAGATAGATGATAGATAGATAGATGATAGATGATAGATAGATATAGATGATAGATAGATAGATGATAGATGATAGATGATAGATAGATAGATAGATGATAGATAGATGATAGATAGATGATGATAGATAGATAGATAGATGATAGATAGATGATAGATAGATAGATAGATATAGATGATAGATAGAATATGGGGTTGTTGAAGGATTAGAAACAAAAGCAGCGACAAATTCCTTGATACCCAAGAGATGAGATCTTGAAAGAGGAAGCCGTTATGTAAAAGCAGCTCACAATGATTGGTAAGAAGACAGCCAAGGTGAAACATCAAATGAAATACAACCCACCTGCTGCACCACCATGCCCACACCCCAGCCATGGTGCATTGTCACAAAATCCCATGCTAGCTACACATGCATTTGTCACAATTGATAGCAGTCGGCTGGGTGGCATTCAGTTATTGTTTTCTTCTGAAAGACGCTGCTCGAAAGCAAATTGTATTGTAGCAGCGGGAGCATCAATGAGAATATGGAAAGATCATAGCAGTTCAAACCTTGTGAAGCTCTGGCTTTTGTGAATTTTCACTTAGCCAGAGATGGGTGGAGGAGGCGAGGATGAATGCAGTCATGTTTCTTACCCTTTGGGGTGCGTGGAGGGGGTGTTTGTAGAAACTGCATAAAGGATTGTAGAAAACTAAGAGCTACACTTTCTGCTACAGGATCCAAGCCAGCCTTTGTCTACCTAGTGTCCTCCAGAGATTTGGACAACAACTCCTACAGCTATGCCAGCAGGAGCTGATGGGAGTTATAGTTCAAAACTTCTGGAGGCCACTAGTCTGGCCAAGGCTAATCTAAGCAGTGGGGTCCTTTTCTCAGTATATTTTTAACCTGCTTTCAGAAGGGACCTTCATCTAGTATACTTCCCATATGCCACATAAAATGTAACAATTCTGCAAGAAGCTGTAAGATACTAGGGGAACATATAAGGGGTGGACAAATAGGTCTGTTTCTGATTTATCTCACTTTTGCCTGTGTTGACCTGTAAGCTTCTGCATTAAGGAAACAAGAGAGCTTTTTGCATGTCTACCTCCCCCTGAAATAATACAATCAGTTGAGATGGAAAGAGGCCTGCCTATTTTGCAGAGGGAAAACTGGATGCTTGAGCATTCATCCTTATTTGTTTCCTGGGAGATCAAACCTTGTAGGCTATTTAATAAGAATTCATTCTGATTTGTTTACAGGGAGGTTAGCTGATGTGTCAAAGCAAGAGTTACCTGACATTTTCCAGTGCATTTGCCTCTCATTTTCCTTATCACAAAAAGTCTGATCTATGGGGAGCAAGTAGGTTTGTTGAGCAATACCTCTCCATCAACTACAATTGTGCAACCTGACTTATCCAGCATGTGACTGAATCCCACCCTGGAAATAGTAGCCATCTGCTGTGTTGGTGAGGGGACTCTGGTGGCGCTGTGGGTTAAACCACAGAGCCTAGGACTTCCCGATCGGGAAGGCAGTTTGAATCCCCGGGATGCGGTGAGCTTCCATTGCTCGGTCCCTGCTCCTGCCAACCTAGCAGTTTGAAAGCATGCCAGTGCAAGTAGATAAATAGGTACCACTCCAGCAGGAAGGTAAACGGCATTTCCATGCGCTGCTCTGGTTCGCCAGAAGCAGCTTAGTTATGCTGGCCACATGACCTGGAAGCTGTACGCTGGCTCCCTTGGCCAATAAAGCGAGATGAGCGTCACAACCCCAGAGTCGGCCACGACTGGACCTAATGGTCAGGGGTCTCTTTACCTTTACTGTGTTGGTGTCACAGGAAAATGGCTAGAAAGACACTGTATCGTAGTGTTAGCTCACTCCCATCTGTTTCCCACCCCCTTGCCTGTGATGTTGAAGAGGCCTAGTTCTACTGGAGCAGCTGACTGTCTTTTGAAGGAGAGCTTGTTAATTTGGTAACTATTAGCATTTGTGCTTGTTTGACCAATGTTCATGAATAATCTCATGCTCCGAGGCATTAACTTAGCCTGCAGGGGGAGAGGAATAATTCTTCCTTGCCTTGGTGCTAATGTTTCTTCCAGGCACAACTTTGTCTTTTCTCTCTTTTGCACAATCAATAACCGGTAAGTAACTGCTGCTAATCTGCTCTGGTACAGACCGATTCTCGGATTGGAATAATTCTGAGTGTTCCAGGTGGAAACTGTTTCAAGACAGATTTAAGCGTAAGCCATAAGGTGATCGGCCAGAGAGGCTCAGACGAAAAAGAAATATAGATCAAAGAGAAGCAGCGAGACCATGCTGTTAATGCTCCTTGGTAGAGTATCTCTGATTTATGCCTACTCACATCTCTCCCCATAAATGCCATTTCATTTATATGGCTCACCTGCAGCCTTGCGGAGCATCACATCCTCTAAGCCCCTTGCGCAGCCAATACATTGGCTCACTTTCCACTTGCCTGTCTCTAATTTGGCAGAATGCTTCTGAACTGAGACTAATGTATATTGGTGCTCTCTCTCTCTCTCTTGAATAATTAGCAATTTCTCTCCCCATGTGTTCCTTCTCTTTTCGTATTTATTTACAACTGAAACATGATTTGTACAGATCCAATTACAGCAGGAGCAGAGATTCATGGATCTCCTCTCTGGTGTCTTTGGGATTTTTTTAGTTCCCCCTCTGGCAGAGATCAATATGTCTATGTCTTCACCTCTAGGGTCCATTCCGCTGAAGCAGGAAGTTTAAAGGTGAATTTAGAGGTTCCTGTTCAAGGGAGAGAGACCTTCAAGTGAATTTTGACGGCAGTAGTAATCATGATATTCTGTGGGGAAGTTCTCCAGACACCTCCCTCTGTCTTCCAGCAGAGTTAAGGAGCAAAGGTGTAAATTGGTTGGGCCTCTGTAACCCTCTTAGCTTTTTTAGTGTATGAAGTAGCTCCAAGTCTGAAGGATGCTACGAAGCTGTGCACCTCCTTAATGAACTGTAAGCAATGGGGGGGCTTACTTTCCCTGTCCATTCAACCGAAATGGCAGTGTGATGAGACACAAAGCTACTGCACAAACGTTATACAGATTGGAGTGTTTCTCTCTTCTGGGCTTTTGATCACTGCCACACACACTGCCACACAGAAAGGTATTCTTTCACTGCCTGCATTCTCCTAGTACATTAACATTAACATGATCAGCGGCATTTTCATGATCCTTCCTGTGTTCCAAACTATTCCACCAGACCCCATGAAATCAGGTGAAACCTGCATTAAAAGATGTACACTCAAGAGCAGTAGAACTGTTTAAGCAATTGCAAGACTACAAACTCCATCATGCAGTGCAACCTAAAGGGAAATATGCATATGCTGAGATATCCAGGACCTTTAATTGAAGTAAGCCATTGATGGCTTTAAAGGAATGCCAAAATAAATAAGAATAGTTAAAAGCAGACAATGTGCCCCCCCTGATTCTGCTTAAGGCTAGGATACTGAAGTGGAAATTAAATCCTTGATGCATGAACTTCACCCTACTACTGAGAAGAAGTATGGCACATGCAAAATGGCCTTTGTCAGTTAGTTAGTTAATAATATTTTTATGCTTCCCAATAATAGTCTTATCTGGGTGGCTTACAACATTGAAATATCAAAGTACAGTGAGTTTCAACCAGCAGTCAATAAAATACTAAAACAGCAATGCAAAAAATAGCAGCAGCTACCAGTGAAACTGAAAGGAGAATTGGGCAGAATTGGACAGGCGTATTCTGAGTCAGTTCCCAGTTCTTCCTGTTCTTCTTTGCAGGGGTGACTTCAAAAGAAATTGAAGGGGGGGGGTGCAAAGGAAAATGGTTTGCCACTATGCCTTCAATTCAAGCCAAGGATGGCCTCCTTAGTTTTGCTTTGCTGGCAAAACTGGGCACTTTGGGTAATAGAAAAAGACACCAAAAATTTTAAAGTGCCAACTTTTGGCTTCAGAAGCAGAATCTGGGTGACTTGTGAGTGTGCACCTGACTTCTTCATTTTAGCCACAGCTTGAATTTTTAAGCCACAGGCTGAACTTCTCCATGGCAGATGTCATATATGATATCAGGCCAGGAACAGGAGTCTTTTGTTTGCCCAAAATGGCAAGTTTCCACCTAACAATTGTGCTTGTATTTTCTAATGCTTGATCAGTTTCAGAACCTGAATCACAATGACTACGTACCCTCACTCATACTCTCTCTGAGGCTGTCTGTTTCCATGGGGATGGTATTGGAAGTGAGTGACAACCATCAGCAGCATTGTTAAGTCCTCTTGTAAAAAAAATATCCGGAGTCACTGGATGATAGTGACAGGTGTCCTGTTTTGTCTCCAGCAAGCTGTCAGTCCTTGAGAGCTCTCTGATCTTCCAGTGGATTCAGAGTGACACACTGGAGCCCTCCTGCCACCAGGTTGGTGGCTCCATCAAATGAAGAGAGAAGTTTTACAAACTTTTCTCCTGCTCCTTCTCCACCAAGGGAATGAGTCATTCCAGGTGAACTTTAGCTGAAAGGAAAAAGCACTGAGCAGAAAAGCACTGAGAAATTAACAGAGAATTTTGTTGTTGTTGTTGTTGTTTTGTGGGTTGCTACTAAGAACATAGGAAGACTCCTGGTGGATCAGGCCAAGGGCCCATCTAGTCCAACATCCTGATCTCACATTGGCCAACCAGATGCCCTAATGGGAACTCAAGCAGGACCTGAGCACAAGAGCCTTCCCCTTTCCTATGGTTTCCATAAGAAGAGCCTGCTGGATCAGGCCAATTGTCCATCTGCTCCAGCATCCTATTTTCACAGTAGCCAATCAGATGCCTATGAGAAGTTCATAAGGGGGTCCTGCACCCTCCTCATCTGTATGTATTTCACAGCAAATCGTATGCAGAGTCATGCTGTCTCTGACAAGGGAGGCAGAATGTTGTCTTTCAACCTCAAAAGTGTTGGAGAATTCTGGAGGGTCATGAAGAATCTTCAGCAAATCCCCTCCTCAATTTTGATCCAACCCAGAATGTCTGAATATTGTTCTAACAAGCCACACCCATCCCATTACTTGCATGCTTTATTTTATTCATTTTGTAAAATTTATATACCACTTTGTATAGATATAGTTTCTGATATAGATACAGATCTATGAATCCACAATGCTAAGACCCAGCATTCAGCTCTGCTTTTATAACATTTTGAGAGGTAAGCTTTGAGCACTGCCCTGAGGTCAGTGATATTGTTCTTTACCCATTCTTCTGTGCACTTGTACATACAGTAGATGCATGATGTCAGGCTTGGAAAATGTTGCATTTTAAATCTTAATTTCCTGGAAGACTGATTAACATGTAACAGTACTCCAGTTACCTACTGGAACAGATAGTGCTCAGAGCTCTGGATCCAGGATTATTTCCCAATTTATCCCTTGCAACCATTGAGTCACTGGCTGTGCATGGGCTCCTGCTGACAGCAGCATTGCTGTTTTCACACTGTGGGAGGAGTTCAACAGGTGCAGCTCTTTCCAGGGCACTTTGTGTCAGCAGGCTGAGGAGAAGCTGCATTTGTTGAACTGGGTGAGAGACGTTTACAGCTGTCTTTTCATCCAATGTGATTTGAGGGGGTGAAACGGTGAGAGAGCCTCTAAGATGCAGCTGCATGACTTTATGGCAGAAGTGCTTAACTGCAATATTTCGTGTTTCTCTCCAAGCCTGCAGGAGAATGGATCTTTTCAGTCTATAGTCCTGAGCTCACATTGTGTGATGGCGCAGGAGCAGCCCAGACTCTAAAGTAATTGTTCTCTTGTTCAACAATTGCTGCTTCCGAGTCTAGCCCCAGCTACGAGGCTCTTAAAACCCACTGATCAAAAGCACTGGGGAATATGCACGTTTTCCCAATGACAATGGCAGCAGGATTCAGGAGAAGTGTGGCTCAGGCCTTTCATGATTTTCAAAGTTGCAATTCAAGTGCTCTTAAGACCTTCAGCTGGCGATAATTGGATTTGTAAGACAGTGCAACATGTGATAAAAGTGCCCCTGTTGGACAGGATCCCAGTTTTCTTCTATCATTTCCATTAATGTGATAAATGTCGCTGTCTCAACTGATCGGGCCATGTTGGATAATCAGATTGGAATTGGCTTTGACTTGTTCAGTTCAGTGGTGGAATGGAGCTCAGGGTGGACTGTCCTTCCTCATGCATGTGACATGAATGACATGGGAGCTGGAAAAGGGGGGAAATGCAGTGATTTATTTATTTTTTTTAATAGAAAATAAAAATTGGTGCTCTGGACATGCATTGCTCTCATGGCTGTGCTAGGGTTGTGAATTTCTTTTATTGCCTTAGATTCTGCATGCTGGGGCATGGGTGGCAGTCTTGAGCAGATGTCGGTAAACTTTTCCACTGGTGTGCCAGATCACCTGCATTGCTCTTTCTCTGCTGGCTTTTGGAGCATGGCGGGCAGGGGGTGGTGGTATGCGGTTGCCTATTGGTGGCTGCATCCTGGAAGTCAGTCCCCGTGTGGAGCAACTGGTGCAGCGTGGGGACTGACTGAGCGGGTGGCAATGGCTTCCTATCCTGCAGCCAATAGGAAACCATTGCTGTGCTGGTTGCTCCACACAGGGACTGACTTCTGGGACATAGCCACCACTTCCTATTGGCTGCAGACACCTCCCCCCCCCACCATGGCTACGAAAGCCGCTTTCCCCCCACTCCTGTGTGGGGACTAACCGAGCAGGCGACAAGGGCTGGGGGCTGGTTTAACAACCCCCTCGGGCTGTATCTGGCCCGCAGTCCATAGTTTGCCAACCCCTGGTCTTGAGTATGGAGGGGCAAATCTGTTGATTTCATTTTTGTTCATACTCTCAGATTTCAAATGTGAAGTTCAGGCCTCCACATTTCCATATCAGTTTGCAATTTCAGTGTGTGTGTGTGTGTGTGTGTGTGTGTTATACTTTTCATTGCGAAAATTTATTAGCAGTGTTGTGGAAACCAATACCCACATTCAGATTTACCCTAAAACTTATTTTTATTCAAGTGCTTGGAGACTCTTCTGACCTTATGAGGGTCATTGGGACTCTGAGAGCATGCAGGATCCAACAAATATTTATGTATGATTTGAAACGCAAGCAACAGATTTGCGTCCACAAACTTGCAAAGGAAAAGTACGAGCAAGTTTTGTCATGTTTCAATGTTTCTAAATAAAACTGGTCACAGCTTTGCACAGCAACTTTTGCAAAGTGTTTGCTCTTGCAAGCAAGGTCTGGTCACTCTGTTTCTTCTTTTTTGTTTTTTAAACTAGGGCAGAGTTCCTGTCTTAAATCCCTTAATCCTAAACCAAATTTATTGATTCCTCTCACAGTGGTTTAGTGCAAATTGTACCCAAATATACACATTTTTGCAAACAAATTTCCCTACTGCAATGCAGTTTCGTATGTTTTTTTAACTAGTATGTGAAAATGTAATAGAGGAAACTGTGCCCCTAGGACACACATTTTTTGTCATTGCGGGTGTGGGGTTGAGACAAGGCTAGATACCTGCACCACAAAATTCCAAAAAGTGAGAATTTCAAACAGTAGTTCAGTTTGCACATACTGTTTCAGAAAGTGCAAATTAGGCTTGCATTAAAATGTGTACTGAACATTTGTGCATCTGAGAAATGGGAGGACAGGCTTCAGCATAGTGCTGCCATTGCTGACTATCTTGGGTCACTCACAACTTGCTGTGCACCTCTAGGAAACTGAGAAGAGAGATAAGAGCACCTTGCATTGCCTCCTTATGAATGAAGGAAGGAGTCAATAACTCCTGACCTTGCCAGGGTTTCTTTTCCAGTCTCTCCACTCACTCAGTTTGCCATGGGATGCAGAACAGCCACACACACACACACACACACACCACCACCACCACCACCAAATAAACATTGCCCAGAAGAAATAAATTGTTTTGTCTTCTCACAAAAGTTGTCTGATGACTCATCTGAGGAGGAGCCTCCAAATTCAGAGGAAATCAGAGGGTGAAATTGTTTTCTCCCCAAGGGAACTGGCCTTGTGCTTCAGTGAGTTCTGGAGCTTCAAGCTCTAGTTTGGACGAGCATGGGTCATATCATATGTGAAATCCCTGTGCATTCCCACCCCAAATTCCTCTGAAAATGCACCTATTCGAAATTACGTTAAATCTAGCAAGAGAGAGAGAGAGTTCCTCATCCTTTGTCTTTGTGCAGTTGTGCACCTTCAAACCCAAAACAGGACTTGGAGGGGTGCGGAGTTTGAGCAAAAAGGTGTCATGTTTTTGCCAGCTAATGAAACCTCTCTTAATTAAAGCTGATAGCAAACAAATACAGGCTATTCAAACTACAGCTGGGATGCACTAGTACAATTTGGAACTGAGCAGCTGTGAAATTGGACCTCTCAGGCACAGCTGGGGCTGAAAGAGCAAACTCTGGGGTGGATGGGTGAGGCAGGGAGAACCTCAGAGGAAACAGCTCTGAGAGGGAGCTTAGATACCTCATCCTCAAAACATAATCCCCCATTTTACAGCTAGTGGATCAAAACATCAGGATTTGTGGCTGAGTTGGGGATCCTGGTGTCCACCAGATACTGATGTGTGGGAGATTTGCTAGTTAGTATGCGAAGGGGTTGAGGGCCACAGAGTTCTAAATTGATAGAGTAGGCTCCGTGCCATCTTCTCCTAAGAGGGAAGAAGCAAGGCTTGTTTCCCACTCATTTCTCTCTCCCTCAATATATATCTCTGTCTCAGACATATGTCTGAGACTGCCTTACTGTATTTTTGGCCCTGCATTTTATTGCTGCTTCGGACAATTCAGGACTGTAAGTAAAGTATATTTTAAATTTACTTGAGTGTATGATTTGGTTCTCTGCATGTGGGTAAAAGAGGGCAACTGTCTCAAGTACCCGGAGCATATTAAAAGAAGGTTTAGAAGCCTATTTCTGTGCTTCAATAAATAAGCTTCGTGACTGGATTTAAACTCTGCTATTGTGATACTGTGCTACTGAGGCTCTTTATGTGCAAGCCTGTTTTTTTTTTTAAGGCAACAGCTGTTTTTCCTTTATTTTGCTAACACACACACAGGGGTCTATAGATTATTAAATATAATTGATATATCCTCTAACCAATACCCATCATGATGGACTACAGCTTCTACTGTCCCTGTCCACCAGTCATGCTGGCTGGAACTAATGGGAGTTTGGAGTCCAGCAGCCTTTGGAGGGCCATAGGTTTTTCGTCCCTGAAATACAGTTTCCATTCAGGAGCATAGACTCACAGAATTGCAGAGTTGGAAGGGACCAAAAGGGTCATCTATTCCAACCCCCTGCAATATAGGAATAACAGCTAAAGAATCCCTAACAGATGGCCATCCAACCTCTGTTTAAAAACCCGTAATGAAGGATAGTACCCCACCTTTGAGAGCCAGTGTGGTGTAGTGGTTAAGAGCGGTAATCTGGGGAACTGGGTTCGCATCTCCGCTCCTCCGCATGCAGCTGCTGGGTGACCTTGGGCTAGTCACACTTCTTTGAAGTCTCTCAGCCCCACTCACCTCAAAGAGTGTTTGCTGTAGGGGAGGAAGGGAAAGGAGAATGTTAGCCACTTTGAGACTCCTTCAGGTAGTGATAAAGAAGGATATCAAATCCAAACTCCTCTTCTTCTTTCGAGGTAGTCCTTTCCACTGTCAAGCAGTTCTTAACTTCAGAAAGTTTTTCCTAATCTCCTTGTCATTTGAATCCATTGGTTCGTGCCCTCCCCTCAGCAGCACCAAACAACAAGCTTCCATGTGACAGCCCTTCAGAATAAGGCACCGTGTATGAGGCCAAAATTTGGTGCCCCCAAATGGATCTTCTTGGTTTCTTTCTCAGCTCAGCACCCTGTGTGAGGGAAGCTCCCATGAGGCCCTAAATCTGGTGTGGTCCTCCCTCATGCTAGCTGGGGTTGGTGGGAGTTAGAGTCCAACAAAATCTGCACCCTTCTACCCGGTGACAGCTCCCAGGATTCTTTGTGGGGAGATACGACAGTTCAGCAAGCATAACATATTCAGCTATGCCTGTACTTTAGATCTGCCCTGAGAGTTTGGGCAGAGTCACATCCCACAGATTAGTTTTGCCAAGTTTGCAAGAAACAGAAAAGTCCTTGAGAAGCCATCTGAATGGAAGGCACTATATAAATGTGAGATGGTTATTGCTATTATCACCATCATCACCATCAGCATTATTATCATTAGACCCCCTCCGTTACAGGCCAGCTGTTTACTTTGCTGCAAGGAAGTTCTTTCAGGAAGAGAACGGTGCCCGCTGCTAGGGACGGCAGCCAAAGCACCCCTGTCATGCTGAGACCCAGTTTTGTAAATGTTATTTCTATTCTTCATTGCTTTCCTGGTGTGCCCTTTTCCAATAGCCTTGATTGCCTGCCTATTTCATTTTGGGAAGTCAGGGGTTTGTGCTCTTCTCTGATTGCTTTGATCTACACAAAAGGGGGAACCCTGCCAGCAGCAACCAAGAGAGTAATAATAGTAATAAAAAAAAGTCCCGTAGGTTCTCACCAGCCACAGCACTGAAGACGAAGTTGAACTCGGAGAGGTTTAAACCAGAGGCGGAAGTTCCCAATGGAAACAATGGGGAGTAAGCCTGCCATTGCTCACATCGTCCTAATGGAGGTGGAGGGAAGAGGATAAATGAGGCTGGCAGCATTGTCCTTCTTAACGGGGCATTGATTTGGGTCCAAGAATGGTCTAATTTTCCAAACGAGGACCCGCCAAACCACTCAGAAAGGAAACTGTGCTGGTGAGACCTCATGGGTTGGATGCAACCAAGTGCATCTCAAAGTTACAGGAGGTGAGCTTCATGTTCCATGAAGTTGGGAGCAGCAGTAATTCCAAGTAGCTACCTCTAGCCTCATAACACTAGAGCTCATGAACATCCAGTGAAGCTGAATGTTGGTAGATTCTGGACAAATACACGAAAGCACTTCTTTGTGGAGCATATAGTTAAACTATGGATCTCAAGTAAGACTTGCCAGAGAGGGAATGACCAGTGATGCTCCTGCAGGTGATCTCAGTAATCAAGCAGGGATACTGTATCAGGGTTCAGGTGATCCCGGACATACCCTGGACCTAAGTTGTTCAGAGCTTGCTTTCTAAAACTTTAAAAAATCAAAACCTCAACAACATCAACAAAACAGCAACCCAGAAATCCACAAGTCACAGCTATGCAAAGGTACCATTGCAGCTTCCACCAGCCAGACTTCTTGGACTGGCTTGGGACTAACATCTAGTGATGGGCCCATGGCAAAATCTGTGTTGAACCAGTCTGCTATTGGATAAAACTTCTGTTCCTGTTCTATGTGAGTGGACCAACCTGTGGGGACTTTTGAAAAAACTTTTTTGTCTGTCTGGTGCGATTTTATTGAATACATTTTTAAAAACACACACAAAAAAACACTTCTCTCTTCTACAAGTCTCTAAAATAATCAGGATCAGTAATATCTAATTGTCTGAAAAAAATATTTATGCAATATGGAACCCTTTATTCTTGGTACTCCTTGTCGTTTCAGTGATAGGTTTATGTATCCCTTGCAAGTCATGTGCACCACAATTCCCTCATTTCTTAAGATGGGACTCTTCACTTACCTGACTGTATCTCATTGCAAATATTGGAATAACCAGCTTTTTATCATCTTGTCAATGTAGCATTCCATGCCAGCTTTGGTTTAGTTGCTACAAACTGTTCGTCTCAAGAAGTTTTATTTTGTTTTATGGGTAATAAATAAATAAATCTGCACACAATTCTTTTCTTGACATAAAAACATACGACAAACAAGACACGTAAGAGGTAGCCTGAGTTATGGGTGCTTCTGAGACAGTCCACAAGTTGCCTGCCTGTCTTATGTCATTGCTTAAAAAAAAAAAAAAAAAAACATCGGCACCTAAGAGCAGCTGGCTAGTGAGCAAGCAAGTGGTCCTTTCCACCATGCACTTTGGAATCAATGTAGCAAGTCCCAGGAGCAATGAGGCTTGATGGCACGATGTCATTCTCAGCAGGAATTTCAAGTGTGCCTTGTCTTAATTAACTAACTAGTTAATTGATTGATTGATTGATTGATTGATTAATTTCTATCATGGCCATCCTCCCAAAGGAGGACAACAACAAAGTAGCAGAGCAGTACAGTGAAAAACTTAATAAAAATAAACATATTTAAAATGTTAAAAAAACATATGGACCATCTTGAAATATTTAAAATATTTACATTGTTTTCAATCTTACACATTTTACATTTTAGGGGTGGGGATAGAATGCAAATTAGGTACAGTGTAGATTAAAAGATAAAAAGTTCTCTCCGAGAGCAAACGCAAACACCGTCATGACCCGTTGCTCCAGGCGAGATGCATCTATTAAGCTTTGACTCAGAGCAGACTCCCTGAAATGAATGGATCTAAGTTAGCCATGTCTGCTAATTTCAATGGATCTACTCTGAGGGGGACTAGCACTGGATGCAACTCAGTGTGCCTGGTGGCAAGAGCCTTCCCCTCAACTAGCAGCTAAAATTGTTTTTGTTAAAAGAAGGACTAAACGCAGACCTCAGACCACCACAAATACCTATCTATATACAAATGAGAATCCACAGGGCATAGATTCCAGAGCAACCCCTTGTATTGGCATGCTGGATCAGGTGTCTCCACGTCAGAAGCATGTTGGACGAACATCATCCCAAGACCTTGCATCACATCCCTCAGCCTGGAATTCTAGGAAGCACTTCCTGGTGAGACCCTGTATGAGAATGGTAACTCCTTCCTGCGGGGAGGGGGGAGAGATGAAATGGCTTGTAGAATAATGGAAAGGGCATGCCTAAACACTCATTAGCTACCTCAGCCATGGGGTATACATGAAACAAATCTCAGCCATGAGAGTTTCTCCAACATTTGATTATTTTCAAATGCATTTTCCCCTCTCTCATTAATTGATGGGAAATGGTAAAACAAACAACAACTATAACAACAACAAGCAGAAAGCAATTTGAAGAAATATTCAGCACAGCACTAATTTAGTTCCACCCTTGACCAAGGCTCAAATAGCTCAGTCATAGAACATCTGCTTTGCATGCAAAATTCCCAGGTTCAATCCCAGGTATCTCCAAGCTTGTTTTCTCCTGCTCTAGAGGGTAGGACTTGAATCAATGGCTTCAATTTACCAAAAAGGAGATTCCAACTAAATCATATGGAAAAAGTTTCTGACAGTAAGAGCAGTTCGTTTCCCTCCAGAGGTGGTTGACTCTCTTTCCTTGGGGGTTTTAAAGCACAGGTTGGATGGCCATCTGTCATGGATGCTTCAGCTGAGATTCCTGCATTGCAGGGGGTTGGACAAGATGACCCTTTGGGTACCAATTCTACAATTCTATGATTCCAGGTAGGGCTGGGACCCAGGAAAGCTGCTGTCAGTCTGTATAGACAAGATTGAGCTAGACAGACCAATGTTCCTAATTTCTCCAAACACCGGGTGCATGTGATTCCTTCACTTCAGGGGGTTGGATTAGATGACCCCTGGGGAAACTTTCCAGTTCTGTGATTCTATCACATATTGGGATATAGCTATTGCAGACTCCTGAGTGTCCCTATGTCATGTCTCATTTTGTATGACAGTCCTGGGATGCAGTACGCATTGTGACTCTCCGATTGCTGCAGCATTGCCTAAGAGATAACATCAGTGGTGAGTAGGAAGTTATCAGAGGATAACGATTTCCAGCTGCTAGATAAGTACCCAGTAAAGTAGAGATACTTATTTTCAAAGCAGGAGACATTGATCCTATGACAACATACTTCATTGCCCAAGAATCTGACACTCTTCATCCTGAATGATGGGAGGAAGATAAAGAGAAGAAGACATTTATGGCTATAGCAAAAGTGACAATTTATTCTGATGCCATGGCGGCCGACGCTTGCTTTTGATGATTTGGACAATTATAACCCCCTCCCGATTCTGCTCTGAAGATGAGAGCTCCTGATTCATGGAAGTTTAATTTTTCAATCAACAAATAGCTCTGATGGTTCAATCGGGGCACTTTCTCTGGATCTTGCAGCGCTAAGTCGGAGAATTTACTCTTTCACAGGAATAAGTGTGAACTCAAGCTTGATGGATAATAATAGGCTATCACTGATGCTATGGGTGCTTAGCAAGCTGTCCGGAACTGACTCACATGGCTGGTTCCTTTATGTGTTTGCAGGAGATTTGGGTAGATTGCGATGCTATTTCTCTGATCAAGACGTATTGCATCATGGAAGCAGAGATGGTGAGGGGTCCTGACTGATGGGGCTAGGAGGGCGATTGTTTCACCATCTCTTCACATAAGCCTTTATTCAGGCATTCAAAACCGAATATGAGACAGTGGAAGCAAAGGGCTGTATTTGTTTGCTCTCTTGATAAACTGCAAGCTTGTGTATTCAGAATTAAGACCAGTTGAGTTAAATGAGGAAGTGTATGGGACTACAGATTCTACCCTGAAAGGACTGGGCTGTCAGACATAGAATTTAGGAGACACCTAAGTTTCCTGGACAAGTTGTAATAGAGGCCAAATTTATTTTGGTGGTTTACTTTTGAGGTGTGTGTTGTTTGTTTACCTGTAAATTACATATTTCTCAAGATCTGCTTCTAATGGTGCGAGCATATGTGCATCTCTAGTCAGATGTAAGCCCCACTGAAATTTACCCTTAGGGAGGCATGCATGAGACAGCAGATTAAGCAAACTCTAAAATATACTATGGACAACAAATTAAAAGGCGACTGGTGAAGTACTGAAGTTCAGTTTTTCCCTTTGACTTTCGGGGGGTTGCTGTATTGTAATGACCTTTGCAGTATGGTCAGGATCAGGCTGGGGATGGTAGACTCTGATGAAGAAACTGGCGAAGGGGCTGCATGCTAGGAACTCAGGTTGGAGGGAGGAATCTTCCATTTCTACCCTGACTTTGGTTGCTTAGAAAGGGGGTGCAAGGATGCTAGCTCTCCCCTTAGACCTTCCTGCAGGGCACAGGGTCTAATGGAGGCTTTGGGTATGGAGTGGGCTCTCAAAAAAATTCAAATCAAAGGGCCACGCCCCTCAAGTTATGTGCTGTCTTTGCACGGCCCTGGGCCCCCTCAATCTCAGGAGGAGCAACCACTGAGAAGGTCCTGTCCTGTTTCCCCAGCAAGCACACCTGTGAGGCTAGCAGGATTGAGAGAAGGTCCTACCCCACAAAAAAATAATAATCTCAGAACCTTTGTATGGGAGAAAACAGTCCTTCAGATAGCCTGCACCCAAGAGCCCCCCAAAAGCTGGTGACAGCTCCACTGTAGCCTTGATTCCAGGTTGCCTCCTCTTCTCTTGCTATTCTCTCTATCTTTAAGAGTTGCGTGTAGCAATTGTGCTAAGTGCCATAATGACCCAGTACAGAATGCAGATTTCTCCCATTGGAACGTGCAAGATTAGTCCTCTAAATGCCCAGAGTGTTGATCAGGCTTCTGCACGTACGTGATCTGTGTTCAGCAGACCAGATGTCCAAAGCCAGCTGCTTTTGTTCATTGTTAGCCCCTCACACAAACTATTGGAAATGAAGGCCTAATTTGCAGAGCAATTCCATGTCCTTCTATGGATTTCAGAAAGTCATCATTGGTGTGTCATTCCTTCTTTGCAAAATGGCATTTCCAAAATGTACATGTAATTTACAAAAACAACAAAACCCAGCATCATGCCAGGTGCTGCAAACAATCAGATATCAGCAGTATGAACACACACACACACACACATGCACACACAGAAATACAATGGGGAAATGTGGTAGCTTGTTCTTTGCATCCAGAAAGTCCAATGTCCAATCCTAGGTATTTGTAAGTAACACTAGCAAAAACTTCTGCCTAAAAGCAGGAGTACTTTAGTTCCACCCTTGGCCAAGGCGGGTGCAGGTGTTGAGAAAGGGCCATAGTTCAGTGGCAGAGGAGGTATCAGATTCAGAAGAAGAAGAAGAAGAGTTTGGATTTGATATCCCGCTTTATCACTACCCTAAGGAGTCTCAAAGCGGCTAACAATCTCCTTTCCCTTCCTCCCCCACAACAAACACTCTGTGAGGTGAGTGGGGCTGAGAGACTTCAGAGAAGTGTGACTAGCCCAAGGTCACCCAGCAGCTGCATGTGGAGGAGCGGGGAAGCGAACCCGGTCCCCCAGATTACGAGACTACCGCTCTTAACCACTACACCACACTGGCTCTCGAATCTCTGAATCTCTGAATCTCAAAGATTCAGTCCTTGCCATATCCAAGTATGACCTGTCTAAAACTGAATCTGGCACCCTGTAAGTCAGATTCTTTTGTTCAATATCATGCAAATACATAGTCCTGATCAAGGGAAGTAATAGTACTGGCCACTGTGAGAACAGGATGCTGGACTAGATGGGCCCCTGGCTTGATCCAGCAGGGATCTTCTGATGTACCAAGAGAGAGCTCAGCTTGGGGCCCTTTCTGACCACACACATCCATTCATTCTCTTGGCCTATCCAAGAATAGAGGACCCACAACGTCCCACCCATTTCTCCAGCCAACTCTCCTGTGAGCATTCACCTAGTGACTCAATAACAAAGTATAATTGTTGTGCAACTACAGAACAAAGCACAGGCACTTATCACACCTGTGAATTGCAGCTGGGTCCTGTAATTGTAAGCATTGCCAAGCACCCTCCTGCCGATTAATTGCTTTCAATTAAATCTACATGAAAACACACAGAGTTGCTCCAAGTGACCCATAGGAGTGGGCAAATAATGTTCCTCTTATTCTGCTGCCACCTCGCTTTTTATCCAAGTCAAGTAAAAGTACCCCTTAAACTTTTGTTCCTTCAATGGGCGCGTGTGCCTCTGCAGTCAAAAGGGGAACAGTCTTTGAGCTTGCTTTTTCTCTCGTGTTTTATACTTCTTGCGGAAACGAGGGAGATCTGTTGTAAAATGCCCCCTTTCACCACCTAAAGAATATTGCAGAAATTGGGCCTGCTTTTCTGCAACTGCACACCTGGAGGCTTCGATCCAAGCTTTTGTAGAGGCTGTCTCTTGATTGCAGCAATTCACTGCCGTTCCATCCTGGCCACTTGGCTCCTCCATGGTCCTCAGAGTGTTCATCAGAGTCGAGGGCAGGCTCCTTTCTCACACCACCACAGAGGTACTTAAGTCATTATTTCTAGCCGTTTATAGTTACTCACTGCATTGAGTTTAACACTCTGCTTTACCAGGCTTTAAATGGCTACTTAGGGCTTGGAATGTCTTTGTCATTTTTTTTTGGGGGGGGGGGAAATGTGCCCATGTGTTTTCTTCCACGTATCTGGCCTAGGAAAGAGCGTTGTTGATTTGCCATTATTAAATTATTATTTCTTAGTTTTTTTTTCCTTGTTTGCCCATAAAAGAAATGATATTCAAAGCATATTTTGGCATTAACAGAACTAACAATTGTTGCTATCATTAAATAATAACTTTCATCATCAACATCAACAAAATCATTTCTGCTTTTCTCGAAGATGCTCCACAATAAGTAAACGAAAATGTTAAATCATGACAGTAGTTATAAATAAAATGTACCCTCCCCCTACAAAAAAATTACATTACAATCCCATAATATACAAAAGCAGTGGAGGATACTAAATTGGAGGCAATATGTTTCTGAATATCACTTGCTGGAATCCACAGGAGAGAGAGTGTTGCTCTTGTAGTTAGGTCCTGCTTGCGGTGGCCACTGTGAGAACAGGATGCTGGACTAGATGGGTCATTAGGCTGATCCAGCAGGCTTTTCTTATTTTCTTACTCCTCCTCCAGAATTATGTGGCAATTTTGAGATGAATCTGCAGGTTCCAATATGAGTGAAATAGTGTTTCAATTAGACTTGTCATATTTATCAGGATTGATAGATTTGGGGGGTGTCTATGCATTCCTCCTAGGAAGCTACTGTTTTCTTAGTCCATCAGCTGTGTATGGCAACCCCAGAGGACATCAGTCACTTACCTCTGCTCCCCTTGAAACTGGAGATTCTGCGGCAATGATCACCAGTGGAGAAAACTGAGTGCCTCTCTGTCTGGGCTCTGTCTCAAAAGCTAGTAGTCCTTACAGCACAAAGTGAACCAAACACATATGCAAACAATAGACACCCTACACATGGGCATCTGGCACAGTAAACACAACTGTGAGCTGAGCATTGCTGGACTTCTCTCATCTTGGAGAGTGTCCCTCACACATTGTCACTTGCTTTCTCAAGGGCAACACACTCTTTAAGAAAAAGAAAGAGGTGTTACACTCATAAGAACATGACATATGAGCATAAGGGCTGGTGGCCCATTTAGTCCAGCATCTGTTCTCACAGTGGCCAACCAGATGCCTCTGAGAAACCTGCAAGCTTGACCTGAGAACAACAGCACTCTCCCATCTTGTAGCTTTCAGCAACTGGTATTGGGAGGCATAAAGCCTCTGACAGTGGAAGCAGAAGATAGCCAGCATGCCTAGTAGTCTTTGAGAGCCCTCTCCATGAATTTGTCTAATCCTCTTTTAGAGCCATCCAAGGCTATGACAATCACTGCCTCCTGTGGGAGTGAGTTCCACAGTTTAACTATGCACTGCTTCAGGAAACCTTGCTTCAGGTCCTTGGCCAACTATGGATTTAGCTGTTGGATGTGGGCAGGTCACTTCCTCTCGCTCCTACAGTTGTATCTGATGCTAGCCATCTTTGGAGTAGTCCCACTGAGATCATTAAAGCTGGGTGACTTTGGTCCATTTATTTCAATAGGTCCATGCTGAGTAGAAGTTAAATGGACACAACCCTTTCTTCCCATTTATGAAATGGGAACAATGGCGACACAGATCTCAGTCGGAAGAGTCTGGCTGGGTGGAGTGCTAACTTCCCAGCAGGTGATTGGCTGTTATTAATATTTTATTTTGTTATATGTTAAATTTGTATACTGCCCTATACCTGTAAATCTCAGGACAGTTCACAATATAAAATCACAATATAAAAAACACAAAATACATAACCAAAACAAAAATATAACCCAATTACCCCCCCCTTCAATGACACATTTTAAAAGGGCATCAGATGTCAATCAGCCCAAGACCTGGTTAAACAGGAATAATAATAATAATGATGATGATGATGATGATGATGATGATGATGTTGCTGTTGTTGTTAATACCCCACCCATCTGGCTGGGTTCCCCCTGTCACTCTGGGCTGCTCCCAACAGAATATTATTATTATTAAGAAGAAACGACAAAACATCAAACATTAAAAACTTCCCTAAAGAGGGCTGCCTTCAGGAATGTTTTGCCCAGCACCTAAAGCTGTATAATGAAGGCACCAGCCAAACCTCCCTGGGGAGAGCATTCCACAGATGGGGAGCCACTGCAGAAAAGTCCTGCCCTTGTGTTGCCACCCTCTGGACCTGTCATGGAAGAGGCACATGATGAAGAGCCTCAGAAGATGGTCTCAGGATTCAGGTAGGGACAAAGCAGCAGGGAGGACAGCATGGTACAAGAGTTCCTGATTGGTTCTGCTGGTGTGTTTGCATCATGTTAAATCATACCAAGAATGCTTCGCCCCTGTCTCTTTTGGTAAGCAACAGTGACTCACCTGCTGGGAAACCAGCCTCAGAGTCTCTGCCCCACCCAGCAAGCCGCTTCTGATCTTACATTGTTGTGATCAGGGTGACGATTATAAAGTGTGATGTATGTTAAAAGCATTGGAGAAATTGTTAATAAGCTCCAGTTACCTTCTGTTTGCACTCATCACTTAAGAGTCCATTGCTGTTAAATGATTTGCCCGTTGACTTGCAGGCAGGTCTTCCGTCATCTGTTCAAGTGCTACATTCTTCTTAGGATTGTCTGGCATTGTTGGTCTCCCCACCCCCGCTTCTTTTAAATTTGCAAGAACTGATATTTATAATTTACCACCTAGGGCTTTATAATTAATATTTGCGTGAAGCTCTAGGAGATGTCTTGCATGTGAAAAAGTGCTATAAAAATAAAACTATCTTGGTAGCAGTGGGGAGAGATTGTTTTCACAGTTTCCTCAAGCTGATGCCACTGTATCCGGGTGTCAAAATCACCTTGTAGAATTGCAAGCAAGATCAGTGAGAAGCTTGTTTGTCCAAAGTTTGCTTTTTCTTTGGGTGGCAATGACCTTCAGCTTGGCTCTCATGTATTGTTTCGTTTTTTACATGCATTTATCAAAGTGATTCCTCCCCCTCCCCCAAACTCATAGTTTGGTCCCAGAAGTGGAATCTAGGAAGCTGACTGACACCAGACCAAACAGTTGTCTATTTATTTATTTAATCATAATATCATGCTTTATAGCCCCTAGAGACTCTGAAAGCAGCTTACAGATTCACAAATAGAGTACAGGAACAGAAATTACACGGTGTCCATTACGGGATGGATGGTTCTGTCAATTTCAATTCTCTCATATTCTCATCCCCTCCCCGCACAAAAAAATATTAAATTCAGTTCTCTAAATCATTTTTTTAAAGACTTCTAAGGTTTGTCAGCATTTTTGTGTGGATTTCTGAACTTTTTTTTTGCAGATCAATTTCTCCTTCTTTCCCATCTTTCTGCTGGAGCCTGATGCAATTAATGGCTGCTTGGGAAACTCCTGGCTGCTCTGTATAACCAGGGAGGGGGTCTTTGCTCTTTCCATTGGAGCGGCTTTCCCTCTGTGGTAGGTGGGCTTCTTTCTTCAAGCAGAAGTGAGAGCATCAGAGTTGGACCCAGACAATATAAAAAAATAAAACTAGACAGTAAAGCCACAAACTGTTAAAAGCAATTTAAAGCCCCCCCACCCCACAAAAAAGCAGAAACAAATACCAGCCTTAACCTACCTCACAGGATTGGTGCTGTGGATATTAATTGAGGAGTGGTGAGAACAATGTATACCACCATAAGCTCCTCAGAGAAAAAGGGTGGGATATAATTACAGTCCTTTTTTTCAGCCGGAACTTGCCGGAACTCTGTTCCAGCGCCTCTCAAGTGGGCACCGTTGCCATTCTATGAGGAGGTGTTCATGGTGATTTCCAGCACCTCTTTTCCTAGAAAAATTGCGCTGGATACAAATGCAATATAGATGAGTAAGAAATAGTACCACAGGTGCTGTCTGATGGGTTAATCTGTCGTGGGCCAGGGTGTGCAGGTCTGTGGACAAGCAGTTTACAAGCATGGAAGGGTCCCTCCCCACAGCGAATACCTGCCATCCTTGTGATTCTGCCTCGGTGTGCATGTGAGTGTATTATTTAATTCCATTATGTGCTGGAATCGCCTTAATGCCTTTCTGATTTGATACTCTTCCTTTGTTTCTCTCCTCACTTCTGCTTTGAACTCCACCCGCCTGCCCCCCCCTTCCCATCTCCCGGCGCACTCTAATTATAAGGTAGCTCTTATGTAACTAATATGTACAGGTAATATTGTGATCATATGTAGAGAGAGCCATATGGTCCTCGGCAGTCACTTCCGATGCTGTTAAAGCCACCGAAGCGGATAAACTCCGTGTCCGTGCAGAAAGTAATTGCACAAAACTAATTTGTGTTTGCATACAGAACCGAAATTAACTATGTAAATAAGCAGAGCCATAGACTAAATATTATAGCAGGGTGGGAGGGATGGGGGAGGGCAACCAGGGGGAGGAACAACTTCATAACAGCCAAAGGTACTCGGGTGAAAATTGAAACATTTAATAATGTGCGGAAGAAGCTCATCATGCCGCAGACGGCTGTCAGGCTGTGTCAGGAAATAAATCCTCCCTAAAACTCCTTTCCTCACCTCTTTCTCAGATATGAGGCCTCTTTCTCTGAAGAGCCGCATTATTCTAATGCTGTGTGTTTTGCTAGGAGAGATAGAGGCTTAGCTCCGGTGTCATTAGCGGGAAGACCTTGTTGCCCTTAGAACAAGCTGAATAATAAGAACAGGCATAGGCAAACTCAGCCCTCCAGATGTTTTGAGACTACAATTCCCATCATCCCTGACCACTGGTCCTGTTAGCTAGGGATGATGGGAGTTGTAGTCTGGAGGGCCAAGTTTGTCTATGCCTGAATAAGAACATAAGGTGAGTCCTCCTGGATTAGGCCAATGGTCCATCTAGCCCAGCATCCTATTCTCACCCATTGGGTGGTTCAGATATGGAGGCTCACCCCAAATGTCTCATTAATCAGCCATTATTATTACTGGAGAGAGTTTAAAGAAAATATACACCATCTTAGTTGTTTGTCTCCTAATCCAATCTCCTTCTGCCACCCCAGCACCCTACCATCTCTCATCAAACCACAGTCCTTGAAAACACTTACTCATCCCATTTTTCACTGTATGTATCAGAATCCTCCTTGTACCTCCTTGTATCTGGAGCTTTCCCCCCTCCAGTTTAAGATCCAGTCATTAGGTTCCTCCAAAACTGGTTCTTCGTGATGTGGGTGGTGCTGTGGGTTAAACCAGAGAGCCTAGTACTTGCCGATCAGAAGGTCGGCGGTTCAAATCCCTGTGACTAGGTGAGCTCCCGTTGCTCGGTCCCTGCTCCTGTTTCCAGTTTGAAAGCACGTCAAAGTTCAAGTAGATAAATAGGTACCAACCTGGCGGGAAGGTAAACAGCGTTTCCGTGCGCTGCTCTGGTTCTCCAGAAGTGGCTTAGTCATGCTGGCCACATGACCCGGAAGCTATATGCCGGCTCCCTTGGCCAATAAAGCGAGATGAGCGCCGCAACCCCAGAGTCGGTCACAACTGGACCTAATGGTCAGGGTTCCCTTTACCTTAAACAGTTTTGTGGTAACGTTGCATTCTTTGTATATGTGGCATTGGCTTCACTGATAACAAATGTAACTGAAATGGCACATCAAAACCCTTCCGCAAGGGACCCCAATTTGCCTCACAGTTGGGGATACACGCAAACTTGTAACCTCCCTGCCTGCCACTTGCTTACCCCTTTTGCCTCCATTTCATCCTAAATTAGCCCAGAGTTTACCTTTGTGAAGATATCCGTAAAACACTTACCATTTCACAGATGGAGGAGCCTCGCGAAAGTGCAGCCATTATTGTGATTATTAATTATATCCATGAAATGAAGCAGCAGATTTCGTCTCTTTTAGGTGGAAAAAAGGAAAAACCCTCAGAGTTTTTAAGAAGACTAACATAACCATAATTGATGTTTGCGAGAAACAGATGGGGAATGAGAGGGGAGGATGGTTCAAGGATAAGACTTTTCTTTTGAGGCTTTATGGAATCAGCCTAAGAAAGATACATTAATTGATGAAATAGATGCAGGGGTAAAGGAACAGATGGGGCCCATATAGCCAGAAATTGCATTTCTTTGTGTGCATTTTTACAACTTGCACTTCAGAAGAACATCACAAGGGCCCGCCTAATTCACAAAGGCACATCAGCACAGTTTTATCGGTAAGAACCCCGAACGCATCTGATCCAAAGTACTTTGCCCCAGGTTAGACAGATCATGCCATCTAATCAGTTTAGGATGTCAGCTTTGGCTTTGGAGTATCTGAGCATAAGGATTTGGGCCTAATGATGGCTGGCTATTTCTCTCCAGGCAGATAGAGCTGTACTAATAGATGAAGATGTTGAGCTGTGCCAGAAAGCCTCCCAATTTCAGCTTTTTGAGCATAACGTTAGTCTGAAAGGGCAATGTTGTTCCCCAGAAGTCTTCAGTGATGGAGACAGTCCCTTTTTATGACGGAAGCAGATACTGCTTCCTGTCACTGCTGTGACTTCAGCACCACCTCCACCCTTTCTAGATGGAATTGGCTGCTCCTGCTGCCTGCATTGCTCAGGCGAGTGATCTCAGCTCATGTACTGTAGTGAACATGATCAGGAATCATAGAATGGTAGAGTTGGAAGGGCCCCAAGGGTCCTCTAGTCCAATTCCCTGCAATGCAGGAATCTCAACTAGATCATACATGATGGTTACCCATCCAACCTCTGCTTTAAAACGTCCAAGGAAAGAGAGTCCACCACCTCTCGTGGGAGTCCATTCCACTGTTGGAAAGCACTCACTACTGGAAAGTTCTTCCTGGTGTTTACTCAGAATCTCCTTTCTTAGAACTTGAATCCATTGGTTCGGGTCCTAGCCTCCATAGCAGGAGAAAACAAGTTTACACTATCTTCCATATGGCAGTGAGATGGCACAGGACCTCCTTTGTGGAGACATCATGCCTAGGAAATATGGACCTGAAGCAGTTTGGCAGCAGAGGATCCCCCCCCACACACACACACCAGGATGAAGAAAGTGACTCTTCCCTTCTGCTTTAAAAAGCCAACCCTCTTCTGTTTCTGCGTACATCACACCATCCATTCATTGTTTGTGAGGCTTAGCAAAGAAGTGAACCCACTCTGCCCTTGTATGTTTCTCTCCTGGCTTGTCCGCCACCCTATATATCTTTTTTTTTCCCCCTGAGCCACTGTGGTGTAATATGTTAACAGAAAGGTCTGCTTGATGTTTCATTTCCAGGATAGATTGTTTGCTCAAATGGGTAATCCTTCAGGCTTCCTTTCCTTCTATGATGCATCACTGAAGAAGTTAATAATAAGAGTTTGGAATGGCAATTTTAGGGATGCTTCAACCTCCTCTGCCTTAATAGACTGTTCCTTGTGACCATGTAAAAGCTTGCCCATGTGGTTTTCTGCTTAATCAGTGTATCGTTTGTTTCTTTACATTTACCACCAAGATGCTTTGCTTGTGTGCAGACTTGCATGAGTGACCATAGGGCTGGCTTAACCAAAAAGTTGAGTATGTGGTAGAACAGCAAAACATGTTCTGGGAAATCTTTGGGCTTCCAGAATGAACAGGTCCTTTATTTTATAATACACTCTTCAACAAAAAGTGTTGAGTGTCAAAGCCCGCAAGGCACCCCCATGAGAATAAAGACACAAGGACACAGAATCTTAGGTTAATGTTAATTGGCAAAATTTAGGCCACAACTTTATTGGTTACAGAATGTGAGCAGTATTGGCTTAGGCATTGGCATCAACAGACTATATCTGACTCCTGCCTGCCTGCCTTGCAGGGAGTCTGGTAAGGGTAAACCACCAGTAGGGGGAGCCCCGCCGATGTGGATTGACTTGAGCATTCCCTGGGTTCCCACTGGGGTCGTGGCATGGCCCTAGCCCCTCCCTGGGCTTCAGACGAGATCCATACCCCCAGATTCCTTTAACAGAATACCCTTAAGCATGGAGGTGCAGGTGATGGCCACACCTCCCCTCTCCCATACATTGTTATCCCAATGCCTAACCGTCACATGAGCCCAAAGGGAAAAGGAAAGGAAGAGGGAAATCAAAAACTCAGGTACCAATTTCTAAACAGTAGCTTCTGTAATGACAAGCTGGCGCAGTTCAAGGGCAGGAGGTGCCTAATGGACCTCCAGCAAATGTGATGGAATGAGTCTTGCTTCCACCTCTTCCAGTTTGATGTAAGAGCCATATCCATTGTCCTGCCCATTTTTGCCTTTGGCTCTGCCCACCACTGCTCCCATGAATCCTGGAAGATCATCCACAAAGAAATACAGCCCTCAGGCTAAATTCCTTCCAGTAGCACCTTAGAGACCAACTAAGTTTGTTATTGGCATGAGCTTTCATGTGCATGCACACTTCTTCAGATTCATGCACAAAAAAGCTCATACCAATAACAAACTTAGTTGGTCTCTAAGGTGCTACTGGAAGGATTTTTTTTATTTTGTTTCGACTACGGCAGACCAACACGGCTACCTACCTGTAACTAGCTCTCAGGCTGAAAATGTTTCCTTGCCTTTGTGGTATAGTGGTTAAGAGCAGTGGACTCGTAATCTGGTGGACCGGGTTCACTTCCCCGCTCCTCCACATGCAGCTGCTGGGTGACCTTGGGCTAGTCACACTTCTCTGAAGTCTCTCAGCCCCACTCACCTCACAGAGTGTTTGTTGTAGGGGAGGAAGGGAAAGGAGATTGTTAGCCGCTTTGAGACTCCTTAGGGTAGTGATAAAGCGGGATTTAAAATCCAAACTCTCCTTCTCCTTGCCTTTTGTGCTGAGAACTGGCTTAAGGCAGCTAAGGGAGCAGGTCCTCTCACTTGTGATCTAACACAGGTAAGTGAGTGCTTGCCTCTTTCTGGTTTTGTGTATCAGGGTGAGAAAGTGCCAGGCAAGGGCACACAATGTGGCACATGGGTCAGGCAGCTGTGGTGCCCCAAAGTATTTAATAGCAAATAGATTCGGTAGGTATTTTGAAACACAGAAGGAGGGCTTTGCTTGTCGTTGAAATCTGGCCTGCGACACCCCCCCCACACACACAGGAGCCAACTCCAAGGGGCCAAGTGGTTTTTGTCCCCCCTAAAATATTTGAGGGCCCCCCAATGTTGATGGGCATTGCCATTCAAATGGTGTGTGTGCACTGTGTCATGTGATCAATTATGTGAGGAGGGGTTTACCTGCCTCCTATTTTATTCAAGTTGGCACTCCTGTCCCTTCAAATATATGTCTAGGATTTTCCAACCATTATCGAACCTTCATCTTTGAGCTCCAGTGTCAACTTTCTGGACTTTCCGGCTTCTGCAGCTGTGGTTGACTTTCTCTCTACTTCTGCTTCTGATTGAATGTCTTGGAAACGGTAATCAGGAGAAGGAGGGGGGAATGGAAGCCGAGTGGGCGATGAACCTCCCGCTTGATAGACACATCCCAAAATGTAGCTCCCGGCAGGCTTTAGAATCTAAAATCACTTCAAATGCATTCTGAATTACCATGAGCATATTTAGACAGAACTATATTTCATTTCAGGCCATTAATGTACTGACTCCCGGTTTGGGGGTTTTTTGTGTTGGTTTTTTTTTTTTTTTGCTTCCTCTACAAACATTTCCTGCCACACAAAGAAGGGTAATCAGAAAACCCGATGTCTAAAAGGTTGTTTTGCAAGTGGGAAACAGTGAGAGAGCCTGAAATTTAGAAAGTTATAGCAGACCACAGTGAGGTGGAAAATGCAATGTTTTGTTCATGGGCAAAGAGAACTGCAGGAATGACGAGCCAGTTCAAATGTTGAGGTACCACTGAATTTCACTTAACTGAGATAATGTGGCAGGGTTTTGAGGGAGTGCAGAGAAGTCAGGCTGTGTTTGGTCAGGATGGAGGGGGGGGTTAATTTGTGATATGTTCATGTGAACTTACATAGGAACATTGGAAGTTGCTGTATACCCAGTCAAACCATTGGTGCACCTAGCTTGATGTTGTTTACACTGATGTTCAGAAATTCTCCAGGATTAGGTAAAGGGACGCTTGACCATTAGTTCCAGTCGCGGACGACTCTGGGTTGCGGCGCTCATCTCGCTTTATTGGCCGAGGGAGCTGGTGTACAGCTTCCAGGTCATGTGGGGATTGAACCTGGGACTCTCTGCATGCAAACCAAGTTCTCTACCACTGAGCTACGGCCCTTCCCCATATTTGCAGTTCCCAAACCAATACATGAACCAAAACATGGGTATCCATGGGTATCATGTCACCACATTTTGTGATGTAGTTTTCCAAAACAAGGAAGTGTATATTAGAGAAAATCGTGCAGAAAATATTTATCCATTGGGAAAAAATAACATTATATTGAAAGAAAGGGCTTTCAAAAAATGCGTCAATGAGGCAAATTTCATGCAATGCTTAATCTATTAGGAGAACATTTTGTACATGTATGGATTTTCATGGCTTTGTTTGCTTATTAGAGTTCTTGCCCACCCTTGGCCATAAGGTATGGATTAGGACAATAAGATATGCAATGATAAAACAAGGAGAAGGTAAAATTCAAATTCAAAACACTTCCATTTATAGGACAATTTGAACCAAAACAGTTGAAAATAAAAATAAAACCGATGCAGAATTCAATTCACCAGAATTTATTTATTTTTTTGGGGGGGGAGAGAAAGTAGGAAAAACTGAACTTGACAAATATGTGTGCATTCCCAGGATTTTTAAGGAAAGTCAAAAGAATTTAGATAAGATTAGTGAAATATGTGTGTTTGCACTTTGCAGTCATTTCCTGGGACCCACCAAAAACATTAGTGCAGGTTTGTTAGTTCAGCTACATGCTGTTGGTGTTGCTTTGCCCCCCCCCGCCCCCAGCTTTAATGCCCTTTTGAAATTCTGAGGAAGTACCTTAAATGTGAGTTGCCAAGAAATTTCACATTGAATAATTTGGAGGTCCCTGCTTGTGATAAGCATTATCTGATTGCAGGGACCACAGGGAGAATTCCTATAAGATTGGCGACATTTCTCAGAGCTTATACATCTCCTTAGGATGCCATCTGAATTGTATGTTAATCTCAGACTGCATACAGAAGCACACTGGCTCAAAAGCACCCTGAGCTCAAAATTTAACATGAATTGTGCTTGATGTAAAGCTTTCTGCATTCTGGTTTACTTCAGTATGGGATCAATGCTTTACTGATTATCTGATATGTATCTGTCAGGGAACTGTCATCGGAAAGAGAGTTGGTGCAGAGGCTCCAGCAGACTCGGAGAGATTCTGCAGCGGAGGAGGGAACCAGCAGGGGGAGAGCAGAAGCTCCGGCAAAAGGGGAGTCGGAGGAGGGAGGGCTCTGGGATACTTCTAGTGAGAATAGTGCAGAGGTAACAAGACCCCCGTTGGCAACTCCCACCCTTCGCCGGAAGCTGTCACGTAGAGAGTCACGAAGGCGCATGTCCGTGAAACAACTTTTATGTTGGCGTAAATTTCGTAGACGCCCACTGTCAGATACTACCAGCGACTAACGGAGTCATGCCTTGGGAGGCTCCGTTAGTGCCTCGGTTTGGCTGAACTGCCAAACACCAGAGGGATCAAGCTTTAACGCACAAGCAGCTCATTATCCCATCACAGCAATCTGACAGTCTTTGTAAGCTGCTTGTGCAAGCAGAGGGCATCATGAGCGAACCAGCCGGAACCGCAGGAGCTGGAGCGGGCGCAGGTCCAAGCCTGGAGGAAAGGTACAGAGCGATGGAGGTCCAGCTCGCGCTGCAAACGGCGAGGCTTGAGGAGAGGAGGGCTCAAGATGCGGATAAGGGGAAAACCGCCCCACTTGCCAGAAAGGTGCCTGGATTGGTGCAGAGATTTGGGGGGGATCCCAGGAACTATCAAGCCTTTAGAACGGAGATGCAATATGCTCTCAATCTACTGTTTGATGACTTCACCGATGAGAACTCTAGAGTGGCGTACGTAATTAGCCATCTAGAGGGAGGGGCGAGGGACTGGGTTCGACCCCTGATGGCAGCCAATAATGATATCTTAAAGGACACGAGGAAGTTTTTTCGCGCCATGGACTTGATGTTTTCCAGCGAGATTGAGCAGGGGGTGGTGCGGAGGCAGTTGATGAGGCGCAAACAGGGGAGCTGATCTGTACGTGAGTACTGGACTGAGTTCACTATGCTTATTCATAGACTGGGGTGGGATCTAGCAAGTGAACCTATTCAAATGTTATTTGAAGAAGGGCTCTCTCCGACCGTGAAAGATGAACTTTCCCGGGCGCCCAGGGCGGAGTCTATGGACCAGCTGACTAAATCTGCACTGTCCATAGGAGCGCGCCTAGAAGCAAGAGCTTTGGAAAAGCGGGAAGGAAAGGGGGAACGTTGGAAGGACTTCCGCATTCCAGAGATTCCGGAGCAGTCTTTCCCGCCCGCAGAGCCGATGGAACTGGGAACAGCGCGCGCGCGCGCAGTTTCAAACACCAGTGAAGGGCGGAAGAAGGAGGGAAAGAGTGCCAAGAGATGTTATCTCTGCCAACAGCCACGGCACTTTGCCAGAGTTTGTCTGCAAAGGAAGGAATGGCAGGGCATGGCGGGAACTGTTGGGGGAAAGGAGGAAGGAGAAATAGAGGAGCAAGTAAAAGCCAACGCCTGGTTGCCAACATCAGGGCACAGCAGCCAGGCCAGGGAGTAGTGAATGTGCCCACGCCGGAACCTCCAAGACCAGCGCTTGTGATAGAGGTGTTGCTGGAACTGCCAAACGGACACCCACTAAAGATAAAAGTGCTATTGGATTCAGGCAGCTCCTGTAATTTCATGAGTAAGGAGTTTGCTGCTGAACACCAGATACAAACTCTCCCATTAAGTAAGCCTTTGCAAGTAACCACGATTGATGGGAGGGAACTGTTGGGGGGAGAAGTGAGCCAACAGACTGTACCAATGATTATGAGGGTGGCAAGACACACAGAACTGATAGCGTTTAATGTAGCCACCTTGGGAGGAGCTCCCATCATTCTGGGAATGAGCTGGCTGGCACTACACGATCCGCTAGTAGGCTGGCATCAGAGGGTTGTTTCCTTTGGTTCAGCACATTGCCTAGAACACTGCAAGGAGGGAGAGGGTCAGGCAGGGGCCAGAGCCACTCTAGCAGGGATGGAAGTGACTGACAAGGGGAAGGTGCCACCACAATACGCTGATTTGGTTGACGTCTTCAGTGAAAAGGAAGCAGACAAACTGCCCCCGCACAGACCCTTTGACTGTCAAATCACCTTACTCCCAGGAGCACAATTGCCAGTGGGCAAGCTGTATGCCATGTCAGACCGTGAGATGCAGGAGTTAAGGGAGTTCATTGACAAGAACCTCAAGCGAGGTTTCATCAGAGAGTCACGAGCGGTGGGGGGCAGCCCAGTGTTCTTTGTGGACAAAAAAAACACGGGCAAACCCAGGCTTGTGTGTGATTTCAGGGCCCTAAATGCTGTGTCAGAACCAGTGACTTTCCCTATGCCCAGAATTGATGACATTCTGACACGGGTGAGAAAAGGGAAGATTTTTACCAAGCTGGACCTTAGGGGGGCATATAACTTGATACGTGTGAGGAAGGGGGATGAGTGGAAAACCACTATGTTCACCCCCTTGGGGGCGTTTGAGTACTTAGTTATGCCTTTTGGATTACAAGCGGGCTCCGCCTGCTTTCAATCATTTATGAATCACGTCCTGGGGCCATTGCTTTACAAGAACTGCGTGGCGTTCTTAGATGACGTCCTGGTGTACTCAGAGAATGAGGAGCAGCATGTGCGAGATGTTAGAGAAGTACTGAGCAAACTGCGAGAAAATCGGCTGTGGGTGAAACTGGAGAAATGCCAGTTTCATAGCAGGGAGGTGGAATTCCTGGGGTACCGGTTGTCTGACAAGGGGTTGGCTATGGATCCCGGCAAGGTTCAAGCGGTACTGGAATGGAAAACACCAAAGACCAAGAAGGACGTGCAAAGGTTCCTGGGCTTCGGAAACTTCTATAGGAAGTTCATCAAGAACTTTGCCCATTTAACAGCGCCCATCACGGATTGTCTTAGCAGCAAGAAAAAATTTGCTTGGACGGAAGAAGCGCAAGGGGCATTCGAACGCTTAAAGGCAGCGTTTGCGTCGGAGGAGCAACTTTTGCACGTGGATCTACGGCAACCAATGCGAGTGGAGACGGACGCGTCAGACCGAGCGGTAGGGGCCGTGCTTCTCCAGCCGGGGAAAGATGCGTCTGAATGGAGACCGTGTGCATTCTTCTCGCGGAAGTTGAACAAATCCGAGAGGAACTACACAGTATACGACCGAGAACTGCTCGCCATTCATGAAGCATTCCGGAGATGGCGGCACTTGCTGATTGGGGCGCAGCACAAGGTTCAAGTCCGGACTGACCACAAAAATCTGGAGTACTGGAGAACAGCCCGAGTGCTGAACCAGAGACAAGTGAGATGGGCCCAGGAGTTCTCCAAATTCAATTTTGAGATTCGTTACGTATCAGGGTCCGAGAACGTAAGGGCGGACGCTCTTTCCAGAAAGCCTGAGTACTTAGAGGGGGAGGGGGCGCCGGAAGCAAGGCACGTAATCCCTGAAGACCGCTGGGTGTGTGGGGCGGCTTTGGTGGGGCAGAAAGAACTGTTAGAGGGTACGGAGAACGACGAATACGCCCAAGAGAAACTCAGAGAACTCAGGAGGACAGCGGAGAACACAGGGGGGTTTGAAGAAAAGAGTGGGGCGTTGTATTACAAAGGGGCACTGTACATACCCGATGGGGAACTGAGGGGCAGAGTACTCAAGCAGTTGCATGATAGCCCCACAGCGGGGCATTTTGGACAGCACAAAACCATGTGGTTGGTTACCAGGGAATTTTGGTGGCCCAAGGTGAGGGAGGATGTACGGGAATATGTCAGGGGTTGCGACAGGTGCCAGCGAGTGAAAGGGGAGAGGGTGGCGCCAGCGGGGCTCTTACAACCCTTACCCACACCAGAAAGGCCATGGGAGGCAGTCTCCATAGATTTTATGACGGACCTGCCAAAATCCAAGGGCAAAACGGCGGTCATGGTAGTGGTAGATCTATTAACTAAGATGTGTCATTTTATAGCCTGTTCTCATGCGGTCACAGCGGAGGAAACCGCCAAGTTGTTCGTAGAGCATATTTTCCGGTTGCATGGCGCCCCCTTGAGGGTGGTCAGCGACAGAGGGAAACAGTTTACTTCCAGGTTCTGGAGGAAACTTATGAGCTTACTGCACGTGGAAATCAATTTCTCCACTGCCCGGCACCCGGAAACAAATGGGCAAGCGGAAAGGGCAAACGGGATTTTACAACAATACCTGAGGTGTTATGTAAAGGACCGAGAAAATGATTGGGTAGATAAGTTACCTCTGGCAGAATTTGCCTACAACAACGCTGAGAACGTGTCCACAGGGCTGAGTCCCTTTCTGGCAAATTATGGGTGTCATCCCAGGGCATTTCCAGGGGAAGGAGGGGAGAGGTGGAGTGTGCCGGCGGCGGAACATTTTGTTGAAGAGATGGAAGCCATCCACCGTCAGCTACAACTTAACTTAGAGAGAGCCAAGGAAGAATATAAAAAGCAAGCAGACAAAAATAGGAGGGAAGGTGAAACTATAAGGGTGGGAGACCGGGTGTGGCTATCCACCCAGGGACTACCTTTCAAGGGGGGTTGTAAGAAACTGAAACCCAAAAGATTGGGACCCTTTGAGGTCATACAGCAGGTGAACCCAGTAGCATTCAAACTCAGACTGCCCAGTCACATGAAATTGCACCCAGTATTTCACAGGTCATTACTGTCGCCGTACCGAGAGGGACGTGAATGGGGGGGGGGAGCGTGAGAGAGAGGTCTCCCGAACGCCCGTGATAGAAGAGAGAGAACGCGACATGAACGTGGCAGGAATCATTGATTCCAGGTGGAAGGGGGATCAGGTGGAATATCTGGTAGAATGGGAGGGGGAAGTAGAGTCGGAAAACACTTGGGTACCCGCTGAGGTAGTCAATGACGAGGTTTTAATAGAAACATTTCATCGGCGTTTCCCAAAAAAACCGCAACCCGTGGCACGATTTAGAAGGGAACACTTTGGGACCACTGATGAGGAAGGAGAGTTTGGAGGGTTCCCAGAGTCAGGGGTGGGTGAGGAAGCCGACTCCGACGAAGAAGAGGAAGACGGGGAGAGAGACGGTACGCCATGGTTAGAAGTGTTTGAATCCTCAGACGACGAGGAGAGTTCCTTTAGGGGCTTTCCGCCCTCACCGCCAGTGGGAGAGGACGCGGGGGGTGAAGGGGGCCCTGAGGGGGAGGTGGATGTCAGGGAACTGTCATCGGAAAGAGAGTTGGTGCAGAGGCTCCAGCAGACTCGGAGAGATTCTGCAGCGGAGGAGGGAACCAGCAGGGGGAGAGCAGAAGCTCCGGCAAAAGGGGAGTCGGAGGAGGGAGGGCTCTGGGATACTTCTAGTGAGAATAGTGCAGAGGTAACAAGACCCCCGTTGGCAACTCCCACCCTTCGCCGGAAGCTGTCACGTAGAGAGTCACGAAGGCGCATGTCCGTGAAACAACTTTTATGTTGGCGTAAATTTCGTAGACGCCCACTGTCAGATACTACCAGCGACTAACGGAGTCATGCCTTGGGAGGCTCCGTTAGTGCCTCGGTTTGGCTGAACTGCCAAACACCAGAGGGATCAAGCTTTAACGCACAAGCAGCTCATTATCCCATCACAGTATCTGATATGTTTGGGTGCTAATTCTATAGACAACAAACCCTAGCCCTGTAGAGCACAGCTGAATGAGGTACAGTCCCTGAGGGGGTAGAAGGGGCTGTGTAATTTTAATCTGACCCCCCAGAATCCAAAACTGGACTTGTAGTTTTGGGTAGTCACAGTCGCCAAAATGGCCAACGCAGGAGCACCCAAGATGTGCTCTGAGCAGCTATTGGACTTAAGCAACTTACTGCTGTGGGTCTAGTACTTGCTTCCACTGTGTATAATGATGTGACCACCCACTTTGAATAATGGGTGAGCCTTTCATATGACTCTGATTAATGACTTATACAAAGGAATATCAAAGTTGCTGCCACAATAGAAATAGAATGTAGGCCGCCAGATGTCCCCTGTGAGTTTGCAAAACTAAGCAGTGTTCCTCCTCCCTCCTGGACTTTAAAGAGGGGTTGGATGGCCATCTGTCATGTATGATCTAGTTGAGATTCCTGCATTGCGGGGGATTGGACTAGATGACCCTCGGGATCCCTTCCAACTCTACAGTTCTATGATTCATCAAGATCAAAGTTTGCATCAAATTTAGAAGACAGCGTACCCCCCATTATGCTGCACAGAGATTATCTGCTAAAATAGCTTCCCTTACTTATTGCAAAGCTAAGAGATTGTGAAGCAATGCCCCCTTCGGGGAGGAGAAAATGGCCATTGCTTATTTACATATGTCAAATCATTTCAATGCAAGCACATTTTAAATTAGCATTTGAATAGCACCAAGTTTGAGTGGAACAGTGAACATCTGATTTAAATCAGGCCGCATGATAACGCTAGTTCAGGCCTCTCCCTTGTAAGGCTCATCCAACATAGGAAATCCAGTCTGTATCAGCTCTGAGGAACTTAAGCAGCTCCTGCTATTTTAAAAGTATTGTTATGAGTTTGTGGGTGCTAGACCTCTCTAAATTGCTGGATCAAGTAAGTGTTAGAATTTAATCAAGGCTTGGGGTGCTAAACTGTGTGCTACACTTCTAATCCCTTTACCCAGCAAGTGTTAAAAGGTAATTAAGCCAGGCTAGCTTCCTGTATTGAAGTGATCGCCTGAAATAATGGGACTTTAAATAAAGGTTTATAGAATTGGAAGTGACCACAAAAGTCATCTAATGGTCTCCTTGCAAGGCAGGAATATTTTGCCCACCGTGGGGCTCAAACCCACAACCCTGAGATTAAGAATCTTGTGCTCTACCGACTGAGCTGTCCTTAGATCCAAGGAATTTAGGGGGAAGTCAAATATTTTTGAGTGATGTCAAACTAATCTGGGTGATTTCACACTGGGTGAATGACAACTGTGGTGTTAATAGATATCCCAAACAAAGGAGCACTCGTGCTTAACAAATGGTCTTTAATAAAAAAAATTTTTCTCTTTGCATCCTTCTCGTCACCTTAGATGATTGCTTGGAAACCCGAGTGGTTGGATAAGATTAGTGAAGTGTTTAGGCATCTATTTTTGGCACAAATTAAATTATTCTTTCCATGTTATTTATGAGACCATTTGAAGATAATGGTGCTTAAAGAGATGCATTATGTTTTAGGGGGTTTCAATACAATTATGTTTTGGTCTCTCTTGAAGTCAAACTCAAGATGTGCTTGGCTCCATGTCGGCAGATGCTGATTCTGGAAAGGATGTTAAGAAGAGGGAGGGTGTGTGATGTTTTAATTTACATAGATTATGTGGCGATAGTTTGGAAGAACTTGCAGTAGAAATCATATCAGTAGAAGGACGATCTACAGCTCAGTGGTAGAGCAGTTGCTTTGTGTGCAGGAGGTCTCACATCCAATCCCCAGCATCTCCAGGTATGACTGGGAATCTCTGTTGTCTGAGGTCCTGGATAGGCCACTGCCCGTCACTGTAGACAATACTGAGCCAAATGGATTGTTGTTCTGACTTGGTATAAGGCAACTTCCTTTGTTGGTGCATAACAAACCATAGGGCTTTTGGGCCTTAGGCAGAAGGAAGGGTGTTACTCCTACTCTGCACCTTCTCTTTTTATGGATTCCTGGCAAACCCACAGAGGCTGTTCCTCTTTGTTCCTCTATTTCACACAAGGCTCTTCACTTGCACTCCTTTCGTGCCTCTGCTTTCTTGCTTATGAGTAAATACCCTCCAGCCCTAAACAGCCTTGGCCCAGTATACCTGAAGGAGTGTTTCCACTCCCATCGTTCTTCCCGGATACTGAGGTCCAGTGCTGAGGGCCTGCTGGTGGTTCTCTCACTGTGAGAAGTGAGGTTACAGGGAACCAGGCAGAGGACCTTCTTGGTAGTGGTGCCCGTCCCGTGGAATGCCCTCCCATCAGATGTCAAAGAAATAAACAACTATCTGACTTTTAGAAGACAACTGAAGGCAACCCTGTATAGGGAAGTTTTTAATGTTTGGTCTTTTATTGTGTTCTTAATATCCTCTTGGAAGCCACCCAGAGTGGCTGGGGAAGCCTGGCCAGATGGGCGGGGTATAGTTAAATGATGATGATGATGATATTAACATTCCTCAGGTGAAAATAGGGACATTTCCCACTCTCCACCAACTGACCCTCCTCGGCCCCTGATTTTTGCTCCACCCCCTGCCCTACAGAATATTTCCTGTCTGAAGAAGTGTGACTTCCATCAACAGGACACAGCACACATGCCCTCCACCATCCTGAGAAAACCCCTTAATCCTGATTTTATTTTGTTTTGTTCTTTGGTAGATTTGCAAAATGAAGACACACAAAGCATTCTTCTTCTTCTTCTTCTTCTTCTTCTTCTTCTTCTTCTTCTTCTTCTTCTTCTTCTTCTTCTTCTTCTTCTTCTTCTTCTTGAAAACCAAGACTCCTTGAGCTCCACTCTGTCCCCTCTTTCTTCCTGCCCAGGAAGGCCCTGTCCTTTGCCTGTCCCTCAGATCCAGCTTGTCATGTGGGGCTGCTCCTTGGGGGTGGCCGCCACTCCTGCACTCTGCCTGCTTTTCAGCAGCCTCCACAAGCTGCCCAAGGGAGGAGGCCAGCAGCGGAAATCATGGAGAGGCAACGGGATGTTTCCTCACAGCTGCAGTTTGGAACAAGCACCAGCTCATCCTCCTCCCCGAGGTTGGCGGCATCAGCACTGCCCGTGGAAATAGGGACATTCCAGGACCAAATCAGAAGCCAGGGTGGCTTCTGTAATTCCGGGACTGTCCCTGGAAAACAGGAACCCTTGGAGGGTATATAGAGTAGGGTATTAGGCTCTTACACCAGAGCATTCTTCGGCTTATAAATAACAGGCCTCTCTTCAGTTCAAGAAAACCAGCCAATGAAAGAAGCCAACTGCCCCTGGCTCCAGGGCAAGGCTGCTAATTCCTCTGTGGCTGTTATTGTGGTTTGGCCCTCTGCCTTTTCCTCACGCCCTTCTTTGACATGGGAGGGCTTTGCACGTGAAAGGTTTCAACAAGGTGAGCGATAACCCTTGCACCTCCATGCATTATTTGTTGCACATTGTAGGAACCATTATCTAGTTGTTGTTTACAAAACTATCTATCTATCATCTATCTATCTATCTCTCTATCTATCTAATATGGGGGTTGTTGGGTTGTTATTTTTATTTTGGTTATATATTTTGTGGCTTTATATTTTGATTTTATTCTGTGAACCGCTCTGAGACCTCCGGGTATAGGGTGGTATATAAATTCAATACATTATTATTATTACAGTGGAACCTAGGTTCTCGAACATAATCAGTTCAACTTACTTCTGGAAGTAAGTACCAAGGCATTCGAGAACCAAGGTTTTTTTTTATATATAAATAAATAAACCCAGCAGGTTATACTTCAACAGCATTTCTCCCGTTTGGTGGGGCATTTCCACACTCACCCCTCTCTCTGACTTATGTTGATTTGCAAACCACTTTTCAATCCAGGAAGTTCCCCAAGGCAGCTTATGTCAAATAAGAAAATGCATTGAAATTGATCCTCTTTCCATCCCTTCCAACATAGTATTGGTCTGGGAGATTTGTGTGAATAGTTTTCTTTTCATCCTAGGCCTCTAGGGAGCTGCCAATGTCTCACAACCATATATTGCATGTAGGCAGGACAGCCCACAAATGTTCTTATGTGCCATGTGCTTTTGTGGACTTAGCAACCAAACTCAGGCATCTTTGGAACTCAGTTCTCACATCATCTTTCTTTCTTTCTTTCTTTCTTTCTTTCTTTCTTTCTTTCTTTCTTTCTTTCTTTCTTTCTTTCTTTCTTTCTTTCTTTTTCATCCTAATGTGTGAGACTGTTCCTCTCTCTACACACCATTTTGTGTGTATAGCTTCAGCGAGAAATCAGGGGTTTAATTCATATGAATTACTTCCGGGACCGGTAATTGAAGTTTTCTTGCATAGTGTGAAGTATTATTGTGATAAAATGTGTCTGGGAGAAACAAAATGGGATTCATTGCAAGAACTGGGGTTATAAAACAGAAGGAAAATGAGATAAAGGGACCTGTCACCTCCCACAGCATGGTGGCAAAGAGAGGAGGAAGGCAAGGCAGAAAATGAGGGGGAGACATTTTTAAGCATAAGTGTTCAGGGAATGGGATACAGTCCATTCAGCGTTGTTCTTCCCCTCTCTCGCTCTTTCTTTCCTGCATCATTCACTCGAGACACAGTGTTTATATGTTTGGAAGGAATTTTAATGACTAACCCCTACACTAATGTCATAACATGTGATTGAACTGAATTGCATGATACCATAATGTCATTACACAAATCTATGGCGTTATCACATTTGGTATACAGTGTACAGTTCTGGTCACCTCATCTCACAAAGGATATGGTAGAATTTGGAAATGCTTCAGAAAAGGGCAACCAAGTAGATCAAGGTGATGGAGTGATTCCCCATGAAAACAAGTTTCAATTTGGGGGACTTTTTGGTTTGGGGAATAGGCAGTTTGATAGAAGTTTGTTAAAAAATGAACAGCATAAACACTTTAGCCTAGGTGAAAAGCATCAATGAACTTTAATAATGCTTGTCTAGATGAACAGAGATGTGTATGTGAGTGCCTATGACACAGAGGTACTGTGTACTGTACTAGTCTATTGTACAAAGTGTAAAAAATGTGCATTTATTGATGCACCCACTTTTGCTTTGTTATGGAAATTACGGGGGGGGCACATCTTTAAAGTTAAATATTATACCTGAATATATCCATTCAACTTGACAGCTCAGGGAAGTTACCTAGCTTTTAAAATAATATAAAATCATCTCCTTTCCCAGTTTCCTCCATTCCAAAGCTATTTTCCCCTTGAAAAGGGACTCCAGGAATTTCCCAGAGGTGACAATTGCTGGGCTCATTGTTAGCCAAGGGAAGCCAAATCTCATCACCTGACATGCCTCAGGCTCCAGACATGCAAAGGAACTTCTATTGTACTTTTGGGTGGTGGGTACTTAAGACATATTTGTCTATGCTAATCTTATATCTGAGTCTTGCCCTGGCATGTCTGCTTATGCTAATCTTGTACCAAGGACTTGTCTGGACCTGTTTGTCAAGGTTAACCCCTCCCCTTTTGTGACATGTCAGTGATGTAGCAATGATGTAGCAATGATGCTGTACGAACTGTATTCTGGAATATGGTGGGAAAGTTTTTAAAGTCTTTGTCACCCCATCCTCGGGGTTCAAATTTGCTCTTTGAACCTGTTGCGCAATAAACTTTGGTCTACAGCTATTTGCTCCGGTTGGTGGCGGGACTCCTTCCTTTATTCCACAGGGACCCGCGGGCTCTGCCCGACGAGCTGGGTGACTGAGCAGCCTCACACCTAGATTTTTCCTTAACAGCTTCTAGCCCACCTGCCACTGCCAGGTGGCCCGCAGAACATTTCCCAGGAGGTAATGCAGACCTCAGGTCAAAAATGGCTCCTAACCCTACGTTAGAACATAGTAATGACATGTTGATGTTTGTGGTATTTGTATACTGCCCCCTTAACATATACCTTCTGGGTGGCTTGCAACTTTGTTTAGTGAAAAGTAATTAATTGCCTAAGAACATACGATGAGCTGGCTGAGTCAGGCCAATGGGAATTCTTCAAGCAGGATTTGAGCACAAGAGTTTTCTCCCCTCCTGTGGTTTCCAGCAACTGGTATTCAGAAACATTGCTGCCTCTGATCTTAGAGGAAGAACATAGACATCATTGCTAGTAGCCATCAATAGCCATCTCCTATTTGTCTAATCCAGGGCTTCCCAAACTTGGGTCCCCAGCTGTTTTAGGACTACAGTTCCCATCATCCCTGACCACTTGTCCTGCTAGCTTAGGGACGATGAGAGTTGAAGTCCAACAACAGCTAGAGACCAAAATTTGGGAAACCCGTCTGTTTAAGCTGTCCAGGTTGGTGGTCATCACTGCCTTCCGTAAAGGGGGGCGGTTCCATAGTTTAACTGTGCTGCATGAAGAAGTACTTTCTTTTATCTGTTCTGAATCTTCTAACAGAATTATATTATTATAATATATGTAAAAATGATAGCAGGCAAGGAGATTGTCACAGGCTGGTGATCAAATACTGATGACCAACTGGCTGTATCTCAAATCTGATTTCGGATGTTCAGGTGGCATCTGGCTTCAGAATCGAGAGACTGTCAGGAGGAAGGGCAGGGAGGCAGCAAATGTGTTGCATTGTTAATTTTGCCTTCCTCCCATATGCCCTGAGCAATCATGCCAGAAAGGAGGACAGACCTTATCTCTCCACTTACTTGCATGTGGTTGCATCGAGACTGCAAGATAGTCTGTTCCTTCAGAGATTTAACAGAACAATTTGTTCTTCCTTCTGCTGAGACATCCTGAGCCTCCAAGTTTAAGGTGGAACCCGCTCCTATAACCCAGGAATAAGCACAGGGAGGTTGGGGAAGAGGGGAAAGCTGCATCCAAGGTACAGTCAGCTTTGGGATGATGATGATGATGATGATGATGATGATAATTACAGGTAGGTAGCCGTGTTGGTCCGCCGTTGTTGAAATAAATAAAATAAAATAAAATATTCCTTCCAGTAGCACCTTAGAGACCAACTAAGTTAGTTATTGGTACAGTGGTACCTCGGGTTAAGAACTTAATTCGTTCCAGAGGTCCATTCTTAACCTGAAACTGTTCTTAACCTGAAGCACCACTTTAGTTAATGGGGCCTCCCGTTGCCGCCGTGCCGCTGCCATGCAATTTCTGTTCTCACCCTGAAGCAAAGTTCTTAACCCAAGTTACAATTTCTGGGTTAGCAGAGTCTGTAACCTGAAGCGTCTGTAACCTGAAGCGTCTGAAACCCGAGGTACCACTGCATGAACTTTCGTGTGCATGCACATTCTTCAGATACACTGAAACAGAAGTCACCAGACCCTTATATATAGTGAGAGGGTGGGGAGGGTTTTTCCTCAGAAGGGTGGTGGGAATGGGTGATTAGCTGATAGGTGTGGTAAACCTGTTGATGACTGTTAAAGACTGCAATTGGTCTTACAGGAAAAAGCAAGGGGTGAGAAGGCTAAAAATAGCTTTATCATGTATAATGAGATAAGAATCCAATGTCTCTATTCAGACCAGGTCTCTCCATGGTTTTAAGTTTGGTAATAAGTTGCAATTCAGCAACTTCTCTTTCCAGTCTATTTCTGAAATTCTTTTGTAGTAAGATGATGATGATGATAGGCTTGCAGACTCTGTAAAATTTGTATAGACACTTGGAGAATCAGTGGTCTTTCATTTGGTGACCTTGGCAATTATCAGCACTGCTGGAGATCTTTATTGCTTCCTTCCTTCATGCTTGAGGTCAATTTTTACTGATGTTAATGGGATACATTTTTTGATGACCTCATTGGTCTGGGAGCTGGTGGCCAGTGCTGTGTAAGGAGGGGCAAGTCTGTCAGTTTTGGTTTCTTGCCATTTCTCAGTTTTCCAAGTTCACTTCTCCACAGTTCCACATCAGTTTGCAAAGTCTTTATTTATTTATTTATTTATTTATTTATTTATTTATTTATTTATTTTAAGTCATGGAACTATGTTGGCAATTTAGTGCACATTTCTCCTAATATAGATGTTTTCTTGCACGTAACTTTGCCTAATAATTGCAAAGCAATTTCCCCTAATATAATTCATGTTTGTATTATTTCTATTTATTTCAATGCGAACAAAATTAACAAAATGTATGCGCCACTTTATTGCAGTAAAACCTCTAAGTGGCTTGCAAGAAATATTAAAATTACCAATAAAAACATTGTAAAACAATTAAAAAAAACTTTTTCAAATAATTAAAATTAACAGTAAAGTGGATTAAAACACTTCAGTGTCCACATGTCTGCTTAGGCTTGCCTAAACAGATACATTTTAAGCTCACGCCAAAAAAGTGTTCTGTAAAGGTGCCTGCCTGATTTCAATAGGCAGGGAGTTCCAAAGTGTGGGTGCTCCCACACTGAAAGATCAGTTTCCAACAACTGTGGAATGAGTATTATTTGTCACCCATAGGACTGCCGGTTCTGCAGACTGAAGCAGTCAATCTGTTTTCACTAAAATATGCATTTTGATGCTCACTTTACCTTGCTGTACGCATTTGTGAATCAAAGTATATGCTATGTTCTCTTCTGTATTTTGATATCGGCTGCATTTATGCTTGGATTGTTTTATTGTAAGATGCTTTCTACCTTTTGGGTGGGAGAGAGAAGCAATCTAATGGATAGATAGATGGATAATAGATAGATAGATGGATAATAGATAGATAGATGGATAGAGAGCCAGTGTGGTGTAGTGGTTAAGAGCGATAGACCCGTAATCTGGTGAACCGGGTTCGTGTCTCCACTCCTCCACATGCAGCTGCTGGGTGACCTTGGGCCAGTCACACTTCTCTGAAGTCTCTCAGCCCCACTCACCTCACAGAGTGTTCTTTGTGGGGGAGAAAGGGAAAGGGGATTGTTAGCCGCTTTGAGACTCCTTTGGGTAGTGATAAAGCAGGATATCAAATCCAAACGCTTTTAGATAGAGGCCATGCCGTTGATTGGGTAAAAAAAGGAAATAAGCCCAAACTGGAGAGCTGCCATTTCCAGGAACTTCTTATGGAGTCCTGCTGCAGAAGAGGGTGGGCAGTAGAAAGAGTGGGGAGAAGAATTAATTCTGCTGGAGTGGCTCTCCAGTGAAAGAGGAGGTGGAGAAAACAACTTCTTAAAAAGCAAGTGGAATGTCCCCTCCTAGCCTGCAAAACTTGGAGTGAACAACCAATTGACTCCTCCGCTCAGAAGCTTATTCCTTGCACTTCAGCCCTCCCTGCCTCTTCTCTCTTCCAAAATGTTATTATCTATCACTCTTCTGGCATGAAAAGGGCTAGGAGCTTCTCCCCATTCCTCTCGTACCACTGATAAGCATGACAGGACATGGGGAACCAGGGATGGGATTCATATTTCGAAGTGTTTGAAATGCCATTTACATGTTGCCAGGTGCTGTGAATTTTGATTAGCTCTGGCAGGGACGTTGCTGAGCAGGGGGCTGGGGTGGAGGAAAAAGAAAGAGCCTTGTGTATTGTTGCCTTCATATCTGATGCAAATCAAACAAAAGGGCACGTTTTGAACCTTTGGCTCCTTAAGATCTGGCCAAGGAAGGAGAAGAAGACGAAGGAACAAAGGCAACAATAAGGCGCCGGTCCTGATTAGGACTCCCAGCACGGCAGCAGTGGGGGAAATCTCAAAGCTGTGTAGTATCCACAAGGGACGGGAAAGGAATTAAAGGGAAATTTGTCATTCTGAGCATTTTCTTTCCCTTTCATTGGACTTCTGTGAGATGGTTCAAGTAGCCTTCTTTAAGCCAGATGGGTGTTCCTTTGTAGGAGCCAGCGGGTTTTATGAGGTTGCTTTTTGTTCTTCTTGCAAACGCTGTTTTCTTGCTCTATTTTCCAACTTTCTTCTACAGGAATAACCAGATTTTTGTTCCCACACACATGCCGGAAAGGGAATCATCCTGGCCAGCACATTGCGTTTCTTCCACACTGATCAAGATCCAGGCTGCATACGCACCATGCATTTAAAGCACATTGCATTCCCCCTACATAATCATGGGAACTGTAGTTTGCACCTCATACAGCTACAAATCCCAGCACCATTAACAAACTGCACTTCCCAGGAAGTAATCTGCTTCGAATACGTATGCAGCCCTGGATTTCTGACTCCCAAAGCATCCTGTTTACATGAAAAATTGTAAAAAGAGTTACAGCTAATTTGCCCTCCGATGCTACAACAATCTGTGATTCCCCACATTCAAATCAAAAGGGGGGGGAAGCATCTTTGTTTGCTGCTAGAGATAGATGTTGCCAACAAACGGCATATCTGAATATATGTTTTTGAGATCACTGAGGGGGAAAGAAGTGAACTGATGTGGAAGATGTTTCACAGCCAACTTACACCACCTCCCCAACTACAAATGAGAATAGCTTTTGAATGGGGAGCAATGGCTTTTGCTTGTGCTTCTAAATAAGGAACAGCGCACAGTTACCAGGCACCCTGTGCAATAGCGGACACATCACAGCAACTTAGGAACTTTGTAATAATTCCCATTAGCGAGAAAATTATATGCCAGCAGGTAAGGGTCCCAAGCACAGGATGCCAGGCAGCATCCAGGAAGGCAGAAACAGCTGTGGAAATCAATAGGAAGGTTTTAAGTTCCTGAAGCATCACATTACCTAGGAGGAAGCATCACTTTGATGGGGACAGCAGCTGCCTCTGCATTTCAATGAATGATGCCACTGCATGGCAACACATTTTGTTTGGGCCTCATTTTGGGTACACCTGAAACGGCACGCTTGGGAGTTTTCTTCGGAATTACATTGCTCTGCCACCTTGCAGGATGTGAATCTTTGTCAGCGGAGAGGCCGGTGCCCTGTGCTCATCGAGGTGCCTGCCAGGTACTGGGTACGTGAGGCTGTCTGTGCAAAACAGTCGGCATCCTGTATCCTCCTTGACAACGCAGGCTGGGCTGATTGACAGTGACAGCTTCCCCGGTGCACCATTAGCTGCAGCGCTGCCAGACGGCCTGTGCTCACTTGATCTCTGCGTTTGCCATCTCTGCCGCATGGAAGGCAGCGGGGTTGTTTTAGAGGTGTTCACGCTCCGTACCGATGCTGGGCTAATTACTGGCAACTGGTTCACCAGGCGGGCCTTCCAGGCTCCCAAGATAACAGCAAGAGAGGCAGGGGCTTTCTGAATGTCCTTTTCTTATTTTAAAGGGGGGGCCGCTGCCACCAGCATTCCAGAGCATCACGTACCGGTGCAGCTCAGTGTATGTGAAATATTTCTGTGTTTCCTGCTGACTATAATGGGAAAGAGAGAGAGATGAGAATCCCTCATGGATTCTGATCCACTTCTGCCATTGTTTCTAAAAGCATCACTATGGAGTTCAATGGGACTTACAGTCCGATCCTATGAACGCTTACTGAAATGCAACTCCTATTGATTGAAAAGGGATCTGCAGCCCTATCCTATGTACGTTTACTCTATGTATGTATGTGTGATTTTGGCTGAAAGCAGCACTCGCTTCTGTGGGGCTGCCGTGTTGGGGACTTCGGCCGCCTGAGGCAGCCGTCTCAGTCCGCCTAATGGCAGAGCCGGCTCTGATTATTATTGTATAATTATAAGATTATTGTATAATTGTAGAAGGTTGTGTAATCTTAGGAGGGGGTGTGGCTATGAGGGGGTGTGGCTGTGACTATTACAAAGGGACCCTGCACTTCTGAATCTGCCAATGCACTAGGTTGCTATTGTAGGTTGTTGTGAAGAAGGCAATACTTGCAGTGCCTTGCACTCTGGGGAAGGCTTGGTCATGAGCATATTGGAGCCAGCTGCCCACTCAGAGCTCCACTAAAAGCAAATGGGTTGGGGATTTGCTTTTAAAAACCGGACAGAGCTTTATCGGTCAATTAATCAGGATGGATAATGAGTAAATTAAAGGGCAGAGTCAAGAGAGGTTGCCAGATAGAAAACCAATATGTGCAGGTTGAAAATGTATGCCGTGCAGCAGTTGGGGCTGGGGGAAGGAATCCTGTCATCCCCCCAGGACTGCATTGAAGAGCAGAATCCAGGGGGAGGATGGCATGGGCCATGAAGGGTTAATAATCGTGATAATGATGATAATGTTTGTATTTCTGTCCCACCCATCTGACATGGAGTTGGCTCAGAGCATTGCTGCACGTAGCTTGGCACTGTGTACACCAGCAAACAATGGATCTTGGGGGTTTTAAGCAGGGGGCAGTCCCATCCATATTTGGAGATGCTAGCCAATGAACATGGGACCTTCTGCATGCAAAGCAGATGCTCAAACACTGAGCTAAGATTCCCACCAGACCCCAGAGATTTAATCAATTCTAGGTAGGATTCTAGGTGGAGTTTTAGTGTGTCATATGTGCTATGTTTTCATTGTCTCACAGCCATCCAGTATTCCCTCAGCACGACTTGTTTGAAGCTCATTCTAATTCCTTCCCTGGAAACATCCCCTTTCAAGTGATGGCTTTTCTCCCATCACAAATGCCTTCCCCTGGAGAGCAGGTGGCATCTTCCAGTATCCCACACCACCAAATTTCATTATACACTGTGTGTGGGACCATTTCTAAGTGACTTGCTCACCCTAGCTGCTTTAGGCATCACTTGAGAAGGCAGCAAAAGTGTGTGTCGTTTCTCTGGAAAACAAACACACAAACAAATGGCCTCCGAAATGATTTTGCATGCAGGAAGGAAAGGAAACTTGGAGGAAGTGTTTCCTTCTGTCCTATTCGTGATGGATTTTTCTCTGTGTGCATATTCCATACAAACCATTAAATAATTTCAAACCTCTGCGTTGTCTGAGCTAGCATCCTTTTGGCCAATTGGTTCAATTTAGAAGAGGTTCTGGCGGTTAAGGCTTAAGAGAATAGTTCATTTGTAAATGCCTGAAGTCAGTTTTAAAAGAAAGCGGCTCACTGATAACAGTGAATACTGGCAGCCACTCATTTTTACCTCACCTAAGAGGGATTTGCAGGTTTATACATTTTTTCAAAAGCCTACCCAACCTGTTTTACCAAGGGGTTAGAGTGTGACAAAATACAATGTTTTACCATTATTATTATTATTATTATTATTATTATTATTATTATTATTACCTCCCTTCAACCAAAGATCCCAGGGAAGGTTACAACATTAAAATACATTACAGTGGTACCTCGGGTTACATACACTTTGGGTTACATACGCTTCAGGTTACAGACTCTGCTAACCCAGAAATAGTACCTCAGGTTTAGAACTTTGCTTCAGGATGAGAACAGAAATTACATGGCAGCGGCACAGCGGCAATGGGAGGCCCCATTAGCTAAAGTGGTGCTTCAGGTTAAGAACAGTTTCAGATTAAGAATGGACCTCCGGAACGAATTAAGTACATAACCAGAGGTACCACTGTTTTAAAAACAAAAGCACCTTACAATCACAAAAATAATGTGGGTCCTTGTGAGAACAAAGTCTCTTTCAAATCACACCCAATTGCTTCAAGCAAGCAAGAAAACACCAGAACACACCATAAGAGAAAGGGGGATCATAGAAGTATAGAATTGGAAGGCGCCTCAAGAGTTAGCTAGTCCAGTCCCCTGCAATGTAGGAATTTTCACCCAACATGGGGCTCAAACCCAGAACCCTGAAATTAAGAGCCCTGTGTTCTACCAACTGAGCTATATTTTAGTATTTATCACTGCAATACCATCTTTTTACTTCCTGGCAGGATTCCTGTCCCTTTAACACGATAGACAGAAATTCAGGAGGCCAGCATTTCCCAGGCACAGAGATGCAACGACAGAGAGCTTTACTGATTGAATTTCTGCCTGGCACTCATATTGTTAGCCTTGCAGCCTAAAGGTGTTGCACAAGTTCCCCCTCTTTTGACTACCAAGTGCACATTCCTGTTTGATCCTATCCTCTCCCTTCTCTCTCTCTCTCTCTCTCTCTCTCTCTCTCTCTCTCTCTCTCTCCGCCCATCTCTCTTCCCCACCAATTTTCCATGTGTTGCACTACTTTTGTTTTTTTCCCTGAGCAGCGGGCCAAGAATCATTGTGTTTGCAGGAAGTCTCATTACAGAGCACAGTGTGTTCTTCTGCCCTCTCGCACCACGCCGCATACGGACAGGGCCACACACTGCGTTCCCCCCTGCCGACAGCAAGCTGCTATGGCACCAGATTTGCTGGCGGCTTATAGCTTCAGTCAGCATTTGCTGCTAATGAACCCGCTTGCTTCCTCCTGGAGAGGTTTAGAGAGCCATAATCACACCCTGCAGCTGCGCACTGTGGCTTTGGGGCTGGGAGGTGGCTGAGTTAAGGAGCTGGAGGGAGAGAATCTATGAGAGCCAGGTAAATACACCTGTCCTATGGCTTCTGTTGTTTTTCCAGGTGCCCTTCTTGAACGCAAAAAACTGCTCAGGGAGTTCTAAAGATCCTGCACCCCACACCTAATTGTCCTTTATTCCTGAAGGCATATACTGAAGCAATTATCACCTATTCTTGCTTTTGCACTAAAACTGAGTAAGAAATCAATCTTTGACAATGGTGCCACCCACACTTTTGAACTTCTTGCCTATTGACATCAAGCAGGCAGGCTCCTTCACTGGACTCTTTTCAGCACCTGCTAAAAACATTTTTGTTTTGATGATGATGATCACCATCGTCATTTACTCACCTTTCACTCTTAAGGACCCAGGATGGGTTGCAACATTAAAACATAATGTTAAAAAAGTTTAAAACAACTGATAATTATAAAAAAAATATAAGATGGATCTTAAAAATATACACCTCAAGCCAATCTAGACATGCAGAAAGTTGACATCTGTTTTAATCTGGTTTTTAGCTTATTGTTGTTTTTAATTATTTTTGAATGTTTTGAATTGCTATTTGTAACGGTGTCGTGTTTTTTTGCTGACAATGTTACTGTTTTCTTCTTTTTGTAAAGCGCTTTTGTAAATCACAAGTGGCGTATAAATCTTGAGAAGTAAATAAATATATACTTGTGCCAGTGTTGTTGCTGTTGTTTCAATACTTGGCTTTTCATTGCTGGCCTTCCTCACCATTTAGAACATGCATATCGATAGGTTTATGGTGTGTAACCATGTTGCTTTTAAGCACTGGAGAGAGAGCTTTAGAAATACAGTACATCAACCCCCCCCCGACCCCACCCCCCAAAAAAAAATGCCACAAGAAATTGGCAGAATCACAGTATTCCAATCTGGAGAGTGGGGTGGTGGCCAGTGGATTTTTCATCGGGGTGTGTGTGTGTGTGTGTGTGTGTTGCTGAATCAATGCCCTTTCAGAATGGGTTTCAGATCTTAAACCCTGGCTTCAGGACTCAATGAAAATCTGGTGTTTTCTCACTGGTGTTGCTGGTTTTGGCAGACATCTGGAGCACTACGGCTGCCCTTGCCCACTGGGCCCTCTTCCCCAAATGAGGTATGATAATACCAGCACTAGGGATGAAAGAGAAATCTGTTTTAAATATATTTATACATGGAATTTGATGCTTATGGTGATACAACCAAGCTTTGCTTGCCTTGGGCCACTCATGTACTTTCTTTCTTTTTAACCAACTAATTATATGCATAAAATACATACAAAACTCTCGAAGCCCCATGCAGTACTATATTTCTGCAGCACAGTTTCCTAAGTATCAATATATAATTACTATTTTCACACAGTTGGGTGCAACATTGTGCGTATCTGTTTCTGCGCTGACTGCTTTAGGAAACCTGGAATGCACGTGCATAGAAATACAGAGAACATGACATGTTTAATATTGTGTACAATCGTGTGTTTAATAATGTATGCAGTATGCATGGACTGTTTGGTATTTTTAGCAGAAGCATTTTTTTAAAAAAAACACCCTCACATTTCTTTGAGATAAAGGAGTGAGATGGGAATTAGAAAATACTTGTGCAGATATGTTGCACATCAAGACTTTCAGGAACACCCACTGTCAGGGACTGGCTAGATGAGAAGGAATGGAGGAAACTGCCTGACCAAGAGCTTCCCAGGCAGCAGCGGAGGAAGTCACATGGGTGCCTGGGGCAGCACATCCAGGGACAGGGCAAGCTGCCCATAGGGGTAGGGCGAGGGTGGGGCACACCGTGGGGCCTCCGGAGTCTGGCTGTCTCCTCCCACTCAGCCGCCCTACACCTGGGGTAGACCATGGGGTAGGCAGTGGGTAGACCGTTTGGGCAGAGCGGAGCCTGTGTGCACCCAAGCCAGTGTGTCTCTCCCAGGAGAGATGCATGTTTCAGGCACGCTGCAGGCCCCGCAGTGAGTGCTACCCACCTGGAATTTTGTTACCCCCCTCATTGGTGACACCCGGGGTGGACTGCCCCCACCGGGACCCCTTCCTCCACCACTGCTCCCAGGGAAAGCATAGAGCAGGCATAGGCAACCTCGGCCCTCCAGATGTTTGGGGACTACAATTCCCATCATCCCTGATCACTGGTCCTGTTAGCTAGGGATCATGGGAGTTGTAGGCCAAAAACATCTGGAGGGCCGAGGTTGCCTGCGCCTGGCATAGAGGAAGAAGATATGGAGCCAGACTCTTGGTGGTGGACAACCGGACACACCCCATGTCAGAGGATTATAGGAAGGAGAGCTGATAAGGTTGCTACACAGAAAGCTCTGTGGTTGCAGGATCTGGTGGCAAGAATGGGAAGTGACGGAGATAACTCAGGGGGAAGTAGGAGAAAAACTTAATTGGGAGCATCTTCACTCCGAGAATGGCTGCTTTAGTCCTTTTCTGTGATCATTAAACACTCATAAACTGGTAAGGGACTCTAATTGCTTTGTTCTGGTGATGCATGGCCAAAGGGGGGAGAGCCCCATTTCCCTGACGCCTGACACACCAGAAGAGAGGAAGAGCTGGGAGGTACTGGGAAAGGAGGAAACAAGCAGGTGCCCCAGCATGGAGCAAAGGCAGAAGTCAGCAGCTTCATCACAAGCTCCTCTTGATGGTGTGTCTGTTGACAGACTGCCAGCTCCTCCTCCCACTCCCAGAACAAGGTGTTTACTTCACATAACAGAGCATAGAGCAAAGGAGAGATGGAGGGGGTCCCTTGGGACTCTCCGTAGACAGAGGGAGGGGCCTGACACAGAGGGAATAGAATGAAGTGGGAGGTGCAAGACAGTCTGAGCAACAGTGCACTATAAGGGAGCATATCTCATGAGTCTCCCTATGTTTCCTGTTTGATTCCTTAATGGAACTACTAACTGTGGCCTTGTCTTTTTCTGATCTGCGCTGAATAGTGCTACGTGCCTGTGCTCCCATGACACCCACGCTTAACTGGTTCACTACTTCCATGCAGGATGTCCATGTAGCCCAACCTTCTGGAGTGTCATGAGTTTCCTACTCCATGCTGGCAAAGCTCTTCTATGGACAGAGCTGTAAATCTGCTGCAAAATTTGTTATTTGCAGAAGCAGACGACACCTCTAGAGCGCACATTCGTGGAGAGCCCTCAGCTAACACATTTTCGTCCCAGCGTGCAACTGACACCCTAAAACCAGACCAAGCAGATATGTTTTGAAGCCCATATGTAAGTGCTTTCCTTAATGGAAGCCAGAGACCAGACACCAGTCCCAGGGGTCCATCTGTCAAGCACAAGGAGGCGGTTAATGGCTGCCGAACAGCTGCCACAATGATGCATTGAGCATTGGCCAGTCTCTATATATGTTTTTTAGAAGAACCTTGCTCACATTTTTTTCCCTGGGCATGGCAGCTTTTTCCATTGTGGTGTTACTGCCTTGCTTGCTGTGACTTCTCAGTGTGCTGAAGTGTCATTGTCTTTTCTTAAAGGGGGGGGGGGCTCAGCTGTTTCTATGGCAAATCTGAAACAAATTGGACAGAGTTGCAGAAGCAACATGAGGGATTTAGTGTGTGAATCTGCCATTGTTTTTTTAAAAGACACCAGCCTGCAGATTGTTTCTTTCTTTTTCAGAGTTTAATTTTAAGAAAATATTGATTCCAAACATCTCTTGATGTGCAATTTGTAATTTTCCTAGTGGAAAAGGTCAGGTTTCCTTATGTCTTCCTGCTGCACACCAGCCAGTCTTCTTATGGTTGGAGGTGATTACTTCCTCCACCAACTTCCTGTGAGCTGCTCCCCCTGTTGGTTACAAAAGGTAGAAAAAACTGTGCAGAGCCTTTACACTGGTGCTTGGTTGGCATAGTACTGTAGTCTATTCCATTCACTAGCTGCTGAGACAACCAAAGAAAAAGGAACAAGGAATGAGCAAGAGAAGCATGAGCTTGGAAACTAGAAAGAAATATGGGGGGGGGGCTTTCCAAATCAGGGGTAGGTTTGGCCTAGATGAGCCATTAGTTTGTTTCAGTTGTATACTAGGTGGACCTCAATGGTGAGAGCATTCCACAGTTGGGCAGCCACAAGTGGAAGGGCCTAATAACTATTATTATTATTATTATTATTATTATTATTATTATTATTATTATTATTATTACCCTGCCCATATGGCTGGGTTTCCCCAGCCACTCTTTCCCTTGTTGCCACCCTCCAAACCTCTCTCAGAGGAGGCTTCTGGAGGAGGTTCTCATGTGAATATCAGAGGTTCATTTCGGGAGAGATGCTCAGAAAAATACTGTTCAGGAGGTTCCCTACTTCAGAATTTTACACACACACACACACACACACACACCACTTTTGTAGGGTAACAGTGGAGGGTGCCTGAGACAGGCAACCAGAGAGGGTGACTTTGCACACTGTGCTTTTCCCACTCGTGTTGCTTTTACACTTGAGTAGAATGCCTGAAGAGGGCTTATAGCCCATCTCTTTGTTGGTATTTCAGTAGCTGGCTAAAATCTGCCTCTTCGGGGAGGTGCTGAGTGTTGGTTGAAGGGGGTTGAATTTTGCTTGTTTTCAGCTACTTTTGCTGCTACAGATATCATTATGGATTTTTTTTAAAAAATGTAGCTGTTTTAATGACTGTTGTTACTGTGTTAAACTATTTTGCTGTTTTGGTTTTATTGGTATTTTAAATTGTTAGGTGCTGCTACAACAGTGGAGAATGGAGCCCGGAAATTTTTGAATGACTACACCTAATAATGAATTTTAAGAGGCAATCTGTGCCACATGAGGGCTGGAAGAAAAGAACTCGGCCAACTGCAGAGGAATAATTGGGCATTCAAAAGGCCAATGCAACAATTCCAAAAACAAAGCAGCGTCAAAGGAGGCTGCTTCTGAAGGTGTCCCACTGACTTAAGGATCCTTCAAAATTCTGGTTAATGCAACAGAATCTCTGAGTCATCAGCCTGCCAGTGTCACGAGGAGGGGTTTTTTAGTTGTCTAAAATATGCCATTGATTTGTTTGGGTTGCCTGAGTCGGTGTGGTCTTGTTAAGTCGATGCAAGCTGAGCCCTTTCTGTATACACAGTAATTACCATGTTATAATGTATTATGTTGAGTGTTCATGTGAGCTTTTTGTATGCTTATGAGCGCTATAAGACTTTGAGGGGGGAAGGGATCCAAGTGACTGCAGTGATTTGGAAGAAATGGGAATCTGTTATATTCATGTATTTATTTATTTCCCCCCACCTTTCTTCCAAGGGGCTCAAGGTAGCATCCACATGTCTCTCTGCTTCATTTTGTTCCCCTAACCCTGCTCTACTGAAAGATGGTAGCTGGACTACTCTGGCTCACAGGTAACATGGAAAAGAAACATATCAGGGAAACAGGCTCCACAAACCAAGCATTCTCCCCAGGGATGGACAGATCGGCCTATTTCAATTCTGTATCACTTCCACATATGTTCAATTGTAAATCTGCCCCATCCCGCTTCCGTTTTTTGAGCCTGTCAGAAACAAAACAACACTGAACAATAACTCATGTCTAAATATATTCCGTCTTAAAATATGTATTTTTATTTTTTATTTTAGCTGAAAATCGAGCTGCAAATTTAAGAATTAGCAAAAATGGCTGTCTCTTGTTTGTCGTTATCCCATTCCCAGGGCATCCAATTTTGTTTTGTTTCAGGGGTTCACCATTCAACCACTGAAATAGTTTTGGGCTGGAATGATAGGGTTTTCAATCTCAGTACAGTGGTACCTTGGGTTAAGTACTTAATTAGTTCCGGAGGTCCGTTCTTAACCTGAAACTGTTCTTAACCTGAAGCACTACTTTAGCTAATGGGGCCTCCTGCTGTCGCTGTGTAACCGGAGCACGATTTCTGATCCTGAAGCAAAGTTCTTAACCTGAGGTACTATTCCTGAGTTAGCGGAGTCTGTAACCTGAAATGTATGTAACCTGAAGCGTATGTAACCCGAGGTACCACTGTACATGATGGCTTCTAGTCTCCTATGTCACCCTTTTACTTTCTCTTTCTTTTTACATACACACACACACACACACAGCAACTGACTTTGCACGTAGATCTGGCAGGGCAGCAGAAGCACTAGAGCTCTGAGACAGCCTCTGGGAGGAGAGAACTGCAACACGAGCTGTGAAAGCTCCATCGTGCTTCTGCCATGCCCCCAAAATTGGTGACTTAAAAAAAGAAGATCCCATAGACATGAAAAGGAATAGGTCTAAAAGGGAATAAAGAAACATAATGTTGCTATTGTGATTATTAACATTTGCATACCACTGAATGCCAAAGTAGGCTTCTAAGCAGTTTACATGTATACAAGCCTATTGAACAGGCATTAAAATATAAGCATCCATAATTAAAACACACAATAAAACACAGCAGTGGTAGCTGGTGCCCATTGGGGACTGGTAGGGTGTAAGGCAGGGAACGTAACAGTAAGGGGAGCCAAAACCAATGACAGGCAGAGCCAACTAGCCCACACTTCCGCTTGCCCCCTGCTTTCTAGGTCTGAAAGGTTTTTTGTTTTTGGCACATTCCCTGGGAAACCCCACTGCTTACTACTCAGTTGGAGTAAACATGAATTGGATTCCCAGTGCATTCCCAGAGATTCATTCCTCATGTGCTGATTAGGGAGCAGCCACAGGGTATGAAAACAGGACACAAGATTTGGACAAGATGATCAATGATCTGGAAAGCATGAGAAACGGTTGGAGGAATAGGGAATGCGTAGCGTGAAGAAGAGAAGACCGAGAGGTGAGATGATAACCATCTTCAAATATCTGATGGGCTGTCACCTGGAAGATGGAGCAAGCTTGCTTTCTCCCGCTCCAGAGGGTAGGACCCAAACCAATGGCTCAAATAAGAAGAAAGGAGATTCTGACTAAACATTAGGGCCAACTTTCTGATGGTAAGAGCTCTCCAACCATGGAACAGACAACCTTTGGAAGGTGGTGGACTCTCCTTCCTTGGAGGTTTTCAAGTAGAGGTTGGAGGGCTATCTGTCAGGGATTCTTTAGCTGTGATTTCTGCATTTCATGAGTTGGGCTATGTGGCCATTGGAGTCCTAACTATGAATCTGTTATTCTAGGGGAGGGGGTTGCCTGTCAGCCTTTAAGGTGGAATCTACAGCCTTCATTTCCTGCACATTTGACAGGGCTGGTCTAATACAGCACAGAGGAATCCAGAGACCAACTCTAAAGCATTCACCCCCCCCCCACCCCCCGTGTAGAAGGCAGAGTCAAAAACAAGCTATTAGCATTGGCTCTTCTTCCTCCTGAAATTTTGCTATGATGACAAAGCCATGCATTCCCCCTCCTCTTTTTTTTATCCTACCAACACATTGCTTTCAGAAAGACTGCTTTGCTCTTTGAAGAACCGGAAGACTGTGTGCTATGTTTCACCCACACACTTGTGGTTTTTTTTGTGTGTGTGTCTGTGTGTGTTTGGGGTTTTTTTTGTGTGTGTGTGTGTGTGTGTGTGTGCCTATGTGCTTGGTTTGAAAGCGCCGGGCCAAAGCAGTGAGTCAATGTGAGTGTTTGTTGGCAAAGCATCTCTGGAAGATGTGCACATACCGCATTTCTCTGTTCCTGTTGTACAAAACAAGACAATGGAGAGCAGGTTTTATAGCACAGAGAGTCCATTCATTCCAGCTTCTGGTGTCTCTCCACCCCCCCCCCAACACTTTATTTCTGCCTCCTCTCAGAGACAAAAGATGGTCTCTCTTACATGGTTTCCTTCTCATAATAGTAGAATGAAGTTGACTGGCAGCAGATCAGGACAAACAAGAGGGAAGTCCTTCACACACAGATGTAAGGCGGCAATTCTAAGTAAACCCCCCACTGAATACAGCAAGGCTTACTTCTGAGTAATAGTACAGGATTTGCTCCTGTGAGGCAGCACAATGACTTTTTTTTTAAGTAGTGGAGAAATTTGTAGTGGGTAGGTATGTCTGCAGCTACAAGGCATACTGGCTGAATGGGGGATTCTTGAGTTTATTGGGTTGTTCTTGTTTTTATTTTATCATGTATTTTATGTTTTTATATTGTGATTTTATATTGTGAACCACTTGAGACCTGCAGGTATAGGGCGATATACAAATAATAATAATAATAATAATAATAATAATAATAATAATAATAATAATAGAAACTTCAGACACATTTATTCATATTTTTCCCATTAAATGCATACACCACTTGATTATTAAAAAAACAACAACAAGCAAACTTCAAGGCTGTTTGCAAAAAAGGATAAAACAATACAATGATCAATAAGCATTGACAATAACTCAAAACTTTCAAAAAGTTAAAATGACATCAGTTTTAAATGCATCAACTTTCTAAACATCACGGTAGGCTTGTCTAAACATAATTGGTTTTAGCAGGTGCCGAAAAGAGTACAGTGAAGGCACCTGCCGGACGTCTGTAGGCAGGGAGTTCCAAAGTGCATGTGCTGCCACAGTAACTGATTGAATTCTTACCAATGCAGAACGGGTACTATGTGGCACCTGTAACAGGGCCAGTTTTGCTGATTGCAGCTGCCAAATGGGAATGTATGGGGCAAGGCAATTTTATAGGTAAGTAACTGAATATGAGGCACTAAGGATAAAAACAGAGGAGGCAGTTGCCTCTGTCCCCAGTTTCCAAGCTTCCAGAGACATATAGGTGGCAGATTTTTCCATTGCAATACTTCAGCTTGAATGTAACTAAGACTACCATTCTAGCCTCATTGGGATTTACGTACTTCCAAGCTGATCAGGATCACAGCCCTCACCTTGTTACCATGCAAGGTGACCCAGCGAGGCGATTTTGCATGTCTGACTTGCTCCAAGTGTAGTACGATCTCTCCTTCAACCACTCCCTGCAGACTAACCAGTTGGTCTGAGCAAATGACATACAGAGCTGCAATTTGAGCTTAGCCCCAAGTGTCTGGCCACACTTGTTCTTCACTAAATGAATTGACCTTGTCTACATCCATGAATTCAGATGTGGCATTCCTATATCTTTCGTTTATTTTTATTTATTAAAAAATGCTTGTATACTGCAGTGTCATAAAAAGACTTCAAAGTAAGTTACAGCAACGTAAACATAAAACCATACAATGAAACAATTAAAAGTTAAAAGCAAACATTAATTAACCATTTTGAAGGGATATATTTTTAACTGCCTGTGTAAGCCTGGCAGAATAGGAAAGTTTTCAGCCGGCATTTAAAACTTGGACCAGAAGCCACCTGCTTAATTTCCAGTGGCAGAGAGTTCCACAGGACTGGGCCAGTGATACTAAAGGCTCCGTTCTTTGTTATCAAATAGGTCTTGCTAAGTTGCGGAATTACCAACAATGCTCCTGCAGATGGTCTCAGTGACTGAGCTGGGATATAAGGGGTTCAGGTGATCCCTGTACCTAAGTTGTTCAGGGCTTAGTACATTAATATAAGGACCTTCAACCTGGCTTGTTAGCAAGTGCACATGCATTTCCGACACGTCTCCTGTAAATGCAGCTCCATTTTTTGTGGCTGCATTTTCCGACACGTCTCCTGTAAATGCAGCTCCATTTTTTGTGGCTGTCACTTAAACCTGGCATGGTGGAGCTGAGAAGTAAACGCCACTTAATCAATAGGCCAGCATCTCCCCAGGAGATGAGGGACAGCGGAAACCATGTGCAGTGCTCCACAGCACCCCCTGCTGGGTGCATTACAGTAATTTGCAGCACCGTTTCTCTCCCCCATCCACCCAGGTTTCCTCCATCCCCGCTACTGCTTCGGCATAAGAAAAAGAATGAGAAGCCTGGGATCTGTATAGTCTATTAAAAACTCAGGAGGAAACAGTCAATGTTAGCCGAAGGGGGAAAGGACAAAACTGGCAGGGGGAAGAGAAAAAGCACCATTTCCAGAGATGGCTAAGAAAGTGGCAAATTAAATCCTGAGAATTCAGTGTCTTGTTTGGAAGCACTTCTTTTTAAACAGGTGAAAAAAGAGAGAGGAAATAACGGGAATTTTCTTGAGCCTCTGGTACCCATCCTTTTAAATGTCTGCAACCTGCAAGGCTGCTAAGGATTGCTAGATATTTCTGTATGCCACTAACTGATTAATCACCGGGGCACTTTGAACCAGTTTCTGTGCAGGGATCGACCGACCCTGATTATACAGCTATAGGGACTGGTGCTGCACATGAACCTATTCCTTTTTTGTGCCCGAAGAATACTCTGAGCCTGGAGCATGCACAGCCCATAGTAACTCATCAGGCTAGATCCCCTGACAGTGCTGTCAGCGAGTGCCAGACTTGCTCGCTCGGTCCCCCCCCCCTCTTTACAGGACTGTGGTGCTGTGGGGGTGTGGGGGTGAACTTCACTTCCACTTGACTTGGCCTTTTGTCACGCGGGGATATGCTTTATCAGTGTAACAGAGGGTGCCCTAATTGGCTAAGAACCAGCCCTGAAATGTCACTGTAAGATTTATATCTCTGAGCAACTTCTCCAGCATGGGCTACTGGATAATGGCTTGCAGAGGGAAGGAATCTCAGGTGATCGTCAACTTTAGCTTCCCCATCTGCCTCCTGCTTTCTTCCTTCCCCCCTCTGTTTGCTCTTCTTGATTCTTGAAGCCTAAAGGAACAGTGCAATCCTATATGTTTCTATTCAGAATTAAGCCCTACCAAGTTCAGTTAGACTTCTTCTCAAGTTATAAGAGTGCAGGGTTCCATCCTAAGTTACTTGCCCCCAGCCCAGGGCAGGTGGGGAAACACTCTTCTCTTTGCGTCATTCATCCAGCAGTCAAATGGCAAGTGTGGCTGTAAGATGCTTCTTGCCTGAAGAGGGCTTGGTGGGGTATGTACTGAGCGGAAGAGTCAGTTCAGACTCTGATGTGTGGGCTTTGGATAACAGCACAATTAGGTCAGATGTGCTTTGGGGTTTACCTTGGGTTCTGAGCCTTCTTCAGAAGAATTAAGTGAGGAAAGGACCTTGAAGATCAAACAAGACTGACCACCATGGTCCCTTGAGGACAAACTCTTCTGTTCACTATGAAGAGGGGCTACCTGTGACAAAAGGAGTTGGTGGGATCAGGTAGAATCTGAAGGAAAGAGGGGAAAGGCAAACAACAGTGGAGATGCTAAATAACCAGAGGTATGGTAACCCACATTTTGCACCCCATGACAGAAAGAGTAGTCTTTGTGGGCAGAGGCAATCTGACCTTGACCTTGTATGCTGAGTGATGCAAAGCTGGATGCTCTTGGAGATAATTGTGCAAAACAGGTGGAGGATCCTATTCTTAAAGGATGCAGATGATTGTTGATTTGGTTGCCCATGGATGTGATGCTTGTCGGAAGCAGAGTTTAGTTCTGGTGAGGGCAAAGTGATGGCTGAATGCTCATGTTGCAAGATGGCAAAGAGATATGATGCAGAGATAGGCATTAACATACACCCAGAACTCTGGTTCCTCCCAGACACTGAAGTCAAGGTTGTCTCCTATCAACAAGGATCTGTCTTTCCTTTGCTGTGCTTCTAAGAGCCTGGTGTTGCACGGTCACCTGTAGCGTGAGCCAAAGGGAGCCAAGGGGTTAGGGTCATGTCTGGGTGCTAGCCAGACTGAGCACTGGGGTGACAATGTGGATATTGCATGAGGGACATCAGAGCCAGTAGCCACAGTTGAAGTTGCAGTACCAATGTGGGAAGTAGTAGTGAAATCAGCACATTATCTGCTTGCAACATGGAGGCCCAGTTGCACAGTTCTGCAAGTTTATGCAGCATAGTGGGACATCTGCACCAGCAGATCCTGCTTCTGCCATGACTCATGTAGGTGGCCTTATCCAGGCCACTTCTTGGCATTGCCTCTGCATGTGCAACACAGGGATATGTGTGCTACATTGCCTTGCATCTCAATAAGGATTATTGAGATGAAGCTAGTGATGTGATTTGAAAACTCTTAAGGTGCACAGTATTTCTGTAAGCACATCATTGTGGCCATATGAAACCCAACCCCATCTTTGTTTCCAAGGCAAGTGATCCCTTTCCCAATACTGCAGAGAGGCAACTGTGTTTTGCATTGTCATCTGGCTGTGTTTCAGATCCACCTTATTGGTACGCACAAGGAAAACTGTAAAATGTGCATTCGCTGTGATGAATTAATGTGTACAAATGAGCAACAGCTCATTTCTTCCTCCTCCCTCTTGGAAAGAGGCCCACTTTTATCTGCACTCAAGGAATGCAGCCACTTTGACCGACTTCTGTTACAATACATTGTCTAAGAACCAACTATTACCGAATCTGAAACTCTGGCATTGCATGTTCATCCACTTGGCCCTGATTTAGGCGATCCTGAATTAGCTACGCCTTACTGAGGTTGCTATAGTCAGTCAATATCCACCCCCCAACAAGATCCCCCCTCCCTCCTCTTCTTCCCTTCTCCAAGTGCAGCAACAGTATTGATCTTTCTGGTCAGTTACATAAAGACCATCTGCATTAATCTGATTTAATGGGGATTTAGCTGGCATCAGAGCAAACCTGTTGCTGTCCTAATCTCATTTCAGAAACACACCGATGTTTTTAAATACCATTTTTTTCCACGATTTCTTTGTCTTCCTGCCTCCCCTGGCCATATATCAAATCCATTTTGATCAGAAGACGCTTCTGGCTGCTTTTACTTTATCTCCCTGGTTTCTCCATCTACTTCTCCTCTGAGCCATTATACCCTGCTGCAGGATGTTGTCTTTGGGATTGACTGAACTATGAACCACAAAAACCGCAATACATTTTAAACTCCATTACAAAACCAGGCTCGCTTCATTATATAAGTGGTAGTGAAATGCCTGACAGGAGTAGCCTGTGGGCATTGGAAAGCAGGAGATGTATGCAGTGGAGCTCCCAGGTGCAGCTAGGCTCTCAATGCCTGTTGCTGGGTGGGAACTGCAGGAGGGGAGAATGCTATGGCATGGAGAAAGGAGATAGAGAAAAGTCTTTCCCTCTCTCTCTCTCTCCCTCCCTCCCTCTCTCTCTCTCTCCCTCCCTCCCCCCCTCTCTCTCATAGCACTAGTCAAGGGTTAGCAAACTTTTTCAGCAGGGGGCCAGTCCACTATTCCTCAGACCTGGTGGGGGGGCGGACAATATTTTTTTTGGGGTGGGATGAACAAATTCCTCTGCCCCACAAATAACCCAGAGATGCATTTTAAATACAGTGGTACCTCAGGTTAAGTACTTACGGTAATTCGTTCCGGAAGTCTGTTCTTAACCTGAAGCACCACTTTAGCTAATGGGGCCTCATCCTGAAGCAAAGTTATTAACCCGAGGTACTATTTCTGGGTTAGCGGAGTCTGTAACCTGAAGCGTCTGTAACCTGAGGTGTATGTAACCCAAGGTACCACTGTAAAAGCACACATTCTACTCCTGTAAAAACATGCTGATTCGTGGACTGTCCGCCAGCTGTATTTAGAAGGAAAGGCTCTGGGCCTTAGTTTGCCTACCCATGCACTAGATCTTGTGGACACCCAATGTTGGGAGATTCAGGACAGACAAAAGGAAGGACTTTTTTACGCAGCACATAGTTAAACTCTGGAACTCACTCCCACTGGAGGCAATGCCTTTAAAAGAGGATTAGACACATTAGGCTGTCAATGTTTAATAGCTATGATGGAAACTATGCTACCTCTATAGTTGGAGGCAGTCATGAATGCCAGTTGCTGGAAACCACAGGAGGGGAGAGTGGTCTTGTGCTTGGCTCCTGCCTGCAGACATCTAGAGCCTTGACACTTGGCCACATTATTTTATTTATTATGTTTGTATCCTGCTTTCACTCCCAGGGGCAAATATGGGGTTCCCCACCACCACCACTTTAACCTCACAACAGCTCTGTGGACTTGAGTTAAGGTGCGATGTAGAGATAGTCCTAAGGTCACCAAGAGAGCTTCATGGCTGAGTGAGGATTTGAAACTGTGTCTGACCAGTCTTCATCCACCACTCTAACCAATACATGGCACTGGCTGCACATTCCCATAGAGAGGCTCTCCTGTGCACCAGAAACTGCAGGAATTAATCTTGTATCCAGACATGCTTTCATCTCGACAAATATATCCCCAACCATATAATTATTAAACTATCTTGCAGCATGTTTCCTAGGCTCATGTGCAAAAATATCTCATGTGGCACAGAGGAATTAAAATTTCAGCAATGCAGAGGAATATATGGGAGTCGGTCATTTCTTTTCTTGTCTTGCACCCACAAAACCTCCCATTTCCATTGTTTGGCGCTTTCTTCCACCCACTCTTCCTCCTCCTCTTTCTGAGTTCTGTCCATTTCCACTCCTGTCTCCAGCATGTTTATATCCCCCATAATCCCACAGCAGACTTTGCAAATATAGATCCCATATTTCTGACGGCGAACAGGCACACAACAGGGGTTTGTAATATGTGTTCGTATTATTTTGTGCTGTTTTAACATACAGGCATGCCAGTTCCAATTCTGGAATGTTTATACATTATGAAGCAGGCACCAGAAAGCATAAAAGAAAACTTCAACTCCCTTTAATATTATTGCACATCAAGACAATAAGTTTTAGTCTTCCCTCCCCTCCCCCCCCCTTTTAAAAAGATGTACATATAGAAAGATAATTCAGCTAGCAGTCTTGAGTATTCCGGCTCCCTTATCTGTAAGCTGTTTTGGCTGAGAATGCTGCATATACGTTACTTCCCGCAGTGAAAAGGAGGAACTTGGGGGGGGGGGGAAGAATCAAGTGCCTTTCAGTTGTTGCTGGAAACTGACTCCCAGCAGCTCCAGCCAGCATGACCAATGGTCAGGAAAGAGGCAACAATAGTTCAGCAACATCTGGAGGGCCACACTTCGCCCATTGATTCTCAGTAGCCATTCAGCTCTGACATGAATGTTGCAGCCCCTCTTCTCCCCACCCACCCACAATCAGGGCTGATCACAGAGGCTGGAATTGCTATCCATCCATGATTCCACCTTAGATGGCCAATAGGGCCCTGGTTTCCCTCTGTCCAGGTGACAGCAGCTGGTCCATCCAGCATTGGAAAACAATTGGGCAGGGATGGTGGAGGAAGGACCTATTCTTTAGAGTGAGGTGTGGTGGGCCAGAGCAGGCATCCCCAAACTTGGCCCTCCAGATGTTTTGGTACTACAATTCCCATCATCCCTGACCACTGGTCCTGTTAGGGATGATGGGAGTTGTACTCCCAAAATATCTGGAGGGTCGAGTTTGGGGGTTCCTGGTCCAGAGAGTCCTCTGGCTGCATTTAGCAGCAGCTGTGCTCCATGGTGGGCTAGCTAGTGAGTTGGTGGATGAGTGGGCAACAGGGCATCTGCAGCAGCTGCTACATCTGCCAGCACTGTTCCTAAGGGTGCATCAGGAGGACAAGATTGGAGGTGCTGTTTCTGGATCACGTCTGCATTCCTCCTTGCTGCTCAAAATAGCTGTTTTGGGTGAATGGCATGGCCATGGTACAGTGGCAGCAGAATGCAGCCCTGTGGGCAGCTGCTTGGGCGGGAGGCAATTTGCCAGCCATCTAGATCTGTTGCCTGAAGCAGTTTCCTCATTCTTACAGTACAGCTGCATGTTCACTGAGGCATAAGAACCTGAGAATAATCTGCTGGATTAGGCTAATGGCCAGCCAATTACTCCAGCATCCTCTTCTCACAGTGGCTAACCAGGTGCCTACAGGGAACCCACAAGCAGGACTCAAGCACAAGAACATGCTCTCCTCCTATGGTTTACAGGAACTGGTATTCAGAAGCATTTCTGCCTTCCACCTCAGAGGCCATTGATAGTCCTCTCCTCTGTGAATTTGTCTAAACTTATTTTAAAGCCATCTAGGTTGGTGGCCATCACTGCCTTCAGTGGGAGCGAGTTCCATAATTGAACCATGTGCTGCATGAAGGACTTTCTTTTATCTGTGCTGAATCTTCCAATGTTCAGCTTCATTGGATGTCCCTGAGTGACACTGTTCTCTATCTGCTTTCTCCACTCCCTGCATCACCTCTTATTCACTTTTTCTCTAACTAAAAAGTCCCAAACATTGCAAATCCACATCAGAGCCCAATGGGTTAGTGATGCTCTTTCATAATTTGAAGGCACCTTAGATGGTCAATGCTGGACTGGGCAGAAAATCAGTCTAATGCTGCAGTTTTTCCTATGTTCTTCTGCAGCTGTCATTCTCGTCAGGAGTTTGTTGGTGTTCTAATCACTCCCATTTTTCAGACAAGGAAAGTGAAAAACAGAGGGAAAGGTCTCCTAAGCTAGGATCTCCCAAGCCTAGAAATCCAACACAGGTCCTCTTCATTTCAGCCTACAGCATCTGTTCTATGTCATCACCCGCCTCCCTCATCCTTTGCTCAGGTGGTTGCACTCCAGATTGCTTTAACTACTCCTTATGATCACAGAGGAAGCTTCACCACCCGTTAGTGCCACCAGTCGATTGGAGAGAGGAGGAAATTGAAGCCAATGTAGGGCAGATTTTAATTTGCTGAATGACTGGATATGTAGTTACTGCAGCATACTACAGCCAGCTATGCTTATATCCCTTGCACAGCTGGATTGCTGTCCTGACAGCAGGGAACACAGCACTGTTTTATCCTGGTACTGAAACAATGCTAATATACAGTCATTTCTTTCTCTTCCTCTCCTGGAATAAATTTGGGATTGGCAACAGTTGGGCCTGGATGGCAGGTGCTCTCAGAATAGCATTCATGCAGATGAGATTAGAAAGAGCTTTGCAAGAGATGGGATGCTTCATCAAGCCAGATTTCCCCCTCAAAGCTCAACTCCTCTGTAAGCTGTTCCCTTTACCAATGAAGGTTTCAGTTACCTGTGTAAGATAATAGACACACACACAGAGAGAGAGAGAGAGACACACACACCAACCTTGAGTTTCACAAGTTAATTGTGTGTTCTGCCAGGCAATACTTCCTTTTGTCTCCTACTAAGCCTATTGCTGGTCATATGTGTGTTGGATGAACTTGCATTTTTTTATTTATTTATTAAATTTACACCCCACTTTTCTCTCTCTCCAAGGAGCTCAAAGGAGGTGTACAAAACTCTCCCCCTCTTCATTTTATGCTCTCAACAATGCTGTGAGATAGGCTAGGCTGAGAGATAGTGACCAGTAAGAGGTCGACTAGTGAGCTTAATAGCTGAGTGAGGATTGGAATCCTGGTCTCCCAGGTCCTAGTCCAACACTCTAACCACTACACCACCACTGGCTCTCTTATGAGAAAAGGAAGGAAGAGGGGGGAAAGTGTTTGAGAGCAAGAGATAGAGACACACACACAAAGAGAATTCCTCTCCCTGTTGATACATTTAAAAATCTGTTTTGCCCTCTGTTAGTGGTGTTGTTGTTGTTTCCTTTTGCTGAAGCTTAACCAAGAACGATATCTCTTTCCTTTGTTACTCCAAACCTAGCATGATGCTCATCCACTTAGAGAACAGAGAATGTTTAAAAGGTAGAGTGGGAGGTATTTAGTTGTTTCTGTACCACAGTGGAGGGGAATCTTTTTCTCTCAACGACCACATTCCCTCAGAGGTAATCTGTGAGAGAGGGGGGGGGAGGGATGAGTATCCCCAGAGCTGCAAGCCAACTATCTCTCTCTTCTCTTCTCTTCTCTCTCTCTCTCTCCCCCCCCCCCACATTTTCCCTGTCTCCTTCCCCCTTCCTACAGTGTCAATGGAGTACTGGAGGCACAGATGCCAAGTTGTGCCCAACATTATGGATCCTGGGGCAGTATCCCATCAGGGCATACCATGTCAGGGCAACATCCCTTCAGGCCTCCTCTGGGGCAACATCCCTCCAGAGCCCCATCCCAGCAGACATTGGGGCAATGTAGAACCTTCAGCCCCATCACTCCATCCATTTCAGTTTCCCCCTTCTTCTCTCATTGACTTTTGGAGTTTTATTTTTCATGCTTATTTTAATGTATGTTTGTGTTTATTTGTTTTAAATAATTGATAATTTTCCTTGAGTTGCTGTGGCAAAGAAGTGACTTATAGATTTAATAAATAATAATAACAGCACACCTTATAGCAAGTCAGGATGCTTCTCCATCTAGCATAGAATTGTCTGCTCAGGGGCACCTATCCAGGGATTCAGTCTTTCCCAACATCAAATTGAATCATAGAATTGTAGAGTTGGAAGGGAAACCAAGGGTCATCTAGTCTAAGCACCAACAAGATGCCAGGGATTAAACCCAGGGTTTTCTATAGATATGCACTACTAGCCACAAAATTCAGTTGGGGCCCCAATTCAGCACTTTGGAAAACATCCTGTCTCAGCATGAGAGCTTTTCATAGGCCGTCTGAATTAGCTCAACTTCCATCTGAGTTGACTTTCCCCATTCCCACCCCCACTAAAAAAATAAGGATTGGCAAACTTGCCCCTGTTTGAACTTGTAATTTTCTGACTATTTATCAAAACTTAAAAGCATAATCTCAGCCAAGTGTTCACATTTTTTCTGAGATCTGGGAGCCATATTCATTTTTCTCATTCTAGCATAGAGCCAAGGTCACCCCACAATCTCTTGTATCCAAACCCCACTCTGTTTAATACCAGGTAGTTAATTCTGTAGATAAAGTTAACCAGCTAAACCGACCGGCATGAAACATCGGAGTAGTTTACCGTCATATTTTCATGCCTACCCTTGTGTTATTTGTTCACAAAGATGGATAACCCTCTAACAGATTGGAAATAGCACTGCTGCCTTTAGGATGCTCCCCTCTGATTTATTTAATAAGCAAAATCCTCTTTCACCACCATTTGGTTCACACAGTGAGGACGACCAACACAACGTAAATGAGCGGATATTATCAGCCACTCTTTCACTGCCAGATGGCAAGGTCTTATGCTTCTGAATTAATCTGTGTCATCAGTTATGCTGGTTTAATGATTTCTTGACAATTAGCAGTGTTAATTAGCAGATAATTCTATCAGTCTTTTCTGTAGATGAGACACAACTTTCCACTTTTTGAACCTCAAAAGAAATAAAACTAGGAATGTATGTAATGTCCTTGAGAAATATTGATCGAAACATATTTTGCTCTGCAGAAGGTTCCTTGGATGTTTGTCTTGATGTAGAACTTCCTAATTTTCCACCCAAGTTTGCTTTGCATGTTGAATATATTTGCTGGGAACTATTTGTTGACTTTGCAACCAGTCTCTCAGTGATCTGTCCATGGTCCTGGCCGGGCAAAGCTGACTCAGACAGAATGCCGCTAAGGGCTCCAGCATGGAACAAGATATATTTCCTTGCCCACTGCAACTCTTCCAATTATAGTCTAAAATAACTGCTGTTCCAGTTTTCTATTCTTTGCTCATTGTACCCTGAAACTATCGTTCATGCAACCTTGGAGAGGCCACACCTCAGCAGTAGAGTGTTTTATATGCATGATGAAGGTTTCATGACAACTCCATATGCTTTCTCTGCCTGAGGCCCTGGAGATCCCCTTCCAGAAAGAGTAGAACCAAGTGTGGAAGGCTTTTTGCCTACCCAAGCTTTAAGGGGCCATGTGCCAATGATGGGCAGGACTAGAGGCAAAAGAAGGCAGAGTGACAAATGAGAAATTTGACCTTTGGATGGTAGGCTAGCTTCCATGCACTCACACTGTCCTCCATCCAGCCAACTAAGAACCATGATCAGAGTGAAAACCATGAACCCCTGGCAAGATTCATCTAAATAATATCCATTAGTACCAAATTCTACCCACTGGTTGCCTTCCAACTCTATAGATCCCCTAGGAAAAATACTGCTCTCTCCAGGTACCTGTGTGTTCCACACAAATAGGTTCTGGGTTTCTTCCCATACTCTGGAGCAGATTTGGAGAGGGTGCATGGATGTGTGGGACGAGAAGGAAGAGGGGAAAGCACAAGCAGAAATCATTATAGGAATGGATCTGTTTAGTTGAGGACCACCAAATGATTTTTCTGGCATACTAATTTTGTACATCTGAAGCAAATTTCTGATCTCTAGCCGGTTCTGTATGTTGTTGAGCCAGTGTGGTGCAGTAGTTAGAGTGTCAGGCTAGGACCTTGGAGATCAGGGCTCAAATCCCTATTCTCACTGGGTGACCTTGGGCCAGTCACTGCGTCTCAGCCTGACCTACCTCACAGAGTTGTTGTGAGAGTAAAATGGGGAGAGAGAGAACCATGTACATCATGTACAGAGAGAAGGAGAAGAAGAGACAGAGACAGAAGGAAATTGTACTCAGCTCACCCAGTGTGGACTTTAACCTGTCTCTCTTTGACCCTACTCCAGTTCTCTAACCATTGTGCCACTTTAGTTTCTCATGGCACCAGGGGTAACCAATGTGGTGAGCTCCATATGTTGTTGGACTCCAGTTCCCATCAGTCTCAGCCAGCATGGTCAGTGGTCAGGAATAATGAGTGCTGCAGTCTAGAAACATCTGGAGCATAACACATTGACTAGCCCTGCCATTCAGTACTGGTATTGCAAAAATGACGGTGTGGTGGAGCTTGATCTCAAAGTAAAGGAAGCATGATGCTATGTTGAGCTGCCTTGTTTTCATTGCAGTCTTCCTAACATCCGGTTAATGTCCAGACACCTGAGCTTCTATGCTTTCTGGTACACTCTGTGGGTGTGATGCATGTGCCTGTCTTATCTAGCAGAGGGGGAGCCAGCACAGGAAAGCAGCCATTCTGCATGCTACAGAGCTATTAGGCTCCAGGTGTTCATATATAGATGCTGTCTTTTACTTTTGGCAGTAAACTAGCTATTTGGCTTCGTTGCTTGTTCCCCTCCTGAACCTCTCTTTTAGTATGGTTATTCTGTCTCTCCCCCTCCCCCAACCGCCCCACAAGTTGCTATGGAAACTATGAAAGATGGAGAAATGGAAGCACCAGGGCAGCTTAAAGATATGCCACATCAACTGCCCGCTCCCCCAGTTCACTTGAAGATTATTGCACAGAATGATTATTGTGGTTGTCAGCTAACACCTCCCACCCCAGGTACTCCTGCAGGTTGCTGGGTCAAAGGAAGATGGGAAGATTTCCATTGCAGTTATTTGCTACAAGCAGGTTCCAGGCTGGATGGAATGCACAGCTTTGAGCAATTAGATGGCTGTTGTAATGACAGCCCCATCACATCAATAGATGAACGGGCTGGAGACAAATTTCAGCTACTTTGTTGGTGATGGCAAGGGGTAGCTCTAGAATACAGCTAGGCTATGGTACATCTTGGGATAGTTGGGGATGCTGTGTTGTTGTTGATGGCAGCAACGATGTTTAGCATTATATAGCAATTTTGCTAAGTGGTTCTCATGCATTAGTAATCCTTACAACAGCCCTCGAATTTCTGTTTTTGCTTTTAAGCTGCCTAGTGCACCATTTGGTGGGAAGGTGGGATAGAAATTTAACAAACAAACCATTTAGCCCATTATTACTTCCTCTGTGTTGCAGAAGAGGGGGAAGCCGGGGGAGAGGGGCTTGTTGGCGGAAGAGATGTAGCTCAGCGATAGCTACATCTGTCTGCATGCAGGAAGTCCCAGGTTCAATCCCCAGGACCTCTTGGGAGAGTCGAGAAAGATCCATTTCTTATAGAGCAATCTGAGCCCTAAACTGTCAGCATAGGGCTTGACAGAGCCTTTCTGCTCATGCAGGCAGGGGCAGGCGAACTACACTGATTCGCTGTGCCAGCTCCCAGGTTGGTGCAGTGAAGAGACCCAGGTCAGGCCACTTGATGTAATGCGACAGCAGTACAGCCAGAATCACAGAATGGTGGAATTGGAAGGGACACCAAGGTTCATCTAGTCCAACCCCCTGCAATGCAGGAATGCAGTGGGTAGTTTTCCAGCCCAGCTATGCATTCTCCCAACCATGAAACATCATGATTTAGAGATTTTCAGCTGGCTAAAAAGGGAGGACTAGGCAGAGGAGCACCTCTGCCTCATCACAGCTCCTACAGACCTGTAGAATGGGGGTTTGGATTTCCGCCCTAAGCCCTGGAGAGCTGCTGACAGGCAATACAGCCAGTGCAAACTTTAATGCACCAATTGTCTGGCCTGGCTTCCAATTTCACTAAGGCCTCTTACTGCATACTTAGTGGTGGTGATATCTGAGCAGTGGATTTCTTGGGTCATAGGCTGATGCTCTTGGGTGGCCATTCCTCTATGCTGTCATCAATAGAGAACAAACTGGCCATCTCTCTTGAAGACCCATACCATTATTATTTAAAGAGTGCTGTTACCGCGCATGCATGGGGCATTGCATAATCCTGAGGATTATGCATTTGTTGTATTTAGGTTCCACGTTTTCCTTCAAGGAGCTCAAGGTGGCATGCAGGGTCCTCCCCTTCTCATTTAATCCCTACAACAACCCTGAGGAAGGCTAGGTTGAGAGGCAGTGATTGGTCCAAGGAAACCCAGTGAGCTTCGTGGCAGAGTGGGGCTTCGAACTCCGGTCTCCTAGCTCCATCCCTCTTAACCACAACACCATACTGTACAGCTAATGCTTTAAGAAAAGAACATAGTGAGAGATGAGAGTAGTGGATAATATTTCCAAGTGCAATTACATGTATTAAAGGTGGATCATAGCAGAGAATTAGCGGGGGAATAAGAATTAGTGGCAATAAGAATTAGTGGGGGAAACCCAATAAAAAGTGGGTTTTGATGGGAAAGGAGCCAGGGGACTTCTAGCAACTCTCAATACTTAAGAAACTACAGTTCCCAGAATTCATGGTGGGGGGGGAGTCATGTCAGTTAAAACTGGTATCACAGTTCTTTACATTCATGGTGCAAATGTGGCCCAGGTAAGGTCTCCTAATTTGAGCTGAAAAGGGGTTAGAAATGATGGCTGAGAGGAATGCCCTTAAGTTAAGAGATCACCTTAGCAGGAGTTGACAACAGTTGCTTGTTTATAATTGTAACTCTCCCTGTGCTCACATTATTAGGATAGGCAACAATTTGCTGAAATAAATAAATGAATCTTTTTTTAAAAAGTATATCTATAACAAAGAGTCTTCTGTCATCTTAAAGTCTAAGCATTTATCATGGCATGAGTAGTCTCATTAAAACTTGTACCATAATAATTCTGTATGGTTGTTGTTGTTTTTTTAAAGATGCCATAAGACTTTGTGTCACTGCTGCTGCTCACTACTCAAATGTACCCTTACCTTTGACCCTAAACCAATAAATGTGTGTTGCTTTGTGTGTTCATAGTGTGTATGTGTTCTATAACTTGTTTTCCGCTTGGCCTTTCCAGCATGGAGAGCATTTTGCAGGCGCATTACCAGCATAGCAGAGTTTGCCCTAATTGGCCAAGGATTGGTTGTGAAATGTCAGGGAAAGATTTATTTTCCAATGCAGTCTCTCCAGGTACTAATTTTTCTGTGGCTCTCTGGATAATGGCTGCTGCACACAATAGCCCAGAGACCCTAATCAGAATCTGGGGCTATAATTGGGTTGAAGGGATTTAAAAATCATTAAAGCCACATTCAGGAAGGGGAATAAAAATGGACACCCATCCCCTTCTCCTTTTCCCCTTCCTAGCCCCCCAAAGACTGAGTGATTCACTTTGCATTTAATGAGAGTCTCCCACTGTATGACTTATTATATTCCAGTAATTGTGTTTCAAGCGGCACAGTCCCGTGAGGGGGGTCTTCTCCTGAATCCATAACTCAGGTCCTACCAAGCTGATGGATTTCTAACTCGATGAGCAACCACAAAATCCACAAGCTGCTAGAGGCAGCTGTAAGCACTGTGAGGTCTTGACTCCCACGATATGCCCAAGCCTTCCTTGTTCTCATTACAGGAGTTCCCAGTATGGTGGCCACATGTCCTGCTCTACATAGGGAAGTCCTTGAGTCTATTTGAAGGTCTCTCAGAGGATTCTCTTCTCTTTGAAGGACCAAGCGCCAAAATCATAAGGGAGAGCAGAAGGGGCCTTGGAGGCACTCATCAATAGCTAGCAGCACCTAGATAGTGGACTGAGCAGGTGCATACACCATGTGGTCACAGTCCTCCCCGCTATGATGAGATGCCTTGGAGAAGAGCTGTGGCTCAGTGATAGAGCATCTGCTTTGTATATGGAAGGTCCAAGGCTTGCTCCCTGGCATTTCCAAGTAGAGCAGGAGGACTCTCTTGCTTGAAACCCTGGAAAGCCACTGCCAGCCCATGTCAGTAATGCTGAGTGACACAGAGATTGCTTGAGTGGATTGGACCCTATTTTATTTTTTATTAAGGTTCATTTGTACTTCTTCAAAGCTTCGGGTTCTTCTGAGCCTGCTGATGCCTCCTCCTTGTTTCTCAGTGGTTCTGTATGGTTCCTGTCTTATCGACACTCAGCCACTTGAGTTTGCCATTAGCAGGAGTGATGGTGAATCAGCCACACGCTTAACCCTCCAATTATATGAACAAGTAGCAATCATACATTGAAAGCAAAGCCACAGTATATGGACGTCTTAATAACAATGGAACTGCATGCAGCTCCACTGCCTTTATTGAATATTTTGAAATATAATAAGTGGAATGGGAAAATTACATATCCTATAAAGCATACTTCCGATATGGAGCAGAGCAGCAAAAAGTTTTTAATCTGGCGATGGATTTAAAATCCTTTAAAGCCTTGTAAAGGATTTCTTAAAGGTCATTTGGAGAGTCCTTGTCAGTTTCCGTATTTGATTATTACTTTGTATTCTGTTTACAAAGCATCAAAGTTATATGCTAACAATAAAATAAAGTATAAAATCAAATCCTTTAAAGACAGTGTTGGTGTGTGTGTGTGTGTGTGTGTGTTCTAGCATTATAGGAAAGAAATTGGATTGTATCCAATGTGTAGTCCTACTCAGAACAGACTTGTTGAAATAAACAGATATGGCTAACTTAGGTTCATTGGTTTCAGTGGCTCTACTCTGAATAGAGGTTAGTTGGATATGGCCCAATGCCTGCTGATGTTGGCTTATACAAAAGGTTGGCCCAAGAAGAACCTGTTGCATCAGGCCAGTGGTCCATCCAGTCCAGTATCCTGTTCTCCCAGTGGCCAACCAGATGTCCATAGGAAGCCTGCAAACAGGACCTGAGTCTGGCAGCCTTCTCCACTCTTGCACATTTGGTATTCAGAAACATTATTGCCTCTGACAGTGGAAGTAGAATACAGCTATCCTATCATGGCTGGCAGTCATTGATATCCTAATCCTCCATGAATATCTAATCCTTCTTTAAAGCCATCCAGGTTGGTGCCAGCCATGCTGTTCTATGGGAGTGAATTCCATCTGTTAACTCTGTGCTGTGTGAAGTACATTTTAAGTGCTCTTAACTCATGTGAGCAAACCGTGGGGACACGTGTCACTCCGAAAGGGAAACTTGTTGCAGCATAGCTGTTTGACAGTGCAATGGACCACCTCAGAAGGTGGTGGGTGTTCCTCCATTGGAGGGCTTTTAAACAGAGGTTGGATGGTTGTCTGTCAGGGATTCTTCAGCTGCAACTCCTGCACTGCCGGGGCTGGACTAGATGGCCCTTGTGGGTCCCTCGCAATTCTGTGCCATTAACAGTTCATAGAACCAGCATCACACCCAAATGCTCTCAACCCAAAACTGACGCTTAAGGTGAAGACCACCCTCCCTTCCCCAACGTTTTCTCTCTTCTCAGAGAAATCAACTTGTGACCCACATTTAAATGGGCCTTTGCTCCTGTACTTCAAAAGCGCAGTGATTATTAACTAGACATCCTTATCTAACTGGCTGTTCCACAAGCTCAAGACTTAACTTCCCAGGGGCTGTACAAAGCATTGTTAAATTCCTTAAAAGCCCGTTGAGAGGGTGCACCAAGCAAATGACGTCAGGAGTCCCACCGATTGTGGCGGAAATATGTCTAGGTTTAATTGCCAAGGATTGTTTTTTGTCTCCTGTACAAAAGCAGCAAATCCCCTGAAGCTGGTCAGGACCACAGCTGTTTACGGCGAACAGAGGCTTGTTGCTTATCTCCTTGTAGCAACCTGTCTCTGGGAGATCACGGCTTAATTAACTTGTGCGTTATCGAGGCTGAAATTGTACAGACGTTGCAAAAGAAAAGAAGATTTTTTTTTGAAAAACAGGAAAAGAACCTGAAACAAACAAATAAATAAATAAGTGGAATATAAAAGGAGGGGGAACGAAATTACGAGACCTCAGCAACAAAGCACTGCCAGCTTTGTAGAGAGGTGAACACAGACGGCTCTCATAGCTCCAGACAGAGTGGAAATACTTTTTTGTTAGTTCTGGGGGGTGAAAGGAGGAAGATAAGTTGGTCCTATGAGTGATTTTGAGCCCTTGTTCTCATTTTCCGGTGTGGACTTTGAGGGCCATGTGGAAGGGCCTATAGGGAAAACCTTCTTCGTGGCTGGTCAAAGGGCATCCCTTGCAGAGCGGGCAGGGCCATGCAGGAGCATAAGAACATCAGAAGATCTTGTTGGATCTGGCCCATGGCCCACCTAGTCCATCATCCTGTTCTCACACTGGCCAACCAGATGCCTGTGAAAAACCCACAAGCAGGACCCAAGCACAAGAAGCCCCCGGAGGTAGAGATGGCGGAGGTCAGGTGTCAGGAGATGGAGTCAGTCATAGGTCAGCAATAAAACAATAAAGCACCTGATGTCAGTGAAGTTAACTCTTTATTCAAAGAAACCAAGGCAGCACACGTCTAGTGGTCACAGCAACCCTTCCCGGTAGGTCTTGCTCCCAATGAAGCAGTTGCAAGGAGTTAAGGTCCCTGCCTGCCTACCGCTAAGCCCCCCCCCCACAGTTCCTCCCCCAGCAGCCTAAGGATTTGTTGTCTTGTCTCTCAGTGTTCCTTCCACTTCTTTTTTCTGCATGTTCTGGAATACCAGGAGGAGGGGAGCTGGTCAGTGCAGGAGAGGAATTCCTCAGCCTGCCTCATCTTTGTCTCCTGGACCCCCTCCTCTCCTGCCTCTGAGTCTGAACTGCCCTCTGCCAGAGCTTATTCCTGCTCACTAAACCCTGTTGCCTTTTCACCTCCCAGCATCTTCTCCTCTGAGTCTTCTCCCTCTGAACACTCATTGTCATCCGCCATCAATCCCCTGGCTGTGAGCCTTCTTCCCCTGGGGATTCCCCTGAGGATTCCCCAGCTGGTGCCTCCTACCACTTCTCTGCATCCAGCCAGTCCATCTGATAAAGAAATCAAGAAGCAAGACACATGAAGTCACCTAAGGATAAGGAAAACTAGGCAGCTTCCAAGCCAGGGATGGGGAGTTTCAGACCCTGGGGGTCAAATGTGGACCTTTAAAGCATCTCTAGCTGGCCCTTGGGACTCTTCCACCCCATTCTCCTATGCCAGCCACTCCCCAGAAACAAGCCGTCCCCAGCCCTGCCTTGCACCCTTTTTGAATGTTTATTCCTAGATGGAAATATATCCCTGAACTCCTTTTGTGGCCTGGATGGAGAACAGAGAAACATGCATTAAATGCCCCCAAGGGCGCACCCAGTGAGCTTCATAGCCAAGTGACCATTTGAACCCTGATCTCCAAGGTTTAGGTCCATTACGCTAACCACTACACCACATTGCCTCTCCAACTATGTATTCGTTTGTTGCCTGAAATCCTGCAGCTACTGTTGGGGTTGGGGTTGACACCATTTGATTTTGGCCCCAGTTCAGGGTCATGCATTCAATGCTTGCCAAATGCAGAAAATAATTTGTCCTCCTTAGTTTCCAGCAAATGATGTTTGAAGGTGTCCGGGTTTCCGCCGAGACTAAATGAGAGGGAATTTGCTGCAGGGATTTTTTATTGCAAAGCGGCGTTTGGAGCCAAATGTACTGAGTCACTTAGAGAAAGCAGAGAATAAAAATATGACAACCTTTTCCCATTCATCTCTCAAAGTGCTATAGTTGAAAGCAGGTGAGTCAATCACATTTTTTTTAAAGAGGAACATCCATTTGTATCTAGAGTATTTTAATAAATATCGAGTCTTTTCAGGAAACATTTTCTTTTATAAAAAACAAAAAAACCACCATAAACCTTTCATTGTATGCCAGTTCCATGTCACATCCAGCTTTTTCTCTCTTATTTTTCCTGATGGAAATGTTAACATTATAATTAGCATGTTTTGTTCCTTCAAAAGCATTGTCAAATGGATAATGGTCTGCCCCTCCATAGTACGGTGGTGGCAGTTATTCTGCTTTCCCTTTCTGACAACCACCAAGGTTGAGAAACAGAAGAAGCACCAAATAAGGATTCAAATAAATAAATAAACCCATAATTTATTTATTTTGTAATATTTATGCCGCACTTGACTGTAAGAAGAAGAAGAAAAAGCATCAAAGTGATTTACCAAAATAATAAGATGATAAAATGATTGGTTAAAAGCAATTTTTAAAAAAGAACTATTTTATTTCATGGAATCAGAGAACTTTAGAGTTGAGAGTGGTCCAAAAGTTCATCCAGTACAATTTCTTGCAATGCAGAATTCCATTTCTAATTAAAAAAATTTAAAAAATGTATATAAGTAATATGTATATAGCTATAAACTAAAAAAAACAAACCCCACCATAATCAACAGTCTTCATTCTTACTAATAATGTTGTTGCTTTATTCTTTTTGTAAACCACTTTTGTTGTTGTTGTTGTTGTTGTTGTTTAGTCGTTTAGTCATGTCCGACTCTTCGTGACCCCATGGACCAGAGAACGCCAGGCACCTCTGTCCTCCACTGCCTCCCGCAGTTTGGTCAAACTCATGCTGGTAACCTTGAAAACACTATCCAACCATCTCGTCCTCTGTCGCCCCCTTCTCCTTGTGCCCTCCATCTTTCCCAACATCAGGGTCTTCTCCAGGGAGTCTTCTCTTCTCATGAGGTGGCCAAAGTACTGGAGCCTCAGCTTCACAATCTGTCCTTCCAGTGAGCACTCAGGGTTGATTTCCTTCAGTATGGAGAAGTTTGATCTTCTTGCAGTCCATGGGACTTTTAGGTTTGTTTGTTTTTTGCAATCAGGCAGTATATATATATATTTTTTTTTATGAAATAAGTAAATAAAATGTGATGCCTATGGGCTGTATTCAGTGCTAGACATAAGCTCCCTCAGATCCAGTTCTGGTAGTGTACTGTGAGCAGAAGTTAGTTGGAACACAGCCCTTTGTTATTAAAATGCTGATTATCTTTTGATGCATTGAAATTATTTACTGGCCACTCTTTCACTGGGGCTCTCAGAGGGGCTTACAAACAAAAAAACAAAAAAACAACTCACTAATGTGCAATAAATATCAAACATAGCAGGCCCTGGCAGCCAAGAAATGCCACTCTGCAGCCAGCCTTTATTATGCCAATACAAAAAGGGGGGGTTGTGTTTAACCCTTTAGATGCAGCCGTTTTATGGTGGAGCTCCCTTGCAAGAACTACTTGTAAGAACTGTGGCATTTGGCTGATATGTAAGGAGTTCTTCCCTTGCTCCATAGGAGTTACATTGCTCCTGACAATGTCCTTACTGCTTGGTCTCATAACCAAAAGGAATGACATTAGTTGCCATTTCTGACCATAGCTGTGCAGGGGAGGGATCACTGTGAGCCAGTGTAGTATAGCAGTTAAGAGTGTTGGGCTAGGACCTAGGAGACCAAGGTTCAAATCCCCAGTCCGCCATGAAGCTCACCGGATGACCTCAGGCCAGTGACTACCTCTCAGCCTAACTTTCTTCGCAGGGTTGCTGTGAGGGCAAAATGAAGTGATTGGAAGAAAGGTGGTACATAAACTTAAAAAATAAAATAGAATATATCAAACCCACTATGATAGCCTGCTCACTGTGAGGAGGCACTGCTAGCCAATGGGATGTGTGCTCTTCTGTGTAGGTCTGGCTGCTGTGTGATGTCTTGGGGCATCTATTTTTGCTATGCTCCTGACTCCTGGTAGATTCACACATTGTGGAGATTTGGGCAGAATGGGCTTGTGTGAAGGGTTGCATATGCACAGGGCTAGTGAACCAGCATGAGTTTGGGAAATCTGGCTTTGTTTCATTTTGCAAAGTTTCTTTGTTAAGGAGAGCAGCAAAGACATTCTTGGGAAACTGCATGCAGCATGCCTTAAATATGGCACTTACACCGTGCTATAAATAGTATACAACTTAACCTGCACATACCCATTTGCTAAAGAACACAGCCCCCCACAGAATTCCCAAACAAGCACCAGGCTTTTGTAGGAGACATTTCTTGACACACAAAATCACCTGCGGTATAAAACTAGGTATTATAGATACAAGCCAACTGAAGTGAATGTCCAAGCCTGCTGCTTTTGTGTGTGTGTGTTCAGTGAAATTGTGTTGCCCATAATCTTAATGTTTATCAAACCTTCCTGCTACATATCCACATTGCTCAGATTAACAGCATGAAATGAGCACAAAAACGTTTTCTTTTTAAATAAATAAACAGTGCAAAAGTAGGAGAGTTTATAAAGGCAACGACCAATTAACGTGTGAACGGAAGATGCGTGGTCGCACAGTCACACACAGCACCTGTCAGGGAACTGCCATCGGAGCCAGAGGTGGAGGCAAGGCTCCCAAGCGATGCTGGAGAAGGGCCCAGCAGGAAGAGAGGCAGCTCATCGGCTGGGGAAGGAAATCAGTGTAACACCAGGGATAAAGGGGGGCAGATGGGGGAATCGGTGAGGGGGCTTCAAGACTCCTCGCTGGAGACAAAAGGAAGGAGTCGAAACAAAATACAGTGGTACCTTGTGTTACGGACGCTTCAGGTTACATACACTTCAGGTTACAGACTCTGCTAACCCAGAAATAGTACCTCGGGTTAAGAACAGAAATTGTGCACCAGCGGTGCGGCAGCAGTGGGACGCCCCATTAGCTAAAGTGGTGCTTCAGGTTAAGAACAGTTTCAGGTTAAGAACGGACCTCCGGAACGAATTACCGTAAGTACATAACCAGAGGTACCACTGTAACAAACTTAGTTGGTCTCTAAGGTGCTACTGGAAGGATTTTTTTTTATTTTGTTTCCACTGTGGCAGACCAACACGGCTACCTACCTGTAAAAGGAAGGTCTGTTTCACTCAATTCAGAGGTAAAACTATGGAACCTGCTCCCAAAGGAGGCAGTGAGAGATACCAACTTGGATGGCTTACTAAGAGGATTAGACAAATTCATGGAGGACTATTGATGGTTATGCAGCTGATGCTCTGCCTCTACAGTAATGGAAGGGTGCTCAGCTCCTGCTTGGGGATTTCCAGCAGGCATCCAGTTGGGCACTGTGAGAAGGGGATGTTGAACTAGATGGGCCACTTGCCTGATCCAGCCTACTCTTTACTTACCGTATTTTATTTCATAAAATTTATACACTACTTGATTAGCCTGGATATCATGGTTTGTCAGTGCATGGTGCTGATGACATTAAGGTTGCAGGTTCGATCCTGGTATGAGACAGCTACATATTCCTTCCTTGTAGGGGGTTGGCGTAGATGATTCTCAGGGTTCCTTCCAAGTTTATGATTTTATGATTCTGTGATTGTTCCTCAAAGTGGTTTAGAAATGCCACAATAAACCAGTATGAGTGCTACCCTTCTCAGCACTGGGATATGCACAGTGCTTGCTAGGCCAGAGCCAGCTTTGACTTCAAATTTGCTCCCTGTGGTTTACAAGGGAATGGGTCTTGCCATCATGTTCATGGCAGAATGGCCCTCCATCCCAGTTACGGGTGCTTGGATATACAATGTGCAGGTGTTGGTATGTTAAGCTAAAATATGGTCTCCCCACATTCCTTCTCCATGCTGCATTGCCAATTTGGACAGCGGAGGCTGTACATTCCTCTTGGTTCAGGAAGCTTGTATATAATGCAAATTGGCTTTGCAGAAGAATAGGCTGGGGCACCAGTGCCAGAGGTTTTTTTTTTTTATTTTTCATATAATTATCCCTTTTCTCCCTCTCCTCCTGGTGGCTCAGCAGCAACGGATGCTTCTGTAGATGACCCCGAAAACCTAAATGTGGAAGCTGCCCCTTCCACCATCCGGCATCAGATTCAGCTCCTCTGGCTGATGGCTTTGACAGGCGGGTTTGCTCTGGCACTTTCTCATTTCTAGTTTGGAGCTGGCATGCCACAGGTCTGTGGGGTCCACAGCGGCTCAGAATAAAGTTTAGATCCAGGCTGTGGATTATTCTTGGAGCAGCCCAATCTCCCTCTGCTACGATGGTGGTATTTCATATCGACGGCTCCGCTCCGGCTTGCAGCTGCGGAGCTGCTAACCTTGAACCTCACATGGATAATTATTTTGAAGGCACCGATAGCAGCTCCATAGTTAAGGCTTTATTGAGATTTGTGCTCAAAGCAGGGCTGAAATCCCCCAGCTTCACACTTTAATGATTGAATTCAGTCTCCGGATTTGGCACCATGTCTGCACAGAGGAAAATTGATATTTGTCTGCTCCTTTCAGAGTTAAATTATTGACTAACTTACTTTCTGGAGGAAATATCTAAGAAAGTTCCTTGCAGAAACTCTGTACCCCTTTGTTCCTTGCATTTCCCTGGGTTCTTTGGCATGGATATCCACAACACTCTATTGAAACCTATCTGCCCCCCATCAAAAAAAAAGGAGCAAATATTTATAGGAACATATTTGGAATAATAATGTGAATGTACCCTCAGTTGCAATCTGTGTGATGGAGCAGAGATTCAATGACATTAGTACCTCTTCACCTTACTTACACAGGGTGGTGACATGGTGACCTCAAGGTCAGGGCTGCATGGATTCACAAGTGGAGCCAATCTGGTGCATCCACCATTGCACCCATGCACCCCCAACCTGGCCGCCACCTGAACCGCAGTCCCAGGTAAGTACACTGCAGAGCTATCAGCGTTGAGCTCCAGCCCTCCATAAGGGGAGGGAGGTTATTTTTAGAGCTGTATTAGGTCTGGCAGGAGGCACCAGGAAGCATCACCCCAGTCTGATACACAGATCTCTATCTGCCCTGCCTTATCATTCAGATTGTGGTGAGTGGGTTCATCACAAGTAGGGATAGGAGAGAAATTACATTCAGTCAGCATGTGAAGGTGAATCTACATCATTCACACCTTCTGAAGTGATGTGAGAACTGAAATACAGCCCTGCTTTTAAATTTTCACTTCTCCGAATTTTGCAATGCAGTTCTCCAGCTAGGTAATGTGTACAAAATGGCATTTGCTGGGATAAAGTGTGCATATCAATGCGTATATGTAGCAGTGAAGATAAGATGCACAAATACATTATATTAGGAGAATTGCTTAGCAAAAAAAGGTGCATATTAGTGTGTATATATATATATATATATATATATATATATATATGCGCGCATATAAAGAATAGGATAAATTCACACTAAAATGCTGGTGAATTTCCACAAGGAAATGTGGAGAACTGAACCTAAGACTGGAAAAATGAGAAAGGGAGAGAAATCCAAACTGACAATTTAATCCATCACTCACAGATTCCTTTTCTCAATGGACTTTACTTCATACCACTGACTTGCCTTGGCTGAATCTAAGTCTGGGGAAAATAGGAGAGGGGTATCTCAGACTACTGTGTTCTCTTGCAACATTGCCAGGAAGTCCCTTTCTAAGGGTGGAACTATCTTTGTCTCTCTGGGATGGTCACCCTCCTTCTCCCTGCTCCATTCATTGCTTCAACCCTATGTTTGGTTATAGGTCCTGGAATTCTGCAGTGCAAACTCACATCACAACTGCTTCACTTCATTATAGGCATGCCTAGCTTAGATGTGATTGATTATGCTGCAAAGATGATAGTTACTTCCTGTTTCTTCATCATTGTGGTGCTTTACATCTAGAATCACAGAATTTTAGAACTGGAAGGACCCAATGGTTATCTAGTCCAACCCCCTGCCATGCAGGAATCTCAACACCATCCAATTCAAACTCATACCGAACCCTGCTTAGCTTTGTAAAAGTGCTAACTGTTTTACTGCTGCACTGCTAGGAAGGGATGAATGATCTCTGACAGATGCCCACCCAGCCCCCTGGAAGCAGAGGCCTGGAGTGCAATGATTCATGTCCTTAAAGAAAGAAAGAAATGTCACTCCATATTATCGAGGCAAAGGTGGTTTATGATGTAGGATTCCAATACTACCGTGCTTATTAAAGGATACACTGGAGATTAACAGCAATCAGAAGTTCAGTGGCAGCAATGGAACAATGAATGTGCCAACAAGCTTTCGGCTGTGTGGTGATGACTGTAATGTCGATTTTGTTCTAAGACTGCCATTCTCTAAGAAAGATCAGCATCCTTAGATTTTGTAGGGAAAGAAGCATTTGTTAAGTATAAATAATGCAGACTGTGGGCTATGTGTGATGTAAATCAGTCATTCTGCTGAAAGTTGATGCTTGAATGTTGAATGTGACTGTGAAACTCCCTCCCTCTAGCAGATCACCTGTTTGTTTTTATTGTGAATGGAGTCAGTAGTACTGTAAGCAGATGAGATTTGCAGTCAGATTCTGCTCCAAATGGAATTCATTGTCAGATGGTGGGAGGACATAGGAAGCAAAGAGCTTTCTTAATTGCATCACACTAGTGTGGCACTGTGGGGAACACGGGTGGCGCTGTGGGTTAAACCACAGAGCCTAGGACTTGCTGATCAGAAGGTTGGCAGTTCCAATCCCCGCGATGGGGTTGAGCTTCTGTTGCTCAGTCCCTGCTCCTGCCAACCTAGCAGTTTGAAAGCACGTCAAAGTGCAAGTAGACAAATAGGTACCACTCCGGCAGGAAGGTAAACGGCGTTTCCATGCGGGGCTCTGGTTCGCCAGAAGCAGCTTAGTCATGCTGGCCACATGACCCAGAAGCTGTACGCCGGCTCCCTTCGCCAAATAAAGCGAGATGAGCGCCGCAACTCCAGAGTCGGCCACAACTGGACCTAATGGTCAGGGGTCCCTTTACCTTTTACCTAGTGTGGAATCCACAGTCATCTGCACAAAGGTGAGGTGAATATGAGTGTGCTAAGCTTGGGAAGTCCCTGGGGTCAACTGTGGAAAAGTTGTGCTCATGTCAACTCTCATATGGCACAAAAATAAACATGATGATGTAGAAGATTAAGGTTGCTTTTGGGGTGTAGCTTGGGGGGCACGACCCCAGGAGCACAATTTTAAGGACATGCAAACCAGGAACCAGCTCCCACAGGACACATGCCATTCCATGCCACATGACACATCCTGGCCCCAACCCCAGCTCCCCATTCCTCCTTGCCTGCCACCAGGGGTCTCTGGGACATGGAGCCTGACCTGGCCTGCCCATGCCACTGCACCCCTGGACTCCTGACTGAGTGGCCACCCACGCAGGTCTTGCTCCTTGCTTGACGCACTCCCAGGATGGTGAGCAGGCATGGACAAAGGGAGGCAGGCAAGGGATGACCACAGCATGGCCTGGCCTGGTGCTCCTCTCCATGGATGTCAGGTGGATTCACCCACCTAGGGCCTCATTAACCGGACAAGCTCCCCCATGCATGGGTGGGTAGGTAGCCCCATGCAGCCCCACTTGGCTTCAGTGAGGGGGTACTCTGGTGGCATCGGTGGTGAGAAATGGGCACGGTGGGCTCCATTCTCCCTCCGCATGCCCTGGGCACCAGCCAACCCCACTATACCACTGAGTTGCTTATCAATGCAATGGACTGTAGTTAGTGGCAAAGCCCCTGCTTTACATGAAGAAACAATTTTCATGTTAATCTTAATAAGGCACAAAATAAGGATACAAAAATCAATATCAATAACAGCAGCTACCCCACCCCTGACAAAATAACCTAAACAATGCCACAAGCCATCAGCCCCAGTCAGTACAATCAATGGTAGGTGATTATGTGAACTGTGGTCTAACAGCATCTGGCTTCCCCTGTTCTATGGAGAAGCTCTTCTCCTCTGCTACAAACTCTTCAGTATAATCTTTCTAGGACAGTCCAAGGAGAAGGTATCAGGGCCCTTGATGTCCCAGAACTCTTCTTCCTATGAAGGCATTTGCAACTCTGCAACCTGGGTCTTGACAACAGAGGTCAGATGAAAGTTTCCAAAGGCTGTAATAACACAGGGCAGTGATGATGGCAGTAGAAATAATCAATCACCTAAAAGAGCCCACATTGGCATTTGGATGGGTTGGGATGGAGCCGCACACATTTCCATAGTCATCTGGCACCGTGAGGGAACTTTGTGTTGAGCTGAGCTGGAGAACAAATGGTTCCCCATTACTTATGCGCTTCCTGAAGCTTGAAACAATTGCCATTATCCCACATAATATTGCATGACCTACATTTTTACTTGAAAGCCTCCAGCTAATAATTAGTTTGAATTTCGATTTATAAATAAACACATTCATATTCCAGGTTGTGTGTGTGTGTTGGTTTTTCTTTTAACATCACAATAGAAACCAATTCCCTTCTCCCTCTCTTTTGTTCTACTTTTGTTTCTGCCAAGTGTGGATGGGGGGCAATGAGAGTCCAGGGAATCTTTTTTTTTTTGCTGGTGTGGCTGAAAGGAGAAAAAGGAGGGTTTTTGGATATAATGAGACCGCTGGGCATTATCCTGGAAAACGTCAGGAGCCCCAAGCACTTGGGAGGCTCGTGCCATCTGGATAAATAGGGTTAAGCTCCCTTTTGGCAGCAGTTAGATGGCTCGCTATGGTTGGGCAACTTGGCTTCCTCCAGAGGAGCTGCAGATTAGTAAACAAAAGTACCTAACAGAAGGTACCCAGGTTGGTCAGCTTTCCCAAAGTGGCCTTGGCACACCACATGGCTCCTGTGCCTAGCTGTCCATCTCTGCTCACATTTACTCAGGAATTGGAGACAGGGAAGCACTGAAAAGATGTTGGCATAGAAATTTGGCGTAGGAAGCATATCACCTTGAGCACTTGTACCTGTGTGGAGCTGTTGGCTCTATGTTGCTCCCCTGTGTGGAGAACCACTGAACTGCAGGTGGAAGCCTTTTTAGTGATAAATCTCCAGCTTCTCAGGCTGGTCATTGCTCTCCTGGACAGAAAGGAGCATAAAAATTAAGAAGAACTTCTTGATGGTAAGAGCTGTTCAACAGTGGAATGGACTCCCTACAAAGGTGGTGGACTCTCCCTCACTAGAGTTTTTAAAGCAGAGATTGGGTAGCCATCTGTCAGGAAATTTTTAGTTGTAGTTCCTGCATTGCAGGGCATCACACTAGATGACCCCTTGAATTTTTTCCACCTCTACAACTCTATGATTCCAACTTAACATTGCTCTCTGTTACAAAAATGATGGGGGGGCACATCTTGACAGTTGTTAAATGTTAAAAATATTATGCCAGAATGCATCTTTTTGACTTGACAGCTCAGGGAAGATACCTAGCTTTATAAATCATCAACCCCTTTGCCAATTTCCTCCATTCCAATGCCAATTTCCTCCATTCCAATGCCATTTTGCCCCTGGAAAAGGGACTCTTTTCCTGGCCACCTCCCACCATAATCCCTCAGACACATACACTCCTTCCTTCCCAGGAAATACCCAGAAGTGACAAATCCTGAGCTTATTGTTAGCCAAAGGAAGCCAGATCTCATCACTGAACTTGCCTCAGGGTCTAGACATGCTAAGGAAGTTCTATTGTATTCTGGGTGGTGGGCACTTAAGGGGTGTTGCCTATGCTAATCTTATACTTGGGTCTTGCCCTGACATGTTTGCCTTGTATAACCCTCCCCTTTTTGACATTTTAGTGATGTAGCAATGATGTAGCAATGATGCTGTATGAACTGTATGCTAGGATATGGTGGGAAAGTTTTAAAAGTCAATGTCACCCCATGCTCAGGGTTCACTCACTGCTGTTTGAACCTGTTGCGCAACAATAAAGGATCTAAGTCTACTGACTGCTGTTTTGCTCCAAATTGCTTGGCTGGAATTTCCTTCTTTTACTGACCGTATGGACCAACAGGGGACTTGTAGTCTCTTAACCCAGAATTTTCCTTATCATCTGGAAACAAGGTCTTCCTGGACTCTGGTGGGTTCATTTTTGTTCCTAGCTTTCCCCTAAATCCTGCCTCCATGTTTGTCCTGCAGTTTGCTCCTAAAACAGCAGTGGGCATCCTGTAGACCTCCAGATTTTTTTTTTTATTCCAACTGCCATGAGCTCCAGATAGCATGCTTAGTGACTACGGATGCTGGGAGTTGTAGTCCATCAACATCTAAAGGACCACAAATTCACAATCCCAGTCCTAGATCATGTCCATTAGGTTTGCTCTTTGATCTTGATTCATTCAGTGCTGCCGGTTTGTTCCACAACTGCTGTTTGCTGTCTTCTGTCTGACTGTTACCAATGATCCATTCTTGACAAACTGCAATGCAACTCTCCCATTGAAACAAAAACAAAAATATAAACAGCCATAGTTAAAATAAGCAATAAAACCTATTCCATTAAAACAGCACAGCAAGGAAAACAGTATACTCAGGTCACAAGATCAAGGGAATGCAGGTGTAAACATCCTTAATGAGTGGCGTCCACTCATGGTACCATACAATCTTTGTAGATGAAAGGTCCTGGTTTGAATCTTTGGCTTCTCCAGTTAGAAGAACCAAGTGGCAGGAGAGATTAAAGGTGTCTGAAGAAGACATTGGAGAGCAGCTGCCAGTCAGATGTAGAGAATATTGGGTTATTTGGGCAAAAAATCCTGATCTGGTCTAAGGCAGCTTTCTAAATCCTGCAGAGTCTTCCATTCTGATGGTCATTGATGGATGATATTTTGGGGCAGCATCATGAGTAGGGTCCCCAATAGAGATGGACATATCAGTTTTTATCTGGTCTGTACCAATTTCAGATGTGTTCAGTCATAAGCACATTCCCTCCTCTTATATGCATATAAACATACATACATACATACATACATACATACATACATACATACATACATTCCAGGCACATTTCCCCTGAAAATACATTGCATATAGATTTTCCAATGCATCCAAAACATGTTCTGTATGCATATGCACCAAAAGCACATATCATATGTGTGTGTGTTTTTTTAAAAAAATGAGAACTGCATCACAGAATGTGGATAAGCGTTCGGTCCAAAGGCTATGTGTTCTGATCCCCTGTATTATCCTGGGACGTGCACATTTGGTTGCTTTGCTGAAAGATGTGGATTGGATGAAATTCTCCTCCATCCCTAGCTCCCAACATTTCAGTAAGAAATTGTTCAGGGGTTCCAGGATTGTTGTAGAGTTGTATTTGATTTTGCTGTTAGCATCTGTCTGTCTTGAGAGAGGGTAGAAGAGTGTGCCTTCAGGGGTAAAGTCAAACCATTGGAGAGTTGCAGTGTCTGCTGTGGCTGTAGAGACTGATACAGGAGAGATATGTTGTATTGCAGGTGGGGCAGATGAAAGCATCCAGTTTTGCTGCTACAGGTGCACCAGGGCATTTATTCTCTGTGTTTAAATTGATGCTTAGAATGCCTATGGGAGGAGATGGGTGGTTTTCACTGTGGCTCCTCGCAAATTCTCTAAGATTTCAAATCTAGGTGAGCAGTCATATGCTTTGCCTGCATATTCCGTTCTCCCCTTCCTTACCCGCCCCCATCCCACGCAGTTAAGAATCAGTGTATATGGAAATCCCTGTTTAATACCTACAGAATTCATTTCCAAATACCATCCCTGCATTGGCATTTTGCAGCCAGATTCAGATGGAGGAGTTCTGTGTAAAAGGATATCACTTCCTCTTAAATCTCATCGGCCTTTCCATAGGGGTTTATCGTGGGCAGAATAACTCCAGGTGCCGTTTTTATTCCGACAAATGCCAAATCCTTTTTTTCTTTAAATTTGCTAAGCTAGTTGCCTCAGTAATCTTCTGTGGTAGCAAGCTTTTTTCTTTCCGCGGGCTAGATAGCCACTGTGTACATTTTCTTTATTCCCTCCACATGGTATGTCATATATATATAAATAAATAAAGCTCTTTTTAAAGACTCAGAACCCCGTGGTTTTTGATGGCGGAGGTGGAGAGTCTTTTTCTCCCCGTAGTCTTCCAGCTCTTTAGAAAAAAACATTTTTCAAGGGAAGCAGAGGTTTGAATGCTCTTTGTTTTCACATCAAACAGCCCAATTCTAGGAACTGCTTTGCTGCAAGAACAGCTCAAGGGGTCAGGCAGCAAAATCTACCCCACTGCTAGAACAGAATCCCATCAATGGTGCTGCTACCGGGACCACCTTTCACCCAATTCTTCTGCCTGGTGCACCGTGCGTAAGCCAAAGGAGCCCTTGGTCCAAATTGCACCTCTGGCATGAACTTGCGAGGTTGCCGTAGCTAAGCCACCGCTTTTAGCCTCAGTTTTCCATCCACAGTATGGAATTAAATGTACTGATTTACTTCAGAGGCTTGCCGCAAATACTTCAAACATTTTAATCCATGGCATACATGTTAGAAATCATTCATATTATTAGCTCCCACCTCTTGCACGGGATCCTAAGAGGCAACTGGAGTGGCAGGCACCCATGAGTTGGGTAGATTTAGGCTGCTTGCAGACAGCCTGTTTATTGAGCATTCATCCTGATTTGTTTGCAGCAAGTTTATATGGCATTGTGTCAAGCCAGTGATACCCCATACTTCACAGTGTGTTTGCTAACCAATGTCCTTATCACAGAAAGCCCAGATGGGTTCTCTCTTTTGGGGGTCGGGAGCGGGTTTGTTGCTCAAGAAGTCCAAGTCTACTTAAATTGTACAGCCTGAATTTGCCTGTGTGTGACAGAATCCAGGGCCAGCTCAGGGTGTGTTGTTGCTGGTGGCAGAGCTGCCCATTGAAGCTGCCACCACCCAAAGGGAATGCAGCAGAGTGGAGGATGCAATCCCATCACCAGTGTTGAAGTCAGATCCAGCTGTGGACAGCACTGATTTCTGCCCATAGACTAGGGAGTGGATGCTATCTGGTCCTTTGCTTCTGGCAAAATGGATTGGGTTGGGCCTGTCCTCTTTCAAATCTCTCAACACAGGGCCAGGGAAACTTTTCCAGTCCATGGGCCACCTTCTCTAATTGCAGGGGCATAGCATCCGGGGGCCTGCCGGGACGATTGCAAAGTGGTGCAGGATTGGTTTGGGGAGGTTGGCATGAGAAGGATGCAACAGCCATGTGCCCTTCAATCCCAGCCCCTCAAGGGCGAGGCTGGGATCCAAGGGCACATACCACCCTCCCCAGTGCCGCTTTGCAAGGCTGGGATCCTTCCAACCTCACAAAGCAGCTTGAGGTTGGTGTCACTCTGGCTGCAGCGGCTGGGCTGGCATCCGGCAGGCTCCCTTCGCCATTTGTCCTCCGAGTCCCGTGACCTGCCCCCCACCACACACATGCATGTGCTCCAGGCACCATGAAAACATGCTCCACCACTCTCTAACTGGTAACCTTCAAGGGGTCATATGCAATGGTATGTGGGGCCGGACATACAGCACTCTCCAGCCACCATCCAGTGAGATGCCTTATTTCAGTTCAAGCACACATTGCAGCCAGGTAAAATCACTGGCAGGGGATGGGAAGGGGTTGGCACAAAGCAGATCCAGGGAGCACACAGCTTCAGCAGAGACCTGGGAGCTGAATAGTGAGGCCTGGAGGGGCACATTGATTCCCCCGGGGCCTGAGGTTCCCTACCATTCCTCTATGGTATTATTTGCCACAAACTTTCTGACTTTGTACTGGGTGTGCAAGTAGGTCAGACTCTGCATGGAATCATTTTTCATTAGCACAAGTTGCCTCCTCTGGATTAAAGGGGGTGGGACTGAGTATGCATAGCACATAGGCTGGGCCCCTAAATTCTAAAGCCAGCACAGGGCAACTTGGAAAAAAATGCTGTCGATTTATGGACTCTCCACCCACACAACCATACACAGCTTACTTGGACATGGAATAATAAACGGATTGGTGAGGTTTGTCTCGCCAACAAAGCTAATGAACTCCTATTTCACCCAGCCATGCAGCGAGGAAAACAAACAGGAGCAAATTGAGTCTGGTCCTGGCAAGCGGTTGCTGCAAGATGGGGAGAGAAGGACAATGTCTTGTCTCTCCAATCACAACTGTATCCCAGGGGCCTGAAGGAGCAAGGCCTGGACATGATGCATGTGCTGCAGTAATAAGACATTTGCCGGAGTTTAAAGATCTCTGTGCTCCAGTCCGGATGCATACATATGAAACGATCAAAGTTTTCTGTGACTCCAGAGGAGCGGGCGGCTAATCAGATGTGAGCCTCGGGCATTGCTCAGTGCTGATTGTGCATGGAAACAAATGGCTCTTCTGCTTGCCTCTTTAAAGGATTCCAGAGATAATCCAGCTGGTTCGCCATCCAGGAACAGGAGGATCTGATTTCCTAATGGTCCCTCCCCCCTCTCTTCATTTCAAGGAAGAGCTTGGGAAGCAGGGACTGAAACAGATAGTGTGTTTGTGATTCACCTTAACGCCATTTTTTTGCATTTACCTTTAATTACCGGTAACTTCTTTCCCCTCTTTCATTTGTTTCCTGCTTGGGGCAGACAGGAAGACCCTGCCTATGGTAGCTACTTGATCCAGGCTAGGCTAGAACTTTTCTCCCCAATGTTATAGATATCTAGATGATAGATAGATAGAGATAGATAGATAGATAGATAGATGATAGATAGATAGATAGATAGATAGATAGATAGATAGATAGATAGATAGATAGACAGATAGATGATAGATAGATAGATAGATAGATAGATAGATAGATGATAGATAGATAGATAGATAGATAGATAGATAGATAGATAGATAGATGATAGATAGATAGATGATAGATAGATACTGTAGATGATAGATAGATATTGTCCATTGATGGCAGCATACCAATTACCAACATTCATGGCCAGTATTTTAAACAGAGAATTAATACATTGTGTTAGTTATCACATTGCATTTGAGGTAGGGGTTAATGGCATGCTACAGCTGTGATATGCATTTTGTGACATGTAGCTGCTTGTACTGAATGGCTGTTGTCCATCTAGCAGACCATATTTCTTGGTGCAGGAACTGCTTTTTGCTGAGATAGATCATTGGTCCATCTAACTCTGCCTCCCCCAAAGTCGTGCCCTACAGATGTTTTGGACACCAGGTCCCATTAGCTCCAGCCAGTTATTTATTTAACTCCTGGATTTTTGGAAACATTTATATCCCACCTTTCTTCCATCCTGAAATGGCATACATTTGATTCCCAAGAGGTCACCCATCCAGCCACTGCTCAGACCCATTGCCTGCTTAGCTCCAGCAGAGTGGTGATCTCATGCACCTTCAGGCAACCCCTTGGAACTAACAATATGGCTGATGGTATGTCCAATGGCCAGGGATTATGGGAAATGTAGTCCAGAAACATCTGGAGGATATGAAATTGGGGAAGGCTGCTCTAGCTCAATATTGTCTTCACTGACTGGCAGGTGCAATCCAGGGTCTTAGGTAAGACCCTTTCCGAGCCTGACTTGGAGATGCTGAGGTTTGAACCTGGGTCCATCTACATACAAAGCAGGTGCTTTAGATTTGATCTATGGCTCTTCCTCCTATATGCTTAGTGATGGTCATAATCTGTTGTGACTGTAATTCTGGATCCTTAGTTCTCCTGTCAAGTTTTCCTGGATTGGCTCCACCTTCCAGTCCTTTCAACAGAGCCTCACAGCTGAAAAAGGCCTCATTGTGTTTTGTTTTCTTGATAAGTTATGGCACCTTTCACAGTGACTCAACTTCCCCTGGTTTTCCCTCACCACTTTCATGTCATTCCTTAACAAGTTTCTGATCACTGGAGGTATCTTTAATGTATTTGAATGTATTTGATCACCAACAAATCTTGCTCTCTCATCCTCAGATAAAATATTAAATCAGGCCAAGCTTTTGAAAAAAAAAAATCCCCCTCCTCTCCCTCCAAATATTACACTAGAGTAACTAAAACCTCTCTCTTTTAATGATCACGAACATCAGAGTTCCCACCCCAGCATCTTCTCTTTCAAAGAAAGAGGAAATGGAAAGAAAAGGTAGCACCGTATCGCCCTATAGACACAGCTTCAAAGCCATAGCTATAAAGGATACATTTTCAAAGGGCTGAGTTGATTCAGTGGAAGATGGACCACCAAAGTCTTTTTGACAACATGCTCCCAAGATGGTAGAAACCTGTTGCTTCCCACAGCAGAGTTATTATTGCTCTGCTTAAAACAAATACAGCAATTGTCCTTCTTTAGAGGGAACTACAATAACATTTGCTTTGCCATCAGTTGAGTAGATTTTTTAAAAAGTCACATGATGTATGGCAGGGATCACCAACCCTGCCCCTTCAATAAACCCTGCAAAAGGCATCAGGAAATATCCTATCAAAACACCACAATGCACAAGAGACCTTTGCGTACTGGCTCAGACTCTCCTTCATTAAACAATACCCCCTGAAACATGATGGTGTTTCATTCTGAACAGTAGGGAGGTGCAGAAATCATTTCTCTGTAAGCAAGTGTGGTCGTGTTTGACGTCAGGTCTATGCCCCTTTCTCCTCGTTTAGATGTGGCACCCATTTGGGGTCATGCCACCCCCCCAAAAAAAACACACCTCTTTTAGTGACTGGTTCCCACAACACTTTCTCAACAGTCCAGATGTGCCAACTCCCCTACAAAGCCTGGGACTCTGTAGTGTGCAGTGTTAAAAATGACGAATAGCAGGGCAGACTTCTTTCAGGAGCTATGGTAATTTTTCTGCCTCTTGAAGCTGCATCTGCACTATTCAGTTAAAGTAGTACCCTACCACTTTAAGCAGCCTTGGATTACCCCCAAAGCATCCTGGGAAATGCAGTTTGTTAAGGGTGGTGAATGTTTTTAGCAGACCCCTCACGGAGGTACAATTCTGTCAGTTCCCTGGGAAAGAGGGACTGGTTGTTAAGGCAGCCTGAGAACTGTAGATCTGGCAAGGGAAAAGGGAGTCTCCTAACAACACTCAGCACCTTTAATAGACTACACTTCCCATGATTCTTTGAGGGAAGCCACAACTTTTTAAAGTGGTTTGATACTGTTTTAAATTTATAATGCTGATGGGGCTTGGAGTGTTTTGGTGTGGTCCCCCAGGCTCTGAACTCCTGGCTTTCGCCCCATAGTCTTTAACTTCTGGAGTCCAGTTCTTGGGATAACAGACACTGCCTTAATAGGCAGTGTGTAGTAAGTAGGGATGGATTAATTCCTCAGTATTGGCTCCTCGCCTAAACCTTGACATCTACTCACCCTATTTCTGTATCCCTTTGCAATTTATTACTATTAGAAGCCTGCAGGAAAATTTGTCTGCCTATTGTGTACATTTCTCCCACATGTATATGTTTGTTTGTTTATTTATTTATTTATTTATTTATTTGCAAACCATTTCCCTTAACATGATGTTGTTTTGTGCATAATGTTCAGTAATGTATGTACCTTCATGCACACCTTTTGGTTGGAGAGCAGCACCGCCAAATTTACAAAAATTTACAAAAGAGCTAGCTGTGTTTTGGTTCACCTTTTTGGTTCAGGAGGTGCAAATTGAGTAGATTTGCACAGAATGCAAATGGAAGGTACTTATCCCCCCCCCCAATCCCCAAAGGAAGGCAATGCAAAACCGACAAGCGGCTTCTTTAAATTAACTGTGCAGCCCTTCCCAAAACATCTCCAGACTTCCTTCCTCTCGGCTAACTCAACTGAGTTTGTGACAACTTCATGCTCAATTAATCAGGTTGTATGAACTTTTGCTAGTGAAACTTCCCCGCCCCCACCCTTCCTCTCTCCCCTTTGCTTTCTGCAATCTCATGAGTGGTACCAGCTGGTTAGAAATGCTGCTGGGAGAAAAGCATTGAGTCCCATGCTGGGAAACATAAGGGGTGAACAGAACATAAATAACGTGAGAGAGTTAAAAAAAAGAGAGAGAACAGAGAAGAACAGAGGGAGGCAGAAATGTGAAGTGGCCCTTTAAGCTGGGAGCCTCGAGAGCCCAAAGCCCAAGGAACGTTCCCTCAAGTATTCAAATGAGATTGCAGCCTCAGATTGGTATGCATTAGGCTGGTCTCAATGAAAATTAACATGTAATTGCTTCAAATGAAGTAAGTGAGGAGGTAATCTGTTCTTAAATTGGATTCACAGGATTTTGTGGTACCATAATGCAGCTGTGAAATGAAATATATTTTGAGGATGATGTCCTCAAGGGGAGAGGGGAGGGAGAGATGTCAGAGGGTGGAGGATTCCCCCTCCCTTCACCTTTCGTTAGCACTGATTTCTAAACAAGGGGTAGCTGGGAAGAAGACAGGCCAGCAAAAGCCCCTAAGACAGGCATGGCCAAACACGACCCTCCAGCTGTTTTGGGACTACAACTCCCATCATACCTAGCTAACAGGACCAGTGGTCAGGGATGATGGGAATTGTAGTCCTAAAACATGGCCATGCCTGCCCTAAGAGAACCTAAGAAGAGCCAGCTGCTTCAGGCCAACAGCTCATCTAGTATTGCAGCCTGTTCTCACCCTGGTCCAAGGGTCATCAACCTAAGACCCATGGGCCTGAAGCAGCCCGCAGAGGTCTTTTGACCAGCCCACAATTCCCTCCCCGAACCAAGTTGCCCGCTCGTGCACTCTGCTAAACCAGCGCAGTGTGGCACAGGGACTTGCTTCTGTGTCACCGAAAATTGTGTTTGCGCGCGCAATCTGGCCCACAGAGGGAACTCCACAGGGCTGATCTGGCCCAGGCAAGATAAACCTTGCTGACCCCTGCCCTGGTCAATGAGATGCTAATGGGAAACCTGCAAGCAATATTCAAGCACAAGAACACTGTTTCCTCCTGCAATTTCTAGAAACGTGGAGGCAGAACATAGCCCATGAATTTGTCCAATCCTCTTTTAAAGCCATTCAACATGGTGCCCATCACTGCCTCCTGTGGGAATTAGTTCCATAGTTTAAACCTCTTAAACTAATACCAAGGAATCTTTGATCTGCCTTGACCATCACAGCTGGTATACGCTGGTATCCTGCTCCACTTGTTCTGTTTGTATAACTTCCTTTGCTGTGGTTGAATGAACATGAGTCTTTGCCAAGTGGTAAAATCCAATGGTATGCATATAACACCACTTGCTTGTATCACCCTACCAAGTGGGTGAGGAGAATCATATCACTCGCCTGATTCTCCAGACTTCCCATCAGGTGCTAAAGGAATGCGGGGAGACTCTCCTGGCCATTTGGCAAAACAACACAGAGATGTTGTGTACCTGGAGATGATGAGGATTGAACCTGTGAGCTTCTGCACCAAGGCAGATGATCTACCATTGGGCTACAGCCAGTGTGGTGTAGTGGTTAAGAGCGGTGGACTCGTAATCTGGGGAACCAGGTTCATGTCTCTGCTCCTCCACATTCAGCTGCTGGGTGACCTTGGGCTAGTCACACTTCTTTGAAATCTCTCAGCCCCACTCACCTCACAGAGTGTTTGTTGTGGGGGAGGAAGGGAAAGGAGAATGTTAGCCACTTTGAGACTCCTTCGGGTAGTGATGAAGCCAGATATCAAATCCAAACTACTACTACTACTACTATTCTTCTTCTTCTTCTTCTTCTTCTTCTTCTTCTTCTTCTTCTTCTTCTTCTTCTTCTTCTTCTTCTTCTTCTTCTTCTTCTTCTTCCATTTAAGGCAAACTTACACATATCACCCTAGTATGTGTGTGGTTCTTCTAATGAAATGAATGCCTCCTTCTGGGAAGGGTCATCAAGAAAGGGCCTTTAGAAGAAGGTTAAAACTCCCTCTCCCTAGTCTTACCAACCTCTTGCATGGAGAGTTTGCCAGTCCTGGACTTCCAGCAGAAGAGCCAGTGAGGTAGACAGCACCCACTGCTTGACTGATGCATTTCATTCTCTGAATCACAAGTAGGGATTGCTAATCACCCTGCTGCAAACTTCTGCGCTAATATTTGCTTCCCTCAAATTTCCATGGTGGTTGGTCAATCAATGTCTGCCCCCCCTCCACCCCCAAAGCAGGAACATCCAAATTTGATTGCCTTTCAGGCACAATTGGGCTGCGTCTCTAGTTGCTGTGTTTACAAACCCAATTTCTTTTTCTTTTTTGCAACTCAGGTGAGCGTAAGCCTCACAGCGGGGTCAAGGTGAGACTGAATTAACCGATGCATGCAAATATTTGGAGGAAGGCAAAGGAGAGAAGGAGAAATGTATCAGCATTGACTGGGGAGGAGGCTCAGGTGTAGAACACGCACGATAAATATTATCGGTACTAATGGGACATGCGCAGGCAGATGCCACGGGAGTCAAAATCAAACAGGAGGGACCTGAGGGGACGGATGTCCCTGGCACTCAGCCATCTGCTACCTGATCTCTCTGCTATATCTCAAATCCCTACATCCCTCTGCTCTTCTGGATGCCAGAGATTGGTATTAATGCAGACCCCGCTGATTTAAATAATAACTCCCTTTGTTTGCACACTTTGTGCTGATGTTCTCCCACTGCGCATGTGTTGACTAGTTCCAGCTGCATGTCTGATAAGAGATAATGGACCGTGCAACCTGGACTCAGGCCCCAGGGTGGATCTCTCTGAGGGTACTTTTGTTAGCACGATACCAGGGATGTTTCTCTGCTGTCCCCGGAGAGCCACACAGCCATGAATCCAAAATAAGTGGATTAAAAAAGGGAAGTCAATCAAACAACGGGGCAGCTGCGGAGGTGGCTGAATGTGTGCAGGACTCAGGTGGCCCAGATTTATTTTCTTTTAATTTCTTTTATACCCAATAGCAAACTAAGATTTTGTTAGTCATTCTCTGCTATATCCAGCTCTTAAAATGAGGATTTTCTCTTTGGTTGCCTAACAGTATAGATTACATCCAGAGCTACTCAGCTTAGTCCCATTGAAATCAATAGGCACAAGTAAGTTCATTGCTTTCAATGGGTCTACTTTGAGTATAGTCAGAATTGGGTACAGCCCCCAACCCCCCTTCCCTTGCCTCTGTATTTTTCTTCATTTGAGCCCCCAGAAATTTGATTTGAGCTCCAGAGATCTACACTTACAGTGAAATGATAATAAAGGGGAGTGTCTCTTGCTAATGGTTCCTAGAATCATAGAATCATAGAGTTGGAAGAGACCACAAGGGCCATCGAGTCCAACCCCCTGCCAAGCAGGAAACACCATCAGAGCACTCCTGACATATGGTTGTCAAGCCTCTGCTTAAAGACCTCCAAAGAAGGAGACTCCACCACACTCCTTGGCAGCAAATTCCACTGTCGAACAGCTCTTTCTTGTAGTTTGGATCCATTGCTCTGTGTCCGCTTCCCTGGAGCAGCAGAAAACAACCTTTCTCCCTCCTCTATGTGACATCCTTTTATATATTTGAACATGGCTATCATATCACCCCTTAACCTCCTCTTCTCCAGGCTAAACATGCCCAGCTCCCTTAGCCGTTCCTCATAAGGCATCACTTCCAGGCCTTTGACCATTTTGGTTGCCCTCCTCTGGACACGTTCCAGTTTGTCAGTGTCCTTCTTGAACTGTGGTGCCCAGAACTGGACACAGTACTCCTGGTGAGGTCTGACCAGAGCAGAATACAGTGTCCCTATTACTTCCCTTGATCTAGATGCTATACTCCTATTGATGCAGCCCAGAATTGCATTGGCTTTTTTAGCTGCCGCGTCACACTGTTGGCTCATGTCAAGTTTGTGGTCAACCAAGACTCCTAGATCCTTTTCACATGTACTGCTCTCAAGCCAGGTGTCACCCATCTTGTATTTGTGCCTCTCATTTTTTTTGCCCAAGTGCAATACTTTACATTTCTCCCTGTTAAAATTCATCTTGTTTGTTTTGGCCCAGTTCTCTAATCTGTCAAGGTTGTTTTGAAGTGTGATCCTGTCCTCTGGGGTGTTAGCCACCCCTCCCAGTTTGGTGTCATCTGCAAATTTGATCAGGATGCCCTTGAGTCCATCATACAAGTCGTTGATAAAGATGTTGAATAAGACCGGGCCCAAGACAGAACCCAGTGGCACCCCACTAGTAACTCTTCTCCAGGATGAAGAGCAACCATTGATGAGCACCCTTTGGGTTCGGTCAGTCAGCCAGTTACAAATCCACTGAGTGGTAGCATAGTCAAGACTGCATTTTACCAGCTTCTTTACAAGAATATCATGGGGCACCTTGTCAAATGCCTTGCTGAAATCAAGGTAGGCTACATCCACTGCGTTCCCTTCATCTACCAGACTTGTAATTCTGTCAAAAAACAAGATCAGGTTAGTCTGACATGACTTATTTTTCAGAAATCCATGCTGACTATTGGTGATCACAACATTCCTTTCTAGGTGCTCACAGACCAAGATGATAAAGGGTTTGGAAACCAAGCTTTATGAGGAATGGTTGAGAGAGTTGTGTATGTTCAGCCTTGAAAAGAGGAGAATGAGAGGAGACGTGAGAGGCCTCTTCAAATATTTAAAGGGCTGTCACATGGAAGAGGGAGCATGCTTGTTTTCTCCTGCTCTGGAGGGTAAGGCATAAACCAATGGATTCACATTACAAGAAATAAGATTCTAACTGAAGATCAGGAATAACTTTCTGACAGCATGCGCTGGTAGATAGAGGAACAATTGTCATGAGAGAAGGTGGAGTCTCCTTCCTTGAGCTTTTTAAAGAGATTTTGGATGGCTATCTGTCATGCAAGATGTAGTTGAGATTCCTGCATTGCAGGGGGTTGGACTAGGTGACGCTCAGGGTCCCTTCCAACTCTACAGTTCTGTGATATAAAGCATGTGTAGAGTTTATTCTCCATGGCATCTACAGTATCTCTAGGGCCAGGATCTTAACTCCAACAGCATAAAGTGACAGCCGATGGAGTATAGCGGCTAGAGCACTGAACCTGAACCACTGAGCTTTGAATCCCTGCTCAGAATGCATGCTGATTCCTCCTTGATCTTCACAACCCTGTGAGGTAGATCAGGTGATTTACAACTATACTAGCATTCTTTTTTTTTTTCGGAATGCAGCTGACACATACCTTCTTTCTATCTTCCAGCTCTTCCAGCCTTACATACAATAATTCTTACTTTTCTGGCTCTGAATAAATCTATTCAGGATTTATTTATTGGGGAGTGGGAGGGGAAATCCCACCATTTGGGCTGGTGATTTCCCACTATGTAATAGATTGGATGCATCACTCTTGAGCATGGCAGTTACCAAGCTCTGTATCTGGTAAAAACAGTCTCCACCCCTGGATTTCACATGTTAAATCCAGGGGAGCAGGAAGATTTCTGTGGAAACCCCAATAAATCATATTCTAAGAATTAGAGTCGAGCCAAAATGACTCATATGGTGTGTACTTGTATGTGAGGTTAACACAACACAACACATTTTTGTTAGTGCCAAAATACTTCATTTTAGAGAGATCCCCCCCCCCCAAAATGGGAGGGAAATGAAATGAAACTCCATTTTTGACAGTGCCAGCAACTACCTCCCCATTTCAGTGGCCTTCCCATATACTTGCATCTTAACAAGAAAACCAAACAATACACCACTTTTTTTACCTTGCCCTCCTCCTCCAGTGCCCTCCTTTACCCATCAGATAAAATTGTGGTGCTATCCTGATTGGATGGGTTAAACTGACTAATCCAATAAGAAGAAGGAAATAGCAGCTGTGGGAGAGACTGATGTTGACACAGGATGGGGAGGAGTGTTGAGTTATTATTTTAAAATTGAGAGGAACTTTTTACTTTACTCCTCCTTCACTGTCTGCACATGCTTTCCAGAAGCAATGTTCCAGAGCACTTTAACAATCAATCCAATTCACAGAGAATTCTGGGAATTGCAGCTCTGGGAGGGGAATGGGGGGGGGTCTCCTAATGACTCTCAGCACCCTTAACAAGCAGCAGCCCCAGCATCCTTTGGGGGAAGAAGTCATGTTTAAAGTGGCATTGTTGTGCTTTAAATGTATGGTGTGAATGTGGCCAATGACACGTTGCAGAATAAACCTAGGGGAAAACTCTAGAGGGGCCCTAGGAGTTGGGAAAGGAGTGACATGAGCTCAAATGCCTTGGAGGAGGGGGAAGCTGGAAAAGCCTGTGGAGAGAGGACCTTCCTTGGCCCAGATGGGCTGATTTCTGCCTCACGACCCAGCTGTGCCACCTTCCTCACCCCTCCCTCTTCTGACTGATTTCCCGCCACCAATTCCCATGACTCATCCATCAAGGTTGAGAATATGTTGAGCTTCTTAGCCAGTGCTTCTTTTGAAAGGACTTAATCTCCCACTGCTCAGAAGCTCTCCAATTTCAGGGCCTGTCAAGAAGCAGCTCGGAATTAGATTCCTAATGCCGCATGTCGCACAAGCGCACACAGTCGTGCATGCACTATATGGGAAGGCAAGCACAAGGAGTGGGTGTCCCAGGCTGCCTCTGCCTGCGGCACCAAAAGCCTTTGCCCATCTCTCTGCTTTACAGGCTTTGCATCAAGCAAATCCAGGGCAGGCAGGCAGTGCAGTTGCTCAGCAAAGGACAGGAAGGGGGCTTTCCCCTGTACCACTGCATGCTGAACCCCAAGTTTGCCCTTTCATCCATTCACTTCCCAGGAAGAAAAAGGAATGGTTGTTGCTGTTAAAACCCAGGATTCCTGCCTCTTGATTCTTACTGCAACATGATCCTTACAGCCTTAAGCATGAGACATTTGCATTTAAAATAAAATGCAACCTGAGATTTGGTTCTTACAAGCTGGATGTCTGAGCTTCAGTAAGGGGCTGTGGAGGAATCCTAGGAGCCGAGGAAGCTGCCTTAAAGGAGATCAGACACTTTGTCCATCTGGTATTGCTTGTTCTGACTGGCTGGTATAAATGAGGAGCTCCAGGGCTGATCAGGATGGCAACTGTAACACCCAGCTTGTGGCATTGTCCCACTGACCACCGCAAACCCACACCCAAAGCTGCTATCAGCTTCCATTGTCACCAGTGGAAACATTTCTCCTGGGACTGATAATGGTTTTGGGAGCAGGATTTTCATTTGGACTGTGGCAAGGGGGAACATGTTAACCCCATCCTTCCCATGCATCACTGTCCCAATCTTGATTTTGGTTACTATTTAGTATTTACTATTTAGATTTTGAATACTTCTGTATATTATGTGCCTTAACATGTGTCAGAGCTGCCTCTAGGTCCCAGCTCACAGAGGACCAACGCTAGTCTGTGATAATGTACAAAAGTCTTTATTGAAGTTCAGTTTCCATTTCCAAGCCACAGCGTGCAGCTCTACGTCTTAGAACCTAGACCGGCGAAGCTCCGTCTGAGTCCCCGCCCCCTATACACCAGTTTAAGACTCTAGCCTTACTCCACCTCTTCCGTTGTTCTTTCCTCCTCTGGGTCCGTCTGCCCCCCGGGGTTTCCTCCTTTCTGGACTCTTCTGACGCTGACTCTTGTCCCTCCTTCCGGTGGGCTTTAGGACCTGGCTCCCTATCCGGGCTACCTGCTGTGCCGCTCGCCTGTACTTTTGAACTTGGCGCGCGCGCCCAGCCGGCAACCTTCCTCTTGACCGTTTCCGCACTCTCCGATGGAGGCGTGGTCAATCGTGACTCATCTCCTCTCGCTGGTGGTGAGCACACTGGTCCCGATACCTGGGACTCCTCCCCCCCCCACTGCGCTCTGGTGGGGAAGCTGGTCCTGATTTCCAACTGCTGCTCTGGGAGTCCCCGCTGGCCCCTTCCTTCTGGGGTATCCCCCTTGGCACCCCCCTTGCCCTGGCCATCAGCACCCCCTTCTGTGAATCTTCCGATTCGCTGAAGAGACTCAGGGAATTCCTCGGACCACTGTCATCGCCTGCGCTCCCCTCGGATTCCTCCCCCTCGCTCTCCATTTCCTCCCTCTCCTGTGCCTCTGCTCCTGAGCCCCTGACAACATGATTAAGAAGACATGAAGTTTGTTCCTGTGGCAAATAGGTTTTCCATATAACACGCTGCCTGAGATTCTTTCCACTAAAATAGCATATTGGATAAATTTTGGGTTGGATTTGCAAACCTAGTAAATTCGAACTTCTCAAAACAATGCGGAACCTGGGCTTTAGCTTTTTTTGTAATTTGGGATTCTTCCAATGTATGTTGTGATACATTCTACATGAAATGTACAAAAAAAATGGGTATATTAAGAGGAAGTGTGCATAAAAATGCATCCATAGCTGAAAATGACAAGCAAAAATACATTATATTGGGGAAATTGCTTGCAAAATGTGTATATTCTAATATGCTGATGTTTAGTGACGTTCTATAAAAATGATTTGCAAACTGATGTGCAAATTTATTGTGTGAACAGAACTTGTGACTGGGAAACTGAGAAAAAAAAATGAAATTGACAAATCTCTATCCCTGAGCTGGATTGAACCCATGACCTTTTGCACCCAAGGTTATGGTTTGCCACTGAGCTATGGAAACCCCATCTGTAGGTTTGGGATCTTGGAGTATTCTTGAACCTGCAGACACACTAGCTAAATGAACTTCATTAGGTCTTTGGGAACTGACTTAGCTTTCCTAGAATATTTTCATGATTGAGCAGCAGCTCCCTCCTTTGGAGAATATGGGGTGCATGAGCTCTCTTCCCCAAAAAACTTTTCTGGATAATGCTAGTGTCCCACAGCAATCCTCAGAATTTTTATTATTATTACTATTATTCCAAACAGAAAACTTTGAAATTGCCTGTAAGTTTGCTTTGGGTGGCAATGGAAACTCATAAGTCACTCTCATCTTTTTCTTTTCTTTTTGAATCATTTCCTCCCCTATTCCCCCTGTGCCATTTCTCTCCACTTTTGCATTTCATTTTGTACATGGTGGCGTTGAAGCGGTTACCTGCTCCTGAGGGTCATCACTATATATCACCCAGGTATCAGCTGGAGGACCGTGTGCCTCTGCCAACGCAGAGCTGTCAGTGGATTTTACAGCTTCATCTAAATTTCCAAGTTCGCAGCAAGGACAAAGGGGAGTGCTGAGGTGTCTAACGACAGGAGAGGGAGAGGAGGGAGCTGTGTTGAAGATCCCATGAGCTTTTCACCAAGGAGACATGTGAAGGGCAAAGGCAAGATCGCTTCCACCCTGCCAGGTGACTCTATTCCCCCCCTCACCTGTGCCCATGGGCTAGTTTCGTTTCTCAAGGCTTTGGTTCCTGTGGGATGGCAGGCAGGCTATTACAGCAACTTAACCAAAGTCAGAACCTGTCAGCGAGACCTTGGCTGTGTTGAGGGAATGGATGGAACAATTCAGCACAGTGGAACATCAGAAGCTGTCTTATCCCGTGTCAGACCATTCGTCCATATAGCTCAGTACTGTCTGTAAATTCCGGTGAAGCCATTGATGCACAAACAGCACCCAGCTCGCTACCCAGAAGTGATGGTGCCTGGTATGAACTTCTCTTTCATTGCATGATGGGAACTGGGCTGGGATTTCACCTCTGGAAACTCCTGGCTAGACAGGTGGCCAAGACCTTGTGGACTTGATGCAGGAAGGGTGGGGCATTTTTGGGTGCAATTTGAAGAAAGCTTGCCGTCTCCCCACCCACCCTCCAAAAAAGATTTTGACCTCCTCTCCTGAATTGCAATGAGAACAGCAATCAGAGGGCTAATTTTGCTTTGCTCTTTCCCCGGGCCTGATTAATATTATTCATTCCCTCTGTGTCCTGCTGGGTTTGAAACATGTTCCATAGCCCAACTTCTGCAGGTGATTTGCATAAGAGGCAACAGCACACCAGGAGGAAGCATCTCTTGCACTTTGATCATTTGGTGTCCCACCCATCCCCCTCACTTCATTCATTTGTGGGGAAATTGGGGTGTATGCAGGAAGGGGAAAGGAGCTGAGGAACTCTGTGTCAAAGGCACTAAGGCTTGGCTGGGAGCCTTAGGATCATCTTCTGCATCTGGTGACTGGCTTGGTCTCTTAAGGGAGATGGGGTGTGATCAGGGCTCAGGGTCATCTTCAGGTGAGGAAGGGAATAGCAACATATGGCTTTGGCCAGTGTGTCTTAGAATCATAGAATTGCAGTAGAAAGGACTCAGAGGACCATCTAGTCTAATCCCCTGCAACGCAGCTGTCCCATCTGGGGATTGAACCTGCAGTCTTGGCATTATCAGCACCATGCTCTAACCAACTTGTCTTGTGGGCAGTATAAATAATAATAAACAGAAGAAGAACCTGCTGGACTGGGCTAGTGACCCATCTGGTCCAGTATCCTGTTCACACAGTGGCCAACCACTTATTTATTATTTATTGTTAAGGAGCCCAGAGTGGCAAACAGATACACAATCTAGAAGCAAAAGCACTCTAAAACATTTAAAACATTCTAAAACCATTACAATCAAAAACATCTAAAAGCGGTTTCAGTTAAAAACATTCAAAAGGCAATTATGTCTAAAAACATTCTTCTACCTGATGATCCCTGGGTTGCATGGAACAGGGTAATTGAGCCACGAAACGTCTGGGTAAATAAGCTTGTTTTTATATTCTGCCTTGTGGTTATTAATGATGGAGACAGGCACACCTCACTAGGAATGGCATTCCACAACTCGGGAACCAACGCAGAAAAGGCCCTGTCATGGGTCAGTGCCAACTGGGCAGCCTTCTAGTGATGGTACCACCAACAAGACCTCACTTGTCTATTGCAAGGGGCAAGATGGTTGGTAGGTTGTTGATGGTCTCACAAGCAGGGTCTGAGTGAATGCTACCCACTTGGGATTCCCAGCAACAGGCATTCAATCAATCATTATCAATCATTTTATTTGTATGTCGCCTTTCCAGATTTAAAACCACACTCAGTTCAGAGGCACACAACCGATGGCACTTATATACCCCTCTATCCAGAGAAGCAAGAGACAATATCAGAGTTCAAGAACACATTCCAGCCAGGCAGAAATCCCTGAAAAAACCCTCACAAGGGAACTGAGTGGCACCAGTAGTGGTTGCACCCTGGGTAAATGGTGTGTGTGTGTGTGTGTTATAGAGAACCCCACGTACCAGAGAGAGAAGCTTGAGAGGCAAGAGTCATTATCTGGGCCTGAGATTATTCACTCCCTGGAACAGGGTATTTCAGGGATTGCTTCTGTGCTATATGCTCCTACCACACTGGCACTTTCTGAAACAAGATGTGAACTGAAACCCAGTCATCCTTTGAAGTTTGCTGTTCTCCGAATTTTGCAACACAGTTCTCCCACCATGTAAGGTAAAGGTAAAGGTACCCCTGCCCGTACGGGCCAGTCTTGCCAGACTCTGGGGTTGTGCGCTCATCTCACTCAGGAGGCCAGGGGCCAGCGCTGTCCGAAGACACTTCCGGGTCACGTGGCCAGCGTGACATCGCTGCTCTGGCGAGCCAGAGCTGCACACGGAAACGGCGTTTACCTTCCCGCTAGAAAGCGGTCCCTATTTATCTACTTGCACCCGAGGGTGCTTTCGAACTGCTAGGTTGGCAGGCGCTGGGACCGAGCAGCGGGAGCGCACCCCGCCGCGGGGATTCGAACTGCCGACCTTTCGATCGGCAAGCCCTAGGCGCTGAGGCTTTAACCCACAGTGCCACCCGCGTCCCAATCTCCCACCATGTAATGTGTCCCAAAAATGCATATACTAGGCTGAAATCTGTATGAAATGCATATATTGCTGAAAATAACACACACAAATGCATTATAATGAAGGAAATTGTTTTGCAAAAAGATGAACTTATTGGAGAACTTCAACCTGCTGGTGAATGTTCATAAGGATTTAAGACGAACCAGTGTGGAAATGGGGATAGCTGAATTTAAGTTTGGAAAAGTGAGAAAGGGAAACTGAATCAGACAGGTTCATTCACCTCGCTCTGACCAGGGCTCTGTGGGCAGTGACCTTGGATCAGGCCTTCTCAGTAGTGGTATCCCAGCTCTAGGCTTGACGGCCTGATGCCTCATCCTGTGAATTTATGTGCCAGCCTACAACCATTTCATTTGACCCGTTTCATTTCAAAAGTGGGTTGTTTTGTTTTGTTCTCAAATTGCTTTTAGTGGTTTATTGTTCTGCTACTGCTGCTTACTCTTTTGCTTTTAAGAAATGTCAGGCTTTTATGACATTTATGTTTCTTGGTAATTTTGGTACATTTCATTTTATTTTGAATGTGTCTGCCACCATGCAATATAAGCATGTTGAATGGCAGAATAAAAACACTGTAAGAAAATAAACAAAATGATCTTACCAGGATTATATGTCCATCACTTCTTCAGGCTGGTTCCCTCCTTCTGCAACATGGGGTTAATAATACTGACCTGCCCCTGCAGGGCTGTTGTAAAAATGGGTGAAACAATGTATGTGAATGCTGTTTGTTAAAGCAGTGCAATCTTATTATGTTTACTCATAAGTAAGTTCCATGTAGGATTCTGTACCAACTGGTCCACTGCTGTCTGCGTGGAAGTTGCTAAGTGTGATGGATCTGTAGGTCTAGCAGGACCCAGATTGACAGGAGCCTCTCACTTGATATCCTGTCAGCTAAGGCCATACATGGGTATCACAACCAGTTAGACTAAATTCCCAGATCTGCCTTCACTGAGCAACAGAAAATAATGCATTTACTGACTCCATCTGATCCACGGGAATGCAGAAGGAGAATGGCACATTGGAACGGGAGAACAAATGAGCTATATCTAAACTGGCTGATCAAACTGAGTGGCTACCTCCAAAGCCTTTCAGTATTGTTGTAGTTTTTTTCCGGGGGTTATTCTGGATGATGCCCTGAGTCCCTTCCTGTTCTTGGGATTTTGTACCCAGTGAATGTTCAGATCTAATGGAGGGTTCAGTTGTTGAACTGGTCAGATAGTGACCATACCTGGCCAGTTAAGTGTCCTCAGCAGCATCCCAAACGAAGGAGTCAGGTTGAGAGAGCTACAGTCACCTGGCTGGTAGATAAAAGGACAATAGCCAATGCAGTGTGTGAGAGCTCAGCTAAGGAGCAGAATGGAAGCTGGATACACAGAGACCTGCTTGCTCTGTGCTGGATCCAAGGCTGCAACTAATGGAGAAGCAAGATCTGTTGGAGACCTAATGCTGTGAGGCCTTCCTCCATCCCATGCTCAGGTTGTAGACATGTGAAAAGAAAGCCGTATATCCTTAAGACACGACAAGTCACCAGGAGACTGAACACGTGCAAGTACTTGGAATCCCTGGAGTCTCTTGCTTTTTGGAGTTTGGGGCAGCATGTAACACCATATTGTTTCGTTCTTAAAAAAACGTTGTTCAGTTAGGGAAGCTTTCTTTAGAAATTTCTAAAGAATGAGCAAGACCTGTTGGAGTCGTCTTCTGTGACACTTTGTTCCTCTTCCTGGACTGAATTGACTCTCTTGCTAGTGACTTTTCTCCTTTTATTTCCCGACGCAAAACACTACTTGTTGGCCTTTCTCTCGCTTTTTCCTCGTTGCCATGGCTCTGCAGAAGGATGTTTTGGTTTTTTTATGATTGTACCTCTATCTTGGTCTGTGCATGTGAGTGTGTGCCTCCCCCCTGTGTGTGTGTGTGTGTGTGTGTGTGTGTAAAAAGACTTTGAGATTCCTAGAGTTCAGCATAACAAGGGCCGATTCTAAGCTTGCTGTTGTTTGCATCGCCACAGCTGCCAAAGGCAGTGAGGTCTAGGGGATTGGGGAGCGAGGCGAGAGGCACAGTACTCGCTGAGCTGTTTTGAGCTCATCCTGTCAGGAAAGGCAAGGATCAGGCGGCGGCAGCCTTGAAGTGGAGGAACGCAAGCGGGTGCACCAACGGAGCTTGTGGAAAGATTTGCGTGCATAAGGTGGTTAAGGGGAGCTGGAATCCTGCACCCAGTTTAATGCACAGCTAAGTCCTGCTGGAAGAAATGGGATTTGTATGCTGCATGGAAGCTGACAGCAGGATTTGAGCCGGCAGGAGTGAGCCAAAAATAAAAGGGGGAGGTGAGGAAACGGGGGGGGGGGGGAGAGGGAGAAAGAGAAGGAAGCAGACCCTGCATGCAACTATCTGTAGCTGGTGCATTTGGTGTTGTGGCCCCACTTGGAGCACGCAAAATGCAAAGAAAGAAATCTCCCCTTGAAATTAGGCATGATTGTTCTTAAGGAGGGTTTGCGACATGTCAGGGTTCTTGATGCATTTCCTGCCTGCCCCTTTTTAAACAGCAGTGATTGCAAACCAACCAGTGTTTTCCTGAATGTTATCCTTTTGGCCAGTTGCCACAACCGGAGGTTGATGATGGGAAGTGTCTGCATATGTAAAAGATTGCGTCTTGTGAATGCAGGTGGATCTGTTAACTAGCAAGGACCCTAATTCTGCAGTATGGCTGTAGCCAAGGTACAGAACATCATAGTCTAAAGCATACCTAGGGCAACTTTGTGTGTAAAAGGGCTCCCGTCACGCCCATCAAAGGTTGTTCAGTACCTCTCTTTGGCAGCATATTTTCAGTGTCAAGAAACTAAAGACTGAAATAGTGCAAATGTATGACTGTTCCTCTGAGCATATGAAAAGTGTATTTTTTTCATTGTTGGAGAGAGTCTTCATATACCAGGACTTAAGAGGAAGTTATGGCCAATCAAACGATGTTCTTTGTCACCTGTGTACTTATGCATTCACCTTTGCTTCGATTGGCAGAACTGGCACTGTTACAGGTGCCACGTAATAACCCTTCCACATTTGCAAGAGCTCCATCTTTTAGCTTGGCAGCACCTACACTTTGGAACTCCCTGCCTGTTGATATCAGGCATGTGCCTTCACTATACTCTTTTCACTACCTTCTAAAAACATCCTTGTTTTGGCAAGCCTACCCAGATGTTGAGAAAGTTGATGTGGGTTTTAATTCACTTTTAGTCTATTGTTATTTTAATGTTTTGAAACTTTAAATTGTTTTATTGATAATTTGATTGTTTTATCTTTTTGTAAACCTCTTTGAGGTGTGGTTTTTGTTGTTGCTTTTGTTGTTGTTGTTGTTTTACAACCAAGCAGTGTGTACATTTTACGAAATAAGTAAATAAAATAAATTTAAGCATTTACATACTGTTTTTGGTTTGTCCAGGATTTCTATGTGGTTTGCCAAAAAATGGAAAAGGAAGCTGACAATGAAAACATATCAAGCAACTCAGTCCCCATTCAGACTAAACTGGGCATCATGTCTTTTGCTCAAAGTGAAGCACAGAGGATCCCTGTGACTGAAACCTTGGGCTCCTGTCCTTCTGGGGACCGTAAAAACTAACCCTTATGTTGGTGCTTGACTCTGGAGCTTTAAGAAGAGATTGTGACCGGTGTGGGGTGGGCATCCTGGCTCTGTGCATCTTGGGGCCTTGAGGAGCGTCTCCATGTGATAAGGGGAGATTGTGTGACCAGGCGCTGTGAAGGGTGAAAACACTTATTTCACTGCATCGTCATGCGTTGCCTGTGCCCCGCTGCCTTTCAAAAGCACTTAAATGCCCATTTGATGGAGGGAATGGTTGGATTACACACTGTCTGCCTCCATTATTGTCCACAGGTCCCCAGACCTCGGCATTTCACAAAGGTCAGGCATGAGGAGAAGGAGAGAGAGAAGGGGAACTCAAAAGAGATTTTTTTTCTTAAATCCTTCTCGCTGGCATGAGAAACTTCCCACCTCTTCCCTTCCACAGTCAGAAATATATCGTAACAACAGCATATCTCTCCATCTCTAGAAACCCTGTTCTTAAATTGTTGCGCTAGCTGTCAATTCATTTCCAGAACCATTTTAAGAATATATATATATATCCTTACAAATCCTATCACTGCTACTTTGAGAGGGCACCTCCTTGCTATAGTCTCCTTGTATCCCCAGAGGCTCCCCACACATGAACTCATTTCCCTGGATTTGTGTTGAAATCACTGAGTCTGCTTAGCCAAGTCCCCAGCAGCCCTGTATAGGGAAGTTTGTGATGTTTGTGCTTATATACTGTGTTTAATTTGTTGCAAGCCACCCGGAGTGGCTGGGGTAACCCAGTTGAATGGGCAGTGTGTGTGTATATGTGTGTGTGTGTATGCACACTCTTCCTATCCATGGTAGTCGTGCATCTGTGTATTGTTTATACATACTTGGTGTTCATGGTTCGTGATCTGCCAGGACACTGTGCTGCGCCATTCCTATTGAAAAGAATGGGAACTGTGCAAGGCTGAGTCTCAATTAAGCACCGCTATTAAGCAAGGCCTTGTAGTATCCTGGAAATGTTGATGTGCCTCTTTCCTAAATGGTGGGGGACTTGCTTTGGTTCATTGACTGCAGCAATCTGATGTGCGGTCCATTAGCTCTACTTGTGTTGGGTGACATCTGTGTAATATTTGGTGATCCATCAGTTGGGAACCCAGGAATCAGCTTGTATCACAACCACTGTTAAAAAAAGAAGATGTCGACGACGACGTAATGGAGTAAGCAGTGGATGGAATACCAACACTCTGTCTTTAGCGTGAGCAGGTTTTACGTTTGGACATTATCCCCCATCATTGGCCTTTTAACATCGCTCTTCCTCTGAGTTATGAGGGCTGTTAAACATAAAGCATGCTTTAAAGGGAGCCTCTTCTCGGCCAGCTTTCTCGCTGGAGGGGGGTTGGTGGTGCTGTCAAAATGAGATGCCTTGGCGGCATGCACTGCCTCCGTTTAATAGTGCCATTCAAGATTTGGGATCAAGGACAAGTGAGAAATCCAAAATGCGTCAGATAAAGCGCTCATGAAATGAGGTTGCAAAGTGGTTGATATGCAAGTGAGGAAATCTGGAAAAAAAAAATGTGCTGGGGATTGCAGTACATTGAATGTGACTGGAAACAGCTGGAAATTGACAAAAAAAAATCCCCCAGTCCCACCTCTGATTGGGAACATGAAAGTTCCAATTCAGATCTCGGTACTTTGGAGTGACGTGAAATAAACTGTCACTGGAAATGTTGACGTCCTGGATGTTTTATTATTGTTGTTGTTTAATTGGATTGTATGGAAATGAGATTTCTGTATATTTTATGTTGACGCGATATGCACTGAATCTAACAGTGCCAGAGGAAAGGAGGATGGTGGTTTCAAATAAGTCTTTATTCTATCCAATCTACTCATATCATTCCTGAGCTTTGGCCATGTTGGCAGGGGCTGGTGGGAACTGGAACCCAACACCATCTGATTGGCCACAGGTTCCTCATCCCTGCCGTTGAGGAACTGTCAGCCTTATCTACCCAACATACTTAGGATTGTGTTGCACAACCTACAAAGTTCAGCAGGGTATCTCCCTAGTAAGTGTGGATTTATGGGTAAGGGAAATTGCTCAGTGGTGGGGCATCTCCTTTAAATTCAGGTGGTCTCAGTTTCAATCCCTGGTTTATCTCCAGATAAACTTGAGAATGACACTCTGTCTGAAATCTGGATAGGTGCTGCCAGTCAGAGCAGACAGCTAGATGGACCAATGGTCTAATCTGGTATAAGGTAACTTCCTAGATTTCTGTAATTTGAATGCAGACCTGTTTTGAAAACTTTTCAAATATATATAGAAGATTTTTTGAACTATTTATGAGATTTCTTACCTATCCTTCACCATAATACCCGTACGATACAAGGGTGAGTTACAACAAAGGATGGTCTGAGAAATTCAGTTCAGCTCACATCTGAAGGTGCACCTATCTAATTTGTACTATCCAGCAGGGTATGCGAACCAAAATCCAGCCATTCTTTAAAATTCACATTTCTCTGAATTTTGCAGTGCAGTTCTCCAGCCAAGTAATGTGTACAGAAATGCTTAGGCTGAAGCGTGCATATGGATATATGAATTCATATATAAGTGAACGTAACAAACAAAATGCCTTTGCAAAGAATTATGTGTTAGGCAACATTGCATTCAGGAATGTGTAGGTGAGGATAAATTCATACTACCAAGCTGATAAATTTTCACGAGGAATTGTGTGGGGTTTTTTTGTCTTTAATCACAAACTGATGTGGAAATGTGGAGAACTGAACTAAGTCTGGGAAAATGAGAAACTGAGAGGGACCGAAATTGGCAGATTCACCCGCCCCTGGTTACAAGAGTATAATAAAAGCTAAAGGGACCCCTGACCATTAGGTCCAGTCATGGCCGACTCTGGGGTTGCAGTGCTCATCTCGCTTTATTGGCCGAGGGAGCTGGCGTACAGCTTCCGGGTCATGTGGCCAGCATGACTAAGAGGCTTCTGGTGAACCAGAGCAGTGCACAGGAACACTGTTTACCTTCCCACCTGAGCAGTACCTATTTATCTACTTGCACTTTGATGTGCTTTTGAACTACTAGGTTGGCAGGAGCAGGGACCGAGCAACAGGAGCTCACCCCATCGCAGGGATTTGAACCACGACCTTCTGATCAGCAAGTCCTAGGCTCTGTGGTTTAACCCACAGTGCCACCCATGTCAATACACAGTATTAAATGCAGTCGGTCTTCAGCTTACACAACAGTTCAAATCCAGGGGTCCACATGCAAAAGCAAAAATGAATAACATGTGGAAAACCCCTGAATCTCCACCCCGTTTGACCATCCCTTCCTGTCCAGGGCAGGACATACCCTCTGTCTCACTTACTGGGCTCTGAGAAGGTTGCGTGAAAGCCCTGGCATGACCTCCTCAGAGCCCTTGTAAGCAAGGTGGAGGGCTCAAAAAGCTCTTTCTGCAGCAGGTTTTCTCTACTTTCCATTTATTTATTTATTAGCTGTGCATATAAGGTTGCTATCACATAGATAAATTGCAGGTTCGCTGTACATAGTACACACACAAGTAAAATTATCCTAACCAGAACAGAACAGTATAAAGCCAATATGAGAGGTGGCTTCCACAAAACTCTCAAAGGTGCATCTTTAACATACAGAAACAGCTGTACAATGAGGTATCTGGATGCACCTCTGTGGGGAGGAGGTTCCACAATTGGGGGGAGGGTTGTCACAGAGAAAGCCCTCTCCCAACCCACCATTCCCTGCACTTCTGAGGGTGGTGGAACAACCAAGATTGCACCCCTCCTCCCTTCTGATCTTAGCACCAGAGAGGGTTGGTGGGCATGGAGGTTTTCTTTCAGATGTTTGGAGCCTAATTTGTACAGAACAGAAAGTTCAGGGGAAAGTTGCATGAACTTTCGAAGAAGCAAGAACTGCAGAGAAGTTAGTGGTGGATGCTGGCAGTGACCATGCATGGGGAAAATTAAGGGAATGGACTGGAGGCTTTGAGGTGGCCAGGGAAGGGTGGGCGATCTTCCTTGAAAATGGTTTCTGGGTACCAAAGGGGCAGCTTAACAAGAGCTTGAAGGTGTGTGCTTCTGAAATAATTGATATTCTTTCCTTTGGAGGAGTGCCAGAATGGATCTGAGGGTTAAGGTTAAAATCTTTAGATGGAGGAAGATGTCCAGAGTGCAGCCCTTGGATCCAAGTAAAGTGCTGACATCTCCCTCTTGGGAGAATGGAGGTGCCGGCCCTGAGAAAATGCTTCTCGCAGCAAAGCTAAAAAAAGGAGAGAAGGGAAGGGGGGAAAGGCACAGTGTCGGAAATCATATAAAACAGCCTCTCAAAAGGCCCACATGCTGGTGATGACCATCTCTGCCCCTTTCTCTTTCTGAATCCAGGTGCATTGTGGATAACCGAGTGACCCGGGTAGCCTGGCTCAACCGCAGCAGCATTCTCTATGCTGGCAATGACAAGTGGTGTTTGGATCCGCGAGTGGAGCTAATCGCCAACACCAAGACTGACTACGCCATCCGGATAAACGAGGTGGACGTGTACGATGAGGGGCCCTACACCTGCTCCGTGCAGACGGACAATCACCCCAAGACATCGCGGGTCCATCTCATCGTGCAAGGTAGGGGCTCAGGGAAGCCTGAGGGTTTTGTGCGAAAAGTGAGTTTCTAGTCCTCATGTTCTTGAAGGTGCGAAAGCATAAAAATCATGAAGAATAATCAACCCATGTAATATCTTCGCTCTCTCTCACAGAAGCCTTCATGTTTTACTTCCCTGCCCCTTAGTTTTGCTACTCTTAATTTTGACTGTGCAAAATATAAAGTTGTTTGCCTAGTTGAAGGGCATGGTGGCTTGGATTGTGCAGGCTGGGAAAAAAATGTGTGAGTGTGAGAGAGGGGTGTGAGGATCTGTCCATTTTAGTTTCTTATTCTCCCATTGTAGGTTCAGTTCTCCACATTAACACATCAGTTGGTGATTTTTTAAAAAAATAGAAATCCTTGTGAAAATCCATTAGCATTTTGGTGCAAATTTCTCCTAAGATGTACTCCTAATAGTACACAATTTTGCCTAATATATGCACATTTATGCAAAGCAATTTCACCCATTATTGTGCATTTTGATGTGTTATTTGCACTAATGCATGCACATCTTACCCTAGGATATGCATGTTTGCTGCATTGCAATAATCTGTTGAAGTGCAAATTTTGAAGGGCTGCTGGTTTTCAATTCATCTATTGATTCAGAAAGTGTGAATTAGGTTGGTTCTCCTTTAAATGGCAACTCAATTGCATTTCTCACCCCATCCTTGCTGGGGAGTGAGGGGGACGTGTGATGTCTGTGAATTGCTGCACTCTTAGTGCACTGATGGGGCTACTGGGCAAGAATTAATGTTGCGGGGGATTCTAATCCATTTGCCATCACCATCTCTCTAGGATTTGGCTGGAAGCCATCTTAGCATGACACAGTAGCTTGACTATTGGAATCTCATCTTGGGCTAATTTTCAAATGCTGATGGGTGTATTGATTTGGAAACAAGCTGGGTTAAGAAAGGCATTGGTCTTGTACACCAAGCCGACCTGAGCTAATCCGCTGTCGATATGTTGGGGCTGAGCGTTATTGACAGACTAATGAATAGGAGACCAAAAATAAAAAAATAAAGAATAAATTCCAGGACTCTTTTTCTCTTCTTTTTCTTCCTCTTAAAGCAATCAAGGAAAAATAAATAGAGCTGGCGCTCCCCTCCCTTCGCCATCTCCACTGCCCATGAAACAACCCAAAATAAAAAAGAGGGATGCATTTTCTGTTTATCTTGCAAACTTTTATTACCTGTCCAGATTTCTTAAATCAAAGTCAATCACATGGAGGGGGGAAAATGTTGAAGCTGCAATCAAGCAGCTGAGGAGGTGTAATTATATTGGATCCATCCTCAAGCTGGTGCCTTGTTTCCTGACCCCAGCCCTTGATATCTTCTGGTATTTAAAATCAATCCTGCCTGTTTGCAGTGGTTGTTTTCTCTTCATTTCATCCTGTTTTCTGGAAGGAAGACATCTGGTTTCCTCAAGAAGGGAATACATAATGGCAGCTAAAGATTTGCAGCTCGCATGGGGAAGCTTTTGCAGGCTGTATTGCTTTCTGGGCAACCTTCTCTGGGATACCTGCCAGTCATGGACAGGGCCAGAGGCAAAACTGGGTGGAGAAACTAACGTAACTATTATTTTTGTACAGTTCGATATTTTCTACAAAAATTCACATGCCCCTCTCTACATACCCTCCAACTTTTCTCCAGTGAAAACAGGGACATCTTATTCCATAGTAGTAGTAGTAGTAGTAGTAATTGTATTATTTATACCCCACTCATCTGACTGGGTTGCCCCAGCCACTCTGGGTGGCTTCCGACATATATAAAAACATAAGAAAACATTTTTTAAAAACTTACCTATACAGGGTTGCCTTCAGATGTCTTCTAAAGGTTGTACAGTGGTACCTCAGGTTACAGATGCTTCAGGTTACAGACTCCACTAACCCAGAAATAGTACCTCGGGTTAAGAACTTTGCTTCAGGATGAGAATAGAAATTGTGCTCCGGCAGTGCAGCAGCAGTGGGAGGACCCATTAGCTAAAGTGGTGCTTCAGGTTAAGAACAGTTTCAAGTTAAGAACAGACCTCCAGATCGAATAAAGTCCCTGTAACAAAGCTACAGGGAACCAGGCAGAGGGACTTCTCGGCAGTGGCGCCCGCCCTGTGGAATGCCCTCCCATCAGATGTCAAAGTGATAAACAACTACCTGACATTCAGAAGACATCTTAAGGGATGTGTGATATTTTAGTGTATGTGTAATATTTTAGTGTATTTTTGGTTTCTATGGAAGCCGCCCAGAGTGGCTGGGGAGGCCCAGCCAGATGGGTGGGTACAAATATTATTATTATTATTATTATTATTATTATTATTATTATTATTATTAACCTGAGGTACCGCTGTATAGCTACTTATCTCCTTGGCTCAGGGGTCGCATAACTCCATACCCTCCAACATTTCTCCAATGAAAATAGAGATGTCCTAAGTAATAGCAGGACATTCTGGGACCAAATCAGAAACCAGGATGGCTTCTGTAAATCTTCTGTCCCTGGAAAATAGGGACCTATGGGGAGTCTGGTCTCTATCCTCCATCCAAGCAAGTAAGAAAAATGATCAGAGTTCAAGGACCCAAAATCTCTCAAAGATTGGGAAGGAGGCTGTGAAGAAGCACCAGTGAGTTGTGTGGCCTGGGGAGAGAGGGTGGCTAGGAAGTATCTTGAGGGCCAGATAGAGAGACCTGAAGGGTCACATTCATGCCTCACATTTACAGGATATTGCTATGTTAAGAGATGATGTGTCCTGCTATCCAACCTGGAAGTCTCTCTTAACTGTCTTGGAAGTGAATATTTGGAATTTGGAGTATTTGCAGTTCTGCAAGTGTTTGTGGGTGTTTAAAGGCTGGTCAATGAACTGTTATCATCTCTTGAGCAGATTGAGGGAGATATGGAAGAAGGCAATAAGTTATTACTCTATGAATTGATAATAATAATAATAATAATAATAATAATAATAATAATAATAATAATAATAATGCTGCCACGGTAGTGGCCTGTGGGCAGGTGTATGGAAGAAAGCACATGCTGCAACAGTTCACAAAGGAAAATAGGACTATGCTTGTAAAATACTCCAGGGTTCATTTCAAAAATCACCCCTAGCACATCCCCCTCCTCTTATGGATTGCTGAAGTTTTTGCTCTGTGTCTTTTTCTAAAATTGAACTTATCTTTGATCTTTTCCTCCATGGAGCTCAAGATAGCGTACATGTTTCTTCCTCCCTTTCCTCTCTTAATTCCCAGAAACACTTTGAGGTAGGTTAAGCTGAGAGGCAGTGAATGGCCCCCAAAATCACCCAGTGAGCTTCATGTCCAGGTAGGGATTTGAACTCTGGACTCCCAGATCCTCATCTGACACTCAAACCACTCCATCATCCTAGTTCTCTTGTAAATGGATGCAACATACTTTTCAGTAGTCTGTCCTGCAATCACTTCTAAATAATGGTGTTTGTTCTTTTTGGTTAAAGATATACTAGAAGAGGAACAAAATTGTCTGATAATATGCTTTCACTTTTTCCAAATATATACCTCTCCATCTGCAGTGTAGGAAATGACAGGCTGTGCACCGCATGATTCTCTAATGTCTATGAGCGGGCATTTATGGCTCAGCTGAAATTCTCTCCACCACCACTGCCCACCCCCCACCCCCGCCAAATTCCACAGACCCATTTGTGAGTCTTCAAATTTGGGAGACACTCCAGCTATTTGCAGCTATGAGCTGAGTTTTTGAGAAGTGTCACAGAACTCAGCAACACTCATGCTGGCTGCTCACAGCTTGCAATCCACACTTAGAGTCTGCTCACATGGGCTAATGTCAAGCCAGATTTCCCACTGCCTGTGCTTTGCTGTGTCATTGACGTGTGTGTGTGTGTCCGTCTCTAAATGCAGAACGTTACATTTATCCAGTGTTCCAGCCCATGAAGAGTATTCTTAATATTGATTCTATCATTTAGTCTGTTAGATATGCCTCCCGACTTTGTGTCTTCTGCAGATTTGAGAAGCAACCACTCCACTGCAGACCTTCTTCCAGTTTGACTCAGAGCCATTAAGATGCATTTGTTGGATGTGGTTGCTCGACCATCTAACAATAGGGTTGTCCAGCCCACATTTTACCATCTTGTCAACCAAGTTGCCATGGGAGACCTGATAAAACGTGTTTCTGAAACAGAGATATAATAGATATATGGAGTTCCTGACTACCTGGACCATTAACTTTTCCAGGCTAAAGGTAAAGGGACCCCTGATCATTAGGTCCAGTCATGGACGACTCTGGGGTTGTGGCGCTCATCTCGCTTTACTGGCTGAGGGAGGCGGTGTACAGCTTCCAGGTCATGTGGCCAGCATGACTAAGCTACTTCTGGCGAACCAGAGCAGCACGGAAACATCGTTTACCTTCCCGCCGGAGTGGTACCTATTTATCTACTTGCACTCTGACGTGCTTTTGAACTGCTAGGTTGGCACGAGCAGGTACTGATCAACGGGAGCTCACCCCGTTGTGGGGATTCGAACTGCCAACCTTCTGATCGGCAAGCCCTAGGCTCTGTGGTTTAGACCACAGCGCCACTCGCGTCCCTTTTCCAGGCTAGTAACTGCCAAATAGGAGATAAAGTTGCCCTGGCATTATAAACACCTGCTGACATGTAGTAATCAAGACATTGTTTTCTAGATGCCCATTTACCTACAGGTCAGGAGTGATGGAGGGGGAGAGGTGACTCATTGTGTCTGGGCTCTTGGCAGCAGCAGCATCACTGGTGCTTACTGGGAGGTAGAGGGAAGGGAAGCAGGGAGCTCAGCACCCTGCTGGTGCACTAGTAGAAATGTGGGTTTGACTGAACCCACACACTGTCAACTTTTCCCACTCCTCCTAGTAACTAGCAGCACCACCCCTGCCAGCAATCCATTTTTAGATAGATTTTAAAGAATATAAAGATTATCAATTTTTTATCATGTATGAAAAACTAATCTAAATAAAAACACAAATACAAAAAGAGAGAGAGAGAAAGGGAAAAGCAAGCAAGCAAGCCAGAGAAAAAGAGAACTTGCTATTCTTCATCTGTCAGCTATATGTAGAAAATTATTTAATGCACCCACTCCAAGACGATACCCAACAAATCCACTTTATCTTCAGTCTTTAAGCCCAGATATCATCAGCGGATTTATTCCATGCAAAAAGTCTATAAGGGGTTTCCACTGCCAGCAATCCAGCTGCATGGAGGTACCCGGTCCTGACGGTTGCTCCTGACACAGATTATCTGCTTAAAAATCTCATCCAGAATTTTGCCCAGCATTGACATCAGACTGAGAAGCTTGTCATTGCCCAAATCTGCCTTTTGCCCTCTTCTAAAAACTGGGGCAAAATTCCCATCTGTAGTTGCCTGCCATCTCATCCATTTTCCAAGAATTCTCAAAGATTGCAGTCAGTGGCTTTGAAACATCTGAAGGATGATTCAGCACCCCACAGAATCATAGAATCACAGAATTCTAGAGTTGGGACCCCTAGTCCAACCCCCTGCATTGCAGGAATCTCAGCTAAAGCATCCATGACAGATGGCCATTCATGATGTAATTCACCTGGTTTTGGAGAGTTGAGGCTGTGGCCAGCTCCCACCCATTTCTTCATCCAACCAGCCCATGTCTTTTTCAAGGCTTTGTTCACCTTCTACAAGCTCATTTTGATCATGGAAATGCTTTTTCATCTCTGCATTGCCTCTTGCCTTTTTATTTTATTTTATTTGTTAGGGGTGGGCAAAGTGCTGAGGTTAACCACCTGTCTGTATGGAATTGACTTCCAGCATAATATGTGGAGCCATTGAAGGCAAAATATGAGCCCAGGTGGCCACGCACCTAAAGCAAAAGGTGGAAAGGTAATGGGGATCCATTCCACAGAGCTCTCCGTAGCATCTTTCCCTCAGGGATAGGAAAGGGCCTTTGGGCAAATTCCTGCAAGTGAGATAATGAGGGGGACCCTCAACAAGCAATTAAATTCTGCCCTGGGGCTTGCAGCATTTCCTCTGGGGATGAGGCTCCAAGGACAGGGAGTTCTTCCCCTGTATATGTATCCATCCTATTTTCTTTAGAGTCCCAGTGATGGCATGACTGATAGAAATTCTGCCCACGTAGCTGGGTGAACATGTCACATGATTTTACCCTTTCAACTTTCATAAGACACTAAAGCAGCAGTCCTGTATCCAGTTACCTTGAGGCACAGGTAGAAGGAAGTTTTTGTCTCTTTCTGGTCCATGTCAGTTTTGCATGTGTCTATCCACAAGTCTTATCTGCCCTGTTCCACACTAATCTGTGATTATTATTATTATTATTATTATTATTATTATTATTATTATTATTTATTCCTGCAATAATTTGTACCAAGGAGTACCAAGAATAAAAGGCTCTATATTACATCAAGAAAATTCTTTCCAGCCAGTTAGTTGCTACTTATCCCAAATGTCTTGAGACCAAATTTCATCACATGGCATGATTCATGAAAATGTTGGGGAAATTATAGCACAAAGATTCCCCCAGCTTTCTGGATTATTGAGGGTTTCTAAAAGGAATTAACATGGAAATGAGCACTAAACTAGATTCTGCTAGATTTCCAGAAGTAGCTTTTAAATCTTGTGAAAGATCACATAAAATGCAGAAATTATTATCAGGTAAGGAAATGTTGGTGAAATGGAACAAAATGCTGTCTGAACGCAGCCTTAATATTCTAGCGTCCAAGGACCCCAGCCCACCTCTCACCTGGGCTAGTGCAGACCCTGGCTGTTATCCAAAGGGCCCTGGTGCCCTCCATTATCAGGGGCACCAGCAGCCAATAACCACCATTCCTTATTCATCCATCAAACAACATGCATTCATCCAGGCTTGGGGCATAAGCAAGGTCTCAGGGGGTGGTACCTTCCCCACATTGGTGACCCTCAAAGCACCCCCTCCCATGCTGGCACACTCTGCCTTTTAGGTTGTTCCATTTCAGGGATAGCAACTGGCTATGCCCTGCAGCCATTGGCTGTGCTTCATGTGTGATGTCACAGAATATTTACAACAACCCCATGATATTGCATCAGTAATATACGTAAGTCTGAAAGAGTGGAACTTTTGCAAAGGGTGCGGAGGTCAATTTGACTTGCAAAAGTGTCACACAGAACCTAAGTACGGGTGAAGCAGTATGTTTTTGACAGGAAGGAGGAGTGAGCAGCCAAGGGATTTTTGGAGGGGGGAAAGTGAGGGAGGGAGAGAGGGAGTTATATAGAAAATCAGTGGGGCACAAATGCTATTGAGATAGACAAATAGGGTCTCCAACAAAACAAACTGCTTGGAGCAGTGATTGTTGTTTAAGTGGATTCAATGAACCAATCGATTCAAATTACAAGCAAGGAAATTCCGAATTTTATAAGAGTAAGAGCTGTTTGACAGTGGAATGGACTACCTTGGAAGGTGGGTGAGCTCTCTTTTGTTGGAGATTTTTAAACTGACATTGGATGACCACCTGTCAGGGATGTTTTAGCTGTCATTCCTACATTGCAAGCAGTTGGGCTAGATGACCCTTGGAGTCCCTTCCAGCCCTACAATCCTATGATGGTTGGCTCCTCCTTGACTTGCACATTTGCTTATTGACAGTTTGCCTGTGTTGGCATCCTTAGACCCTATCCTGCTTCCCTGATGCAGCTGAGACGACCAATGCCCAGAAAGCAGTGAATAAGCAAAATACAGAGTCCCCCCCAAATCCACCAAAGTTACTGGATTCTGAGCTTGAAAAAGGTGTACGCGCTCTTCTTGGGTAGTTTCCCTCCACCCTCCACCTGCAGAATGTTTAGGATGCATGGAAGGCTGTTCCCAGGGTCAATAGAATAGAAACAAAAGGAGACACGATTGTATTTGTATTTGTAATCCTCCCCAACACATTCTCTGTGCCTTGTGAGATGCATTAAAGGAAGTCCGCCTTATCTCAGGGCTGGAAATGGACTTTGTGAAGGACTCTGGGCACCCGCTGGAGTTTAATCTCACTTAGACACGCGAATTTGCATGATAGAAAATGGTGGAATTCTAGCATGAGATGCTGGTAAGGGGAGGGGTGCATAAAAAAGGAGAAAAGAACCTGGGAGGATATTTGTGCTTTCTGGCTTCTTATCGGTTTCCCTGGCCCTGACCCTATCTGGATCTTTCCTTTGTGGCCGAGGAAACTAATCACCCCGCCCCTTTTGTTTGCTCCAAATGAGTTTTCCCACTCCTTCTGTGCCCTGAGTTAATCTCTAAATCCTGGCCATTGTTTGATAGTTAATTACCTGTCTGCTTTGGTGGCACAACTATGCCGCTCAGGTGAAGAGACAAAACTCTAAAATCTTAGCCACTTGCTGAAATAGGATGAAGCAGAAGCAAGCGAGAGGCAGGCTCCATCTTGCGTGCAGCGCAGCAGACACAGTTGCTGAAGGGTAGAGTTGGTTGCACATCTCTGAGGGGCTTCCCCTGGCATGGTGTGTGCTCTGTAGATATTTCAGATTTCTTGTGGTGCACAGGATGAGTCAATTTCTCTTTTCGTTAATTTTAAATATATATTTTCATTTCGTAACATTTGTGATGCTTTGCTCCTGTGGGATCATCATGTGGCACATGGATGTAGGAGGTCCTGAGTTCAAATCCCTGTATCTCCAGTGAAAAAGTAGGCAATACTGTCTTGAAAGGACCAGCGGTGTAACTTGGCTGAAAGCAGCATCATACTCACAAGACAGAATTGGGTAGGGGGTTGGCCTGTATTGCTTCAGACTACTCACCCTTCCCACAAAATGCAAAATTTTCAAACCATGGTTTTGAAGGAATGTGCTGCTTGGGGAAGCTTTACCCCAAAGAGTCTCACCTCCCACCTACGGAGTGCATTTTCAGCACCAGGTAAAGATAATAATTTTTTTTTTAACCTGGTGCTTTTAACGTCAGCATTATGCTGTTTTTAAATGTGGTTGTTTGAATTTGTGGAACTTGTTGGGCTTTGTGGCTTGCTATGGTTTTTGGATTTCCTCTCTGATTTAAGGTGATGGTTTTGGCATTTTGGAAGATTTTAAGTTATTGGGTTTGGTTTTTTAAAATAATAATAATAATAATAATAATAATAATAATAATAATAATAATAATAATAATGATAATTTGGCAACCCTCAGAATTCCTTTGATGCTCTGCCTAAGTAGGAATCTTCAATTTGCCATGAATTCTGCTGAGGCAGTTGGATATTTATTTAATTATTTGCAGAAATTAGCAATGGATATCCCCTCACTGTCTTCCCTCTCCTCACTTTGCATCTTTGAATCCACTATCTTTTGTAACAACCAAGTGCCTTCACCTGATGGCTGCTTGGGCACTTCCGAGAGAGATTCGGTATCAGCTGTCTAAGTCAGTTTTCTGAATGACTTCCCACAGATGTCCCCATGTTGAGCAGCGCCACCTTCACCTGCTGCCTCCCATCTTTTCAGCTTAACCTATGTAATTTCTGGGTCCCTGGCAGTTGCTGACTTCATCCTTCTGTCTTTGTGAGCCCCTGCTGCTGTTCCTGCTATTTGAAGCCCCCTCTGTGTCTCTATACAAAGCTGGGGAGAGGGAGGGAGGGAGGGCAAAAATAAATAAATGCATCCATTGAACAGGAGACGCTGCAAGCAGCTCTCCCTGAAAGCATGACAGAAGCCAAAGGGGAAATAGGTATCTGTCACATATGGGGTCTTTGAATATCCATTGCTGGAAACCACAGGAGTGGAGAGCGCTCTTGTGCTCAGGTCTGGCTAGCAGTTTTCCCACAGACATCTGGTTGGCCACTGTGAGGATAGGAGGCTCGACTAGATGGGTGATCGGCCTGTTCCAGAAAGCAGTTCTTACATTATTATTTTGCCTGGTCTGCTTTCCTGCCCCATGCCTTCTTGCCCTTAGCTCTCCCCAACCTCCATTCATCTGCAATTTCTGTTTCCAACTTGCACCCTAACAAGTACCTCCATTCTGTGGAGTGGCTAGGACTCTTCCAAGCTTCATGCTTGACCATAGGGCATACGGTAAAGGTAAAGGTAAAGGGACCCCTGACCATTAGGTCCAGTTGTGACCGGTTCTGGGGTTGCGGCGCTCATCTCACTTTATTGGCTGAGGGAGCCGGCGTACAGCATGACTAAGCCACTTCTGGCAAACCAGAGCAGCGCACAGAAATGCCGTTTACCTTCCCGCCAGAGCGGTACCTATTTATCTACTTGCACTTTGATGTACTTTCGAACTGCTAGGTTGGCAGGAGCAGGGACCGAGCAACAGGAGCTCACCCCATTGTGGGGATTCGAACCGCCAACCTTCTGATCGGCAAGTCCTAGGCTCTGTGGTTTAACCCACATAGCCACCCGCGTCCTTATCCTTTTCATAGTACCACATTAAACCCCCCCCCCCAAAGAAGCAACAGGATCACCCAAAGCATAGGCTGCTGGATCAGGCTAAAGGCCCCATCCTTTTCTTACCATGCCCAAGCAGATGCCTCTGGGAATCCCACAAGCTGGCCTCATGCTCTCCCTACTTGTGACTCCCAACAGCTGGTAATTAAAGGCATGGAGACAGAACAAAGTGACTAGTAGCCATTAATGCCCTTATTTTTCCAAGAATGTGTCTAATTGTCTTTTTAAACCATCCAAATTGGTGGCCATCACTGCCCCTTGTGGGAGTGAGTTCCAGAGTTTAACTATACACTGAACAAATCATTGAACTGTAGTCTGCAGTACAGGAATCGCAGCTGAAGTCCAAATGAAAAGTAGTGCTTTATTTTCCCTGTTCTGAATCTTCCATCAAAACAATTTTTGGGTGCTCTCTTCTTGTAAGGCACTAAGCTGTTAGGTATGCGTTCAAACCACCCACTGCACATAACATACATTGATGCTGGTGCTGCCACATTTGAGAATCTCCCTGGAGACTAAACTGCTACCTTTCATTTAAGCAGTCTTCTCCTGCAGTAGCAGGACAGAGCACATCCTGAGGGTGTGCCTCTTTTGATAACGCTGCCTCTGTTGGATTTGCACATCACACTTCTTAGTAGAGTATAAGCTGTTGTTCTGTTCATTCTTTCATCTTAACAGGTTTGTGGTATGTGTCTGGCTGTGCAACTCCAAGATATGTGTCATGTGCTGTGAAAGGCAAGCTAGTGGAAGGGGTCAGGGGGAAAGGTCAGCATCAGCCCTCATGAACCATGTGCCACTCTAAATGGCTACTCCTTCAGCACTGAGGTATATTAACAACAACAACAAATAAATAAACAAACAAATAAATATTTATATCCTGCCCCAGCCTCTCTGGGCAGCTTCCAACACATAAAGTAAAGGTAAAGGTAAAGGTTCCCCTGCCCGTACGGGCCAGTCTTGACAGACTCTAGGGTTGTGCGCTCATCTCACTCTAGAGGCCGGGAGCCAGCGCTGTCCGCAGACACTTCTGGGTCACGTGGCCAGCATGACGAAGCTGCTCCGGCGAACCGGCACCAGAGCAGCACACGGAACGCCGTTTACCTTCCCGCTAGAAAGCGGTACCTATTTATCTACTTGCACTTAGGGGTGCTTTTGAACTGCTAGGTGGGCAGGAGCTGGGACCGAACGACGGGAGCTCACCCCGCCGTGGGGATTCGAACCGCCGACCATGCGATCAGCAAGTCCTAGGTGCTGAGGTTTTACCCACAGCGCCACCCGCGTTCCAACACATAAAAACATAATAAAACATCAAACATTTAAAATTTCCCATTACAAAGCTGCCTTCAGATGTCGTCTAAAAGCTATGTAGTTCTTTATCTCCTTGACATCTGATGGGAGGGCGCCACTGCCAAGAAGGCCCTCTGCCTGGTTCCTGGTAACTTAACTTCTCATGGTAAGGGAAGTACCAGAAGGCCCTTGGAGCTGGACCTCAGAGATCAAGTGATCACTGGCATCCCCCCATGCCATCCACTGCTGAAGAACTGGTTGTGACACATAGAATGACATCAAATGGGACATCCATGTCATGATATTCTTGTTAAATTCCTGATGAAATTGCACGACCCAGTTATTTCCTGTGTTCATCCTACATGGTAGAATTTCTTCCTGGTCGATTTTAAGACTAACTAAGGATCTTCAACAGAAAAAGATCTGCAAGAGAGCCAGGGAGTGGTGGTGTAAGTTTTGCAATTAAAATTCCTTTGCATTTTTTTGCTAAGATTTGCCTAAGTGGTATGGCACCAGCCCAGCACTGGGTGGTCAGACATCACAGGCAGTCTTCAATGTTGACCCTCCATTTCACACACACACACACACACACACACACACACACACCCCACAGCCAAGTCACTTTTACACTCTGGAAATCAACATCTGTGCATTGGCGATAATAATCTTGGCCCGACTCACAGCAGGTTTAATTATCTAATATCTGCAAAGTGCTTTGAAAATGGAAAGTGCTAAGTGTTATTATTAATTAGCAATTACCTAGCCTGAGGTTGGGGAAGGGAGGAGACAGAAAGTACAGAAAGCTGGGGTGGCAATGGCCGTTCTGTGGTGTTCCTGGCCTGGAATACTGATCAGACATTTCTGTGTGTGTGTGTGTGTGTGTGTGTGTGAGAGAGAGAGAGAGAGAGAGAGAGAGAGAGAGAGAGAGAGAGAGAGAGAGAGATCATATACAGGGTTTATTACACTGCTTATGGCTGACAAGAGATGACTGTGGCAAGATACACAAAGCAGTGTCACTAGAAGATCCTGCCAAATCAGGCCAATGGCCAGCCAGATGTCCAACTGGGAAGCCTGCAACCAGGACCCAGCACAGGAGTCCCTCCTGCAGTTCCCAGCATTGAGAAGCATTGCTGACCCCAACTGTGGAGGCAAAATATAGTCAGTTTGTCCAGTCCTCCCTTAAAGCCACACAGGTTGATGGTCATCACTACATTCTGTGAGAGCCGTTGGACAGTGGAATGGTCTCCCTTGGGAAGTTGTGGACTGTCCTTCCTTGGAGGTTTTTAAGGAGAGGTTGGGTGGCCATCTGCCATGGATGCTTTAGCTGAGATTTCTGCATTGGATTACATGATCCTCAGGGTCCCTGCCAACTCTACAATTCTATGATTCTAAATTCCATCATTTGGGATGTAGGGTGTTATACAAATTTAATACATATAAACATGTGATGTGTGAAGAAGTACTATGTTTTATCTGCCCTAAATCTCCCAACATAAACAAGCAAGGGGATATTTTGTCCAGCTGTGTTGAACCAAAGATGAAATGTTCTGGCAGGCCTGCAAGCGCCATCTTTTCCCAAAACTAATTGGAAGTTTTTACAAGAATGAACTCATATACGTTTATATTCACTTGCTTTGATATATGCCAATTGACTTGCTTTGATGCTGCACTTATCTGTGGACCTTGGGATGCTGGTCTCTTGGCCCAGAGTGGGGAGCTATATGTAAGCTTTGAATTGATGAACTGGTGAACTGATGGGAGTCTGGCCCAACTGATTTATGCTGCTCTGTGTATAAAGAATGTGCAAACGTTTGCTCGGCATGACGACCTCTCCCTGTTGTAGTGTCCATGCCATGTCTGTAACAGCAGTGGGATCCAGCAGGATACCTTACTGCTCCTCCTTATAATAAAGCTATAGATTGATCACTCCAGTGTTTAGACATCCTTCTTTGGTATCCTTACACCAAACCACTCCCAGAAGCCCACCTTTGGTCAGTGGATTGGGATGCCTTCTCCAACTTCCTTTCTCTCTCTCTGCAACAATCACACACCTTAATAACTCAGATACTATTTTGCAAAATAATGTTTTTTAATATACTTGTGCAATATTACTATATAATGTGGATGGTTATTATCTTGATTATTAGAATGTATGTATGTATGTGTGTGTGTGGGGGGGGGGTGACATTTCTTTCACAGTGTCCCTATTTTCCAGGGATGTCCCTGATTTAGAGATGCCATCCCGGTTTCTGATTTGATCCTGGAATGTCCCACTTTTCCTTAGGAAATGCCCCCATTTTCATCAGAGGAATGTTGGAGGGAATGCTTTCAGCGAGATTGCACCATTCCAACATGGAAGTCCTCCTGGGCACTGTGATAGATGGAGGGATGCATCGGTGTGCTTGGACCTGCCCTGCGTCATGTGCCCTGCGTCAATGCAGCTTGAGTAATATCAGTTTTAAAACACGACTGCGCTGAATCAGTGCTGAAGCCAGAGGAATGACTGGCTGCACAAAATCGCAAGCCTCCATCTCACTTGAGCTGTAGAAGAAGCTCACTTAATCATAAACTACTGAATTTCCCCCTTGCGCTTGCATAATACAGTTTGTCGCACATAACAAACCAGTGGGATGGAGGAGACTTTGGCAGCAAAGGGTAATGGCGCTGCTGCCAGTGCTGAGCCGCATCCGTTCTCCTTGTCAAATGCAGTTTGCAGCAGCCTCCAGGGGAGGGAGTTGTTGCTGCTGCTAATCTCTCACCAGCATCTGGGTTTTTTTTTCCCCTCTGTGTGTGTTTGTATATATATTGCTCTCCTTTATTAAACCTCACTGGCTGTTATTTGCTGATTTTCTTCTTCAATCATAGCCAGAGCATGAGGTGAGGCACAGCATGAAAAAATGGCTTGGAGCTTGGTGGTAGAGCAAATGGTGACATGCAAAAAGTCCTCACATCTCCATTTATTTTTATTGTTAACAAAGGAGTCACAGGTAACATGGCTGGGAGAGACCTGCCTAATACTTAGGAGAGCTAATGCTACTCATAGCTGATAATGGTGAGCTAGATGAGTCAAAAAGGGTGGATTAATAGAGTTTCCAAAAGTTTGTGATGATGCATCAGAGCCTCGGGCAGCTCCTTAAGGTTTGCTAAGTGAGGCCAGCCCTGTCATGCAACAGGGTGAAGCAGATTGTTTCAGGTGCCCTGGGGATGGAGAATAGATTACTGTATTATGTTCTGTGTGGGGCTGCCTGTGAAGCCGCAGTTTGTGCAGAGTGCCATGGTTAGGTTGCTAGGTGCAGCTCCCTACCACAAAGAAATCATAAACCTTTTTAAAGGCTTTGCACTGTGTGCCAATTGGCTACTGGGCCAAGACAGTTCAAATCGGGGAGACCTTTCTGTTGTGGCCACCACCTCTCAGAGGGAAAAGGGACAGCAACAGCAACAGAAACAGAGCTACGCCTCCATCTCAGAGTGCTTGTGCCTTGAGAATGATGCTAGTGAACTGGCAGCAAACATTCCAGATCAACACATGCCTAAGGCAAATAAGGAGTTCCAGACCTAGCTTGTTTGAGACACAGTGCAGTCTGAGTTGGATAACTGACCCATGGAGAGCTTGGTAGGCACCAGATCCTGCTGAGTAGACTGGATGGCCATTGCTATTCCTCCAGTTCTATGACTCCTGACCACTGACTGCCCCAGTCTTCTGACATTTCCTGCTATAAGGACATACAAAGAGCCCTGTTGGATCAGGTCAAAGGCTCATCAAGTCCAGCATCCACATCTCACAGTGTTCAACCAGATGCCTGTGGGAAGCCAGCAAGCAGGACCTGAGAACCACAACACCTCTCCCCACTTGAAGTTACCAATCTAAAGCACCTCTGCCTGGTTGGTGCTGGCTATCAAAGCAGCCCTGCGATTGCCTTCTGATCCTGACCTGCTGTTTCACTCATGGGACTCTCCTAGGCACCCATCATTACTGATTACAGTGTCCAGAAGCTTTCTATAAAAGAAGCTCTGTGATTGCAATTCTCTGCCTGTTCTTTAATTTAAAAAGATCTCTGGATACCCAAAATTGGAATCAATGAGACCCAAATTCCTGCTGTGTGCCAGCCCTTCAGGACCGTCTGGTATCGGATCTGTGCTGCCAACTCTGTCTCCTCTGGGAGCTACATGTTTGAAAACGGTGCACCAGCCTCATCTGCCGTTCAATGTTTTTCTCCATCATTTGCTTTATTAAATATTGATTTTCTGTTGCATTATTAAACCTTAAGTCTTGAGCATAAATCTAATCTTTTATTTTAATCCGTCTCTTCTTTTCCCGTCCCTCTTGCCCTTACTGGTCTTTAGATGTGCTTTCCCCATGCTTTTCCCCTGTTGGGTTCTTAGGTGGCAGGAAGGGAAGATGCTCTTTCACAAAGCAGGATCTTCAGTGGAAGTTGCCACATCAGTAACTGCTACATCATCTCCATCCATTGTGGGGGAATATATTATTCATAATAACAGCAGGAAGTTTACTGAGCAAATAAAATTCCCCAGCTAGCTTAAGGCCAAGCTACCCATAACACCAAATTCACATATAGCTCCCTCTTCATTTCAGTGTATTTTGGAGATAGGTTTGGCCCCAGACTGAGGCAACTTTCTCAGCAACAGATGCTGGGAAGGGGGGGGGCAGCATTCTCCTCTTAGTGAAGGACAGAGTTGTGTGTGTCACAATTAATCAGTTTCTGCATGTAGAACCACCACCAGTCTCCTCAGGCAGCAAAATGTCTTGGATCAGCTCTGTTTGGAGAGCACGAAATTCACCCTTCCCTTGAAAAATCTTACCCTTCATCCATATCTTGTTTTCTGGATGTATGTTCACTTCACAAATTAATTTGTTATGCCTTTGCAGACTACTCTGAAATGACAATTGGACCAAAACAGAATTGCTGCCAAATGGTTTACTAGAACAGGCTGAACATAACATGTTTCATCAAACCATTGGCTGCCAGTCCATTTCTAAGCATCATCATCATCATCATCATCATTATTATTATTAGTATTATAAAAAACACTGTTGGTTTTAATTCAGGCTTGGCAGAAGGTGTGGCCTAGTCAACACTTTTGGAAGGCTGGGGTGAATACCACCCCCTAAAGATCAGAGGGGTGTATCTGAACATCTCACTGTGCGTGTACTGTGCTTACTAATGCTTACAGTTTACAAGGTGTCGGGTGTTCTCTCTTTCGTTTAATACACCAAAGTGGTGTATTAATACAATGCAAGTGGTCTGCTGTAGTGCTTAGACTGTCAGAATGAAACCTGGAAGGCCAGAGTTCAAATCCCCATTCAGCCATGAAGCTTACAGGATGACATGGCACCTGCCACTATTTCTTAACCTACCTTTCAGAGTTGTTGGGAAAATATGGAGGGAAAGAGGGCAGAAACCATGTTCACCACTTTGGAGGAAAGGTGGGTTATAAATGGAGTTCACTGGCTGAAAGGTTGGATATGGATGTTCTAGGCAAGCCAGGGTATAGAAAACTATTGGGGGAGAAAGCAATTGGGGAATAGGTTTCAGGGGGGAAACTGGCTTTCAGAGGAAGAGTTCAGCACTCTACATTGTCTCTTTTCCTCTGCAAATTGCCCTCTCCAGACAAGGGGAAGGGCTGACTGGAAGAAGGACCATACCTCAATGGCAGAACATCAGTTTCACATATAAAAGGTTCCTTGTTCAATCCCTGGAATTTCCAGGTGGGGCTGGGAACTTCCCCTATCTAACCCCAACATACACACCGCTGCTGCTAGGGAAGGCCCAAAGCTCAGTGGTACCTTTCATGCAGAAGGTGCCATATTCAGTCACTGGCATCTCCAGGTGGGCCCTGCCTGTAGAGCTGCTGCCAGTTGGTGTGTAGATCACTAGAGCTAGATGGTCCAGTGGTTTGATTCAGTGCAAGGCAGGTTCCCATGTTCATTTTACAGTCCTGAAGGGCCATCAAGCTAACATCACACAGTCTGCAGCTCAGAATACAAAGCTTGGCATTTAGGCTGTCATATTGCATTTGTTTCAAGGACATTAAGGGATGTAGGAAACAGTACTGTGAGGTGGGGGAGACATGAATTAGCCTTTGATGCTTTCTCTTAAATGCTTCTCTTGGTACTACACCAGGTGTGGCAGGCACTTTTAAATACCCAACCCCCTTTTCCAAAATAAGCCAAGACTCGGGAGTTGCAAAAAAAAAAAGAAAGAAAGAAAGAAAGAAAGAAGGAATAGAGGTGGGGAGAAGCTGCGAGAAGCCACAGACTGGCTGGCTCTCTGCCTGCCATTGGCTGGGAGAGAGGAGAGTTTGAACACATGGAGACTGGTATGTGGACGATAGTCAAGGTGGATTGAGCTGACCTCTCTCGGCTGGGCTGTGATTGCTCTCCCTTTCCTATCTGAAAGCTGCATATGTGCTCCCTGCACTGAGGACTGGCACTGCCAGGAGCCAGGTGCCTGAACATGCTTCCAGAGCCAAACTGAGAGCATGAACAGAGATTAAAGTCATTTTTATAATAAAAAAGGGGAGAAAGGAAGAGGCCACCTGGCAGCGTTGATCAGGGGAGGGGGGAGAGAGGGGAAGTTTGCAAGCTGCCTTTGAATGACTGATGAAAGGCAAACCTTGACAAATTTGTGGAGGAGAGGGCTATCGATGGCTACTAGCCATTATGGCTATGCTCTGCCTCCACAAACAGAGGCAGAAATGCTTCTGAATACCAGTTGCTGGAAACCACAAGGAGGAGATTACTCTTGTGCTTGAATCCTGCTTGCTGGTTCCCATGGGCAACTGTTCAGCCACTGTGAGAACAGGATGCTGGACTAGGATGGGTCATTTGCCCTGGTCCAGCAGGCTCTTCTAATGTTCTTGGGACTTCTGGCTGCCTAGACCTCATACCTTTCTCTGTCTGTCCTCTGCATGTTTTACTGGTGCACCCTTGCACTCTTGTAGATTGCAGAATCTTGATACAACAGAGAATACAGTCACATTCAGATTGGCTTTTGTCTGTTCCTTACAATCTCTTATCAGTGCACATTTCTATGTTGGGAGGGCAGGGGCTAGGGAGACACCGAGGAACTAGAGGCTGTGCCAGATCATACATGCTCCAAGTTCAAAATTAGTTGTTGAGATTTTCCTAGTTGCACTGGAACTCAGGGCGTGTGGAAGACAATGCAGAGTGGGAACAGGGAGGACTCTGTTCATCCCCGAAGGTCTGACATCTTCCTACTCCTTGTTTCAAAACAAAGATACTGTGGGCTAAGTTGAGTAAGTGTAACATGCATTATTTGTGGCTGCTAAGCTGTAAGAGTCCTCTGACTTACCTTAAACATGCATGCTTTTATAGTTGTTCTTCAGGTAGGTAATTGGTATAGTACATTATCCAAAGTGCTAAAGGGAGATGTAAGGCAGTTGCAGAGTCTTCTGTTGTACCCCCCCCCCCATGCTTGGGTTGCATGACAGTTCTGGTCTACTTCCTCCCTATGTCCTAAACCATGGGGTACCTGGCAGTAAGTCCTGTTGGAGTTCCAATGGCAGATGCTAGTGTGCAGTCTGGCAGGCCAACTAATCCAAAGTCAGGACAGGTTCTCACCTCTGCAGCCGATCCAAGGGTCAGGGCACCTAGAGGTCAGTCCCACACACAGAAAGTCCTGAAGAACATCCAAGCCATGCTCCAACCAACATGGGAAGCTGGAACAGACACAGTACCTCAGCTCTGCTTCTCCTTTATAGTTTGCATGCTGTTTTCAGCATCTGAGCTTGATGAGGCATGTGACCCTCACCTGTTCTGAGCCTACTGCAGCTGAAAAATCACACACCTCCTCCCAGAGCTGCTGAGCCCTACATGGGCACCTAGTGAGCTGAGCTGTGGGCTCTTGCCTGCCTCAGCCTCCCAGAGCACCCCTCTTGCTTTTCCCTACGCCTCAGAGTCTGCCGTGTTCATTGAGACAGGGGCCCCTCTGGCTCTGGTGATGAGTCCTGCTGCTCCAGTTCCTGTGCACAGACCCCTATCCCCTCACCATCCTAAATCACCCCATGAGTATTTCCTACACCAACCTCTCCTTCCCCACCCCCAGCTTGCCCTGGCGTGCCCCAGTCCCAGGTAAACCCTTTGCTGCGATCCTCTTCTTCTTCCTCCTCCTCCCTGTCATCCTCTCTCCTTCCTCTAATTTGATCTGGATGATCTGACCCTTCAGTCTTCTCTTTTGCTTGCAGGTGTTTTGAGTTTATTTTATTTTGCTCATGGCATCCCCCCCTTCCATTTGGCAGCACCTGTCTGAAATGTTATATTTTGCTCCTTCAGCTGTGGGGCTGTGTAATTGATGGCCTTGCCACAGTCTCGGAGCCTAGCATTAAAACCTCCCTTGCTGCAGTTCCAGCACAGAGTTCATTACTTCTTGAAAAGCTTCGTGCCTGTTTGTGCTCAAATTATGGCTATTCGGGAGAAAGGAGACTATTGTCAGATGCAGAGAGAAGGGGAAGGCAAAAGCTTGAACTGAACTGGTCTAGAGATCACTGGAATTCTGCATAGTTCTCTTGGAAACAAATACTTCACTGTAAAGGAGCCTTTCTGTTTTGCTCTGTTGAATTCTGCTCTGCATAACTTGGGTTCTGCCCAGGGGCAGAGATTGTTCTGCTAATTGCTTGCAGTGTGGTGGATTGCTGGGGAAGTTTTCTCCTGACACCCTGGCGGTAATGGGGTAATATTTGCACTCTGATCTCTGGAGAGTAAGAGTAATGGATAGGAGGGATGGGCCAGCCTTAATGTTAGGCAGGGCTGTCCCCACCATTGCACAGAGTGAGGCAGTAACCTTAGGCAAGAGAAGCTGGAGGTGGGGAGTAGGAGTATGTCACTGGTAGACAGAGCTGTGTCTACAGACTTGCCCTGTGTTCTCAAATTAGACTGCTGTCTTCAGGTATAGTTGAGGATGCTGTCCCATTGCCAATGTTGAAGTAAAATTCAACTGCCTGTCTAGTTGGCTTCTGAGCATGATATTTGGGGTTGTGTGTGCAAGCACCAAATAGGCCTTTACCACAGGAAGCAAAATGTCTTGGGCATGCCCTGTTAGCTCACTATATGCTAGAGCTACCATAGAAAATCTCTGGTAAAGTAAAATTGCAGCAAATGCAGAGACTTGACAATGAAATCAAAACATCTGAATAATTTCACAAGTCGCCAAAATAGGTGAAGAGTTGTACAATCCACAACACAAAAATCAATTGAAAGCTTTTCTGTGGACAGATACTTTGAAAGTTGTTTTTCTTTCTTTCTTTCTTTGCAAAAATGGGTGTAATAAATTCTGCGTTTATAGGACACAATATCTTCAGATTCATTCCGCACACATTTTTTTAAAAATATTTTTTTGTGATTAAGTAATTGGGGAAATATTCAGTGCAGCTACTCAGTCTACTATGGGTTTTTTTTGTTGTTGTTTTTTTTAAAAAAAAGCTTTGGAGGTGTGTGGTGGTGGGGAATCCATCCCCAGTCCCATTCTGGAAATTCAGGGATAGCAACAGAGGAGGGATTAAAATAAGATCACTGGATCAGCTGTGAGACAATCTGTGCAGAGGAGAGGAGAGTGCTGTGGCAAACATCTCACTGCAAAACCTTCCCTACTCCAAGATTATGGAAGGCATGTGACATGACATTGCTCTGTTATGCTGAATATATATATGCATGCACACAAGCTATTAATAGTGCTGAATTTCTAAAACAAGTGGTGCCAGCCTTAATTCTTCCTTCTAGCCATCCTCTCTGAACTGCAAGCTCCTACTTGTGGTGCCTGCTATGGACTCAGTGGCAATGGGTTGGCTCTCTGTATGTGCCCAGGGGCACTCTTTTAACCCACATGCCCAAGAACACCACTCCAAAACCAGGATGCAAGACCAAAGACTGATCTATAGCTAAGATCATTTGAGCCTCTCCTTCAAGGGTGTGGGAAGACTGAGGAGTCTGAGAGGACTGAGTTCCTTTCAGTTGTTGATTCTGTTTTTATGGCATATTTTAGTCATCCATTCACTTATTTATAAGAGCATTTATATGCCACAAGCTCATTCAAAATAATAATAAGATCAGGGTGGTGTACAATGAAATCAGTAAACCATCATAACACATTATAAAGTCGTGAAATGCAGAAGAAATGACCAATGCTAAATCATATTAATACTCTTAAAAAAAAACTTCTTGGTGAAACAAAAAACTTCTTTCAGCATCAGGGGATCACTGTGTTTGTGATTTCCTTCTCTAATCCAAAGAGAAATGAGAAAGATAAATTGGGCTGGAGATCTCTCTAGTTCACAGGCCACTGATGGATTTGGTCAGGATCGAAATGTAATTGCACCCCAGAGTGGGTGATTTTTGCTTACTTATTTATCACTGCCTTTTAAGGCCAAAGCACTTGAGTTCTGTCCTTTTGTTTTTCCGCCAGGCTCCTTCCACCCCTCCTGCTCCCATAGCTTTTCAGCATTTAAGACACAGCAACAGCAAAGTGATTACCAGGCTTTGAGATGCTGTGACACTTCCCTGCCAAAAAGTAATTGATTTATTAAAGATATTACAATACGTGCACGGCTTGACATAAGATGTTCCTTTGAACTTGCTCACTATAAAATCTCGAGGGAGTCTCTTTAGTTTCAGCACCGCGGACAGCAGAGCCTCCTTATCCCGACCTCCTTTCCCCATCACCCGGCTTTCAATCCAATTTCATTTTCAATACTGCAAGTAAATATCTCAGCAAGATGACTATAGTCCAGTGACCGCAGTGCAATCCAATTTAATAACATTTAAAAATTCAAAGTGATCGTTAGCTGGATGGAAATGTATAATTTCACACCCAAGTCTGCCTTGGGGGGGGAAAGGAGGGGGGAAGAGAGCAACGAAAGGGAGGGGGGAAAGAAAGGATGGATAAAGAGAACAGAGACAAATGAACTAGATAAAAAAAAATTGGAAAAGTAACTTAATTAAAAGTACAGGAACTAAGTTAAAACAATAATGATTTATACACCCCATAGTTTCTTTCTTTCTTTCTTTTTTAAAGGGGGGAATAAAACAGAAAGAAACCCACTGTAAACAATCTTCATAATGATCAGGAGGATCAATAGTAAGAAGGAGGCCAGCATGAATTTTTCCCCAAACAACTAGCAGGAAACAAAGAGGAGATGTTACAGCTGATAGAAAGTAACATTCCCAAACCAAGGGTGACATGTGGGAGAAGGGTAAAGATTTAAGAACATGAGTACATTCTTTCAATGAATATTTACTTGCAATTGCATTGGCTATCCCCCTGCCTAAGTAATATTTTAACTGGGGTGTGCTAGCAATAAAAGATGTGGAAGCATCAAACTGTAACTGTAAAACAGCAACAAATCCATTTCACAAGGCTATCAGCAGCTACTAGCTGTGATGGCTAGGTTCTCCCTCCTAGTTTCTCCTTGCTGTCAGAGACAGTAAGCATCTGAATGCCACTTGCTGGGAATCACAAATGGGGAGAGCACTGATATTCTTAGGTCCTGCTTGCAGACTTCCCATAGGCATCTGACTGGCCACTGACAGTATGCTGGGCTAGCTAGATGATCCTTTGGCTCTCCAGCAGGGCTCTCTTTATGCTCTTATACTTCTTCAGGAGTGAGACAGAAGTGCCATGTCTGAACACTTTTTCTTCTCTCCCTTCCCCTTCAGTCAGCAGCACATTGTGTCTGATGCACCACGAAGCACCTGGCCATAGGACAATGGAGAGAAGAGTCCTCCTTGCCTCCTATAGAAAGATCCTGTGATTCCCAAGGTCCCTAGAACACCACTGTGCATCTTTGATGTAAGGGTAACATATTCACTGAAGGGCTGTTAGTAGATGGAGGAAGCAATGGCTGGGGCACAGCTTGCATTGTACAATACATGGCCAGTTGAAGTAGAGTTATGTTCCAGTAACTCATAACAGTTGTGTCCTGCATTGTTTTTGCTCTGCTAGAACACTGAAGTGACATCTCTGGGACACAAACCTGGGCAGTGTGTATGGAGGTCCTGGGCTGCCCTGATGACAAAGCCTCCTTCTCAGCCTCCCTGATGTGGTCCAAAGAAAAGAAGAGCAATAAATTTGGCACAATATGGGTTTCTGGAGTTGCCGGAAGGAGGCATACAGACGCCATCCAAGTGCCTTAGGGACTCCACTCTGGATTTGTGTAGGGCTTACTCCTTAGCCTTTTCTTCTCCCAAAAATGTCCCACAAGGCAGCGGGTATGAATAAAGTAAAAACATATGAAAACATACACCCACGTTCTGCAAATAAATACAATGAAAGCAAATGAATAAATATCACTAAATTGGGATTGTAGGCTGGTTTGTTTTGAGTTGCAACAGATATCCATAGAAATCCAGAATCTGATGGATGAGCAGTATGCCATAAACGCCTTCAATAAGCCTCTAGGCCAGGGTTAGGGAACCTCAAGCCCAAATATCATATGTGGTCATTCTGGCCTCTTTGTCTGGCGCTTGGGACTTTCTCCTGGGCAATACCACCTTCCCAGCCACACAGCCTCTTTCCATAGACCACACTCCTAACGGATCCTGATTTCCACCCTCTCTGAGTGTTTTGCCTGAAATGTGTTCTGGTAATGCTTTTTGGCTTTCTGGATACAGGACAAGAGGGTGTGTAGAATTATGCATAGAAACTAGCCTACTGTACAGAGATGCATTGATTGCTCTGCCCACATTTGCCTCTGGTCCCACCCACTAGGCTGCACGAGGAGGAAAATGCATTGATATTGATTTTTATATATTAGTAACTTTGTAATAATGCCACATTTTTATATGTAACTGTGAATTTTGCTAATATTTTGTTTAAGTTGTCTGTTGCTGCTTCAGGTTTTTGCACACTGCTTAGAGATATTTTTACTATATTAAGCAATATAGAAATTAAATAATCAATCAACTGGCAGGATGCTTGAGGAAGACTTCCCAGTAGGGAAGGCAGACCTTGAGTTAAAAGTTTCCGTACTCATGTTATAGGTTAAAAGACAAGAGTTACAACAATGTCAACATTTCTAAAACTGAAGTCACAACCAGACCTCTACAATCCCAGAACAATGCTCATTTTCATAAGGCAATGCCTGACACTCACAAGGTCTCTGGTTCATGACCTGGTCTCAGTGTGAAATGATAGAAATGAAACAAGGTTTAAATCTGAGTGGAGTTGTCTTGTTTGAAGAACAAGAAAAAGATGAATAGATCTGTGCCCTGGCCTTCATTGCAATGCTCTTTATTTGATTTGGTTAGCTGAGGGGGGGAGGTCATCTATGGATAAGTGACCTATTCAGTATTTTTTTAAAAAGTTGCATTGTTCACACAAGATCATCCCATTTTATCCTCACAACTTCCCTGTGAGATAGATTGGATTGAGGTGAGAATGCCTGGTCCAAGGTCACCCAGTAAGCTTCAGTTTTACTGCAGGTTTCAGTCCTAGTCTCCCTCACATCAAGTTGAGTGGGGAGAAAGTAGCACAACTCCTCTGGAATACTGTGTCTGGTTTTTGTCACTACAATTTAAGATGGGCATTGGCAACCTGGGAAGTGTCCAATGAAGGGTATATTGGATAGTGAGTTATCTGGAAACAGCCCTATGAGGAATAGTCCCAAAATCTGAGTATGCTTAGCATGAAGAAGAGAAAAGTTTAAAGGGAGATAGGATAGTAACTTCAAATATCTATAGGGCTATCCTATAGACAATGGAGCAAATGTTCTCTCTCTTCCTCCAGAGGGGTGGACTAGACTCAGTTAGTGGAAATTTCTGTGCATTGAGCCCCATCACAAGATAGTAACCCCAATAAGATCAGGAATGTAAACTGTAGCATTTTCCTATCAGACACAGACATCTGTTGACACACATTTTTCATTGATAAGCCTATATGAGCATAAACGGAGATCTTGCTTTTCTGACAACCATCTCCAGACAGCATCTTGTCATTTCTAATTTTGCTTTGGAAATTGAACAAATGTTGTCACATTAGGATATATCTGACACCAGACCCATGTGCCTTTTATGCAAACAGTGCACAAGAGGCATTTAGCAACACCTCTCTGGCTCATTTCCCCCCACTCTTGTCTGTGATGCTGAACAAAGAACTTGCCATCCCAGACCATGCTAAATTTGTCCAAGAGAAGGGTGTGTGGCTCAATTTGCTTTGCATACAAATGGTCCCAGGGTCCATCCCTGGCACCTTGCTGTAGGACTGGGTATGTCCCCTACCTGAAGTTGCTTCCAGGCAATCTGTTTATTTAGCATTCATCCTGATTACTTTCCAGGGAGTTTAGACATTAGCTGCTTACTGAGCATTTATTTCAATGTGCTTGTAGGGAGGTTACACAGTGCTGCTGTAAGCCAGTGTTATTCTACACTTCCCAGTGCATTTTCCCATCTGTTTCTTTATTGCAAAAATAAAAATAAAAATGATATTTTATAAAAGCAGATTTGCTGCTCAACGCCTCCAAAATCAAATCAAATTGTACAATCTGAATTTGCCAGTATGTGATTGAATTGCCCTTGAAAACAGTGGTGGTCCAGAAGCATCCTGAAACTCCAGAGAGCTGCTGCCAGTCAGTGTAGACAATGCTAAACAAAGTTCACTAATGCTGTGGCTCAGTGCAAGGAAGCTTCCTATGTATCTACACTGACCTCTATTTGTTCCTTCTTTTTCTCTGTTTAAATCCTGTGGCTGCAGATGCTGTTATGACACATCTTATGCTCCCTTGTAAAAGGTTGTTGCTGCATATTTTAAGAACAGTGACAGAAAAAGACTCTAATAGCCTCAAATTAATCCATTCATTCTCTGTCAATTGAAGGACTCATTATGTTGCCACAGACTTCTGGTTTTCCTCCGCTAAGTCTGCCTGGGGGGTAATGAACCATTGAGCTACCACTATGTAGCATTGGCCTCCTGCAGGATGCAAGAGAGAGTGAGTAGGGGGAAAGATGCTAACAGTAGAAAGGGAAGGAGGAACCTTCATTAAGAAGCATTCAATGATGCATCTTCTTGACCATCCACGATGACCCCATGTTCCTCAGCTTTGCTGTGAATACAACATCCACAGCTATGCAGGCAGCCCGGAAGCATCTGATATTGTGTTTCTTTAGCACCTTTTGTTATCAGAGATAACAGTGCATGAAGGGAGCCATGTGTGGAGCTGGCTGCGGATGGAAGTAACCCATACCTGTTATTCCCTTGGGCATCTGGTAGGACCAGATGGACCTTTGGTCTGATCCAGCAGGTTCATCTTATCTTGTTAAATCTGCACATTTTCACAAGTCCTAGCCTCTCTCACAAGGAGTTTCTGCTGTTAGCTGCTAGAATGATAATTAGGGCTGGGTGATATCTGATTTTCATCTTCGTGATATATCACCAGCTAAACATCACGATATACTGATATATCACAATGTCTGAAATAAGGATGGAGCTATGTAGAGACATTGGCTGGCTCCATGGCTTTTCCCACATTGTGATTTTTGCATAGTGCATGTGTGAACACGCACTATCAATTATCAATTCATTCAACCTGCAATATGAAACAGCGCAGTCAGGCAAGAGTTGTGTGATGTGCTTTTGCCAATCGTGTGGCAGCGCTGCTCTGAAAAAGGGATGGTCAAATGTTCCCTTGTTCTTCCTTCTCGCAAAAAGATTGCAAACTGTTTGCTGAAATGCCAGGAAATCACCAAAATCCCTCTGGACTTGCTTGTGCCTCAGGCAAAACAAGACATCAGGGAAGCGGGGGATGATTGTGGGGAGCAAGTGGTAAGAGTGGGGGAACAGAGTTATTGTCAAATTCCCAGCTTGCCCTTTCCGATCTGAAGTTCACTTGTAATATCTTCGTTGACTCCGGTTGCTAATACATTTTGTTCTCTAGAGTGCCCGACGCCCCACTTCCTCTTCAGCCCTTAATTAGTTTCTGGATGATGACATCTCCGTAGAGAATCAGGCAGCCTTGTCCCTCCAATCTCGGGGGGAGATAAAGGAATCTAATAAAGACATTCAGCATTTCTAGGTGACGGGTTTGACAAGCTTTGTATTAACAAGAAGTCATGTTCAAACTTCCTCTCTTTTGCTCTCACCATTCCTGACTCGTTCCCGCACGGTGACATTTCACAAGGGGATTAACAGAGCCACTGTCAGCTCTGAGGACTTGTAGGATGAAACAGACACAGCCAAGAAGTGCCACGCCCTTGCACTAACCCCAGCAGGAATGGGAAAGAGCTGCTTTGGGTAGGACTCCAAACAGCTGTCAACAGCACTTGAGGGTTGCTTGCAAAAAGCGCAACGAAAACTGTTGGAGAGATGGTGGTTGGGGATGAGACAAAACTTATCCCTGCATTTCCATGTTCATTTCCATGAGTGTTGCAAAGCACCTTCCGCCTTCAGCAATTTCAGCACTTGGTGCAAACATGAGGTCTTGACGCCATTCTAATCACCACTGTTTTCTTTCTGCTTTGCCCTCGGCCTTGTTTGTTCTCCACTGCTATTTAATGACCAGCCACATAAGAACCTAAAAAGAGGCCTGCTGGATGAGGCCAGAGGACCATCTAGCCCAGCATCCCATTCTCATAGAGGGAGATGGTTATGCAAAACCATCAAGCAGGACCTGAGAGCAACAGCCATCTCCCCCATTTGTGATTCCCAGCAACCAGCACTCAGAGACATATTTCCTCTAACAGTGAACAAGAAGATGCAGAACAGATCTCTCTTGCGGGGGTGCAATTAGTGCCAGCATCATCCGTTAAGAGTTTGGGTGTAATCTTCGATACCTCTCTCTCTATGGAGGCGCAGATTACAGCTATAACAAAGGTGGCATTTTTTCATTTCCGCCAAGCTAAGCAGTTGGCTCCTTATGTCTCTCACCCTGACCTAGCCACTGTGATCCACGCGACGGTCACCTCCAGACTCGATTATTGTAACTCGCTCTACGTGGGGCTGCCCTTGAGACTGACCCAGAAACTCCAGCGGGTGCAGAATGCTGCGGCAAGACTCCTTATGGGGTCTTCACTGCGAGATCATATTCATCCGGTACTATACCAGCTGCACTGGCTCCCGGTGGAGTACAGGATCAGGTTTAAGGTGCTGGTTTTAACCTTTACCTTTAAAGCCCTATACGGCCTAGGACCCTCGTACCTTCGGGACCGCCTCTCCTGGTATGTCCCACAGAGAAATTTACGGTCTGCAAATAAAAACATCCTGAAGATCCCAGGCCACAGAGAGGTTAGGCTGGCCTCAAATAGAGCCAGAGCTTTCTCGGCCGTGGCTCCAATCTGGTGGAACTCTCTGTCACAAGAGACTAGGGCCCTGCGGGACCTGACATCTTTCCGCAGGGCCTGCAAGACAGAGCTGTTCCACCAGGCCTTTGGTCAAGGCGCAGCCTGACCCCCTCCTCTGGCAATCTGCACAGAATTTTGCTTAATGGTTGCCATCAATTTGATTTTAATTAATTTTATAATGAATGTTTTTAGAATGTTGGATTATTTTGATTGTTGTTAGCCGCCCTGAGCCCAGCTTCGGCTGGGGAGGGCGGGATATAAATAAATTTTATTATTATTATTATTATTATTATTATTATTATTATTATTATTATTATCATCATCATCATTATTATTATTATATCATGAATAGCAGCTACTTATAGTGACAGGGTGAGCTCCCATTGCTTGGTCCCAGCTCCTGCCAACCTAGCAGTTTGAAAGCATGCCCAAAAGTGCAAGTAGATAAATAGGTACCACTCTGGCGGGAAGGTAAATGGCATTTCCATGTGCTGCTCTGGTTTGGGTGTTCCATTGCGCCAGAAGTGGCTTAGTCATGCTGGCCACATGACCCGGAAAAACTGTCTGCGGACAAACGCCAGCTCCCTCAGCCTGTAAAGCAAGATGAGCACCGCAACACCAGAGTCGCCTGTGACTGGACTTAACTGTCAGGGGTCCTTTTCCTTTATAGCTTTGTCCTTCATGGAAATGTCTAGTTCACCAAATCCATCTAGCCATCCAAATCCATCATTGAATCTTGTGGGAGCAAATTCTCCAGTTCAACTATGCACTGTGTGAAGAACGACTTTACTTTGTCTCTCCTGGGTCCGCCAACATTTCGCTTCATTGGATGGTCCCAAGCTTGGGTATTATGAATTTATTTGCAGAACTCCTGAACAACCTTTCCTTCCAAGGAATCTCTGCAAAGAAAGAACAGTTAAACAACAACACAAGTCACAAAAACATATTCCATTATAAGCATAAATATTTCCACAATATTGTTTTAGAAAATCTAAATCAAAGAGAAATAAATTAAAGTGGGTTGTTGTTGTTGTTGTTATACAATTTATTTTAAAGCTTTGCATGTTCTAAGGCTGGAACTGTATATGATGATGCAAATGGGAATACCCACATTGGTGAAAGGGAGATCAGAGTCAGCTCCCAGCTTGGAGCTTTGTTAATGCATTGCCTAGAGTGCTGAGCTGGTTACACTCTGATGCAACAGCACTTTTTACAAATACTTTCCTAATGCATGATTAAAAATTTCCCCTTCTCACGGAGCAATGAATTATGGTGATGCTTTATCATATAACATGCTGTCGAGAAGCATGTAAATAATGTTGTGTCCTCCAGCACAGAGAGGAAAGCTCTGTTGCCGCAACAAGAGAGGCTATTTGTTTTTTGGGGGGGAATCATTTAGAAGCATCTCTGCAACATATGACACATCTCATTAGGCCTCATTTTGAGGAGAGCAATTTCTATTAGTTATTTATTAATTGCCTATTAAGTCTGTGTCATATGTCCCCTTCATTTCCAGGATTCTCAAGTCATTTCTGCAGATGGGCTCTGAGTTCCACATATAGGATACAGATCTCACGGATGCTTTTTGTCAAGCAGGATGGGGGTTGCAAATATACTGTTAGGATATTAATCTTGCTACCCTCTGTCCCACCCCCCACCCCCCAGTGGAATAGGATAATATTTTAAGCCATAACTGAACCTAGAGAAGCTCAAAATCTAGTGCAGTGTTGTTCAGTTAAATTGTAGGATGGGCTGGAACACACCCTGCCCTAACACCTGGTGGTGGGGGAATATAATTTATCCCATGCAGCTGCTGTGCATGGAGACTGCACCCATCCCAGGCTTCCTGTTTCCTTATAATCATTGCAGTGCATGCAAAACCAATGAAAAACGAAGAGCAATAGTCTTCTTTTCCCTTATTTTGACAAGGGCTAAACACATCAGGAACTGTGGGTTAAACCACAGAGCCTAGGATTTGCCGATCAGAAGGTTGGCGGTTCGAATCCCCGCAATGGGGTGAGCTCCCGTTGCTCAGCCCCTGCTCCTGCCAACCTAGCAGTTCGAAAGCACATCAAAGTGCAAGTAGGTACCACTCCGGCAGGAAGGTAAACGGCGTTTCCATGCGCTGCTCTGGTTCGCCAGAAGTGGCTTAGTCATGCTGGCCACATGACCCGGAAGCTGTACGCCGGTTCCCTCGGCTAATAAAGTGAGATGAGCGCTGCAACCCCAGAGTCGGCCACAACTGGACCTAATGGTCAGGGGTCCCTTTACCTTTAAACACATCAGCCTGCTTTTGGTCTTAGTCACATTCACATGCTTTTAATTTTTGCATTAATTTGTAAGCATCATCTAACCACCCACCAAACCCCTTCCTTTATATGCATATTGGTATATTTTAAATATTTTTTTAAACAAAAGGAGCATTTCCAAATGGACTTGGGTGCATTTTCTATTAGATGAGGACTGCATTGGAGTGCAAAATCTGGTGGCTAATGCAGTCCCAATTAACACATGAGTCTCGAAGGTGCAGAGCAGGTCAACTCATGTTGGAATTCACAAAGATCCAATTCCTCAAGCATCCTGTTATCGACCCCACCTCACCTGCTCTTGAAGTCATAATTGATCTGTTTGAAAGCAGGTTAACAGACCCTCCAAGTGTCCCTATTTTCCAGGGACATCCCTGATTTAGAGAAGCTGTCCCAGTTTCTGATTTGATCCCAGAATGTCCCACTTTTCCTTAGGATCAGTGGTGTAGCGTGGGGCGGTGCAGGGGGGGCCGGCCGCACTGGGTGCAACATCTGGGGGTTAGGGTTAGGGGGCGCAAATCCACAGGTTAGGGGGCGCAAATTACTTGCCTTGCCCCGGGTGCTGACAACCCACGCTACGCCACTGCTTAGGATGTCCCTATTTTCATCGGAGAAATGTTGGAGGGTATGGGATAAGGCTGCAATCCTTACCTTGATGTAAGCTTTGCTGTAATTCTTCTTCTTCTTCTTCTTCTTCTTCTTCTTCTTCTTCTTCTTCTTCTTCTTCCTCTTCTTCTTCTTCTTCTTCCCTGCCCATCTGGCTGGCTTACAACATATCTAAAAACATAATAAAAGCACCAGTCCTTAAAAACTTCCCTAAACAGGGTTACCTTCAGATGTCTTCTAAAAATCGGATAGTTGTTTATTTCCTTGACATCTGAAGGGAGGGCGTTCCACAGGGCGGGTGCCACTACCGAGAAGGCCCTCTGCCTGTAAAGACACATATAGAACTCCCTCTAAAAGGAGGTTCGTGAGATTTCTGTGGTTTGTATTGATGTGGTCAAAAACAGCTCAAATTTCTACACTGAATGATGCTTCTTAAGCCTAGCTATGACCATTGTTGATAGTCCTCTTGAGAGCTTTTACGGGAAAGGAGGGGCACAAATGCTTGTCTCATAAGAACATGAGAAGAGCTTGCTGGATCAGGCCAATGACCTATCTAGTCCAGCATCCTATTCTCCCAGGGGCCAACCAGATGCCTGTGGGAAACCTGCAAGCAGGACCCAAGCACAAGAGCCCTTCCCGTGGTTTCCAGCAACTTGGATTTGGAAGCATCCCTGCCTCCAGCTGTAGAGGCAGTGCATAGTCATCCTTGCAAATAGCCACCAATAGCCCTCTCCACCATGAATTTGTCTAATCCTCTTTTAAAGTCATCTAGGTTGGTGGCCATAATAATAATAATAATAATAATAATTTATTATTTATACCCCGCCCATCTGGCTGAGTTTCCCCAGCCACTCTGGGCGGCTCCCAATCAGTGTTAAAAACAGTACAGCATTACATATTAAAAACTTCCCTGAACAGGGCTGCCTTAAGATGTTTTCTGAATGTCAGGTAATTCTTTATCTCTTTGACATCTGATGGGAGGGCGTTCCACAGGGCGGGCGCCACTACCGAGAAGGCCCTCTGTCTGGTTCCCTGTAGCCTCACTTCTCGCAATGACGGAACCGCCAGAAGGCCCTCGGCACTGGATCTCAGTGTCCGGGCTGAACGATGGGGGTGGAGACGCTCCTTCAGGTATACAGGACCGAGGCCGTTTAGGGCTTTAAAGGTCAGCACCAACACTTTGAATCGTGCTCGGAAACGTACTGGGAGCCAGTGCAGATCTCTCAGAACCAGTGTTATGTGGTCCCGGCGGCCACTCCCAGTCACCAGTCTAGCTGCCACATTCTGGATTAATTGCAGTTTCCGGGTCACCTTCAAAGGTAGCCCCACGTAGAGCGCGTTGCAGTAGTCCAAGCGTGAGATAACTAGAGCATGCACCACTCTGGCGAGACAGTCCGCGGGGAGGTAGGGTCTTAGCCTGCGTACCAGGTGGAGCTGGTAGACAGCTGCCCTGGACACAGAGTTAACCTGCGCCTCCATGGACAGCTGTGAGTCCAAAATGACTCCCAGGCTGCGCACCTGGTCCTTCAGGGGCACAGTTACCCCATTCAGGACCAGGGAATCCTCCACACCTGCCCGCCTCCTGTCCCCCAAAAACAGTACTTCTGTCTTGTCAGGATTCAACCTCAATCTGTTAGCCGCCATCCAACCTCCAACCGCCTCCAGGCACTCACACAGGACCTTCACCGCCTTCACTGGTTCTGATTTAAAGGAGAGGTAGAGCTGGGTGTCATCTGCATACTGATGAACACCCAGTCCAAACCCCCTGATGATCTCTCCCAGCGGCTTCATATAGATATTAAAAAGCATGGGGGAGAGGACAGAACCCTGAGGCACCCCACAAGTGAGAGCCCAGGGGTCTGAACACTCACCCCCCACCACCACTTTCTGGACACGGCCCAGGAGGAAGGAGCGGAACCACTGTATGACAGTGCCCCCAGCTCCCAGCCCCTCTAGACGGTCCAGAAGGATGTTATGGTCGATGGTGTCAAAGGCCGCTGAGAGATCCAGCAGAACTAGGAAACAGCTCTCACCTTTGTCCCTAGCCCGCCGGAGATCATCAACCAGCGCGACCAAGGCAGTTTCAGTCCCATGGTGAGGCCTGAATCCCGATTGGAAGGGATCCAAATGGTCCGTTTCCTCCAGGCGTGCTTGGAGTTGTTCAGCAACCACCCGCTCAATCACCTTGCCCAAGAATGGCAGATTTGAGACTGGGCGATAGTTGGCCAAATTGGCCGGGTCTAAAGATGTTTTTTTAAGAAGCGGTTTAATGACCGCCTCTTTCAGCGGGTCTGGGAAGGCTCCCTCACAGAGGGAAGCATTCACCACCCCGCAGAGCCCATCGCCCAGCGCTTCCCGGCTCGCTTTTATCAGCCAGGATGGGCAAGGATCAAGGAGACAGGTGGTCGGTTTCACTCGTCCAAGCAGCCTGTCCACATCCTCGGAGGTAACAGATTGGAATTGATCCCATATAACAGGACCAGACAGAACTCTAGCACTCTCCCGCCCTGGCCCTGCTCCCACGGTGGAGTCTACCTCCTTCTGAATCTGAGCGATTTTATCTGCAAAAAACTTTGCAAAAGCATTGCAGGAGATCTTGGGGTCCCTACCAGGCCCCGGTGGTACAGGTGGTTCCGATAAACTGCGGACCACCTGAAAAAGTCTCCTGCTGCTGTTTTCTGCAGATGCAATGGAGGCGGCGAAGAAGGCCCTCTTCGCCGTCGCCATTGCCACTTGGTAGGCTCGACGTTGAGCTCTAACCCGTGTCCGGTCTGATTCAGAATGAGTTTTCCGCCACCGGCGCTCTAGCCGTCTCAACAATTGTTTCATCACCCTCAGCTCCGGGGAAAACCACGGGGCTGTCCGGGCTCCATGCAATCGGAGAGGGCGCTTCGGAGCCAGACAGTCAATTGCCCTGGTTAACTCCGCATTCCAGCGTGCCACCACTGCCTGGTGTTGAAGCAAGTTCCATAGCTTAACTATGCACTGCAGGAAGGACTTCTTTTCATCTGTCCTGAATCTTCCAACATCTGGCTTCACTGAATGTCCACAAGTTCTGCTGTTATGGGAGATGAAGAAGAACAGTTCTCTGTCCACTTTTCCCAACTCACTTTTACTTAGAGTAGTCAATGGATATAAGTGTCGGGATGCATCCAGGGAGACAGGGGCAATTGGCAGGCCCCCAGATGGCTCCAGCCCACTGGCTGGCAGCTGGGCAAACTCCAGTTCTCATAACAGCATCAAAACTGTGACTCAAGCCTCTGAGACCTTTAGAGACTGAGCACGCAAGCCAGCAGAGATAATAACTATTTGCAACAGCAGACAGAGGCATATGTAAGCATATTTACAAGCGTTTATTCAGTATCAGGACAAAGGAAAACATGTCTGCTTCCCTTCGTGGCCAAGCAAACAGCATAGGCAAAAGCTATATACAACGGAAGGTCCCAGCAGACTGTGCTGGAAGTAAACAGACATGTGACACAGAACAACTCCACATGCCTGTTCTAAAGGTGGAACGGAACTATATCCTAACAATAAGTTTGCCATGTCTATTGCTTTCAGTGAGTCTACTCTGAGCATGACCAACATTGGACAAAACCCACCATTTTAATATAAATAAAGAAATAATAATGGGGAAGTTAAAGAATGGATATGCAGAAGAAATTTGTTAATATAAGGAACCAGAAGGGGGTATGGAGGGAAGTCCAGAGATTTTAAGAATCTCAAAGGGAAGGTTTGTGAAAAGGTATTTGTTCTTATTTGTAAAAATGTAACTGTGAAAAAGTAATTAAAAATTATTTACCAAAAAAGATTAAGAGTACACTTAGAGCATGCTCTTGATCCTTCCTTCGTAACGGTAGACTGAAATTTGCAATGAGGCGATTTCACGTGACACCAGGTGATTGACAGGAGAGTGGCTCCACTCACCCATCAAAGTGGCCCTCTGCCATATGAAGTTTCTAACATGGCTCTTCTGGGCACAGTGCTATGCATGGATGCTTGAGGGATCCAATCCTTTTGAATTCCAAGACCTATCTGCTTCTCCTGAACTAATGTGCATATCAGAACATAATTAACTCTCACATTTCTCTAGATTGTGCAACTAAAAAAAAAAAGTATTTTTAAAAGTGTGTTCTTGGATAAAGTGCCTTTAGGAATGCATATTGTGAGAGAAAGCATGTTAAGAAAGGCATGTATTGAGTTGTATCTGTTTTTGAAACCAGACCACGAGATAATCTTTTGAAACCAGTGCCAGGAGCATTCCTTTATTTCTGATACACATAACAGGAGAGGCACATCTGTGCCATGGGTGTTCTGAACGTGGTACAAAGTGCAAAATATTTATACGGTAGTTAGCGCATAACAAGCACGTGAGTCACTTCCTTAAAGATACTGAAAAATTGTGAAAGTTGCAAGAATATATCATCACATTATTGAAATAGGTTTGCTTTTTACAAAAATCAGCTTATTTAGCAGCTTTCTTGGCAGTACGTGGCAGCCTGCAGTTAAATGCATTAGAACAATTTTGCACAACTTCATTCCGGTGGTAAGAGGAGAATACGAACCAAGCAAATGTCACCCTCACCCCTCACCCATCCTTTGTTATATACACACTTTAACAATTGACCAAAACAAAGTTCATTTTGCATGTTTTGTTTAAAATGAGGATTAATGCAGAAATGGCATGGAATGGGTTCATGACTAAAAATGTGCGAAAGTGATGCTGACTAGAAATAAACTGATCCACCCATCCCTTGAGCTGATCTGTGAATTGGATGGCAAGCATAATTACTTTGCATTCCCCAGTGTATTGCAGTGAAGAAAAAAGAGAGTGTGAAATGAGAACTTTTGCTTGTAAGAACACACACACAAACACAGGTTGATAATTTTATCAAAACTTAGGTGTGAAGGAAAGAGGAGGCTTTGCCCTGCCAGACTTGAAATTATATTATGAAGCATCCTGTCTCTGTTGGTTGAAGACATGGATAAAATTAAAAAATAACAAATTGTTAGATCTAGAAGGATTTGATAACAGATTTGGATGGCACTCGTATTTATGGTTGGAGAAGAAGAAAAGTTATAAGGGTTTTGAGAATCATATCTTCCGGAGATCTTTAATTGAAATATGGGATAGGTATAAAAATGTATTAGAACCTAAAGTCCCACACTGGCTGTCTCCATTAGAGGTTATGATTGTAAAGAAAATTAATATGAGAAAGAATTGGATTACATATGGAGAATTAATAATTAAAGGAGGAGGAAAATGGAAAATGAAGCCATATGAAGAAGTAAAAGAATATGTGTTTGATTGGTTGCACTATTTTCAGGTAAATGAAATGTTTAAAAAAGATTTTAAAGAAAGTGGATATGCAGAAAGTGAATTGAAATTTTAAACAGAGATAATAAACAATGATGATAAAATATTGTCAAAAATGTATAAAATGTTGTTGGAATGGCATACGATGGATGAGGAAGTAAAGTCGGTTATGATACATTGGGCTAGAGATTTTGGATATAATATACAAATGGATGATTGGCAGAAAGTATGGAATGAAAATATAAAATTCACAGCATGTACTGCGTTAAAGAATATGATGAAAATGGTATATAGATGGTATATTACACCGGTTAAGTTAGCAAAAATGTTTAAAACATGTAATAAGTGTTGGAAATGTAAAGAAAAAGAAGGATCATTTTACCATATGTGGTGGGAGTGTAAGAAAGTGAAGGGTTTCTGGGAAATGATATATAAGGAGTTGAAGAAGATGTTGAAATATACATTTGTAAAGAAACCAGAAGCCTTTCTGTTAGGAATAACAGGAAGAGGGATAAATAGAAATGATCACAAACTTTTCCAATGCTCAGTAACAGCAGCAAGAATCTTAATGGCCCAAAAATGGAAACAGGAGAAACTACCGGCTCTCGAAGAATGGAGGACAAAACTCATAGACTATGCAGAACTGGATAAACTAACTGGGAAGATAAGATATCAAAGGGACCACAAGTTCATCAAGGACTGGGGAAAATTTGCAGAATATCTGAAAAGTATATGTGATGAACAAATAACGCTAGTGGGATTTAAAGAGGCTTTGTGAAGTGAGAGGAGTATTGCTAAACAGAAACAGGACAGTAAGGGTAATCTAAAAGTGCAATATTAAATTTAGAAAATGTGTGAAAATGGGAAAATATGGATGATTGGCAGAGAAGCTGAGGGAAGTCCAAAAAGTTGAAATTTGTGAAAATTGTTTGATATGGCAAATTTGTATAATGGAAAATTCAATAAAAATTATTATATAAAAAAGAAGATAATTTTATCAAAACTTCTTTTGCTTCCCTTGGATTTCCAGGTTCATTACACCTTAAGAGAGACCTCTAAATTTGTCTTGAAATATTGCTTAAGCAAAACTTAGAGGCAGCTTACTGGAAAATCCTACTCAGAAGTAAACTCCGTTGACTACAACAGGGCTTGCACTCCACACTTCTCTGGGAAATTTCACTAGTCTTGTAAAACCAAAAAAACCCCAAATCTGTTTTCCCCGAAAGTGACTGAACCTTTTCAACAAGTGGGGCTTCATCTTTGACGATAGCTCTAGTGCACAAAGACACAAGCAAAACTCTCAGTGGCCATGAGTTCTCATGATTGCTGTGTTGAACCTCTTGGTTTGTAAGCATTGCATGCCACTGGAGACCAGTCTCTGTAGATGCAGAAGGGCCTGTTGAATTTACACCCTGCTTAGGGGCACCCCAGAGACACCTGACGGGCTACTCTCAATATTGGTAAGTCAACAGCTGGAAAAATATAAACAAAGCTTTTAAAACAGTAGAACTTGTGCTTTGGGTTTCTTTTTCTTTTCTTTTTTTTAAAAAAATGCTATGCATTTAATCCTTAACTACAAAGTTCTACCATTTCTCCCCTTTTCTTCTTTACTTTCTTTCTTCATTGGTTGGAGGCAATGGAGCATCCGACCTTCATTTGAAAAACAAACAAACAAAAATCTTCTACCCGGCTAACAAATTACAAAAACTACATCCTGGTGACTGTTTTCGAGCAGGAAGCCAGGAAGCTGCCGAGCATGGCTCCAACATCAGACACAAAGCATTAATGCACTCCTCTCTCTTTCTCTTTGGGGACTTTATATTTGTTGTTTGCCTTAATCTGACACAGAACTCGGCTAGGCAGAAATATGCATCTTCTGTGCTGCTTTTGTGTAGGATACATCCCAGTGGTATTCTCCAATGACAGTCTAGCACGGCAGTGTCTGAGTAGCAGTTTAATAGACTCTTGCTGCAAGATATTGCGGCGTTCTTTCATAAAGGTTGTTTGTTACCATCAGCATAGCGTTTGGACTAGGCGTGCTGAGTTATTGACTCACAGCCACTACCTTCGTGCCACTGCCACGCAATTTCTTTTGCTGCAACCTCCAACCCTTATTTTATCCATCTTGACAAAGTAGCACTGAGGCTTAACTGGGCCTCCGCCCCATTGACTGACCTATAAGGAATGGCGCTGCTAACATCAGTGATTTCCTGCTCCTTATCAAAAACAACCACCCCCACATCCTCACTGTTTGGGGATGAGGGTCCTGTACTGGTACCAGGGGTGCAAATGTTATCTCTGGGTTTGTAGGGAATACAGCTGAATAACCCAGCAACCAGATGGGAAAGTTGTTGTACAGGTAAGCTGGTTGAGGATGCAGTGCTCAACAATAGTCCAGGTTTAGATATGGATGGATCCAGGACCAATATGTGACTGGTCCCAGTTCTGCACAAGTCTGGTGGAAAGCCTCCCCCCCCCAATCTTGGTTCTGTGCAAATATTTTAGGAGGAATACATACAACCCCCCAAAAAAAAACACATTTTTGAAAAGTCTTTTTTAAAATGAAACATACAAGGTGGTCTGAAGGGATACTCTTCGGCCCTCTATTGTTTACTTTTTAAAAGTACTTATTGATTTGATTTATTGCATTTATATTGCTCCCTTTTCTCCAAGGAGCTCAGGGTGTCATGCATGGCTTCCCCCCTCTTCGTTTAATCCCCAGAACAACCCTGTAAGGTGGGTTAGGTTAAGAGGCAGTGACTGGCCCTTGGTCACCCAGTGAGCTTCATGGCTGAGTAGGGATTTGAACCCTGGTCTCCCAGGTCCTAGTTCAACACCCTTATACCACAATGGTTCTCAAAACACAACTCTGGTGGGACTCAACCCCAAATGAACCTTTGCATAACTCCACCCATTATCAGTCTACAAGTCCAGTGCATTGTCCAATGACTAAGTAGAACATGGGACTTCTGGTACCATTGCATGAATCAAAAACAAAGAGAAGATAGTCCCCTTCGGAGTGACAGATCTTGATGACATGCTGTACCTCTCAGTAAGAATTGTACATTAAACATGTGGGAGGCTGTTACATACTGTATCTTTTGCCTATTTTTTTTAACATACAATTTCCCCTAATAATGTCATTACACCACCAAGAGCTATCACTCACATTGAGACTTGCTTTGTGTTCAGCATGAATGGCACCAGGAACTGGGTGTGCCAGATCAGGTATCTTCAATTTTTTCAGATCCTTTTTTTAAAAAACCCCAAACATGCATTTTGGGACCGAATTCTTAATCTTTTGCCATCCATTTTGGGTTGTGACTGACCTTGGATCAGGCCCCAATCCACTAGTGAGTCCAGACCCATCAGTTAAAGACCTGTGCTTTAAGGAAAGTTTCATAGCTCAGCCACAAAGCATGCATGCAGAAGGTCTCAGGTTCTATCTGTGGCATATCCACCTCCCCCCCCTCCCCAGGATCAGATATCAGCTGATGGGAAAAATTACCCTTCCCTGTCTTGAGATCTCAGAGCAGCTGCACTAGGTAGTCTCGTGGGGGCATCTGTAGCTACAGTGGTACCTCAGATTAGGAACTTAATTTGTTCTGGAGTTCCGTTCTTAACCTGAAACTGTTCTTAACCTGAGGTACCACTTTAGTTAATGGGGCCTCCCGCTGCTGCCACGCCACCGCTGTGCGATTTCTGTTCTCATCCTGAAGCAAAGTTCTTAACCCAAGTTATTATTTCTGGGTTAGTGGAGTCTGTAGCCTGAAGTGCATGTAACCTGAAGCGTCTGTAACCCGAGGTACCACTATACTAAAAAAACAAAAAACAAAAAACCAGCAAGAGATGACAGGCCGTCAAACCACCTCATATGAGATCTACAAGGTCACTTGGGGGTTACTCTGCAATATTTACTAGGAGAAGAGAATGGATTATAACCACTAAAGTCTGAAATATCATGATGAAGCCTGTGTTGTGAGTTGCCTATTTGTGGTCAACATCAGCAGCAGTTAGCATCACTTAATTACTTACAGTGTGATCCTAACCACGTCTACCAGATGTGAGCCCTTATAGGGTTGAATCCAACTACGTTATTCTTAGAACAGACCTACTGTATGGAATTCATTGGACCTCAGCTAGTCGTGTCATTACTTTCAATGGTTCTACTGTGCATAGGGTTAACACTGGATGCAGCTCAGAGAATTCAGTAGGGCTTCCTCACAGTTAACTGGAGTTATAGGGTTGCAAACTTACTTATCTATTAAACTTATCTATGTTAGTATGACAACGTCTGGTGAGGGGTGTGGGGCACCAGGTTGGGGAATCCTGAGTTAGACTGATCTGTTGACTGATGTTCTGGGGACTTCACATAAAGGAGCACATCTGCTCTCAACAGCGCAAACACTTCTTTGAAATAAGATCATCTTCGCGGCAAAGCAAATGAGATCTGCGAAAGCACCGACCCAGCTCTGGGGAAATCTGTGCTTGTGTCACTGGAGCGGCCAGCAATGGTGCTGCCATGTTTAATCACCTCCAAGCAAGAGTAATATGGCAAGAACAGGGACCGCAAGGCAAGCAGGAGCTCCAAGCAGGGAGACTGGGACGTATATATTTATTTGCCTCCAACACCATCCAGGAGGGGCTTCCATCTGCATTTTCCGATATGGCTTTAGAATTCTTGCTTGCACCACCTGCTTGCCTTCCAAACCTCTCTTTTTATTTTATTTTATTTTGCCTAGATACGCTGACATCTTAATAAAATATTTTGATATAGCTGAGCCGAGATTGCCATTGAATGTTAAATAATACCGGGTTTATATTTATTATCACTTATTTATTAAGTCTTTGTTCCTCGGCGTAGAGGGGGAAATCTTCCCATTATACCTGTTATGTCGCAGGAAAAGGCACTTTAAATAATTCATTTGATTAATTATTCAAACATTTAATTAGCATATAATAACTGTCGTGTTAAATCCGAGCTTTGCAGGCTTGAATTAAAAGGGTAACTAACGGCAGGCTTTGCCTCTGTCATTCCAGCTTCTTTCCCATGCCGGCTGGGCCTGTCATCGCTGCTTCTCCGCACCTGATACTGATTGATGCAAACCTTTTCAAGTTTTGCATTTCAGAGATAGGTGCAAATGGGAGCCCATTGATGGCCAGTTCATAATAATTAATTGATTATCACAGCTGACATTTCCAAAGAACCTTTTCAAGCAAAGATAGGGGAAGGGAAGAGAGATGGGTGTTGAGCGCTTCTGTCATGGAACCTCACACTGAGGCCAGAACTCTGTCCTTCCCTGAAAACGAGGCCACGCGAGTTACACAATTTCATAATATCTGTCGATTAAAAATGTTTTCTGTAATTTGAGTGATTTCTGACTGGGATTCTGAAGTTCCCAGTCAGGTACAGCTAATGAAACTGAATTTTTCAGCAGGGTTTGGCATTCCATCACAGCCATCCGTCCACACAGCTTACTGGCAGGAAGAAGGGTGAGACAGCAGTGAAGTCAGTGCAGTGCAAACATACTGTCCAGAATTGCTGGATTGGCTCTGCCAGTGCATTTGCACCCACGCTGACCTTGCTGCCCCTCCCTTGCCCATTCCTAATATGCCAGAGGGATGGTGGTGATGGGAGGTGAAAGTAAGTTGTCATCCCCCACCCCCACCCCTACCAACTGCTATAGGTTTTGAGAGCATGAATGGATTTTTTTTGGAGAAGGGTGAAGTAGATTACACTGCATCTGGGCCCATATCTTCAAAGTTTCATTTGGCTCTAAGGATCATGGGGTGTTTATTATTATTATTATTATTATTATTATTATTATTATTACTATTATTTCTACTACAAATAATAATAACACAAATATCTGTATGATAAATTTATCATTTCCTTCAGATTCAAATTATGACAATTATTTATTGCATTTTTTCCTTTATACTCCACCTTTTTTCTCCAAGGAGCTCAAGGTGACATACATGGTTCTCTCACTTCTTAATTAATCCTTACAACATCCCTGTGATGCTCTAACTTATTTAATCCTTACAACATCCCTGTGATGCTCTAGCCCAGTGCTCTAACCATTACACCACACTGGCTGACATCTCATTGTAACATCGAGCAGGAGCTCAATGGAAACAGATCCAGCAATAAACAGTCAAGAGGACAGCAGTTGTCTGTCCATTCATTTGCTGATCAGTCCACCTGGGTCAAATCCGTCCCATGGCTGGATCCACCCAGATGGTTTGGAATAAGATATGCAGACATTGGACTGACATCACTTGGTTGTCACATGAACCAGCCTTGGCAGACTTCGCATTTCAGTTCAGATTTCTCTCACTTCTTTGCCTAGTGAATCTAATGACATCTTTATGGTTTGATGGCACCTGCTCCTTTATACTATACTCAGACAACGGCTTTATCATTTACTTGTCTTCTTCAATGACTTACTTTGGCTAACATGCCATTGGGACAACTCCATGCCTGGATGAAAATTCAGCCCCATTCCCTGCCTCACCCAATGCCAAAGGCCTGTTCCATTAGCTTGTGTTCAATCCTCTGTTGTCCTCTAGTGTACAGTTAGAATATTAGCTCTTGATTCAGAAGCCAGGAAAATGAACTCCCAGCAGCCCTTCCGAACGTGGTGTAATTCATTACCTACCTTGATTTCCACTTAAAATGTACTTTAACTACACTTCCAGCTACAAACCCTAAATCACCCCCGTGTTCACAAAAAGTCCATCATTTTTTATTTTATCGCGCAGCGTTGGCATGACATAATCCCTTCCTGAGCGTCTCGAAGTGCTTTACGGATCAATAAATTACTTACCTACGCACGTCAGAGGCAATGTATGCAAGGCCACTGCAGTTCCTCTGCACTCAGACGGCTTACTTGGAAAGGCTGGAGTCTGCGCCAGACACCGTGGAGGGAATCCTAGAGGAGGAGGAATCTAAGAAAAGAGGGGTGGACCTCAGAGCAGGACCAGCAAAGGGATTTTTTGCTCTATCATGCAGAGGCTTCCAAAGCCATGGGTGCCCTGATCATATCAGCTCAAAGTCCCCATTCATCTTCTGCAAAATAACTGTGAAAGCGACTACACAGTGTTTTGAAACACCAGTCACCTGGTATGATGACAGTTGCAGCCATTCTTGGACCAGGACAACCAATGTGGCATAGTGGTTAGAATATTGGGCTAGGACCTGGGTTTGAATCCCCACTCAGATATGATGCTCCTTGGACCAGTCCCTGCCCCTCAGCCTATCCTACTTCACAGGGTTCTTATGGGGGTTAAATGAGGAGGTGGAGAACCCTTGGAGAAAAAGGTGGGATATAGATACATAAATAAATAAAGCATTAAAACAATAAACCATTTTAGTTAAGCACTGGTGATTTCAGAACTGGAGTACTGCAATACAATCTAAAGTGGGGTTTCCCTTGCATTTGTTCCGGAAAATGCAGTTAGTGCAGAATGCTGCAGCACGATTCCTCAAAGGAGTGAAGCTCTGTCAGAACCCCCTTCTCCCGCTCAGAAATCTGTACTGGTTGCTGATTTGCTACTCAGCCAATTTCAGGGTGTTGCTATTATTATATAAAGTCCTCAGCAACTTGAGACCAGTTTGCTTGATGGATCACCTTAGCCCATTTGTGCCCACTTGACCACTTTGGTCTGCGCAACTGGCACTCTTACAAGTGCCATATAACATTTGCTTCAGAGTTGCAGGGAATCGATCCTTTTAGTGTGCTGATTAATATTGGGAGGTGCCTTTGTTGGACCATTTTCAACACTTTTTAAAAAACCTGTTGTTTCTTTAGGAAGGCCTTCCCAAATGTATAAATTGTGGTTTAGAACCTGTTGGTTCTATTTACTGTACTTTTCCGTGTATAATACTATGTTTTTTTCTTTAAAAATCATGCTAAAAAGTGGGGGTGGTCTTATACATGGGTATTGCACAGGGTGGATGTTTGATCGGTTGCTGCTGAGGCTGTCAGCGGTTATTGTGCATGTTATTGGTTGCTGTGTCAATGGGTGGTGTTGATTGGCTGACGCTCCAGCAGTTGAACGGGCAATTGGCAGCTTCTGCTGGCAATGGGACAGACAGGAGATGGATTTTGCAGGTGAGCAACCCCCCCCCCCCCAATAATAGCTCAACAACCCTGGGCAATCCAAGCTCAACAACTCTGTGCCATCTCCCCCCATTTTCTGAAATTTGAGTCCCCCAAAATTTGAGTCCCCCTTTTTCTTTTCTTTTTTTTCTTTTTTCTTATTGTGATGTGTTGTCTTTTTTTTTTTTGCTTAATTTGATATCTACTGGTTTTTAAAGCCTGTAAATTTTATCACTATTTCCTTATGAATATTTCATATTATTATATGCCAATCACTTTTTTAAAAAGTAAGTAGTATGTAAATCTTGTTAGATAAAATTAAATATGAAATAGCACCACCCTGTGATTACATAGGGCTTCTTTCTACATATGAAATTGGGCATGGAAGTCTGAGATAACAAGGGATCATTGAATCCTATAGTTCTAAGGGGCTTCGAATGTCATCCAGACCACTGCTGCAGCATCCCTGATAGGTAGCCATCCAGGCTCTGCTTAAAAACCTCCAGTGACAGAGAGCCCACCACTTTCCAGTGCAGTCTGTTCCACTGATAGCCACCTTGTGCCATCAGGAAGTTATTTATAATGTGTTGTCTAAGTTCTTTCTTCCCTTGTTAGTTGAACCCGTTGCTTAGAGTCTTACTGCCTGGAGCCACGAAAAGCAAATTTGCTCCATCACTTTTGTAACTCCTCTTCAAATATGTGAAGATGCCTATCGGACCACCTCTTAATCATCTGTCCTCCAGACTAAATGGGAACAGGAGGGCACTTCTTTCCAGGCACTTTTTCCATGGTGCTCAAGACTCCAATGTCCAGACAAAAGCAGTACAGTTTTGGCACTCTCTGAGAACAGAGTGTCTTTTCCTTTTGGGTTCTTATGCTGAGTTCCCCTTTTATTGAATGTCTTTGCTGGTTCCCCATTCTTTGTTTCTGCCCAGTGCTCTTTTGATTAATTAGTTATTTGGCCAATAGTTTTGCATACTATGTTTCAATTGCTGTTTCGGATTGTTTCTTGGCAACCTTGCTTGGCTACGACTTTTTCCGTGTATGTGCAACAACGGGTGCACAAATATCATACAGAGAGTTTGTGTCTTAATTAATACACATATAAACTAAAGTACAGTGGTTCCTCAGGTTAAGAATTTAATTCGTTCTGGAGGTCTATTCTTAACCTGAAACTGTTTTTAACCTGAGGTACCACTTTAGCTAATGGGGCCTCCCGCCGCCGCTGCACAATTTCTGTTCTCATCCTGAAGCAAAGTTCTTAACCTGAGGTACTATTTCTGAGTTAGCGGAGTCTGTAACCTGAAGCATCTGTAACAGGAGGTACCACTGTAGGATGCTTTTATTAAGAACCGTGGGTCTGACTGCATTCTGTTCCAAATCAGTTTCACTGAAATGCAATTTAGGCCACCAAAGAAGAGGAGGAGAACAGAATAGAAGAAGGCTGCTGCATCAGGACAATGACCCCTCTAGTCCAGCATCCTGTTCTCAGAGTGGTCAACCAGATAGTCCAATGGGAAATCTGCAGGCAGGGCTCAAGCACAAGAGCCCACTCCCCTCCTGTGGTTTCCAGCAACTGGTATTCAGAAGCCACGCTGCCTCCAACTGAGGAGGCAGAGCAAAGCCATCACAGCTAGTAGCCATTCATCCTTCCATGAATTTGTCTCATCCTCTTTTAAAGCTATCTAGTGGCCATCACTGACTCCTGTTGCCAATGTCTATAGACATTGGTTTTGTCTGGAAGAGACTGGAAGTCCTCTTGCGGATGTAGATGGTCCAACTACATCATAAAGTCACTGGCACCTAGAGAGGGAGGGATGGTACAACTTTGGTATCTGCTAGTTTCTCAATTTTCCAATCTTAAATTGAATTTGCCAAATTGCTGCACCAAGTTGCAATGGTCTTTATTTTTTTATTAAAAAAAAATTCTCATGAAAACCCATCAGCATTTTACTGCACATTTTCTGCAATATGCATATTTTTTATGTGATTTTGCCTAATATACCCAAATTTGCAAACAAATTGACCCAATATAATGCATTTTTAATATTACTTTCACTAATGTGCTCATGCAACTGGACACTACTGGAGATTTGCATCACAACATTCAGAGAAATGCAAATTTTGAAGGATAGCTGTGTTTTGGTTCACCTATTGTTTTAGAAAGTGTAGATTTAGTAGGTTCACACTAAAACCCATCCTTACTGCAAACAAAACAGCTTCATAATTTTTTTGAGCACATATGCTTGGGCATGGCCAGAAAATTGCATACAACCTTTAGAGAAAGTTGAAATAACAAATAATAACAATATCTGTTACATGTTTTGGAAAGAATTATGGGTGAAAACCTTCGCGAAAAAAAGTTATTGCACCTCAGCTGAAATTTCGTGAGGCCTCCAGGGGGTGGTTAAATTGTTTTGAAAGCCAGATCAGGTTCACAGATTGGTGGTGATCATCCTTAACCTAGTTGTACAGAGACTCACAAAGAATGGTCCATTTGTAAGAGCTTTCAGAAACTGAGACTTGACTTTCATATCTTCTTGTTTGTCATTGCAGTACCTCCCAAAATTGTTGAGATCTCTTCGGACATCTCCATCAATGAAGGTGGCAATGTCAGTCTCACCTGCATAGCTATGGGCAGGCCGGACCCTACAATCACTTGGAGACATATCTCACCCAAAGGTAAGATCGTCTAAAAAGATGTATCTCCCTGTTATAGATGATGGGACTTCCCCTTGTCAGACATGTCATACTTTGGTGGGGATCTTAGATTTGGAACTGCATGTAGTGCTCTGCATTTGATGATGATGATGATGATGATGATTGAGAACAAACTGCAAACAGTCACTCTGACCTGGAAATGGCTGCTGACCACATGGATGAATGTTGCCTAGGGCACACACTGTGCAAAGGCTCGATGTGTCTGATTCAAATACGTGCAAGGAACAGCATCCATTTTCTTATGGTGGATCATGTGGTTGAATTCTGCTCCACGAAAAAGGCATTTCTGCCTATGGAAAGTTAAAATGTTGGGAATTTTAGCCTAGCCTTCTCTCTGATCCACCCACTTTCCAGACACAAGGGGTTTGTTTGTTTGTTTGTTTTAACTTGAGGAATATTGATGCATGCATTCACTCAACTTCCAGTCTGAAGTGGTACAGTGTGAGAATGGCTGCATCAACTCCTATTGCTGCTTGTTTGAATCAGTTCTGAGTCCAGGAAGGAGGAATTAAAAACACTCTCACACAAGTCATACTAGCTCTCATGCTGCTCCGCCTGGTTACAGGGATTTACTGTATAGCTCCACCCCTGGCATCTCTATGTGCAGTGTAGTGAAGGAGTGGGGGCAGCACATCCCATTTCACCGCTTGATGCAAAACAGGAAGTGCCGCGATGTCCTACCACTGCCACCATCCCTGCTGCTGCTGCCACCTTCTCCTCCACTGCCTGCTCTGTGGCTGCGTGCCCCGCCAGAGAAGCCACACCACCATTGATGCTCATTTTGGGTAAGATCACACTGATTTGGGAGGAGATCTTGAATCTCACTTGCCTTCAGGCAAGATCTCACCCATAATGGACACAATCTTGCCTCTTTTCTATTAGCAGAGGTTGTGGGGCAGGAGGGCACCCTCAAGGATGCTGCCTTAAAGGCTTCTGCTGTGTGAGGCCACGGCTGTTTAGTAATTTAATTCACTGAAATTGTAAGTGCTTGTATGCATTACTATGTGTTTAAATTTGATTGGCTGGTAACTGAATTCTAGTAGTTCTCATGGTTGGCTAACGTTGGTCACATGGGAGGCATCTAGTGAAGGAGAGAATCCATTTTATGTGAAACAAGTTGGCTGTGTTTTAGAATCCACTGTGAACACTGCTAAGTTGAATAGAATGTTGGAGTGTTTCTTCTCTGCTTGAAAGAAAGACAGCAAAACTGCAGGAGAAGGTAAAAGTGAAAATCCCTTATAGGAGCTGCAAGGCATGGCCTAATTGAGATACAGAAGGCTGAGTGCTGAGCTCTGGAAAGAGAGGAAAATACAGTTGTTTGGAAGTTAGAAGAAGAGACTGTAAGACTTGGAGTAGCATGTGGCCATAAATATGTTTTAATTCCTCTATAAGTTTCTGCAAGTAAAGTTTTTGAATGTTAAAGTTTGGACATGGGCTTAATTTCCAAAGAAGGGTGTGAGTCATATATATGATTTAAGCTTCTTAGTTGTGTTTTCTCTATTCTTAATTCAGCAGTGGCATCACCCTAACTAATGGCTGGGCCAGTTCTGTGGCATGCAGGCGGACATGCAAATACATCAATGTAACATGGAACTATGTGTGGTCATGGTTCTGGGTTGTATTGATGCTGAGGTTTCCCTTGCTGTAGATGTGTCTGTACAGACACCTGGCAGGGCTGCTTGGCATGCCCCAACTGCTTGGCATGTTTGGCATGCCCACAAACAAGGGAGGGATAAAAACCAAAGAAAGGTGTGTTGGGTCAAAGTCTGAACAACATAACCCACAAGCATAGATTTCAACACAATTGCCACCAATCTTTGCCTAAACTCCAATTTCAGAGTGAATCTGGAGGAGGCATCATCATGGATTCCAGATGGAGCCAAATACTGCAGCTTGGCCATTTAGGGTAAATGGAGCCCTGCACCCCACCCAACCTCAATCACCTCTGCTTGCCTGCATTCCTACGTACAAGTCCTGGGTGTGATGCTGCCTGCCAACTTCCACTTCCTCAATCTCATTGTTATGGAATTCAGCAGGATAGGAACAGATTTAGAATTAGCTGGCTGTGCCTGCCGTTGCCTCTGGTGCCACCTGCTGCCAGGTTCCCTGTCTTCCACCCTACCAATTCCAGCAGGCACCAGCCACCACCGAAGCCCAAAGAGTTTTGATTAGACTGTTGCAATTTTACAGGATGCTTACTACCCATCTTATTGTTGTGTCAACCCATCTAACTCCAATCAGGCCCTCTGCCTGCTTCCTGTTACCTCTGCCACCCTCATCAACAGTTCAAGGCCCCGTCTGCCACCCACGGGGTTTCGCTCCAGCTGGCCTGTGATGCTGTCAGGTGTTGCTTCTGCTGCTGCTCACTTTTCTGCAAGGATGTTTTATTTCTCTGCTGTCAACCAGCCAGTTCCTTTTTCCCCCAAGGGAGCTTTACCTGAGTTTGAACCAGATGTCTCCATTTTACTTAGGATTTAGCTGCTATGGAAACAGCCGAAGCATCAAGGGGAGAGGAGCAAGCTAATCAGAAATTACCTGCAGGGTTAGGTAATTTACTGGAGCAGCTTTCGCCAGATTTCATGTCCAGATTACATGCTCTGCATTAGCAGCCTGGTCACCCTCAAAGATCGGTCGACACAGGCTTCTCTTTTCCCACTCAGCCTGCCGGATCCAGAGGTGGCATCCGGGAGAATGGCAAAATGTTTCCTTCCTTTGCAATGCATTTGCCGAGCAATTCAATGTAATTGTCATCAGAGTCCTGCAAAACCTACAGTCCCCAGGAGACAAACTGCCTCCTCCAGCAAATTCCATCTGAACCAGTAGAGACGAAACCGCAGGACCCAAATAAATTGCCCACCATCCCATCATCACCACAGTGGCCAATCCCATATTCAGGCACCACTTAGTTCCTGGGATGTGAACTGCTGTATGCAGAAAGATTATTTTAAAGGTTGGCTTCCCAGAGATGTGCCCAACTGCAACCCTGCCCACCCCACACCTGCCTTCTCACATGCAGGCCGTTGCAGGAACAATAAGGACCTTTGATTTTTCACTGTGTGATTCCAAACTATGGCTTTGCATTTCATGCATGCTATTTTCTATGAGGGCAAACTGCACTCCCTTTGGCAAGAGTGATCTGTTCCCTGCACCCAGCAGTTTGCTAAGTGGGGAAGAAGAGAGAAAGAGAAAGTGAGAGATAGGCGGCTTGCAACAACATTTGCTCTAGCCCCACCCAACAATGAGTTCAGACCCACTTACTGTGGTCATGCAGCCTCTGACAGATTACCCTACAAGGGAATTCAGCTCTTGAAAAAAGTTACCAACACTTGGGCAAAAAGTAGTGCAATCGATGCCTGAATCATTGTTGACCATGTATTATCTGCATGTGTTTCAGGCCCCATCTGCCCTGAAAAGGATGAGACACAATAGAAGCAAAATGAGAATCTTATTTAAAGACATCTGATTAGGGTTAAAGCTTAATGGCTATTCCAACTAGGCACAATACTATGTTTCAGGCAGAAACCCTTTATGGAAATAATTAAAAATGTTACTTAGAACTTCCACTTTAAGGTTGTTTCTAACTAAACTGATTGGTTGTAGGGCTTGTCCTCACTTCCACTTCTCCCACACTTCCTAGGCACAGGTCCAAGCAGCTTTGTCCTTGCCTGGCCAATTTTCCTGGGAAGACCTGCTCTTTAGCAATAAATCAGAGCAAATATCAGTCTAGAGGAAACCCAATTGATATTTGTTCCAATTCAGTGGTAAAGATTGGGTTACCTTGGGGAAAAGCGGTGGGGCAAGGATGAGCCCCTAGAATGGCTGTTTCTCCTCAGTGGCATCTGGCCAGTGGACTAGGGGGACTAGGCTAGTTCCCTAAATGTTCCCGATAAATTAGATTACCAAAGTATTGAAGCCTGGTGCCTCCTTCCCAAAGCCCAGGAAGCTTCTGCCCGGTTTAGGGAGAGGGGCACAATGCTCTGACAGGATCCAAGAGCCCTTCCACACAGCTTAGGGAAGGAGGCAGGGGATCTCCAGCATCCTGTCAGAGGCCTGGGTGGAATCTACACACATATTAAAAAATGCTGTGAAAATGCTTTTTTTAAAAAACGTTTTGAAAAACACATTGAATTTTGCATAGCTCACTTTCGTCATCTAGTGTCACGTTTGTATATTGCACTTTACAACACATTTGAAACGTTTTACTTGCAGCTGTATAGCTGAGTCTCTGGCAGCTCCTTCCCAAAGTCCAGAATGCTTCTGCCCAGCTTAAGAGGAAGGTGTGATACTCATGCATGCAGCATTCCCCCATCACTCTTGCGAGCTGGCGCCTCTGGCCCTAACTGTTCCCTTATGGAAAAAATTCACCACACGCCACTGTTTCTCCTACTAAACCATTAAAACACTTCCAGCCCCCTTTTAGGCTCTCTTCCTTCTCCCCAGAGAAATACCTGAGATGCTCTGCCTAGCAAACCCATAAACACCCAGCTAATTCCTAGCCAATTCTCCATACTTAGCTTCTAATGGAGAAAAGGTTTAGGTGCCTTTATCTTTTCTGTTTATGAGATGAAAAGCAGATCAGGGGAGGGCTATTGGGAGTGCCAAAACATACAGGAGGGGGAGAAAAATATATACCCACCCCCACAACATTGCCATGCTTCTCTCATTTCTCCACTGGAACTTATAGGTCCGTGGTTTGTTGGATTGTTCTGATCTTTTTAAAAAGCCACTTAAGCTAATGGCCATGGCAGCATTCTGTTGCAATCACATTTCTAGGTTAATTTCACATTATACAAAGAAGTGCATCCTTTGTCTGTCCTGTGCCTGCTGTTGATCGTTTTCATTGAAGGGCTCCCAACCTCTCATATTTCAAGAAGGGAAGAGAGTGGGAGAAGAAACCACCAAACCCATAACAAATGCTTATGAAGAAGCATAGGCATGGGTGGATTCCTTGGATTCTGTCTGTCTCCCTGTCTTTTGTATGCTCCTCTTGCGGCAGGAGTTGTTTTCTGTCCAGCTCCTGGCACACAGTTGATAGTCCCCAAATGTAAAGTTGTAGCCACAGGATTAGTTTTCAGTGCATTTGTGACTCAGTCAAGAAGCAAGTTTTTGACTCATTGATACTGCAGACCCAAATGCTCCAGCTGACAGAATGTGTGCCCCCAGAGCTGGCAGATGCTGTGGCATCAAATGCTACGAAGCATGGAGGGTACCGGGATGGGTTGTGCTAGCACCTGGCGGGGACAGGTTCAGCCCAGCAGCTGAGAGCCCGGCATGTATTTTTGGAGTCCTGTGTAGGGCTGAGATGATTCCAATGGCAGGTAAGAGACCCATCAGCTGTAGTGCCAGCTGAGTGGGCAGAAGGAGAGTGGCATGCCGAAGGCCAGGAATTAGAACAGTGTGTGGGAAGCAGTCACACAATTTCTCTGCACAGTGTACTGACCCTCTCTCCTCTCTTCTTGCACACACACACACAGGTTGTGCCAGTCCCAGTGAGCAACACTTGCTCAGAGCAGTTTCAGAGCTGCTATATAATTAATTGGTTTCAGCCACAGACCTTTCAAGTCTACTAATGACAAAGGAGGTCTGAAGAGTTCACCACACTGTAAAGGAGGGGTATACAGAGTTGCTAGCCTGAACTCTGTTTCTCCAGCTTCCGTGGTTTCCAAGCCAAACCAACCTCGAACTGGATGTTTGTGTGGCTGGAACATTCCAGAGCATCTGAACCTGAGGCAAAATTCGGGAGCTCCAGTCTGCTGCTGTGTCCGTGTTGTTGACTTATCCTTTGGATTTGCCACTTTAGGCCTCCTTAATGCAAACTGTGTAAACATGGTTTGCCTTGTGAAATAGGACAGTGGGAGGCAGAAATATTACAAGGGAGGAAGGAAGCAAAGAAGAAAGGAAGGAAGGACTTTGGCAAAATAGGGACTTATGCATGGAATGTATTAGGATGCCTGCTTTATTTGAGTTGCATGATTTGTGATGTGCAAAGCATGGCCTATCCAAACCTTCTTCCATCACTTGAGGTCCTTCTCTGTGAGCCCCTCCAAGGGAAGACAGGAGGGTGACAGCATGAGAGAAGGCCCTTTTTGGCTGAGGTCCCTGGCTGTGGAAAGTTCTCCCCAGCAAGGCCTGCCTGGAGCTGACCCTAACCTTTTTTTAAGCGCTAGATTAAGACCTCCCTCTTTCCCCAGTAATTGGTTGTGTTGTGATGGATTATTGTGACTGTATGTTGCTTGTGTTGTTGTGATGTGATTCTTGAGGTTGATGTTCTGCTAGCATATTGATTCTTGCTATGTTTTTATCTTTTACCTTTATTCTGATTGTAAGTAGCCTGGAAACTATTCTAGTCTATTCTTATTTTTTTAAAAGAATGGTTCTTCCTCCTCCTTCTATTAATACTACTACTACTAATACCACTACAGTACTAATGTCCTGTAAAGATGTTGTTTTTGCCCTGGCTCCTCTGTTTTAGCAGCTAAGTTGCTCAAGTACATTCTGAGCTGTTTGTGGAATACTTCTTCACTACCTCCTCATTACCAGACTACCAGCCCTTATGCATGGGTGTGAATGTTCAGGAAGTGTGAGAGAGTCATAGGGAGGGGACCTCACCAACTGTTGATAAAGTGCTACAACTTACGCCTGCTTGGGGTCCACCAGGTGTGCATGTTATCAGTCACTGGACTATCTTAAGGAAAGTTTTTTCCCTTTTTTTGGCATATTGCATCCTCTCTGACCCTACAATATCGACTGTAGTTACAGGAATAAGGTCACTAGAGTCTGGTTAAGGGAATCCAGATACAAGCAATCGCTTGTTTCCATGGTTACTGCTTTCCCTTTCATTGGAGTCTTCTGTGTTGTCAAGGTGATGGTGTTGTTGGCAAGTGTATGTCCATTGACCTTGTGTAGGCCTCTTGGTTAAAATGTCCCCGTGAGCTGTTTGCAGCGACATAGGGAAGAGGAAGAAATCTGGTTCAGACTTTTAATGCATGCCTACCTAAATCTGCACATTTTGCAACAATATGTGAACTGAAATGAAGGTATCTTTCAAATTCCAAATTTCTCTGAATGTGGTACTTGCATTTATCGTTTTTGTACCTAATGCTTGCAAAGAGAAAAAGATGCATATAAATGCATGCATTTGTGATAAGAAAGAACATTTAAAATTAATCATATTGGGAGTCATTCTCTGCAAAAATGTGTACATTAGACTAAATCGCATCCAGAATCCCGTGTATTAAGAGAAATTTGCACTAAAATGCTGGCAAATTTTCACGAGAAACTTTTTGTTTTTTTAATGCAAACTGTTGCAGAAATGTGGAGAACTGGACTTGAGGCTGGAAAAATGAGAAAACAAACGAAGCCAAAATTGACAAAATTCTCTTATCTTTCTGAGAATCAAGCAGTTGTCTGGGTGTGTTACTTTGAGGAAGCAAAAGGCTGCCCTGAATAAATAGTAGCCGCTTGTTCCTTAACAGAGCCATACCCCCAAATATCTAACAATGCTATTGTGCACCCTCACTCCTGTACGCACTAAAAGCCACCATCTTTAGGTCTAGAATTCCCTTCCTACTTAGCCTCATCTCAGAACCAGAATTGCTTCTACAAACATAATTATAGGTGGAAGGGATCACGGTGCTAAGATTTCCCAAGCTGTTTTTGTGAGGTGCCACATAAGAAGAGCTACTGTCTTTTTCGCTCTATAAGATGCACCAGACCATAAGACGCATCTAGTTCTTGGAGGAGGAAAACAAGAAAAAAAATAATTCTGAATCTCAGAAGCCAGAACAGCAAGAGGGATCGCTGTGCAACGAAAGCAGAGATCCCTCTTGCTGTTCTGGCTTCTACAACAGCTGCGCAGCCTGCATTCACTCCATAAGACGCACACACATTTCCCCTTACTTTTTAGGAGGGAAATGTGAGTCATAGAGCAAAAAAAAATGGTATTTCTGGATCTGACCAAATGTCTGCCCATTACTGCACATGCATAAATATATTAGTGATAGGTAGAAATGGAGACTCAGAATACCTCCCCTCTTCCCAACCCCGGTTCCATTAGATAAACAGAGTCCAGTTTGTTGGAGTCTTTAAAGTGCAGTTTTTGGAACAGGCTGGTTTTGCAGGAAACTCCATTTCTAAATGTGGAAAATCTTGACAGTCAGCAGTTTTCCTGCTCCCTGTCACATGAAGTACATTCAGTGATTCTGTTCTGCATGACGAGCTCCGTTGAGACAGTCATGGAAATAGACAGCGAAAGATTGGAGGGAATTGTCTGCAGATGGATCCGATTATTGATGGGCAGGATAATACAGAGAGGTTTTCATTTCATTTTTGGTTAAAGCAATAGAGAGGTACTGAATGTGAGGAGCTGCAATATACTGGAAGGGGGAAAAAGAGGGAAGCTGCATAATTGCCTAATCTGAAGAAGAACATTCCCGTAGTATTAATAACTTACAGTTTTATTACTCTTGTCAGGTCTGTGCCCGTTTTATATATGCCACATTTAAATAGTGCAGAATTTGCTTTTGGGGGGAATTTCAAAATCTAGGTGTCAGACATTAGCCGTGAAAAAAATGGGGTTTCAGTGCTCATTCTAGTTTAGAAGTTTTCTCTCACACAAAAATATATGCAAGAGTAAATAATGCACACAAACATATTTAACCTGTGAGATCACCTTAGCCCATATGTACTCATTTGACTGCTTTAATCTCAGTAACTGGCATTGTTTCAGGTGCCACATTATGCCCATTATGCCTTTGTAAGGAATCAACCTTTTAGTGCGGCAGCATCCAAACTTTGGAACTCCCTGCCTATTGACATTAGACAGGCACCTTTGTGTGTTTTTTATTGGTGCCTGCTAAAAGCATTTTTATTTATGCAAGCCTATCCAGACATGCAAAATGTTGGCATGTGTTTTATTCTGCTTTTTTATCAGTGATTTTATTTATTTTTGACAGTTTCCAATTGTGTTTTTTTTAAACGGGTTTATTTTTATTTTTACTGATAATGCCAATGGTTTAATCTGTAAACCGCTTTGAGGTTTGCATGTTTGTTTTGCAGTCAAGATATACATTTTACAAAATATATACATTTTACAAAATAGAAAAATAAATGTGGCTGTTAACTTTATTAGTATACCTCTCCTATCTTTGCTACATGTTGCGAGAAAAAAAAAGGCTAAGGCCATGAATCTCCTCCCTCCTCTTCTCATACGGAATTCCACTGCTCCCACCCAGCCTACCACATCTGAGCAAGAACCTTCAAATTTCAATTTGGGTGAAACTTTGGGGCTGCTATACATTTGCTATCCCTCCCACATTCGTTGTTCATTGTGTGTGTGTGTGTGTTTTCAATTTCATCCCACCTAGCTTCTGTGGTGCCCTTTAATCTAGGTGACATGGTGTTACTGTCTCTTTGAAGAGATCTCCATATGTTGTATCATTCCCCATTCTGTGGTGCGTGTGGCCCATATGCCAAGATGTTCCATTGCATTCTGGGTGGGAAGGATGGGCCTTGGCTCCATGGAAGCCAGCCAATGACAGAGAGACTTGGCTCCATTGCTCGGCAGATGAGAACTTCACCTTCCTTTGAAGAGCCAATCCACCATCTTGGAATCCAGCTAAATTAACTGAAGCATTTCAACGGGCTCTAATCCTGTCGGCAGCTGAACTGTCTCCTTGTTTACTGTTGAAATAATTACTGCTTTGCCATAATATTAGCTCTGAGCCGTGACTCCATTACCATTATCACTGGGATATTACCCATTTATTATCTCCCAGCAACCCTGGAAGATGAACACTAGACTTCGGAGACCAATTGTTTTACAGCAGACGGGATCTTGGCATGCATTGTTTAATGAGGTAAACTATATTATAGCCCGCATTAATTTGACTGCAGTGCACTCCACTAAATCATGCTTTAACCTGTAAATCTGCCATGGTTTCTGATGTGCACTTAATCATGGAGGGCAAGCAAAATCCCTTTGTGGTAGTGGTGGGGGAATGGAAAGGTCATTCCGAGCCTAGGTCTTCTGTCTCCATGGCAGCAGCTGTGGCGAGAGGCTCACAGGCAATGTCAAGGGGATTCTTTGCACGAACTCCACACTCCTTGTGACCCAGGAGCATTTCTTCTCAAGAGCTTTGAGCTTGTTGCATTGCATTCGAACAGCAAGTGAGTTTAGGAAAAATACATTAGAAGGAATGAGGCAGGGATAAAGGGAGCAAGATGCAAAGTGAAACCCCATATCAAGCCTGTTTAAAATATTCCTTTTTTAAAAAATAAAAATAAAAAATAATGCTTTTTATTGCAAAGGAAAACATTCCACGCAATTTTTCATTATCATTACATATAGCAATACAAATGTTTGAAAGATGCAGAAACGAACAATGGCTTGCTGTTTGATGTCCCAACTTAACAAAGAAAATGATGCAGAGCAGGTAAATGGTTGTTGCCGAGAGATAACAATGCTTCGAATAATAAGATCGTGATTCCACAGACGAACAATGGAGGGGTCAATAATAATTCCTGGACTGCAATCAGATCCACATAAAGTCGTAAGTTTGTCTTCTGACATAAGTCATGAATGGTTACCATGTAGCTGCATATACCGTCAGTTTGGTTTTACCCCTGGAAACTTGTAAAGAATCAGTGAGTTTTCCAGATATTGCAATAAATGAGACCTTCTTAAACCAGGTATCAAAGGGGAAAGCCAAGATAGTCCCCCATCCCTGGGCAATGGTTAGTCAAGCAGTGACAAGCAAATAAATTATAATGGGTTTACACATATTTTTATAGGAGAGAAAAAGAATAACACATGGGGAATATATATATAACAACTGAAACTCGGCTGGACTGACACAGAGCCAGTTTATCATTATAATGAGTGATGGAGTCCAACCATCTCTCAAGGGCCATATGTTCCCCATCCTGTCATAACAGGACTTAAGTTATTTTTGCCCTCAAGTTTGTCTATAAAAATGAAAGACCATATTTTCTTCATCTTGCTGACCCTTCTTTTGGTGTGTCATTTCTAGACTTATACACAATATCTTGAAGTTCTTCTCCAAAAAGTACTTCACAGTCTTAAGTTAGTTCTAGGTGCAAAACTACAAGGTGTGATTGCATTAATTTCAGCAAAGAGTTGCTTCCTAAACCTGTTGAAGACATTACATTGCCACCATATGTGAAAGTATATTCCCATGCCTCTACAACCTCTCTGGTATTTCAGAGCAACATTATTGTAAATGCTGTTCTTGAAAGCATCGCTGGGGGAAAAAATGCACCTCTAATTTCCATGGCATTAACTCTCGCTTTTGGATCCCAAGAGATTAAGTAATGTAGCGTTAACAGCTGAGAATGACCATCTTTGGGATGAAGCAAGGGTGATTGCTGTATATTTTGACTCAATTGTAGGGTGCCCCAGTGCAGCCACTAAATCAGAGTTACAACCTCCAAGAGCTGTCTCCTCTCTTGTGCACCCGTTCCTTCCAAAACCAAACATGTTTGTGCATATGTATGCCCATTATCTGTGCCCAGAAGCTACCAACTGCAAGTAGAAGAGAAAGATGTGGGAGCAATGATGTTGTAAGACAGGACGGCTCAGCAAACTGACTGGAGAAGCTCAATGGACCTGATTCCAATATGTCTGTGAACCATTTACTGGGTGGGGAGCACAGGGAGGACTTATAAGGACAAGTTTATGAGCACAATCCTTTCTGAGTTTTCTGACTGGTGTTTTAAAAGCCCAGCAGTTAGACAGAATATTTAAATAGCTACGATGCCTAGATAATTCAGGCCACACAGCCTTTGAAGCAAGGACTGTCTCTTTCATTTCCACGGTATGCCTTTGGGTGCAACAAGGAATTACTGTGACTTGGATTGCCTTGAGCTGTCGTGTTTTGGGGATAATTGCACGCCCCAACAAAGAGCCACAATTGAAGGAGGCATGTGCCGGGTGCCTTGAGCAAAAAGGAATGAAAAATTCCAACTCCCAAGCTTCTACCTATCTGCTCTGCTCAGGGACCCTTTGCTTGGAAACTATGCTTGAGATGTTAATTCAGTCTCCAAAGTGGAATCTGCTGGAGTTTGCTGGGCTATGTTTCCTGGCATGAAAAAAGTTGTGCGTGTGCATGTGTGTTCATGAATGTGTTTTGAGATGAGAGGGAGGGAGGAATGGGAGTAGCCTGGTCTTTCCATATTGTCATATTCTTTTTTAGCAATAAAGATGGCTGCAGGACAATAACCTTATTCCTTCTACAAAGACAGAAACCGCTGTACCTCTGCCTGGCTTGCCCGCCTCTGAGGCAGCAGAGGAAGAGCTGGGGACAGAGTATCTGAGATTCAGGAGATCTCCGCACAAATTAAAACCTTTTATCGGGCTCTAATAGATGTGCAAACTAATTATATTTTGGCCAAACTTTGCCGGCGACTCCCCCGAGGTATTATTATAAAATTCCGAGCTGGAGTAGCGAAGCGCGTCCTCATTCTGTCAATGCTAGGATGCTTCAGCTGCAGAAAACTGTGCTCTGGCTCATTTTTGCGTTCTGTGATGTGTGTATGTTTGTGTGTGAGTGAGTGCGCATTTCATAAGCTGTGGTGGTTGCATTTTGAAAGGCATAGCTAACTTAAAAGGGACTGGAGTTTAATTGTAGTTGCATTTAATGGCTTGTCATTGGCTTGCTGTATGAATCATTTCAATCCAGCAATTTGCTGTGGTCTTAAGAACCTTAGATCGGGGGTGGGATTCCCCCCACCCGGAGGATGCATTCTCTGAAGGGCAATATGTATGGGGCTGCAGGCTAGTGGGTGGTGCCGAAGTCAGCTCTGAGTGGGGGCAGAAATAAAAATAGGAAGGATCATTTGCCTCTCCCCTCCTCTCTCTTTCTCTTTCTCTTTCTAACTCTGCCACCCCTCAGATCTGGGATAGCTAACTCAGTAGCAAATGAGACTCTTAATCTCAGGGTCACAGGTTTGAACCCCACATTGGGCAATAGATTCCTGCATTATACGGGCTTGGACTAGATGACCCTTGGGGTACCTTCCAATTCTACGGCTGTGCCTCCTGTCTGTCCCTGACATCCCCTTATCGCTCTCTCACCCTCCTCTATCTCCTTGACACCTCTCTCTCTCTCTCTCTCTCTCTCTCTCTCTCTCTCTCTCTCTCTCTCTCTCTCTATCTCTATCTCTCTATCTCTCTATCTCTCTATCTCTCATCCTCTCAGGGACAGTTCTATGTATTGCCAAAGGGCGGTGGTACTTTAGAATTCAGGTAGGCAGTCTATAACACCAGATCTGCAATTAAGCAGATTTTATTAAAGAACATAGGCCAATGATGCCATTCTCCTTTGTGTTGCCTGGAGAACTCCATCCATATGGCAGCCAAGATGCAACCCTCATGCCAGCATTGGGGTCAGCCTAATTACCTTATATGTTTTTTGTTATGTTGATATAACTAATTAAGGCATTAACCACCCATTCTGGTACAGTATTTGGGGTTCCCACCAGTGTAGAAGGCTACTTCATACTCTAGGGCAGCGGTTCTCAACCCTTGGGTCCCCAGATGTTGTTGGACTACAACTCCCATCATCCCTGAGCTCTGGCCTTGCTAGCTAGGGGTGATGGGAGTTGTAGTTCAACAACATCTGGGGACCCACAGGTTGAGAAAGGCTGCTCTTGGCGGTTACATCAGCAGCATCTTTGTTTGGCTGTCATGCCAGTTTCTCACTAAAGTGAAAGACTTTCTTTCTTCCTTTCCTCCCCTCCCCACTTTTAATTTGTATACTATCTTTCTAGGTATGGTGTACATGGTTCTCTCCCTCATTTAATCCCTACAACAACCTTATTTAGGCTGAGAGTCAGTGATTGAGCCACAGTCACCCAGTGACTTTCATGAACAAGTAGGGATTTGAATCCTGGTCTCCCAAGTCCTAATCTAACACTCTAACCACTACACCATGCTAGCTGGTGGTGTAAAGCCAAAGAGCACCCAAACTATGCCCACCTTTCTGGTGGCAATGCAGATCATCCTCTAGTGAGGGCTGGGGGAGCCTGTGCCTTCAAGGTGTTGTTAGGATCCAGTGCTCATCAGCTGTGGCCACTGGCCAGGCTGGCTAACATAGATGAGAGCTGGAATCCAACAGCAGCAGCAGGGCAACAGTTTTCCATATTGTGAGTTATCCTCAGTGGGAGTTGTAGTTCGGCATAGGGAGCCACCTCTGATGTATATAAATATATGTACCAGACATGGTGTCAATGACTTTTTCCACTGCTGGCCTGATACCATATTCTCCTTTGGAACATCCCCCCCCCCCCCAGCAATAGGGCTCATACATTTATGCCAGAGTAGTGCTTGAAATATCTATTTGATAAACTAATAAGAGGAAATACTGGCAAAAGGTTGGGTGAAAATTCAATTATGTGCTAATTTTGAAAGACAGGGGTAGACAGAGGATGGGATCAGCTGTGCAAATACATCCATATATCAAATGTATTCATAATTTCTGTTTCGGCCCTTTCTTTATTCCTTGAATGGGTGGACTTCACAGATAGAAACATAATTTAGAGAGAGAGAGAGAGAGATTAACTCAATGGTGCTAGAATGAAATCCTATTTAATTCAGGGTTAAACGTTCAAGGAGAAAATGTCATTTATGTCAGTGGTAACCAGAGGTGCTGCCCTCCAGATATTGTGGGGCCCCAACTCCCACCTGCCTCGGTCAACATGGCCAATGGTCAGGGATGGTGAGTTGTGAGGGCACTATGTTGGATATCCCTGATTTGTGCAGTTGATTTTCCTCCTAAATACATTTATTTTAGCAGGAAGGCTAAAGAGAATATTCAACTGGGATGCTGGGAAAGGGGGGCAGACAGCTATATCCAATTATTAAATTGCCGGTCTGAGCCCAAGATCTATATCCAATTATTGGTCTTTTGATTAAGCATTCAGTTCTAATTTTGCAGTTTTCTCCTTTCCATCTCTATCTGTCTCTACTTGTTTGGGGGTCGGGAAAAGCATATACATTTTTAAAAATAATAAATAGTTTTGTTGCATACCTAGGCTCAAGCTCACAGGTGTGAGAGTTCTGAGTTCCTAGAGAGAAGCATCGGTGAGCAAGCCTACCCCTTACCAGAGGGCCTTGCGTTTCATTTTCCTCCTTGCCATCTGGCATCCCGTCTCATGGGTGCCTGCGATTGGCTTCCCAGATCCTGGCATCCTTTCCAATTGTCACTAATTACATTGCAGGTCAGTAAATCATTGCGGGCGAGGGAGTGACAGAAGAAATGGGAAGGACCCCTGCCATGCTGTGGAGGGACAGCCTGGTGCTTGGAACAATTTGTCAACTCCTCGGGCTGCAGGCTGTTTTGAGCTCGCTGCCTGTCACACTGTCACTATTTGGCACACCAGCCCTGGGCACAGGCATACAAAGCAGATGTGGCAAATTCACAGCACTAGCCACTAAGGCAACGGGTGGCTATATCTACCTACCTACCTACCTACCTACCTACCTACCTACCTACCTACCTTCCATCAATCTATTGATATATATCTATATCAAGAGGTCCTAGGCAAATTCTAGGTTGCTGCCTGTTCATGATCACACTGTACATCAGGGATCTGCAAACCTTGTCAGCAGGGGGCCAGTCCACTGTCCCTCAGACCTTGTGGGGGCCATATATATTTTGAAGGGGAAAAGATGATGCAAGAGCTCCGGTGGCTGCTTACCTGTGTCTTGCGAGTGGCAGGGGTTGGTGGCGGTGGTGGCGGGATGATGAGTGGTGCGCAAAAGGGCTCTGGAGAGGGGCTGCTTAATATAGCGGCCACTCAAGCACTGCTGCTGCTGGCACCAACAAAGCCCAGCCCCCTTCCTCCTCTAGGCAGGGCAGGGAGAAGGCAGGAGGAAGGAGGGAGGAGGCGTCGTGTGAGGGAGAGGGAGGGAGAAGGAAAGAACACGCGTGCTGGTGATTCATGCAGAGATTCCCGGACCATCCGTGGGCCAGATCCAGAAGGCAATTGGGCCTGCGGGCCTTAGTTTGCCTACCCATATTGTACATTATTAGGATCTGGCTGTTAGCACACTTCCTGTGGTATCTGACAGATTTTTGAATATATTAAGTTATTGAATTTAGAGAAAGTTTCTAGTCCTGTGGGGGGGGGGGCACAACAATATTGAAAACCATAGCTTCTATTGCCTCTTTGACCAGAAAATAGGGAAGTTTTCAGGATAAGATTTCTAAAGGTCAAAGAAGACAAATCGCCCCTTTTCTCTTCTTTCTTTTTCCCTAGCTTCCAACACCAAAACATTAGTTTCATTATATGGAGAGCTGCATGTTCTCTCCTATCTGCACTACTGTTTTCTATTCAGACTTAATTAGACTGCTTAATTTTCTAATTCCCAGGCTAAGGAATTTCAAACATATAATCTGTAACCTGTAATATTATTATCATTATCATTTATTACCCACCCTAACCTCAAGGTCCCTGGGTGGGTTACAAGACAGTATTGAAACCAGTTTAAAACAACTTACAATCACAAAAATAAGGTGGGTCCTATAAATAAAAAAAACATGTTTTCTGATTTTGCTTGTTCCCGCCTCTCCCTCGCTCCCCCACCCTTCCCTTTTCATGCAAATCTTCCCAGGGAACTCTGGGAACTGTAGCTCTGGGAGCGGAACAGGGGTCTCCTGATGAGTCTCAGCACCTTTAATGGACTCTAGCTCCCAGAATGCTTTGGGGGAAGCCATGGGTATTAAAAGTGGTTATTCATGGTGTTTTAAAAGAATGGTGTGAATGTGGGCTTTGACTGAAATCACACCCTGCAACTGTCCTGATAAAACTGGGACACTGTGTGAGCTCACTGCACCCCGAAACACACAACAGGACAGCCCTGAAAGATTGTGATTTTGCACAAGAGCACAGCGCCTGGAAACACATGTTTGGAAGCCATGTTCTCTCGTGGGTCATGTGACTTGTGCAGGAGTGAAGCCCCAGAAGACAGGCATCCCGTTTTTCCGCTACAACATGGTGGAGGGGATTTGATATGCTAGCATGTCACACTAAATTTTATTTGCATCAGTGCCGTGACATAACAACAAATGCCAATGAACAACATCTCTACTCCCCAACCCCCCCCCCACAGCATGTAATAACTGTATGGTGGTATACCACACCAACTTTCTTCACCATGATTTTCTGGGTTAAGCGGTTTGCAAACAGGTTATTTCTGGAACCAATTAATGCAGAAATGAATGCTAAACTTCCAACAGATTCTTGCTAGCTTTCCAGAAGTGGCTATTAATTTGTGTAAAATCTCAATCAGAATGCAGAAATTAACAGTTAGGGAAACATCAGGGAAAGGGAATAAATTGCCGTGTGATTGCAGTCTAAATTAATGAAAGGTAGAACCAACTAATTCTAGTTTTGTCCTCATCCCACCTCCCTGTTGAATTCTACAAAGGCAAAACTGAGGCTAAGCAGAAGGAAGCTGAGAGTCAGGGCCACTGGCAGGGGTCTCTCCAGAATTTCAGGCAGGGGTCTCTTCCAATCTTAACTAAAGATATTGGGTGTTGAACCTGAGACCTTCTCCATGCAGGCCAGATGCTCTCCGACTGAGCTGCAAGGGCCTTCTGGCTTTCCTCCGAAACACTCCAGAAATAGTGGCAATGAATCCCATTACCTCGTTGTGCAATTCAGCAGGCAAACCACCTCTCCAATTCACTGTTGCTTCTGCCAAACAGAGTTTAACTCTAACAAAGCAAATAAATGTGATTGAGTAGCTCAAACAATGAAATGGTGTTTGCATAATGTGTGTACTTGCAACAGGTTATTCAGAAATTGACTTTCCATTTGGTGTTTGACCTGCAGGTGAAATAAATATTCTGGTTTGAACTAAGGGAGCCTGTTTTGTCTGCATTGTAGCCCTTAGTGCATCCATTCAAGATCCTTCCAATGTTTCTGCTGCTTAAAGTTTGGCAATCTGTTCCAGAGGAGTCCCCATTAGGCAGTGACCAACTATTTTGAGATCATCTATTCCCCACTAATAATTATTATATTATATTATAATATAATATATTATATTAAAGGGACGCGGGTGGCGCTGTGGGTAAAACCTCAGTGCCTAGGACTTGCCCATCACATGGTCAGCGGTTCGAATACCCGCGGCGGGGTGAGCTCCTGTCTTTCGGTCCCAGCTCCTGCCCACCTAGCAGTTCGAAAGCACCCCACTAATTATTATTATTATATTATATTATATTATATATTATATTATATTATAATATTATATTATATTATATTATATTATATTATATTATATTATTATATGCTTTGTAGTCAAGACTGTTAAACATCAAACAAACTTGCTTGTCAAAAAAAGAGAAAACAATAGTTTTTTTGGACGAAGGTTCTGTCTTGCGCCTTCTCTCCCCATGCTCAGCTTGCCCAAGCCATAACACCCTTAAGCTTTTTCGTTGCGCAGATTGTTGGCTAATGGGGCGGAGCCAGCTAAGGATGCCTTCCATTAATGGAGCAGAATATAAACAGAATAAAGCCTTCATTTCTCGGGCTGCAGTTTCATTATTAATATACTTTCCAGTTCACAGGTTGTTCATTTGCTTCCATGTTTTCTCAGCTGGTGTAATCTTGCAGCGCTGAGTGAGAACAGTCATAAAATTTCCATTTCCAGTTGAGTGTGCATCCAATTCACCATGAAATGTTCTCGCTGCCGTGAATATTAAGTGTGCTGGGAGAGGTTTCTGCAGGATTAACCTGGGAGGAATCCCGGCTACGTTGGGAATCTGGGGGGGGGGGTGCAGATTGCCTTGGTGGGAAGAGTGGGTGGCAGGAGTGAGGAGCTGATAAGGCCATAAAGGGAAGCAGAATAGAAAGGCCTGCAGTGGACCCAGGTGGAAAGTGAGGCATGGTGGGAAGGAGAGGAAGAAAGTAGGTTTGGCAGAGTAAAAAAAGAGCAAAAAGTAAAAGAGTAAAGGAAGTTCAGTGGCCGAGTAAAAACATGTATGGCATAGAAAAAGTGGATAGAGAGAAGTTTTCTTGCTCTCTCATAGTGTTGCAACTCACAGAGACCCAATGAAGCTGAAGGTTCGAAGATTCAGTAGATGGCCGTAGGCTGCATTCTGGGATTCTATGAAATTGTCCCAAAGTTAACATGAATCAGGAAGCAGGGAGGGAAACCATGTCATGTGATGCCTCTACTTGATAAAGGGCTCACTAGACCAATGAACAGCTCCTAGGTTCTATAGATTCCATTGGATGCGCCACGAGACTTGTCAAACATTTTGGATAAGATTAATTTAGAGCAAATTGCAATCTGCTTCTGGGTTTTTAGGGGTGGAATTGTTGTTGTTTTTTGCCTCTGGCAGGGAAAGATTTGTTGGAAAGGGAAGACTATTTCTTTACTACCGTACTTTCCTGTATTAAGATTTGTGGAAGCCAACCAGAACAGTTGGTAGGGCAATGCCCAAGCCCTGTCTCTTGAGCTCTGCCACTCTGCCTATTATTTTCTAACACCAGGCACATTGGCCTAACTTTTTGCCATCCTTAAAAAAAATAAAATCCAGCCAGATGCTGCAGCATGCTGTGGCATTTGAAAACCAGCTGGAGGAGACAAGGGGAAGGCTCTGAGCTCTCCAGGCCACAGCAGGCTGTGTGAAGCTTCATAAGCTAAGCAGGGTTAATCTTGGTCAAGTGCTTGGCCACAGAGCCCTGGCTTGTATAATTAGATTGACTTGTCAGAGTTTCGGAAGTTATCGATTCTCAGGTTTGTTATCCTCAGTCAACAGTCCTTGTTTTCCCCACCAGCAGAGAATCAGAACAGGGAGGTTTCCCATGATGGTCCATTTCATAAGCACCACACGTAATATCTTTCCTGGTCCGCATCTGTAGTGGAATTGTTTTTAAGGTATTTTATCCTGTGCCATTTGCCACCCTGGGCTCCTTTAGAGAAAGGTGGGACATTAATTTAATTGCATTTATATCCCAGCTTTTTCTCTGAGGAGCCCTTCCTCATTTAAATCACAACAACCCTGCGAGGTAGGTTAGACTGAGAGGCAGTGTCACCAAATGAGCTTCATGGCCTAATGGGGATTTGAACCCTGATCTCCCATGTCCTACCTAGTCCAACATTCTAACCACTACACCACATTGCTGGCTATGAACAGATGTGTAAAATTCTCCTGATAAATGTTGCTAGTGTTTAAAGGACACTGTTACGTTTTTTCATCATCATCATCATTTTTTATTTATACCCCGCCCTTCTGGCTGGGTTTCCCCAGCTGTTCTGGGCGGCTTCCAGCAAAATATTAAAATACAATAATTCATCAAATATCAAAAGATTCCCTAAACAGGGCTGCCTTCAGATGTCTTCTGAAAGTCAGATAATTGTTCATTTCTTTGACATCTGGTGGGAGGGCATTCCACAGGGCGGGTGCCACTACTGTGAAGGCCCTCTGTCATCGTAGACATTCTTCTGGTATTTTGAATGAACAGGGGGAAACAACCACCACCTCATTTTATCTTTTACTTTATGGCAAGCATAGCCAATGTGTTGCGTACTGTACTGTGAACCACAACTATTCTTCCTGGCCTTTGGCTATACTTGTAGGGGTCAATGAAAGTTGGCATCCAAAATATCCGGGGGGAATATGGTTGAAGAAAGTGTAATCAACAACAGCAACAAAGTTTATTATATAGTCAAAATGTAGGTTCGTTTGTATCTTGCAATGCAAACAATGCAAACAAATTTAGAGTTTCCCCCAAATACTGCTTTAGATTGTGCAATTGCATGATGCTGGGAAATGCAAGGTTTGCTCCTGCTGTACAGATATATAGGAATTCATTTGTTGTCCATCCTGTCTGCAGACATGGTGATTTTCAACACTTCTTTAGCTGCTCAGTAGCAATACACTGAGTATTAAGTCCTGTCTTCGCATAAAATCCTTCAGATGTTTTACTAAAGGAGCAGCCTCCCCCCACAAACATACTTTGAATGTTGCTTTGAGCCAAATTTCAGTGCCAAATCTAGGTGTCAGGCAGGATATGCTGAAGCATCACAGCAACAGATGCCTGCCTCAGATTTTATTGGAAAAAAATCAAGAAAGGAGGGAGAAGACTAAAGATAGGCACATGTCAAATTTGCTTGGCAATAGACCAAGCCATTTCCAAGCCAGTCACCAGGATGAAAAGCCCCGGTAGCTCATGGGAAATGCAATTTTCCACAAATCTATTGTCCTTAGGAAAATTACATTTCACAATGGAAATGGTGCCTTTTGTCCTGGTGTCCTGCAATGCTGCAGGCACCAAAGATGGGGAGTCGGGAAGGAAAGAGGGCATAGGATTAGGAGATCAGGAGATCAGAAGATCAGGAACTAAGTGAAAGGAAGAGGACTGATAAACCCATAATTTGTAAGGATGCCCAGTTTTGTGTTGCCAAAAAATGAGGATTTGCATCACACACAAAGAGCTCAACAGTTTGCATGAAATTTGCATGTGATTATTGATGCATATATATGTCATGCAACAAATTTCACCTCAGTGGGGAAGACAGCAGGTGACTTGTGTCCCTGCTCTATCTGTTGTCCAGATGCTGCTGTTGATGGGCAAATTTCAGGGCCGATGTTCACCCTTCTTTTGGTTCCTTATTGTTAAACCACACCTGGGCTGGACAGCTGCCACATAGAGGACACCTTCAAGCAGGGAGCTGACCTCTGACAGCCCTTTCAAATAGAAGTCTGTCAAAATAGGACTCCTGGCTCCCCCATGATTTTTTCCCCAGCTTTGGGAAGCACATTGTGGGGTTTCTAATGCTCATCTTCATGCACAAATACATATAGTGTGGCCCAGATACAGAGAGCTTTGCCAGCATCTGTAATGATTATCTCACTTCCAGGTCTGCTTATTCCATAGCTAAGGTGCTCAGTTTAGATCTTGTCGGTGCTTAACCCAAATCTGCCTCCCCAAAATTTAAACCCATTGCCTTTTTTTGGCCATATAAAGTTTCCATTTTAGTTTTTTTGGGATCATTAAAAAGATCCCTCTGTGTCCATTTGGTTTCCTGCGAGGCATGTTTTACAGCTGTGCTTTCAGTATCCTTTTCTTTCAAAAACTTGCAGCCCCATTAACCTCCTTTTTCATTTATCTTGTCTCTCCACGGGGAAGACTTTCAAGGTGTTTTAACTGCCCCCCCTTGGCTTACAATGCAGGGTCACATTCAGGTCACTGTCTGCTTGTGTTGATTTCAGAAACCTGCCTCTCGCTGCATAGCTTTCTGTTCTTTGTATGATCACTGATCTCAACATAACATCTCAGGCATTTTTTTGGTTGACTGGTGGTGGTGGGTGGGCTTTTCTTATAGTCAGAATCTGAAAATCTTACTGGGTGTTGTGAAAGTATCCCTACCCCGCCCAATCAGCCTTCCTTAACTTGGTGCCTTCCAGAGGTTTTGAACTATAATTCCCATGCAGCCCACAGAACATGGCCAATAGTCAGAGATGGGTTTAGTCTGAAACATCTGCAGGACACCAGTTTGGGGAAGCCTATTCTAAGTCAAGAATGGTTAGTATCCCTGAAAGACCTGCAGTGTGTGCCCAGCTCAATGGAGTCAGGCACACTCTGATACCGTGAAGAACATAAGAGCATAATAAGAGCCTTGCTGGTTCAGACCAATGGCCCATGTAGTCCAGCATCCTGTTCTCACAGTGGTCAACCAGATGCCCATGGGAAACCCTCAAGTGTCCTTGCGCAGGCCATGCACTTTCTGAAAATGCTAAGGGAAATCAAATCTGACAGGCCTTCTCTTTGCTTGCATCCAAGAAACATGTAATATAGCACAATGTTGTTGTGAATTGTTTCATGTAGTTGTATTGTTGTCTACTGCCTTGGGTTCCCCTTGTGGAGGAAGGGCTTCCCTTGAGATGATAGATAGATGATAGATAGATGATAGATAGATGATAGATAGATGATAGATAGATGATAGATAGATAGATGATAGATAGATAGATAGATAGATGATAGATAGATAGATAGATAGATAGATAGATAGATAGATAGATAGATGATAGATAGATGATAGATGGATGGATATGCCTGGATTGTGATTAGACTTACATAGACCTTCTGAAGGATGAGGCAGCATGTTAAACCATGTGGCACCTTGGCCATTTCCAACCATACCATCCTGTGAAACAGTGGGAAGTCATTAGGTGCAATAAAATTTGGTGGAGCTCAATGCAGTTAAAACAGATAGTTGAGAGTGGGCAATCCAGTAGATCTGGGGGCAGGTGGCTGTTGGAAGGGGTCATGGAGAACAACCTCACTGGATCAGGCCAACAGCCCATCTACCACAGCTAGTGATCTTGTGTACCCACATACACCTTATTCCAGCATCACCTTTATGTTGGTTTCTGCTCTTACCAGAATATAAGGATTTGTTTGCCATGACATGATGGATGTCCTTGCACCTTCCAACTTGAATATAGTAATGCACTTCATGGACCTTCCCTTCAAAGGGGTAGCATCTTTAAATATTTGCAAGCTATCACTCCTGTCCCCATTGGACTGTGTTGGTGAGGTTTTCCACCCTTAGGTATCCCACCTAAAGTTTTGTGTTCCTGGGAACTTTGGAGTCCCACCTCCTTCTTTTGTGCTGATGATTCCTTTTGCCTCCATAAGGACTGCCACTAGAAGAATTGAGTTCTCTTTTAGTATATATGATTATCTCTGAACAGCTGTCTCTGTTAGCATGTCCTGAGCTTCTGTTTTATGTTCAACAAAGAAGCTTTGCAAGGGAGGTCTTAATCCTAAAGTATTTATAGAAGTGTTGAGGTTACTTGAGCGTCCTGGCATGATTCCAGCCTTGCATAGATTTGCCTCCCCTTCTCTCCAACTTCCTGTGTGGTATTGCTCTAAAATAGTGGAGGTTGGCTGGCTTTGAAATGCAAGGGCTTTGTTCTGTGTGTGGCTAATTTGTATGTCATCTTGGGACTTCCCCTGTGATGAAAAAAGCATTAGAGGATGAAAGTAGCCAATTGCAAAACTTGAAGGAGCTCTTTGGGGTCCACTAGGAAGCTGCAGTAGGGTCGGAGAGGTGGGGGAAGCAGTTCAATGCTTGTGGTGAGAGGTTGCGGCAAGGCAAATCTAGATGTTTGGGGAAGGGGGTGAAAGCTCCAGGGTCCCTACTGACTTATCACTCTAGTGCATATGCATCCCTGGTGTGTCCCCTGTTGATGGCCCTGTGAGTGGGATGTGCCAGTTCAGTGGTTCCCAACCCTCTTAGGGCCATCATCTCTTTGTTTCCATAAACTCATCCCCTGTGCCCCTTCCCTACCCTATAGAAAGCATTATTCAGGATAGCAGTTTGCACAAGCTACTAAGGAAGATAATAACACAATAAAATTCAGAATAGTAGCAGTTAATGGCACATTTATTCAAAACCCAGTTAAAACTATTTAGTTTAATTAACTCAACGAAATAGATGAACTTGATCCATTGATACCAGCTTTTTAAAGTCTGATAGTCAATGACACCTCCATCACACACACCCTGCTGTCCCCTTGCACCTAAATAATCCTACCCACCCCAGGGCATGGTTCACTGCCTACTTTAGGAACCACTGTGTTTGTTGTTGCTATTGTTGGACAAGTGAAAGTCAGAAACCCTTGTAGATCAACTGCGGATGTGCTGGTATGCTACAGTAGTAAGCCAAAGGAAAAGCCCTCATGTGACCCTGAAGGACCACCACTCATCAAAGCAGACAGCCATGAGCAAGATGGACAAATGGTCCAATTCTGTGGAAGGCAGTTTCTACGCTCTACTCTCCCACCCTCTCCATGCCAGCATGACCTCAGGGCAACATTGCTTTGGAGGAGAGCTATAACACAAGCTCTTCCAAAGAACGTGGCACTTCAAGCATGATTGGGGCAAGAAAGAAGGGAGGACATTCTGTGGCAGTTTTCATAGCATGACCTAAGAGGGGGGCAGGTTAGTGGCAGAGCTATTATGTGCCCTTCCTGCCAGAAAACTAAATCCCCCAAATTCTCTGAACAAGAGAAAAAAGGTGAAGCAAGAAAAATAAATTTGCGTGCTTAAAAAGCAGTCATTTTTACTGCTTGGACACTGTAGATTAGAATCTGCAGGTAGAAGAGCAGGTGGAAAATAGCAGGTGAACATTTGACCACTGTGAATGCTTTTTACCCTTTGGTTCATCACCCTGCTTAGGTCCTGAACCAAAGCCCCTCGAGGACAATGTGAGTCTTTCTATTGACTTCAGTGGGCTTAGGATCAGGACCTTAATGCATAGCTGCTCTTGCACAACTTCTGCCTGTCCCTCTCACATGATAAAGCCCAAGGTGTGTTGTGCCGTTCTCAAGGCCTGTGAGCTGGGTCAAGACCACTCTAAGGCCTTGTGAATATGCCCCAGCATAAGCTAGGGTATTTGCCTAGATTTTGAAGCCTGGGAGAGGGGGTCCACCTGGTTCTTTCTTCTTGGATACAAGCATACAAGGAGGGCGGGAATCACTTTTAAAATTGAGGAATAAGAGCTAGACTGTCAAGGAGCTGTCCGGCCATCCTTACAGGTAATTTACAGGGCAAGAAAGAACATCAGACACAAAATGCAATTAGCTTTTATTCACAGAAAGTAACAACACAGCAGATTTACTCTATCTTGACTCATTCAGCTTGGGATGTTGCTGAAACTGACCACAGGCCCTGTCCTTCCCCTTTAGTCTCTCACTCTGGATCCCTTCCTAGCAGATGGAGACTGTGACAAAGGAGTGGGGCTCCTCCTCTAAACCTGTTTGGCCCAGGACTCTCCTCCACCTGGGTGTCAGAAGGGAGGAGAGCCAGCAGGAACAGGAGTGTTCAGTTGCTCAGAAGCAGGGGCCTCTGACCTCTCTGTGTTTGAGTCTGCACTGACACTGTGACTCTAGCCCTGTCCTGGAAGGGCCTCCTTCTTCTTCTGGCCCCCCTTGATCTCTCAAGACTCCTGCTTCAAGTACCTCCCAGCACATCCCTTCCCCAGATTGCTCTCCAGGTGTCCCACCACTACGATCCAGGGTCTAAGTTGTCTTCTGTGTCATCCCTTGGGGGCTGTAGGGCAGGCGGTAACCACCACTCTTCCTCATCCAGCCAGTCCCTGACATAGACCCATTCTAAAGTTTTTTTGTTACAACCTAGGCTAGGAGGGCTTCCTTTTGACTGCACATGTGCAGATAACATTTTACAAAATTATAACTAGTCTCTGTCTTGACATAACTACCAAGTAAGCTGGTCATCAATATCCTGAATATTTCAATAAAACTCTGAATACATTCGGACGTCTTGTGGAGTGGTACCAATGGCTCTTGTAGTCCAGCATCCTGTTTTCAAAGGGGCCAGACAGAGGAGTATAGAAAGCCCGAAAGCAAAAATTGAGCACAAGAGCACTCCCTCCTCCTGAACTTTCCAGCAAGTGGTATTCAGAAGCATTGCTGTCTACAACTGTGGAGGCAGAGCAAAGCAATTGTGGCTGGTAGCTAGAGGTAGCCCTCTTCTCTGTGAATTTCCCCAAGCCTCTTTTAAAGCCATATAGGTTAGTGGCCATCACAAAACACACACTGCAGGAGGCTCCTGAGCTAAGGAATGCCAGACCCACTGGACAGGTCCCTCCCCTGTCTAGACGAGAGATATTTTATCCTGCTTCTCTGGGGCATCAGGCAAAAGGAGGCCAGCCCTGGAAGAAAAGCCATTTGAAATAACTGCAGTGTATTAAAAAGGTTGTGGAGAAGCGGGAGGGGGAGAGAAGGGAAGGGAAGGGACCCAGGGGCTACTGCATTGCCATGGCTTTAAATTACAGAGTAGGAGGATGAAAATAAGAGAGAGGAACGGGGAGAGAGAGTGGGAGAGAGCAGGAGGAAGAAGAATTGCCGTTGTTTTTCCAAGCAGATGGGAAAGTTCAGGGGATCAGAAAAAGACTATTATTATCTCGACTCAATGGTGACAAGACTTGAAAAGAATGGGATCTCCCCCCCCCCCTTCACCCCTCTCTACCTATGTGTGGGACATTGGCGGAATCCATTTCCATGAGCATCAGCAGGGAAAGAGTCAGGCGAGAGAAATATCTTCAAAGCTAGCAAGCGGGGGAATTAGCTCCACAGCTGGGCAGCAGCCTCTCATTTTACTGTCCTCTGTCTCTTTTTCTTATCCGGATGCCCTCGGGGTTTTTGTCTTCTGCAAAAGTGGAGGCAAGGGAGGGAATACACCTGAGTCTTTTGTTCTAGATTCAGATGGTCTGTGAGTTATGGCTGCTGCTGAGGCCATCCTGCTTGGTGCTCAGTAACCCCGAGCATCACCAGGGAATGCAGAAAGCTGAGTAGGCTCTGATGTTGGCAGGATGCAGCCCTCGGCTGTGCAAAGTGAGGTGGGGCTGAGAACAGAGAATAAAAATTAGCATGTATAGGGGATGAGTTAGGTCCTTGGTGTCTGGCTGACACCACCAGAAGCCCAGTCACCCGTATACACAAAGAGCCAGTGGTGGTATAGTGGCTGGAATGACTAGGACATGTGAGGGATTAGGTTCCAATATCCGCCTCCTTCATCTAGTCCTTGCAACAACCCTGTGAGGTAGGTTAGACTGAGAGGCAGTGACTGGCCCAACGTCGCTCAGTGAGCTTCATGGTCGAGTGGGGATTTGAACCCTGGTCTCCCAGGTCCTGGTCCAACACTCTAACCACTATACAACCACTGGCTCACCATCCATGCTTATAGGCAGGAGAGACTTTGGTTCAGTCTGCATAACACAAACCTGCCTAATTTGTTGTTCCCCAAACAATACATGACTTAAAACAAAGCTATCCTTTGAAAAGTCCACATCTCCAGATTTTGTAGTGCGGGTCTCTAAACAAACAAACAAAAAATGTGTGCAGAAATGCATTTATATTTGGGCAAACCACTTACCAAAAAAGGGGGGAAGTTTACCAAAATGCTTTCATTTTTGTGTGTGAGGACTTTATGGTTTTTCTAAAAGAAAAGAAAAAAAGCATTGAAGAAATGTGACAAACTGAACTTAATGTTAGGGGAAATGAGAAACTCACAAGAAATGGAGAGTGACAGTTTTGTCCACCACTCTCCCCATCACCCTGCCCCATGCTGCATATGTAGGTCAGCTGTGCACTGCCATTCTACCCCCTCCTCCACCTGCCCTTCTTCTGTCCCTCCAATCACTTTCCTCCATATGTGTAGCACAACCACCTCGATGTTTTGCCCAGAAATGGAGATATCAGCACTGTGAAACCTGAGAGGCACAGCAAAAGCTGCTGGGCTAGAAAATAGCGTGTCTGGAGAGGTGAAAGAAAATAAAGATGAACATGATGGAGAGATGGCATAGATCATTGCTGCCAGCCCAGCCTGAATTCCGATCATTCGTCGAGTGCTGTGTAAATGCAGCAAAGTAGACTGAAAGGGGAACATAGGAATCTGCCAGATGCTGAGCCAATGATCCATTTAGCTCAGTGTTGCTTGCACTGACCAGCAGTGTCTCTCCAGGCTTTCAGACAGGAAGCCTTTCCAAGTCATTTGCTTTTTGTAAGCAGAATGGTAGTGGGACGCAGGTGGTGCTGTGGACTAAACCACTGAGCCTAGGGCTTGCTGATTGGAAGGTTGGAGGTTCGAATCCTCACGATGGGGTGAGGGCCCATTATTCGGTCCCTGCTCCTGCCAACCTAGCAGTTCGAAAGCACATCAAAGTGCAAGTAGATAAATAGGTACCGCTCTGGTGGGAAGGTAAACGGTGTTTCCGTGTGCTGCTCTGGTTTTGCCAGAAGCGGCCACATGATCCAGAAAAACTGTCTGTGGACAAACGTCAGCTCCCTTGGCCAGTAAAGCGAGATGAGTGCCGCAACCCCAGAGTCGTCCGCAACTGGACTTAACGGTGAGGAGTCCTTTACCTTTACCTTTTTAAGCAGAATGGTCACTGCCCAGGGATCTTAGAAGTTGGACTCCCAACAGCAACTAGAGGGAGCCAAGTTCTAGAATCCAAACCAGGGTGTAGGGAAAAAAATGCAAATTGGCCCCTCCCTGCTGTGGGCAAATGATATTTCAGTAGCAACAGGGCACTAGGGAGGCCCCACTCCTCACTGTACAGGCTGCTTAAAGGATCTTAAAATAAACCACAAATTGCTGCAGAAATGTGGAAAACAGAATTTAAGCTTCAAAAGAAGAAGGGGGGATGAGCAGATTCAGCCATACCTAGTGATGTTTGGGATGTGGGTGGCGGTGTGGGTTAAACCACAGAGCCTAGGACTTGCCGATCAGAAGGTTGGCGGTTCGAATCCCCACAACAGGGTGAGCTCCCATTGCTCGGTCCCTGCTCCTGCCAATCTAGCAGTTCGAAAGCACCTCAAAGTGCAAGTAGATAAATAGGTACCGCTCTGGCGGGAAGGTAAATGGCGTTTCCATGCACTGCTCTGGTTCACCAGAAGCGGCTTAGTCGTGATATGATAGCCATGTTCAAATATATAAAAGGATGTCACATAGAGGAGGGAGAAAGGTTGTTTTCTGCTGCTCCAGAGAAGCGGACACAGAGCAATGGATCCAAACTACAAGAAAGAAGATTCCACCTAAACATTAGGAAGAACTTCCTGACAGTAAGAGCTGTTTGACAGTGGAATTTGCTGCCAAGGAGTGTGGTGGAGTCTCCTTCTTTGGAGGTCTTTAAGCAGAGGCTTGACAACCATATGTCAGGAGTGCTCTGATGGTGTTTCCTGCTTGGCAGGAGGTTGGACTCGATGGCCCTTGTGGTCTCTTCCAACTCTATGATTCTATGATTCTATTCTATGCTGTCCACATGACCCAGAAGCTATACACTGGCTCCCTCGGACAATAAAGCAAGATGAGTGCCGCAACCCCAGAGTCGGTCACAACTGGACCTAATGGTCAGGGGTCCCTTTACCTAGTGATGTTTGGGTCTTTGGCCACAATCGCGCCATACATTTAAAGCTCTACAACTTTAAACAATCATGGCTTCCTCCCAATAATCCTGGGAGCTGCTGTTTGTTAAGGGTGCTGAGAGCTCTTAGGAGATCACTATACCCCTTGCAGAACTACAATTCCCAGAGTTCTCTGTGAAGAGGGACTTTAACAATAACCACTCAGAGAACTTTAGCTCCACAAGGGATCTCCTAACCCTCATCACCCTTAACAAACTACACTTCCCAAGATTCTTTGTGGGAAGACAATTTAAAGTGACATAGTCCTTTAAACGTATGGTGTGAAGGTGGCCTTGTACCTCTACACTGCTGTCCCAAATTCCCTCAGACTTCTGGTAGTGTTAACTATCCAATGACTCCAGAAGAATAACTGAAAAATACACCAGGAGGGCTTTAAGAATCATCCTCTGGTCTGGCAGCAACCTAGAGAGTCTCTCTCTCCCCAGCCCCCATTTGCCTGTGCCTGCCCTATCCCTTTCCCTCTGAGACACAGCAGGTCACTCCGCCAGCACACTTTATCAGGGCTTTCCCCCCGTCTTTTTTATTTTAACATTTGTTCCTTGTCTTATGATAAATTGGAAATTTATCTACCATCAGTCCCCCGCTCGCCTCCCAGCCGGCTGCCCCCCTTCCCCCCTTCCCTCCCTTCTTCTCATTTATTTCTGACAGCCGTCATGTAGCAAATTCCTAATTTGACGAGCCAGATATATCCTGCAGGCAAAAAGAAAAAGGAAGAAGAAAGAATGGTAGGGGAGAGCAAAATGAAAAAAGAAGCAGGAATGTGCTGCTACCATTTATCTCTTGCTTCTGTATTCCCCAACACCCTGGAGGTGGGTAGGAAAGAATAAAAACACCTGCCTTCCGCTGTTGTTAAAGAACAACCCCTTGCATTGTCCATCGTGCCATTGTTTCTAGGAGGCATGAAAATTTCATGCAATGAGAGTTTGGGGCTTCTTAATGGGAGGACAAGGAAGCCAAGCATAGAGCATGGGGAATGTTTTTCAGCCCACATGCTGCATTTCCTTAGAGTGCTGTTTCTCAACCTGTGGGTCCCCAGATGTTGTTGGACTACAACTCCCATCATCCCTGACCACTGGTCATGCTGGCTAGGAATGATGGGAGTTGTAGTCCAACAACATCTGGGGACGCACAGGTTGAAAAGCACTGCCTTAGAGGCAGACCTCCCCAGGGTTTGAACCTAGGACCTTTTGCATGCAGACCTTTTGCTCCACCACTGGGCTACAATTCTTCCCCAAATCCTTCCCCATCAAGAGAACACAAATTCTCCATCCCTGGAAAGTTTGTGGAACTTTACACCTATTGGCAGCATATCTCCAAGGTTTCAGACAATGGCTTTTTCCAGACCTCCCTGGGGATGGCATTGGGGATTGAACCTGGGAACATCTGCATGCAAAGCAGAGGCTCTACCACTGAGATGTGTCTCTTGGAAAACGCTCTCGATTTTGCAGCTCTCCTTTGTGCCCCTCTCCCTCTCTCCTTACTGCATGCATGTAATACCATATGCTTCTATCTCAGGTTTGCTTCCTCCTTCTCTCATCCTCCTTCCAGACACATGGATGCTTCTTGGCAAACCACTAGCTGAGTTGGGCTGCTAAATAAAGCTGACAAGCTCTCTACTCGAGCACTAAGTAGGTCTGAAAGACTCCGTGTGCCACTCACTCAGCTCCCAGCTATGAATTGATACCTTATTTCCCACTCGCTGCATTTCCCCAACATAGTCCAAGGCTTTCATAGAATCATAGAATCATAGAATTGGAGGGTAGGTTGTAGTGTTTTTCCAAGTTTCTACATGAATACACATTTTTATTTTTTTTGAAAAAAGTTCACATGGTAATTCATCTGCATTTTTTTTGTGAATTTCTCAACTTTGTATGCATTTTTTGCATGTTATTTTCACCAATACTGTATATGCATTTATATGCTCGCATTACCCTTGTATTTGGATTTATTTACAAATTACTTGCCTGGAGAACTGCATTGCAAAATTCAGAAAAGTGTGAATATCGAATGATGGCTTTGTTTTGGTTCACGTGTTGTTTTGGGATGGGCAAGTTAAGTAGGCTTGCTTTTACAGTGGTACCTCAGGTTAAGTACTTAATTCGTTACGGAGGTCCATATTTAACCTGAAACTGTTCTTAACCTGAAGCACCACTTTAGCTAATGGGGCCTCCTGCTGCCGTCGCACCGCTCCAACACGATTTCTGTGTTGGAAGCAAAGTTCTTAACCTGAGGTACTATTTCTGGGTTAGTGGAGTGTGTAACCTGAAGCATATGTAACCTGAGGTACCACTGTACATGCAAACTGAATTGAATTTCTCCCTCGTTCCTGCACACACCTAGAAAAGTCACCATTTTCAACTGTGAAAGAACCATAGAGTTGGAAGGCACCTAGATGATACTGAAAACCTGCTGCTACAGCACCTCTGATAGGTTGGAAGACAGGTTTGGCTATTTAATGGAACAGTGCTTCTTCCCTTCTAGATAAAGCTTTTCTGTTTACAGCTCAAGTCCTGAGTTCCAGCAACTGATGGCCCTCAGCGAGCTTCAGCTGGAGAGAACATTCTCCAGGTTCTCCCTTTGCCTTTGCCCTCAGACTCACCCTGATGCTTGCCTCATTGTGCCTATTTCAGGCAGAGCACAATGAGGCTCCTGCTCTCTTCTAGCAAATCAAAGAGTAGGGATTTTATTTTGATGGGTATGTGTGGTTCGCAACATGCCTAGCAATGAAAGATCAAGAGCTTTCAAACTGATTGTATTACCCAAAAGCACAGCTGAGCCTCTGCCTTAAAAGATAATGGATGTTCTTCCAAGTGCCTTTTCTTCCCCGCCCGCCCTGGCCACATATGCACATGGAGGCTTTTTGATTTGCTTTTTTGGGGGGTTGGCAAAAGGAAGTTGGAGAAGGAGACTGAGAAATAAGCCCACATGGCAAAAGGGTGTACCTTCAGACCAGAGGCTCCTTCAAACATGACTCTCTCTCTCTCTCTCTGCATTTGAGTAATTTTCTGCTGGATCATCTGTCACTCTCAAACATCTTCACGTTGTGGCAAGGCATTTAAGTAGTGCCCGGCAAACCCCATCTGTTGCCGGCACCTCCCCTCGACACACACACACACACATTTCCCCACCATCCTGATGGTGTTCCTGCATCCTGGGCTCAGCGGAGAAGAGTCCCCAGTAAAAGCCTGCGAGCCAAACAACAGGACAAATTAAATCAAAGCATTGCTCCGGCGCCTGGAGCGGGGGAAATGCACATCAGCTTTGACTTATTGCATGGCACAGGCTTACAAGAGAGGAGCAGCGGCTTTTGTCACTGCGAGGGGGCCATGAAAAATGAATTAGGGCTGCTGCTGCGAGAGGGCAGGGAGGGGAATCTTTCATTCCAGCAATGCTGTCCTCTCTCACCTTGCGAGTGGGGCGGGGGGAACTGAGCAAGTACAAGAACTCCTCCTTGGGAGAGAGGACTCTAATCGCCGCGATGCTCCTGCATCCCTGCAGCGCGGGGCAAGAGAAGGAAGTGTTTAAGCATGCTTGGAGAGGCATGCAAGGAGAGCTCCGAGCAGGGAACTAGACCGAGGAGAGGCTTTTGGAAGTAAATTAAGCGGAGCAACCAATGAAAGAGAAGCAATTTGCAAGGGGGGGGTGTTTGTGTGTGTGTGTGTTTGCCAGATGCTGAGCCATACTTACCCAAATCTGTAAGGGAGTAGAGCTTTTGGTGTTAGATTTTAACTGGATGCAAGCAGAGGAGAGGCACAATGGAAGTGTGTATGTGAGGGGTACACCCATGTGCTAGAAGCACACAGATTGCACATTTCGCTCCAGGGGAAGAATGTGCACTACCTCTCTCTTGATTTGCTCAGAAGCTTCTGCCTTTCCACCGACCGCCATTGCATGCTCAGGACTCTTACCTGAAAGAAACAGAAAACTATTTTTATAATGCCCAACAGCAACCTTATTATTATTTATTCAATTTATATATCTAAAGATCCCAGGGCAGTATACAACATTAAGAACATAATTTATTCAGCATAATAAAGAATATAATACACAGCATAATAATAAAATTAGCATGATAACAGCGCCCCCCCCCCATTTCACAGGCCATATATTACTTTTGGGTTGAAGGTCTTAGGTAAAGCACCTGGCACCTAAATATATGTAATGATGGCACAAGGTGAGCTTCTTTAGAGAGAGCATTCCACAGACTGGGGGCCACCACAGAAAATGCCCATTCTTGTGTTGTAACCCCCTGAACCTCTCAGGGATGGAGGGACATAGAGAGGGGCCTCAGATGACAAGCACAGGGTCTGGGTTCATTTGTAAGGGGAGAAGCAGTCCTTAAGGTTTTGAGGTCCTGAGCTGTGTTACACTTTATAGGTCAACACCTTGTCTCACATAGTATATATCTTGATCAGCCGTGATGGGATTAATTGCCCACCATATTTTCCAATCAAAAGCAGGGGATAAGCAATATAATGTGGGATAATTAAGCTATGGAATTATGCCTTCAGGAAGCAGTCACTAACCTACAGTAAAGTAAAGGTAAAGGGACCCCTGACCATTAGGTCCAGTCGTGACCGACTCTGGGGTTGTGGTGCTCATCTCGCTTTATTGGCCGAGGGAGCCAGCGTACAGCTTCCGGGTTATGTTGCCAGCATGACTAAGCCACTTCTGGAGAACCAGAGCAGCACACGGAAACACCGTTTACCTTCCTGCCGGAGCGATCCCTATTTATCTACTTGCACTTTGACGTGCTTTCAAACTGCTAGGTTCGCAGGAGCAGGGACCGAGCAATTGGAGCTCACCCCGTCGCGGGGATTCGAACTGCCGACTTTCTGATCGACAAGTCCTAGGCTCTGTGATTTAACCCACAGCGCCACCCGCGTCCCTTCAGTAGATGGCTTTAAAAGAGGATTAGACAAATCATGGAGGAGAAGGTGATTGGTGTATACTAGCCACAATGGATAAGCTCTGCCTCCATAGTCAGAGGAAGTAATACTTGTGAAGGGGAGGGATGCTGGACTAGATGGGCCATTGGCCTGATCCAGCAGGCTTAGCTTTTTAAAATAAATAAATAGCAAAGTGATGTGGAAATGTGGAGAATTGAACTTAACACTGGAAAAACGAGAAGCCAAAATGAGCACGTTCCCCTATCCCTAGCCATGAATACCCTGCACCTGACTAGTGTGTGAACAGTGTACATGGATCTCAGGATCTAGCTATTCCTTGTGTAGAATGTGGGTTTCCTTGGTGCTGAATTTCCATTTAAATTGTGTAGCATAGAGCAGGCTCAGCCCTGGTTTAACCTTGATCATAAAGGCAAAATCCATCCAGGGAACATCCCCAAGAGGCTGGTCTCAAAGCGCAAGCGAACCCTTTGCAAAGTCAGTGCCTGTCTCGTCCGATAAAAGTTCATGTCCTTCCAAGCTTCACCGGCTAACAAACCCGGGGAGTTATATGGGAGATTAAGTAGCTGCTGTCATTCTCTGCCTGAGCCCAATGAAGATTGTGTGGTGCCATTGAACTCTGTATTGTGACTTCCATAGGGAACATTATCTCTTCCTGGTACTGGCTGCAGAATATCGGTAGGGCCAGAAATTGACTTGCTGCCATGCCTCCCTCCCAGTCAATTTAATAGCGCACAAGATTTGATCCCCGGCAAAGGGTTTGAAAGCCTGAGAGTCATCACAGCAGGGCAAGGGGGAAAGAAGGGAGCAAAAGGGATGTTGTTAAAAATACTTGGACAGCATTAAGCAGGAGTTAGAACAATTTTAATGACGGAGCTGGCATTAAGAATGGACCAGGCAAGCAGTAACCTTCACAAATCGGAGCCCTCCCTTGTCTTTGTTCAGTGCAGAGTTCAAACTTGCCTTTCCTGGGGTTTCACTTCAGTAACAAGCTGAACGCTGAAGCAATAAAGGGCATTTATGTGGCACATAATGGGGATTTATTGCCATTTTGTACATTGTATTGAGTACTTTACAGTGCAAATGAGACACCACAATTTTGTAAATAATGCATAGCAATCACCGTAATAACTTACTGGGTCTGCAAGTGGTTCTGTCCGTCCAACTTGCATCTCTTGGACTGAGATATTGGCACAGGTGGGAGAGGTACCATCAGAATGCTGAGAGCAATAAGAAAGTAGCACGGTGGGTTTGAGCAACATATGAAATTGTGTCTAATGGAGAAATCTTCTGCAAAAGCCTCAATTACGCTCGAACAGTGGTAAGAGAAAAGATCCCTCAATGCAAAGTTTAGGGCAATTGTTACATTAGTAGCCAATAGACCAATTACCGTATTTTTCCGTCTATAAGACGCCCCCCACGTATGAGACGTCCCCTATTTTTGGGGACTCAGATTTAAGAAAATCCACCCTTGGCACTATCCGTGTATAATTTTGAACATTATTTTTTAGGGGGGAACCTAGTCTTATACCCAGAAAAATACGGTATTTCCATTTGCCCTCTCACTGATAGGGATGGGGGAGAAATTCAATTTTGTTCACATTTAATTGATCAAATTTGCACCTTCTGAAACTATACAAGAAGCAAAACACCGGCATCCTTTGAAATTCACACTTATCCAGATTTTGTGTTGCAGTTCTCCAACAAACCATCACTTACATATTAGGGAAAAGTGTCCATTAAAAAAGTTACAAAAATGAATTATATTAGGGAAGTTGCTTGCGGAAACGTGTGCATTAATCAAAAACGTGTATAAAAATATTAGGAGAAATCTGCACCAAAATGTTGGTAAATTTTCCTGAGGGTTTTCTTCTTCTTTTTTTAATCTCAAATTGTTGCAGAAATGTGGAGAACTAAATCTAAAATTGAAAAAAACGAGTTGGCTCCTCCTGTCACTGAAGCCATTGCCTCTGGCTCCCCCTGCTGTTGGTCTCCCTGGCTTTTGCCCTACCAATCTCTACAGGGACCATCCACTATTGGGCCACCCATGCTTCTGGAGAAAGCCATTCTCTTTGGCTGATTCGTTTTATCATCCTTTGTTATAGTCTCTGGTCCCCCTCCTAAGTAAGTTATCTTCTTCTCTGCCACTGTCCTTTCTTTGCTCCTGTAGTGTAGCTCACTCTTGCACTTCATAGATTTGCTGCATAGTGGGATCAAGAGGATGGCTGCCTAGATCTTTCCCTGGAGGCTGGAGCTCAATCTCATATGTTTTCAGGATGCTGAATTGATGTTGCCCTTTCGCTGTGGCTTTTCGCTTCTCTCTCCTGCTGCAGCACAGACTGAAAAGTCTAATGCCAGCGTTCTTCCTTTAATCCATCCACTCCCTTACATTTAGAGAAAGGGAGGGAGTCAGAATTTATTCCTTTAAAAAATAATAATAATTTTTATTGGGAATTCTATTTACAACATAAAATAAACCCCCCACCCCCAATACAGAAATACAATAAGCACAACATACAACAATACAAACAACCAAATAGTCAGAATTTATTCAATTAATTTGCTTATAAGAGTTAAAGATGCATGCAAAGGAAGTTTGTAAACATGAACTTCTTGTTCAGCCCTTGTTTCTGAACAGAACAATGTCTGTGTGTGTGTGTGTATGCGTGCACGCAAATAACCAAATGCTGCTGGGCGAAGTGGGGGAGGGGGGCAAGAGTTGTTAACAAGTGAGTGAGAAATTCCATACTGTAACAAGCTGCATCCCTTTGCACAAATTTCCATTAATAAGCTGTGTTGTCAAGTAGGCATCCACAGCAACCAGCTCTGTGTGCTAGTTAGGAAAGTGTTGGACCATTTTAGCAAATGTTTGAACAAATCCCAGCCTGATCTTTTTTTTTTTTTTTTTTTTTTGCAGAGTGGTGGGAATCAAGAGGTCAGCTTGCTCTGGAAATAGGAACTATAGAGACTAAAGTGTTGTGGCAGTTTGGTTTTGCTACAGTTGCACCAGTGATAGGACTGGGACGCCTCTTGGTGGCAGTGCAGCACTCCAAAATGTGAATTTGGGGTGGGGGTGTTATGGTTTTGGCAGTCTGGAACTGAACCAAGATTTATTTCTGTATCTTTGGTGATTCTGGAGTAATAACCAATGAACTCAATGAGTCCAACCATTAAATCAGATGTTGGAGAGATTGGAAATACCTAAAAAACCCATATCCTCTCCTACAGACACTCCCAAGTGTTAAAATCAGCAGAGGAAGCCCTCTTGGTAGTTGCACTATTCTCAGAAGTTTGTTGTGAGTGTGTTCCAAGAGAGGGCCTTCTCTGCGGCAGCCCCTAAATTGTGGAATTCCCTCAGAGCTGTGTCTGGCTTCATCACAATACAACATTTGGCAAAATCTGAAGATGCACCTCTTTACCCTGGCCTTCAACACTGGAGACATGTGTTTTCAGGAGCCACCCGATTCTCATGAATTTAATAAGTTTAAACTGTTTTTAATTCTGAATTAATTCTGAATTTTAATTCTGAATTGTTGTAACATTCCTTGGGACCTGCTGGTGAATAATAAAGTTTGGGTAATAATAATAATAATAATAATAATAATAATAATAATACGCCAGCTCAGCCTTACCAAATCAGCTTCCCAGCAAGATCACAGATTCCCCAATTCCTCATCTCTTTACGCAACAGTCTTCAGTGTCCTGCAGAATATTGAGGTTCCTTGAGAGCATCTTTGGGATTCTCCAAAGAGAACATTGGCAGTGATAAGCAAGCCAATGTGGTCTGATGGTTGGAGCAGAGCGTGCCATTTTTTTCTAGAACAGAGGTGCTGGAAGTCACCATGAACACCTCCCTTCTTCTCTTATAATGGCAACAGCGCCCACTTGAGAGGTACCAGAACTGAGTTCCCATGAGTTCTCGTGGGGAAAAAAGCAGGGTTTGGAGAACTCTTTCCAGTCCAAGGGCCACGTTTACTCATGAACAATCTTCTAGAATCTGCAGGCCAGTAGTGGGTGTGACCAGGGATGAATCCAGACAAGGCAACAGGTGTGCCTCTTACCTTTCTACGGAAATCTAAATTCTAACCCCAGAAAAGACAATGATCTCTTCTAGAGGTTTGCAGCAGCTTTGTATAATCATTGGGTTGAACTGGGGCACCTTGGGGTGTTTGGGGACTTGCCCAGCACTAGGTGAGATCTACAGGAGCTGAGCACCTCCCCACACAAACACATTCAAATGGATACCTGCCAAAAGCCATGGAGCGCTCTGTTGGCTTAGTCTTAAGGAAAGCACCAAAATACTCCATACAGAAGAGTTTTTTTAAAAAAAATATGCAAAAAGTGAAGCCAAACTTACAAGAAGCATCCCTGGTTAAATGGGAAACCACAAGCAAAACCAGAGGCAGAGGGAAGGTATATCCTTTGATTCTCCTAGCACAAAAAACCCTATCGGTCTATTGGTCTGCAGTTTGGCAGGCTTATCACCCAGGGACACCTCTCTTATGCCTGCTCTTTACAGACCGGTTGCCTGCAAAACACTTGGGAAGTTTAAGTGGTTCCTATTTTACCCACCCCAAAAGTTTGCAAAGTCTGCCTTTGTGGGAGAACTGCTGCAGTGATCATTCTGAAATTTGGGAGAGTTCAACCATTCAGAAATATCTATGCCTGCAACCTGTATCAAATTCTGCCCAGAAATAATAATAATAATAATAATAATAATAATAATAATGCCTCTGGGGTCTGAGATGGGGTTTCTGCAGTCCCACTGCACACATAAAAGATGCAGAGTTAAAGGCTGGTGTGGCCAAAAGGAGAACAAAGCTAGGATTCTCCTTTATACAGAGTCAGATCAATGGTCCACCTTCCTCAGCATTCTCTGGCTGGCATCAGCTCTGGTTTCAGAAAGTGGCTTTTGCTAGCCTTACCTGGAGATGCTGAGGATTGAAACTGGGACCTTTTGCATGCCCAGGCTGTGCTGTACCACTGAGCCTCCCGCCAAAGCAGGTAGTGCCAAGGCAGGGTTAGCTTGCAGATGGAGGAATCTCTCTGACGTGATTGAAGATTTGAGAGCCAAAGACTGGGGAAGGACAAAGGAAAGAGAACAAGCTTGTACCTCATTGTCTAGAGAATAGATGAGCTGCAGGATGCAAAAGGAAGGGAGCTGTCAATCAGTCAGTTCTAACAGAACAGGCAGCAGATGGATTTCAATACGAGAAATGAGCATAAATATTTCTTAGCTGAGACGAGACATAAAGCAAAGAAATATCTTGTTTGACTAGGCACAGCGGGAAACTTCCAAGGACTTTGAAGTTTTTTAAAAAAGAGGGAGGGAGAGAGGTGGGGAGAAACCAACCTTCGCACCACCAAAATATTAATGGGCAATTTACCCTGCAGCATTCAAGAGACACCCTGAAGGTTCTGAGCAGGTAACAATAAATGGAGAGAATAAATAGAATGGAACAACGTGGCAAGCAGAGCTGCAGTTGCAGCATAATCCTATGCACAGCTACCCAGAAGTTAGTCCAAGTGCATTTGGTGGTACTTGCTCCAAATGTGTACAGAATTGCAGAACACACTATTGAAACAGAGTACCGTATGCATTGAATAAACATGCAGAGAACTGCAGTTTAAGGCATGATAGACACAATGTGGTTTGCCCCTGTGAGAACAGGATGTTGAATTAGGGGGGTCATTGGCCTACTCCAGAAGGGCTCTCCTTATGTTCTCGTAACCATGGTCCCATAGAATCAGTTCAAAGACAGAGGTCTTAGTGAACCATGCTTCTGGGGAGAAAATCCTCAAGCTCTGATTTTGGTGAGCCTCCAAAAGGAAGGAAGGAGTTCTGAAAGTGGAAGCCTACCACCAAGCATGCGACTCCCTGTGCTCTTGCTGTCAGAAATGGCATAGCCCTGTGCAGATGTCTGGTGTGTCTACCCTCAATATATACATTCATAGGGGAGCTGGATCAAAACTCACATCAGCCCATGCCAGGATGGTGAGGGGTGATTGCAGTTGTTGTCCAAATCATCCAGAGGACATCAGGTCAGGGAAGGCTGTTGTAGACACAATGGGTCAGTGCATCTGGCTATTAACACCAAGGTTGCTGGTTTGAGAACACCTGGGGACAGCTGTGAGCAGGATTCCTGCATTGTAGGCAACTGGACTATGATTCTATGCTCGTTTCTTTATTTTAGCCTGGATAGCTCAGTCGTTTAGAGCATGGTGCTAATAATACCAAGTCTGCTTGTGAGTTGTGAACTGTGTTATACTACTTGTGGTTTGTACGAGTCCGCTGTTTTATTTGATTTGTTTTGTTGTGATGGGCGTAAAGCCGAATAAACATTTTGATTTGATTTGACCAAGGTTGCAGGTTTTATCCCCATAAGGGACAGCTCCATATTCCTGCAATGCAGAAGGCTGGACCAGATGATCCTGGGGGTCCCCTCCAACTCTATAATTCTATGAGACAGGGAGGAAACATTTTCTATGAGAGACCTGTGCAGGCCCTGCAATGGGTTTTAAATATCCACAAATCTATTCAAACAAGAGTAATGGGGGAAAGCCAGATTTTTTTCATGGTATATACCTGATGTGATTGATTGTGAGGTGCACATGTCACCTATGAACCTTTATATAAGGGTCTTGGACATATGACCAAGAACTGTCCATACCGAAATCTTTGACAGGAAACTCTAATGAAACAGCTGAGAGCAATATCAGAAGGAATGAAGGGGGAGAGAGGGAGAGAGAGAGAGAGAGAGAGAGGGAGGGCGAGCCAATTTAATGAACTGTATGAGTGGCTGGGTGTTTGTGAGGCAAGGAGGGAGGGACAGAGGGAAGAGAGAGCATTGTTTCCAATCAATCAAGCGAGTAGCCATGATTGGCAGACAGAGCAGAGAAGAATTTAGGATAAGTAGTGAATATCAAATGCCCTGTGTTCCTGAAGGCTAATCCTCAAATCCTACCCTCTATCCTTACCTGACTGTGTAAGTATCTCTCCGGTGGATGAGAATGAGAGAGAATTTGGAAATATCATATTGTTTAGCTAATTGCCAGATTTAGATTGTAATACCAGGATCTTCACATTGTGCGAACAACGGTGCCAACTTGCTCTTTCTGCAGGACTTCTCTCTCCCCCCCTCCCTCCCTCATATGCACACACATATACAGTGGTACCTTGGGTTACATACGCTTCAGGTTACAGACTCTGCTAACCCAGAAATAGTACCTCGGGTTAAGAACTTTGCTTCAGGATGAGAACAGAAATCGTCCTCCTGCGGTGCAGCAGCAGTGGGAGGCCCCATTAGCTAAAGTGGTGCTTCAGGTTAAGAACAGTTTCAGGTTAAGAACGGACCTTCAGAACGAATTAAGTTCTTAACCCAAGGTATGACTATACACACAGAGCTCATCCACATGTCTTTTTGTCCTGTGATTTCGTCTGTCCTATGATTTCTAGTTGTGGATCCAAGAGGTTCCTTTTTTGTCCCAGCACATTACTTGGGGGGGGGGGGAGCACTGCTTACTGCTGAATTGGAACAAAGGACAATCAGCAGACAACCTGATTGATGTTTATTCTGATTCAGCAGGAAACAGTGAGGTTTCCTGGGGAAAACAGCAGAACAAAAAAAGAACTTTTCAGACTTGTAAATAGAAATCATGGAACAAGTGGCAGTGTGGAAGAGCCCACACAGCCCCTTAGAGATGTACCCCTTACAATCATCAAATAACAATTGGAACTGACCTTAGAGAACATTGTCTCAGAGTTGCTGGGGAAATCCAACCAGATGGGTGGGATAGAAATAATAAATGATTATTATTAATAAATTATTATTGCATTGTCCAGGGGTGGGAATCATCTGGCCTGTGGGCCAGTCTTGGCCCACTGTGGAGGTGGAAGGGTCAAATTTGACCCGTGAGACCAAATTTTATTTTGGGGGGATATTTCTGCAAACCTCATGCTCACCCCAAAACTGCTGATACATTATACATGGCTGGTATCATTTGGTTACAAAACCAACTTCACTCACAGTCTGGACATTGACAATAAAGGGCGTGATGCAACACCAGCTTTAGATGAAGCAAGGAGGTTCCTCCTTCCTATGCCCTACTATTCTCCCTCCCTCCCTCCCTCTCTTCTTCTCCCACCCCAACTGCTTATAATTTAGATTGCAAAGGTCCTCAGGCCAGGATTTTCTGTTCATGTTTCTCTGTAAAGTGCCATGCAAACAGTTGATGATGTATAAATCACACATAATAATAACAAATGTAATGTGGCAGCTACCGGTACAAAATCATAATTCATTTCATAGCTGATTTTAAGGTAATGACCTTCAAGTACCTTTGAAGGCGTAGATTGTAACCATGCAACAGGAAATGCCCCACAGCCATGGGGAAGCAAGAGAGGGGCTTTTTTTTGGGGGGGGGAGAATGATAGCACTTCACAAAGTCTGTGATAAAACCCCAATGCTGTTACTGTTTTAAAGTCATGAGCATATGGTCACTGGCCTGCCATTTTTACTCCATCACTTCCTATTAAAAATACAATACAAATCTGTGATGAGACGATCCATTTTCCGAGCTAAGAAAAAATGCATTCCATGGCCCATGTACAGCATGCAAACTGAGCTGATCCGCATAACGTTGCTTCCTTTGCTTGTTTATTTATTGCATTGAAATCCCACCTTCTCCAAGAAGCTCAAGGTAGTGTATGTGGTTCTCTGTCTCCCTGGTTAACCCTGTGGGGTTGGTTAGGCTGAGAGGTAGTGATTGGCCCGCAAAGTCACCGAGTGAGCTTCATGGCCCAGTGGGGATTTGAACCCCCTCGTCTCCCAGGTCCTAGTCTAAAATGCAATAAGACAAACTGCGAGCCAACTACATTGAGTCTGCATCTGTCACTAAGGGCCCAGAATTGACAGGGTGAGCAGACCGTGCATGCCCACCCTCTGCGAATGAGTTTGGCTTTGTTTGCCCAGTCCCAAGGCTTGGGACATCATCTGTGCGAAGAAGCTGTGCTTGCCCCACTCTTGAAAGGGAAAGTGCAGGTGGGGTGTCCAGAGTTGGATGAACTTCGTACCTAATCCTAGCCATGTATCTTAGCACCCTCTTGTGCTTTTCCTGCTTCAGATCTGTAGACCCATTTTGGGATACTGTACTGATTTCATCCCTATAGCTTTCAGATCTTCCATGAGAACTATTGAGAGAAAGCCAACCCAACCACTTCTTTCCAGTCTAGGTGCAAATGCTGTAGTGGAACAGAATAGTAATTCAGCTGCCCAAGTCCCCATGTCCACTAGGGCATATGCTAGAGTTTCTGGGGTGCTCTGGAAGCAGTTATATAACTCCATGCAAAACAAATTACTATCAGGGACTGTTGCAATATGGCCCATTAGTGATTGTTGGCAGCACATTTTCTCTCCCCCTTCCCCTGGCTTCTGTTTACAATCTTCTCTTTATTAGTGTTGTTTAATGTCCGCATTTATGATTCACATTTAGACGGAGGGCAAAAGGAGAGTGCCATGTGAAACGAATGACCCTTCATTTTAGGATGTCACTCGGAGCAACAAGTTCTTGCAGTGTTAATTTTTATTACCAGGAGGCAGCCGTAAATTGGCTCTGAATTGCTGTAGGGATTGTAATTAAATAGTTAGTCTTTCGCCTCCAAAAAAGAAGCAATCTTTCATGCCCTTACTTTTACTTATCTCAAATCAGCCGCTGTCAACCTCAGCTGAGGTAGTGTAAAGATTTATAGACCTTAGGGGTAAGTATTGACCATTGGGAAGCCTGCCTTAATGTTCACCTTGAAGGACGATAAATTGTGCTATTGATTAAAGCTGAATGCCAATGGCTGTATTGTTGTAAACATTTTAATAAAATTATCTCCATAAAATATTCTCCTTCTGAAGCAAGCCCACTGCTAGTCTGAGTCCTGATTCACACGGGAGAGCTGTTGGGTGTTGGCCACACTCAGAGTTGCCATGAGCTTACTGTTCTGGGTGCCTTTTTTGTACCCCAGAACCACTGGGGTAGAAAACCAGGATCCCACCACAGCTGCAAGATGTGGGCATTTGTTTGTTTGTTTGTTTTTCTATAACACCACCCTTCATCCAAGGATCACAGAGTGGTTTACAATATAAAGACACCAAAATACATAACATAGTAGCAAACATAAATAATAAACCCCATTTCTCTCTCACACACAAACACACACACACACACAGAGAGAGAGAGAGAGAGAGAGAGAGAGAGAGAGAGAGAGAGAGAGAGAGAGAGAGAGAGAGGCCATTGATTGTTTAATTAGCCAAAGGCCTGGGTGAAGAGGAATGCTTTTGCCTGGAGCCTACAGAAGTGTAAAAAAGGCACCAGGCAAGCCTCCCTGGGGACAGCATTCCACAAACAGGGAGCCACCACAGAGAAGGCCCATTCTCGTGTTGTCACACATGAAGAAGGGCCTCAGATGACAATCACAGGGTTCTGGTCTGTTCCTATAAGGAGAGGTAGATTTTTTTTTTTGCATTTATATTCCACCTTTTCTCTCTCTGAAGAGCTCAAGGCAGCATACGTGGTCCCCCCCCCTCATTTAATCCACCCAACAGCCACGTGAGATAGGCTAGGCTGAGAGGGACAGTGCTTGGCCCAAGGTCACCCAGTGAGCTTCACGGCCAAGTGGGGATTCGAACCCTGTTCTCTAGTGAAAATAACACACAAAAGTGCATTACATAAGGGGAAACAGTTTTGCCAAAATGTGTAGTTTAGGGGAAATTGCAGACAACAATGTTAGGAGAAATTTGCACTAAAATGCTGGTGAATTTTCACGAGCACTTTAAAAGCACACAACTGAGGTGGAACTATGAACAAGTGAACTGAAGATTGGCAAAAAAAATGAGAAAGTGGGAGGAACCAAGAAATGACAAGTTTGGCCATCCCTCTTGGCTGCAGCTCTGCAGACTTTGACTTTTCCAGCCTCACCCAGAGGTGATGGAGACCTTCAGCAGACACTGCAGACGCTCTGCATCCTTTCCCTCCCTAACTCTCTCTTCCCTTCCTGCTTGAGGTAGCAATGGGAGTCTGCCCATTCTCACCTCTTGCCCCTTTATGCCAAGCCTACCCTTCCTGCAGCCTGTCTTCGAGTGTTGCCATTTCCCGACTGGCCTGCTGACACTCCCCCCCCCCCCCCGTTCTGACAGATGAGTCCCCATCAGCCAGGGGCCTTACGAAGCGAGACACTGTCCTCCAGCTTGTAGATGGCAATCTCTTTAATGTACCCGCTCCGGCTTATCTCCGCTGCTCCACGGGAGACACATCACTCTGTTATTTATACCTTTCTGTTTCGGGCCCACTGCTGCTGCGGATGCTGCCGTCGCCACCGCCTCTTGCCTGCCTCTAGAGAGGACATGGGGACCTTATTGACATGCCAGTGCTATTAGCAAACTCTGCTGGGTTCCTTTGAGTCGTGTTAGTAATATCGGCCTCATGCCTGCCTCATTATCCTTTCTTGATTCTGGCACCCCTGGGATCCCTTCACTAGAGATGCTGGAAAGGGAACCTAGGGATTTATGCATGCAAAACTATGTACGGTGCTTTGGAGTGAGAGACAGTAGACAAGCCCAGAAGGATGATGGGAACTGAAGTACACAGGGCCCTCAGCTGTATCATTCTGTATGAGAAATGCAAATGAAGGTGACTGGCAGATACCTTGGATTATTTACTTATTTTTAAACTACACAAAACTACAATAAAAATGAAAATCCACATTATTGCATTGATCTGCCGAAAATTCTGTTGAGGGGACTTTTGGAAGGAAGGAACCAGCTGCTGCTTTGCCTTGAAGGTATCCTAGTTGTTCGGACGATTATTTATTGAGTGTATCTTGTTTTTCCTCCGCAGATCAGTTTACAGATATTTCCTGGCAGAGTTTGTTATAATCTGCAGCTAGTCACTGCCTGTGCAGCAGGAAGTGGGGAGAATTGTGTAGTGGAGACGTAAAGTTTTTCTGCAGTTGGGTGTACAGAGTTTAACAGGAGATGAGGGAAAACAAAGAAAGAAGATACTGCAGATGAAATACCTTTCAGTCTTCATAACCTTATCCTAATATTTAATACAGAGTCATTTGATTACTTCTTCATTTCTCACTAAGCACCTCCACTTTTCCCTTTTTATTTTATTTCTCCTGCTTCACTATTCCTTCATTGCTTCTTCTCATTGCTTCTTTCATTTAGGAAAGGTCTGGCGGGTGTGTGGGAGAAATACACCTTGGGGGTTCAAGTACAGGGACTTACACCAAATTCCCAACTGGTCATACTTTATTTTGTAATGCATCACTGGACAGAGTCCAAAGACTCTGCAAGAGCACTTCTGTTGGGACACATAATCTTAGCTGATCATCATCTACTCAGCCACCTTCTGCCATTCCAGCACGCAACCATCTCTCATCCAACCACAAACCCTGAAAACCCTTATTCAACCCATTTTTCACTGTATGCAATAGAATCCTTTTTGTACCTTATCTGGATATGTTTTTCACTTTAACATACAGCTGTTGGATTCCTCCTTACCAGTTTTGTGGTCAGGTTGCATTCTTGTGTACATGATATGGACCTCACTGATAATGAGGTTGTTGTTGTTTTTAATCCACATCAGGGGTGCCCATGGATGAAGCACAGAGGCTGCACCAGGTGTTTGTACAGCAGAGTTAGTTTGTTCGGCGTAAGTGGTTGTATCTGTGAACAGCCTCCCACAACAAAACATACCAAAGTGATGTACACCAAAAACAAATTACACTAATAAAATTAAGTAAGCGTATTAGAAACATAATCAAAGAGAAAACATAGAAGCAGATGTAGCTGGACTTCGTTTCCCATCAGCCTCAGCCAACATGGTCAATGTCCAGAGATGATACGAGCTGTATTCCAGCAACATCTGGAGATGTGATACATGATTAAATTCTGGGTAAATTTCCATGTGAACAAGTACCTTATTAACTGTTGATGCCACAATGCAGTGGGGAGGACGCTGTTGGATGGGTTCATCTATCATTGATAGCCACAAAATTACTCTTGCAGGCATTGATGACTTCTTCTTCTTCTTCTTCTTCTTCTTCTTCTTCTTCTTCTTCTTCTTCTTCTTCTTCTTCTTCTTCTTTGTATACCACCATTCATGTGAAGAGCACTGGGCAGTTCAGGCAGGGCACAGTTGTTGCAGACAGGGTGGGAGGAGTCTAAATGCCAGATAAAAGAAAGGACTTCTTCACATGGTACATAATTAAACTATGGAACTCACTCCCATAAGAGGCAATGATGGTCACCAACTTGGATGGCTTTCAAATTCATGGAGGAGAAATCTATCAATGGTGATGAGCCATGATGGCTATGTTCTGCCTCCACAATTGGAGGCAGCAGTGTTTCTGAATACCAGTTGCTGGAAACCACAGGAGGGGTGAGGGCTCTTGTACTTGAATCCTGCTTGTGGTTTCCCTACAGGCATCTGCTTGGCCATGGGATGCTGCACTAGATGGGCCACTGCCCTGACCCAACAGGCTCTTCTTGTATTCTTATGCTCAGTGAATTTCCATGTGTATAAAAGAAAGGGTTTCCGTAATGAATGTGTTTCCTGTCAAAAGGGCACCAGAGCGGGTGGAGGGGATGGTCAGGAGCAAGCTTTTTGCTGATTTACTTAAGTTGCTTGCTAATTGCTCTGCTGCAGCCACTTGCGTTCTGCTTGGCTTCTTCGCCTGACAGCACAAGTTATCATCTGCTCTCTTGGAGGCTGGGCTGCTCTCGCCAGCTGTTGATGGTGCACTGCCAGGTTACAGCCGCTCCTCCCCCAGAATGCACTGGGGCAGCCATCTCCTGAACCTGCCAATCCCCCTCCGTTCAGGGAGGCCATTAGCAATATGGATGGAAGCAAAGCATCCCGGAGCTATACAGGTGGAGGGCTGGGCTGGCTGTAGGAGGTGGGGGAGCAACAGATCCTGGACTTGCTGGAGAGGTTTTAAAAAGATGATTGCTCATGTCAGCTCAGAACCACCAGTGGAGTGGAGCGGGTGGGGGCAGCTGAGCTGATTCTTTAACCGTGTGCGCTGTTAAATTTTGCTGAGTTTTGCTGAAGTCCTTTTTATGTTGCAAAACTGCCTACCAGGGCAACTCTCGGGGCAAAGGCTTGCTGTCAGATCTGCTTTATTCCTTTGCGAGATTTTCTTCAAGCTCTCCGCCCCCTAGGGAACTCTTTGCACGTTAACATCTTTGCTGAGGAACCACTGGAATGTCTGCTAAAGGAACCCTGCATGTTGCAGAGGATTATGGGAGAATGCTGTCAGATATATCCACAGTTCAGGCAGGGCACTGTTGTTGGGCCTCCAGCATTCTTTGAGCAGAAGAGTAGGGGATGCTGGAGGAATTTGATCTTTGTAAATTCCTTTGTGAACTGACCTGATCCAAACCTCCTTGCTTCGTTTGCAGATTTGAACATAGCTTCCCACCAAATTTCACAGTTCCCATAAGTTCACATGGAGTTCTCAACTTAAAAAAATGCATGCTGTGCAACAAAATATGTGGAGAAAATATGTATATTGGAGAAAAGGTTTTAGCTCACAACTTATGAAGATGGTACTGTTCTGGGGATTGACACACAAAGGCAAAATCTAACAAAGTCCAGAAGACCCACAGAACTGCCCTTGTGTGATTATCCCTACTTTATTGGGCTCTGGGAAGGTTGTGTGATATCTTGTGGAGCCTTTGTGAGATCTCACAAGGTCTCAGGGGCTCCTCTTGAGTGTTTTCCCCGCTCTCCATTAATTAATCAATCAATTAATTAATTTTACTGCCACCCACAAAAGCTGCAGTAGTATAAGTGAATCCCATTTAAGTTGTGGCTCTACTGTATATGTTTAAATGACAATGTACATAAGGCTGTATGTTAGTCATACGTAAAGTATTGCCAGGCCACATGCACAGCTGTCCTTTTAAGTGCTATGATAAAACTCTGAACAGTAATGGTTTCCTCTGAAGGGTTCTGGGAGCTGTAGTTCATTAAGGGTGCTGAGACCCCTGTCCGCCTCCCAGAGCCACAAGTCTCAGAGTTCTTTGTTGGTGGTTGATGACCCATCTAAGGGGAATCCTTGGGCCTCAGCTGATGGAGGTTGCCAAGGTGATGGGTGTGTGAGAGAGGTGACAGGAAAAGAGTGTCTTTAGCAAGGCATGATGGGAAGTAGAAGGGGGAGAACAAAAGACAGATCCATCTTGGGCAGGCTGGCTGAAGGGAAGCTGGGAGAGATGACTTGGACTTCTGTGCTGCACTGTTGTGGGGAACAAGTCTTCCTGAGATGACCATGCTGTAAGATCTGGACTCCCTCCATCCAAACTCAGGTGTAAATACAGTGGTATCTCTGGTTTCGAATGGGATCCTTTCCAGAGCCTCATTCACAACATGAGCAGAACGCAACCTGTGTCTGCGCGTGCGCAGGTCGCGATTCGCCACTTCTGCGCATACGTGTGATGTCATTTTGCGTGTCTGCACTTGCGTGAGCTGCAAAACCCAGAAGTAACCCTTTCCAGTACTTCCGGGTTGCTGCGGAACGTATCCTGAAAGAACATAACATGAAGCGGACATTACAAGAGGTATGACAGTATATGAAAAAATCTAATTCCTTAAAGCTACAGCAGTTTCTGCTGCATCTTGATTATCAAACGGACCCAGACCCTTGGTGAGTGCCTAGAACCCCCCCCCCCCGAATCTTGCTACTGCTCAGCAGAGAGTGGGGGTGGCACCCAGCTTTTGTAACACTATTAGCTGTGGATTAATGCAGAAACTGGGTGAAATGGACTTATTGGTGTGCTCATCTGGTGACAGTGAGAGAGAACAGAAAGAGATGAAGGTAGAATCATAGAATTGTAGGGTTGGAAGGGTGCCTGAGGGTCATTTAGTCTAACTCCCTTCAATGCAGTAATCATAATTAAATAATCCTTGGCAGATGTCTATCCAACTTCTGTTTAAAAACCTCCAAAGAAGGAGAGCCCACCACCTTCCGAAATGGTCCGTTCCACTGTTAAACAGCTCTTACTGCCAGAAAGTTCTATCAGGTGTTTAGTCGGAATCTCCCTTCTTGCAGTTTGAATCCATTGTTTCAGGTCCTCCCCTCTGGAGCAGCAGAAAACGAGCTTGCTCCACCTTCCATGAGCCAGCCCTTCATATATAGTGGTACCTCAGGTTAAGTACTTAATTCGTTCTGGAGGTCTGTTCTTAACCTGAAACTGTTCTTAACCTGAAGCACCCCTTTAGTTAATGGGGCCTCCTGCTGCTGCTGTGCCGCCAGAGCACGATTTCTGTTCTCATCCTGAAGCAAAGTTCTTAACCTGAGGTACTATTTCTGGGTTAGCGGAGTCTGAAACCTGAAGCATCTGTAACCCGAAGCATATGTAACCCAAAGTACCACTGTATTTGAAGATGGCTGTCATGCCACATCTCAGTGATCAGTTCTCAAATGTATCTGCTCTTAAATGCCTCACCATTCCAGAAAGTACCCCTTTACAAGGCAATGTGAATGCTGAATTTGTGTGTGAAGAGGGAGAGCAGGGACATGAATCCAAGCATGATACAGAATTTCCTGCCCTCAATTTCCATAGATGGTGGTGGTCTATCAGTTTCTAAATGAAGGTTGCCCTCCATCACTGATCTCCCAGAGAAATCCATAAGAGGTTTCTAAGGAACCCCAGAATTCCCTGGGGATAAACCACTGTTCTGGAAGGTGTGCTTGTGTGTTTAAGATAAGGAAGTGTCCCCAGGAAAGGAAGACTTCAGTTTTGTCTGAGGTTTGACACAGGCTTTGATTGCAGGCAACCTGTATGTGGAATCCACGCAGGCTGTGGGCCAGAGGAGCATGGCAAATTAGCACAGCTGAGTAAACCAGCTCATTAACCTTACACCTCACTCTGTTGTCTCGGCTAACAAGTGCTTTTGTTTGTGGATTTCAGAAGCTGCTTTTAATTAGGTGAGGTCTGAGTGATTTACAAAATTAATCCCCATGGAGAAGCACTGGGCATTTCCCTGGCATTGCCTCTAGAGAGTGTGTGGCATAAGAAAAAAAAAGAGGAACTTGTTTAAGGTTCAACCACAAAGCAAATCTTATTATTCTCGAAAGAGGGAGGGTGTTGGTTTAGTGGCAAACCCAATGCGATTTATGTAGGTATGTTGTTCTTTTTGCGTGGCGAGTTCCCGCCCCCCACCAGGATAAATAAAGACACGAGACACCAAATTTAAAGTTAATTGGGCGATTTAGGCCACAACTTTATTGAATTCAGGAATGAAAGGCATTGGTCCTAACGACTATCCGGCTCCAGCCCATTTGCTGGAGACACGGGGAAGGGTTAACCTTATATCGGGGGAGTCTCCTGCCGAGGCACGTCGACTAGGAGCTCCCCCGGGTCACCGCTCTGGGGCGTGCCTTTGGCCCACATCTCCATAGGCTTCGGACAGGGCCACGTCCCCCGGAGTCCTTTAACGGACCACCCTTAGCTCGATGGGGGGAGGTGATGGCGTTCCTCCCCCCCACATCCTTTTAACCCCTTCTTACCAATGCCTACCACCAAATGCCAAGAAGCTGTGATGAGTTGCTACGAGGTAGGCGAAAAACCAAAAGGCCAGAAATTGCCAATTGGGAAAAATTCCTACCATGCCCCTTGCGGCGACAGACCGAAGTTCATAGCAAAGTCAAAGACCTACCTAAGCCTGCTTAAAGGGAGGGAGGGTGGGAAAACGTGAGGGCGAGCCGGCTCTAAATAGGACAAACCACGCCCCCCAGCCACCTGATTGGCTGGCTGGGGGGGTTGGCCCGGCCGGGATTCCCTTGCTCTCGCGGGGGCTGGGCCAGCCCCCGCTCACGTGGGGTGGGCGTGAAGCCCGCAACCCCACCTCCTGGGGCAGGCCGGAAGTGGCTTTTCCAGACACTGCCTCTGAGGGTGGGGGGTTGATTCCTGCAAAGTTAGTTTTCAGGGCTGGTATCCAAAGAAAGAAATCTTAGGGTACAAAGACTGATGTATGGAGAAAATCTCAATGCCATACACTGCCCTGAATGCATCTATCAACAGGGCAGCTGTGCTGTTGGAGGAGTACTCTTGCTACCCTCTGTTTGTTCTGAAGTCTTTAAAAAATGGTTTCCCTTTTATTGGAAACAATGGGAGTGAAAGAAGATAAAGAGAGCTAGATCGGCTCCTGTGCTGGTCTAAATTTCACCCCCATTTGAAGGTGTATCGGGGTGCTTGTGTGGCTTTGGAGAAGCTTGGATCCAATCCGTTTCCCCATCTTCCCTGGCATGCCTCCACACTGCCCTAACAAGTCACCTTGGGGGCTCAACTCACATCAGAGCTGCAAACCTGGTTGGTCCAGGTTGTGGAAGCTGTTGCAGTGCTGGAGAGGATCTGGGGATACGACTTCACGTCCCCCTCTTGGATATCAGAGATCTGTCTCCAACCTCTGGAAGTAAGCAGCAAGGTATCCTGCGACCCCAGGAAATCCTCCCAAAACTTTAGGACTTCACCCATAGTAGGGTTGCCATATGTCCTCTTTTTCCAGGACACACCCTCTTTTTCATGGGTAGAGTCGTCACAGCGATCCATAGTTAAAAGTAGAAGTCGGCAAATGTGTCCGCTTTTTTGCTCTTCATAATATGGCAGCCCTAAATTAGTTGCACATGTTCTAGTTGATCAGATGATTCATTTATTGATTAAATCTGCATTCATATCCAAAGGAGGAAAGGGAATAGTTAGTGCAGCAGCTCAGAACAAATTAAATGGTGCACTTCATGATAAAGCATGAAACTCAGTGCATAGAACTGATACCCCAAGAAGCTCCATTGGATGCCTTCCTATTTTCCTAACATGAAAAATGGTGGCCGCAAATAGTTGTGGACAGTTATAAACAAAGCAAACACCTCTAGTTCCATGGATCCAATTTACATTTTCTGTATAGCATCATAAAGAGTATTCACTAGGCTGTAATTAAATGTTTAGCATTGGTGTCATGTAATCCATTATTACTATTCGACAATATGCCAAATAAAAATGACTAAATTCATATTTATATGCAAGTTTGTAATACACTTTGTAAGAAATTCCTTGTTGATTCAATTAGGATTTTAAGTTCCAAAACTTTCAGAAGCACCTGTCAATTATTTGACTTCTTAGCCAGTGACATTTCTGGCTTAGCCCTGTAATAAAACAGGAGCAGAGTAAGATATATGTGGTCAGTGTTGTTTTTTCTGGTATTGTTTCAGAAAGTGCAAAACAGGTAGGTTCACATTTACATGCAAACTTAATCAAATTTTGCCCCCAGTTCATGGTTGCTGGATTAGAATTCCTGACAGGCTGGTTTTGCATGTGGATAGATTTAAAAAAAAACATGGGAGTACCTTCAAACATGTGATACACACACCTACACCCAAAGAAGCAGTGTCATTTTTCTAGAAAAAAAGGGTGCTGGAACTCACCTTGTTCTCTTATAATGACAATGGTGCCCAAAAGAGAGGTGCCGGGACTGAGTTCTGGCAAATTCCAGCTGGAAAAAAGCCATGCCCAGAAGAGAGATAAATAGAAGGGATTACAAACTTTTTCAATATGCAGTAACAGCGGCAAGAATATTAATGGCCCAAAAATGGAAGCAAGAGGAACTACCGACTCTTAAAGAGTGGAGAATGAAACTTATGGATTATGCAGAAGTGGACAAAATGACTGGGAAAATCAGATATCAGAGGGATCACAAATTCATTGAGGACTGGGGAAAGTTTATGGATTATCTGAAAAACATATGTGATGAACAGACAACGCTAGTGGGTTTTAAAGAGGTTTTGTGATAGTTTAAGGTGTATTATAAAAAAGAAACAGAGATGAAAGAATAATACTGTCACGGCCACCCAGGACGGGTCCCAGCTCACAAGAGACCTCACTCCGTTGCAGTTTATTTACAGGAAAAGTTTATTGAAGATTTCTGCTTCTCGTACAGTTCAGCATCGTGGCCGTACGTCTGTCACGTTAGACCGCTGAAGTCCCCTCTGACTCCTCCCCTCTTCCACACCAACTTAATAGCCTGGCTCTAGACCACCTCTTCCTCTCCTTTCTTTTCCGCAGGGTCTTCCTGCCCCCCTGGGTTCCCTCTCTCCGTGACTCGCCTGAGGCTGAATCCTCTGCCGCCTCTTCCCCCCTCCTTCTGGCTTTAGGGCCGGGCTCCTCCCCTGAGCTCTCTCCACTTCCGCGCGCCTCTACGTTTGAACTTGGCGCGCGTACGTTGCTGCTGACCTTTCTTTCGACCGCTACACCACCCCTTGTTCTGCTCTCCACCCTTTCCGGCTGAACACCTTGCTCCAACCCCCTTTCTCTGTTCTCTCCTAATCCTGCTCCCTCCGAGAGGCTGACGACTCCACCCCCTTTACTCCGTTCCGGCTGAGACGCCTCTTGCTGCGTCTGTCTTCCACTGGGCTCCTCTCCGCTTCTCCCTTCTCCTCCCTTTTGCTTGATTAAGGTAACCCCCTTTTGAGAATCCTCTGACTCGCTGCTCAGACTCGTGGATTCCCTCAGAATTCCGTCATCTTCTTCCTCATCCTTCTGCCCCTCCTCCCACTCGCTCTCCGTCTCCTCTGTCATCTCCTCCTCTCTCCCAGAAACCCTGACATCCATCCCCCCCTCGAAGCCCCCCCTTCCCCCCTCCCGCTCGCCGGGTGCAGGTTGAGGAAAACGTGGTTCTTCCGGGGTCGGTTCAGGATACAAGTTGTCCACTTCAACGTTCTCCTCTGTCATCTCCGTATATGTGTGTTCGAACTCGGGTTCCCCACCCACAGACCTCACAGTCTCTTCCTCCATCACTGCTTCTCCTGGCGCTGCCTGCCAAGGACCTACCATCCATCTCTGACTCCATGCCTCCCTTGGCTGATCCACCCACCAACAAGGGCCTGTCTCCTCCCCCCCCAATCTCGGATCCCTGGTCGGGCTTGTTTCGGGCGTATGGCCCTCGGGTGAGGAGAAACCCTCGAACGTGCTGTCTGACAAAGTGGGCGTGAAAAGCCAATCATCAAAATACTCCTCGGGCATGGGCTTGTGCGGAAAAAGTGCATGGAACTCCTCCTTCAACAGGGGTTCGTCCAACGCGTAACCCGGCACCCAGCTATTGGCAGAGGCCGGAGTGCCTTCCCTGGCTAGAAAATATTCAACTCCCTCCTCCCCCCATCTCGAGTCCAGTATCTCTGTGACCTCGTTAAGAGGTTCTGGTCTTGGCGATTCCCCCCCCTCAGGCGCCCTTCTACGTGGCTCTGGGAGTGCTCCTGACTCTTGAAACCTGTGTGGGGTTTTGTAGGGAGTGAGCACCGACCTATGAAAGACCGGGTGCACCCTGGAACCCTCCGGAAGGGCTAGGCGAAAAGCCACCGGATTGATCTTAGCCTCAACTTGATATGGCCCTAGCTGCCTGTGTCCTAACTTCTTCTTGGCCAATGACCTGGCCGGCATCGCGTGGGCTGCTAACCACACCCAGTCCCCAATCTGGATGTCCTCTCCCGCCCTCCTGTGCTTATCGGCCTGCACCTTATACGCCTGTTTTGCCAGCTCCAAATGTCTCCGCAGCTCCTCGTGCACCTCTTGCAACTCCGCTGCAAACTGGTCGGCATCTTGAGGCCCCCCCCCTCCTGGTGCCGCAAATCTCGGGAAGGTTCTGGGATGACGGCCATTGTTCGCAAAGAAAGGCGTCACCCCGGTGGATGCGTGTTTCGTGTTGTTGTAGGCGAATTCAGCCATCGGTAGATAGTCCACCCACGCCGCAGGTCGCTGGTTGGCGTAGCACCGCAGGTACTGCTGCATGATCGCGTTGACCCTCTCCGCTTGACCGTTGGTTTGTGGATGTCTCGCCGATGTCAGGTTGATTTTGACGTGCAAGATGCCCAGAAGCTTTCGCCAGAAAGTGGAAACAAACTGGCGCCCCCTGTCGGACAAGACGGACTGTGGAAGTCCATGCACTCTGAAGACGTGATCGATGAAGAGCTTTGCGGTCTGTTCTGCCGTCGCCACCTTGGCACAAGGGATGAAATGCGCCATCTTGGTGAACAAGTCCACCACCACTAACACCGCCGTCTTACCTCTGGAGCTGGGCAGGTCCGTAACAAAGTCCAACGCTACCCTCTCCCACGGTTGCTGCGGTGTCTCCAGCGGTTCTAGCAATCCCGCCTGCTTCTGGTGCACTGGTTTGGACCTCTGGCAGATATCACACCTGGCGACGTAGTCCGCCACCTCTCCTCTCATCTGGGGCCACCAAAAGTCTCTAGCCACCAACTCCATCGTCTTCTCTTTGCCGAAATGGCCTGCACTAGGGGCGTCATGCAATTGTTGCAGAACCTTGGCTCGAAGATCGTCGGTGGGCACGTAAAGGGCACCCTTACGAGTCAAAAGTCCATCTTGCAATTGGAATTCATCGTTGTCTCGCGACCCTCCGCGTAGCTCCTCCATCTTGGACTGTGCAAACTGATCCCTTTGCAACGCGCGTCGCACCGCGTCCAGGTCGACTGCGATGGTAGCGCACGTCCACGCCCGCGGTGCGAAAATGTGCTTTGCTGCGATTGGAGCTGCTTCCTCCAAGTATTGCGGCTTTCGGGACAGCGCGTCTGCAATAACATTGGAGTCTCCTGGGATGTATTCTATTTTGAAGTCGAAATCCGCAAAGAACTCCGCCCAGCGCATGTGTCGCTGGGTCTGTAACTTAGCCGTCCGCCAATACTCTAAGTTCTTGTGATCCGTGCGGACTTGCACCGTGTGCTTGGCTCCTATTAAGAAGTGTCGCCACGCTTTGAAAGCTGCATGAATGGCCAACAACTCCCTGTCCCATATGGTATAATTGCGCTCCGTCTTGCTGAGCTTCCGGGAGTAGAACGCACCCGGTCTCCAGTTGCCTTGTGAATCCTCTTGCAAAAGAACGGCCCCAACTGCTCTGTCTGACGCATCGGTCTCTACCCGCATGGGTCTGCCGGGATTCACGTGGAGCAGCTGCTCTTCGGAGGCGAAAAGACCTTTAAGCGTCCGGAAGGACCGCTCCGCTTGTTCGGTCCAGACGAACTTCTTCTTCTTGGAACTGAGGGTGTCAGTGATAGCCGCCGTCGCGTTCGCAAAACCTTTAATAAACTTGCGGTAAAAATTGGCAAAGCCGATGAACCTCTGGACCTCTTTCCGATTTCGAGGGCTTTTCCAGTCCAACAGCGCTTGAACCTTAGCCCTGTCCATGGCCAGTCCCTCGTCGGACAACTTGTAGCCAAGGAAATCAACCTCTCTGACATCAAACTGGCATTTTTCCAACTTGGCGTACAGCCTGTGGTCCTTCAGCCTCTGCAGGACCTCCCTCACGTCCTTATCGTGATCCTCCGGCGATTCCGAGAAAATCAGGATATCGTCGAGAAAGCAGACACACTTTTTGTAGAGGAGACCTGCTAGCACGTGGTGCATAAATGCTTGAAAAACGTGGCTGCCATTTTGGAGACCGAAAGGCATGACTCTGTATTCGTATGTGCCCAGAGGGGTGAACATGGCGGTCTTCCACTCATCTCCTTTCCGGATGCGGATGAGATTGTAAGCTCCACGTAGGTCCAGCTTGGTGAAAATCTTGCCCCTCCTGACGGTCGCTAAAAGGTCGTCAATCTTGGGCATGGGGAAAGCTTTGGGCTTAGTCAAGCTGTTTATGAACCTGTAATCCACTATAAGCCTTTTTTGGGGCGTGTTTTTCTTCTTCACAAAGAACACAGGGCTGCCACCCGCTGCTTTAGATTCCTGGATGAAACCTCGCTTGAGGTTATGGTCTATGAACTCCCGAAGCTCTTGCATCTCGTCTTCCGACATGGAGTACAGCTTGGCAGCAGGCAGTTGCGCCCCTGGCACTAAATCAATCGCGCAGTCGTAAGGTCTGTGAGGCGGCAACTTGTCAGCTTCCTTCTCACAGAAAACCTCCAAGAAGTTCTGGTACTTGTGAGGCACTGTTTGCACCATACCCAGATGCAACTGCTGCTCGGCTTCTCCTCCCTGATCGGTCTGAAAGCAATGCTGAGCACAATACGATGAACAAAAGGTGATCTGCCGCTGGTACCACGCAACCGCGGGACTGTGCCTCTCCAGCCAACTCATGCCTAACACGACGGGTGTGTCCGATAAGTGGGTGACATTGAAACTAATAAGTTCTCGATGGTTGCCAATCTGCATCATCATGGGAGGGGTTTGCTGCACCACTTGCCCCCCCAGCAACTTCCTGCCGTCTACCGTGACCACGTTTAGAGGCGTCGTTGCAGGCAGGAGCGCCATGTTGTGCTGCTTAACGAACTGCAGTCCCACGAAGTCGGCGTTGCTTCCCGAATCGATCGTTATTGGAACCTCGAGGAGTCTCCCATCAGGCAACTGGAGTGTTGCTGTGAGCAGAACTGCCGGTCTGGGAGGCAAAGGGTCCACGCTCTGCAGTGATGCTGGGGGCTTGTCTACAGATCCGCCTGGCTGAGCCCCAGTAGCTCTGCTTCCAGCCAGGCACTGTCGTTTCCCTGAAACTGCTCCCCTGGTTGCACCTCTGCTGTTACAGTTGCCAGTGCTGCAGTGTGCTTCTGGAGCCTCTGGGGGCACTCTTTCGCCATATGGTGCGCACTGTCACAGATGTAACACTTCCTGGTTCCTCTAGGAGGCTTCGCTTTGGCTGCACCAGGGACAGGGCTCTGGGATGGCTTCTGAGCCCTAGCACCACCAATCTCCATTGGCTCCTCGCTGTCCTTCCCCATTGGCGAGGGGTGCGCACGGCTGAAATCCCTGTGCACAAAAGGGAGAGTCCTCGCTTGCGCACGCGCTTGGGGCCCGTCCTCCTCGTGCCACGGACGTCCCTCATGTCGAATTCCAATAGCTAAAGCCCGTTGCACCACGTCTTCTAGGGTCTGGGGTCTGTCCCCCCTAGCGATCTCATCCTTGATGGGGGGGCTCAATCCCTCCCAAAAAAGATCTCTGACCGGCTTACTGTCCTTTGGCCAATCTAAGGCGGTGAGCAATGCAAAAAATTTAGAGTGGTATTGGCGCACAGTCGCTTTCCCCTGCCTCAGCCCGTGCATTTGACGGCGCGCAATGTCCACATCCACAGAGGATTGAAAACAAGAATCCATCGCTTTGATGAACGCAGTTGAATTGCGACGGGCCGGTCCATCTTCGCGCCACAGATTGCGTAGCCAAGCCCTGGCCTCCCCATGCAGGTGCGAAACAATGAACCCCACTTTCTCCTCCTCATCTTTAAAATCGTGACGGAGTAAATGCAGTGCATATACGACGTCCGCTCTGAAATTGGGATAGTCTTGCAAGTTGCCATTAAAATGCGGAACCAGGGCACCCCCCCTCCGTCCAAGCGCAATGCCCTCCGCTCTGGAACCTGGGGCCCCCGCCCTGTCCGCGTGTTCCCACCTTGCCTGCAAATCCTGGCACGTCTTCTCCAAGTCGTCATTCTTCTTCTGCGAAGCAATGACTGCCGATGTGAGAGCGGTAACCTGATTCCGCAGTGCAACCAGCTGCTCCTCAGCGCTCATGGCTGCTCCCGTTCGTGAGCTTCGCAAAAAAAAATTTTTGCTTTCTGTGAGGGGACTTACTGTCACGGCCACCCAGGACGGGTCCCAGCTCACAAGAGACCTCACTCCGTTGCAGTTTATTTACAGGAAAAGTTTATTGAAGATTTCTGCTTCTCGTACAGTTCAGCATCGTGGCCGTACGTCTGTCACGTTAGACCGCTGAAGTCCCCTCTGACTCCTCCCCTCTTCCACACCAACTTAATAGCCTGGCTCTAGACCACCTCTTCCTCTCCTTTCTTTTCCGCAGGGTCTTCCTGCCCCCCTGGGTTCCCTCTCTCCGTGACTCGCCTGAGGCTGAATCCTCTGCCGCCTCTTCCCCCCTCCTTCTGGCTTTAGGGCCGGGCTCCTCCCCTGAGCTCTCTCCACTTCCGCGCGCCTCTACGTTTGAACTTGGCGCGCGTACGTTGCTGCTGACCTTTCTTTCGACCGCTACACCACCCCTTGTTCTGCTCTCCACCCTTTCCGGCTGAACACCTTGCTCCAACCCCCTTTCTCTGTTCTCTCCTAATCCTGCTCCCTCCGAGAGGCTGACGACTCCACCCCCTTTACTCCGTTCCGGCTGAGACGCCTCTTGCTGCGTCTGTCTTCCACTGGGCTCCTCTCCGCTTCTCCCTTCTCCTCCCTTTTGCTTGATTAAGGTAACCCCCTTTTGAGAATCCTCTGACTCGCTGCTCAGACTCGTGGATTCCCTCAGAATTCCGTCATCTTCTTCCTCATCCTTCTGCCCCTCCTCCCACTCGCTCTCCGTCTCCTCTGTCATCTCCTCCTCTCTCCCAGAAACCCTGACAAATACTAATCGGCAATATTATATATAGAAAATGTGTTAAGATAGGAAAAATGGATGATTGGTGGAGGAGCTGGTGGAAGTACAAAAACTGGAAATTTGAAAAAAAAGAAAGAAAGAAAGCCATGCCCAGCAGGGGCAAATTTAGGTCACTGCAAGCAGTGTGGTCGGACTGGGGATGCAACTGAAAAAGAGACTTTCTCAAATATTCAGAAAGGGGGCATGAAGGCTCTAACAGGGTCCTAGGGTCCTAGAGTCCTCCACCATCCTTCTCAAAGCTGGGCAAATACTTACTGGGCTTCAGGAAGGAAGTAGGAGGGCTCTAGGACCCTGCCAAAGCCTCTCACCTACTTCCCAAAGCCAAGCCCAACCCCTGCCCTCAGCAGTTCAAAATGGCTCAGTCTAGCGAAAGCCGCACCTGTGATATGGGCTTTGCTTGAGAAGAATAACCCTCACCCCAAAGCACCATTTCCACTTATTTATTATTATTTATTTATTCAATTTATATACCGCCTTATATCCAGAGGTCCCAGGGTGATTCACAAACAAGACCACAACATATAAAATCAAACCAAAAACAATAATCCAGTAAAAACAAAACAAAAAAGAGCCACATTCTAAAAGGGTGCTGGATGTCAATACTGTTCTGTACTGAAGTTCTCACCCTGGGCCAGCAGGGGGATACTGTAGATAGTTATGCAAATAAGGGATTGAAAGTGACGTTCAGTGATTGGATAGTTTTAGAAAATTGTTACAGTTACGTTGTACCGGAGCTCTATATAAGCAGGCTGACTGAACCCTTCAGTTCAGTTCTGTTCTAGCCTGTGAATAAACAAGAGCTGTTTGAAGAATCACTGTGTCGTCTGATATGTTCACCCACAACTTAACAAATACGATCAGCCAAAGGCCTGCGTAAAAAGGAACGTTTTTGTCTGGCGCCTTCTCCTTCTTTGCAAAGCCAATCAGAACAAGCTGCACGCCCAGCCACCCAAATCAGCTGCAGCAGAGCAGAGGTGGGATCTCATTCCTGTGGATGAATCAATAGTCCTTTTTGTGCAATTAGCCTATGAATAGGGAATGTGTATTTGATGAAAACTGGCTCTTGCCTGTTCAATTTTCCAGCTTGTATTATACTACTATTATTATTAATAGTAATAATAACATCAGCTGCCAGAGCTGGCCTTCGCAGCCCCGAGGAATGAGTGATCTTAATATTAATGCCTGCTGTATTTCAGCCCCTAATTGTGCCCTTTTAGAGGGATCCTTTTAAAAGTTCACAAAAGCTGTTTCAACGAGGAGAAATTGAATGAGGCCTGATCATGACAGCAGGGAGCTCTCAGGAGAGTCTAGCGAGCTGCAGCTATTAAAGTCTCCAACAGAATGCTTTGCCTCCGGTGGTAAGAGAGAAGAGTCTTTGGAACCATTTAACGGCAGTTTGCTAGATTCAAGGATATAGGAAAGTGGCGTATGTACATTTTGCACTGAAAATAAATGTGAATTTGAAGGAATGAACAGTACGGATTGCCTTGCCATGGCCTCATGCAAAGACTCCAAAGCTCAGAATAACAAAATCATATATCTTCCAAGTGCCCCAGTTTTCCAGGGACAGTCCCAGAATTAAGAGCAGAAAACAAGGTTGTTTCATATTCCATGTGACAGCCTTTGAGATGTTGAGGGAGCCTACAACTGCCTCCCTTTCTCTCCCATTCCTGCACTAATTTGAACACCAGTTACTCTGGGGCCCAAGTACAGGAAAAGGCTGTTTGTCTTTCAGTGATGGCTGTGGGTTTCCCAGAGGCTGACCACTGCAGGAAGTAGGATTCTGGGCAAGATCAGGAATCTGGTCTGATCCAGAAGGACTCTTTTGTTTGTATGTTGTTTGCATTAAAACATGTTCTCCTTCATGGAGAGCACGTGTTGCGGTGGGGCCTGCTGAGCCACCCCTCTGTTACCAGGCTTGGTCTCTAAAGATGGCCTGGGGCAGTGATTGGTTCACTGGGTTGCTGGGGTAAAAGTTATGTTGCAATTTTGGTGGGAGGGGTAAAATGTTTAAATACTCTGCATGCAGCCTGGAGCTTTCTCTTTGCTGTGTGCAACGGATCACCCGCCCACCCGCCCTTGAGTAAGGGGTTGTTGCATTGACCTTGCTATGCCTGTCATGGGGTCGTCTGCCGTTGGGGCAGGGGCTTGGTAGGAATTTTGTCCATCTGGCTGATTGGATGGGCCATTTGGTTTTTGCCTACTGCGTAGCAAATTGTCACAACTTGTAAGGTTGCGGTTAGGCATTGGTTATAAATTGGTGGAGGAGGGGTTAGGATAGGCTGGGCCTGCCCCTCCATGGTTGCTGCGGAAAGGGAATTCCGTTAAAGAAATCCTGGGGCTTGCCATCTTTTCATCCAATCCCTGGAATGGGACTAGGGCCGGCAAGCCTTCAGGGAGCATGCGGATGAGAATTGAGGGTCTGTGACTCAGCTCCATTTCTCCCCGACTTGCTTTCCCCTGCACTGTCTTTCGGTGGTGCCCGGAAGTCAGTTCTGTCCCCAGGCCTAAACAATGCCTAAACAACCACTCACGGTTTTGTATTTAAATAAAGTTGTGGCCAAAATTATGCCAAAAACCTTAAACAAAAATTAAGTGTGCGTTGTGAGTTATTTGGGGGGTGGCTTGGGGACCTCAACACGCAAACCCAAATCATGCTTATTCACTCTTGTTCCTTGCTGCTTTTCTCCCCACTTCATCCCCCAACTATCAAACTTTAAATCAGTGTTTCCCAAACTTGGGTCTGCAGCTGCTTTTGGATTACAATCCCCACCATCCCAGCCTAGTGGTCTTGCTAGCTAGGGATTATGGGAGTTGTAGTCCAAAAACAGCTGGAGATCCAACAGCTGCTAAAATTCTAGGCATAGGATAAGGCTACCAATGGCTAATAGCCATGTTGTCTATGCTCTGACTCCACTGTCAAAGGCAGCATACTTCTAGGGATCACAAGTGGGGAGAGTGCTGTTGTGCTCAGATCCTGCTTGTGGGCTTCCCATGGACTTGTGGTTGCCTTCTTTAGAACAGTTTGGTAGACTTGATCCAGCAAAGCTTTTCTTACATTCTTATTTCTCATGCTTTCCTTTCCCTTCTGCCTGCAGAGCAAAATTACAGCCTGGCTGCACATAGGAAAGGTTGTCGAGTGAGCTCAAGGAGGAACGGGGCAGGAGGTCTAGTGGATGCAGGCTTCCTGAATGTATTGGGGCATTTAAAAGCGATGTCTCAGGGCGCTTGTGGTATTTGAATTCCAGTTGATATCTATATGGCTCTGCTTCCGGCATATGTTCTGGTGCTTAATATATAACAGTGATGTGTGTAAAGCGGCCAGCGGAGACGGTGACTCATCCACCCTGGCAATCTGTTAAGGCAAGGATGAAGTTTATTTTTACAGGCCAAAAGGTATTGAAGATGATCGTGATTACATTTAGTCATTGCTGCATCTTGTGGTAGCAAAGTCCATCGTGAAGAAGTGTCTGAAGAAGTGCTTTCTTTTCTCTGTTCTTGCTCTCCCAACTTTCAGCTTCATTGGATGTTCATGAGTTACAGCATTATGAGAGAGTGAGGAAAACTTTTCTCCATCCACTTTCTCCAAGCCATGCAGATTTTTTTTTTAAAAAAAACTTCTATCACAATGCGTCTCACTCAACTTTTTTATAATCTAAAAAGTCAAAAATGCTGCAACCATTCCCCATAGGGGAGTTGTTCCATCCCCTTGAACATTTTGGTGGCCCTTTCCTGGACCATTTCCAACTCTGCAATATCCTTTTTGAGGTGAGGCAACCAGAACTCTATAGAGTATTCCAGATGTGGTCACACCATAGGCTTGTATGCAAAACAAAATTAAAAAATTCCGTCCAGTAGCACCAACTACGTTTGTTATTGGTATGAGCTTTTGTGTGCATGCACACTTCTTCAGATACCAAGTATGTATGCACACGAAAGCTCACACCAATAACAAACTTAGTTGGTTTCTAAGGTGCTACTGGGAGGAACTTTTTTTATTTTGTTTTGACTACAGCAGACCAACACCGCTACCTACCTGTACATAGGCTTGTATGATAGCATTATGTATAACAGCATTGCAATCTTGCCAATTTTATTAGTAATACAAGGTATGCCTGTGTATACTAAGGAGACTTCTAGACCATCACTGTTTTGTGGGAAGGATCCAAGAGCATCTTGAAACTCACCCAATTAAAGTGGATTATAGTACTCTTCTGATCTAGCATAACAAATCCACTTTTTAAAATTAAAAACAAAGAAACAGATTTCCTTATGCAAACTGATGGGAAAATGCAGTGCAAAGGATGGGATGAAGGATTAATGAGATGATGAGTGCTCACTGTCATATAACTCCCCCATAAACAGATCAGTGCTGACTCTCTGAGACACGTGAGTGGGACTGAGCAACTGAATTGTGCCTAACCCAGATGACCCTTCACAGAAGACCGTCCTCTACTGGTTCAGTCCTAAGCCAATTTAAAAGATCCCTTTGAAGGGGGAAAAATGGGGCTCTTTTTGTTACTACGCAGGCAGCTGACTAGGCAAGCAGTCACACTGCTCACCTGGCCACATTATTCCCCATACCCAATGTAAATGATTCAGTTGTGATACCTGCATAGCAGGGTGTTGTACCAGATGACCTGTAGGGTCTGTTCCAACCATACATTTCTATGATTCTATAAAGACCTGACATAGTCTAAGCACCCCATAAGCTTTGTGCAAGTGAATCAGGATGAACACTGAATAAGCAGGATGTCTGCAGGCAGGGCTGGATTAACCATTAAGCAAAATAAGCACATGCTTAGGGTGTCAAGGCAAGGAGGGCATGACATAAATTTTCCATTGCCGGATTTACCAGGGACCATATGGTGCAGCTGAACCAGGTTGCATAAAAAATGCTCCCAGGATAAATGAAAAAAAAATGCATGTGTGTACACACACACACACAAACAAACAAACAAACAACAGCAACAACAACGTAATAATACAGATTAATGATATACGGTTTATTGTTTTTTATATTTTGAATTATGGGGCCCCCAAAATCTTTCAAGTGCTTAGGCCCTCTAAAGGTCTTAATCTGGCCCTGTCTTCAAGTACCTTGAGATGCTCCTATGCTACCTCCCCAAACTCTCTCCCTTCTATCTTATAGGTACCATAAATAAATGCATCTTCTATGTGCCAGCTGCCCTGGGACCTTGGAAACCATAACCTCCTCTGTGTTCTGTTGCTTTTTTGCCAGAGTGCATGCTGTTATTTACAGATTGTGTTGACTTAACCCCTGCCCCACTCCCTGGGTCCAGTCTATTTGTTTCCTCCATTCCTGGTGGTCGCTAATGCACAAAATTTGTCTCCGAGTCTCTCAACAAGGCTTCCCATTATAAACAGGCAAAAAGAAGAAAGTAAAGGGACAGGGCTCATGGAGCGTTGTGGTTCAGCAATTACTCTCAATCTGTGCCTTCCTCAGTGGAGAGATAAAATGGCTGGTAGCATCCAGCAGGGTATGCTGCAGAAAAGACTATATTAAATCTCATTTTATAGGGGCAAAGAGGTGTTGGGAAAAGATAATAATGTATTCCGCAGGCTGGAATCTGGCAAATAAACATCCGGCTTGGAACGGGATCCGTGTTTTATTTGCTAGGCGGTGCACTTAAATGGTCTCAGCTGGATTGGGATTTTAAAAAGCTTTATGGCTTTAGATTTTATTTACTGCTCTTGTGTCCATCAAAATACAGCTTTACTTTAAAGTGTTTTGGGTTCTTATTTTATTTTATTTAATGGAACAATAACATCACAAAACTCGTAAGGAAATCCCTACTCCATGTACTTTCATACAGGGTTTTTCCCAGATGAGAGTCTTAATTTCATTTTTGGATTTATTAAATTTATATTCTGCCATTCATCAAGAGACCACAGGCCAGTTTACCACATAAAACACAACATACATAATATAATAATAGTAAAAGGAGGGGGGAGACAAATACCAGAGAGAGAGAGAGAGAGAGAGAGAGAGAGAGAGAGAGAGAGAGAGAGATGGTTTTGGAGAATTAGATGCATGCTGTTTGTTTATCTATCTCATTTATATTCCACTTTTCCTCCAAGGAGCTTGAGGTACTGTCCATCATTCTCATTCTTTCTGTTTCATTCTCACAACAACCCTGTGAGGTTGGTTAGGCTGAGAGGTAGTGACTAGTCCAAGGCTATCCTGTTAACTTCATGGCTGAGTGGGGATTTGAACCCTGGTCTCCTAGGTCTACATCCAGAGCTCTAACCACTACACCACGGTGGTTCAAGATGTCTTTTCACAAATACTGTGTAAGTATTTTTGTGGATGATAGCATACTACTTGATAAGGACACTGAAAGAGTGGAAATTGCTGGTGCTTTTTATTCCCTCCATATCTGGAACAGAAATCAATGCAGTTGCTTTTGTTTATATGCAATCATTACATAATTGATCAATACCACCTCCCCATTTGCTTTGTGCTTCCTCTGCACTTAAATGAATGGTGTGGAATACCACAAGGATAAAATAATCAAGTATGTAAAAATTCTGCTACAGTGAGATGAACGACGGAGCTTTTGTCAGAAGCCAAGCTGCAGCAGAATGGAAACGGCGCTGCATTGAAATCAATGCCACCCTACATCTCTGCATCTCTGCTTCTACAGTGCAACTATGGTGTACACAGACTATACACTCATTGCTTGTGAATAAGTGCATGAGTGTACAGCTGAACAGTCTGTACAGATTGTTCACTTGTTGAATGTAACTTGTGAACACCCTTTATGTTGAGGCCGATTGTGGAAGCGTTCAGAGGCCTGCTGTGAGCAGCTTCCCAGTGCTCACTTCAGTGCATCCAGAGTCTGCCATTGCTCCTGTTGGGCTTCCAGTAAGCCAACAGCAGCCCAGGGCAGCAACATGGAGGGTAGAATGAGGTTGTGTATGCCCACTAACCTTGTGTCACGGGAGAAAGCAGGAGCCAAGCAGCATACATCCAGCAGTAGAAATAGGGGAGAGAAGAAAGAAGGTGCAGACAGCAACAGAAGAAGGAGAAATAGAAGAAGGGAAGAACTCAATCTTCCTGTCTATCTGCCTTGACTTCTGATTTCCACTTCTACCCCATTCTGACATTCACTTGCTGCTTTTGCAATGTGACCCCTGCATAACCTGGAGAATGTTATTGTTTCTTGCTTTGTTTCAACTATTGGTAAAGGTAAAGGTACTCCTGACTGTTAGGTCCAGTCATGGCCCACTCTGGGGTTGTGGCACTCATCTCGCTTTACTGGCCGAGGGAGCCGGAGTACAGCTTCCAGGTCATGTGGCCAGCATGACTAAGCTGCTTCTGGCGAACCAGAGCAGCGCACGGAAATGCTGTTTACCTTCCCGCCAGAGTGGTACCTATTTATCTACTTGCACTTTGACGTGCTTTCGAAATGCTAGGTTAGCAGGAGCAGGGACTGAGCAACGGGAGCTCACCCCATCGTGTGGATTCGAACCACCAATCTTCGGATCGGCAAGCCCTAGGCTCTGTGGTTTAGACCTCAGCGCCACCCGCGTCCCTTTCAACTATTTGTAGTAAAGTATTTATTCAGCTGAAAATGGAAAGGGTGTCAGAGTGGCTTCCAGATATCAGTTCTGCCAGCCCTTGCCATCAGCCTTGTAGTCTAAATGACACGACACAAAAGGAAAATGGACTGGGGAAGCAGGAGGAGAGAAAAAATAAAGCTCATACACTAGTTCTTAGTAACAGCTCGAATGGAGAGAGTTCAAGGAGGAGAGGAGCTAATAGTTGCTGGTCTCTCAGCTGAGCCAATGGGTACACCCTCTGTTGTAGATAGGATGGAATTACTGATGGTAGATCACAACACTTCTAACCTCTGTCCTACTACGCATTGGATTGATAGTTGACTCTCCATAAGCCATGAAACTGGTCACCTGGAGACTAGCCTTTTCTTGATGCTGGCACATGATGTGGTGTTCATTCTGTATTCATGTAACTATTAACATGGATCCGGCTTTCTACTTCACCTATAAACATTCATTGAAAGTGTGATAGTGGTGGGCAATCCATCTTTTGCCCCCTTTAGCCACCCTGACTCCTAGCACAGCAGAGTGATTAAAGGGTGCTAAAGGGTACCAAATCCATCTTAAGTGACCTTGAGCATGTGCCTTTAGCTTTCCCTGCTGGGATCATCATTCATTCCATGTTCAACTTAATTTGCACTATCCTGGAAGAACAAAGAGAGAGAAGGGAAGCTTTTAGTGCTGAATTTTCCTGCCTCGCATTCAGAGATTTTATTTTTAAAAAATTACCCACATGATTGGGATGTTTGACAGATTCCATCTTTGTGAATTCCAGTATGAGCTGACCTGCTCTTGAACTAATGTGGGGATTGGAACACAGTTGTCCAGAGGTTTCCCAAACTAACCAAAACGATTGGTGTGGGTATGTGCACATGCACAATCATATCCTGCTGTCTTCTACTTAGAGTAGACCCATGGAAATGAACAGACCTAAGTTAGTTGTGTTTATAGCTAAACAAGCTATCACTTAGGGCCCCACTCTCTTGGGGCCCCCAAATATACTTCTTCTTAATTGTACTTCAGTTCAACAATTACTTTGATAAAATTATTTTGTTATGTACAAGTGGCTTTAGATACCTATTAGGTCCATAAATTACCATATAGTATAGATTCAACACAAAAAGTGACAATTTGTTATTGACAAAGGACAGCTGGACATATAAAGGGCCCTATTACCTTCAGTAGCTTAGGGCCTCATCAAACCTAAATCCGGCCCTGGCTGTGTCTTATTAATTTCAGTGGGTCCTTGTGCAAAAGTGACACAGGCAGGAAACACAGTGACCTATCCACCCCTGCCCACAAAGTTACTTTGAAGTCTGTTGTGTGTTGACAAAATCAAGTCCAACTCCCTTTTACCTCAGGAACAATCCACACACCGGCAATGAGGTGTGTAGTGTTTTTCCAGCTGCTTGGGAGTTTTGGCACATGCTCCAGTGTGGGCTATGCTTGTTAAATGGCCTGCATCTATTTGAGGGAAGAAACTCAGTTCTTTGTTAATTAGGAAGCCAGCGAGGTTTTTGTTGCCCCTCTCTCTCTCTCTCTATCTCTCTCTCTCTCTCTCTCTCTCTCTCTCTCTATATATATATATATATATATATTACAGAGAGAAGTGAAATTTGTGCATGGACTGTATTCAGGCTCTTGGCTTCATATTCACTTTATCAGCAGAACACACTGTTCTACTGGGACGCCGATTCTAGGTCAGCCATAAAGGGATCCTTACCCCATTTTCATGTGTATTTATTTCAGTGTATTCAGGGCAGCTCTTGGAACACAAAACTGCAGTTGTGTTTTTTTCCTTTCTCCCACCCGCAACCCCTCCACCCAAACCAAAGGATATTGATTTTGGAATAATGCCTTCAACACCATGCCCATCAGTTATGCTGGATACTGATGAGCTCAGCATTTTCTCCCCCAAAGCTAAGGGAGGGTGCTAAGGGAATCCCAGAACTGGGAACTCAGAGGCATCCGGATGTTAACAATTCATCATCGAGGCAATAGGGAAGGCACAGGTTGCATAATGATGCATCAACAAGTCTCAGCTCCTTTCAGGCTTCTCGGGAAGGGATCCTCTAAAAAGTTCATCTGTGAGGTAGAAGAGTCTGAGGGGCAGACTGAGGAAATATGCTCTTTCCTTCAAAAGCTGCTGTCACAATTTATTAGTCATTCGTCAAGGTGTGACAGGACTCATTTCGTTTTGCCACAACCAGCTAGCGCAGCTGCTCTTCAGGAGTTTTTGAGACGGAGGTGTGGGTGTTTGTGGAAGATTTGGAATGTGTGGACTTGTTCCTCCCCCCTTGAACTTCAACCCCCACCTTCCTTTTCAATTCATTGAGAGAGTCCCCTGAGTAGGAATTAAAATTAATGCTGTGTCAAAAAACAAAAACAAAAAACAAACCCACCTTCCAATTTCTTGAAAATGTTCTTCCCCTGTGAAAGAGGCTCCAACATTTCTGCTTTGTTCTCAGAGCATGTTATAGTTTCCAAATAAGTTCAGTGTGTGGTTTTGAAATCACCTTGTGGTGGCGAAAAAACCTGTTCTTTCTCTTTCCAGGAAACATTGCACCAGAAGCTGCCCAAATTGGATGTTGTTAAAAAGATTAGGCAAATTCTTGGAGGAAAAGGTGATCAATGGCTACTAGCCACAATGGCTATGTTCTACCTCAGGGGTCAGCAACTTTTCCAGCAGGGGGCTGGTCCACTGTCCCTCAGACCTTGTGTGGGGCGCGGACTATATTTTGAAAGAAAAAAAATGAACAAATTCCTATGCCCTACAAATTATCCAGAGGTGCATTTTAAATAAAAGGACACATTCTACTCATGTAAAAACACACTGATTCCCGGACCATCCATGGGCCAGATTTAGAAGGTGATTAGGCCGGATCTGGCCCCCGGGCCTTAGTTTGCCTCCCCATGTTCTACCTCCACTGTCAGAGGAAGTATGCCTCTAAATGCCAGCTGCTGGAAACCAGAGGCAGGGAGAATGCTCTTGTCCTCAGGCCCTGTTTGCATGTTTCCCACAGGCATCTGGTTAGCCATTGCGAGAACAGGATGCTGGAGTACTGACAGGCCTTTGGCCTCACCCAGTGGGACTCTTGGGAGAAGTTGCCTCATGATACCTTTCTCTGGGTTTTCACTGAAGCCTGGACACCCAGGGAAGCTGCAGAGCGCAGGCCACTGGGGAGATGATTGGTAGCATGAAAGAAAACACACCCACAAACACCCACCAGCCACCTCAAAAGTAAATCAGTCTTAACAAAAACCCTGAAAACTCACCCATGAGAATTTCACCAAAGTTTCCAAATTCCAAAAAGTTGACTTTAAGCAAAGGTTAGCAGGGAATAAAAGAACAAGGTCTGAGTTTTTGTATGGAAGGCTACAGGGGGCAGCGACTATTTCTGACTTAAGTAGATCCATCCAATTTATTCATTTCTGTGAAAGACTTGGCTGAGAAGTTAACTAAGTACCCTCTTTTAAAACAATTCTCTGAAAAGCAAAGCAAGGCTCTTTCTGTTACAAGGGCTCTTAATCCTTTCTCCTTCCAAGGTAAGGAACAAATCATGTTTGGAAGACATGAGGGTTTAGTAAAGGACGGCTACATATTCAGAAAGCATGTTTAAGCTGCCCACATTTATAGTAGGGTGTTGTCTTGAGAAACCATTGTTTTCAATCTGCAGCCTTGAGAAAATAAGATCGCAAGCCCTCTAACATTTTTCTGATGAAAATAGGGATGTTAATAATAATAATAATAATAATAATAATAATAATAATAATAATAATACCCTGCCCATCTGACTGGGTTGCCTAGTTACTCTGGGCAGCTTCCAATATATATAATACAACATTAAATAGATGCCTTCAGATGTTTTCTGAAGGTTGTATAGTTACCTACCTCCTTGGCTCAGGAGTCACTTAACTCCATACCCTCCAACATTTCTCCGATGAAAATAGGGATGTCCTAAGGAAAAGTGGAACATTCCAGGATCAAATCAGAAACTGGGATGGCTTCTGTAAATCTGGGACTGTCCCTGGAAAATAGGGACACTTGGAGGGTCTGAGATCAGGACCTGTCAGTTATAAACATGGGCCATCCATTGGCTACAGGTGGTTTTCTTGGCAATCCTGTCCAAATTCATCATTCTTTGACAGGAGGCCTCTAATAATATTGCTGGTGTGTGTGAAAGAGAGAGTGGTCTGGTGCACTGCTAGACATGTTTGCACAGGTTATAATTTGGGGTTGCAGCAACCCTCTGGGGATCAGTAGGAACCTTTGCTTTATCAGAGGTGTGGAAGACAGCTTTTGTATTGTTGCATGCCAACCCCCCCCCCCCAATTTCTGAGTGATGAGAGATTCAAAGCGTTCCAGGCACTTTCCCAGAGTTTGTTTTCCTTGGAAGGAGGGAAAGCAGAGACATTGAGGACTTTCCTTCCTGCTGGCTCTGTGTCTCTCCAGGGGAAGGACTTGGGGGAAAATAGTTCAGTAACTGCTTGACATTTCCAGCTTCTGTTTTCTTTTTTCCCTGGGAGCACTGCAGACCCCCTCTCTCCTTCCCTGATAACAGAGGGGAGGCCCCCAGTGGGTGCTGCTGGCCTGTAGCAGGAGTTCACAGAGCTCTTGCGGCAACCAGGGAGCCTCAAGGCGTAGCTGCCTCTGTACAGTCTGCCGTCTGGGATGAGGGGGAGGAAATAATCAGTAATGGGAAGGCACTGGTGAATGTAATGATAAAGAGGGATTTTGGTTCCCATCGTGGTCCCTATGCAGTATCCTGGCTGGCACAGTCATCTCTCATTCACACTGCTGCACCCTCCCAGGAATGTATTTGAGATGCACCCATGTGCTGTAAGGGTACTGTCATTTATAAGAGGACTGCAGAAGTACAGCTCTCACTGCAAGATTTTGCATGCCCCTGGGTATTTGCAGAAGGGCATTTTGTCTTCCTGTATAACTAGCTCAGTCCCTGTTTGGGGGGCACGTTATATGTGTGTACTGTGTCTCCCCCCCCATAAAACATTCTCACTGCCATTGTCGTCCAGTTCCAGAAACAGCTGTCCACAGCTAATTTATTTCCTAATGCTGCAGCAATGTTAATTTATAAATTACACTGGTAATTCGAGCTATTATTAATTTCAGATGGTGTAGGGCAAGACTAATTAAAATATGACACCAATTGCCACACATATGTACCAAGGACTAACATTTAAAATTAATAGGAATATTAAGTGTGACACCGGTCTCAGAGATGCTCTGCTCAGTAATTACAACACCCGGGCTGCAAAAGATTTGATAAAGGAGATGGGGAGATTTAAGAGAAATAAATAAGACAGCTCTATTTATGTCTCTCTTCCTCCTCACCCTTCTGCCATCCTTTAAAGGGATTGGTAAAGTTTCTTCCTTCCTTTCCCCACATTTCAAAATCAAACTTGAACTTTCCAATTTGCAAAAAAAATGACTCACTATACCAAAGGTATTTTAATGCTGATATAATCTAATGGTTTTGCATTTTGAGGGAATGTCTGAACTGCAAATGCAATCCAGTTTGAAACTACTTTACCTCATTTTACTTTATCCCAAGACTGCATACTCACCATACATTTAAAGCACATAGCTTCCCCTAAAGAATGCAGGGAATTGTAGTCTGTGAAGGGTGCTGGGAAATGCAGCTCTTGGGTGGTAAATTACAGTTCCCAGGATTCTTTGGAAAAAGCCATGTGCTTTGAGTTTATGCTGTGTGTATAACCTTTGAGCCTTGGGAATTGTATTGGGGAGGGGTGGATTCCTTTTTGCTTATCCCTTTCATGACATTCCGGTTCTTGATATTACTGAGGCGGCGGTGGCAGCCATGGCAGTGAAACTGGGGCAAAACCAGTTTATGTCTATACCTTAAACATATCTCTAGTACTATGGAGACTCTCTCCTTTTACCAACTGCCCCCACCACTGCAGCAAAGAACTCTTATTTCTTTTGGTAATGTGTGTACAAATGCATGACTCAAGTCTTCTGAAGGGGGTCATCAACGTAAGCTAAATGAGGCTAAGTGTGCACTTTGATTCGGCTTGAAAGCCATGGACCGTGGATTTCTCCTCTTGACAGTGAAGGGAACTCCCTGCTCCCTACACACATTTTCAAAGGAGGCAGCGGGTTTGGTGTCTTCCGCACGTGGATTATCAATGGCAGCCTGCCAAGCTTGGCTGCCTACCACCTCATTTATATATAATGCTCCTTTCCTCCACATCAAGATATCCAGGCAAACAAATGGAAAGGATCGTTTTAAGGGCTGTATCTAGAACTCCCATCAACAGCAGCAGTGCCAGGTGAAAGATGCATGCCCAGAGAACATTGTGCACTGTTTCTAGGTATCTCACCAGCCACATTGTCCTGCTGCATGGTTAAGGTTGATCCTTTTCTTTCTTCTGCAGCTGTGGGATTCATGAGCGAAGACGAGTACTTGGAGATCACCGGCATCACTCGGGAGCAGTCAGGAGAGTACGAATGCAGTGCATCCAACGATGTTGCCACTCCTGTTGTGCGGAGAGTAAAAGTCACAGTGAACTGTGAGTATTGGGTAGGTTGTTGCAGGGCAGGGTGTAGGTTGCTGCAGCTTAGCAGTAGTGTGTGGGGGGGTGCTGCTGGAAGGATTTCCACAGTCTTTCTTGGTGCATTTTCTGTGTTTCCTTGGCATATTCTCTGCACCTTTTAATACCTGCAAGAGATAAAATAAGAACATATGAAGCTACCTTACATGAAGTTGGTCCAACCTGAAACCTTCTGAGCCGTACCCAATGTAGCCCTAAGTTAAAGTTATGTAGCAGTATACTTGTTTCACTGGCAAAAAAAAAAAAAAAAAAGGTTTTGTGCTAGCAGAATGTCATTGAGCATGAAAATGCATAAGCAGATTGCTGGTCACTTTATTGTGCTGTGGATTGACCATTCTGTTGCATGAGTTCTGCTAGTGCAGGCATAGGCAAACTCGGCCCTCCAGATGTTTTGGGACTACAGCTCCCATCATCCCTAGCTAACAGGACCAGTGGTCAGGGATGATGGGAATTGTAGTCTCAAAACATCTGTAAGGCCGAGTTTGTCTATGCCTGTGCTAGTGCGACGGTTGTGTTGGATTCCTCTGTTGCAGAACAGTAAAACTCAACCATTCACTAAAGAATGTTGGATATGGTGCCCTGCATGAAAAGTGCATGCTTTGCATTTGAGCTACAAACCTACATTTGTTGCACCACAGTAAATCTTCCAAAAGGGGGCTGAACATGGTAAATTGGGAGCATCTCTTTCTAGTGACACCCCAGCAGAAATGATGCTGCCTAGGCCAAATGTCCAGTTGACCCAATGAATGGGTCACACTTGTCTGCATGCTTGCATACTGATTTAGAAAGTGGAACTGTGTGGGCAGTGGTAGTGTCTAAGAGATAGTTTGGAACTGGTTCCTTTGAGAATGCGTGTAAAATAGTCTTTGAGTGTTCACTACCAGGATCTGGTCACTGAGTCTTCAAGTGCATCTGGCCAAGGAACCTTCTGCCATTGGTGGTTTGTTTTTGGCACAAGCAAAACTCTGGAGAGGGGAAGGATCTTGAAGCAACTGCAGAGCAAAGTGATTTTCCAAAGCCACAGAGAACAACCCCTCAACTTGTCTCTTTCTCTACAGATCCGCCATACATCTCAGATACTAAGAACACCGGGGTGCCGGTGGGACAAAAAGGCATCCTCCAGTGTGAGGCCTCTGCAGTTCCATCAGCCGAGTTCCAGTGGTACAAGGATGACAAAAGGTACATGAAGGATTAGTTGTAACTGATATTAGGGTATTTCAGCGGGACCTATCCTCACCATCACTGCATCAGAATTTACTTGCTCTCTTAGAAAACTGACAGCTGCTCCACCCTAAGCACAGTCAGCATGGTGCTGGTGGGGTAGATGAGCAGATTTCTCTGCAGTCGTTCAGCGACTGAGTGTGGATAAAGAACTGGGGCTAATTCTATGGAAGGATGAATTTCACTTTTAGTTTTCCTGTTTCTCATTTCCCCAAATTTATTAAATTCAGTTTGCTCCCATTTCCATAAATAGGGTAGCACATATTTTCTACTAAAAACTCTTTGCACAACAAAACCCATTCCCATTTCTGTATTCTTTTCTCTTTCTGTATGTATTTTCAATGCAATTCCGGTTAACATATATGTGCCTGGAGGCAGGGAGGCTATGGTCACTATTATATATATTTCCTCTACTATACATGTTTTGTACTCTCTCTCTTCTCAGAGAACTTCAGTGCAAAATTTTAAAAAGGGCACATTTTGGAAGGTTTCGCTCATGTTTTGGTTTGTAAGGGGTTAATTAAGTAGGATCACAATGAAATGCAAATTGAATGAATCCCCCCACCCACCCAACCATCTGTTTATGTTTCAAAGCAGGGGGATTAACTTCCAAACTTGTAAGGGAATCTGCAGGCATTTGTCCAATGTTACCTTTAGCTTCGCTGTCTTCAATCCCTGCCTTTACACTCGCTTGCTACTTTTGCTTCTTCCACCCAACTTCTTATTATCCCCATTGTCAACATTGAGACCATCTGCCCTATATGTTTAAAGCACTATGGTACCACTTTAAACAGTCAAAGTTTCCCCAAAGAATCATGGAAACTATAGTTTCTTAAGGGTGCTGACAATTGTTAAAAGAGTCCCATATGCCTTACAGAGTTGCAGTTTCCATAGTGGTTTAACAATCAGTCACCCTTGCCAGGGAACTCTGGGTAATGTAGAGGGGAATATCAACTCTCAACACCCTTCACAAACTACAGTTCCCATGATTCTTTGGTGGAAGCCTGGAATGTTTAAGTGGCACAGTACTACTTTAAATGCAGGGCACAGATGGGGTCTTAGATTGTATGCTCCTTAAAATTAGGGACCTTTTCCCTGTACGCTGCTCAGCAAAGTAGATTGATGGCACTGAGTTAAGAGTAATAATACTGCAAGCAAGTGGTAATCTTCTGCATGTGGCACAGCCCCTTCACCCCAATATCCTCATCTGTGTGTCTAACATGGAATTATGCTTAATAGCAGCCCTCATTGCCAAAGTTCATTGGTACAGCAAGGCTCGACTGTAACAATTCCACCCCAGTTTGTGAGTGAGACTTACTTATCAAATTAGAATCATTCTCTGCTTGTGTAATTCCCACAGAAATCCCCAGACCTTGGAGCTCTCCTCCGCTAATTATCTCCACAGTGCAGAGGTCCATTGAAAACACAAATTTGGAGATATTGTCCATTTGATTAAGGCATTTGTTTTAAGTTGTGGATCACGTGGTGAGCTTCCAATGTGCTGTCAGTCAGGATCAAAAGCCAGGGCAATAACACAGAGCAAGAGGCTGTGGGGAAAATTAGCTAAGCATAGCACACACACAAATAAAGCCACACACACTTTGTGTTTTTCTTTTAAACAGCATACAAGAGTATCAGGGTGGGGGAACGAGGTACCAAAGGGGGGAGACACAGGCTATGGGGGGATGTAACTGTTTGAAAAAAACTAAAGTGTCTTACATCTGCCAAATATGCTCAGCAACCTCATTTCATTCCCCCAGCAGACACTTTGTAGAGTTCTTCAGCTGCATCCTGTTCCTTTGCCTAGTGTCTGTTCCTTGTTGTTTGAATCTTCTTTACTTTAGAGAAATGACAAATAAGAGGAGATGTGATAGAAGTGTGTAAAACAAGGCATGGCATGGATAGAGTAGATAGAGAAAAGTTTCTCTCCCTCTCTCATAACACTGGAACACATGGACATTCAAGGAAGTTGAATGGTGGAAGATCCAGGTCAGACAAAAGAAAGTCCTTCATGCAGCACATAGTTAAACTATGGAACTCGCTGGCCTCTTCCCTCCCTTCCTACTACAATCTGATTTGAAGGTCCTTTCTGGTGTAGCATTAGAATTCACAGTCCTCTCCTTTGGAATTCACTGAGCCAGTGCACGTTGCAATGGAATTGTTTATCTGTGCTGTGGACAAATCAATGGAGTCTCCTTAAAAGGCAGCTGGCAAAGGGATCTTCTGCCTTGAGCTGTTTGTTCTGGCAGGATCTGCAGAAGGAAAGGACGCTTGAATCCAATGATCCCACGTCACGAAAGTGTTTCTCAGCTCCAGATAAAAGACTTAGATAACCCATTCCAATTTTATGTTTTTGATGAAATCTCTCCATAGAACTGATCACGTGGACCCAAAAATGGCACCAGAATTGCCCCCTGGTGAATGCTCAGATCTAATTATGGTGCTCGAATGCAGTTATAGGCAGCAACACCAGCTAACTCTGTTAGCTTCCATCATGGACTTGTCACCATTTCTTGGTCTTCCTCTTTTTATCTTTGCTATCTCCAATTATTTCAGGCTTATTGAAGGACAGAAAGGGTTGAAAGTGGAAAACAAGGCCTTCTTCTCCCGCCTGACTTTCTTCAATGTCTCTGAGCAGGACTATGGAAACTATACCTGTGTGGCCTACAACCAGCTAGGAAACACCAACGCCAGCATCATTCTGTACGGTAAGTAAAGCATGTCCTGGTATTCCAGTGGGATCGTATATGGTCAAGGAGATGCGGGAGGGGTGGACAGGTGAGTTAAAAAACCCTCTCTTTTCAAGTCTGGGAAAGATGGGCAGGGGGGCTACTGGACTCATGTCCTACACATGGGCTTTCCTTTGGCACCAAGTTGGCCACTGTAGTAACAGACTGCTAGACTAGGGCAACATACACCCCATACATTTAAAGCACCATGAAGCCACTTTAAAGAGTCCTGGCTTCCCCCAAATAATTCAGGGAGCTGTAGTTCACTAAGAGTATTGAGAGTTGTCAGAAGACCCCTATCCCCCACCCCCAGCCTGGACTGTTTTAAAGTGGTATTGTGGTGCTTTAAATGTATAAGACACGGGTGGCACTGTGGGTTAAACCACAGAGCCTAGGACTTGCCGAGCAGAAGGTTGGCAGTTCGAATCCCCGCGATGGGGTGAGCTCCCATTGCTCGGTGCCTGCTCCTGCTCACCTAGCAGTTTGAAAGCATGTCAAAGTGCAAGTAGATAAATAGGTACCACTCTGGCAGGAAGGTAAACAACGTTTCCATGTGCTGCTCTGGTTCACCAGAAGCAGCTTAGTCATGCTGGCCGCATGACTCGGAAGCTGTCTGCGGAGAAATGCTGGCTCCCTTGGCCTATAGAGCGAGATGAGCGCGCAATCCGAGTCGGTCATGACTGGACCTAATGGTCAGGGGTCCCTTTACCCTTTACCTTTAAATGTATGGGGTGAATGTGGATTTTGGTCTGACCCAGCAGGGCTCTTATATTTTCTGCCACAAGGGCTGAACAAGTGCTGCATCCATGACATTTATTAGAGTCATGAAAGACTAGCCTCCCTCCTTAGCCTCTTATCCTTGGGATGCCACTGGATAGACAACTAAATCTTTACAAATTATATTTACTCCTAATATTTAGGAGCATAGGAAGTAGCTTTTACTGAGTCAGATCACTGGTCCATCTGGCTCAGAAATGTCTACATTGACTGGTAGCAGCACTCCCTTGGCTTCAGGCAAGGGACATTACTAGCCCTACTCAAATTTACCAGGGATTGAACTCAGGAGCTTCTGCCTGCAATGCAGTATTTCTACCACTGAGCATCTTTCCCTGACATCTGCAGATGTCAACAGCTTTCAGGATGTGGGGCTTCTGTCAAATGCTACTCTCAAAGAGTGGGACAAGAAATGAGGTGGACTAAGCCACCAGGGTGACAATTAATGAAGGCTATAACTTCCTAATAAGGCAAAAGTCAGTCCAGGATTTTGTACAACTCTTCTGGTTCCACAATAACTTCAACTGTCTTCAGTTGTAATGGGCAAGGGCTTCACTATTCCACTTTTCTTGAGTCAACTTCATCCTCCTCTTCACTGACACGTGGACTTTGACATATTCATTACTATGGATGTGGAAAACCAACCTGAGAAGATAACCTTCCCTGGAAACTGCATGGACGTTTCACCCCCCAAAAGAATGCCAGTATTCACCTTGAATTCTGCTTTCTGTGGGATTCTCTGGCACCTTACACCAACAAACTTCTTCACTCCACTGCCTGAAATCAGTATGGGGAATCATTGGCCTGCCAGGTCTTGCTGGAGTCCAACTCCCATCAGCCCCAGAAAGCATGGTCTATGGCAAGGGATGATGGGAGCTGTAGTTGAGTGAAATCTACAGGATGAAATTTTCCCCACACCTGTTCTGACGTACACCTGTTTCAGTGTCTCCCAGAAGTGTTGTCAGAACTGCCTAGTACAGAGTACTTTCCTGCCTTAAATCGGGGAAACATTTACTGTAGCACTAGACTTTCAGCTCTTTCTTCAGAACATATAAAATTCCAAGAAGCTGAATTATCCAGAGGCTCCCCTACCCCACACTTGAACAACATGAATACACACAATCCCCCTCTGAGATTTTTAGAAGCCAAATAGCCCCATGGTGGGATCATTCAAGTACCATTGTTGCCTGATAAGAAGTACTAAATACTTGCAGCTGGAACCATCCCAACTCCATAGGACACCATAGAACTTCTAACCCCTTTACAACATCCTCATTTGGGGAAGTCTTGATATACCCATTGTAGATCCATCAGATAACTGGTCCCCTCCTCAACTCACGTTTTATAAATACATCTTAAGAAATTTCCTCCTCCAGAGTATTGCCCTTTCAGGTAATCAAGCAGAGAGGGGACCTGTTGTGGCGAGGACAAATTTCCTCTCTATATACAAAACAGCCACCACCACCACCATCTCAGAGAGCCTCCTCTGACATCGCCACCCCAGAGTGCAGTCTGTTAGGTGAGGCTTTTGAGAATAAACAACCCAAGCGGCTCGGTGATCCCAGGTTTGCTTCCAAGTCGCATTTTCTATTACTGCAACATGAAATAAAAAATTGACTTTCGCAAAGGGAGGCGGGGAAGAGCTCTGTACCCTTATCTGGAAGCTATTTTCTCCACATGCCAGAGCTCTGATTAGAGTGATGGATCCATCTGACACCACTCACAGCCAGGGACAGCTGTAATTGCTTGGCTTATTTGTCACGCTTCTCCAACGTTGTGGCAGGCAGAGCTGTTCTGGCTGCCTTTCTGTGCCAGTTGGGAGCTGAGGTGAGGAGCAAAATCTGGAGTGCCCCACTTTCCTGGCTTCCTATGCCCACTTTAACCGATTGATACTGGGTGGTAGGGATAGTAGCCACGCCAGTCCATGTCTATTGACCATTTTAACATAACCTCCCTGTTGTATACTACACTCTTAAGAGGGCTTAAGCCAGGGGTCAGCAAACCTTTTCAGCAGGGGACCGGTCCACTGTCCCTCAGACCTTGAGGGGGCCCGGACTATATTTTGAAAATAAAAATAAAAATGAACAAATTCCTATGCCCCACAAATAATACAGAGGTGCATTTTAAATAAAAGCCACATTCTACTCATGTGAAAGCACACTGATTCCCAGATCGTCCGTGGACCAAATTTAGAAGGCGATTGAGCTGGATCTGGCCCCTGGGCCTTAGTTTGCCTATCCATGGCTTAAGTGCTGTCCCATGCGGCATGGAGTGACCCAGCCCAAGACAGGTAGGTGAAAAGCAACATGAAGAGGAAGCCACACAGAGGGTACATCAATGAAACCAACATTAATATGGCCTGTGGAGGAGGAAGCCACAGCTTTTGATGCAGAACAGGAGCTAAGATCACATTCTCGCTACCCATTTAAAGCACCATGACACAGCTTTAAGCAGACATGGCTTCCCCCAAAGAATCCTAGGAACTGTCATTTGTTAAGGGTGATGAGAGTTGTTAGGAGACGCACACACCCCTTCCCTTAACAGAGCTGAAATGCTTAGGGTGATTTAATTATCAATTGCTCTTCCCAAGTGACTCTGGAATTTGTAGTTGTAATGGGAATAGGAGTCTCCTAACTGCTCTTTGTCCACTTCACAAGCTACAGTTCCCTTGATAATTGGAGGAAGTAGCAACTGCTTAAACTGGTTGAGTACTGCTTTAAATGTGTGGTGCAGATGTGGCCCCAAAAGCCCAGTCCCTGAGATGACTCAGACAGTCCCTTGTATGGCAAGCCAGGAGCACCAATACAGAACAGTAGGTTTCCCCATAAATACATTGTCATTACTTCCATAGTAACCAGAAGGGGAATTATGGAAGGAAGAATGCTAATCTGTGGGTCAGCAAGAAACTGAAAACGAAACCTGCTCATTTTCTAAGCACAGCATGAGTCCAGTTTCTTATTTCAAAGAATCCCAGGCCTCTGGACACAAGAGACATGCATAGTTCATCCACTAGAATTGGGGCTCTTGCATTCTCCTACCGTTGGTAAAAGAGAGGCTGGTATCTCCTGGCCTGGTGATCATCATGATGCAACCTTTGCCCCTGTGTGTTGTGTGCCATATTACTTTAGTCTATTAAATAGGAGCCTAGGACTGCTTGAGTCCCAGAGGAAGTCAAAGTGGCCACTGGATTGGAATTAGAAGCTAAATATTTCAATTTATTCCTTTGTCTGAATCTCTAGGTGTCCACACTGGAATCCCTCCAAATGTCAGGCAGGGGTAACGTCAGTGTTTCAGACCACATATAATTATTTTTCATGGCCAAACAAGAGGATGTACTGTAGATCATGTAGCCATCTTCTGAAAAACCTGTGTTATTTTGCTTTGTTTTAAATGAAAAGCAGCCGTGGGAGGCTGTGAGTTTCAATGGAAAGCTGCTAGTGGGGCGGGAGTTGCTTGACCCTTCTCTCTCTCTCTGTCTGTCTCTGTCTCTCTGCCACAGCATTGCCGCTACCCACATCTTTTCTCTCTGTGTGGAAAAGCAACTGGGGAAAGGTCACTTTTAGTGAGAAAATGCCTCAAGTGGAATTTTTATTTGCTTAGCTAATTTATACACCGCTTTGTATTTCAGCAGAAATATGGTTAAGGAGCCCTTCCCTTTCATTTCTCTTCAGACACTGGAGAACTGTAGATTTGCATGTTTGGAAAATTAATCTAGCTAAGAGCGGGCCTCCAAATGCTGCTGAGAATCTTTCCCAAGTGAATTAGCATTTTCTTGCCCTGTTGAAATCTGAAGTGGCAGTCTGATGTTGCAGAATTGTAGAAACCTGAATCCCTGCCTACATGGGCTTCAGCTTGCCTATCTCTGTGTATGTCACAAGTGGGATGGGTCATGTCACAGGTGGGAAGAGAAATTAGGGTCCCAGTCTTTTAGTTTCTTGTGATTTAAATGATTGATTGAGTTAGATTTCCACCAGCCCATCCCAAAGGCTTGGGATAGGCAAGAAGGCTTGAAAAACAAGCACAACCCACCCCCCATTTGAATAATAATAAATAAAATGGCATGTTAGAAACTGCAGCAAATGGGATAGCACATGTACTACCCCATACACTAGCTAGCAGCTACACTCTAGAACTGTTGCCTATTGATATTAAGCAGGTGTCTTAGAATACGGTTTTCAGCGTTTGCTTTTAAAAAATGTTTAGGAAAGCAAAGTCAGACATGCCATTTTAACATGTCATTTTAGTTTATTATGTCATTTTAAAAAACCTGCTCCTTTTACTTAAATTTAGAGGAATTGAAGGTCAACACTTATTTTCAGCATTGATTTCATCAGTTTTATTAATGACTAATTTATGTTGTTTTGTGGAAACTTCTTGAATGTTTTTTGATGATTACGTGGCATATAAGCCTTGTTAAATAGATTAAATAAATAAATAAATAACTCTTAAAAAACAATGCCCAGGGTCTGGATTTGGAGAGTCATTCGTAGGAGGCAGCAGCCTGGAAGTCACTGAGTAGGGATGGAGGAGCAATTCAATGCAGGTTTCCACTCAAGTCAAATCTATCCGGTAGACAGTTTCCAAAATAATACGCAAAAAGAAACACGGCAATCCTGCAAAATATGAGCCTACCCGAATTTTGCTTTGCAGTTCGCCAGGCAAACAATGTTTTGGGGAAAAAAATGCATATTTCAGGGTAGCATGTGCTAAAATGTGTGCATTAGTCAAAACTGCATAAGGATATGTGTTTATTAGGAGAAAAACACAATGGGACTTGCTGCAAAATATGGACTGGCAAAACGAGAAACCAAAGGAACAAAATTTGACAGATCCTTCCATCCCTGTCACTCAGAATAAATGTCATTGCTGCTGTCATACAATGAAGAAACTAGAAACACAAGGGGGATTCATGTGGTGGGAGGTAAGCATTTTGAGGGGGTGTAAAAGAAGAAGCAGTCTCTTCAAGAGGCTGATCCCATGCAGCCTTCCAAGCAAGAGTTTGTGTCCACACCAGGGCCTAAAATGTTTTATACTGCTGATTGATTAATTCCTGATGACATCTTTCCCATCACATGCATCACAACGTTCTGTCATACAGCCTTGCAAAAATAATAATAATAATCTGCTACCAAATGTACACTCAATGTCAAATGAAGCTAGTTTATGCCTTTCATAGTTATATGTCACAGCCAAGTAGGTAGAGAAGAGTTTTTCTCCCTTTCTCATAACTCTAGAACTTGTGGACAGCCAATGAAGCTGAATGCTGGATGATTCAGGGTGGATGAAACTCTGGAACCCACTTCTGCAGGAGGCAGTAATGGCCGCCAACGTGTATAGCTTTGAATGAGGATGAGACAAATTCATGGAGGACAAGGCTATCAATGGCAGCTAGTCGTGCTCTGCCTCCATGGTCTAAGGCAATATTCTGAATATCAATTGCTGGAAACCACGGGGATGGGGTGGATTGATTGTTCTTGTACTTGGGTCCTGTTGGAAGGTTTCCTGCAAACATCTGGTTGGCCACTATGAGCACGGGATGCTGGACTAGATTGGGCTATTGGCCTGATCCAACAGGCTCTTCTTATGTCAGGGCACGGTTGCAAATTGTGAATACTCTTGAGCCCATTCCATGTAGCCCAAGTTTCCCAAGGTGAAACTGGTAGGTGGAAATACCACAAGGAGTGACTACTATGGTGCAGTTGGTATTATTATTATTATTAAGTAGTTTTGCTCTTAGTTGGACCTAAAGTGGTATTAGGAGTTGAATTCTAGAGACTACCAGAGGTCAGTGGTGAATTTGCATGGGTAGTACCTATTTTATGGCAGGGAGTTCTACGTGTCTCAGATCCCACATTGTTCCAGATGATATGAGGCCTCCCCTGAAGCCACACCAAAAGCATAAGTATCTGAGCCCAGGGATCTTGTGAGATTGCTTTCGCTGGCACTGCATGGATTACAGTTCCCCAATGCCACAGACAATACAACAGTGTCCAAGGCTTTTAGTCCTCTTCAGTATATGTTCCTCAGATATGTACCGTGTAGGTAGAAGCAGACCCAGAAGCCTTTGTAGGCTTTGATGCACATCCCTGCTGTCACAGGCTTGCACTAGACCTTGGGACAGTTCTAGTACAATGGGGGTTGTGAAAGGTTCTGATAAGTGAGCTCCAGGTCTTCACTGAAATCCTTGTCAAAATTACGGTGGGTGTTTTATTCCACTGAATTTTGTTGTATGGCTTAGAACAGGAGGAGCTATTCACCAGTGGAACAGGCTACCTTGGAAGGTGGGACTCTCCTTTATTGAAGGTTTCTAAACAGAGGTTGGATGGCCATCTGTCATGGATTATTTAGATGTGGTACCTGCATTGCAAGGGATTGGACTAGATGACCCTTGGAGGGCTCTTCAAACCCTACGTGTCTATGATTCTATGATTTAAAGCATGTTTAAAATGCACAACATCCTCAAGGAAATCCTGGAATCTGTAGTTTGTTAAGGAGGATGGGAATTTCGGCTATGTTGGCATCAGCTACAGTTCTCAGGATTATTTGGGGGGAAGCCATGTGCTTGAAATATGATTGAAATGTATCGTGTGTGCACAAGCTTGGTCAGGCTGGACTCCCTAGTTGGCAAAAACTAACTCTCAGACAATCATGTCAAAAGCAGCAATCGTTCTTCCCTTTGTTGAACATTTCTTCGCTGAACAAATCCAAGATGTAGAGTGGTTATTCTTTCTTAGGTGAGGCAGGTGTTTTAATTTCCCCACCACTAAGATGCAATAAAGGAACAACCACCATCTCGCGAACCGCAGAGAGCCTTAAAGGAGCTCAATGCAGGGGCAGAGAATCAGTCTGCTGTTCACAGAGGGATCGTCAGATAATTAAACTACAGCAGGGTCCCACTGTACCATCCTGTACTAATCTTAGTTTAGCAAATCACTTTCTTCCCCTCCGCACCACCCTCCCACAACACCTTTTGTGTGACTACATTGTAAACTCTGCAGGACTTCACTTTGGTTCCGCATAGTGCCTTAATCTAGTGGGAAGCTAATTTCATAAGAGGTCTCCTGTTGAGAGCCAGAATTCTAGGCCCAACCGTTGTTAGGGGCAACCGCAGACTCCATGTTTTGAATATGGGGGTATGCTGCGCTAAAATCAATAGGGAAGAGGCATGACAAGGTCCCTGAGGTGTCATGCCATCACAGGTGACCTGCAGTTTTGACCAAAAAGTGCAGAATCCTGATTCCCTCATTAATCTTAATTGATAGAGCAGTTGTGCTCCTAAATGATGAAGAGGGAGGGCAATGCATTCCTCCATAAACAACCTGATGTGCCACATTTGAAGGAGAAAAGAATAAGCTCAGCAGAGCTAATGTGGTTGTGAGAGGAGGTGTGTAGGCTGGCAGCTAAGAGAGAAGGCTGTGTGCGGAGCAGGCCCTAATTCAAGTTTTGCCTAATTCCGCAATCTCTCAGCCTCAACACCCACATAAAATGCTGGGCTGCTTTCGAGGGCCATTGTAAAGATGATTGAGATAAGTTATGCAAAGTGCTTTGAATACTTGAGATGTGCTATTTAAGCACACAAATGATTATTACCATCCACTTCCATGGATGGAGATGTGAAGGAACTATTTTCTCACACAAATCCTTCAGGAAAAGAATCTAATGAGTGAACCTTCAAGAAGAGGTACGGTGGTTTGAGGAGAATATCTCTCATCCATTTGACTTCTTTGGCCATTGAAAAGTCTCCTCTGAGATTTTACAGGGTTTGCCTATTGTGTTTGTTATATTAAAGGGGGCCCTCAGGCAGAGAGCTGAAAGCTGTGAGGTGTGAACTAGGCAACTGGGAAGCCCAATTATTCCTTGGTGTTTAATTTTATTTAAGGCTTTTCATATCTGCCTTTTGGTTTTATAGTAGAACTTCCCCTCCACAAAAGGCAGTCAGTGACCACCCAAAACTGTAAAGCAGTGAGAAGAGGCTGTGATTTGCAGGAGAGAATTTGTGGACATGGTATCAACTAACCATCACTTCTTCCCTGAAACTCTCCTACCCTTGCCCTAGCACTTTCCCCTTTGACACAGGAAACATGAAGTTGGCTGACAAATACAGCTAAGGTGATGTGAGAAAGGGAAAGCAACAACTGGGGTTAAACATTCCCTTCCCTGACCATTGAAGATAAATTGTTAGCTGTCTTATGGGCTGGACATACTCCTCTTCTGTAGCAGTCTTCGAAACAGGCAATAATATGGGATGATAATATCAAGAAATCAAGGTATTGCACAAAGTGATGTGTAGGCCTAGGAACAGGCTGTGATCCCCGGCCTCTCCGGTGACCAAATGGGCTCTTTTGCAAGGCTGGCATTAAAAAGTATGTCATCCTTTCCATCTCCTTTTCTTCATGCTTCCTTTCATTCACTTTCAGAAAGTGTCTGCTGTTCTCTGTTTTGCCCATTTACTTCACAGCCCTCCCACTGCCACCCACACCTTCTCCATCCCATTTCTTATTTACACGGCGCTGTGGTCATGGAGTGGTAATTATGAAACAATATATTTATTTTTATTTTATCTTCATTTTTCTCTTCCATTGTTTCCTCACCTGGTTTAGAAATAAGTGAGCCCACAAGCTCAACCTTGTTCCAAGGTCAGTATTGTTCTTGCTGTATGTCACCTTCCGCTCCCTTATTTGCAACCTCCCCACCTGCCGCCACCCTTCGTTATACATTGCCTGTTTCCCTTGTCCGATTTGCATGGAGGACTGTACCACTTCCTGATGAGCACCCAAGAGACTGCAGGCTCTGATTGGTCTCCTTGTCTCCATCATGTCATGTTTGATCTGTTGACTCAGTGGTTCAGAGCTCCAGTAACCAGTTCCATATCTCCTTCTCCTCCCTCACAGATTAGACTCAAGTAACTAAAAGTGTATCTGCATGCAACATTCATATTGCCTTTATACCAGGGATGGGGAACCTGTGGCTCACCAGTTTTTGCTGAACTACAACTCTCATCAATCCTGACAAGCATTATGGATGGTGGGAGTTCTAACCCAACAATGTATGGAGAGTTAGGGGTGATGGAAGTTCCATCCCATTCAATATCTGGAGAGCCAAGGATGGTTTGAGTTGTAGCCCACTCAACATATGGAGGGCTACAGCATCCCCATCCCTGTCCCCACCCCCTAACCACTTTGACCATCAAGTTTTCCTACCCAAAGAATCGTGAGAATAATAATCTGAAGAAATGACTCACAAACTGCAGATCACAAGCTTTCCTAAAATCAGTTTAAACCTAGAATGCACATAACCTCTTCAATATTGCCATCACAAGTCTCTGAGTTCAGGGCTTATACTAGAGCGGTGCCAAACATCCTTAAAAACAAGAATTTTATGAGAAATGTTCTGAAGGTATTTATTTTTTTAAGAGCCTCCTGAAATGGTTGGAGAATTTTGGATCACCCTTAAGTTTGCTGGTGGAGAATCAGGTAGAGAATACAATTCCCAGCCCTCCAACAAACAGAGCATTGCACGTCCCTCACAGAGAATCTATGGCAGGGTACCCTTCCAGATGTTGTTGGACTCCAGCTCTTAACATCGTTGTGCATGCTGACTGGGGCTGATGAGAGCTGTAGTTCAGCAACATCTGGGACTCAGTGTGTTGCACTAGGTCATGGTTTGCCAACTTGTTTTGTCCTCCAGATGTCGCTAAACTACTACTGCCATCACCCCTGACTATTAGCCATGCTGACTGGAACTAATGGGAATTGTAGTAAGTGGGTCTAGTTATATGGGTGGTGCCAGGGATCTGCTCCCCCGCCATGGAATTCATCTCTATATAATTCTGTAGTGTTTAAAGCATGTCCTTTTTGCCACTGCCTGCCAACTGAGCTGACAAAATGATCAGCCTCTGCCTTATTGATACTCTTGCAGCGAAAACAAAACAAGGCAGTACATTTGGAATCACTGCATAACATGTAACAAGGAAACGGCAGCGTTAATTAATTGATGGCATGGTGGCGGGGGGGATGAATTTCAGCAGAAGGAGATGTGGAACTGGCAGAAAGTGGCCCCAAGTTGCACCATCTGGCAGATGAAGGGGAATGATTGTGAGGTGAAAGCATGCCCAAAATCCAGGTGTTTAAATAGGTCTGATGGAAAAAAACCCAGCTAACAGAATGCAGGCGAGGGAAGAATCCTAGCAAACTTGGCCAGCCCCCCAACCTACCTCCTCATCTTCATTTGGAGAGATATGATCCCAGGAATGGAGCTAACTTTGGTCCCTGGTCCACGGACCTCCATTAGATTTCATCACTGATACTAGGACTTGAATGTGGTTTGTCTCTATCGATCTGCATTTCCTCCCACCTTGCGGAATCAACACTGGTTTGTAGCTGCCACATTCCGAGAAGCAAAACTTATTTATTAACTCATCTGTTCTTTCTTTCTTTCCCCCCTATTTCCCCCTTTTTTCTCTTTCTTTCTTTTCTTCTTCCTGCATGGCTTCCTTGTGTGTGTCTTCTCCTCATGCCTCCCTACATTCTGCCATGTAAGTACCACAAGCTTATATACCAGCTCTAGCCAATTTTGCATTTTTCCTATGAAAGGAGTGTTACGGGGTGGGGCAACAGGGCACAGGGTGGTCTTTGCAAGGGGTGTGTGTACATTTTTGTTTGTGTGCTTATGCATGGTTTTTAAGAAGATAGATGGGAGTTAATTTTTTGGAGCATTATGAGATTCACTTGGAGGATCCAAAGCAGAAATGGTTGGAAGCTGTAGGCATAAGAGGTTTTGTAACTAATTGGAAAATGACCCAGCTATATTAATGCGATATAAATGATCTAGGGTTAGGTTACCTGAAAGACCACCTTGGCCTTGATACATGAGCTGGATCATTTGGATCATGTGGAGTATGTACGTTCATGGGCACTTGGATGACAATATCTCATCTTTTCAAGTAGAAAAAGCTATGAGTCAAAGGATTGATTTCCTTGTTTAAGTGAACAATATTTTAACCTTGCCCCCCGCCTCCCCCCCATTTTAACTTTTACATTCTTCTCTTTCTTGTGGTTCATGTGACACTGAACAGGACAACTCATCCTATGTTTCCTTAGGCACCCCCAGATCAGGTGTTTCTGCACCACCTATTTAGCTCTGCTTGTGTGTGTGTTGCACACAGACTGAACAGTAGTGTACAATTCATAATACAGAATGTGCACTGTCAACCCATAACATGGGTACCATGAGTCATTACTCCTTACAACTGATCTAAATTCTTCTATAACCTGGATTTGGAGTGAGAACATCCTTAGCCAGGAGTGCGCAGAGAATGTGTCTGTACTTGTGTCATATTCTACATATTGATTTAGGTTTCTCTCTTCAGCCAAAAGCCACAAGATAAACCTACTTTCCTTTTTAAAGAAAAAGAAAGAAACCTCATGCTGCAAAACTTATATAGCAGCTACCCAGATTCTACCCATGAGGAAAACTTTTAAGCTCTATGGCTTTGCAAGTTCCTAGACCATCTTATTGTTGTCTGTGGCATGAGTTGCTTCTTCAGTTGCCAGATTGAGGAGGCCAGTGGATGTTAGAGCTGAGCATACAGAGCTGGGTCTTCTGTCATCTCAATGTGTCAGAAAATATTTTGTCCCATGGAAGCAAGCTGAAAGTATAATGCAGCAGATGCATTTCTTCCATTGCTAATGGTCCCTGCAAAGCATCTTGTTGCTTCCTACACCCCACCATGATTGCTTACTTCTCCTAAGTGACATCAGCACAAAGCAATATAAAAGTGGAAGTGTGATCAGTTTTCTTTACAGCAAACCAGCTTCTCAGATTCATCTCTTCAGCACCCATCTATTTGTCCAGATCTCATACTTTGTACTTTTCCATCCTTTAGAGTATGACTGTTGGTGTCACTGGATACTAATATGCAAGGTTTGGTTCCTCTGTGTTCCTCTCCCACACCTCCCAATATTAAGCACAGTTCACAACATCTCCACGTTGCATTTTTTAAAAAGCCCTTTCAAAACATCAGCATTTCAGTGCACATTTTGCCTAACATTTTGCTTATCTTTTGCATTCAATTTTGCCTAATATACATATTTTTGCAAGCAATTACCCCAATATAACACATTTTGTTTGTTAATGTTCAGGAATCAGTGCATTCTCAACTAAACTGTCTTGGAATATATGCATTCTTTTACACATTTTGTTGTTGTTGTTGGAGAACTGCATTGCTAAAAAATAAAAATAGAGAAGTGCAGATTTTGACGGATAGCTGCATTTTGGTTTGCTTCCTGTTTTAGGAAGTATGAATTAGGTGGATGCACATTCCAATGTGAAATGAACAAAATCTTAGGGATGCCACTCCTTAGCCTTTTCTTCACCTAAAGATGTCCCACAAGGCAGTGGGTACAAATTCTTTTGGTTAAAAAATATATTTGATGCAAATATCAAAATATACAGATGTTAAAGCAAACACTCCATGTGAAAGGCATGTTTCTGTAAGATAATTTATACTATAGGCACTGTATTTTAATATACAGCTGTTCAAAGTACTGTATTCAAGAACAAATGACACACAGGTTAATCAGGTGTGGGGATGTAAATAGGCATTGCTTTCCATTCTGCCCTGTATTTGTCACATTTGTATCCAACCAAAGGTTTGTGCATAGCAAACACAGATTTGCATAGCATCCCAGGTACACAAGCCAAGGAACTGTGTTTGACCTCTACTCCCAGCTATTTATTTCTTTCTTTCTTTCTTTCTTTCTTTCTTTCTTTCTTTCTTTCTTTCTTTCTTTCTTTCTTTCTTTCTTCATAGGCAGCAGTAGCATATTGGTAACTTTATTTCATGAGGAAAAGTGTAGCTATTTTACGAATCCTTTACAAACGATTTGCAGTTGCACCAAGATCAAAGATGACAATGAGTTTTAAAAGGTCAGAAATCTTCTAGAGACGGTGATTATGAGCCTCGGTTATGAGCAACATGATGAAAATTGCAATGCCTGGAGCGTCTTATTTGGCATCTTTTAACCCTCTGTAAACTGTCTGTGACTGGAAAAGCATAAAACCAGCTTAGAGATAAAAAAAAGAGACAGCCTTAGCAGAAGTTTGCAAGAAATCACAGCAGTGCAAACCAGAAGGTTGAAGGTGTCTCAAAGCAGGGTGGAACACCTCGAGGGCCTTTTGTTTGCTTTATTGATAACTTCTTCTTTAATTTTGTAGAAGAGACAACCGCACTTCAGACACCCTGGAAAGGTCAGTAAAACAACAACAGCAACCCACAAACCTGCTGCTGCTCCCCCAACCTTTGGCCTTGAACCTCAGCCACCCCTCTCCGTCTTTCTCTGTTTCTTCTCCCTTCCCCTGTGGCTAAGCTAACATCAATGGATCGAACGGCCCATCATTGGCCGTGTTGAATCTTTTGTCAGCTTTCATGTCCAACCCTCTGCCTCTTTTTGCTGAATACCTGAAGGCTTTCCGCCACCTGCTTTCAAACAATCTGCTTTGTAGCAAGACTTGACCTGTCGCCAGTCATCCTTACTGCAGAATAATGCTGCTAGTCCTCATTTCTTTCAGCCTAATTTAAAGATCTTCTTTACACAGCTTTTGCTTCCATTGCTGTGTGACCCGCTATCCTTGCTTTGCCACTTCTCCTAATCCCTTTTTCTCCCAAACCCCCAAAACACATTCTATATATTTGTGACCTGAGAAGCATTACAATGGTTTTCCAGTCTACCTTTATTCAGAATCTCAGGCCTGGTTTATACATACATTTTCATCACACATTGACAGTGGTATCAAAACATGGTTTGCTGCATGTGTGAGTGGGCCTGAACAGCTACAGCACCTAAATGCCCTTATCTTCTCACATCATTTTATGCAATACTGTCTAGAAGAGAAGAGTCATTTATACAGTCAGGTGCTGGCCTTACAAAATGTACAGTAATGAGTTTGAAGAGCAGTCAAATAATGTTATTTCCACATGTGCTAAATCCTGATCAAAATGTCCACTGCAGTTTTATTGTCTTAGATGTAGTTCACAAAGCCAAAGGTATGGAGGTATTTCAGCTGTTCTCTGAAGTAGGGTGTGCACTTTTGAGAGGTAGAAGAAATTAATAGAATATCTTTATGTTTCTGACCAAATGACATCTATATCTCCCCCGCTCAGAGTGTCCCTCAGGATGGAACTTTTTTTCAACAAGCATTTACACCAGGTATAGACAATGTGGTGTGCTCCAGATATTGCTGGACTACAACTCCATCATTCCTGACAATTAGCCGTGTTGGCTAGGGCTGATGGGAACTGTAGTCCAAAACACCCTGAACATTGTCTACTTTTGATTTATACACCAGCTTAGACCTGGCTGCTATAAGCCAGCCTTGAAACTTTGCCTGCAGACGTTCTCCCTTGAAATTTGGAAGTCCCTGGGGAAAGGGATCCTCATCAGTGTGGAGAAGCCACCAATAACATCCCTCTGCGTGCCTTAACACTCCAAAGTTGGCACCTGGATGGAAAACTCAGCAGGGTATTCCAGGCCAATCATTCTCAGATGATTTGTTTCTTTGTTCTCAGATGCTCTCGGCGGATAATTGATGCTTAATAGCTTTTTCCCTAGGATACCACTGGGCCTGTTTGTTGGCCACTTTGGAACATCACATGCCTCCTTAATGAGCGCTAAGGAATTAATGTTGGAGAGAAGCCATTGCCAAGGCCAGGCTGGGCCACTTCGGCTCCTTTGTTGACTCTGCCGTCATTGATGGCTGTTTTGGCAGCAAGAGCTCCATTATCTCCTTCCATGCAGCTCTGTGCTTGGCTCCCTTGAATGCTTGTTATGAAATTTCAAAGGATCCAACTTCGCTTTCAAGAAACTGGTAGCTGAGGCTTTCTAGGGCTTCTGGTCCAGCTCCAGTGTGATAACGCCAGTTGATTTAATGGAGATAGAAAACATTTGTGGTGGAGGTGTTTAATCATCAGTACAGATTTAATAGTAATTTACAAAGTTGGGATTTATGCTAGGAAAACTATGCTATACCAAGAAACGGGGCAGGTGAAAAAAGCAACAAAGAGTCTTGGGGCATCTTGGGGCATAAGCATTTGTGGACTGTGGTCTCCTTCATCAGATGCATGAAGTGTTACCCTGATCTGAAAGTACATATATACATGGTTGGGAGGATGTTGTTATAAAAAAAGGACAAAGGGAACTCAAATGCAGGAAAAAACAGAAAGTGATAATTTAGTGTTTAACAGTGGCAGCTCATAAAACCATTTTTGAAGACACAGGCATCCTGGCATGGGTAAGCCAATTATTGCGTACAATGTGCTCTAAATCCTTTGTCTTGCTTCAATCCAAAAGTCTTGATATAGTCAGCAGGTTTCATGGCACAGTCTCCCTTTGAAATCTGCTGCTCTGCGGTGGCTACTTAAAGGTCATTTGCCAAAAAGCAGAGCAATGAAGAAACGGAAACAGGAGACAGTCATGTAAAAGCCACACCATGTGTGGCGGACATCTGACCAGTACAAAAGGCACATTGGGGTACATTTAAATAAGGTGGTCTTCACCAGAGATTGAAAGGTTAACAAGGAAGGGGCCAGATATACCAAGTGCTGTCACCAGAGACACATCAGACAGTGATGGGATTTAAAACAGGGCCTCCCTGGAGATGCTCAGCAGACAAACAGGATTATGTGGGAGCAGACGGTTCTTTGAATGAATACAAATGAATTCAAACATATGAATCACATGTTCGGAAGCACACATCAAGATGCTCCGGACCTCTGAGCGTTCAGTTTCACCTTACATAGCATGTTGTAACGGGATTTAAAATGTCTCATAGTAGATAAGAGATTGAAGTAATCTTTGCGAGACTGACAAGGGAAGAAGCATTTGACTCAACAGAACTGGCAGACTTTCTTTTCATCCTGGGTCTCTCCACCCATGGTATTATTTTTGTGTGGTTTAGCCATTCGTTTTCCAGTGTATGATGCTCCAAGGGTTCACTGTGCCATGAAAATTTGATCTTATTCCTTGGCGGGTTGTACCTCAGTGATGCTTCAGCGCATGCTATGCATGCAAAAGGTCCCATGTTTGATATATGGCTTCTCCAGATAGGGCTGGGTGACCTCCCACCTGAAATCTTGGACATCTGCTGCCAGTCAATGTCTCAATGATACTGAGCCAAATGGATCGATTGCCTGGCTCAGTATAAGCCAGCTTCCTTCATATGTTCCTTAAGGGTTTCTAACTGCTTATTTGTAAGCTGGAGCACTCTGATTTTTCACAATGAAAAGTAAAGGTAAAGGACTGATAGTATACGGAATATGTTACTTGTGCTATGGCAGGTCTAATAATATGGGGACTTCAGAGCAAGCAGGAATGAACCTCAGCCTGCATTACTCGCATTAGTGTTGAAACTCTAAATGACTTAGGACTCAAATATATAAAAGACCATCCCCATCTCTTCCGCTTTCTTCGTGTGTTAAGATCTGCTAAGGGGAAATCTCTTGGCAGCTCCACCACAGAGAATAGCAGGCCAGTAGAGAGATTTCCATGGAGCAGCCTCTAAATTGTGGAACTCCCTCCCCAACAAGGTGTGTCAGTCACCTTCACTGTGCAGCTTTCACCAAGGGCTCATCTACATTTCCATTTGCCCTTCCACTTTCCCCCAGGAAAACCCACAGTTTCATGCTGAGTCAGAACGAAAGACAATTGAGTTTTCTATGGATTGCTGTTTGTTCTGATTCAGTGCTAAATAACAGGTTTTCTGGGAGAAAGCAGCAGGGCAAAGGCAAAACTGCTCAGCCCCGTGCCTAGAAAAGACAGGACAGGCAGAAAACCACAGACCCCTCTGTTCTAGGAAAAGCAGTGATGTGGCTGAGCTCTGAAGATCCCCCTATTTCCTTTGTCTTTTGACAGCTAAAGAGTTTCGTTTTGGGGGATGCATCTCCTTTGCTGAATTTGTGGTGTTTGGTTCACTCTGGAATGGTTTTGGGTACGGAAATTTCATTTTGTGTGTGTGTGTGTGTGTTCTTTAAATAATTGCATATCCACTTGTTGTAACCCTCTCTGGGACCTTATGGTGAAAGGCGGGTAAGAAATCTTATAATTAATAAGCTTTGGTTCAGGTGTTATGACATGGGTGTTATGAAGACTGGCTGATCAGCTATGGTTACTGATGAAGTAAGGGGACTGTCTCTGGAAAATGTCATTGCTTTGGTTCCCTGTTTGCTGCTGTTGATGATGATGATGATGATGATGATGATGATGATGATATCACCATCTTGCCTTTTCTCCAGACTGGAACTCAAGGCAGCTTACACAGATTAAAATGAAATAGGTAAAACACAGAAAGCTAAAAACATTTAAAAGATAATTGTTAGAAAGTAATACAACTCTATGTAAATTAAAGCAACATAAAAACCCCAAATCTATTAAAATACAGAAAATAAAAACAGCACAGCACTATTAAAGTCCTTTCCTTAAAAAAAAAAGGACAATTAGTTCCCAGAAACCTGTCAGAATAAAACAGTCTTCACCTGTGAATGAAAAGACAACAAGGAGGGAGCCCACTTCTCTAGGAAGGGAGTTCCAAAGTCTGTGGACAGATGGCACTCTCCCACATCCCCACCAAGCTTTTGTCCTTGTTTTCTTGTTGTGCTCCTACATAATAAATAAATAAATTTGACTAGGGTAGACAGGGGTTAGTTTGGAACCAGCCGTGGCAATAACCATAGTTTCTCCATAGCTGTTAACAGCCTCTGGCCTGTTTGCTTCTTCATTCCATTGCTTATTATTCCATTCACTGACATGGTGCCTCCTGTCTTTCCACAGGCCCTGGAGCAGTGCATGATGGGAACAGTGGCGGATCAAGAAGAGCTGGCTGCATCTGGCTGCTCCCCTTCCTTCTGTTGCAACTGCTGCCCAAGTTTTGACCCTGTCAACCATGGCGATAAGATGACGACGGAGAAGAAGAAGATAAAGAAGATGAAGAGAAGAAGAATATTACAATTTTTTAAAAAATAATCATAATAGTAAGAGTATATTATGAGGAAATATTGGGGAGAGAGAAAGGGAATCTGAAAAAAGAAGAAGAGTCCAAATTGTTCTGCTGATGTTTCAACACAACTGAGTGTTTTGTTTTCTTTCTTTTGGGTTTTATTTTTCTCATCCACTCCCTCCCTCACCATGGACAAGGAATGCAGCTGTTGGGGACCAACCAGTGCATTTGGCTGAGTGACCATTGATCCCCATCTGCCCATCCCCACACTAGCAAGGCAGCTGACTCAGTTTTTTCTTTTCTCTGAAATCTGCCCAACTCTGGAGGATTATGGTGTCGTTACCCAGTGCACAAAATAGCCCCCCCCCAACCCCACATACACCTCTGGTCCCCTTCCCTCCTCTTCACAGACTGTGCTGTCAGTTTGCTTCTTTGATTGCAAACTATGACGAAACGATGACAGGACCACAACCACTCTGATAAAGCAACAGCCACCACGAGCAGCTTCAAGGAAAAGGGAAAACACGATGATGACCCAAAATCACATGATTGTTAAGACATTGATTCATTGTACTACATGGATGTCATGGATAATAAGGGATTCTGAGTCATTATTAATTTTATTAATTATATTTTCTGATATGAGCCTAGAACTGTTAGTTCATAAAAAAAAACAGCAACACAAAAATACAAAAAAAAGAGAGGAAAAATGGGGTGGGGGAGAGAGAAAAGTAAGTTTATTAAATTGGCTAATGGGATTCTCAACTGGCTTACAAGGAGGTGGAATGTCAATGTCTGGCTGTTTATCAGATGGGTCTGGATACAATTTGACCCGTCCAGCAGAAGCAAGAGAAAGAGAGAGAAAGAGGACAAGCAAGTAATGCCTCCACCAGCATTATCGAGTTTTCATTCATTATTCTGGTGTTCAACTCAAGAAGGTTTTCCACTGTCTTCATACTGTTTGGAAGTACAAAGGTTGATGCTCACTGTATCTTGAGTTAGATGGATATGCTTATTCTTTTTATGAGCTATATATATATATATAGTATATATAAATATACATACATATATATATAAATATTATAATAATAATTATTATTTTGTTAGCATCCTAGCACATTATTTCTCAGCCAGGTCCTTCTGCCGACATTACTGCATGCTGTATATGAAGTTAGCTGTGTATTGGTCTTTTCAGACACAAGGATAGAGTTTTATTGTTAACTGTGTAATTAATTCCTGCTTTTTCTTTTTCTTTTCTTTCTTTTTCGTTTTCTTTCCTTTTTCGGCCTTTCCGTGGGTTATTTACATGTTGAAGACATTTATATAAAAAAAGAAAAGAAAAAAGAAAAGAAAGAATGGGAAAAAAACACATAACAATTCTGCAGCGTCTCTTTCCATATTTGGATTTCTATAAATGGGGAAAACAGTGGTGATTAAAACCAACACACAACCTTTATTTTCCCTGTGCTACACAGCTTTGGATAGGAACACAACAAGGACACAGAGAAAAATAAAAAATAAATGACGTTTCAGTGAATAGTACATCTTTTTAAAAAGAACCCTCCAACACACACATATGAACATACCCTGTGTCTACTAGAGAAATTGACTCACGTCAGTTTTGTTCTCTCTTTTCCTTTTCAATGGATAGAACTGGAGGTTGCACCTTGATGACAGACGGTTTTGGGGGATAGCTCAGTAGATGGAGACCTCCTTTCTCCTTGATTTGTTTGGAGGTCAAAACTGGAGGTTGTATCTGACTTTACATTAAAAAGAAAAAAGAATATGTTCCATGTTCCTCTTCAGACTGATTGTGATACCTCATTATTAAGCTGGTTGTGGAAGAGATGTGCATATATAGCTAATGCAGCAAAACAAATCATCAATAAAATGTTGAACTTAAACTCTGATATAGGACAGATCTTGAAGGGCAGGGTGCAATGCCAGCTTAGCAGGGGGGTGGGGTAGGAGACCACAAGTGAATTAGCTGCTCCTGCTGTGTGCAGGTCTCAGTAAGAGTTCCTAGTTGGGTCTTTTTGCCCAGTGTCCGTTAACTTGATGGTAGATAAAGAATGCATTGAAAAGGATATGTTGATGCAATGTGGCAGGAATGAGGGGAACCAAACATCTCTGAATCCAGCTGGGCTGAACATAAATGGATATGATAATCAACTTGGGTTAGTGTTGCTTTAATATTCAACAGTATATTTTTTTTTGTGTGTGTGTGTGTGTTGGTGTCTCATGAAATGGTCCCACAAAAATGAGAATCACGCTGCAGGTGACATGACATATCTTATTGAACTAGCAAGCTCAATGTTGTTTTCCTGCTTTTTTGACTCCTGTGGATCCTTAATCCCTCTTCCCCTTGTTGTTCATGATTTCCTTGCTTGCACTGGCTGCATGGTGGGAATCTCATGCCCCTTGGCTCCTGCCTACCACCCTTCCCTTGAATATTTGCCCTCTGTTTCTCTAGCCTTACTCCTCATTCATCTATCATTGGGCTGATCTTCCAGCTTCCTGAGCTAGAAGGTTAACCTAGACCTTTTCATATTGGATTTCTCTTCACCGTTGGCCTCAACATGGATGTTGTACATGCAATGGCTATGCCCATATCAGTTAGTTATCAGAAACTCTGGACCAGCATTCCCTAACCAAGTACACGGTGAGTCCTTTAAAAGAGGCCCCATGGATACAGAGTGCACATGTTCCACAGGGCCTCTTTTAAAAGACTCACCCTGTACTATCCTCCAGATGTTCCAAATGACATTTACCATCATCCCTGGCCATCATAGCAAATAGTCAAGGAAGATGGGAGTTGTAGTCCAAAACCTCTGAGGAATAACATGCAGAGGGAGGCAGTTCTAAGCCTTCTTTCTTACCCTTTCCCTTTTTCTTTCTTGTTCAGGGTTCTGATGGAGAAAGTGAGCAAGCATTTTAAGATCACAAAGTCTTCCATCTTACAAGAGGCCTGCAAGTCTGATAGATCACATTCTCCTTCACAAGACTATCTTGGTCCAGCGAGAGGCAACATCCTGTCTACTAGTTAGCTTCTGTAACCTTTGCAGCCTTATACATACATACATACATACATACATACATACATACATACATACATATACTGTACTTCATCAAAAGATATCAGAGCAGTTCCATGTGGACGGCTAAATGATTGTACCGTGTTTTTCGCTCTATAGGATGCACCTGACCATAGGACGCACCTTGCTTTAGAGGGGGAGAACAAGAAAAAAAATATATCCCCCTCTCTGCTCAGCGCACCTTCAGCGAAGCGGCAGGAGAAACGGAGGCCCTTCCATTTCTCCTCCCGCTTCACTGAAGGGGCGCTGCACAGCTCTCCCTCTCTGCTGAAGACGGGAGAGTCTTACTCTCCCGGCTTCAGCAAAAGGAACCTGAAGCCATCGGAGCGCAGCACGAGTTCCCGCTGTGCTCCAAAAGCTTCAGGGATAGCCAGAAGAGTCTTGCTCTCCTGGCTTCAGCAAAAGGAACCCAAAGCTTTCAGAGTGCAGTGCACCGACCCCTCTCACTCTCCAGGCTTCAGGGAAAGCACGCAAAGCCTCCGGAGTGAATAGGGAGCGCTCCCTCTGTGCTTCGGAGGCTTTGCATTGCTATCGCTGAAGCCAAGGAGCTTGCATTCGCTCCATAGGATGCACACACATTTCCCCTTAATTTTTGGAGGGGGAATAGTGAGTCCCATGGAGCGAAAAATACGGTAATTCTGCCCTCTTATTTGCTGGCTTGGATTAGACCAGGACCTCCAAATATGGACACAGCCCACCAGCCAGCCCTATTTGTTCACCCACCACAGCCTGAATAAACCACCTTCCTTGGTTACTGGCCTGGGGCTATGAAGCCAACCATATGGGTGATACCACACATAGCAGACCATGATACACTGTGTCGATCAGCTGCATTTGGTGGGCCGCAAGCTGCATGGGACATCTCAAAAAGAAAGAACTGCTGCTTATCACGTAGGGAAGTAGTTAAATGGAGAGAAGAGTGTCCTTCAGGAGGGATGCCACGGAGTGCAAGATGCAGAATTGCAAGTAATGAGGTCTGGGAAACAGAGACATAAAGGTTACAACTGGGATTTTATTGTATTTTTTTACAGTCCTTTCCATAGATGCTTAGATGTTAGTGCTAGAAGGGACAGTTAACCTCCTTGCCTGATCTTGTCCTTGATTGCAGGTCATAGACTTTTGATCAGTGCAGTGCAATGGCATTCCCTCTAGCTATAGTGGGTGAGCAATAGCGAAGGCGCAAAGGTTATAAAAGAATCTGTGTTCAGTGCACACTGCAAATGAAAATCTTCCTCCCAATACTGGCTAAGTGACAATGTTTCGTTTCCATCACCAAATGTAGCCAATGTGGTGCACCACACTGAGGTATTCCTCATCAACAATCTACATCAATAGCTTTTGCCATGTGGAGGGCAGCAGGCAGACTCACCACTCAATGCCTTCATGGTGGTGCCCCTCCAGAAGTTATGGACTACAGCTTCCATCAATCCCTGACTGTTGATTATTGTACTTGGGGATGATGGGAGTTGTAGTCCAAAAAACAGGTGGAGGTCACCACATTGGCTAACCCAAATGTTTCCTATGTAGGAGTGAATGTGAATAGAAGCATGAATAGCACAAAATGCAAGGAATTGACTAAGTTTTGCTGACATTTTGCTTACAAGGCCCCTGCAAGCCAAGTTGTATGTTGCATTTGTGGGGGAATTCCCCACAAGTATGGAGGCTCACCTCCAATTCCCAGTCAGTCAGACTTTAGTCAGTAATGCATTACCAGGCAGAGAGCAAAGAGTCTGTGATAACTTTCTATCAGGACACACAATATATAGGCAAATTATACATAATCTTCAACCACCCTAGCACTTCACCACCTCTCATCCAGCCACAGTCCATGAAATGCAACCCTACTCAACCATTTTTTTACTGAATGTGTCTGAACCCTCCCTGTATCTTATATGGAGGGAGTTGTTGTTGTTGCTGCTGCTGCTGCTGCTGCTGTTTGCTTTAATAGTCAGTGTTAACTTCCTCTCTAATTGGTTCTTACCACTCTTGTGGTCAGGTCATATTCTTGTGTACATGACACTCACCTCACTAATAATGGGTCTAATGGTAATTCCACCTCATACTTGCCAAGGAGACCAGCATGCCTGTGGCAAGACTGTTGAATATTAGTAGTCAATGTCGTCGTCATCATAGTATTACATTTATTTCCTGCCCTTCAGCTCCATGCTTCCGGGTGGGTTACAAAATTTAAAATTCAGAACTGAAAGCAGCTAAAATATTTACTTTCACAAGAATACATTGCATCCTGTATGGCACATCTCAGATGCCGAAGGCAAAGAGGAGCATCTTCAGCACTCACTGTAAGCTTTATAGTGAAGGTGTCAGGTGTACCTTTGTGGGCAGGGAGTTCCACAGCTTGGGGGCTGCCATAGAGAAGGCCCTCTCCCAGGGCACCACCACTCCTGAACTTCTTAGGATGATGGAACTACCAAGAGGGCCCCCATCTGTTGATTTTGAAACCTGGCAGGGTCTGTAGACAATGTTACAGATATTTGGGGCCTGAGCAATTTAGGGCTTTGGGCATTAATGTAAGCACCTTGAACTGAGCCTGGAAATGAACTGGAAGCCAGTTTAGGACTGGCTGTCATTCAGTATGACTCAGCTCATCACATAATGAGGTTTTTCATGTATGATCCACATCAATAGCATTCTTCATTCTTCTCCATTTACCATGAATGACATGATAACACTTCCTCTGTTCTCCACGCACACAAACTCTGAATGCAGAGTATTTGGTGTTTGCTCATTGGATCATTGACATTCACTTGCCACAAGATGTTGTGATAACTGGGAACTTTCTTGGTTTTCAGCATTAATTGGACAAATTTGTAGGATGGATCTATCAATGTCGGTCACCCACAATAAGACAGGGGTGTGTGTTTTTTCAGGAAAAAAGAAACTCATGTGTTCAGAGTCAAGGTGCTATAGCCAACTAAATTCTACTCTGGAATGATTGTTAAACCAGTTTAAGCCTTTAGTGCAGATACACTCAAGAAGTTAGCATGCATGTAGGGCTCTGACCTGATATCTTCTCCCACAAAAACCTCAAGCCCCCATTTTGCCCACTGTGAAAGATGATCAACAAGTCTGCAAATGTTTGCCCTTGCACAGTTCCTGGGATCCGCCCTCCCTGGTCCTTTTAAGCAAAATGTCTATGTATATCCATATCATACCCAGAATGGAAGGTAGATCTGTACAATGGCTTCAATCAAATAACAAGGTGAGCAAGTGGGTACAGACTGAGTGAGCCCTTCCAAGATGAGGCACACACACCAAACAGAACAGGGTCATGGTCCAAAGTGTTGCAAGTGTGGCCTTGGAAGAGCCAGGCTGGGGTGAATGAGGAGTAGGGATTTACTTATAAGCACAGACCTGATACATTCTGCCCAGCTTCGCTCACTGGTGTGGATGGCAAGCAATGAAATAGCCATAATAGTCATGAGTGAAAAGTAACAACCAGGAATGTGCCAGACATGCACACAGAAAATTATGATCTTTGTTACCCCTTTTTGGTGGAAGGCAGTTGTCCAGAAACACTGCAAGTTAACAGCAGGAGCCTGCTTTTTTTTCCAATTCTTTGTAAGTTTACTCCAAATATGGGGATGGCGGGGAGCAGAATGAATGAATTTTGAGTGGCGTATGACCAGATATATAGGTTTGCCCACCAACTAGCACTATGATTAGTGCTTCTTTCTTTCTTTCTTCCTTCCTTCCTTCCTTCCTTCCTTCCTTCCTTCCTTCCTTCCTTCCTTCCTTCCTTCCTTCCTTCCTTCCTTCCTTTCTTTCACAAAACCACTTCTACTTTTCTTAATAAGGGGAAGGGCTGTAGCTCAGGTGTAGGGCATCTGCTCTGCATGCAGAAGGTTCCAGGTCCAATCCCTGGCATCTCCAGCTTGGGCTGGGAATGCTCCCCCTACCCCTGCCATCTGAATTCCCGGAGTGCAGCTACCAGTCAGTGCAGACAGTACTGAGCTAGATGGACCAGTGTTATGACTCAATCAGCTTCTCGCAAGGTTATTTCCGCCTTAGGAATTATTTTGTTGTGCTCAGCCCTTTACTTCATTCCTCCTGAATTCAGAAGGCGTAAATAGGACTGTTCTGCTAAATGGCTTTAGCCGAGTAGGAGAGCATTTGCTTTGCATGCAGAAGGTCCCAGGTCCAACCCCTGACATACCACAGTAAGGCTGGGAGAGACTCATGCCTGAAACCCTGGAGAGCTGCTGCTCTCGGTAGACGATACCGAGTCTGACTCTATGGCAGGCAGCTTCCTATGTTTAATAAGCTCTTCTGAATTGCTCTGTGGCTTGGTAAACATTAGCCATTGCCAGCTCCCTATTATTCAACTCTTCCACCTTAAATGCCTTTTGAGCCTGTCTCCTTTGCAGCATTTGCAATTCTGTCCTTGTTGATGTTCCTGAGAACAGCCTCAAATAAGCCACATTATTATTTATTGCTCCTTCTATTCCCTGCAAGTTCTGCCACAAATGTCCCCTCACCTGCACCCATTGGCAAGAAGATATTTCCCTTTTCGACAACCTTTTTGAATTATAAGGCATCTAGGTTCCCTGTAGTGTCATGTCAGTCTCCCTCTGCTCCACCTTTCCTTGCTCTTATGATAACAATGGTATAACAAGGCCATTGGAGAAAATGGTTCATAGTACTCTGTGGCTGTCCTTTCCTTGGACCTTTTATGCTGCTTGAGAAAAACTGTTGATGATTTACATTGAAAATGCCCATTTGTACAGCTTGGGATTTTGCTTGTGCATTGGGTAGGCTAGGGATGGGCAAATTCATCTATTTCGAGATCTCTCAATTTCTCATTTTCCCAGTCTTAAGTTCGGTCCTCCACAAATGTTCCACACATCAGCTTGCAAAGTTTTAAAGTCCTCATCAAACTGCACTGGTATTGTAATTTGAACTTTATCCTAAAACAGTACACACATTTCTGTATGTCATTCTGCTGGATATACATACATTTTTGCAAAGCATTTCCCCATATTTTACAATTTTTTGAAAAGCAATTTCCCCTTATATAATGTGCTTGTATATATTATTTGCACAATTTATCCTAGTATATGCATCCTAGATTACTTGGCTGGAGAATTACAGTGCAAAATTCGGAGAAGTGCAAATTTCAAAGGCTGTTCTTCAGTTCATGTTTTGTTTGCATATAATAGTTAAAATAACACACAAAAATCCATTCTATTCGGGAGAATTGTTTGCAAACAAAATGTGTATATTTGTCAAAACTGTGAAAAGCGCATTTATTACAGGAAATTAATACTAAAACGAATTTTCATAAGGATTTTTATTTTATTTTTTATTAAGAATACAAATTTCTGTGGAAATGTGGAGAAGTGAATTTAATACTGCTAAAATAAGTAACTGAGATTCAGGCAGGGGCCTTTCCCAGCCCTACCTTAAGATGTCAGGAATCAGATCCCAAGGCATGTGAATCATATGCCACTGAGCTATGGCCCTGCCCACAGACAGGGATGTGTTGTGGTACAGAAGCAGAGGGCAATAGAGGCTGCATTCACACAGCCATTTCTTCCGCCTCCCCAATGTTTTCCAAACTATTAATATGTGTGTTATATTTGAGCTTCCATACACTGTAAAAGCCATTTCTGGAAAACTAATGGAATGCAGTGTGTGAGTGTTCATTCCAGTGTTTGATTCCAGAAATAAAATCTTTTTGAAGTCCCCTTAACCTAGAAAAATTGTGGAAGAGACAAAATGTGGGGCAGTATGTAGGCATGCCATCTTTCCCTGCCATTTTCATGGGGGGGGGGAGTTAGAACAGAAGCAAGCATGTATGGAAAGCTATGTTGTCCAATGACGTTCGTTGTTGTGTCACACCACGCCCACCGGTGTGAATGAGATTTATTGTGACATGCCGGTATTTCACTCCAAAAGCCACAGTTCCATAACACAAGAGCTACTGCAGTGTGGAAGGAACGTTATAAAATGGGACAGTAGTGCTCATAGAATAACAATGAAAATATTCGCCATGTCTGAATGCACCCTAAGGGAACACAATTTGTTGGCTACCAAGCCTAGCCAAAGGCTGTGGATTGCCCTTGCCATAGCTTTTGGCTCCTTGAGTTGTGGCTGTGTGCATGGGAGGTTGAAAACCAGTTTCCACAAAAATGGTTTTCGTAGTCCCTTAGCAGGGAAAGCAGAACAGAAGAAGGAAATCTGATTAAACCATAGTTGACATGCGAACGGCTGTCAGCTTTCAGCTCTTTTGAGCTCCCTTCTGGGGTCACAACTCCATTAATCTAATATTTGAAATGTAATATTGAAAACACTGGGCCGGCTCCTCGGGTGGTATAAATCATCCTAACCCCATTGACTCTTCACACAGCCTGGTGGTTTACACCCACTAAGGATTGGCCCCGGGTTCCCTCTTCCACACAGTATGTTTATACAAAAGACAGCAATGCAGCTAATGAGGTATAATTGCACTGACCCGGAGAATGTAGCTATATTAACTTCCACTGCTTGCAAGTTCTCTTTTGTCATTCTGGCTCCTGTGTCTTCATCCCTGCTTTTTTTTAATTTTACTGTACACCACAATGAAGGCAACACAGGTCATGGCATCAATCTATGCCATCCTGGAGAGGGGGCTCATTGACTGAAGGCAGCTTCCAACCCCATGTAAACGTAGCAAAACGCACTCTCATGCGATGTTCACATGATAATGGTACCTGGCCTTTTTTAAAGATGCAAAGGCCAAGCATGAGATCAGCATCACAAAATGACTGTACAAGTAATAGAGCTATGTTCAAATGGTCTCTCAAAAATCTGCCTCTGGGCATAGAAATTGAGGTGGGGAGGGGACAATTTCACCAAATTTCTAAAGAAGAAAGCAATCCTGTGGCAGTTTCTCATTGGTGAGACTCACCATTGTCAGTGGCAGAAGTGCATCTTCTCCATCCGATTATCCAGGGCCGGCCAGCCCACCGGGCGGAGTGAGACAGTCGCATCAGGCAGCAGATCTGGCCTCACCACACACTGCTGCCACTGCCTGCTCCTCTCTAGCCTCTTTCTACTCTCTGATTGCCTTCAGCGTGGGGGGGGGAGGGGGCAGCTGAAGAACAGGAAGTAAAAGGCAGGGGTGACATTTTCTGTTTTTCCTCAAGTCCATCTATCTATCTAGCTATCTAGCATTGATCAACTATATGACTCGACAAGCTGTCTGTTCACTATGCATTTGGAAACCTCTTAAGTTGTTGTAACCAAATGTTGCATGATCATTCCTGAGATCAAGGCGCTGGGTTTTGTCTGTGCTTGGCTACAGTTGGATGCCATGTTGAATCAAGATGGCAGACTAAACATTTCAGAACTCCACGGATTTTCGCCACTGGTTTCAAATCTGCACTTTTTTGTTTGTTTGTTTCATGGAATATTGGCTTTAAGGATGTTGGTATATTTAAACATAGAACAATCAAGTCAGGGCAGGAAAGAAACTCTCCCTTCCAGGCCTACTATGATCCTGATCAGCCTCGCCACCCCCCTGCCCCGTTGTTACTTGCTTTTTAAAAACAGTGTAAGTTAAATGTGACAATACATTTACAATTGCATTGAGCTTGAATGTTAAGAGAGCTGAAGGTTGAAATCAGCACCTTTAAATTGGCTTGGTTGGGTGTGTGTGTGGAAAGATAACCGTTGAAGATGTTTCAAAATAGGTGTTATATGATCACTGCATCTCAGTCTTTTGTGTTCCTTTTTCTCTTCCAGTGGCTTGATTTGGAAAGATCGCTTTTAGCAGCTTGTGCATGGCTATCGCACCGGAGAATGCTTGCTAACAGCACAATCGATACGCTACAAGCCTGTTTTTGTATAATGCCTTTCATAGAACTGGCAGTCTTTAGAGTGCTTTGCAGAGTTATGGCATGGCGCAAGCCATGATACGGTCCCTGCTACAAATTGCAGAGCACGGTTTATGTGGAGAACAAATGGAAATGTTTAGTTAATGGGTTAAGTGCAGATGGTGGAAGCAACTGAGAGAGCTGCATGGGAAGGAAAGGGGTTTTGGAAAATTGGATAGGGAGCCATTCGGATGGTGGGAGTTGCTGAGAGTAAGGATGGGCAAATCTGCCCGTTTTGGTTGCTTTCCTTTCCCCATTCTTCCCCATTTTAAGTTATCCTATATTTCCACATCTATTTGCATTTTTTTTTAAAGTGCGCATGAAAATTCAGGTCCAATTTTGTGCCAATTTTTTCTCAGTATTGTAAGCAAACTTAACACATTTCTGCAGTACAATTTTTCCTAATATGATGCATTTTTATATTGTTGCATGTCAATCCAGGCTCTAAGTTGTGAGAGACTCCAGGTGAGCCAAGTGCTTACCCAGAGTTCAATTTCCTTGAAATGAAGGTCATTTGAGACTGTGGTGTCTTTAGGATGTATGGTTTTGCTTGCATATACATGTCCTTAGCCTGGGCAAAGGATAGAGGGGCTCACAGCATTAACACCCAGATAGATCTTGCTTCCTCTTCAGGTTTCCAGGGGAGCCTCAAAGTTCAGCAGAGAGCACAACATGTCTCTATGCTTCCAGCTTCTCACATAGAACTCCTTCAACTCGCACACAAAGAAATAATTCTGCCTATTGTGACGGGGGGAGGGGGACCCATTTCTTCTATGGCAACCTCTTTGAACTTGCAAATTGTGGTATTTAACTAGCCAGTCAAAACCATTACCTAGACAAAGGAACTAGTTTGACAGCTTGCTCTTATATATTCAATGTCTCCATCACAGCTTTGGAAAGAGCACAGGACATCCCACCCCAAAACTCATAGTCAGGGGTGTACGAAGGGGGGAGGGGGCGTGTTGCCCCAGGCACCACTGGGGGGGGGTGACAAGATGGCTCGCTCCCCCCCCAACTGTAGAGCAGCTGAAGGCACATGCACAGTTAGTATGGGCACCGCCTGTGTGGCATCCATACGGGCTGCCACTCTCATGCACTGTCCATGAGAGCTTCCATAGGGGCTGCCTCTTGCATGGTGACTGTACGGGCTGCCACATGTGCACAGTCCGTACTGACATTGTGCGTGTGCTGCCAGGCAATTCGCCCCACCCCTCGGTGTCCCACCCCAGGTGCCGGAGAGGGTTCCTCCGCCACTGCTCATAGCATTATGTTATTTTCACAGTTATATGCGCTCCAGCCTAGTATATACAATTTTGAACACATTACCTGGCTGGAGAAATGCATTGCAAAATGTGGAGAATTTCACAGGATGGCTTTCTTCGGTTTTCAAACAGCCAGGCAAAGTGTGAATTAGTTCTCCTCTAAATGCAAACTGAATCAAGTTTCTCCCACATACTTAATTGAGAGCAATGGGGTACTTGCGCTCATGTCCTCACAGCCTTCCCATGACTATTGGTCTGACACTGTGGGAGCAGAATGATGCGCTGGGTCTGCTTTTGGCCTGACCCAGCAGGATTCTTCTTACATTTTTGCTCCTTGATCGTTTGGCATTGTCAATGAGTCAGATGCCTAAGACTGATTGCTTTGTGTAATGCAGAATCTGTTGTGGTTCTTGCCAACTGGCAGAATTTTGCTTTCAAATGATAATAGTCTACGTCACCAGGTATAACCCTGCATCTTCAGGCTTGGTACACATGGTGTACGTGTGCCTCTTGAGACATGCCTACAGTCTGGTTAGTCACAGCCTTATGTGGCGCTGGGATAACCCTGTGCTCTTCTGAGGTGCTACAGGTGGGGAGTGTGGATCAGGATGAGTATTAACGCATTAATCACTTAATATAACATATCAGAAAAGCCTTGATGAAATTGAAGATTGTAGGTGCCAGCAAAATAGGTTTGGATGACTCACCACATTGTTTTCTCAGAAAAGTGCTCTGACCCCCTCGCAGTCTGACAGTGTGCAGGAAATATCCAGCCCCCCCATATTTTCTAGCAAGCACCCCTTTCCCCGCCAGAGTGAATAAGTTATTTATTATATTTATGACACACCTTTCATCTAAGGATCTCAAGGGTCTCATTAACGTTTCTCCCCTCCCCATTTTATCCTCACAAAAACCCTGTGAGGTAAGTTAGACTGAGAGGCAGTGACTGGCACAAGGTCACCCAGTGAACTTCATGGCTGAGTAGGGATTTGAACCCTGATCTCCCAGTTCCTAATCTGATGCTCTAACAACTACAGTTGATAGCATGCATGTTGGGTCTGACAGCAGTGTGTGGTCAGCAGGCCTCAATAATACATGCATGTTGCTGGACTTCATAGTACAGGCAAGGGATTGCAGATTTGATTTGTCACTCCCCTGTTCAATAATTGTGTGCCTACACCTACAAAGTTAGCACGATGGCAGGGAGCAGACTGGCCTAGCTGAAGCAGGTCAACCACCATGCAGTGAGCTTTCAGGCCACATGGTACCACCCTCAAAGACAATCCTTTCCAAGACAGTATGCTTTCTCTTCCTGTTTCAGCATCATTGTGCCATTTACAGTTAGATGGCAGACAGATATTCACCAGGACTGCAGGTGGTTGTTGTTGTTTACATCATGCGGCAGCAGTTCTGGAAGGGAGGCATTTCAACCTGTCAAATTTCTGCCCGTTGTGGGGCCTTTGAACATCGAGAGACTCCTACCAGAAAGACATTATCAATCCTAATACAACTAGTTTATACACACAAACCAAGTGATATGACATGCTGGTGTGACTGAATTTTGAGTAGCCTCAATATGATGAAGGTTTGGCAACTCCACACATTAGGTAAACGTAAAGGGACCCCTGACCATTAGGTCCAGTCGTGAGTGACCGACTCTGGGGTTGTGGCGCTCATCTCGCTTTATTGGCCGAGGGAGCCGGCATACAGCTTCTGAGTCATGTGGCCAGCATGACTAAGCTGCTTCTGGTAAACTAGAGCAGTGCACGGAAACGCCGTTTACCTTCCCGCCGGATCTACATGCACTTTGACGTGCTTTCGAACTGCTAGGTTGGCAGGAGCAGGGACCGAGCAACGGAAGCTCACACTGTTGTGGGGATTCGAACCGCTGACCTTCTGATCAGCAAGTCCTAGGCTCTGTGGTTTAACCGACAGTGCCACCCTAAGCAGCATCAAACCTGGGCTTGCCTCTGCACTGACATCCAAGTGTGAGCTGCAGACATCCCTCTTAGCTCTTTGGCATCTCCAAATGTGCACGTGGTATATTTAGCTGTACGCTCAAGATTTTAAAGTGTACACCTCCAGAAAATGTGATGTGTAGATTTGACCAAAGTGGTTTTCAGATAGCTGCAGGAAAGCACTCCTGGTGGTATACTTTTTAAGAGATGCCCAAACTTGACAAATGCAAAGAAATCAGTGAAGTGCCTGCTTGATCATTTTTGAGTAGCATTTCTGGCCTTGTTGAGTCACGTTGCTTCTGATGTAATAATCACCTTCTCCCCAGTAACCAGTACCTTGGAGAGGCAAAGTGGCAATTTCATGCTTTTTAAACAAAGTGGTCACCTATTAAAGAGAGAAAAGCAGCATGATTTTCTCCCTCTTTCAGAAAGAGAGAGAAACAGCCCCTACTTTCAGCTACTGTGATCTTTCTAGTTTATTGCCTGAGTAACTAATTTACCCAACCCCCAACTTTCTGAGTTCAGGCCACACCTAGAGTCATTCCCCTCCCAGTAAGTCAACTTTGATAATACAGCTTTTCAGAGAGAATCTAAGCCATCCTCTTACTTATTTTTTTAAAAGAGGGGATTCAGAAATGGTTGTAAACAGCCTTGGATACCCGATGACCTTTGCATGCACACCAATTCCAACAAATCATGCAGGGTCACTGTACCAAGCAGATAACATCTGCTCTTGATATCATTCTTGCCTTTTGGTCTATTTGTGACACTGTAAACAAGTGCAACCTGTAATACCAGGTGCTGGTGGTGGTACCACAAGTTAGGATAACATAGTGTTTGAGTGTGCCAACCAAAGTCCACAGTATTATTAATCCAGAGTTACTGGGCTAGTTTCTCTGGTGTGGCAGAACCAGTTTTGTTAGGGGAAAATAAGACTGCAGGATGCATGTGGCAACGGGTGTGTGTGTGTCTGTATAAGGATCAACTTTGCATTTTTTACTCCACCCACTTTTGCCCCTGGCCCACCCACTCATTGGCAGAGTAGCTAAATTGCAGCTAGGAAGCCAAATTGTGTACAATACTCTCTAAATTAAAGCAATGTCCAAACACTTGTTAAAATATTCAAAGAGCTTTTATTTGCAGAACATATAGCTAAAGAATAATATATGCAAAGTATTTACAGTCACATGCTTATCCAAGCATGGGCTTATTTTTTCTTAGTTGCAGATTACAGCTTCATTCTTAAACGTTCAAACAATCTGTGTCTTTCTCTCTTTCCAGTACTGTACTTGCACTCAGCCTTCTTGGGTACCTTATCCAGATAGGCTATGCAATTCTTTCTGAGAGGTTTCCACATTCTCCTTTCAGCAGACTTCTCCTTACTGCTTCTTTGGGAGAAGATCAACTTCTGTACTTCTCTCTGTCACATATATTCGCACAAAAACATTATCACTTGTCTCCTCTATTGCATCTAACACGGTCTCATCTTCAGTGTTTGTGGAGATGCAACCATTACAGTCAAGTCACTCACACAAAAAACTAAATGGAGAATGAAATGAGATACCTCCCATGTGCCCAGAGTTAACCAATCACACAAGAGCTAATGGGGAACATTCCAGAATTAAACATACAGTAATGCTATTGCCCATTTCAGTAAATTAAATCACTATACAGTGGTACCTCTGGTTAAGTACTTAATTCATTCTGGAGGTCTGTTCTTAACCTGAAACTGTTCTTAACCTGAAGCACCACTTTAGCTAATGGGGCTTCCCGTTGCCGCCGCACCGCTGGAGCACGATTTCTGTTCTCATCCTGAAGCAAAGTTCTTAACCTGAGGTACTATTGCTGGGCTAGCAGAGTCTGTAACCTGAAGCGTATGTAACCTGAAGCGTATGTAACCCGAGGTAGCACTGTACTCAACAACCCATGGCATGTGGGCCTTGGGAGATAGCCATGAACTGAATGCAAATGTGTCCTATGGTCAATTCCAAACATGAATTGGGGCAGTACCAAAAGTTCAGCATCTGACACCCCCTTCTCTTCCCCGTCCCCATATTTTGGGGTTCAAAGTCTAACGTGCATTTGCCTTAATGTAAATGAAGCCATTGCAAGCACTATGTGCAAAACGTTATGTGGCTTTTGAGTACCACGAGGCATTGTTGGCCTTGGTGTTTCGTGTGTTTATGTGCCTGTAATGGGGTTCCTGCAAAACTGAGGTTCATAAATCTAACCATATCCAGAGCTATATTTCATTGCCGGGTGGGGAGAGGACCTTTCCACATTTTTGTTGCATTGTGATTGCAATTCCCTTAAAGGAATGTAAGCGTCTGACTGCTTCCTTTTCTATAAAGAACGATATTTAAAAGTAGCTTAGGGACTCTCTTGGCTTCTCTTGAGGCAGGGACTACTGTACAGGATTTGCTTTGTAGGAAAATACTCCAGCGCTGAAGTCTAAACCGCTCCGTGGTGTTAGCTCTTTAATAAAACCAAATCTTAAGTTAGCAGTGAAAGCCACAAGTTGCAGGCTCTTATGGACTGTGGGATCTACTTTGTGGATTTGCATAATATCAAAAAGAACTGGGATATAGGAATGTGTGTTAGTGCTTTTGTTTTCTGATCGAGGTAAGAGCTCTGCGGTACGTTAGGGTCTTAGCTTCTGCAGCATAGAATATTACACAGAGATGTGCAAAGCCCGCAGGAGGAACCCTGAATACCAACTCAACTTTCTGCGTCAGAGCAGCAAGTGTACCACACACTGGGTCCCCACCCACACCTCCAAAATGTGCTTGCTCATGGTGTGACTCACACTTCATGCCACCACAGAGAACATATTCACATCCTACCTTTAAAGTACTATGACGCCACTTTAAGCAGCAATGATTTCTAGCAAAATAATAATAATATTGGGAACTGTGGTTTGTTAAGTGTGCTGGGAAATGTTAGGAGACCCTTTCCCAGAGCTACAATTCCCAGAGTTTCCTATGAAGAGGGATTGACTGTTAAGCCACTGAGGTTTGTAGCTCTGGCAGGGGAATCGGGAGATCCCAACACCTTTCAGCACTCTTAATGAACTACACTGCACATAATTCTTTTGGGGAAGCCATGACTGTTTAAAGTGGCATGAGACCGCTTGACATTTATGGTGTGAATGTGGCCAGCAACAAATAGATATGTCTGGAGGAGTCACTGCATACTGAGCACCACACACAGAACTTGTATATTGCCACAGCTGCAATGTTTTTCAATCAATCAATCAGTTTAGATCACATTCACCTGGAAACCTGCTAGTTAAATGGGACCAAAACAAAAGCAACAAGCCCTTAACAGGTGGTCTGAGGATTACACAATGTCTTCAATCCCCACCCCACTACCAGTGGAATCCTCCGGCTTGCAGTTTCTGAAGTGGACCATGGATCACATCCAGGACATGATCTTTCAAGAAGGGATCAGGTGAGTCTTTGTGGAGTCTGTGTTTGGTGGATTCCTGCTCCATCCCTGCTACTGACCCAGAAGTTGATACTGAGAGCCTGGCTCTTAAGTGTCCTGTGGATGCATCCCTTTGCCCATTTTGACTCTGTGTATCAGAGAGATAGTGTGCGAGTGAGAGAGATTCTGGCCATTTTCTTTGGCTCCTCGATTATTATGGAGAGAAAATAAACTGGAGAAATTATGATCAATGGGGTTTACAGCATGGCTCTGTAGATAAGCCAGGATTGATGGCTGCAGACTCAAGCCTCTTGCTTCTGACTGTTCCCTTTGACAACACCAGGACGGAAAGCGATTTTGGAATTACATGTCAGCCACCTCCTCTTTAGTATAAATCTCCTTTGGCTGCAAAGAGATGCTCGCATTGCTGCAGCTAGGAATACGTTAAGAACCACCTTGCTGGATCAGGTAAAAGGCCCATTAAATCCTCTCCTCTTTTCTGCCATGATCAGTTGGTTGCTCCTCTGGGCACCCAGAAGGAAGAGGTTGTGGGTTTCAGCTTTTTACTCTCAGTTTCTGTCTTCAGAGGTTACTCTGGCTCCATATATAGAGGTTCTAATTAATTTTTAAAAGGCAACCACTTTCTCCTTTTCTCATCTTCTGCCATAGACTGTCTCCCCCTATCTTGGTGCTTGAATAAGGTGGGGTGCTCCCTGGTCCCCCTATTCAAGTGAACCAAAAAGTTGGCTTGAAAATAGGAGTGGGCAAATTCGTGGAAAATGAGGATATCAATGGGTACAAGCCAAAATGGCTGTGTCCTATCTTCATAGTCAGAGGCAATAATACTTCTGAAAACCAGTTCTTGGGACCTTCAGAGAGTAGAGTGCTCTTGTGCTAGTGTCCTGCTTGCTGGTTTGCCACAGGTATCTGGGTGGTCAATATGAGAACAGGATACGGGACTAGATAGGCCACTAGCAGGCCATTGATTAGGTTCTTCTGTGTCCAGAATCTCTTGTAAATTTGTTTTGTTGGTTTCTCCTCCCCCCTAGCTCTTCTCATTTCAAAAGATCTGAGGTTAGCACAGACTCGAGCTTTGATGCTCCTGACCACACCATTTAGTGGTGGTGATTGAATGCAGAGTTAATTAGACAGTGATTGTGTGCTAATGAAATCGCCATTGATTGGCGGAAGAGGAGCAATAGAACGGAACTGAAAGAAAGATAAACCCTTTGGCTAAAGTTGAGAAAGGAGATTACAGAGAGTGTGTGTTTGGAATCTCCCACTTTGTGCAATATTAAACAGGTAATGAAAATGCTCTGAACTGCCTCAAATAACCCCTCTCCAAAAGTTTTTTTTGGGGGGAATTAGAGGAGTGTGCCTGTCTGGGTGCAATCCTGGAAAATTGGGTGTGTGTGACAGAGTCTCTTCTAATGCTTAGGATCATAAGATGCTGCCTTACACTGAATCAGTCCCTTGGTCCATCAAGCTTGGTATTCTGTACAGTGACTGGCAGCTGATTTCAGATGGTAACACCTGGAGAATGTGAAAGATCAAACCTGGGACCTTCCGCATGCAAAGCAGATGCTCTACTCTTAACCTACAGCATTTAATTGTGTTAAATCCACTAAATAATTTTGGATTTAAGTAAGGGACATGTGCAGCTCTTGTGTAGCTTTGGCATAGCCACGACATAACATTTTGAAAAGTCACCCTTCAAATGTCATGGAATTGCCTTCCTTCTCTCTTCTCCAGTAACAAAGGCATGCAAGGTTTGGCAGGGGTGTGGGGAAGTGGAGGTTGTTGGGTGTTTGCTGAGGAAAGCAAGTAATCTTTCCTTGCTCCATCTCCGTCCCCACGTACTTAACTGTGTCATGGGAGTCTATTGGTTAGCACCCGTGGTATCACTGTCTTCTCCCCACTCTCAGTGACTGCACCATCTTGAATCTTTCCTTTGCTAGTTGGGTGGAGATGGATTTGGAGTGTGTATTTTGAAGTGAGTTGCTACAATTCTTCTCTTAGGAGCTCACTGTAGTTGACAGAGGCTCTGGTCTATCATCTGTTTCCAGTTACTTTTGAGTGCAGGTCATCTCTGGTGGGTTGAGGGAACTCAGATTCTGACTCCTGCAAGCCTCCAGGAGTGAGGGAGCAGCCTCGGAGGCTTGTAACTGTTCCGTTGCGTCTTCCCTGTAAGTAAGACTCAAGCTTTGGCAGATCAAAGCTGTCCCTCCGCTGAAGCTGGAGGGCAGGTGTGCTGGGCCAATGGACAGATATATTGACCTGTTATTATTTAAAGTTGTTTAACTAGGTTGAGATAAGCGAAAGCTTTCAGCCCCTGAACTATCACACAAATCACAATTAAGGTGGCACATGCGTTTGGAAGACGGGAAATCAATAGCACCAACTGGGTTTTTTTTTAGTCCCTATTTGGACTTCAGAAGAGAAGTAAATTTTCAAGCCACTGTGCCTGGAGGAAGCTCTCCTAACAGCATTTCAGGAGGCCCCACATTGATGCCGCTGATTTCCCCCCACCTCTTTCTGCATTGGGTTTTATCAGATGTGTGGACTGGGTGGCCATGGTGCTGTTTGCAAGCAGAGTGTCTGAAATTTTCTTGCTTCTGGGCATAAATGCTGGGACTCACTTGACTCACAGATGAAACTCTGGCATACTAGTAACACTCAAATGAACATTGCCTATGTGCATCCCCCACATTGTAACCAAGCATGACTAAAGGAGGAACATGGAAAGCTGCCTGGTACTTAACCAGACCATTTATCCATCCAGTTGAGTATTGTCTGCATCAGTCTTTCTCAACCTTGGGTTACCAGATGTTCTTGAACTACCACTGGCCATGCTGGCTAGGAATGATGGGAGCTGTAGTCCAAATGCATCTAGGAACCCAAGGTTGAGAATTCTGGTCTACACTGACTGCCAGGGTTTCAGGCAGGGGGTCTGTCCCACCCCTACCTGGTCATGTCAGTGATTGAACCTGGGACCCTTTCCATGCAAAGAAGATGCACTACCACGGAGACTTTCCTCACATGTTGATTGATTTACTCACTTCCTGGTTTTGAAAACCAGCAGGGGTTGGGCTCCTTCAGTTTAAGAGAATACTTGGCATCATAAGAATTTAGATGTTAAGGGGGGGGGAAGGTTTCCTGTCCCCTTCACCTCCAACCTAGGCTGCCCATGTGTCCTAATTAACAAAGGAGAGTCCTCTACTTTGAAGGGCTTTTGGAGTACAGTTATCTATTTGAAGGCATTCTCTATTGGTTGCCAAGCTTGCTTAGAGATAATGAGCCATAAACAGGGAAAATTTAAATGTTAGTTATTATTTCTAAATGTATGCCTACACATACAAAGTACCACGTGCAAATGTTATGCAAATCCATGTCCTCTTTTTTTAAGTGATGCAAATCCTCTTTTTAAGCCATGTATAACTGGCCAGCCTACTCCACACACACCTTGTTCCACCTTGTTCAGGATGCTACCTTTCACCCACAGCAGAGAGTTTTTGGGGGGCGCATATGTGAAGGAGGGAAAGCAAACTTTCCTTTTGTTCATTTGTTTTAGGATCCAAGCCACACTCTGGGTTTGTCCTTTCTTTTCTAGTTCAAAACAAGTTTTGCCATTCAAGATAGGCAGGACACAGCCTCCAAACATTATAATATGTGCATTTAAGTTCATTCTTAGTAGGCATGAGATGTACTCCTCTCCCCAAGATCTAAGGAATGCTGTCTTTGATTGGGAGCCAAAACTTGACAAATGGAAATGCCAGCAGCTTCACACTTCTTACTGAAGAGATGTTGCCAAAGTCTCCCAAGTGAGATATTCCAAGGGAAGTCACCGATCAGTGATCGGATGAGCAACATTTCTCCAAAGTGTGCATCCCACATAGACCTGCTTTTTACATGTAAATGTATTTCTTAATTTAATGTTTTGGCTATCGCCAACAACCCGGCCACAGTGTCCTTTGCTTCACAGTTGTTGCATGTACACTTCTTTTTTAAGTGAATTGTTTTCCATGTAAATGTTTCCTTAGAGCTTTACCACAGAAGTTATGTTTGAGTTTTTAAGACTTTGGTCTCAACTTCAGACCTGGGTAGGGGTGCCAATCTGAAAATAAAAAAAAAATAAAAAAAATGGAGGGGCCAAAGTAAGTCCCGCCCCACATAATTGATCACATGATGCAGTGTGTGCACACCATTTGAATGGCAATGAGTATCAACATTTTTTGAGCGACAGTCCCTTCAATTTTTTTTATTGAGGGGGGTAAAGGGACCTCAGCCCTTAGAGTTGGCACCTATGGACCTGGCGGTCAAAGGTGGCCCTCCTGACCTTTAAGTCTGGCCCCTGGGACTCCCCATAGGCCACAGCCACAATGCTTTCCTCCAATCCAAATCCCTCATAAGCCGTAATGTATCACTGTATGTAGTAAATGACCTTACTGTATATAGGTAGCATTTATGTATGTTACCCTACCCACTTTTTCCTCTGGCCCTGCCCACCATTGCCATGTGGCCCTCAAAAAGTTGCCTGGAAGGGAATGCAGCCCCTAAGCTGAAAAAGATTCTCCACCAGCGCCTCATGTACAAACTTAGTCTGAGCATCACCTTGTAGCATTGCACAGTTGTGTCTCCTCCCCCCCTCCCGCCACCAGGGTTGTGCTTCACAAGTATTCTTTTATTTGTTACAACATATTATTACATTTTTAAAAAGTGTTTTGCATTACACCAAACAAAACACATGTTTCCTTGAAGATGGGGCTCAAGGAAAATCTGGCCACCATTGCCAGGTTCAAGCAACATTCAGCGGTCAAGGGAGGGACTCTTGGCCCTGGTGGCTGATGGGCCATGTGTAGAAAGTTATTAGGCACAGCAACTGCTTATTGCCTGCAGCAAAGTAGGGGCTGTGCTAGGAACCTCACAGGTAAATGGCAGCGAATTACTCCTGGGCCCCCTCATTTCCCTTGTGATTCCCATGTCACCCTCTGATTAATGGCCTGAGCCCTTGCAATACAATAGTGAAAATGTCACAGTCCATCTGCTCGATTGCCATGGCCAGGCTGCTCAGGAGGAGAACAGGTTCTTCCCTGCAGCTCAGAAAGTCACTACCATGAAATTGGGAAAGGGGAGGGGGAAGATGGGGACCAGAACTTGTGGTGGATGCCGAGCTGAGCTGAGATTTCTCAGAAGGTGTGTTGCTGGGTTACTTTTCTCCTGGAGAAAGTTTCCGAATTACCCCCATCCTCTCAGCTCTTGAGAAAAAAGGCCACTTTGGATAATATCCTCCAAATATGATCCACTGTATTCTTCACCAAATAATTACCTGGGACAACACTTCCTGCACATCATTGTGATGGTTGCAAGATGAGGGCTACGTTGCACACCAATTTATGGAAAAAATGAATGAGGCTGCTTGTCGTGAGTCTAGCAGTGTATTCCTTTTATTATTATTATTACTGTAAAGGCTATCCTATTCATCACATCAGCTCTCAGTCTAAAATTTGGCAGGATTTATTCAGAAGAGGTAGCTCTGCCAGTAAAACTCACCCAGTCCTGCCCCAACACCGAGGAGAGGGGAGTTATAGAAGTTTCCTTTTAAAAATCTAACTCTTAATGTTGACCAACACAAAAGCCTCTGGGCCTCTAATTTTGCAGGCTTTACCCACTCTGGAGGAGCTGTTGTGCCTGCAAGTTTTATCTACTTCTATCAAAAATAAAGTGATTGCAATATGGTGCTATACCAGCTGCACTGGCTCCCGGTGGGGTACAGGATCAGGTTTAAGGTGCTGGTTTTAACCTTTAAAGCCTTATACGGCCTAGGACCCTTGTACCTATGGGACCTCCTCTCCTGGTATGTCCCACAGAGGAACTTACGGTCTTCAAACAAAAACATCCTGAAGGTCCCAGGCCACAGGGAGGTTGGGCTGGCCTCAACCAGAGCTGGGGCTTTTTTTGCCTCCAATCTGGTGGAACTCTGTCACAAGAGACTAGGGCCCTGCGGGACTTGACATCTTTCTGCAAGGCCTACAAGAAAGAGCTGTTCCACCAGGCCTTTGGTCAGGGCACAGCCTGACTGCCTCCTTTGGCAATCTTCACAGACCTTTAGCCTAATGGTTGCCATCAATTTGATTTGAATTAATTTTATAATGAAATGATTTCAGAATGTTGTACTATTTTATTGTTGTTAGCCGCCCTGAGCCCGGCTTCAGCTGGGGAGGGCGGGACATAAATAAAATTATTATTATTATTATTATTATTATTATTATTATTATTATTATTATTATTATTCTACTTAGATATATATTTCCCCAAGCTGAATCAGGTGACCTATGAATGTGCCTTAAACCATGGCAGGGTGTTTTCCAAAATGCGAAGTCATGCTCCAATGCAAATCTTGTGGTCAGTGCATACTGACATGTGCGCACACAAGCACACAGGCTATTGATATCCATTGCCCCATTTTCTTCTTATTTCTCATTGTGCCCCCATCCTTTCTCCATTTAGAATGGCTTTTTAAAAATACAGAGAAGCTGTGGGTGCCTAGATATTAAAAAGTCCTAATTATATATGTACACTAGGAAGCAAGATTCAGTGAGTTACTGTGCCTCTGTGCCTCACTTCCAAAGGCCAGGACACACTCAGCTTACCAGCCTTTGTGCCATCTGTAGGAAGTACCCCGAGACAGAAGGGAAGGTTGTCTTACAGCCCTGGCTCCTGCTTAGAATCTCCTTTCCCTTCTGCACAATTCAAATCAAGGGTAAGACCAAATACCGTAATTGTAGCTGGTTTCGTAACAGCCCCCAAATACATCCTAATGGCCAAATTAGATAAGGCTAGTAGAAAGGAGTTAAGCACATGTTCCTCTTTGATCTCCTTTAATTTTCTCCCTGCCCCCAGCAGCTTGATTTCCCCCTCTGCCTTTGATACTTCTTATTAGAGACAGAAACATCTTTAATGGTTTTACATTTCTGGAAGCATTTCTGGTGTTTTTGTTTGTTTTTTTACAGAGGTTCCTTTTTTAAAAAAAAAATGATAATAACATGTTGGACACAATACCTTTTCTTTATCAGCTCTGTTTAACTGGTGTATTTGTAGACTAGCTACACACAGCTTTCCCATGCCGGAGGAGAGATAAAAGGAAAGAGTTCATTACGCTGAAGCATTTTCATAAAAGTGGCATCAGCTGAGTCTAAATCACACTGGGTTTGGATTGGCAGAAGCGATGGAAGCCTATGATGGTGAGGATGGTTGTGTTTGGTAGAACGTATTGATGGATGTGTGAGTGGAGATGAATGGGAAAAGATGGAGAGCTTCTGTATGCGCACATGTGTGGCTTGTTGGTGTGCTGAGTGATAGGGAAATAGTGTTTTGTCGGTGATGAATGATGAGAAGAGTGAAATAAGGCTGTGGAAAATGGGATGATGAGCCATTCCTCTAGGGGTGAAGAGAGATGGGGAGAAAATTGTGTGTTTTCTGGGGTAAACAGGTCAATGGATATACCTACAAAGGCATTTAGAGGGCAGTTGATCAGAGAGGAGGGTTCCCAGAATATGGGGATCCTAAATAAGTTTATTATACCACATATGCTCTTATTTTCTGGCCGATGTGCACTTCCTTACCCTCCTTTTTCTTGTGTGGAAATGTTCAGTTCTTGTTACTGTAGCAGAGACCACATGTGGTTTAAGGCTGCAGCTGCCACCATGTGGTGTACTGGGACCTTGGAGACCAGGGTTCAAATCCCCATTCGGCTTACTGGGTGACCTTGGGCCAGTCACTGCCTGTCAGCATAAACCTACCTGGCAGGATTGTTTTGAGGATTAAACGAGGAGGGGGAAGAACCATGTATGCCACCTTGAGCTCTTTGGGGGGGGGAATGGTCTATAAAGGCAATAAATAAATACTACAAATAATAATTAAGAAAAGAGCAGAAGTGGGGACATGTACCAAGAGCCCCTAAAGGGACAAATGGAGGCAGGAGGATTTCTGGGCAGGAATTGTCCATCACTTAAGAGGACTGCCTAGGTAAAGCAAAACTGACAGATTTCTGGGCTTCATTCTCCCCACCCAGGACTTCAAAGGCAAGGGCTCTGTTCCCAAGGTTCTCCCCACCCTTTTCATTATGCCTTTCCCAACCTGGCCCTGTCCATATATTTATGTTAAATAAATGAAAATAAAATAATAATGGTGATACCCAACCAGGTCGTACTCAGAGTAGGACCCCTAAAAAAAATAAAAATCAATGGACTTCAGTTACTCAAGTCACACTACTGGGTGTGATGAATGTTGAGTATCGCCTTATGTATTTTGGGGTGTGTGCAAGTATGGAATAAAATATAGCCTTGTATAAAATTTCCCCAAAGGTACAAATTTCGTCAAACTTTATTGATACACTGCACAATCACAACCATCTCTTATTCTTCCTGAATTAGAAAAGGTTACAACTACAATGTAACATGCACAAAATTCAGGTAGTATATTCACCCTTTTTAATACGATTATTGACAGGAAAAAGAGACTTGATCTTGTTTGCTCAAGAGATCAAAAAAATAAATTTTAAAAGTTTTTTCTAGAGGGCGGACAGAATAAAATAAAATTAAATTAATAAAAGCCTTTGAAAACTTCCATTTGATTTTTCTCTTTTTTCTCATTAAAGCATTTTAACACTGATAATTGATTTACTACTTTGCTTATTTTTTTAGTTTTCTTTTTTTTAAAGGATAAAATTGTGTGAAAACATTGTTCACGCCCATAGCTTTGACACAGCTGGAAGAATTGCACCATTGATAAGTCACAGAAGAACGTGTAAGTCTAGCAAAGATAAGGACTCTGAAATCTGACAGGTTAACGGTTTCATACACCCAACATGTTTTCCTCACAATTGCACTTATACATTGCACAAGTAACTTGAATGATTCCCCCCCCCCTTAAAAATAAAAATCTCCCCAGTAGCTGCAAACAGAAGCATTTATTCAATTCTGGGTCTTATTTTTGTTTGCTTAACTTAGAAGAGTGAGTGGTGTGGCTTCATCGGGGCTAAGGGAGAGTCTCCATCATGAAACTGTCTGTGGTGGGGAGCCATAGTCGATATCCTTGATGTAATGCAAAGGACCAGGCGTCAACATTGTTTGCTTTTGAGACAGGTCTGTTTAATTTTCCCTTTAGTTGTCTTGGCCTTAAATCTAGCAGGTTGGGTTTTGTTTTGTTTTGTTTTGATCTGACTCACTTGTTTTGCGCAGTCATCTTTCCTAGGCATGGGAGCTCCTGAGCGCATGTAGGGCTTCCCCATTCATTTCACTGGAGGGAGCAGACCCAAAAGAATATTTCAGTGCACAGAATAAACCCTTATGAACTGAAAGGGGAACACCATATGTGCAGGAAAGCTCTGTGCATCTATGATTGCACAGGGATCTACAGTCAGGATGAATGCAGATTTACGAAATATGCAAGTTTTAGGGAATATGACCAAGCCTTTATCCGGAAGCGTTGGCTACTTATATTCCAATCCGGTTTGCATGCAACAGCTCTGAGGATGTTCACAGAGCTCCACATTAGCTTTCATGGAGCCTCACATGCACACAGAAACCTCCATGAAGCTTTGGGTTGCAGCCTTAATGGATAATATACATAGATCAAATGTATTCTTCTATGCTTCTAAAACTGCAAAGAGCGTTTGTCCTTGAATGAATGTAGAGCGGACTTTGGCATTTATTTGTTTTTAAAAGGCTTGTTCTCCGAAACCATTAGGTATAATGTTTGCCATTTATAAAGGTTATTTGGAACTCCCCCTTTTGTTTGTGTTTGTGTGCATGGAGGGGAATTTGTACATAATTTTTCCTTTTAGTTCCCCAAATCTAGAAACACACAAATGGCTTAAACTTTTGCTGTTGGTGGTGGTAAAGCATATAGATCAGAAGCTGTCTCGGTGTGAAGTCTTTGGCTTTACCTTTCTCCAAGCCTCTCCATGGTGAGAGGCAAAGACTGTCGTTTCGGCAGTAAGGAACTGTTCTTGCACAGGACTGTTGCACCCCTTTCCTTGGCGCAGCAAGGAGCGTGTTCAAATCTGCATCCACAGCTTTCTGAAATTGCTGCTCATGGATGCTCAAAAGATGCATTTGAGAAGATTCTTCTTCAGGAGGAGGATTGACCACTGCATCATCTTGATCAGGAACTCTAGCCTTCAGGCATATGTGTAGAATGCAGTCTTCTGCTCACATTGCCAGTTTTCATGAGGATTTTAAGAAAGACACCACAATTTTGCTGTACCAAACTTCCTCTATTATTATTATTTTGTTGTTGTTGTTGTTGTTGTTGCATTCCTTGTTAATAAGCACCAGGAAACCATTCCTTATTATTTTTATTGGCAGCAAAGAAAGGAAGTTGGCTGTTTTTGACCTACAATTTCTTGTCTCTCCGTGTGTGTGTTTAAAAAATGTTGAGGTGTTAGTATTATTCGGTTGAAAATAATCTAAGTTGCATACATATTATTAAAATCATAGAACCATAGAACTGTAGAGTTGGAAAAGACCCCAAGGGCAATCTAGTCCAACCACCTGCAATGCAGGAATCACAGCTAAATAATCCTTAACAGATAGCCAGCCAACCTCTGTTGAAAAACATCAAGTGAAGGAAAGCTCACCCCTTTCCAAGCTATTCTGTTCCACTGCCAAATAGGTCTTACCACAAGAAAGTTCCTCCTAATGCTTAGTCAGAATCTCCTTTCTTGTAATTTATATCTGCTGATTTGGGCCCTTCCCTCTGGAACATCAGAAAACAGGCTTGTTCCATGCAACAGCCCTTCAGATACTTGAAGATGGCTATTATTATTCCCCCCCCACACACACACATACAAAATGCCTTGTGGCACATTGACATTAAGCTTGATTCTAACACAGGTGTCTCTTGGAGATTTATATAGTATGAGTAGATCCACACCAGCCATTGAAAGAACATTCAATACACATGACTTCCTCCAAAGAATCACAGTAACTGAAGTTTCCCCTCGCAGAGCTATAATTTGCAGTTCCCACAGTCCCCAGGATTCTTTGGGGGAAAGGTGTATGCTTAAAATGTGTGTTAGATGTGCTTTCAATGAACAGTGTGGCTCTGCCCTATATTTCTGCTTTCTTGGGGAGGATAATTTTTGGAAGATGCCAAAGCATCTTCCTGAAGCAATTTGGCATGCTCTTCATACATAAGTGAGGTTCACACTGCCCTTCAACTTCTCACATGCTATCTGCATTATCAGTTTGGACAAGGATAAATGATTTGTATTGCAAACAAACATTCTGGCCAATGCAGCCTTTGCATTCCCATTACGAATAGTGGCAATCAACTAACCTGTCCTGTCAGTGAAAGGATTTCCACTTGTGCAGTGGGACTTTTGCCCCTCTCCTCCTCCCATGCACATCCCACAGGCTCCCCAAACCTGCTCTGGAAGTATGGGAGGACCCTTTGAACAGATTTTAAGAGTATGTGGGGGGAGGGGGAAGGGATCCTTGTGTTGATAGGATGTGCTGCACAGTTCAGTGGCAGATCCTATGCAAAGTAGTTCTAGGCTCTCTCTCACACACATCTCTGGTTTGGGTCAGAAAAGGCTACATTTGCACCATGTATTTAAAGCACTATGATGCAACTTTAAACAGTCATGGCTTCCCACAAAGAATTCTGGGAGCTTTGATTTTTTGAGATTGCTGAGAGTTTTTAGGAGAGACCCCTTAACACCCCCCAAAAAGAAAACTACAATTCCCCAAGTTCCTGTGATGAGGGATTGGTTGTTAAACCACTCTGGGAAGGGAACAAGGGGGTCTCCTGTCACCTCACAGAACCCTTACAAACTAGCGCTCCCAGATATTACGACCATTTAAAGTGGTATCATAGTGCTTCAAGCAGTGAAGGCTGCCAAAGACTCCTGTCTGAAACTTTGGAGAACCACTGTGAAGGCAATACAAAACCTTTTTCTTGGTATAAGGCACCTTCCAATGTTTCACGGCAGAAGGGCCTCATTAAGCCTCAGACGTGAAGCCTCCTCCAACAAATGGAAGTTACTAGGATTCGTGCCGTTCACAGCTAACTTATCCTATTGATTTCAATGAGACTTAAGTGACTATGATTAGGATCAATGACTGCAATCCTGGGTCCAGCTACTCATACAAAGTCTCACTGAAGTGAATGGGCACAGGCAACTGCACTTGGGTTCATTCACAACCAAAGGACACGACTTACCAAGTGCTGGTGCTGCACAATCTCCATTCATTTCAGTGAAGCCAGACTGGAAGCTTCCTGCAAGGCCTCGCTGGTATGAATGGAGGCCCATGTTTGCTGCGCCACTCCCAGTCACAGCTAAGCTTTGTATTATTATTATTATTTATTAAATTTGTATACCACCCTTAATCTGCAGATCTCAGGGTACCAGAGGGCCAGTGCTTGGAGCTGTCCAGCCCTCAAAACACACCTCTTAAAGAACTTTGTTCTGAATGCATCTAGATAATATTTGCAAACACCATGCATCAGGCACTTAATTTTAACGGCTATCAGGCAAATTTAGTACATGGTGAACCACCAGTTCTTCAGTGCACATGGTTCTGGAAGGAATTATCCACTTTCCTTACAGAAAACTTCCAACAGAACTTCATCATTGTCATCATCATTTGAAGGTAGAGGTTCTCCTCAATCCTTCCACTTAGTTCCAGCCCTCCTCCATGGGGCTTGCAGGACATTCTAAGACAAGGTACCAGAGACTGGCGTGCAAAATCAACACAATGCTCGCAGAATAGAATTGCCTGGGATTAGCTTTCTAGAGCTGATTGCTCGGCGAAACTTCCATATTTAAACCCTCAGGAGTTCCCCAGCAGGATTTTAAATATAATTTATTTCCCTAGCCTGTTTCTGAAAGTTACAACGTCTCTTCCACCCACAACTCTGTTACAGTCAGTCATCCTTTTGGGACTAATGACACTCTGTGTCTCCAGGTTTACACCAATTCTGTCCAAGGAACAAGAGGTCCTAGAATTCTAGTGACTTCCAGAGCCAGTTCAAACACAAAAGTTCTTATGCTTAGGTCTACTTTGACATTGATCTAAGTCAACTAGGAACATAGCTGAAGAACCTGTGTGTGTACACACACACACACACACACACCACTAATAAAACAATCCAGTAGACTCAACCTGTTGCTGGAGTCATAACAAGTCAAATCTCTCCCATATCCTTAGAGGCTAGATAGTGAAAGGCCATCTCTATCATAAGCATGAAGTGGCATCTAGCTGAGTTTTGACTTCATCCAGCAAAGCAATTCCTGCTGGGGCACAAAACTATTTTGCATTCAAAGACACTGCTGCAAATTCCTTGTAGAGATTCAATCAGCATCCCAATGGCTTGTGATTTTGCTCTCTTCATAGTAACATGCTTCTGCGCAGCCTTCCAGTTAAGGTGCTTTTCCTTCCTTAGAAGGTTTTGTGTGTGTGTTTGTGTGTTGAGCTACACTGCCCCACCATTCCACTATTGGAAGGACAGCATATGCTAAAATTGACGGAACAACAAAAACATGTTCAGAAGCCGTATGCTCCAGTTCTCTCTCTTATCTCCCTCCTTTTCCCCCACCCCTATAAGGGCCTGACTACTACATCTCCATTTCTTGATACGTGAAGGAAAGCTTGCTACTTTCAGCAGAAAAAAAAAGCTATGGGAAGCAAAGGCTGTACATTCAATAATAATGCATTTATGGTGGATTTGTGTTCATCATTCATGTCAAAGCAAAGTCTGAGCCTTTCAACCTGTTTTGCTTAAAAAAATGAATATACCACCCAAATGTTTAGTCTTGTATAAGTAAATATCAGACTCTTTTAAATCATTCGTGTTTTACATGTATAGATATTCTAGACACCTTGAATCATCCAGGTAGACCCATTGGGAATCACCACCAGTCACTTGCCATCAACAAGGTCATTTTAGTGTTCCCAAGACATGGCTGTTAGCAGCTCAGTACAGCAGGCATCATACTTCCTTACTGCTTTTGGGACTTCCAGTCTTGACTTGACTTCCAGTCTTGACTTGTACAGGATGGTCTCGAGACCATAATTCTATGGGGAAAGTTGTCTAAGAGAAAAAAAAATGTAGCATGGGTAAACTGTTGTTCCTAGTTTTTCCATCTCTTTTCCCACCTGTTTGCATAACAGAGGAAACAACATAAATTTGACAGAGAGCTAATTGGTTCCCCCACACAGCTGGTCTTCATAAAATAGTGTGTAATTACTCTATTCATCCCCATTTGTCCTACTCAGTCCTGGGGCAAGATCTGAAATGGGCAATGTTTGATTTAAAGAGCGCTGACCTGTTGATAGTATATCTGTCCAAATCAACCTTGGTAGATGTCTGTCGTTGTCATGCTTTCAGTCCACAAATTAGATTCCAAAGACATCACGTCCCAGAAAACAGATTCCTGCACTCCTTGTTGGCACCAGAACTCCTTCTCTGCCACAACCTCTGTTGTTGTTTGGGCAGACGTGGCTATCCGTGGTAGGTCATGTCCTGCACCCGTCAGGCAAGGGGTGGGCAGTGCCAGAAATTTCAGAAACTGAGTCCTCAGAGTGAAATGAAACTTTTGACAATGTGATCCGTTGCTTGGCTTTAGCAAACAGCGACCTGAAAGATCTCCCGGCCTTTTTTTTAGGGCTCAGAGGAGAGCCTAAGAGATGAAGGAAATCATGATTTTCTTGATTTCTCCTTCCCGTTTCCTTTCCCCTCCCCTTCAATGTTAATTAAATACTTGGAAAGAGTTGGTGCTCAATTCCCCCCTGCTCAAAAGGTTCTTAAACAAATGCCAGGGGAATGTCCCAATAAACTAGCAAAGGAATTGCTCCCCCACCCCCATTGGCAGCTAATGATGGGATGGACTTGTCAGTGGACAAAGGGGATGGCAGGGCAAATTTGGGCTGGAGAGATGATGTGCCAAATCTATTTCAAAGCCCATATGCTAAAGAATATTGGGAGCACTATAATAATTGTAGAATACTCCCCCCCCCCAAAAAAAAATCACAATGTCATCTTTAGTGAATTACTTTTAAGGCAATGCTTAGAACTGCAAAAATTTAGTTAGGGACAGGTTTATGCCATTTTAAGGCGAGGATATGAGGAGGCGTAAAAACCAATAATTTCCGCATAAGCGTATCTGGCAGAGTGCTACTGAATGCTATGCCTTTGTGGTCACAATTCTCTTTGATTTTATAATGTCCCCTATTTGTTTATCTGTGCCACTGGTTCTGGACCCTATGTGAATTGCCCCTCAATGTCCTCCTTTTACAGAAAAGGCACCCCCTCCCGAAAAAAGAGAGAGACGAGGTTCCCACAAAATTTCAAAATAATAATCGGTTAAATTATGAGGAATTTAAATGTTGACTACATGAAGGTGCGACTCAATAAAGGTGATTATACTGATGGATGGGTGGAAGTGCAGATGGGGAACCGAGAAGGAGATATTCGGATTAAAAGGGGGGGGGACTCCAGATAATTACATTGATAGATTGATAAATATGGCAAATATATGGCTGGAAAGGCAGATGGATGGATAATTAGATGGATGGGTGAATGGGCAGAACAGTGGTATGATTATACTGATAAATGGGAGACGCATGACTTGCTGTTCTGTCAATTTATCGAGATTGAGGAGTCACTCTGAGTTTAAAAAGAGGGGAGAGGAAGCCGGGCACACCCTGGGCTTCCTTTTAATGCGCTCCCAACAGTGGAGGAAATCTCTGTCTGAATGTGTGAGCGGACCATCGTCCCTCCCAGCCCTCATGCTTCCATAGACAATCCATATGCTAGGGTGGGAGGGAATGGGGCAAGAGGATGGCATTGGAGGCAGGGTTGCAACCCCATGAAAACATCCACCCAGACGGAAGCGAGTTGAAACCAGAGTGTAATCGGACACTTAGAAACATGAACAGGTATGTACAGTGTTACAAGTAGAAAGAACAATCCTTTTGCTCAAGAGACACAGAGATAATAGGACACTTTTTGACTTGCATCCCCCCCTCCCCGACTTCCTGTTGTGCATCATCTCTCAGGACCAAGAGGTCTCATTCTCCTGGGGCAATTTTTGGGGCGGGCTCCACTGAGGATGGTAAAATGAGAGGTTGACATGTTTTCTTTTTCTTTTTAATATATAAATAGGGTATTTTCGAAGGGTGGTGGGGTCAAAGGGAAGGAAAATGAAAACTAATTCTGCTTTTGGGAAATGCCCATGATTGGCCGATCCTGAATGGGTGCTTGACCTGGAACCCAGCTGGTCCTCCCCCTCCCCATGCCCTTCCGGCAGTATGTTCAAGCTGTAGACGGCTGTTGCTGTTTCTTAACCCCCTCCCACCCCCCAGCAGTGTGGATGGTTAAAAGTCTGTGGTGTGGGAGAAGCCAGGCGTCATCTGCAAGGACCCTCGCTTTTCTTATCAAAACTTGAGGAGGAAATGAGCAAAGAGGGTGCCTGATAGCCAGAGGCAGGCCATCGCTCTGGAAGCTGCATTGTTGCCATCGTGGACTGCTCCTGGGCCTGGATCAAGTGAGACAAGAGAGAGAGAGAGGTAGAGAAGCTGGTTATTATTTCAAGGATAAGGGGGTGGAGGGTCATAGCTCAGTGGCAGAACATCTGCTCTGTAAGCAGAAGGTCCCAGATTCAATCCCCAGCATCTCCAGATTTTGGGAGACACTCTTGCCTTAACTCATTGAGAGCTACTGCCGGTTATGTGTAGACAGTTCTAAGCAACATGGACCATTGGTTTTGGCTCAGTATAAGGCAGTGTTTCTATGTATTCAGGAGACAGAGAATTCAAGTATTTTTCAAAAGTGTTGGATGGAGTGTCTGGGATGGGCAGTGTTGGTTCCAGGTTTGGGGTGGGGGCCTTGGGTAGAATGATTTCAGGGACACCTCCCTCCAATATCAAAGCAGTGCCTCCTCCTTTGTTGACACACTGAAATTCCTCGGCTGTATTGCTGTAATAGGAACTTGCGTGAGATTCATTTACAACTCATTCTCACATAGGACCTACTTCAGAAGTAACATTAGCCCATAGTTTAGCAGTATGAGAGCATGCTTCTGTGCTGCTGCTTCATCTTTCTTCCTCCAGCATGCCTGTGATAAGGAATTGTTTGATTCCTGGTTTAGCTAACCATGGTTTATGGTTACATGTGAAAGGGGCGAACTCTGGTTAGTTCATAAAGTTTAAACTCTACAAACTAAGGTATGTTGAAACATACCAGGATCAAACCATGATTTCTGATCCTGGCTTGTTCCAACAAACAAAGTTCCCCATTCAGACATAATGAGGAATGTCAGGAAGCAGATATTTTCATTCTCTTTCTTGGGGCCATACTAGAAGATAGGATATTCCATGAGTCCAAGGTTGCATTCAGACACTGGGAATACTGCATTAGTTGTCCTGATTATAATGCTGGCACTTCTGTCTCTTTTTCTAAGGTTCCATTTACACTGCAGTACCTGTTGTGCTATGGAACTGTGGCTATGCTAAATTCCATTCGCACCACTGGGTGTGGTGTGAGCCAAGTACAAATGTCACTGGATGGCATCATGACTCCCCCACCCTTTCTGCACATGCATTCTTCCAGTGCCCCATGATAGTTCCATGAAAAGAGCAGGAAAGCACTTTATCCTGGTATATTACTCCACATTTTGTTACTTTGCACTCACTATGTTGTGTATTAAGGGGGCTGCAAATGGATTTCCCCCACCTGGAATCAGATAACATGGAAATGAGCACTAAACATGCACTACATTCCACTACCTTTATGGAAGTGGCTTTTATGTTGTGCGAAAGCTCACATATAACATGAAAATTTGTAGTTAGGGAAACATTGGGGGAAATGGAATAAACTGCCACGTGAATGCAGCCAATGGCTCAGTGTTGCTAATTCATGTCAGATGAACCCAGCAGACAAAAAAAAAGTGGGATATAAAGCAAAATCTGCTAATATATCATACTTCTCAGAGTGGCCGCACAGAATAAGATAGAAATAAAGATATGTACGGCAAAAGAACAAGCAATCCTACCATAAACAAATGAAACGGCAACAATTTTAAATATAATGCAAAGGACTTGGCAGCAGCAAGACATTGAGGGCTTGTCAAAAGAGAGGTTTTAAGTTTAAAGGGGAAAAGGGGGTGGGGGGAAAGAGAGGTTTTAAGAGGGAAGGTATTCCAGACCTATAGCACCACCACTAAAAAGGCCCTGCTTTTTGTGCCTGCTGACCAAACAGCCCAAGTTGATGGTATGGAAAGCATGACCTGCAGAGCTTATTTTAAGCACTGTGCCAGTCTCTATGTGGGAAGAGAACTGTCTCTTGCTTTATTGCTCTCTCCAACCTCCTTCTTCCTTACTTTTGACTGGGAAGGCAATAAATGGTAGTGCCTGTGCTGGGAAAGGAGGGGGCCACAAAGCATATTTCCCTTTTAAAGGTAAAGGGACCCCTGACCATTAGGTCCAGTCGTGGCCGACTCTGGGGTTGTGTTTCTCATCTTGTTTTATTGGCTGAGGGAGCCGGCGTACAGCTTCCGGATCATGTGGCCAGCATGACTAAGCCGCTTCTGGCGAACCAGAGCAGTGCATGGAAACGCCATTTACCTTCCCGACAGAGCAGTACCTATTTATCTACTTGCACTTCGAGGTGCTTTCGAACTGCTAGGTTGGCAGGAGCAGGGACCAAACAATGGGAGCTCACCCAGTCGCAGGGATTCGAACCGCCGACCTTCTGATTGGCAAGTCCTAGGCTCTGTGGTTTAACCCACAGTGCCATTGTAAAATGGGGATAGGGAACCTGTGGACCTCAATATGTTGCTGCACTGCAAGTCCCACCGTCCCTCACCACTGAGCATGCTGGTTGGCACCAATGTGAGCTGAAATAATATAAAAATCTGGAAGGGTACAGGAAGGCTGTTGAGAGATTTGCAAAGCTCACAAGAAACCCTCTCTTGCTAACTTAAGAGCTGCATTGCCCCCAAGCTACCCCCTCCCACTCCTCACCAATCCCCACTGCAACAATTAGCAACCAAAGAGGCTGGCAACCCTTTGTGCTGATTGATTCATTAATCTGTAATTTTATTGCAACACTGATTGACTCTGAGTCCTGGAATAGAACACATCTGTGCCGAGCTCCTCCCATCTGGAACTCTTTATGAAGTAACTGCTCTTAAATGTTTTACACTCTTGTAGTTTCGTTCTCTAGTGAGTGCTTCCCCCTCCCCAGCCCCCATCCGTTCCTGTCCCTCCAGTCTCAGTACATGCAAAGCACTGCTTTCGGTTGTTGTTTAACTAGCTGAATGGCACTCGTCTAATTAAAAATTGATAATGACCACAGTGCACGGGTAGACTGCAAAAGGAGACCGCGGCAATACAGGCTTGGATAATGGGACTGCCATTCCTCTTTCCCCTCTTTTTTCTTTAATACCGGGGGATAGTTCCAGTAATGATGCATTGATTTTTATTGCTTCCCTTTTAAAATATATATATTTCCAGCACACACAGGTTACGAGTGGCTGACTCTTGCTTTTGGGTCTCTGGCTCTATAAAGGCAACATCTGGGGCTATGATGGGTATTGCCAACCTGGTGCCCGTGGGCACACATCTACCTGCAGAGACCTTCTCAGTGTACCTACCTGACAGGCTTCCTCCCCCTGTAAACATAGGTTTGTAAGAGACATTTTATTGTAGCCATTAAAATATGCTGCGGCGTATGTGTTGACTAGGCTCACATTCACACCATATGTTTAAAGGGCTATATCATTTTGAATAATCATGGCTTCCCCATGAGATTTCTGGAAGGTGCAGTTCATTAAGGGTGCTGAGAGATCTTAGGAGACCTCTCCATTCCCTACGCAGAATTACAATTCCCAGACTGGCTTAACAACCAATCCTTCCTCACAGGGAACTCTGGGAATTGTAGTTCAGGGAGAGGGAATGAAGGTTCTCCTAACAACGCTCAGCAACATTAATGAACCACAGCTCCCAGTATTCTTTGGGAGAAGCCATGCCAGTTGAGAGTGTTATCATAGTGCTTTGAATTTATGATGAGAATGTGCCCCCCAAATGTTGGCAAGCCAAAGTTGTGACATTCGTGCATGGAAAGCAAACAAGTAGGAAATAGCCTGTATCTCTTTCTACATACCGTATTTTTCGTCCCATAGGACACTCCGTCCCATAGGACACACCTACTTTTTTTTTTGGGGGGGGAATAAAGGAAAAAAAAATCCCTTTATTTCCCCCCCAAAAAAAACCAGGTCGGGGAACAGTGGGATGGCGGCGCTGTGCCTCCCCGCTGTCCCAAGCTTGTGGGGCTGGCCGATGTCTGCCCGGCACCAGGGGTGCTCTGCTTCAGGGCGCCACATGCACCGGGCGGCAGGCTGCGGACACCTGCATGAAGCACGGGGCGTCCTCCGAAGGGCGCCCCTTGCTCCATGCTGCAGGCTGCCGCCCACAAGCCGTGCGCGCCCGGGGGGATCTCCCTCTGGGTGTGCAAGGCTTGCGGACACCTGCGTGAAGCACGGGGCGTCCTCCGAAGGGCATCCCATGCTCCGCGCTGCAGGCTGCCGCCTGTAAGCCTTGCGCGCCTGGGGGAACTCCCCCCGGGCGTGCAAGGCTTGCGGATAGCTTCCTGGAGCCTGGAGAGCGAGAGGTGTCGGTGCGCACCAACGCCTCTCGCTCTCCAGGCTTCAGCGAAAGCCTGCATTCGCCCCATAGGACGCACACACATTTCCCCTTCATTTTTGGAGGGGAAAAATGTGTCCTATAGGGTGAAAAATACGGTACATAGCATGTGCTTCTTGGAGGTGCCTCCCTGTGAAAAAATCCTGCATGGGAATTCAGTCATTGAGCACTCTGATATAAACTCTCTACGGGTTGCATCCATAGTATTGCTAAGTAACATGTTCTGCCAGCACAAGGATTTCTGCTTGTGCAACAGGATTTACCTCTCCTTGTCCCATGTACCCCCTATATCTGCTGTATGGGTTACCACAACACTGTGGAGCAGATTTGGGGAGGGAGGTTGCATGTGGGGGAAAGAGATGGGGGGGGAATCTCGATGCTCAAGCACAAATCTTTGTGCTGATGATATGTGTTAGTTAGATACCGCCGTCCATCTGCACCTCTCAGACTAATGGGCAGATCAAAGAGCTCTTGGTCACCAGCTTTTGTGCTTTCCCAAAGCTCTGATGCAGTTCTTGCTTCCAAAATAATTACCAAAATGTATCTGAAAATAGGCAGTTTCTGAGATAATGCATTTAGAAATGCATATTTGGAGAGAGAATAGGTTTTAAAATGCATTGCTAAATGCCTACTTTGTGGGATTTTGTGCTGATATTGTTGTACCAGCTGAGCAACACGGCTCACTCCCTGGGAAATTTTCTCTTTCGGTGCCCCCCTTACACACACACTGCCACCCTCAGACAGGGCAAAGTTTCTGAGAGTCTGTTTCCCCCCTCAGCCCTCTTCTGTTCACATGGGTTTATATCTATATCTACATATTCACATTATTCTTCTGACTTTAGACATCAGTTTTCATGGTGGCTTACAAATGTAATGATGAGGCATAACAATACGAGATGACAATGTGATTCAAAGCAATGAGGAGCAACATTTAAAGGCAGCACACAGGCCATATAGCTTCATGCAAACCCAGGAAACCCAGGCGTGAGCCTCAAAGGGAAACTGAGTCAAGGAACAGCAAGGATGTCTGCAGATGCAGTAAGTGGGGTGGGTGGATAACTGTGGGGCAGAGAAGAATCCAAAGCAAAACAGGGGTTGTGCAAAGTCTAATTAGCGATGGGTGATTCTGTAAATTTCAGTTTCTTGTTTTTCCTGACCCTTAAGGTCAATTAAGGGATGCGGGTGGCGCTGTGGTCTAAACCACTGAGCCTATTGGGCTTGCTGATCAGAAGGTTGGTGGTTTGAATCCCTGTGATGGGGTGAGCTCCCGTTGTTTGGTCCCAGCTCCTGCCAACCGAGCAGTTCGAAAGCATGCCAAAAAGTGCAAGTAGATAAATAGGTACCACTCAGGCAAGAAAGTAAATGGCGTTTCCGTGCGCTACTCTTGTTTTGGTGTTCTGTTGCACCAGAAGCAGCTTAGTCATGCTGGCCACATGACCCAGAAAAACTGTCTGCGGACAAACGCCAGCTCCCTCGGCCTGTAAAGCGAGATGAGCGCCGCAACCCCAGAGTCATCTGCAACTGGACTTAACTGTCAGGGGTTCTTTACTTTTACCTTTAAGCTCAGTTATCCACGTTTCCACATTCCTTTCCTTTTTTTTTTTTTTTTTTAGTTCTCATGAAAAATTATCAGCATTCTCATGCAAATTTTGTGTAGTTTTTACCTGATATGCACATTTGGCAGAGCATACTGGTATGCCAGATTCACTAATAGATGCATTTTTGTGCATGTTATGAAATGAAGCAAGATAATTGGTTTGGAAGCGGGGGAGGAAATCACTAAGAGGTGACATTTCCCAGATATTTCCAACTGGTTTTCTTACTGAATGGTGCTAAATGTGGTAAAACCGATATTTATCTGCATTCAGATAAACATTTATGTTGGGTGGGGGATTCACTAAAAGAACCCCCCAAATTGTGATGGCCATTTGTAGAGGCAGAACTGAAGGGGGAATCCATAATTTTTGAGCTGCGCGATACAAATTTGACCCATGTTTTTTTAACGCTGGATATCTAGCCTGTTTATGATGCGCCTAACAATTCCCCTTCATCGCTCTTAAATAAATGCAATCAGCAAAAATCGCAGCAAAAATCAAAGGATTCTTTAAAGAAAAGAGATTCAGGGGAGAGAAAGGCAGGAAAAGAATCCTCGGTGCGTAATTATACGCCAAGTTAAATTTCTAGATGCTCAGCCGCAACCTGAACTTTAAAAAGGAACAAGAAGTGAGCTTTCTAACCTCATTAATTTTAAGACAAGGGGATAACAACTATTGTAACGGCAAAAAATTAAAAATAATGGCAGGAGAGAATCTAATTAGCTCCTGTGTTCCTGAATAAGTGGAGAGTTACAAACCCATTTTCTGCAATGAAAAACCAGCTTAGCCAAATTGTTTCATCGCAAACAGAACTTTTATTTTGCTTAATTACAACAGAATGCAGCATTGTGTTCATGAGCATCTACCCAGACAATCTTTGTAGAGTAATTCAAATGAGTTTTGTTGTTAAGAGGAATTCAGTGTTCTCCTTTCCTTTTTTTGTGTGTCTTTCTTTCCTTGGTACTTGGAAATCAAATATGGTTTGTGCTCATTCAACGCTGAGATTGGAAGTGTTTGTGAGTCTTTCTATAGAGGAGGGGGAGGCTAATTCAAGTCTGGAGCCAAAGGCAGCACCATTCTGCAAAGAAAGGGAAAGGTGGAGTGGGGGAACAGCAATGCTCTGTGTCTCTGCTGACATTAGCAAATGCTGAACTGACTGTGTCAGAACTAGGAATGCTACGACTAATAACCAGATGCCAATGATTCGGGAAGAAGGGGTTGGGGTAGAGAATACTCATCAGAAATAAAATGTGAAATGTCTGCATTTTTTTTCTAATGGGTTGACATTTTGCAGGTTGGGGAAAATGTAACAGAATCTATCAGTGCTGCTGTCAGCCAAAAGAAAGCCAGCCCTATGATTCAATCCCTCCTCCGTAACGAACTTTGAGATGGCAGTGGGGAAATCCTCATTTAAGGTGAAACGGAAAGGCCCTCTTTCTATCTGAAAACATGGAATAATGCCAGCTTCCCATAACTGAGCAGTTTTCATTACGTGGGCACTTCTGACTTGAATGGTTTCAGATCTCAGGGTTATTAGCAACCCGAGCCATTGTCAGATAGCATAATGCAAGCGTCGGGAAAACTTTTGCCCTCCAGATGTGGCTGAACTACACCTCCATCAGCCCTATCAAGCATGGTCAATGGCCGGGGATGATGGGAGTTGTAGTTCAGCAACATTTGGAAGGCCAAAGGTTCCCCACACCTGATATGGAGGAAGACACAGATGTGATTGTTTGGAAAAGATTCATAGTAACTTGCTCTTATCAATGTGGAAATGCATGATCGGAATTGTAGTCCAGCTACATCTGGGAGGCCACAGGCTTCCCACCTGTACTTTAAAAGCTGGATTTGTTGAAAACATGTTCATTCGATTCCATTTTGAGGATTTGGGTGTGTTGAAAAATACAAAAAATAATATTTTAATATGTTAAAATATACCCCCCCCCCAAAACCCCAAAACCCCTCTGGCATTGCCATAGCTTATACAATTCGGCAGCTGTTCTGAAGTTAGCAAGGAATAACCCTGAGTCAGGTGGGTGATGCATCAAAACACTCAAGGTCTTTATTTCAGGCAGGCACTTGAAAAACAGATGTCACTGTGACCTTAGGCTTATGTATAGAAACAGAGAGAGACGTCAGTTCTATCAATACTCTCCATCTCTCTAGTCTGGCTCTGTGTTTTAATATTGTGTTCCCGGAAGGTTGGCTGAGATTTAGCAGAAGTTTAGCAGGAGTATCTCAAAGAGAAAGCACTGCTACAGACTCCTTCCTCTCTGACTACTTTACATGCAAAGAACCATAACTTGGATTGCTTCTGTTATATTTTCATCTTTTGGAGGGATTGCTCTGTACCCCGACATGATGTTGTTATTGTTTATATTATTGTTTTCCCCATTTTTATATATAATTCATTTGTAACTGAAAATCAAGAGAACACACACAAAGAGGCTATAATTTGGGTAGTAGGGATGGGTCGATCTGCCAATTTAGGGTCTCTCTGTTTCTCATTTTTCCAAAGATGTTCAAGGAAATTATTTAGCATTTTAGTGTGAATTTCTCCAAATAAGCCCATTCCCCCCCCATATGCACCTTTGACTAGCAATTCCCCCTAATATGATGCATTTTGCATGTTATTTTCACCAATACATTTCCATGCACACTTTTAGATGCATTTTGTAAACATTGTTGGGGAACGTCACTGCAAAATCTGGTTAAACGCAAATTTCAAAGGATGGCTGTGTTTTGGTTCTGTTACTGTTCCAGAAAGCTGCTAAATTCGCTTTTAAATGTGAACTGAATCAGATATCTCCCTCGTCCCTATCCCATAATCACGAGCATCAGCGTTTGTGAAAGTGGGCTGCTATATGCAGAAAACATTCCTTGCATATATTAGTTCTCCCTTTGCCCTTCCAGTTCCTTCCCTCTCTTGCAGTGTCAATATTTAGCTTTTAAAAAGAGAGAAAATCTCAGTGCAGCACTTAGATTTAAGTGCTATACAAATAAACATCATTTGGAGCAGATGAAGTAGCAGGCAGGCAGCCTGTCCACCGTTGTTGATCTTCTCTGTGCACTCTGATGCCACAGGGGAGTGCTCAACTTCCTTGACAGTGGGCTCTCCATTCCCATGGAGCAGCAGTAAGGCATTGTTCCCTAGAAGGCCTTCCAAAATTCTATGCAACAGGTAACATAAGAACAGCCTGCTGGATGAGACCAATGGTCCATCCAGTACAGCATCCTGTTCTCATTGGCCAAGCAGGTGCCATTCAAGCACAAGAGCCCTCTGCCCTCCTCTGGTTTCCAGTAACTGCTATTCAGAAGCATTGTTGCCTCCAACTGTGGAGGCAGAGGATAGCTATCCTGGCTAGTAGCCATCAATAGCCCTCTCTTCCATGAATTTGTCTAATCCTCTTTTAAAGCCACCATGGTTGAGGGCCATCACTGCATCACGTGGGAGCGGTTTCCATAGTTAGGGTTTCCAATGGTAGCAAGCAAAACACTGTGGGATGAGAGCAAAGGTTTATCTAGTCCAGAAATCTATACTGTTGGGATATTCCATTCCACATTAAGAACAGGCATGATTGTTGTGTGTCACATGTCTGTTTACACTCCAGCACAGCTTGCTGGGAACTTCCATTTGTGTATAACTTTTGCTTTGGCTGTCTTGCTTCGGACAAGGAGATCAGACATGTTTCCTTTTGTCCTGATGTATGCTGAATAAACTGCTTGTAAATATGCTCACACAACCTCTCCTGCCACTTCTGTTGCTGAGTAGCATGCTCTAGCTTCTGAAGCTCGGATTGCAGATGCTGTATCAAGGACTGGAGATCACCCGGCACACTGGCCGGTGGGCTGGAGCCAGCTGGGGGCCTGCCAATTGCCCCCGTTTCCTTGGTTGCCTGCCAACATATACTTTCTCCATAGGCAACCAGTTGCCTCTAGGAAGCCCACAAGGCAGTCCATGGAGGCAACAGCTGTTTTACTTGATTGCTCCCTTAAACCTAGTACTCACAAGGCATATTTCGAACTTAGAAGTGTGCATTTCAAAGATGGCGGCATTCCACATGGGCATATTATTTCGGAAATTGTCTTGACTTTAAAGATGAATTGGTTCAAATTTCTCCCCCATCTTTAGCTGCAGTGATCTTTCTGGGAGGTAAGGACACGACCTGCAACATTTTGTTACAGCACTCACTTATCATGACTGACAGTCACTGATATAGGTGAGCTCTGTGAATAAGAGGATGCAGGAAGATGTTCCTGAAGCTAAAATGCCTCCCACAAACCCCACAGGCCTTATAGTTCCTTCCTTCCAATAGCGCACCAGCCAGCTTCCCCCCCCTTAACACCCATCTGAGAAGCAAGCCCTCTCTCCTTTACTGCAAAGCGGCGTTGGATTTGCTGCAAGCAAATGAAGGAAGGAGCCATGCTTGTACCAACCTGCTAGTGGTGGAGATTCACTTATCTCTAAAACAGAAGACACAATGGACACACAGGAAGGGGGAAACAGGAAAAGGAAAGAAAAGGAAAGAAAATGTAGTTCATATTTTCAGACAGTTGAATGAATGAATGAATGAATGAATGAATGAACAGATGGATTATTAGAAAGACGGCCCGTTTTATGTAAACAGAGATCACAGCAATGATAATAAGGATGTGACAGACATGACAACGTGTAACACTGCCACAGAGGGTGTATGGCAACCATCTAAGCACTGACAGCATCTACAAGAATCTCTGTGCATCTGTTTTGACAACCCAACATCAGAAAACGCCTTGGGTTTCCCAAGGTTTCCAGCTGGTGCATTCGATCTGTGGTTTGGAAAGCCATGGGGAATGGGAAGTAAGCCTAGCCTGCTGGGGTTAAACCGAGTGTCTGCTCAGCCCCCAGATCCTTGCTTCAACTGCAGCCTAATAGGTGAGAGGATATAAGAACTGAAGGCGCTGCTGCTGGTCTGATGTGTTCCTTGAAGATCAACCCTTTTCCCTGCAGCTACTTTAATATACTTAAAGCTTCAAGCATGAGAGGATGTTGCTGGGAGTATCCTGTTTAACTGCTGCTACCCTTAATGCCTTATGAAAACTCCCAGTTTCTCGTAAGATGAAAACACGAAACCGCAAATGTTCCAGTCCTTGTAAAGGAAAACCTTTAGGCTGCGATCCAGGGAGCAAATCTTGTTGAACCCAGTGAAACTTAACTTCTGAAGCAATAAGCTTAGGACTGCACTGTTTGTTCCCCAACAAACTCTACTAGGTAATATTTTAAAATCTGGCCTATCCTAGACATTTCAGCCTAGGACAAACCCCGCTATGCAATGATGGGATGGCCACTGCAAAGGGGTTTCATGGTCAAGGGTCACTGGAGATGTGTTCCTGTCTTTGAATTCCCTTCTAGCAAGGCTCCACTGTTATCCCATCAGCACAGAATCTCCATGTATCCCAATGGAAGGGGTACCTACCATACAGGATTATACTGGCATTGGTGTTTCCCAGCTTGTTGATGGCCACACAGGTGTAGTTGCCATAATCCTTCTCTGATACATTGAAGAAGGTTAGTGTGGACATCCGGCCTTTGTTCTCAATTCTCACGCCATCCAGCCCATTGGCTAATCTGGAAGAAGACAACATCCTTACTTCATCAGTGTAAACTAGAAGTGGGATTTATTTCCCTCCCAGGATTATGAAGGGATGGGGTATAATGCAGAGATTGGTTTTATCCCAATGACGGGGTGCTTGTGACCCTCCAGTTTGTTCTGAACTACAATGCCCATCACCCCGCTGGCTAGGACTGCTGGGAACTGTAGTCACCAGGCTCTGCTTTTGCTCCACCATCTCAGATCAAAAGGTTCTCCAAAGGCCTGGGAAAGGGCACTTTCTAAGGGCCATAGCAGACGTTATATGATAAACTTTATTATTTTAAAGATATGGGTCATACAATTAACTCTAGTGGGTCTACTCTGAGTAGGATACAAGCCATAATTTGTAAAGCACCAATAATAAGCATCGTTGTTAGCTGTTATATTTTTTACCATTCCTCTGAAGAGCTCAGAGTGTCACACCGGGTGTTCACTTCTTATCCTCACAACAACCCTAGGAGGTAGACCAGGGTGTGCAATGCTGTCTGGCCCATTGAGCATCATGGCTGTGTTTGGCTTTAGAGGCAGAGTCTCTCAAATCTGAGTTGGACACTCTAACCACTACACTAGACTGCCGAGTTCCATTTTGTGGCATGTTATAGAGTTTACACCATGGCAACACAGCATTCTACATTTCTTAGAATTCCTCTTTCCTTGCCAGTGGCACCAGTCAATGAGAAGAAGTGGGGTTTTGGGAAATACAGAAGGGCTATATCCAACAAAGTCCTACTCAGAGTAGGCACAATGAAACTGATGGGCCTACGTTAGTCAGGTTCATTAACCTCTAGAGTTCAACCAGCATTGGATGCAAACCAGAACGATCTGACATTGTAAGGCAACATCTACTAGACTTTGCCCAGGAGGGAAGTAGAAGTATGGTGCTTGTTTTTGGTGGTGGGCAATGAATTAAAGAAGCACTTTATTCCACTTTGTCCGGCTTTTCAAGGACTCAGGAGCAAACTTCAGAGCTGGAGAACCTGCGCCCCTCCAGATGTTGAACTACAGCCCCAGCCATTGTGTCCTGTTGGATGATGGAAGTTGTAGTCCAACAATGCCTGGAGGGCCACTCATTCACACACACCCTCCCCAACTATCTACTGGGCAAAGTATACAAAGCAGGGTGAAAACCTGCAACAGCCAAGTGACAATACAGTCAAGCTGAAATTGCACAGAAAAGAATTGCTAAAATTATGTAGCATTTATTTTGCTTTTAGCTTCTATCATGCCCCATATCATATGCAACCTTCTGATGGGCCGCAAGAAACAAGGTAAGCAAATTAAACCAATGCAATCTCAATCCCTAAAACATTGCAATCCTTTAGTCTGTTGTTTTATTTTAATGTGAAATATAGAGACTGAAGGATTGCTGTAAGGAAGATTGGGGAGAGGTATGGGACACGGGGAGGGATTGCTTTCTGATCACGAGTTCCCCTAGATGTGCAACATTTAATTTCAGAAGCAAGGCAGAAGCAAAGGCTGCTTGAAACCAGTGCCCTTTAATTTAGAACCCCTTCATGGCAGAGATATATTGGGGTGGGCTTGTATGCAACTACTCAGTTTCAAAGACCCTCTGCACATGCTCAAAGGCACTCTTGCAACTTCACACCCACTAGGATTGAGCCTGGGCATTCCATGAGGGCTGACACGTGTCTCAAAGTACCGGTAAACACTACTGATCTGACTGATGGAGCAATCTTGGCCTGGGGGAGTCACTCCTTGCCATGGATCCTTTGAACAGCTTGTTTGCATACCTGGTTTCTTCTTTAAACCACTGAAATTCCGCTACAGGGACAGCTGAGGCTTCACAGGACAGGGTCCCCCTCTGGCCAACTGAGACGCCTTTGTTCTTGGCACTGGAGATGGACGGAGGATCTGCAGAGGAAAAACAGGTCTGAGATTTTTTTTTAAGCATCACTTCTGTCCTTTACCTCTGCCTAATTTCTACTACGCCTTGCTGGCTTTCATGGGATCAGCACACAAGGCTTTCACTCCCCCAGCAACTCTAGTGACGGAGTAGGCTGTGCAGTGTGGCTGCTTGTTTGCCTTCCCCAGTCTGGAGCAGCCAAACACCAGTGCCAATTCAGCCATACATTTCTGAATCTAGGGAGTTGAAGAGTGTTATAGGAATTCTAAGGTCTCATATATATAAATCATATGTTCATAAATGTACCAGACAAATACATACCTAAATATATAAACCACATGTCTGAAACAGTACAGGAAAACAGTCCTAAAGCCATTTTGACGCTTTCAGTGACCTCAAATATCCCTCTTCAGTTTGGATGGAAATGGGAAAAGCCTCCCCTTTGTCTCTGTGCTCACAAATCCTGCCTTAAGGGCACATTTGTGTATGAATAGGGTGAGCCTGTAGGAATTAAGTATTTATCATCACAAAAGAATGGCCAGGCTGTCCAGGTAACCCATTAAGAGCCAGGTAAACCCATTAACTGGACATGGGTGGTGCTGTGGTCTAAACCACAGAGCCTAGGGCTTGCCGATCAGAAGGTCGGCAGTTCAGATCCCCACGACGGAATGAGCTCCTGTTGTTTGGTCCCTGCTCCTGCCAACCTAGCAGTTCGAAAGCACATCAAAGTGGAAGTAGATAAATAGGTACCACTTCGGCGGGAAGGAAAACGGCATTTCTGTGCGCTGGCCACATGACCCGGAAGCTGTAGGCCGGCTCCCTCGGCCCATAAAGCAAGATGAGAACTGCAACCCCAGAGTCGTCCGTGGCTGGACCTAATGGTCAGGGGTCCCTTTACCTGTATCTTTACTGCCAGACAGAGTTCTACTGTAGACTGCCCCTTTTGTGATAGACCGCCCCTTCTGATGATGTATAGGGGGGTGGTCTTGAGGTACAGGGTGGCAATTCCACACCATTGTTGCTCTGTGTTCCTCCTCCCTCCTGTGGGGGGGGGGGGTGAGCACCCTGTTGCAACAGTTTAATAAAGATCAGGCTTACTAACTGGTTTGCTTCTCAATATTCTCTAGTTGGCCTCTGTTATTTCTCCTACCGATAGAGAACCTACATAAAGACTCTATACGGGCTCTTGGGAACCCCGTAAGGGAAAGGGAGCAGTTTTTCTTACAACAAAGAGCAATGCAGATAAAGCTATAGGTTATCCCTATTCCTCATTAGGCTTTTGATGGGCTTCGTCAGGGGGCAGCAATGCTTCTCAATACCACTTGACAGAAACTGCAGGAGGAGAGAGCACTCTTGTGCTCATATACATGAAGGAGCATCTCCACCTCCTTTGTTCGGCTCCTGAGGTCCTTCTCGGGGTTCCCTCATTGCAAGAAGTGAGGTTACAGGGAACCAGGCAGAGGGCCTTCTCGGTAGTTGCGCCCACCCTGTGGAACCCTCTCCCGTCAGATGTCAAGGAAATAAAGAACTATCTGACTTTCAGAAGACATTTGAAGACAGCCCTGTATTGGGAAATTTTTAATGTTTAATGTTTTACAATTTTTTAATGTGCTGTAAGCCACCCAGGGGACGCGGGTGGCACTGTGGGTTAAACCACAGAGCCTAGGATTTGCCGATCAGAAGGTTGGCGGTTCGAATCCCTGCGACAGGGTGAGCTCCCGTTTCTCAGTCCCTGCTCCTGCTAAACTAGCAGTTCGAAAGCACATCAAAGTGCAAGTAGATAAATAGGTACCACTCCAGTGGGAAGGTAATTGGCATTTCCGTGTGCTGCTCTGGTTCACCAGAAGCGGCTTAGTCATGCTGGCCACATGACCCGGAAGCTGTACGCCGGCTCCCTCAGCCAATAAAGCGAGATGAGCGTTGCAACCCCAGAGTCGGCCACGACTGGACCTAATGGTCAGGGTTCCCTTTACCTTTACCTTTTTAAGCCATCCAGAGTGGCTGGGGAAAACCAGCCAAATGGGCAGGGTATAAATAACTTTATTATTATTATTATTATTATTATTATTATTATTATTTATTTAATTAATAATTTCCTCCTTGCAGGCTTCCCACAGGCATCCAGGTAGCCGTTGTTGAGAACAGGATGCTGCAGTCAGTGGGCCATTGGCCTGATCCAGCGGGCAGCTTTCTATGTTCTTGTGGGCTTGAGTGTGCCTTTGTGGGAACTTCAAGATGTGGGGAAAGATTGCAAGCAACTGAGGGGTGGGCACCTATAGAGAAAGGGTGCAGCATGATAGGAATGTGTAAAATTATGCATGGAATGGATTAAGTGGATAGAGAAAAGCTTTTCTCCTCTCAGAACACTAGAACTTGTAGACATCCAGTGAAGCAGAATATTGGAAGACTCAGGACCGATACAAGAAAGGACTTCTTCACATAGCATACAGTTAAACTATGGAACTTGTTCCCACAGGAGGCAGTGATGGTCACCAAGATAGATGGTGTTAAAAGGAGATCGGACAAAATTCACGGAGGAGATGGCTGCCAATGGCTACTAGACATGATGAGTATTCTTTGCCTTCACAGTTGGAGACAGCAATGCTTTTAAATACCAGCAACTGGAAACCACAGAAGAGGAAGGGTATGTTTATGCTCAAATTCTGCCTGCAGGTTTTCCTCAAGCATTTGGCATGCCACTGTGAGAATAGGATGCTGGATGAGCCCTCTTTGGCTTGATGCAGCACAGGCTCTGTTGCAATTGCTCTATAGGACTTCAACTTCGCAGGCCTGGTTTAAACAGAACATTCTGCCCAGCTGGCATTGCGAGGGTGAACATGGTCCTACATTTCCACATCCATCCCTAAGCCAACAACTCGCAGAGTCCTTTCTGTGCAATTAATAGGACTGAATTCTCCTTTACGGATTTCTTTTAAACTGTTCAGAGACTCAGCAGAGCTGGAATCACCTCCGAAATGTCAAGAGGCTTCGTGGATGTGTCTGTTTTAAGAACTCAAAGCAGCCGGGCTCTGCATTGCTAGCCAAGCTCTTAAAAGAGCAAATTGTCCAGAGGGCCAAAAGGCTTGAAACATAATGAAATGTATATATATGATTTTCTTATATCAATTTAGCTGATATATATAAACTCCTGTGCTCTGCTTCTGAAAGGCGAGGATTTCTTAATGCATTGTGTGCAAGGTTAACCACCAAGATTCTCTCTTTCTCCTCCAACCCACCCCCTTAAAAAAAAAAATGAATTGCTCCTCAGGAAAGAAAGAAGAAAGCAATAGAGGGAGAGAGAAGGGGGTGGGGGAGCTATTACAATTATTTCCAGCTATAAATAGACTTTAAGAGGTTCTGGTGGAAATTGGCTGTTTTACTTTTGCGTGCATATATTTCTAGCTATTAAATCAGAATATGTGAATATACAACCTACTCATGTTTAGGATCCTTGGGGTGCAATTCTGGCCCAGCGTATCATGAAGATGAGCCGGTGGGATCTGCACATTCAGCTGAATGTGGAGGTGGGGTCATGAGTTGGTGCAGAAGTGAGTTTGATTAGAATCCCATTCTGCAATAGGGGGATGAAAGCAACGGCAGGCCTCTCAGGATTGTTGTAAAGATCAGGGGGACAATGTATGGAATAGGTTTTGAAAAATACTCAGGGGCAGGGAATCCTTTTCAGACTGAGGGCAAAATTACTCTGTGGATTGGTCACATGCCAATGATATATAGGGCCAGGAGCAAAAATGGGTGTGGAAATGGATTTGCATATTGCCTATGGAAGTCTCTCCCAAAGGAGGCAGTGACTGCCACCAACTTGGGTGGCTTTAAAAAGGATTAGACAAATTCATGGAGGAGGAGAGGGCTACCAGTGGCTACCAGCCATGATGGCTCTGCTATGTCTCTACAGTTGGAGGCAGTATGCTTCTGAATACCAGCTGCTGGAAACTGCAAGAGAGGAGAGTGGTCTTGTGCTTGGGTCTTGCTTGTGAAGAAGAAGAAGAAGAAGAAGAAGAAGAAGAAGGAGGAGGAGGAGGAGTAGTAGTAGTAGTAGTAGTAGTAGTAGTAGTAGTAGTAGTTTGGATTTGATATCCCGCCTTTCACTCCCTTTAAGGAATCTCAAAGCGGCCAACATTCTCCTTTTCCTTCCTCCCCCACAACAAACATTCTGTGAGGTGAGTGGGGCTGAGAGACTTCAGAGAAGTGTGACTGGCCCAAGGTCACCCAGCAGCTGCATGTGGAGGAACGGAGACGCGAACCTGGTTCCCCAGATTACGAGACTACCGCTCTTAACCACTACACCACACTGGCTCTGGTTGTCCCCTGTGAGAACAGGATGCTGGATTAGATGGGCCATTGGCCTGATCCAGCAGGCTCTTTGTTTGTTCTTAGTATGGCAAGCTCACCACCCATAGGCTTCTGGAAATGTACATATAGACCCCTCTTCATCCAGTCCATTATGGTAATGGTTCGAGGGCAAATTCTAGACAAGCAGAAGCTTGCCTGGCTTGGTGAAGGGGCATGACCTAGGCAGAGTGCTGGTGGCCAAACAGAGAGGCTTGACAGGCCACATTTGTCCCCTGAGGCCTGTGGTTTCCAATCCCTGATGTAAGTGCAAGTCAATGTTATTCATAGGCATGTGGGATACTTACAGTTTACGGTGACTTTGACTCTTCGGATATCAGGTGCGGCGACATCATTAACAGCGCTGCATTCATACTCCCCAGATTGGTCCCTGGTGATCCCCGTGATCTCTAAGTACTCATCATCGCTCATAAATCCCTGACCTGGAAGAGAAGAGAAGGAGCACAGAGGATAAAAGTTCTGGCAGCCTTCCAGACCACCTTTGCTGCTGCAGTTTAAATTGTGCACTTTGAAGCAGTCCTCTCAACAGCACAGGTGGCCAGATCTGCAGGTGGGCCTCTCCACTGAACACCTGGAGCTTTCTAGTTGCTTTGACAAGCAATGCTGAGAATACTTTTTTGTTGTTGTCCCCCAATGCAACTCCTAGGGCTGTCAACTGATTAAATCATTTTTGTTGATTAACCATCTGCCCTTGTAATTGGTTACTCAATTAAATTTGCGCAGATCTGCATTATTTCCAATGACTTGGTAGGTGCCTTTCTTTAAACATCAAAGCAAGCGTGAGATATACCTTACAACTTAATAAACAAATGCTCATTGGTGGAAGGAAAAGTCAGTTTTCATATATATATATATATACATATATATATATATATATATATATATATATATATATATATATATCCTCTGCTACAACAAAACACCAAACTCGGGAGCCTTAAAAATATAAATAGGCATGACCATAATTTACTATGCAACCAATTAAAATTGCCCTGCCTGATTAAAATTGGTCTACTACTTAATCAGGTACATTTCTAGTTGATTGATCTGCTGATTGAATTGTTAAAACTCAAGAGTTTCTCGGGATGTTGCTAAAGATGTGACTATAGATGACATGATGTGTAACACTTGAAACAACTTTCCTTGGTTTGAATGACAATCACTGGAAGCATAGACATTTCACTGGAATAAACTGATGGACACATGTTTCATACTACCATAATGTCATGGACTGGCTCGACGCAAAGGAGTGGTAGAAGGCACCATCTGGGGAACCCCCAAAGCATGAGGGTGGTGGGGCAATGCTTTGTGGCCAGAGGAGGGAGAAGACGGGGAGGAGGTGTCAGGAGCCAAAGAGGTCACAATGTTTAGTGAGCAGGGAGAGTCTGTGGCTGAGAGAAGTCAAGAATCAGAACCCCCTTCTTAGAGAAACTAATGATTTCAATTCTGCCTATGGAAATGGCTGAGGGATTGTTTTCAAGGTATTTTTATATTTATAGTTACTAAATTCTAAAAAGGACAACAGAATCAATTTAAGGGGCAGGTGTCCTCCCACAACTGGCAAGCCTTATGTCAGAGGGAGCCTCAGAAGGCAGACAATGGAAGCCCAAGCTTTCAGATCATGCCTTCCCTTCAGTTCCAAACACAGTATCACGTAAAACCCCCACAGGTTCTCACACTGGAGCAGCTTTGCTTAACAGCTGGTTTCCAGGTCTCAAACAGGAAGGAAAATAAAACACAGGCACAAGCATGAAAGCCTTGCCCATTCTTCTCCAGAAAAGACTCCCACGGTGAAACTGAAATGCCACCTGCTATTCCAGACATAATACAGGTGTTCCTGGTCCTGGCTACATACCTGTATCTTGTGGCACAACTCCCCCTCTCACCCATTGATTCACAATTCCACAATGCTTTGTCAATAACACAAGGCTGCTGCTAACCACACTACTACCCCCACCCCACCCCCGGCCATTGCCATAAATATGCTTTCATCCCAACCTAACAATCCTTCTATCTGAGTTGTGTTACCACTGATAACAGTGTTTGTCCGTCATTGATGAAAAATCCATGAACCGAGCACATATGGATATTTTAGTTGTTTGTTTGCAATTCAATCTATTTGAAATTTACAATTTTAATTCTGAATTGTTGTAGCCCACCCTGTGGCAACATTACCATAATCATCATATATGCAAATAAAATAAAATAAAGGAATTTAAAATTTCAAAGCCTGAGAAAATAAACAGTGAGGTGGCCAGACAGTGTGTATTTTCAGTGGTACACACAGACTAAGTAATGCCTTATCCAGAGAGATATGCCTGGTGCCCACATTTTGGCCTTTCTGGCACAAGGAGAATACCTCCTCCTCCTCCCATCTGCATTATGTGAGGTATCATAGGAGAACAAAGCTGCCTTGTCAGTGTGGGAATATTAAGGATAGTAGGAGAAGATATATTGATTAAATATTATCCTTCCTTCACTCACGCTACTGAGTCATGTAGCAGATCATATTCCACTCAATACATCAGGAAGCTAGTTTGCAGATTCGTTTGAATCTCTTTAGTTAAGCAATCCAGTCTGGTTTGCCCAGACTGGATTATTTCTGGTGTCCCCTTTGATCTCTTAAAAGAATAAAGACACCTTCCTTAAAAGTAACAAGATGTTTACTCACATTCAGTTCACAGTATGATCCCTGAAGGCAGGCTTTAGCTAGTAGTTACAGAACAAATTGTGAGTTCATCCCATTTGGGGATTGAGCCCATGTGCTGCTGGCTGAGAGCCAGCAGACAGCAAACTACATTAAGAGAACAGCATCAAGGGAAGAAAATAGCATCAAGAGAGAAAATGGCATCAAGAGAAAGATGGCTGCGTGACTCGGCTCTCTTGTGGAATGAGCCAGGATCACACCCATCTGCCTGGTCACAAGCAGGGGGAGGACACTTCAGACCAGTGGAATAGGAAGTTATATCAGCTGGAGTAACACCCCCCTGCCTGCGTCCACTCTAGGGAAACAAGGAATGTTGTATTTGACGGCTCCAATTGATTATATCCCACAGTCAGACGATTGGTCCATCTGCCTCAGTATTATTGACACTGCCTGATAGTGGTTCTCCAGGATTAAGGCAAGAATCTCTCCCAGCCCTCACTGGAGACACTTGGGACCTTCTATATGCAGGGCAGATGCCATTGCCTAAAGGCAAATTACACATACAATAATTAAAAATGCAAAAACAAAAAACCCCACACATTTAAAGCAAGACTAAAACCCTAATGAAGTAGACACTCGTGGTAAAGACCCATTGATCCAGCTGGAAAATGTTTCCAGAAAGCGCAGGAAATGGGCACCTGCCATATCTTGACAGGGATGCTGTTCCACAGAACAGGAGCAGTTACACTAAAAAAACAAAACCCTGCTCTGAGTTACTGCAGGGCTTCTGAGATTTTTGGAACTTGCAGGAGAAACTCTCCCACAGACCACAGCAATCTACCAGATGTGCAAGGGTCAAAGCATCCTCTCAAGTCAGCTGGTCCTGAGTTGTATAGGGACTTATATGCAAGTACCAACCCCTTGAACTTGGTCTGGTAGCAATATATCACATCAGGTGTGGGCAAGTAAAGATACAGCTGGGCCAAATGCGGACCAGCTGATTGTCAGAACATTCAAATACTACCGTGCCCTTTGCAGTACAGTCATACCTTGGATCTCAAATGCCTCATGAGTTGAACGTTTTGGCTCCCAAACACTGCAAGCCTGGAAGTGAGTGTTCCAGTTTGAGAACATTGTTTGGAACCCAAAAGTCCGATGGGTTCTGTGGCTTCTCACTGGCTACATGATTGTGTTCGACTTCCAAGGTATAACTGCATATTTTATGAGGAAATGTGTGCAAACTTGCATATTTTTGGGAAAGCTGCATCCAAAGAGGTGCACAATAAAGATGAGGAATTTTTGCTTTTTTTGTTTTGTTTTTCACAGTATGTAATAAATAAGACAGAACAGACTTATTCTTGAACGTGCACAAAACCGAAAAGGGTCAGAAATAAGCTGATATGTCTATACCTCCTTGATATATGCAGCAGCAGAGAGATGATAAATACGGAGAATACGAGGTGACAGGGAAAGGGAGCCTGCATATGAGACTGTAAAGATGGAGGGGGGGAATAATAAGGAGAGGAGAAATATGAAGAGGAGAACGCCAGGCTCACTTTGCCAGAGACCCTTCCTTGTAATGATCCAATAATCCTGAGGTCATTACGGGCCTGCCCTATCCTCCAGTTGATCTCTATAAAAGATAATTGGAAGTGTAAGAAAATAGATTCGACGAGCTGGAGACAGAAATACATAAATAACGGAGGTGATTTCTTTTTGGTGCAGAAGGAGCCTCGGGAAGAGATAAGCCCGGCTTGCTACATTAGTGAGATAAGAATCTACAGGGATACAAATGGGGACTTTCAGAAGGAGGCGGCATGACAGACACAGCACCATCAATCATGGGAGGCTGGAATCACATCCAGAGCGTGGACCGCTCTGCGGAAACAGGTCAAGCCAGCGTCACCCAAGTGGGCAGGCATGGCCCTGTGCCCCCATGCTATGCATCTCCTGCAGATATTCTTCCTTCCGGTAAACAGTATTTTCAAGGAAGATGTTTCTGCTCCTTCAGGCAGGGATGTGTGAAACTTTCAGATATGTCACCCGTCTTACTGGATCTCTTTTGGTCTCCCCTTAGAATTCTATGTGCCTTACCTTTCACATTATTTGTTTTTACTTCTGATGGATTTACATAGAGCGCTTGTACCCCACTCTACAGCCAAAATGATCCTGGAGTGACTTATATACAAAATAAGTCACATGCGGGGGGGGGGGGAGGTCCCCCACAGGAATTTGGGTGGCCACTGTGAGAATAGAATGCTGGACTAGATGGGCAATTTCCCTGATCCAGAAGGTTATTATGTTATTACTGTGAAGCACAGAGAACTCATTACCATCACGTGATGAAAGCCGGACCAGCTCAGAATCCAGTGGATTCTGCACCAGGCCTGCTCTGTCCACCTCCTCACTCCTGAAATGCCCCATTTTGGTGGGGTTTCTGTTGGCTACTGTCAAAGAACTAGCCTCTTGTGGAAATTCAATGCAGAATTCCTTACAAAAGGAGCTACTCTACTGGCGTGACTGGGCAAAGGGGAGGGGTAGAGGGACACCCCCTGCCACACCCAGCAGATCCAAATGACACACACGCTCTCGTGAACAGGCTTAGAGGTCTCTTTTAATGTGTGAAGAGAGGTGTAGACTGCCTCCTCCAACCCAGAAATATATATGTATCTATATGTTGAGAGAGAGGGGGGGGGACACCAAATGAAATATTCCCCTTTGTCAAGAACTGCAGCTTGAGTTTCACAACACTGGAGTTAATGAAAAGTGTGATAACCCCGGCATCTCATTTTGCCATAATTAATGCAAGCAATTGGATTGTGCTGGAGTCATCCCGATTTGGAGAAAGCACCCCAGGGTCACTGTCTTACTGGCTCGCACTTCAATGAAACAGTTTGTTGTGTTTGATTTAGACTGTGGTTGAGAGCATGGTTGGCACAGCTCCCGCCTCCTCTTTACTGTCCAAGATGCAATCAAGGACATCAGTATATCTGCGCCTTGCCACATGTGGTGGTGTTCAAGGGTGCGCTCTACTTCTGCCCATTACAGCAGCTCAGGGCAGGCCCTCTCATGAGAAGGGTGGGTGGGAAACACTACTGGCAGCAAGGGATCCATTCCAGGAAGGAAATGCAGATTTCTATGAATTTTGCAATGCAGTTCTCCGGCCACTTAATGTGTACACAAAGGCTTACATTGGGGGCAAAGTGTGCATCTAAATCAATGAATTAGTGAAAATAACATCCAAAGGTGCACTATATATTAGGGGAAATGGCCTTGCAAAAGTATGTGTGTCAGGCAAAACTGCATACTAAACTGTTTAGTAGGAGAAACTGACACAAAAATGCCGGTGAATTTTCATGAGGATTTTTCTTAAAACAAAACAAAAAACAGCCACAAACTGATGTGGAAACGTGAATAACTGGAAAACTGAGGAAAAATGAAATAGACAGATTCATCCATCCATAACTAGAAGCTAACCAAGGTCCTATTTCATGCTTAACCTATAACTATCTGCCTGTCTATCTTTCTATCCAGAGAGAAAGAGAGAGAAGAAAAATGCAAAGTAGGACATTTATTTTAATAAAGAAACTGAACCCCATATAAATCCCATGAGTCCTTCACATGCCCCCACTGTGTCATTTCCCCATGTGTGGTATCTCAAGTTGCTGGCATTGTGGGTATATTTAAGACACAAGTGAGCTATATTTATAATGCAGGTGTTTTCACTAATATATGCATTTTCATGCACACTTTGCCCCAAGTCTATGCATCTTTGTGCACATAACTTGGCTGGAGAACTTGCACTACAACATTAAAAGAAATGTGGATTTTGAACGACTGCTGTGTTTCATTTTTGCATATTGTTTTGGGAATTGCCAGTTAGGTTAGTTTGCCTTTAAATGCAAATCTAATCAAGCTTCTCCCCCACCCCAATGTGGAAGGAGCTGAACTGAGCTTGATAAGCTTTAAACCCCCCTTTTTCCTTTGTGGAGTACAAAGAACCTGCAGACTGGCTGTGTAATCCCCAGCAGTAGCTGCACTTCTGAAGAAGGAGAGCTACACTTAACTGCAACTGCCCCTCTTTGAATGGCTTTACTGGGAATTGCATGTGTGCAGGACACAATCCACTGAATAGTTCTCCTGCACAAAGCTCACTGAATTTAAAGGCAGCTGTGTAAAACTACAGACGAGCCCATGTACAGCTTCATTCATGTCAGTGAGGTTATGCACAGGAGAACCTCTTCGGCAGAGTAGGTTGCATGCCTATGTGGCTACCCGGGTGAAATTGCACAGAGAAAGTGATGGAGAATAGAAAGAGAGATTTCTAGATCATGAGTTGGGGAGGCCATAGGCCAATGCCCATCTCCTGCTTTTATAACACATGAAGTCTTGTCCTCCAACCAGGGCAAAGATTGTAGCAAGGACAGTCCCTTTCTGCAAAGAACACTGCAGCATGTCCGACAGTGCTGAGTGCACCATTCCCTTTCTGCCTAATCCTGCAGGTTCCACAGGAGAGCCTTTGACACAGCAGGATTATTTATCTGGCTGCGCATTAGGCCTACCGACTCAGCAGTATAATAATGATGCTAATTAACAGTGTTCGTTAATATCTTTAAATTACCTGTGTTAGCTCCCAGGCAAAACAACCCAGTAGCGACAGTGGTAGCATGGGCCCATTTGCATCGGCGACTGACATTATGTTCATTTCACAGTTCATTAGAATGCTCTGGAGTGATACTGTCCCCAAATTGCAAGCTAATCTGAAAGAGTGAGGCCTGCTGTCTATTGGGTGCACGCAGAAGAGTTCATCCTCAACAAAGAGGTGAGCGTGGAGAAATTGGAAGGGCATCTTCCATTTGTTCTAGCTTTTACGCTGTGGTCTCCAGGCAATTCTAAAGGGTGCCTTGTTCCCTCCTGGGTGAATCTGTCAATATTGGTTTATCCTATCTTAAATTCAGTGCTCTACATTTATGCATCACATCAATAAATGTGACATTAATAAATAATATGAGTAATCTAAGCTGGTGCCAAAGGTATTGCTTTCCTTTCCTTTGGACCATGTCAGTGTGGCCAAGAGGGAAGTCTTGTCATCTGGGCAAGCCAGGACCTCCAAATACACTGTCCAGGCTTATGCTCCAGGGAGGTCACTTTGGTGCTGTTAACACAGTGTTTTGACTTCACCCCTGGAAGCGCAGTCCGTTGTCTTTCAAGACAGACAGATGGATTGTTTGGTTGAAAAACTGCATTGCAAAATTGAGAGCCGTTGGACATTTCAAGACCAGTCCTTTTACCCAGTTTGAGCCTCCACATCTTTTCTTTTTTTCCTTCTTCTAACACATCAAGAAAGCTAGAATGTTGGATATATGTACATACAGATATTGCAGGCTGGTGGCTGGAATGGCTGCCATCAGGGCTCAGATGTAGACAGCAGACAGAGTGGGAATATGAAGTTCATTCAGAGCCAAGAGGCCAAGCCAGGACCCAGAGTCAATGCACCAGAGTGAGGAAGAGTGTTGTTGTCGTGCAAGCAATGCCCTGGCCCAACCAGAAGCCTCTCATAGCTCGTCTTATCTAGGAAAGGTCATTGGTGATGCCTGGATGGTCGGGGCCAGTCCAGTACTTGGTTCTAAACCACAGCTCTGGAAAATCAGCTTCACACAGAGCCAAGCACCCTCATCTCTAGCCCCAGCTGTCCCTCAAAGTGGTATTGTCATTCTTATTGAACTGGAATGGCTCTAAAGATGGATTTGACAAATTCATGGAGGAGAAGGTTGTTGATGGGTGCTCCACAGTTGGAGGCAGCAGTTGCTGGAAACCACAGGAGAGGAAAAGGCTCTTGTGCCTGAATCCTGCATGCTGATTTCCCACAACTGTTTGGCCACTGTGAGGACAGGATGCTGGACTAGATGGGCCATGGGCCTGATCCAGCAAGCTCTTCTTATATTCTTATGTTCTGATTGGAAGGTCAGAAATCATAGTTGCAATGTGATCTGAATGAGGAACTTGCTGGGTCATCGATACCATTCTACATATATATAGCTGAACTGTTCTCAAAGAATCTGAGTCTTTCACATAGGCACAAATTGCTAGCCTTCCTGGAAATCTTCCAGTTCCAAGACGAACTAGCAACATCATTAATCAACAAGGATTCATCGTGTGGCCCTCTCCTTCCAGAATCCCTTGCGGAAAGGCAAATAGTTCTCATGCCCCCCTCCCTCTGAGGATGAGATGAGATAGAAGGGCCCAGACCCCGTGTGCTTAACAAATCAGAAGGCAATTCATCTCCCGGAGAAAACAAGTGATATTTACATTATTAAATCACAATTACAAAGCAAATCAGCTGCAGAAAGAAAGGAGCCCATTTTCATCAATTATTACTGAACTGAACGTAATTTTTCAATCACAGCCAGATTGTAAATGGATGCTTCTGTGCAGCCAGAACTCTTTCACCATCATATTTACTAATCAAGTATTAACTTCTTGGAATTACGAATGACATTGTGGAAAGAAAGTAGGCAAATGGGAGGGGGAGCTGGGGGGGGACATAAGGAGAACGAGAAAAGATGCACTTGTACTAATTACAAAAAAGTAAAATTAGGCATGACAAGCACTTCAGCGATAGGACAATGAGACATCTCTTGGGCCAGAATAAAAGGGAGTAGGGCATTGAGCTTCTTGCTTCTGACTTGGGTAGATGTTGCCAGCTCACTGAGACAGACAGAAAAAGTAGAGGCAAAGTGCTATTTTATTTATTCATTATTGTGTTCCTATCCCACCTTTCCTCCTGCGAAGAAGGTTAAGCTGAGAGGCAGTGATTGGTTCAAGGTCACCTGGTAAGATTCATGGCCGAGTGGGAATTGGAACCCCCCCCTGGACTCCCAGGTCCTAGTCTGAAACACTAACCACTACACCATACTGGCTCAAATAATATATATTATATGTTTATTATTTTATTGCATTTAGAGCCCACCTTTTTCTTGAAGAAGCTCAAGGTAGCTGTCAGGGAACTGCCATTGGAGCCAGAGGCGGAGGCAAGGCTCCCAAGCGATGCTGGAGAAGGGCCCAGCAGGAAGAGAGGCAGCTCATCGGATGGGGAAGGAAATCAGTGTAACACCAGGGATAAAGGGGGGGGCAGATAGGGAAATTGGTGAGGGGGCTCCAGGACTCCTCGCTGGAGACCAGCAGGGAGAGCACGGGTCCTCTGCTGCCCACACCCACCCTGCGCAGAAGAGTTCCGCGCAGGGAGAGTAGGCGGAGACTTGGCGTCAAAGAACTTCTTTGCTGGATGAGGTTCAAGAAACGCCCACTGACGGATTCTGCTAGCGACTGAAACAGCCGCGAAGTGAAGGGCTGTCCAGACAGAAAAGGTGTAACCAGGCAACCTAGCCAGGAGTGGCGGCAACTTACGCACGAGCAACCCCTATAACCATTACAGTAGCATACATGGTTTCCACCCTCCTCGTGCAATTCCCAGGTCCTGGTCCAACACACTGGCACTCCAGTGTTGCAGAGTTCCAAGTTATTAGCCTGCTGATTATTACCTTGAATACACAGACTGAGGAACATCCCTGGAAAGAGTCACCAAAAGCCAAAGGCTTCTGGTTGTTAGCTCTGTGGTAGATCTACTGTATGGCTTGAAGAAAATACCTTAAGAGAAATAAGCCAATGTAGTTTCTTGCCACAAGGACTACAATTTGTGCTCCATAGCCAGCTACAGAGTTATATCTGGCCCATCTCTTGCAAGGGCCCACTTTTCTGCAACATCACTCTTAGAATTATGGGTGAAATGTTTCCTATATCAAACTTCCTAAGTTAGGGGTGGGGGACATGTGGCCCTTCAGATACATCTCCAACAGCACATGGAAAGTCACAGGTTCCCCATTCCTGGGTTAAAAAGATGACAAATAATTTTCAAGTCAATCTAGGCAATGTTTCTCAGAAGGCATCCCTAGCCATCTCTCAGTTATCAGCTGATTTTGTCTAAAGAAGCATTCTGATAACTTTCAAGGGAAACAAAAGCAAACAACCCCACCTAAAATGTTTCTATAAGATTAGTGACATTTATTGAAGGAGCTTTACCCCTCAGATTTGACTTCTGCATTTCAGAATAGTGGTTTTCTGAAAGAGCTGCAGAAGTACTACAAGTGAGCAGAAATCGACTCTGTTAAAATATACCAGATGAGCATTTTCAATATACATGGAAAGCTACCTGCTTTGCTCTGTAAGCATTATGTTACAAGCAACATGTTTTTCACATACAAAAATAAACAGTAGAAATACAACATGTGATGGGTCTTCTCAGAGCACATTATTATTATTATTACTCATTTTTTGCCATGGCAACTCAAGGTGACTTACAATATTTTAAGCAAAAAACACATGCAAATATTAAAACCAGCACAAAAATCCAATATCTACAAGACAATTCTACATTAAAGTATCCCACAACATAACCACAGCACACATACCACAGTATTACTTAAATCATAATTACCTACCCAATATTGCAGAAAACAGCTCCCAAGTCAGCTAAAGAATGCCTTTCTTTTTATAGAAAGTGTTGACGTTCCTAACTTGGATGCATGCCATGTTTTACGGAGCCAATGGACATAACGTCTGTAAAATTTCCATTTAGCAGCAATCAGCATTTTTCTTTTCTTTCTCTGCCATGATCAACATTGTCTCTATAAATTGATAATTACACTTATTAACTGAATCTTTAATACAGCCAGTAGGAACATGTCTAATTTTAATGGAATTATATGCTTAAGAAAGCTGACAACGTCTGTATAGTAGCCCTCAGTTTTTGAACATCCCTACCAAAGATATGTAGCTGGGGAAACCTTACCACAGCTCCAGAAATGTCAAAATACTTTTCAATGGTGTGAAGCTAATTTCGGCTTGAGTGCTAATATGAGCAATGGATTCCAGGAGTTCATTCTGCAGGCCGTTCCTGTCTCACTCTGAGAACATGAGCGTGAGTTTCAAGTCATTAGTCACTTAGTTTGGAAGTTCTTACAGGGAAGTTAAAACAGCCCATTGAAAGGCAAGCAGTGTCTCTCTCTGTTGAATGTCTCAGGGTGGCCTCATCTCTCATCACAATTCATCGAGCAAATCATTACCAGCAGCCAAGGCTGTCTGCCAAGCCAATGAGATGCACCAGTGATTCCTTGCTGAGCCACTAAGATTGATATCCCACCAGAAACACCTGAAGTGACTCTAAAGATGGATTAGTCATCAGCGACTTCAGCCCTATTGCCACGACAATGTGTATGGAGATGATAGAGAAGGGGCTTATATCATCATGATGATAGGTGATCGGAAGACCTCGGGGAGGAAAAAGGAATCTGAAGTGGGAAGCGGTGAAAATGCAAAAACAAACAAACGAACAGAAACCAACCTAGCAAGAGAAGTAAGGAACCATCCATCAGACTTCACCTAGATATCTCTCTATTCATTTTCTCTCTCCATTCCTCTTATCTCCCAATTCTCTCTGCCTCACCTCCTTTGGCACTACTAGTTCCATTTCATTCGTAAGGGAAACATTTAACCACACGAGCAGAATGAATTCATAGCCATACCCTGGGCCATTCCACACTGAATTTACCCACCCTCCCCCTCCATCCATGGACAACTACAAGCCATGATTCAATTCCCATCAGAATCCAAATATTACCATCTCCTTCACATCACACATAACTTTCCACACTTACTGATGCATCATTATTTTTTGCATAAATATACAAAGCAGCACAATAAACAAAGATGTATGGTTTGGTGAACTTCTTCCTGAAGCACAGATCATGATCTAGCTTGAGCATCCTCACTGCTGTGAGTATTAACATGAAACTGTTCAGCTCTTGGGAATCCAATATGGCAGATGATTGGCTTCAGGGTAGATGACAGCTCAGTGACAGAGCATGTGCTTTGCATGCAGAAGGTGCTGGTTTCAATACCAGGTGTGATGGGATAATGAGCTGCTTGTGCGTAAAAGCTTGATCCCTCTGGTGTTTGGCAGTTCAGCCAAACCGAGGCACTAACGGAGCCTCCCAAGGCATGACTCCGTTAGTCGCTGGTAGAATCTGACAGTGAGCGTCTACGAAATTTACGCCAACATAAAAGTTGTTTCACGGACATGCGCCTTCGTGACTCTCTACGTGACAGCTTCCGGCGAAGGGTGGGAGTTGCCAACGGGGGTCTTGTTACCTCTGCACTATTCTCACTAGAAGTATCCCAGAGCCCTCCCTCCTCCGACTCCCCTTTTGCCGGAGCTTCTGCTCTCCCCCTGCTGGTTCCCTCCTCCGCTGCAGAATCTCTCCGAGTCTGCTGGAGCCTCTGCACCAACTCTCTTTCCGATGACAGTTCCCTGACATCCACCTCCCCCTCAGGGCCCCCTTCACCCCCCGCGTCCTCTCCCACTGGCGGTGAGGGCGGAAAGCCCCTAAAGGAACTCTCCTCGTCGTCCGAGGATTCAAACACTTCTAACCATGGCGTACCGTCTCTCTCCCCGTCTCCCTCTTCTTCGTCGGAGTCGGCTTCCTCACCCACCCCTGACTCTGGGAACCCTCCAAACTCTCCTTCCTCATCAGTGGTCCCAAAGTGTTCCCTTCTAAATCGTGCCACGGGTTGCGGTTTTTTTGGGAAACGCCGATGAAATGTTTCTATTAAAACCTCGTCATTGACTACCTCAGCGGGTACCCAAGTGTTTTCCGACTCTACTTCCCCCTCCCATTCTACCAGATATTCCACCTGATCCCCCTTCCACCTGGAATCAATGATTCCTGCCACGTTCATGTCGCGTTCTCTCTCTTCTATCACGGGCGTTCGGGAGACCTCTCTCTCACGCTCCCCCCCCCCATTCACGTCCCTCTCGGTACGGCGACAGTAATGACCTGTGAAATACTGGGTGCAATTTCATGTGACTGGGCAGTCTGAGTTTGAATGCTACTGGGTTCACCTGCTGTATGACCTCAAAGGGTCCCAATCTTTTGGGTTTCAGTTTCTTACAACCCCCCTTGAAAGGTAGTCCCTGGGTGGATAGCCACACCCGGTCTCCCACCCTTATAGTTTCACCTTCCCTCCTATTTTTGTCTGCTTGCTTTTTATATTCTTCCTTGGCTCTCTCTAAGTTAAGTTGTAGCTGACGGTGGATGGCTTCCATCTCTTCAACAAAATGTTCCGCCGCCGGCACACTCCACCTCTCCCCTCCTTCCCCTGGAAATGCCCTGGGATGACACCCATAATTTGCCAGAAAGGGACTCAGCCCTGTGGACACGTTCTCAGCGTTGTTGTGGGCAAATTCTGCCAGAGGTAACTTATCTACCCAATCATTTTCTCGGTCCTTTACATAACACCTCAGGTATTGTTGTAAAATCCCGTTTGCCCTTTCCGCTTGCCCATTTGTTTCCGGGTGCCGGGCAGTGGAGAAATTGATTTCCACGTGCAGTAAGCTCATAAGTTTCCTCCAGAACCTGGAAGTAAACTGTTTCCCTCTGTCGCTGACCACCCTCAAGGGGGCGCCATGCAACCGGAAAATATGCTCTACGAACAACTTGGCGGTTTCCTCCGCTGTGACCGCATGAGAACAGGCTATAAAATGACACATCTTAGTTAATAGATCTACCACTACCATGACCGCCGTTTTGCCCTTGGATTTTGGCAGGTCCGTCATAAAATCTATGGAGACTGCCTCCCATGGCCTTTCTGGTGTGGGTAAGGGTTGTAAGAGCCCCGCTGGCGCCACCCTCTCCCCTTTCGCTCGCTGGCACCTGTCGCAACCCCTGACATATTCCCGTACATCCTCCCTCACCTTGGGCCACCAAAATTCCCTGGTAACCAACCACATGGTTTTGTGCTGTCCAAAATGCCCCGCTGTGGGGCTATCATGCAACTGCTTGAGTACTCTGCCCCTCAGTTCCCCATCGGGTATGTACAGTGCCCCTTTGTAATACAACGCCCCACTCTTTTCTTCAAACCCCCCTGTGTTCTCCGCTGTCCTCCTGAGTTCTCTGAGTTTCTCTTGGGCGTATTCGTCGTTCTCCGTACCCTCTAACAGTTCTTTCTGCCCCACCAAAGCCGCCCCACACACCCAGCGGTCTTCAGGGATTACGTGCCTTGCTTCCGGCGCCCCCTCCCCCTCTAAGTACTCAGGCTTTCTGGAAAGAGCGTCCGCCCTTACGTTCTCGGACCCTGGCACGTAACGAATCTCAAAATTGAATTTGGAGAACTCCTGGGCCCATCTCACTTGTCTCTGGTTCAGCACTCGGGCTGTTCTCCAGTACTCCAGATTTTTGTGGTCAGTCCGGACTTGAACCTTGTGCTGCGCCCCAATCAGCAAGTGCCGCCATCTCCGGAATGCTTCATGAATGGCGAGCAGTTCTCGGTCGTATACTGTGTAGTTCCTCTCGGATTTGTTCAACTTCCGCGAGAAGAATGCACACGGTCTCCATTCAGACGCATCTTTCCCCGGCTGGAGAAGCACGGCCCCTACCGCTCAGTCTGACGCGTCCGTCTCCACTCGCATTGGTTGCCGTAGATCCACGTGCAAAAGTTGCTCCTCCGACGCAAACGCTGCCTTTAAGCGTTCGAATGCCCCTTGCGCTTCTTCCGTCCAAGCAAATTTTTTCTTGCTGCTAAGACAATCCGTGATGGGCGCTGTTAAATGGGCAAAGTTCTTGATGAACTTCCTATAGAAGTTTCCGAAGCCCAGGAACCTTTGCACGTCCTTCTTGGTCTTTGGTGTTTTCCATTCCAGTACCGCTTGAACCTTGCCGGGATCCATAGCCAACCCCTTGTCAGACAACCGGTACCCCAGGAATTCCACCTCCCTGCTATGAAACTGGCATTTCTCCAGTTTCACCCACAGCCGATTTTCTCGCAGTTTGCTCAGTACTTCTCTAACATCTCGCACATGCTGCTCCTCATTCTCTGAGTACACCAGGACGTCATCTAAGAACGCCACGCAGTTCTTGTAGAGCAATGGCCCCAGGACGTGATTCATAAATGATTGAAAGCAGGCGGAGCCCGCTTGTAATCCAAAAGGCATAACTAAGTACTCAAACGCCCCCAAGGGGGTGAACATAGTGGTTTTCCACTCATCCCCCTTCCTCACACGTATCAAGTTATATGCCCCCCTAAGGTCCAGCTTGGTAAAAATCTTCCCTTTTCTCACCCGTGTCAGAATGTCATCAATTCTGGGCATAGGGAAAGTCACTGGTTCTGACACAGCATTTAGGGCCCTGAAATCACACACAAGCCTGGGTTTGCCCGTGTTTTTTTTGTCCACAAAGAACACTGGGCTGCCCCCCACCGCTTGTGACTCTCTGATGAAACCTCGCTTGAGGTTCTTGTCAATGAACTCCCTTAACTCCTGCATCTCACGGTCTGACATGGCATACAGCTTGCCCACTGGCAATTGTGCTCCTGGGAGTAAGGTGATTTGACAGTCAAAGGGTCTGTGCGGGGGCAGTTTATCTGCTTCCTTTTCACTGAAGACGTCAACCAAATCAGCGTATTGTGGTGGCACCTTCCCCTTGTCAGTCACTTCCATCCCTGCTAGAGTGGCTCTGGCCCCTGCCTGACCCTCTCCCTCCTTGCAGTGTTCTAGGCAATGTGCTGAACCAAAGGAAACAACCCTCTGATGCCAGCCTACTAGCGGATCGTGTAGTGCCAGCCAGCTCATTCCCAGAATGATGGGAGCTCCTCCCAAGGTGGCTACATTAAACGCTATCAGTTCTGTGTGTCTTGCCACCCTCATAATCATTGGTACAGTCTGTTGGCTCACTTCTCCCCCCAACAGTTCCCTCCCATCAATCGTGGTTACTTGCAAAGGCTTACTTAATGGGAGAGTTTGTATCTGGTGTTCAGCAGCAAACTCCTTACTCATGAAATTACAGGAGCTGCCTGAATCCAATAGCGCTTTTATCTTTAGTGGGTGTCCGTTTGGCAGTTCCAGCAACACCTCTATCACAAGCGCTGGTCTTGGAGGTTCCGGCGTGGGCACATTCACTACTCCCTGGCCTGGCTGCTGTGCCCTGATGTTGGCAACCAGGCGTTGGCTTTTACTTGCTCCTCTATTTCTCCTTCCTCCTTTCCCCCAACAGTTCCCGCCATGCCCTGCCATTCCTTCCTTTGCGGACAAACTCTGGCAAAGTGCCCTGGCTGTTGGCAGAGATAACATCTCTTGGCACTCTTTCCCTCCTTCTTCCGCCCTTCACTGGTGTTTGAAACTGCGCGCGCGCTGTTCCCAGTTCCATCGGCTCTGCGGGCGGGAAAGACTGCTCCGGAATCTCTGGAATGCGGAAGTCCTTCCAACGTTCCCCCTTTCCTTCCCGCTTTTCCAAAGCTCTTGCTTCTAGGCGCGCTCCTATGGACAGTGCAGATTTAGTCAGCTGGTCCATAGACTCCGCCCTGGGCGCCCGGGAAAGTTCATCTTTCACGGTCGGAGAGAGCCCTTCTTCAAATAACATTTGAATAGGTTCACTTGCTAGATCCCACCCCAGTCTATGAATAAGCATAGTGAACTCAGTCCAGTACTCACGTACAGATCGGCTCCCCTGTTTGCACCCCATCAACTGCCTCCGCACCACCCCCTGCTCAATCTCGCTGGAAAACATCAAGTCCACGGCGCGAAAAAACTTCCTCGTGTCCTTTAAGATATCATTATTGGCTGCCATCAGGGGTCGAACCCAGTCCCTCGCCCCTCCCTCTAGATGGCTAATTACGTACGCCACTCTAGAGTTCTCATCGGTGAAGTCACCAAACAGTAGATTGAGAGCATATTGCATCTCCGTTCTAAAGGCTTGATAGTTCCTGGGATCCCCCCCAAATCTCTGCACCAATCCAGGCACCTTTCTGGCAAGTGGGGCGGTTTTCCCCTTATCCGCATCTTGAGCCCTCCTCTCCTCAAGCCTCGCCGTTTGCAGCGCGAGCTGGACCTCCATCGCTCTGTACCTTTCCTCCAGGCTTGGACCTGCGCCCGCTCCAGCTCCTGCGGTTCCGGCTGGTTCGCTCATGATGCCCTCTGCTTGCACAAGCAGCTTACAAAGACTGTCAGATTGCTGTGATGGGATAATGAGCTGCTTGTGCGTAAAAGCTTGATCCCTCTGGTGTTTGGCAGTTCAGCCAAACCGAGGCACTAACGGAGCCTCCCAAGGCATGACTCCGTTAGTCGCTGGTAGAATCTGACAGTGGGCGTCTACGAAATTTACGCCAACATAAAAGTTGTTTCACGGACATGCGCCTTCGTGACTCTCTACGTGACAGCTTCCGGCGAAGGGTGGGAGTTGCCAACGGGGGTCTTGTTACCTCTGCACTATTCTCACTAGAAGTATCCCAGAGCCCTCCCTCCTCCGACTCCCCTTTTGCCGGAGCTTCTGCTCTCCCCCTGCTGGTTCCCTCCTCCGCTGCAGAATCTCTCCGAGTCTGCTGGAGCCTCTGCACCAACTCTCTTTCCGATGACAGTTCCCTGACACCAGGCATCTCTGGAAAAGACTCCTGCCTGAAATCCTGAACAGCTGCTGAGAATGTAGGCAATACTGGACTTGATAGATCGATGGTCTGACTAGATATAAGTGATTTCCCTATGTCCCTGTTCAAAATGGCAGTGAACTCTTTGTGCGTTGATGGTTTTAAAAATGCCCAAAAAATGAGATGTTTGTCATGGGTTTCTGTAGCAGTAAAACGGACTCACCTTTAAAAGATGTCTTTCATAACTATGATAATTTTAAAATTTGCCACTACCGTGCAAGTTCCATGCAATGCCAAAAGGTTTCAGGGGGAAAAGTTTGCCTCTGAATGGAAAATCTGTCATGTTTCAAAAGTCAATTGCAATCAGCCATGGCTTATATAAGATCACCCAATACTTGAAAAGTTATATTGAATAGCTATCAAAACTCAAACCTCCCCCACTGACTCTGAAGCACAAAAAACATGAGCGAGCACAATGGGAGCATGAGCTTACCACTCAGAAGCTGCTGCCTTCTGTAATTGCTCAAACAAACAAAGGTTGACTTGGGTACTTCTTCTCGTATAAGAGGGTCAGCGGTGCACATGAACTGTCATTTGCAAAGGGAAAGGATGGCCGAGCAGAGATGAACAACTGCAGAGAGCCCATTATAGAAACAAAAGCAACTCAGAACTAAGTGGCGCAGTGTCTCTCCTGGCACATGGTGATTATCAGTCATTATCATTTATTTGGGGCTGAATATGCTGCCTATTTTACTCTTTTATGAAGGATGCTGATAACTTCTATTGACAAACCAAATCAGCAAGTATTGTTATTGTTCTCTACAGGTATCCTAAACCCCAGCATCACTGAATACCCCAGAAAAGATGGGCCAGCCCATATGGAGCATCCTGCATTGTAGATGCTAGCCCGAGGTTGGACTAGATGACCCCCAGTATCTCAGACAATTTATTATTCTATGAGAAGGGAAGAGAGGAGAGAGGCATGAAACATCTGTTTCAAGTGCACCCATATCTCTCTCTCACTATCTAGTTCTGGATTCAGAGATTAAAAAGCTGTATCCTTGGGAACTGGCAAAAAATTAAAAAAAATCACAGCAAGACTTCATTTACCATGCATCATAACCTCTCAGACAACCTCTCCACCCCTATGCTGCATGAGAACAATATATCTTAATTAGCTGGGCCCAACCCAGGCACCTAGGATGTAGTTAGTCAGCCACTGTGAAATGGCTCTTGCTACAGAAGGAACGGACTGCTCCGTTGTGGCTTGTTAATGAGGTGTTTACAGGAAGTCAAACCGTGCCTTTGTAGGATCCCTGAGAACCTGAAGTTCCAAACAAAGAAGGAGTCATGGACAGAGGAAAAAACAAGTACACCACCTTTGAGTTCCTTGGAGGAAAAAGTTTGGATATAAATGCAGCGAACAAATTTGTTGTTGTTTAGTCGTTTAGTCGTGTCTGACTCTTTGTGACCCCATGGGCCAGAGCACGCCAAGCACTCCTGTCTTCCACTGCCTCCCGCAATTGGGTCAAACTCATGCTGGTAGCTTCGAGAATGCTGTCCAACCATCTCGTCCTCTGTCATCCCCTTCTCCTTGTGCCCTCAATCTTTCCCAACATCAGGATCTTTTCCAGTGAGTCTTCTCTTCTCATGAGGTGGCCAAAGTATTGGAGCCTCAGCTTCAGGATCTGTCCTTCCAGTGAGCTCTCAGGGCTGATTTCCTTAAGCATGGATAGGTTTGATCTTCTTGCAGTCCATGGGACTCTTAAGAGTCTCCTCCAGCACCATAATTCAAAAGCATCAATTCTTCTGCAATCAGCCTTCTTTATGGTCCAGCTCTCACTTCCATACATCACTACTGGGAATGCCATCACTTTTGGTATACTTTTGGTATTTCCCAAAGCTGTTACAGGAGTATCAAAACACACTCATAAATCAACCTGAAGCTCTGGGTGCACATTGGTGTCCTGAGAACGATGGCGATGTCCTGTCTTTGGAGGCTGCACAACATTTAGCACAGATGGGAAAGCATGAGAAACAGAGCACAAGCAAATCTGCCAAATACCAGAGAATATTCCCAATAATAACCATTTCCAGCTGAGTTGGAAAGTGGAGGGTTGGCATGTTGTACACCAGTGAATGAGTGCAGTGGAACGGGCCCCCAGTTAATACATCAAAGGCCAAAGCATTTTGTAAACCAGCCCAATGGTGCCATGGGGGTGTGTGTGCTGAGTAACTCCCATTTCATGTCAAGATGCTCAGCCACTGTCCCACCAATACCTCCAGAGTATGGCAGCTGGTCAGTGGATGAGAGCTGTAGTCTAACAACATCTGGAAGACACCATGTTGGCACAATTTTTTCCTGTTGTGTGGCTCTTGCATATAGATACCAGTAGTTCCTATTCATACTCACTTAACCAGTTCCATCTCATTGGAGCACCCATCAAAGAGAGTCAGTGGTGGTGTAGTGGTTAAGGTGTTGGACTAGGACCTGGGAGACTAGTGTTCAAATCCACTACTTAGCTAACCAGCTCACTGGGTGACATTGCACCAGTCACTGCCTCTCATCATAGCCAACCTCACAGCATTCTTGTGGAGCTTGAATGGAGATCAGAAGAACCAAGGAGCTCGAGCTTCTTGGGGAAAAGGGGTGGGATAGAAATGCAACAAATAGTAATAAATGTGTTCAGGTTACATTTTATGTAAGTTGAAGGGATATGAGCTGAGGTTTTGCTTGTGTGGGATGCTAGCCCATTGTTATCTCAAGGGGTTGCAACTGAAGGGATATTACAAAGGCTTATATATCTGCAAATGAGAAGCTCAGAACAAAAGGAATTGCCCGGGGTGGCTGCCTGCCTAAAGGAGATCTCAGAGTGCTGCAAATGCCGAAACAAAACTTCATCAAGCAAAGCTCCCCTGCAGCCCATGAAGAGAAATAACTTTTAAAATTAATGCTTGGAAAAAGCCACCCTAATGCATCTCAATTATCAGCAAAGAAACTGCTTGGGAAGTGAGTGTGGCGAGTTATTTATTTTCATAGCTCTTAACAAAAATATTGTAAAAAAAGAAAAGAAAAGAACCCCAGAAATTCCAAGGTCTATAATTTGGAGAGCTGATGCTTTTTTTCTTCTCAAGAGCACAAACACACACGCCCCCTTTTTGATTCATCTAGATGAATCCCCAGGGATGTGTGAAAATCATCCTTTTATTTCTGCAAATGCTATCCCAGCTTTCTGCATGCTGGCATGTTCATGAGACTTTATGGCAAAAGTGGACCTTATGCAAAATGGGCCTCACCCTACATGCACCGCAAGAGGACAGACAGCAGTAGAGATCCAAATCATCACATGGGTGATTGTTTTAATCTCACACCATGTTCCCTGTTCAGAAGCACAGAAAGGCATAAAAATTAATGCAGATCTGAATTACTGTTGCAAGCTCAAAATGCCTTAATTGCACAGCCGCTTGCATAATTATAGCACCACTTTGTTTGCATATCCAACAAGAATATTCTGAAACCTCTCACCTGTTTGGGATGATCAACTGCAACAGAAAATACTAGCCGGCCACTTTGCTCCTCTCTGCTTGCATGGTGAGGAAGCAAATCACAATCCCTGTTTTAGTCTTACATCCCAACCAGAGACTGTGGCTTGCTTTACTCCGAACAAACTATGATCTGTAGCTAAGGTTTCTTCTTGTATTCTTAACCATGGTTTGTTGGCATGAAACAAACCATGTTTCCTAGCATGGGTTTAACACTAAGCCAAGGATAGCACACTAGCCAGAAGAAAAACAAACCAAAATGGTGTATTCATGGTGAAGAGATAACTGTGGTTACAAGGCCACTGTTTCCTCTTCATAGGGGTGGACAAATCTATCAATTGTGGTTTCTCATTTCCCCAGTCTTAAATTCTGTTCCACACATTTATGCAGCAATTTCTGATTCTTTTTCTTAAAGAAAACATCCTCATGAAAAGTTAACAATTCGGTGTGAATTTCTCCCAATAACACATTTTTGTTTGCAGTTTTGACTAACACACATTTTTTGCAAGGATTTCTTATAATGCATTTTTGTATATCATTTTCAGTAATATATGCAATTTCTGCAGTCACCCCTAATATATGCATCACTGTGCACATTGGTTTGTTGGATAACTGCATTGCAAAATTTTGAGAAGTGCAAATTTTGAAGAATAGTTGTGTTTTGGTTTGCATGTGGGTTCAAGAAGTGTGAATTAGGGAGTTTCTCATTAAAATACAACAAACAAACAGAAGAAACAGGTTTCTCCTGCATTCCTACATCTTCAAGATTTGAAAATACTAATAGAGATCCCTAAATTTCCACTTATCTGAATGTGTATGTGCAACTCATACCAAAACAGGGGCCCTGCACTCTTGACTAAATGTACCCAGAAAGTTCCACTACAGACAACACAGAGGATGCTTCCTGATGTGTTTATTGGCAGGCAAACACAAACTGATGAAGTACTCTCAGGTCCTGAGTGAATTGGAACTGGTTAGTGGGAAAATATTGGTGTAAACTAAATATAAAAACTAAGATGGAACTAAATTTAAATTACAATTAAAAGAGGTTATTGAGCTTCTATTAGGGCTGAGTCAACAGCTCCTTGTGGTTTTAGGATTATACTTCTATTGATTTCAGAAACCACCTCTCCCTTCAATTGCTTTTCGGTAAATGCCTGTGGAAATGTTTGCCTGTTCACCTCCCTCTTCTGTGCTCATCCAGATTTCCTTTTCTGCCACATTTGTATGCACAGATCTGGACTTTAAAGCTCCATGTCCAAGCCCTTGTTGTTGTTGTTTGTCCTGGAGCTTTCCCTGCAGAAACTCATGTTTTACAACTGAATTGTGGCTCATAGTCATCGAATTTGTCAAATGCTTTTTCAAAGCCATCCAAGCAGGAGTGAGTACCATAGTTTAAGTATGCAGAAGTACTTTCTTTTATCTCTCCCAAATCTTTCAGCATTCAGCTTGAACTGTTCTTATTTTATTTATTTTATTTTTTAAAAAAATCAAGAGAGTTCAACCAGTCAGGTGGTCTGCAGAGGAGATCTATTCCTTGAAAATGTCTAGCAAACCAGATTGGTAGTTGGCTTCCTATTGAGGGTATTTGGTGAGCCAACGTGACTCTGTTGAGGGATTGGTGACTGGAGTGATAGTTCTGTGGCATTATGGCAGTGGATAAAACCAAAGTGTAACTCTTGAATAAATCATCTTCTTCTTCTTCTTCTTCTTCTTCTTCTTCTTCTTCTTCTTCTTCTTCTTCTTCTTCTTTGTCTTCTTCATTTGCAACACTTCCTAATTCTCCCCGATAGTATTTCACCTAAACACTAATCAGGTTTGCAACAACAACTAGTCATTTAATATTTGTGAAAGCACATCCAAAATGTCAAGTTTGCACCGTACATCCCTGACAAGGATTTGGGCACTCTAGTATACGCTATTTAAGGGTCACAGCCACCAATTCTTCTTCTATGGCAGCACTGGGTTGGTGCAGCAACATTTCCAAGCAAATACAGCCACAAACAAAAAGCAAATGCTAATAGATGCTGCAGACTATAGTAGCACAAGTGCGTGCATGTGTACTTCATTTGTGTGTGTTTAGACACACACCCTCATTTGAATAAGCTGAATTTGGATTATAAATATAAAGAACAGACAAAAAGGATTTTTTTAAAAAAAAATAAAAATAAAAAGAGAGGGAGAGAAATGCCAATTAATGGCTTTTCTTTGCAGAAGAAGAAGGAGCAGAGGAGTCACAATAGGAGAAAGAGTGATAAGAATATTTCTCCCCTGCAATTGTAAAACTAAAGGATAATAAAAATTGAGCAGGCACACTTTAAAGGCTCTCCCATTAGCCAGCTTGAGATACCGTGCCTATTGTTGCTACAGGTGGGAGATTATTTCTCAGCCTGCCACAGGTTGATAACAATTCCATCCTCTGGCCGGAAGGCTTATTGATAAAGAGGCAGAAATAGCACTTGAGGAGCCAGTGTGCAAAAGCTTTCCTCTAGGAGAGGGCTTTAGCCACTTGGCTCCTGTAGAACACCGGTACACAGTTTTCGAGGCCACTTTGAGCCTCTTCGTGCAAGGCAAAGAATGGTCCTTTCCTGTTGGAGCGTTGTGATTCCTGCTCAGGATCTAGCTTCTGGCAGTCATGGGCATGAAGTTTCTGGGCAGCTATTTTGAGGGATAGCAGCGGTGCAATGAGGCCAGGCCACAGTGAGGCAGGTCTTGTAGCAAACAACATGAGAGAAATGCCTTTGCTGCTCAGGGTGAGGAAACTTCTGTCCCTCCTGATGTTTCTGGACTACAACTGCCATCATCTCTTGCCATTGGGCATGCAGGATGGAGGTGATGTGTGTTTGGATTCCAACAGGGCCAAAAGAAAGTGCTTGTGCATGCAACACATAATTAAAGGATGGAACTCACTCCCACAAGAAGCAGTGGTGGCCATCAGCTTGGATGGCTTTCAAGGAGGATGAGATAAATGCAAGGAGAATAAGGCTACCAACAGCCGGGATGGATGTGCTCTGCTTCCACTGTCAGAAGTACTGTAATATGCTTCCGAATACTACTTGCTGTAAACTGCCCTCTGTCTGCTCCTCAGAGCTGGCACATCACATAGGGCTGGGCCTCGGTGGTGGCAGCCTCTCTTCCTTGCCCACTCCATAGCAGCCGCTACAAGCTGCCCAAGGGAGGAGGCCGGCAGCACTGGCCCTGGTGAGGCCACAGGATGCTCCCTCACAACCACCGCCACCATTGTTTGGTTCATCCTCCTTCCCATGCTTGGTGGTAGTGAATTAGTGTAGAAAATAGGGACATTTGGGGGGATATGTAGGCTGGCTAGATACTGTGAGAACAGGATGCTGGACTAGATAGGCCCTTTGCCTGATCCAGTAGGATTCTTTTTATAACACAGATTCCACATTCCTGTATTACTCAGGATCTTTTCTAGGAAGAAAGGCCTACCCACCTGCCCTGCATTGGCCTATTCTGTGCAAGATGCTTCTTTGCTTTTTTCTGTATTTCCCTCTGTTTCAGGCCTGGGGAACCTAAGGGCCAGAGGCTAAATGTATCTCTAGGCCTCTTTACCCAGCCCACGTGAATCTCCCCAGGCTACACCCTCCACATCCTCCATCCTTACAACACACACACCCTCAAGTGCCTTGGTCTTTCTACAATGCTTGTCTGAACGGAGGACGGGCAGCATTGTGTGTTTGTAAAAATCATCAACTTTGTGCAGCTGGAGTGCAGCCTCCTGTACAAAGGAAAGAGCCATGTCTGTTGCTTTTCCCTGCTCCTCTCCACCAGGAGTAGGAATCAAGGCTAATGAAAGAGGATTTCTGAATGAAGCACAATGTCTTCATATTGTGAAAATGGTCTCAGTTAGGGTGGGTGGAAGGAGGTGAGACACAATCACAGATTCAGAAGCTGTGCCAGCAGGGGTATTTGTGTTAGCCTGTTGCAGTCTTGTGAAAGTCTTGTGACGACTTAAAGACTGGCACCTTTTATTATGGCATAAGGTTTTGTGGGCTAGTCTTTGAGGTGCAATGGTGCAGGTAAGTAAATACTGAGAATTCTTAATAGATCTAGTTTGAATGATACTTGGCTAAGCTGGGAAGCAGGAGAACTAATCATGCAGAAAAATTATAGAAGGACCAAAACCAATTTTAGGCTCTCATACCCATAGATTTTGTTACTCCAGAAGCACTCCAGATTTGGAAGAGTTAAAAAGCTCACCGCTACTCAAGAGGCTTGTTCCCAGCATCTTCTATAAAGGACTTCCAAAGACTCGTTAAGAGGGACAACATTCGGTAATGAAGCCCTCTTGCATCCCCCTTGGTAGTAATAATCACAACGTGTAGAAAATGAGCATCTCTTGGTGATATTTACGTATCCCGGCAACAAAAGACATCCTGTTCTGTAATTCAGCAAGAAAGAAAAAGCAGCAAAAGGGGAAGCCAAACATATACAGGCTTTCCATGGAAACTAGGTCAAAGCATTCAGGATAACAACCCTGAATTCAACAGACCCTGGCAACTTTGGACAATACCAGGCTTTCAGAACGCTGAAGGTTATTTGAGAAGGGAGAAGTGCTTGTTCGGAGCTCCAGGAAACCTGCTGACCTCATCATAAAGAAAGCAGAACATTTCCCAGAGACAGGATGCAGTAACTTTTCAACATGTCTGCAAAGGGACATGGAAATTTCCTTTGTACCAGGTGAGACCATTTGCTTACCTAGCTTGTTATCATGCACCCTGTCTGGCAGCAGCTACCCCTTGCTTGGGATTGAGCCTGGGACCTTTTTGCATGCAAAGCCTGAGCTCTACCATTAACTTGTGATGTCCCCGTTTGGTTCTTGGGAAGCACACAGAGGCAGATTTCCTCATTCTTTAGGCTCCTCACCCATCAGCACTTGAGTTGGGAACAACTAACCCTGCACCATCTCTTCTAGGGGTGACAAACATGTGGCCTTCAAGATGTTGCTGAAGCACAACTCCCATCATCTTTGATCATGGGCCATGCTGTCTGGGGCTGGTGGGAACTGGAGTCCAATAGCATCTGGAGGAGCTACACAGGTTACTGACTAACACTGTACATGCACAGACATCTAAACTGATTTGGGGTTCTACACAGAGCTTTTGATCTGACCTAGGATGGTCCAGGGCTCATACCAATTTGAGGCCTTACACAGTCATGTGTTTGGGAGTGGGCAAAATGAGATATGACTCTCCTTTCCCACACCTCCCAAATGTATGTTTCTTCAGGGTTTTAAACCCAGATAAACATATGGTTGTGGGAGAGAAAAGGACACATATAGGCCGCTTTCATGTCATACCCACTCCAGCCAGCCACCCCCTTTGACAGTCCTGAATCACTCCAAGTGGAACAAGCTAGCCCTGAGGTGATCTGGTGCTGCTTCAACATATTCTGGCTAAATCCTGAGTCAATGAAAATTGGCCTGTTTCTATGCAGAATCTGGCTGGATTTAGTGCACAGCCGTATTCACCACCCCTGATCTATTGCATCTTGCAAGTGGATCTCCCTCACAAGGCCTTAAATGTATTGTGGTAATGGCTGAACCAATTCAATGCTGCTGCCACTCTGTCCACACCAACCATCCTGCTGCCTTGTTCCTCCCCTCTTGGTAACCAGCAGTGACATGTTGTGTTTGGAATCTGGGTCACCAATGCAGCCCCGCCCACGTCATCATCCACTCCTAAATGTACTTGCTCATTTCTTCTTCTTTGCACTGTTGCTTCTTGACTTCGCATCATGTCTGTAAGAAATTTAACCTTTCTGGCAGAAACCTGCCTCTTTCACTCTCTGAATAGCACTTCGTTGAATTTTAAGCAATGATGATAATGATGGTAATGATGGAACCGCAATGGCGAGGCTGCTGGGAATGGTCCCAGCACCACTCTGCCTTATTATTTATTTCAAAATGCATCGATCCTACTCTCTCAACCATTCATCCGCTCATATGGGCTCCCAATAAAATATCAATAGAACAATCATCATAAACAAAAACTGATCTATAAAGCATACAATAGAACAGCAAAGAGGGTTGAAAAAGAGAGAGAAAATAAACAGAATGGGAATAATTGAATCAGAGGAGCTGAAGCATATGGTATCCCAAGCAACTGCTAAAATAACTCTGAAAGGCCTCCAAGTTGAAGCTTAGGCAGGCCACCTGAGGCAGGAGATATTGGGTTGTCTCCAACTAAGTTCTTGTAAGAGTAACCTGAATGAAATAAATGAACCCAAGTCTTTTCTATTAATTTCAATAGCTCTACTCTCGTAGGACCAGCAATGGATGCAACCCATGGAGCCAGGTGGAAAGGGCTAGCTCATGTTCTCATCAGGGTCACTGACGATCATGGACAGACTCAAAAACCACATGGTCCTTTCAGAAGCTGGAGTGAGGGTCTCATGTTTGAGCTACTGCAACCCAATAGTTTTAATACATGGATTTTTGGAGCACTTTTCCTGGGGTGGCCAGCTCACCATGCCAAACTCCCTGCCATCTCCCCCACACCCCACTCTCTGCCCCTCATTAAACACAGCAATGTGGCTGACAAGAGGTCAAGTACACAGCCTTCCTCATTGGCCAGTCCTGTGCTTTCCTCTAATAAAACACATTTTTCCCTACACTCTTTTTGTTCTTGGTTGGAAAACTGCATTGCAAAATTGAGAAGAGTGGATTTTGAAAGATAGTCCTGCTCTGGTTCAGTAAATTACAAACCAAATGAATCCCTCTCCTCTCTTCCTAGGGATCCCTCCAGTATACAAGAGGTCTGCACCAACCTAACTTTGTGAACAGATGGAGCATGTTGCAAGTCCTCCCATGCAGACCTTGGCTGAGCGTCGGAGGCAGGCACCTTCAGATCCAATCTCCAAAAGGGAAGATGAAGGGGCTAGACTGTTGTGAAAAATATCCATCTCACCAAGGAATAGAAGAAACAGATGGGTCTTGAGTATGGAAGCCCTCCAGATTCCCTTTCCTGCAATGCCTCCTTGCCTTGGCACACTCCTTACTGCAATCATGTCTAGCACTTCTCTGCCTGTCGCAGAGTTTAAAAACAACCTGCTTTCATATTGTTACGCTCATTCGCAAGGATCCCACACAGGGGCCATGGCTGCCAAAGAAGAACAGCAACCAGCTCAGCATCTCTGCAGGGAGCAATATTTAGCAGTGCACAGCAATGCTGTGTTAACAGTTGGGGAAGGAAAATAATAGATTGCACTTCCCTAGGGGGGATTGGTGGGGTAGGAAGAACACGTTTTCCCCATGTCCTGCAAGACCACTGAGACTGGCGATGAGAAATCACAATGAAATGTTTATCGGGATGTCACATAGTTGGCCTTTAGAGCAGCAGAAGTCTTTGACCTTCCAATGCAGTTTATGGGGAATGGATCCATGACTCAGTGTGGTTTATGGCTCATCCACACTTAAACTTGTCATGTGCCTAGAAAGCACAGGTCCTAGCAGTTTCGCATTTGTCTCGCTGCTTTTCCCTGGAAAACCTGCTCTTTAGTGTTAAATCAGTGCAAATGTCAATATGGGGGAAACTAAAGACTGCTGCAATCTGAAACAGTGTGTTTATGAACTCCTTGATCCCGCCTTCTTAGATGAGGTGGGTGGCCACAGGAGAAAGCACCTTCTCAGTGGTAGTGTCCACCAGTGGTTGCACAAGTAGGACATGCAACGAAATGTTGCAGCGTGGAGTTCTCCTGTTCAGGGTTCCAGTCACCCATGCCCTTTCCCCGGATGCTCCATTCCATTCTCCTCTCCTCCAGTTTTTCATGTTTGTGTATCCATTCCCGAACAGTCAGTTAGCATTCTGTGCTGACTCAGCATGCCGAATCCTCACTGAGCTTTTGAGGGGGGGGGTGTTATTACTCTCTTAGGGTCCCCCCCAACATGCCCCAAACTTGGATCTTGGCATTCATAGTCATCAAGCTACTCATGAACTCAATTGTACATATTTACTTTAGCTCTTGTGGGCTCTGTGAAATTAGCCAGTGATGCGGCTTAAGGATTTCTTTATTCAACGATGCATTCCTTTGAGTTGTCTGCCTTATTGTGTGATCACAGCAGGAGAATCTATTTACTAATAAGTGGGGTTTCCACTTCCCCCGTTAGTTTTCCAAGTCATCTGAATTCCTGTCATGTGTGCTTTGCTTTATTGATTGCTGGGTGAACTTTCAGTACTCCTTATCTCTGAACCAGTATCTAACAGGTGAAAGTATTTAAGCATGTTGATAGAAGACATGAAAGGACATAGGAGGGAGGGAGGGAGAGTTATACCATCCTGTGATCTGGCAGCCTGGCCTGCAGTGCAGTTTAGGAATATAGGAAGCTGCCTTGCACTGAGCCAGACCACTGGGTCCATTGGTCCATCTGGCCCAGGATGCTTTCCCAGAGCTAACTGGAGATGGCAGAGATTGAACCTGGGACCTTCTGCATGCAAAACAGATGAGTTACAGACCATCCCTAAATTACTGGGAGGTGGCAGGGAGACTGACGCTGTGTGGACACACCATACAGTCCTTTAACATCTCATTATTTTTGTCCCACTGCTATGAGGAACAGGTAAGAAATGTGTTTCTCTAGCCTTAGCGGGAGGAATATATGGATGGGGAATTCCTCTGAACAGCAGGAAATGTTATATTGATGGTGATCTTGAAAGAAGAGGAGTAAATGAGTATTGGAACGTTTGAAAATTTTAATAATGCTGTGTTATTTTGTTATTTTCATTGTACTATTCCCATTGTGTTCTCCTATACTAGCACTTCTATCAAACTCTTATATTGTGGATAATACAAATGTGTTTATTTGGTTTAATTGCCTCTGAGTCTGCTTCCACACTAGTCCTAGACTGAACCCTGAAAACCAATAATAAGAGATTACACATGTACAAGAATTTGTAGATCTAACATTGAACAATTGCTTGTCAAAACTAAAGTGGATAGAATCAGATGCAAGGGAAGTCTGGGATACTTGTCTGTACCAGTAAAGCTACAGTATTAGCATAAGAAATTCAAACTGGTGTATGCAGCACTCTTAGGAACACTCTCTTCCCCTTCTCCCACTCCCTCTGTGTGTGTTTTCACTCAAGGGCTCTCCCCTTTCACAGGGCTGACCCATACTCCTTCAGGGAGCACCCTAATGGGGGATAGATGAAAGAATTAGCATTTGAGTGGCACAACAACACTCTTGGTCCTAGCATGGTAGGGGATTTGGGGGCTCAAATTCATAGAAAGTCTCAGATTCATTTTGCACATTAAATGTGACAATGGGAATCTCAACGGTCGTAACATCAGCCAAACAGGAAGGGAACAATAAACTGTTATAGTCCATAACATTTTATTTTGTGGCTTGTTTGCTTGCTTGCTTGTTTGTTTGTTTGTGTGTTTGTTTGTTTAATATCCACCCTTCATCTGAAGACCTCAGGGCAGTTCACAAGATAAAAATACAGGATAAAAACACAAAATAAATAGTTTAAACAAAATAATAACCCCCCTTTCCACACAAAAACAACAACCACACATTTAAAAGGCCATAGAATATTAATACACTCATGGCTGAATAGAGGAAATCTGCTGTAAAGGATGTCAAGGGATGTTGGAAAGTAACCTCTTGCTGTTTTGTTTTTCGCTCGACTGAGGGAAAGCCAACAATTCCAAGGTCTTCACAACTGACCATGTTAGGACGTGACCCTGAGTAATCCCAATTAATTAGCACGAGTCTGCCTGCAACCTACCAGGTAGAGTTCAACTACAATTAGGCAGAATGTACTCCCGAACATGACACATCTTTCGACTTGCCAAAGTGCTCTGTCAAAGCCAAGATCTGAGGCTGAGTTCCAACCAAGTCAAGTCAAAGAGTCAGTAACACCTATGAAGATAGCCTACTGAGTGCTATCTGCTCACGGATATTTTAGTAGGGGGGATGTTCAGACACTGGCTAGTATTCAACTGAGTTTCTCTCAGATTAGACATATTGAGATTCATGACCCTAACTGAGTTATGTTTATTAATTTCAGAGGATGAATATCCCCAAATGCCTCCCATAACTATATATACTACTATTGCATTCTTGGGTGAGGGTATTCGGGTGAGACAAATAAAGTACATTCGCTGGACTGTAGACCTTGATGCAGGCCCAATGTGTGCTGGGTCTCAAGTCATTAGAGATATGCATCCACCTCCTCCTCTTGTTGGGTCTCCTCTTGTCATTCTTGAGGGCCACATCTTTCAAAGATTGCATGCCAGACATGGGCACAGTAAGAGCTGATGATCGGCAGGGACAGAGGCGTGGGAAGAGCCATGACTGTTAAAGTGGCATAACAGTTTGGCATGGCTTTAAATGTTTGGTGTGGATGCGGTCATTGTTAATCCAACCCCTAAGAACTCTCAGCCCCCCTAACAAGCTACAATTCCCAGGATTCTTCGGGGAACCTGTGACTGTTTAAAGTGGTATTTTACTGCTTAAATTGTTGTGTAAAAAGGTAAAGGGGCCCCTGAGCATTAGGTCCAGTCATGACCGACTCTGGGGTTGCAGCACTTATCTTGCTTTATTGGACGAGGGAGCCGGCGTACAGTTTCCGGGTCATGTGGCCAGCATGACTAAGCCACTTTTGGGAAACCAGAGCAGCGCATGGAAATGCCATTTACCTTCCCGCCAGAGCGGTACCTATTTATCTACTTGCACTTTGACATGCTTTTGAACTGCTAGGTTGGCAGGAGCAGGGACCAAGCAACGGGAGCTCACCCTGTCACGGAGATTTGAACCACCAACCTTCTGATCAGCAAGTCCTAGGCTCTGTGGTTTAACCCACAGCGCCACCCGCGTCCCTTAAATTGTTGTGTAGATACATCCTAATCCAGAATAAAGACCCTCGTGCTTGATGGCTGTTTCAGACATGGAAATGTTTTTGATGAGATTACTTTCAAAGAAGTATAAAGAAGCACACACACACACATTACAAGAGACCAATGCAGCAACTGTTCTGGGAAGCAAGAGAAAGTTATTTCTTTCTGGCGTTCTCTCAGTCCCCATCTCTCTCCCTCTCCCTCTCCCTCTCCACTTCTGTCACACACACTATAATATATTTGGCAGATTCCTGCCAATTTATTCTCAGACATCTGGGGAGGGGGGAGGCTACTCAGTTTCCCTAGCCATGCCACCAGAAACAAAGTTTTTCCCCCTCAAACATTTATTTTTAGTTTCCAAATGTTCTGAGAGCATATAGAAAGAGGGAGAAATACTTTTCAAAGGTCTCAGAGAAAAAGTAATTAGGAAATGAACAGAAAGGAAGAAACACTGATGGAATGGAAGAATGGGGCAGCTTCCGAAGGCATCGAAGGCTGCATAAAATGGAGTTGGGAGCCACATGCTGCCTACATGTGAAACACAAACACACAGAGGCATGCACATACACCTTCTTACAAAAAAACATGCATGTCAGGAAAGGAGCCATTGCTTGGTGGTAGATGTTGTTCATGAAGAAGGTGTTAGTTTCTATCATTGGCACCTCCTACTACAGGTAGTAGGGAAGCTCTCAGGCAGCAGGTCCAAAGAAAGGCTTTGGAGAGTTGTTTTCACCAGAGATTCTTGAGAAAACTGATTTCTATAGACAACCTGGAAGTCCCACAGAAGCAATTTAGGGATTTGGGAAGGGCCATAGCTCAGGGGCAGAGCCTCTACCTTGAATCCTAAAGGTCCTAAGTTCAAAGCAAGTAAATATACTAATTTAGCTTTCGAAGCACAGGAAGCAAATGCAAATATTTTCTTTCCTTATGCGGCTTTCATCAAGCACTTCCAAGTAAAAGGAAGTGGCTCCCTCCTGCTCCCTGGACCCCATGGACAGCTGTGCAGGGAAACATTGCTAGCTGCTGCCTTAGCACACTCCCTTGTTTTCTTCTCAGCTGGGCTTTTGGAGTGGCAGAAGCCACTACATGAGCTTCCCAGCAAGTGTGCTGCTGTTGCTTACCAAGAGGAGGAAGGTGGCAGGAGGTCAGCATGGTGCACATGCACCAGTTAGACAGACTCTGCTGGTGTGTTTGCATCACACTGACTTCCCCATTCTCTTCCCCTTGTAAGTAAGCAACAGTGGCCCACCTGCTGGAAAGCTGGAATAGCAACTCTGCCCCACGCAGCTAGCTTCTGTGAAATGGAGTTCCTTCTAGAAGAGAGAACTTGCAGTGACAGCCAGATGGGAGCTCATTCCCCTTTCCCAGACTCTGATTACAACTATTGTGTGCAGAAGCTTTCTTCTTTTGCTTGTCCTGAACATGCTGCCTAATGCATAAACATCCTGTCTGAGGCTAGTGTTCAGAAAATTCTGCTATGACCTGACCTGACCACAATTCTTTCAGCTTCTTACGCCCCTCTGTATATGGGTTGCGTATTACTGAGAAGCGGCCTTTTGAGAACCTGAAGACTCCATCTGTAAGCTATGCAGCCTTCCTATTGCAGAATGGCTGCTATTAAACTAGATTCGTATTTATATACACACTCCCTCAATTGACCTCTGCACCGGGAGTTCATAAAAAACACAGTAGCAGTCTTGTAAAAAAAGAAAATAAAAGAAAAGCACTTTCCTTCTCAATTGTGAAAGGAAACAGTCCTTTTTTTTAAGAAAAAGAAAAAAGGTTCAGTATTTGACCATGACTCTGCTCCTCCCAACCTTCAAATTGTTCAGGCTCATCTGCTTTTGACCCAGATTATATAAAATCTTCTTTATGAAGCAGACTGCATTGCTGTATTTTGGATTTCTCCTCTTGATACCAACTGATTCTCAGAACGCATCAGGGGGGGCTTTGTAGTCCTTATCCAGGAGGCAAGGGCAGGACAGGCACACACAGCAGGCTCTCAAAAAGCTGAAACACACAAAGTGATTCCAGCATATCTTCCTCCGTAGAAAGCGCACACTGCCTTGGTCTAGCACAGGCTGGCTAATGAGAGGGGGAGATGGAAAATAGGATTGAATAGATCAGGAATGAGTCTTAAGACTGAGCTGCAAAACAGTCATAGAGGCTTGGAGCTGAGCTACATGATCTCAAGGACTATGAAATGCAGTTCCTGATGGGGTGTACTGCTGAAAGTGAAAGACTGTATGTTAGAAAGCATCTCGCCAACAGCAATTCCCTGTATATTAGCTGCTCTTTTTCCTCAAGGTGTTGAATTTCCATATCCAAGGCACTGCTATTTTTCGACACTGGTCATCAAACACCCGCTTGCTATCCAAATCCTCCAAGAGATTCATTGTGTGATTTTTGTTGATCATATGAGATATTTGCAAAACAGAATACGGAGTGATTTGCTTTTCAAAGTCCCTGGTTCTGCTGTAATGGGGCTTTCCCCTGGAACTTGTAGATGAGATAAGTGAAGAACTCCGGTGTTCCCAGGAGGCACCTTGCTTTGTACATGAAAGGAGAAAACAAGGGATATCTGAATCACTCCACAAAGGAGGTTTCAACTTTCCTGTATCCACAATTTGATGCAAAACAGGAGGTACAGAAAGCAAGGTCTGGGAGTTATTTTATATATATATATATATATATATATATATATATATATATATATATATATATATATATATATATATATTTGCTTTCGTAGATTTTCACGGGTACAGGAATGCAGGTTTTGGTGTCCTCGGGTGTCTTCCCGTGTAAAAGTTGGGGTGTCTAGGCGACGTTTCGACGAGGTCTCACTCGTCATCTTCAGGCTGGTGCTTTCGGCTTCTTGTTACTGGAACAGAGCAGGATCTCAGTGTTTGAGTTCCTATAAATACTGTTGAGGGGGTGTGGTGTATAGCCTCCAATGTTCTGGGCAGAGAGGAAGTTCCCAGGCTAGTGTGCCTTTTCTTCTTTTGTTCCTTAATTACTTGAGGGATATCTTGAGTGATTTCTTGAGTGATATCCTGAGTACCACTTAGGTGGGTCATTAGGTGTGGATTAGTTGCTAAAGTCTTTGTGTCTTGACCTCTTGAACTTTGTGAAGAGTTTTTCTGAGAAGATGGCTGTACTGCACTTAGTTGTGCTCTGGCTTGGCTTCGTGTATAGGGGCGAGCTATACACCACACCCCCTCAACAGTATTTATAGGAACTCAAACACTGAGATCCTGCTCTGTTCCAGTAACAAGAAGCCGAAAGCACCAGCCTGAAGATGACGAGTGAGACCTCGTCGAAACGTCGCCTAGACACCCCAACTTTTACACGGGAAGACACCCGAGGACACCAAAACCTGCATATATATATATATATATATATATATATATATATATATATATATATATGTATGACAAGAACTGAATGATTAACAACACAGAATCTCATACACAGCACAACAGGCAAAAAGCTGACATTAAAATCTGGTGGGGTGAATACTTTCACTTTGCTAAGGACAACATTTCAGGGGAATGGCAAACAATTTTCATTTTGGAATTCCATAATTATGTTTCATGTCCCACACAAACTGTGCTAGATACATGTGAATCCTACTGGCAGAACTCAATAATACCAATTGAAATATTCCTTTGCTACCCCCCCCCTCTCTCTCTCACACGCACACACACACCTCCCCATAATTTTGTATGTTCTGTCATCCCTTCAACATTGTCAATAGCTTGTTTCGTTTAAATGCCCTAGGTGTTTATGAAAATGAATCATGTGTTCTGAATTCTTAAAAAAATGTTGTCATGATTCAGTTTACAAAGTCTAATATTTCACAAATGCATACCATCAAATGTGGGTCAGGGAATAGCTGTCAAGATTCTCAGATTAGAATTTAGAACTAATATAACAGTATTTGATGCAAATATTTTCTTTTAGAAAAGACGAAGCAAATATTGCAGTTTTAGGACTGGTAACGATACACAGTCTATGATTCCTCATCTGTTGTATGGAAATGGAAATCATAAATGATCATGGGGACAATGACAGAACCAATGTGAAAATGTTGAGCTACTGCAACAATAGCAACATCATGATTGTACCAGTAACTGCAGCTTACTCTGCTACACACTGGACATGAGATGCACAACAAACTAAGAATGGGGGAGAAATTCAATTCAGTTCACATTTGAAGTTTGCATATTGTATATTTTATCATTGTAAACTGCTTTAGGTCCTAGATAGCAAAAACTGGTAGACAGATATACAGGCAGTGACCATTTTGTGTGTGTCCAATACACAACTTCTAACTCATGGGTCCTTTTGGACCAGGAAGAGGGCAGAATGGGGGCAGGGCATAACAGCTTATGCACACTCTGCCGACTTGTGCGAGGGCCAGGAATGGACCCCTATCCAAAATGGTTGCCACATCTATATGAATCTACCTAATCTGTCCATTGCAAAATCATACATGAACTGAAACACGGCCATCATGCAAAATTTACCCTTCTCTGAATTTTGCAATAGAGTCTTCTAGCCATGAGCAGAAACATGCTTACAGTAAGGTAAATTGCAGACAGAAATGCATATCTTTGTAAAAGTAACATGCAAAAATGCATGGGAACTGATTTGCAAAAAATGTGTGTATTACACAAAACTGCATAGGAAAAATGAGTATTAGGTGAAATTCACACAAAGAGTGTGTGGGGGACTGGGCAGAGGAGGAATGGTGGAGACTGTCTCCCCAACCTGACCCTTCCAGGGATGAGGAAGAGGAAGACAGTATAGATTTGCAACAGGGGTTTGGGGGAGGTCACAGCTCAGAGGCAGATGAGGGGAAATTTGGGAAATCATGAGAGAACCAGAACAGCTGGTTGACACGTTGTCATTAGAAAGCTTTCCAGACCCACCATCTCCCAGAACCCTGTGGGCCTTAAAAGTAGGAGAGCAAAGAGCTCAAAGACAGAGGGGACATAGCAGCACCTGTAGATGAGGTGATGATGATGACGAATGAGGAAGTGGGAGAGACCGGGGGGGGGTGGAGATTCACTCGGGACAATGCCATTATCCAAAAGGCTGGGTTCTATAGCCTCTCTGTGTAAAGTTTGAAATAAAAAGGGACTGTAAGAAACTTTCCCTTGTCTTACACTTTCCTGGGCAACCAGCCGGGAGCTGCTGACAGCATCCTGACGGAAGGGAAAGCTGAAAAGCTGAGATAAACCAAAATTGACAGATTTGTCAATAGTTACAACCAACTAAGTTTGCACTGGTGCACACACCACTGGCAAACCATCTGAAAGGAAAGAGTTAAGGGCTACAGGAAACCATCAAGTTTGGGTAATGAATTTGAGGAAATGGGTGCATCACTGGTTCACCTCTCCCCTGCCCCTCCTCTTCCTTTTTTCTGCCAATAATTCCTTTCCTTTCCCTTCCCCTCCTTCCCTGTCCTCTGGTCAAAGAAAGATGTGTATCACATCCCGCTGGGAGGAGACTGTAGACAAAGATCTGTCAATTTCTAAGGCTGTTTTCTAAAAGCTTCCTTCTCCCTTTTTTCCTTGCTTTGTTTTCCACCTGCCTGTACCAAATCTTTAAAAAAAGAAAATGCTGCCATTAATAATACATGGCTTGGTTTGTTCGCTTTCAGTTTTCCCCGTGATCCAAATACAGGTTGGTATTCAAGTGAGTGAGGGGGAATTGTTTATCCCAAACTTTGCTTCTTACAAGTTGTTTGGTACTTTGCTCCCCTTTTGAACATCTTGCCCCCTCCTGTCGCTGATGATGCTTGCTTGGACTCATCCATGCCACTTGGCTTTTGATTGTAGCAACTCATCTTGGGTATTTTAGCCAGCAGCTGTTAACCTACTATGTTGCCAGGCACAATTTCTATACACACAAACCTTTGCAGATGCAACCCCAGAGCCTATTTATATTATTATTGTTGTCCAGCAAATGGTCTAGGTTACACATTTTGCACTTAATCTGTATGACATTTCTTTCTTTTCCCCACAGAAATTGAAGTGTTTTCACAGCAAAATGGACCAACTTCTTGCAAATGGACAATTATTGGTGTTCATTCACATTGAGGAAAGGCTGTATCCAAGCAATTAGGAAGGGTTTTTTTTGTTGTTTTTTTTTGTTTTTGAAAACTGGAATGAAGGCATGCCCTCTTTTAGTCAGTGAAGTGGGGCTTCTTTTTCTTTCTTTCTTTTTTTTTAGGTATGCAAGCTTTGTTCTGTTTTTACCATAATATTGAAAGCAACTCACAATCAGAAAACACAACACTTTCAATAAAACCTTATACCTTAAAGTTCAAAACTAGGACAAAAATAGATGCAAAAGATGCACGGATGAATATCCACTCCCTTGCCTCAAAACCTGCCTGGCTTTTGCAAACATTATCATTGACTGTACACAAAACTTTGAGGACTTTCACCAGTGTTCAGAGATAATGCTCCCTCTGAATCCAGAAATATAGTAACTATAGCATAGAGTTGGGGAGGGGTGTAAAACCCTTACCTTAACTTGCAAGAGTAGGGTAACCAGCAAAAGAGGGGAACCTGTTTCACTAGGAGGGTTGGGAGAGAAATTCAATTCAGTTCACATTTAAAGGTGAATCTATGGATTGCACACATTTTGAAATAACATGAGAACCAAAACACAGGCATCCTTCAAAATTCACACTTATCCAAATTTTTTACTACATTGCTCCAACCATCTATTTATTTTTTATTTGAAAAAAATGCATACACCGGTGGAAATTGTACATTAAAATGAATAGATCAATGACAATAAGACCCACAAATGGGTTATATTAGGAGAAACTGCTTGTAAAAATGTGTACATTAGTAGTAAACTTTTTTTAAGCATACAAAATGTGTTTATTAGAAATACTGACAAATTTTCATGACAATATTTTCTCTCTCTCTCTCTTCAGGGTGGGGCATCTCTCATGTTTTAGCTCCCCTTTTCAAAAACAGCTCCTTCCTCATTTATATTTGTGGACTAGCCAGACTAATTGATATATTAATTAATTTCATTTTATTTTTGCCTGTAACCTTTCATTGACTTATCTGCAAGCAGGACCAGTGCAGAGGATTTTTCTGGTGCAGCTGTCCAGAAAAATAATGTGTAAAGAGTCATGTTTCAAAAAGTGTAAAAAATTACATTTATTAGCAAAAATGACATATAATAATGCAGCATATTGGGGAAAATGCTTGCAACAATGTGTGTGTCAGGCACAATTGCAAAAGAAAAAAGAAGTGTGGCGCAGGAGAACATTTCACTAAATGCTGGAACGAGGGCTTTAAAACACACACACAAATGGAAATGTGGAGAACTGAACAGTGGGAAAAGGAGAAACTGAGAGAAACCAAAACTGATAGATCTGTCCATCTGGACTCTAAGACTAATTGTCTCAAATGATCATTATCTGCACAAACTGCAAATCTCCCAGGATTTATATAATACCAATATAGAGCCCTTTAACTAGGCTTGCCACACTTTCAGAAAATTCTGGACATGCCCAGAAATCGGATGCCTAAATGGCATCTGGGTGGAATTTTTGAATTTTAAGAGATATCCAGAATTTCCAGAACATAGAAGAAGAAGAAGAAGAAGAAGAAGAAGAAGAAGAAGAAGAAGAAGAAGAAGAAGAAGAAGAAGAAGAATAGTAGTAGTAGTAGTAGTAGTTTGGATTTGATATCCCGCTTCGTCGCTATCCGAAGGAGTCTCAAAGCGGCTAACATTCTCCTTTCCCTTCCTCCCCCACAACAAACACTCTGTGAGGTGAGTGGGGCTGAGAGACTTCAGAGAAGTGTGACTAGCCCAAGGTCACCAAGCAGCTGCACGTGGAGGAGCGGAGACGTGAACCTGGTTCCCCAGATTACGAGTCCATCGCTCATAACCACTACACCACATTGGCTCTCATAGGGCAACTTAGGGCAACTTGTGTCTCCCCCCCTCCAGTTTTCTGCTCCCCATAACTTTTTTCAGAGGTGTTTTTTGATTTGTTTTGTTTTTTTAAAGTGGGGGACTCTGTCACTTCCCTTAGCCGGAGAGGGGTGGAGAGGGAGGAAGGCGACACAGCAGTGGTGCAACTGGAGCTGCCGCTGCTGCGAACCTGGCCGTTTTCATTTTTTCCAGGGGGTTTTCACAGTTTTGTTTTTTCTTGTTTTTGCCTGGGCCTTCCCCTGCAACGGTGGTGACAGCTCTACTGCTGGGGAAGGCCCAGGGAGGATGGAGAGGTTGTCGAGCTGATGTAGCAGCCACAGCCAGCAGCCACAGCCAGCTCCATGGCCTTTCCGGTCCTGCCTGGGCCTTCCCCACCCAGCAGCTACGGCCCCAACGACACCTCAAGCCATGTCATAGGAAAAGTGGGATTTTCACTTTTGGGAATATGGCAACTCTACCTTGAACCTTTCTTGCTTGCTAACCAGGGTGAAAACTGTCACATAGAAGCCCCTGTGCCATGCCAACTCGGCAAGGCCTCCCAGCCAGCCGTCCCCTGTCACCTCCAGCCACGACAGCTTCCACCTTAGTGAGATGCCTCCCAACAGTGGCCTGTCAGCAACAACTACGGCTCGGGCAGTGGAGGGAGCAACACCTTGCCACTGCCAATTAGGGCTTGAGCATCTCAGCTGCTATCTGGTTTTAGTCCTAATCAGCTGCCTGTCCTTATCAATAATTAGCCGGAGGCAGGGGAAGAAAAATGCCAGGTTACAAGCTAATATTTCCCACATACTGTACAGTCATGAATCATACCGCCTCCAAACCTGCCACTGCTAATAATAAATGTGGATGGAACAATTACCTCTGCTAAAATAGCTCGGTTCATGCTATTTAGGGAGAAGCTTGCATTTGTGGTGGTGTTATTTCACAGCCACCCTGTAGCTTGTTTTCAGCCTGGACAGAGGCCCAGGCCTCAGTTCCTCTGAATTACCTTGGTTGCTGTCAGTCAGGATTTAACTGTCAGTTGCTACCAATAACCCACCAGAGTCATCTGGGCTATGCCTTTCATCTGTCATATTTTGCCCTAGCTCCAGCCAGCTTGCATGGCAGGGGGCAGTTTGTAAAATAATAGGGATTTATTAAAGGATGCCTCCTCCACTGCTTCTGTTGCTTTATTGTTCCTCAGTCCTGTGTTCCACTCCTTTAACTGACTTCCAATTAAACCAGAACTATCTCTGAAATTACTTCTGGAAATGGAGCATGCAGTTTGATGCTGCTTCTAGTTCTTTCATTTGTTCACACACACACACACACACACACACCCTACCCTGTTGCTGATGCGCATGTCTTCATAAAATGTCTGCAGACCCTCCTAGTGTCCCTATTTTCCAGGGACAGTCCCAAATTCATAGCAGCCATCCCAGTTTCTGATCTGAACCCTTAGGATGTCCCCATTTCCATTGGAGAAATGTTGGAGGGTATGGTAGGATGTCCCTATTTTCCTAAGAGACTCCTTGAAGGGTATGGAATAGGACCTCCTGGTTTTCATCAGAAAAATGCTGGAGGGTATCTGTCTGATGTCTTTATAAAGGACCTACAAAAAAAGTTGGGACTATATAATTGCATGAGAATTATTTTTGTGCAGTGTTTTACTGATGTAGCCAAATGCACATGCACATCAACAAAACACACTAATTAAAATTCAATAAAAAGTTAGGACACATACATACACATCACCCCAAGCAAATCTTGATGACTTATAGAGACCTATCAGGTACACACCATGGCCACATATCAGGGATGCTGTAAACAGCAGATATCCTGCATTGTCAGGAGATTGAATTAGATCTGGGGTAGTCATGTTGCCCTCCAGATGTTGTTGGACTACAGCACTCATTAGCCCTAGCCCACCTAGCAAATGGCCGGAGTTGACCGAGATCCTAGTCCAAGAACATCTGGACAGGACATACCCTTTGAGGTTCCTCCCAGCTATATGATTCTATAATCAATATCACTTTCTTGCATGCTTTATTAATGTGAGCATGTATTTTAGCAGTGTGCGCAGGGAGGGTGGGCATGAAGGAACTGAAAGTTCCAGGAAACAAGCATGCATCCTGCTCTGTAAAAAGTTAATAATGAAAACAGGGCAATGGAAAATTCTGAGAGTGTTGTCCTCCCCAGGAAACGACAACACAGAATCATAATTTGAGATTCTGGGAGCTGCTGGGATGAAGAGAATCTTGGAAATACTACCATTTAAAAAACAAAAACAAAAAACAACCACCCAGAAAATATTAACCCTGTTAAGATCACATTCTCTTAGCCCTCGATGTGCTTTAGTCTGTGACAAAATTGTAAAGAGCTGCTACTGCTTGGTTTCAGTGGGAATTTTGCGTGTAAAAGAGTTTCAATAGCTAATTTAGGCAGGTGATTTCTGCTCAGAGTCAAGAAAGTTCAAGAATTGCACAACTCACGTCACTCAACCAAAATTGCCAAAAAATCAAAACAAATAAACTTACACTTTTACGGCCTGTGATGGGAGCTGTTGACCCTGTACCTTGGTTTGGTTCCTCACTCCCATATGGTACTATATGTTAAGTGTGTGTGTGTGTGTGTGTGTGTGTGTGTGTGTAGAAAGACAGACAGACAGACAGACAGACAGACAGAAGATGTTACTCTATAGATTGTCACATGCACTCATGTTCCTATTAGAGGAAGAAGAAAGACAATTGAGCAACAGCTAATGGAGAGATGACGTGATGAGAACCCTCCATAGTCTGAGTGGTGGAAGTTTTCATATTTGTATTGGAGAGGGATTTCAGTTTCAAGCCGATCTTACACCTTAATAATTGTTGATTATACTATTGTTGCACTGTGTATTTTGGGTCTATGGACCACAATAAAGCTGTGTGTGTGTGTCCCCCTTGTTTCCTCATATTTCTAGCATTGTGTTCAGTTTTCTTTACCAGTTTGCATATTATTATTTTTTAAAAAAATCTCATGGAAATTTCTCAGCATTTTGGTGGAAATTTATCCTACTATATCCTTTATGTGAAACCTTTCCATATTACACATTTTTGCAAAACAGTTCCCCCTAATTACTTTCACTAATATATGCATTTATAAGCACACTTTCATATATGCATTTTTGCACAGATCACTTGCCTGGAGAACTGCAATGTAAAATATGGACAGGTGTGGATGTCAAAAGATGGTTATGTTTTGGTTCGCATATTATTTTGGAAAGTGCAGATTAGATCAGTTTGCCCTTTTACATGTAGCTTCATCAGATTTGGCCCTCATACCTATCACTCATGGACCTTTGTCTCTGTAGGAGATCCATTTAAATCCTATGGATCTTGGGATACCCTCCCAGAGATCCTAAGATCACACACACTACATCATATTTAGTTGTTATCATTGAGCACTACCAACAACAAGCAGCAGGGGAAACTGTGGTTGTTATCTCAGTCTGTGAAGTTACAAAAGGCTCTTGTGGCCATTGTGAAGCCCTATAGTGGTTTTTGTGGCTGTGTAATGACAGACGCGGGTGGCGCTGTGGGTTAAACCACAGAGCCTAGGACTTGCCGATCAGAAGGTCGACAGTTCGAATCCCCGCGACAGGGTGAGCTCCCGTTGCTTGGTCCCTGCTCCTGCTAACCTAGCAGTTCGAAAGCATGTCAAAGTGCAAGTAGATAAATAGGTACCACTCTGGCAGGAAGGTAAACAGCATTTCCGTGCGCTGCTCTGGTTCAACAGAAGTGGCTTAGTCACGCTGGCCACATGACCTGGAAGCTGTACGCCGGCTCCCTCAGCCAATAAAGTGAGATGAGCGCAGCAACCCCAGAGTCAGTCACGACTGGACCTAATGGTCAGGGGTCCCTTTACCTTTAATGACAGAAAGCCACACAATTCCTGCAAGGTTCATTTTCCCTAAAAGGGAAGGTCTAGGTATTGTGTTCTGCAGCTATCGAGAGGGTCAGCAGCTCTCTCAGCTACACGGCCTGAAGTTTTCCATTCTCCTCTCTGAAAAGCAGCTTCACAACATGTGGGATTGAAATTCACTGATGGGGACTCTGCCATTCAGATAGGGGATCCTGCCCAGGAATGCCAAAAGCTGCTGTTTTTACGGATGCTGTTGTTTTGGAAAGCACTTCCTATCCCGCTGAAGATGGAATATGCTGCATCTGTGGGGAGCTGAGGAAGGTTACCAAGACGCCAGAGTGAAGCTAAGTTGCTCCAAACTGTTCCTAGTATGGTGTCAAATCAGAGTTGTTAATTGGTGCGAGAGCAACTGTAGGCAACCCGTTGTTTGCAGACTAAACCACCACCGAGCTCATAGCAAGCTAATTCCCACCTCAGGAAAGAGTTCTTTGATTTTATTTCACTGTGTGCAGAGGAGATGTAAGCTGGAGCAAAGGGGTCAGATCTTATTGATGCATCTATTCACGTAACGTCCAGATTATGCTTGTATGAATCTCTGGATTGCAGACCCACAAAAATGTCAGAGTCAGCATACCATACCATGTCTGTAGCATCTACACCCATGGTTCCTTTGGAAAGTACCTGCGTTTTGCTGCTGATTTCGCCCAATCCAGGGACACCATTTAGGGAGGGAAAATTGGTATTGCTCCTCTCCTACATTTCTGATTGTATAGTTGAGACTCATCTGTTAGGGTCAACGGGCCACTGCCACACTCACCTCAGCCAGCCCCCACGTGCCTGCCTTCTTCCTTTCACCCAGTCCAGGGGGTCTCTCTGGCTATCAGGTACCTCCTCCTTAGACTATGTGCCGAACGACAGCTCTGCCTGTTCCTTGACTCTGGCTCCACCTAATGTCCACCACGCTGCGTTTTGCCCTACCTGTCCCAATGGGTCCAGCCATCACTCCTATCAGGAGCACTTGTAAGTCTAACCAACTCACTGGTTTCCACTCATTAAGTGACAAATACACATACACACAGAGAGAAGAGAACAGGGGTGTCAACTTGAATAAAATATTGGGGGGGCAGGTAAGCACAGTCAATCACATGATGCAGCACATGCACACAATTTGAATGGCAATGCCCATGCATTTTTTGGGGGGGGCGGCCTCCCTCAAATATTATTTTTTTTGGGGGGCGAAGGGACCTCAGCCCCTAGGAGTTGGCTGCTATGCTGCCTATGCATGCTAATGGCACAAGTGATATTTACCGTACTTCTTATTTTCAGCTTGATGGGGTTGTGTTGATAGCACCACACAACACAATGTCACATGGGGGTGGTGTCAATCTCCCAAACCATTAGGTTATAAATTTGCAAATTTTGAGGATAGGTGACTCAGAACCTTGCCAGAGCAGAGTTATTTAAAACACACACCAATAGAGAGAGAGCAAAATGGCAGCTGGTATATTGAACTGCACTAAAGACACAGAAAATATGAGTTGTATGGGATCAAATGAGATGTACTCTTGCTACAATGTGCAAAATTGTGTGAGAAATGCCTTTTGGCCCGATAAATGTGAGAAGTCTATATTATTGACTGCTCAACACAGTGGTTTGGTTTCAACTAAGTTGTTTTGTGAGTAGCACAATCTGCTCACACAAGAGGACTCCCCTCCCTCTCCCAAAACAGGTTTAGGGTGTGTGTGTGTGTGGAAGGAGGAGCGGGAGAAGTCTCACTGAATAATAATAATAATAATAATAATAATAATAATAATAATAATAGTAATTTATTTGTACTCTGCCTATCTTGTGTGGCTTCCAACATACCGGTATATAAAAACATAACCAAACCTTAAACCTTAAAAAGCTTCCCTATATAGGGCTGCCTTCAGATTTTTTATAAAGAGTATATAGTTACCTTGTTCATCCCACATATAACCCACTTAACAATATATTGAATTCTACCCAGTATTTCCATGATTACTATTATGCATAAGTGATATTAGACCGATACTGGAGAGGCTAATCTCGTTATTATGAATGTGCAACAAAGCAACCATAACAAATTCTCTTCAAATGCACTTTTTGTGTGTGTGTAATATAAGGTTGAATTCACCCAAGAAAAGGATGTTTGAACCTTGCTCATAATCTCATGCTATTCCCCCCCCCCACCAAAAAAAAAAATCTGAAATACTGAATAGTTTCAAACAGTCAAGGCCAAACTAAGATGTATAGAGGATAGAAAGCAATTCAGATTGGAGCTGTGGTCAAATTCAGATGAGACACTACGTTGTCAGAGAAAGACCCCCTTCGACATATGCTTTAATGGCAAATGCTCTGCATTCAGCACTGCTAAGTAAAAGCCTCTGACGACAATATGTGTTTGATAAAGAAATGCTATCTATGTCCTTTATTGGCTTCAATACTTGCTGGGAATTTAATATTGATGGGGTCTAGAGAAAAGCAGAGCATTTCAGGTTTATGGATGAAGCGGCAGTAATAGACTAGAGTACTGAAAAAAACCCTGCAAAGTGCCCATCACAATGACAGAGGGGGGACCTGTGTTTAGGCCAGCCTTTTCACAGCTGGCACTCTCTCCAGATGTTTTTCACTACAACTCCCATCATTTCTGACTATTGAACATGCTTTCTGGAGCTGATAGGGGTCATAGTCTGATGCTATCTGGAGACCACAGGTTACCCTACAAAGAGTTTCCTTCTGTTGAAAGAAAAAGGTGAAGAAACACTAATTTTACAATAGTTCAGGTCATCAAGAGTTTAAGGGCTGCACCCAATGTTATTCCAGACCCACTGAAAACTTAGTTAGACTTGACTAACTTAGATAAATTAACTACCCTGGATCTACTCTGAGTATAATTAGTTAGCACGTGTGGTTTGGTTTTCTTCCCCAGTCCAAATCCACAAATGGATTTCAGGTGTTCCTTGCCCTCCCAAACAATGCTTTTTTGCAGTGATGGTGGTGTAAAAAGAGAGAGCGAGAGAGAGAGAGAGAGAGAGTGAGAGAGAGAGAGAGAGAGAGAGAGAGAGAGAGAGAGAGAGAGAGAGAGAAAACATTTCGCTCCTTGTAGCACATTGCAGTAGTTTTATCCACTGTGCATTATCTCCACAAATGACTGGCTCTTTCCAGTCAGAGACGGGTGTCTTGAGCTGGAGGAACAGGGCAGAAAGAATAAAAAATAAAATAAAACTTTAGGTGGACGGTTTTAATTAATTCCATATCCATTGTTCCAGGGAAGCTCTAACGAGGTGCAAAATACCTTGTTATTGTCAAGGCTCCTGAAGTTAACAAAACCGTTCCTGAGGATTCCCTTTGAAGTTGAAGCACTATAGCCTGCTACAGGGCACACCTGAGTACAAATAAACCCACCCAGACAAGAGGAGCAGGTGCTTCAAACGCAGAAGCATTAGGGGAGAGCATTTGACAAAAGAGTGGGGGAAGGGAAGAAGTGCATGGTGGGTAATTGGGGTGCTTGTTGTGTGATGTGCGCAGGCAGCTTATTTTTTTCTCTCTCTCTCCTTCCCTGTCGTTCTACTTCCCCTTCACTCGCAAAAGACGGTAATGAAGCTGTCTGTGAAATGGTACAGGCCTGGAAGGAAAACAGCACATTTCAGGTGCAGCAGCCCAGATGGCCAAAAGGAAGTTGGGCCTAAAAGAGTCCCTGCTTTAGGAGTAATTTATGTCCTAGAAAAACTGTGTCTTTATTTATGTATTGAAAGACAAACAAACAAACACACCACATTTATGAACTGCTTAATATTTTACAAATCTCCAGTTGGTGTTCACTATTAAACCAACTTTAAAGCAGAAAAGCAACACGAAACAGTGGTATGAAAGCATATTGAAACAGGAATTTCATAGAAGTGTAGACTGGGAAGGGACCCCAAGGGTCATCTAGTCCAAACCCCTGAAATGCAGAAAATTGGAGGATTCAAACACATAAAACAGGGTCTAATCTTTTGAGATGAGGAAAACCTGGTGAAAAGGCAAAGTTTTTAAAAGACACCCAAATGAACTGGTGGTTTCTGCTCCATGTATGGCAGGAGGAAGGGCAATCTACAGCACAAGGGAAATGGCAGAAGATGCCCTTACCCCATACATGCCCCCTCAACCACTTCAATCAGTGGACCTGGCACTGTCATAGGTGCCACATAATAGCCGTTTCATATTGGTAATAACTTGACCTTTTAGTGTGGCAGCCCCTATACTTTGGAACTCCTTGCCTGTTGATATCAGGCAGGCTCCTTCATTGTACTCTTTCTGGTGCTTGCTAAAGACATTCTGGTTTAGACAAGCCTAGCTAGATGTTTAGAAAATGTACGTGAGTTTTAATCTGTTTTTTTAGTTTATTGCTATTACAATGCTCAAGCGTCTTAGATTATTTTTATTGTTAATTCTTCTTACTGATAAGTTTGTTGTTTTTATCATTCGTGTGAACCAGCACTCTAACCACTGCACCACAATGTGGGTACACCTCTTCACTGGAAGGAAGCAACCCAAAGAGGTGATACATAGAGGTACACAGTGGGGGACATTCATTCCGTTGTGTCTCTCTGAATAGGAAGCGAATGAATGATCCCAGAGAACCAGCCAAGGTTACATATCCCACCCTCTTTTATGCAAGCTGGTTGGAGGGTGGCAAACCCAGAACAGTAACTCATGCAGAGACGTGATAGGCAGAGTCCCCTGAGGGGAAGATGGTGATTCTGCAAGGTTTCTAAACCAGAAGTGATGGAATACTCTAATTATATCTAACACAGGGACAAGCTGAATTGCCTGTCCACAGTGCCAGCTAATTGGAAGGAGCAAGGGGAAAGCAATCCATCATGCAGGGAGGCAGCAGGAACCTTCCCTCTGGGGGTGAGCACACGGGGCTCACAAGACCCTTTAATCTTCACTTCTCAGAGCGCATTAGCAGGGGGGCCCACAGTTTGGGATTGACACAGGTGCTCTCTTCTTTATTCTAGAGCTGGGAAGGCACGGGGGAAATTCAGACGTGTCCACGTCCTCTCCCAGTTCCACCATTTCCTAGAGCACAGCTGCTCTCCCGCCTGCCCAGTCTCCTGATCCCTGTGACAGAATGGGGACACCATCCCCATAATGTCAGCCATTTGTTTGGAGTGTGGGGTGCGGCAAGCAGGCATGAATGGGGGACAGAAGGAAGGGAGCAAAAAAATAATAAAATATGCAGGCAGTTCTGATTACATCTAGGAGCTGAGTTAAGCAAGGCAAGAGTTTTCTTTAAATGGGGTGGGGCCCCCAGGAGAGGGTTCTTAGCTGCATAACACAACCCCTTGCTCTATATACAGGCAAACAAGCTGTTCTGGAGGGTCAATTACAGCATGCAAATGCAAGGGGGGAATTAGGGTGGTATGCTAACTGTTGTCCCCCCTGTAATGGGCAGCTAAGCAGGCAGCAGAATAGAAAGACAGAGAAACATCCGTAATGGCATATGCAAGGGATCCATCTCCTTTTTGTTCCTTGTCTTGTTGAATTCAGAGGAGATTTCTAGTTTATAAAGTAAAGGTAAAGGGACCCCTGACCATTAGGTCTAGTCGTGGCTGACTCTGGAGTTGCGGTGCTCATTTCGCTTTATTGGCTGAGGGAGCAGGCGTACAGCTTCCGGGTCATGTGGCCAGCATGACTAAGCCACTTCTGGCGAACTAGAGCAGTGCACGGAAACACCGTTTTCCTTGCCGCTGGAAGACCTATTGATCTACTTGCACTTTGATGTGCTTTCGAACTGCTAGGTTGGCAGGAGCAGGGACCGAGCAATGGGAGCTCACCCCGTCGCAGGGATTTGAACTGCCGACCTTCTGATCGGCAAGTCTTAGTGTCCGTGTCCGTTTCTAGTTTATACAGCAGGTGCAATTCTCCACACCCCCCCCCCGTTTCAATAGGGAAGCCACCCAACAGACAGCAAATATGCCAGCATGATTAGATATCTGTTTGTCCCTTCAGAACAACACCCCCTCACATTTCTGACCATGCTGGTGGGAGAGTGGTTGGTAACACAGAATTCCCTGCAAGTAGTAAACTAGCAGAGCAGTCCACAGGCTGGCAGGGAGCTTTGCTTATTTATTTATTTTTCAAATTGGGGAGGATACAACAAAATGCACACACACACCACTTGCAATCTGGTACAGTCCACTCACGACTTCACCAGCTCATTCTGCTGCATGAGTACGCCAGGAGAAAAAAAAGCATTTTACCCTGTACAGAAGTGGATCAAAACAAACTGAAATAGGCTAAAAAATTTACATGTGTCCTTGTTTGGCTGGTGTTCTTAGTTTTCTCGGGGATGCTGGAAGATCATCTATCTCCTTCACTTGATGAAGTCACTATACCGCTGGAGCTGCTGTTACTAACCAGGGCTTGAAAAATCCCATGCAGCATGTTGCCTGGCAGCGTACAGGCACAATTCCCCCACTCCTGCACTGCCATGGCAATCTGCTGCCTAAAAAAAACAAAGACTATTTCCTCCAGAGTTTACCAATATTGTTCAGGAAACATATCGGCAAATGGTACTTCCAGGCAGCTCAATGGCAGTGTCCATTAACAAGCTGCTTTTATAACATGAATAGACAGCCGGCTTATTATATTTCTCCTTAACCTTTCCACCAAGCCATGCAGCGGTGGGGTAAGGGAAGGTCGATTTTACTGGTGGCTACCGACATCTGCCTGAGCCATGTTTTGCCCAGTGATAAACATGCACCCAGCTGTGTGTACAATGCCTGCTCAAGGGATGAAGAAAGGAGTCTTTGCTTTGTGGGAGTAGAAAAGGAGGGGGGCGAGGCAGCAGAGAGAGAGGTGGAAGAGGGAGATGGATTAAGGAGATATTGGCTATTTCATTATCCAAACGCTTCACTTAAGAAGCAAAACAACCCAGAGATTCATTAAGAGAAACACTCAGCCGTCCAGGCCCTCCAGGAGGTCTGCTGCTCGCTAATAAGTCATGGCGGAGCTGGGCTGCTGCCACCTAAGAGCGCAAGAGGACCCTTAATAATCACTCTTCATTTGACTAATGACAACCCGTTGGCTAGCAAGGAGCAAATTGCAAGCACCAAGGAGGGACCTTGAGGCTGCTGCTGCCTGCACTGGATTCAGCAGAATAAATCTACCCATCCACCTGCCAACCTGCCTGCTCTTCCTTGTGTGAGGAAGATCCCATGGAGCCCCTTCGGCTGCAAAAGGCTGCAAGACACAAAACAACTCTCAAGGTTCTTCCGATTAATGGGGCTCTTCTTCCTCCACCCTCATGTCCCACCCTCACCCTAAGAAACAGCCTTGATCCCAGACTGGAGCAAGCTCCTTAGAGTCTACAATGCACAATTAGCCAATATGAATATTCTCTTCCAATTAAAATCCTTTCCACCAAGAGCTTTAAAAAAACAACAACCCACCCATCACTTCCTTTTCCTATATCCTTCTGGCTTCGCAGCTCGGCATGAGAAGAGAATTAGCTTGGTGTGACTGCATAGCTGCCATTGTGAAGTGGAAGAGCTTTGCAAAAGGAAGACCTCTTCCTAGTGGGTGAGGAATATCTGCCCGCCATGGGGAGATGGAAAAATCTAATGCCAGAGCCAGTCCTACCATTAGGCAGAGCGAGGAAGCTGCCTCAGGTGGCAGCTGCTGAAGGGAAGGGAATGGTGGCAATTGTCATGAGCCCATTGACTTCTGGCTTGGTTTGGCAGCTCCATGTGGATGAGGATGCAGAGGGAGGAGATGAAGCAGGGTTGAAGGCTGACACCCCAGGATGGAGGATGGAGGTTCTCTCCTTTTCACCCCAAGCATCAGGGAGGGTGAAGCTGGTCTCTTGGCTCTCTCCACTGCTCCTCCTGCAAAGCGCAGAGCGTCATTGTGGAGGAGGGGTGACTTTGACCAGCTAAGGGAGGTGACAGCAATCTTGGCACCAAGAACCAGGCACCACCTTCATTGATGGGATCAGATGCAACTGCTCACATGAAGTGTGCTTGCCTATGTGGCATTCCTGTAAAGCAGGTAAGCTTGCCACACCTCATCTCCCAAAAGCTGGGCAGCAAGTGCATGACAACTGTTGGGACATATTTGTTGCTTCTGTTTATTTCTGAATCTCTTCATTTGCTCTTATACTTTGGAATCTTTACTCTTAGAAGCTGTGCTTGCTGCTGAACCTAGGCCACTACTACTCTGGATATAGATCTCTTTTTTACTCACAAGTAAGAGCCTCCATCGCCATGTTTTGGATGGGACAGGACAGCAAGGTATTGGAAGAGAATGCTGTGTTTGTCACATACCCTAAGCTAGCCAGAAGTGTGGAAGAGGATGCTGTTCCATCACCAGAGTTGAAATAAGATTTATCCGCCAGTCCGGCCAGATTATCGACATGGGACGGGGGGAAAGTCACTTCGTCCTTTGCCTCAGATGGCAACGTATCTCAAGCCAGCCCTACCAAAGGACCACCTAGTCCAGCATCCTCTTCCCACAGCAACCAAACAATAGGAAGTGGTTGCAGCAGTTATTGAAACAGGATGGCCAACTTGGCTGTGAAAAAGGTAAGATATGAGGGTACGGAAGTGTTGCTGCTCATAGATTATCATCTCCAAAGACTATAACAGAAGGTAATTGTGTCTGAGTTGTTCTGAAGGAGTGTCTATTAGGTCTATTAGGGGCGACAATATGTCCATTTTAATTTCTCTCAGTTTATGTATTTTCCAGTCTTATATCAATTTCCATATCAGTTTGTGATAAATAGTGTGTGAGAGAGAAGTCCTCATGAAAATCCATCAGCATTTTCGTGCAAATTTCTCCCAAATTGCACTTTTACATGCACTTCTGCCGAATATACACATTTTTGCAAAGCGATTTTACTTAATATAATGTTCTTTTTGTATGTGGTAGTCATTAATATACATATTTGCACGCACACTTTACCCTAATATATGCATTTTTATGCACAGTACTTGGCTGAAGAATGGCAATGCAAAATTCGGAGATATGTGAAATTTGAACAATGGCTGGATTTCCGATCACACATTGTCTGGGAAAATGTCGATTAGGTAAGCTCCCCTTTAAATGCAAACTAAATCAAATTTCTGCCCCATCCCCAGTGTAAACTTAACCTGCTAACAAAATGTATTGTCAGAGTATGTTTGTATTCATATCCCACTTTTTCTCCAAGGAGCTCAGTTCTCCCCCTTCCCAATGTTAACCTCAAAACAACTGTGGTGGATTCTACACACATATAAAAAAGTTTGTTGTTTTTTTAAAGCGTCTTTAAAAAAAAAATACATTGATTTTTCCATATGGCTCACCATCGTCATCTAGTGTCACATTGGATATTTGCACTTAAAACACACTTAACATGTTTTATTAGCAGCTGTAAAGCTGAGTCCTCTGTGTGGTAGGTTAGGCTAAGGTTCAAGGTCAGCCAGAGAGTTTCATGGCAGGCGAATGAAACAGATACAGTCTCTTGAGATCAAATGGGCAGAACATTAATCTAACTGGTCTGATTTCTGCCTGATGTTGTGCTGGGACTCTTGAGATGGGAAACGGATGAAACATTCAGAACTTAGACAGCAAAAGGCTATTACAGAGGTGCAAATGGGCTGTGCAACTCTGGAAGTGGCAGGAAATCTCCAAAGAAATGTGCTCTCAAGAGTTCGGAACTGAATCAAGCAGCCCCAAACGGAGCATAAATGAAATTAGTTTTAATATCGTTAAGCACGGCAAAATCCCCCCACGAAGACAGGCACGCATGCACATAAAAAGCCTGGCATATGCGCCTGCCAAAGCTGAAACGGATGCATGGAGAGAGGCAAAACATATGGGTGCCCATCTGGCAAAAAGCATACAGCTAGACCTTGCCTACATTTCACGTATCCAGGAAGCAGCAGCGGTAGCAGCAGCCGTGTTGGTGAGCAGACATTTCTTTGCAAAAAAAAAAAAAAACCAACAACCCTCCCACAAAACCTGCGAGGAACAGCTTGCTTGTCCACAACTGTTTTACAAAGCAAGAGATGAATAACCTTGATTTCTCATCTATGGCACCTCGCTCCTGCTCTCGGAGGATTTAATTAGCCCCTAAACAGGTTCTCAGACAAGAAACAGAGTCTGGTAGCTTTGGAGACTATATATATATATATATATATATATATATTGCTTTCGTAGATTTTCACGGGTACAGGAATGCAGGTTTTGGTGTCCTCGGGTGTCTTCCCGTGTAAAAGTTGGGGTGTCTAGGCGACGTTTCGACGAGGTCTCACTCGTCATCTTCAGGCTGGTGCTTTCGGCTTCTTGTTACTGGAACAGAGCAGGATCTCAGTGTTTGAGTTCCTATAAATACTGTTGAGGGGGTGTGGTGTATAGCCTCCAATGTTCTGGGCAGAGAGGAAGTTCCCAGGCTAGTGTGCCTTTTCTTCTTTTGTTCCTTAATTACTTGAGGGATATCTTGAGTGATTTCTTGAGTGATATCCTGAGTGCCACTTAGGTGGGTCATTAGGTGTGGATTAGTTGCTAAAGTCTTTGTGTCTTGACCTCTTGAACTTTGTGAAGAGTTTTTCTGAGAAGATGGCTGTACTGCACTTAGTTGTGCTCTGGCTTGGCTTCGTGTATAGGGGCGAGCTGTGGTTTTGTGGCCTGTGTCAGCCAGATCTGTGTAGGGATTGCAGGGGGGTGCAGCATCCGGAGGTGCCACCATGGTTTGGCTACTGGATGGTGTCTGTAATTTATCTGTGGAGAGGGTCTGGGTTTGGGTCTGGTGTGGTTGATTGGTGATGGCGTTCTGTGTGCCTCTGGATCTGGTGTCAGTTTTTGTGGGGAGGGCTAATTTCCAGATGTCTGGCAAGCGGGATGTGTCGTCACGCTTGTTCATGTTGTGAGGGTGTTTCTCTATCTCGATGGCTTCCATGATTATTCTCTTGTGGTGATGTTCCATGTTAAAGAGCAATTTGGAATCTGCAAAATTAATTTCGTGTCCTGTTTCTTTCATGTGTTGGAAAAGAGAGGAAGTTTTTTCTTCTTTTTTGACGGCATTCTTGTGTTCTGCGATACGTGCATTTATTCGTCTGTTTGTTTGTCCAATGTACGTGGCTGGGCAGACTTTGCAGGGTATTTCATAGACCCCTTGGTTTTCCAACTGGATTTTATCCTTGGGGTTTCTGAGGATATTGGCTATTTTTTGGTTGGTGCAAAAGGCTGTTTTGATATTGTGTTTATGGAGGATTTTGCTAATTTTATCTGTAGTGCCCTTGATATAAGGAAGGAGGGCCATGCCATTGTTTTCTTCTGTGTCTTGGTTTTTGGGGGGTGTTTCTTTTTGGATTAGCTTCGTAACCCTGTTTTGCTGGTATCCATTGGCAATTAACACATTTGAGAGATTCTGTAACTCAGTTGTCAAGTGGTCTTTGTCAGCCAGGCGTTTGGTTCTGGAGATGAGAGTCTTGGCTACGGACCCTCTCCACAGATAAATTACAGACACCATCCAGTAGCCAAACCATGGTGGCACCTCCGGATGCTGCACCCCCCTGCAATCCCTACACAGATCTGGCTGACACAGGCCACAAAACCACAGCTCGCCCCTATACACGAAGCCAAGCCAGAGCACAACTAAGTGCAGTACAGCCATCTTCTCAGAAAAACTCTTCACAAAGTTCAAGAGGTCAAGACACAAAGACTTTAGCAACTAATCCACACCTAATGACCCACCTAAGTGGCACTCAGGATATCACTCAAGAAATCACTCAAGATATCCCTCAAGTAATTAAGGAACAAAAGAAGAAAAGGCACACTAGCCTGGGAACTTCCTCTCTGCCCAGAACATTGGAGGCTATACACCACACCCCCTCAACAGTATTTATAGGAACTCAAACACTGAGATCCTGCTCTGTTCCAGTAACAAGAAGCCGAAAGCACCAGCCTGAAGATGACGAGTGAGACCTCGTCGAAACGTCGCCTAGACACCCCAACTTTTACACGGGAAGACACCCGAGGACACCAAAACCTGCATATATATATATATATATATATATATATATATATATATATATATGCTGCGAGAAAAACCTAGCTGATGTGACAAGTGGCTTTACTGGGTGCCTCTTGTTAGTCACTTGGCTTGTTGCTGTTTCTTCTTGGCTTAGGTCATCCCTAAGACTGTGATTATGCATTAGAATGGGCAGGAAAAGAGCTGGTTGAATGGCACTGCAGCATCAACAAAAAGTCCCCGAATGAGGCAGGGAATGGTAGGAGTGGGGCAGACCTCTAAGCACACGGGCATTTTTCATTGTATACTTCCACACTCCAAAGGCTGGAGGGGAGGAGGGAGAAAGGAATGTAATACTGGAGAGAGAGAGAGAGAGAGAGAGAGAGAGAGAGAGAGAGAGAGAGAGAGAGGAGGAGGACTATTGTGGAGCCTGATTCTGATTGGAAGGTACAGAGTTCCGGTTTAACCGTGCAGGGCTCTTGATAGCAGAAGTGCAGCCTGATATGGCACAGAGCTTTGGAGTCCTGCTCATCTAGATCCCCCATGCAAAGCACTGGCTGGTTTGCCATTTGCCAACAGACCATTGGTGCTGGATTGCAACCGTGATTGAGGGGGACTGATGTTGCGTGTCCTGCGTGATGTTGAGGGGGCTCAGCCCCCTCCTTAAAAACTTTGGCCTCTGCCCCAGCAACAGACAATGGTGTTCACCATTTTCTGCCACACCTTCAGTTGTGACCTCCCACTATAAATTACTTGTTTAATTTCTTTAATTGATCTTTTTTAATAGTTTGTTTGCAGGTCTACCATAATGGTCCACCACCTGTTGTCATATTTGGGAAACACTTATAAACAGCTCTGTGTGTTGCATCTCTAGAAGGAGCAGAGCAATCCAGAGCATAGGTTGGGAACCTGTGGCCCTTCAGTTATTGTTGGACTCCAGCTCCCATCAGCCATGGCGGCATGACCAGTAGCCAGGGATTATGGGAGTTGGAGTACAGCAATAGCTGGAAGATCCACCACTGATCCAGCGTGCTAATGATTAGGTTCAGGGTGGAGAGGTGAGGTATTTGAATCAATGGAAGAGCTCAAACTTTATTTGTTTGGATAGATGTATTTAGCACAGAGTTTTCTTCCATTTTTTGCAGTGGTGGGTGTGAAGATTGGGCTACACAAAGATTGGTGGATGATCAAGGAAATTATAATTATTGTGTGCTTAAATATGCTTCAGCATCCTGGTGATATTCTTGGGGCACAATGTCCATGGGAATTGTACTTTTTCTTAATTTTTTTAAAAAGTAGAAGGGTGGCTGAAGGAGGGAAGGTGGGTCTACAGTCACCTCCAGCGTCCAGACTGTCATTATGCTGTAGGAGGCGCTGCAAAATTAAAGTAGATTAAAGTGCTTCGTAACCTCATATTGAAAGGTAGGATGATTATTTTTTTTAAAAAAAATAATTGTTCTCAATTTTTTAGGTGAGGGAGATAAATGGGTTGATATATGGGGGAGGGGTGTTTAGCCCAGTCTAAGACCTTGCCTGATTTTAATTAGTGTAGCCTAATTGCAAAAATAAATGAAACCCACCCTTAATTTTAAAAATCCCTGATCAGAAATAATGGAGGAGTGGTCCATTGGAAGAAACTGTTCCTAAACCTGAGCGATTACACACACACACACACACACACACACACACACACACAGGCCCAAACAAGCACCACTGCTTTGAAGCAGGCACTCAGGGGCTGAAGAGTTTCCTGGTACATCTGTTACCCTTAGAAGCGGCTGCAAAAACTAATTGCTTCATTCCCGTCCCCCCTGCCTCCCCCTTAAGAATGAATGGGAGGGAAAAGAAGAAGAAAAATCTTTTTCAGAACATCTTAAATTCAGGGAGTGATACAGCAGAGAATAAATTGGAGAAGGTGTGATGCAGCTGCACAACCCAAAATATCTCTTGGTAGAGGCTGATGAGTAAGATCTGGAAGAAGAAACAGGACACACACACACGAGAGAGAGAGAGAGAGAGAGAGAGAGAGAGAGAGAGAGAGAGAGAGAGAGAACTTTCTATCCAATTAGGTTTAACCTGTGAAAGTTCTTCAATTAAGAATAGCCAGTGGTTTACGTAAGGTTCATCAATTGGTGGACCCTGAGCCAAATTCAGTCCCTTGAGTAATGCACACCATACATTTAAAGCACTACGACACCACTTCAAAGAGTTTGCCTAGGGTACTGAGAGTTGTCAAGGGGTCCCCTATTCCTTTCACAGAGTGGCAGAGTTCCCTAGCAAGAGGGAGTGATTGCTAAACCACTCTGGGAATTGTAGCTCTGGCTGGGGAATACAGTGGTACCTTGGTTCTCAAACTTAATCTGTTCCAGAAGTCTGTTCCAGAACCAAGGTACGCTTTCCTATAGAAAGCAATGCAAAATGGATTAATCCATTCTAGACTTTTAAAACAACCCCTAAAACAGCAATTTAAAATGAATTTTACTATCTAACGAGACCATTGATCCATAAAATGAAAGCAATAATCAATGTACTGCACTATAAAATAAATAATACAGTATTGTAGATGATAAAAAAAAATCAAAATTATTATTTTTTCTTACTAGCGTTAATGATAGCCATTGTTTGGATTGCGGGGGGGGGGGGGGGCTTTTATCCATTTCCACAGTCACACAATCAATCAGTAGCTGAACTGGGTTCCAAACAGTCCAAAAAAACAAATTAACTGGAAAAAGCCTCAAAAACAAAAATGCAAAATAAATAGCAAAAACAAAAGCACCAAACTTAATCCATTCTGGAAGTCTCTTTGACTTTCGAAATGTTCGAAAACCGAGGTGCAGCTTCTGATTGGTGCAGGTGCCCCAGAAACAATAGCCAACAGCCACATTGGACATTCGGTTTCTGAAAAAACGTCCGAAAACCAGAACACTTATTTCCGGGTTTTCGGCATTTGAGAACCAAGCCGTTTGAGAACCAAGGTAGCACTGTATGGGTCCTCCAGCCTTCTGTATTGTATGAATGTAGACCTGGTCTTACAGCTACCTATGAAAGCAACATAAGGAGCTGTTTTCTACACTGTGTTGAAATCTACGCAGTGTTTAAGCTCCATTATAGCACTACAGTTTGCTCAGAAAGGAAAAAGAGAGTCCATGAATTAGAAGCATCTGTGGCAATGGGTAGTTGTGTTTTGTTAGAGATGAGGCACAGGCCATTGTCAGCCCTCCTGCTCCAACTCTTCCTTAAAGCACACACAAACATCAAATTCACTGCTAACTAGAGGCTTGATTTCAAAGTGCTAGGGCTCTTTTTAGCAATCTGTGTCAGGTTGTCAGCAGCCACAAGCCAGGGTAGTACAGTGGGGAAGGTGTTGGATCTAGACTGAAACCTGGGTTCAAATCCCAACTGGGCAGTACTAATAGGGATGAGAGAGCAAACAAGTAAATTTGCATTCAAAGTCACATCTGACAAATCCATGCTTTCTGAAAGGATGTGAGAGCAGCCATCCTCAAAACTCAACACTTCTCTAGTTTTCGAAACACACGTTGCTCAAAAATGCATATATTGCAGTAAAGGATGCCTAGGGACGCACAAGTGAGTGAAGCAACATACAAAAATGCATTGTGATGATGGGAGTAATTTTGCAGGAAAGAAAAAAAAGAGTATATTAGACAACATTGTACACAAAAATGCACACATTAGGGAAATTTACATTAAATGTTGATGGATTTTCATGAGCACTTTTTTAAAATACCCACAAACTGATGTGGAAATGTGGATTGGGCGGGAGGGGAATTGAGAAACTGAGAGATTGACAAGCCATTGCCCGTCCATACATGAATCAATTTTCTCCCAGTCCATCCGACTGCAGAAGACTGTTGTTTGCATTAAGTGGGAGTGATCCTTGGAGCAAAAGATGTGGGGCTATCAAATGCCACACACACACACACACACACACACGAAGCCCTGCAGCTTCATTTTAGATGTGTGTGTGTTAGAGAGAGAAGGCAGAGTGATTATATAAGGAGCTTTTGGATCCAGTCACCCTACCAGGAATTCCCATGCCTCAGCTCCCAAGCAGCTGCTTACTGTGCAGCTCTGAATTAGTCACTTCTCTCCACGGAGCCTTGTTTCTCCATCTGCTAAATGCAGACAATAATATTTTTCGATCTCCCTGGAGAGGCTGCAAACCTGAATTTGCTAATGTTTGTCAAGATGACTTGGGTTTATTAAGACTCAATAAAGTATCCTTTTAGAGAGGTTGTGCAATTTCCAGTCCCAGCAGGGAGCCTAAGTGGAAATGCGAAAAAATAAGAAAAGATAGAAAAGGGAGTGGGGTGAGGAAGGAAGGAAGGAAGGGAGACAGGAGGAAGGAAGGAAGGAAGGAAGGAAGGAAGGAAGGAAGGAAGGAAGGAAGGAAGGAAGGAAGGAAGGAAAAGAAGCCAGAGCATAACTTTCTTCAAACCACATCAAAATGATTGTTACTGATCACAATTTATATCGCCCTTCCTCCAGAAAGCTTAGGATCATGTACATAGTCCTGCTTCGGCATTTTATCCTCATAATGACCCTCAGAGTTAGGTTAGGCTAACACAGAGAAAGACAGACAGACAAATTGAGAGGAAGAGGGAGAGCGTGCATGTCATGTGTGTACCATGACCAGAATCAGCCTGCGAGGCTAAGTGGGGATCTTGAACCCAGGTCTCTCTGTTTCTAATCCAGCACTCTTAACTACTACGACCACACTGGCTTCAAAGATTCCTGCAGTGTGGTGGTAATTTTCCCCAAGGCGCATTTCAACCTCCTTTGTGGTACAATAGCTTTGGAATCAATTAAGATTAGGTGGGGGGGTGGAGTCAGTTTGATTAGCAATCTCCCCCCCAAAAAACAATGAAAAAAACACGTATGAGAGATTAGCTGAGTTAAGGAACAGTCAGGAACAAGGGTTTCCCCATTTTCCTATGTTTTTCTGCCATGAATATAACACAAGGTATGGAAGCAGTTGCTGTGGTTGGCCTGGGGTTATATTCATATATATATATATATTCCTTAAAACATTGACCAGAAGCCAAAATGCCTTTGAAAAAATCTTTAGGCTTATATAAATATGTATTTAGGATCAACTAAATACATACCAGGGATTTCTACTATCTGAAAGATGTCTCGCTTCAGTGACTGCAGAGGTAAAAAAAGGAGACGGCTGTTATACATATTTCTGATGTATTATGCTTTCCGACTCATATTCTTCTAAGTGCTGAGCATGTGCTATGTGCTTTTACAGCGCAAGCGAAGGATGGCTTCAAGTGGCAGCCCGCATACAGATTCACTTTCTCAGATCAAATTTATTTGTCTTCTCAATGGCCCTACGAAATTTTAATCAGGGTGCGGGAAAACATTTGCCCAGAGAGGTGCACTTGCAAGGATTAAAAAAAAAAAAATGTTTCAAGATGTTAGGAATGGGCATTATAATTTTATTTTTATAAATGTTTTGCGGCTGCCGAGTTCTGCTGATGATTTTGGCAAATGAATTGTAGCTTACGATTGTAATGCTGCTACAATAGTCAGCTTTTTTATCGGTAGTGTGTTGAATTACTAGGAGCTGTGTATTGCATTGATGTTTGCCATTGTTTGTTCTGTGAATGTCAGTTTTGACTATTTGTTCATTTCGGAAATGTACTTGATTGATATTGAATGCTGCTGCATTTATAGCAGTTGCGTTCAGTAGTTGCGAAACAAAACAAGTACAAAAACAAATCTGACTCCACTTGATATTCCACACTTCTCCCTTCCCTCACCCATTTTGGGTGTAATAAGTGTTTACATGTACATATTTTTTAATGGAAACACTACTCATGTGCTTAGTCCCGTGAGATGGTGGCAACTTGACTTCAGAGTCCATCTACTCATGAAGGAGTCCATTTGTAAGGCTGGATATACTGTTGGCTACAGGATTACTGCCAGCAGAACAGAGCAGCCCTCTAACATTCAGAAGTTGGCCATTCCCAGAGTACAATAATACAAATTGTATAATAAATTGTATAATAATATAAATTGTAGAACTAGAAAGGATCGCAAGGGTCATCTAGTCCAACTTCCTGTAATGCAGAAATCTCAACTAAAGCATCCCTTACAGATAGCTATCCAACATCTTCTTACAAACCTCCACTGAAGGAGAGTCCACCACCTCCCAAGGGAGTCCATTTCATTACCAAACAGTTCTTACTGTCAAAAAGTTATTTCTGTTGTTTAGCTGAAATCCTCTTTCTTGTTATCTGAATCCATTGGCTTTGGTTCTAACCTCCAGAGAAGGAGTAACCAAGCTTGCTCCATCTTCCATGTAACAGCCCCTTAAATACAGTGGTACCTTGGGTTACAGATGCTTCAGGTTACAGATGCTTCAGGTTACAGACTCTGCTAACCCAGAAATAGTACCTCGGGTTAAGAACTTTGCTTCAGAATGAGAACAGAAATTGTGTGGCGGGGGCACAGTGGCAGCAGGAGGCCCCATTAGCTAAAGTAGTACCTCAGGTTAAGAACAGTTTCAGGTTAAGAATGGACCTCCAGAATGAATTAAGTTCTTAACCTGAGGTACCACTATATTTGAAAATGACTATTATATTTAATCTCAGTCTCCTTTTTGCCATGCTAAACATTCCCAGTTCCCTCAACTGTTCCTCATAAGGCTTGGTTTCCAGATCCTTGAAAATCTTGGTTGCCCTTCTCTGCACATGTTCTAGCTTGTCAATAGCCTTCTTAAATGGTGGTGCCCAGAACTGGACACAGTATCCCAAGTGTGGCCTGACAAAGGCAAAATGAAGCAATATTATTATGTCCCTTGAGCTGGACACTTTACTTCTGTTGATGCAGCCTAGAATCGCATGAACTCTTTTTTTGCTGCTGCATCACACTGTTGACTCATGTTAAGCTTGTAGTCTTTAAAAACCCCTAGAACCTTTCCACATATACCAAGGGCAATCCAGGTACCCCCAATCTTGCATTGGTGCAGATGGTTATTCCTCCATAAGAGCAGAACCTGAACATATGCCTCTATTGAAATTCATTTTGTTAGTTTGGGCCCAGTTCCCCAATCAGTTAAGGTCATCTTGAATCCCGATTCTGTCTTCTTTGGCATTAGTTACCCCTCCCAGTTTGGTGTCATTTGCAAATCTGATAAGCTTCCTATCAATTCCTCTACCCAAGCCTTTTATGAAGGTGCTGAACAACGATGGTCCAAGAACAGGACCCTGGTGACTCCGGGTTAGAAGCTGAGCCACAATGTATCAGATTACTCTCCCTCCTCCAAATATTTATGCTATTTTTCTTTTCTTTTTCTCAAACCTCAAGAACAGGGTTGGGGAACCTCAGGTTGGGGGTCCAAATGTGGCTGTACAGTCCTGTCTCTCTGACCCTCAGGACTCTCCCTAGGCCACCCCCCTTATAAACCTTGCTTCACATCCTTCTTTGACTGGTTTTACCTGGCTAAAATGTGAGCTCTGAAGATTGCCCAGAAAGGAACAAGACCCTCAGGCTGAATGTGTAAGATGCAAGATGGTGACCAAACTGCCAACACAGTTTTTGCTGCTACTGCCACTTGCGGCAGCAGTGAAACAAACACGTATCTGCAGAAGCACTATCTTGTCTGCACTTGCTTAGCAGTTTATTCTGTTTTCATGCCTTTTCCCTAATAATTTTCATGTTATACTTGAGCTGTCACACAATACAAAATGTGGAACTATAGCAGAATACAGGGTAATTTTATCAGGCATTTCCATATTATTTGCAAAAAAAAAATTCCCCCTGGAAGCAAAGAACCCACAGAAATGAGCACTAAACTTGCACTCTATTCTACTATAGTTCTAGAAGTGGCTGTTGTGTTGTGTGGAAGCTCAAATGTAAAGTTGATTTAACAGGGAAAAGTCATGAAAACAGAATAAACTGCTCTGTGAGTTCAGCCTTTCTCTGCCCATCAATCAGGTGAATAACGCTGAGAGGCCACAGTGGGGTAAGTAGGCCAATGACCTGACTTTGATCTCTGATTATTTTTAAAAAATCCTTTAGTAAGTCTCAATATCATGATTTGGGTAATTTAGATTCAAATCATTTTATCCCAATAACTTAAAATCCCAACAGTCATACTTTTGAAAAGGGTGTATTAAGAGATATCACTGAAGCAGAAAGAAATACAAAAGGGTTTATCACAATTGTACTTTGAAAGAAAGATTAGCATTGGAGCAGCAAGGTAATAATCCCAATATTTTGTTAAAGCCTGCTGACTGACGGGCAGCCATAGTGATTTTGAAAGCCCTTTCCACATTAGCCCTGCTCTCAGTGTTGAAACCTATTTTCACCAAAGGGAGAGGTGAGATCATGTTCACACCATCAACGAAGTCTGAAAGTGCATATAAACATATATGTTTGGTCCAACATCACCAGTAGAAATTCCACAGCCCTCATGTTCATGTTAAGTCAAGCATCTTCCCAATGTTATTGTTAAAATGCCTATTAATTGCGGGTGGTAGTCTTGAATGGTGACTATAAAATTGTATTAAGGCATTTGGACATGATGCAAAATTCAGTTTGGAAATCTTGTAATCAGTAAATATATTGATGTGTTAAGACTGAAAGCAAGTTGGGTAATATGATGTGGTTGGACTACAATCCCTATCATACCTGACCACTGGCTGATGGGAGCTGGAATCCAACAACATTGAGAGGTCTGCAGGTTCTCTTTAAAGATTATTTACAGAAACATTGTAAAATTAAGGAATGTTAGAAGGATGCTGGAATGAAGTTATGTGGTTTTAGCACTAACGTTATAATGGATTGTTAATGGGTGAGAATGTAAAGTTATAATATATTAAGATAAATTATTAAGATAAAAACAAAGATGGAAAGGATTTGCTGAAATAACTAATTGAACTAGAATACAAAAAAGGGAGGTGTGAAGAGGTCAAGGAAACAAGCAAATGAAAGATAAGACATGGAAAAATTGACTTGTTTTTTAATTGTTTTTATTTTTCTGTTTTTCTGTTTTCTGTTTTCTTTGTTTTTTGTAATTTTTTGAAATCTCAATAAATATTACTTTAAAAAAAGAGAGAGGTCTGCAGGTTCTCCATCCTTGATTCAAAGGTGGATATATCTTTCCCTGGTTTTGGAAAAAACCACTGCCTTGTCACTATTTTGTGTGTGGCACTGGTTGGTGGACCTTGGGCTTTAAGTGAAACAAAATTAGCTGTTGGTTTGCTACTGGTCTAAGTTGAAGGGGCTAGTTTTCATGTAGAAAGTCCCACACAGCTTGGGACATCATCTGTCTCCGTCTGATATACCTAATTGACACCTAATTATATACCTTATAGACACTGTGCTCTGCAGCTGTGGTCCTCCTGCAGGTACTATCTTTGGCCAGGGTGCAGTCTGACCTATTTTCCTTGGTATAAGAACAAGCATGAAGGAGGCCTCCCAGCCTGTTCACAGGTCCTTATATGATCAGTGAAAACAGTTGGTCCTGGCAAGTATTAACCGCTCTCAGTCTTAACCTGATAACTGCCATTTGTCCAGATTTTAATTTGTCTGCATTAATTTTAAGATGTATTTTAATTAATTGATGCCTGTTTTTATGTATACTGTGTTATTCCTATGGCATTAGCTGCCCTGAGCCCAGCTCCGGCCGGGGAGGGCAGGGTACAAATAAAATAATAATAATAATTAATAATAATAATAATAATAATAATAATAATAATAATAATAATATAATAATAATAATAATAATAATAATAATAATAATAATAATAATATAATAATAATAATAATAATAATAATAATAATAATAATAATAATAATAATTAGGTCCATTCTGCCCTTCTGGAGCTACTCTTCAGCAGGCACCATCTACTTAAGACCTACTTAAGACCTTCCTTTTTCAACAAGCCTTTTAGGAAAAGATCTTTACCAGTCTCCATCTGCAGTGGAATTGCTTTTAGATGTTTTATATTTTGTGTGTAGATCCTGCAAGCCTGATGTCTGCCCAGGCCTGTTTTCTGGCTCCATATGGAATTCAAGAGGGTGCTGGGCAAGACTGTTTGATCTCATCACCATCCCATATGAAATGAGGGAGCATCCCACATCCTTTTCTGCAGCTGTGCATTGCAGAGAATGTGGTGGTGAGCAAAGAAACAGGCTTTTCAGGCAGCTTGTATGGCATTACTGATAGTTCCATGGGGGCAAGACATTGCTACTAGGGAAGGGAGAAATTCAATTTCAGATTGTCTTTAAAAGCAAATATATCTCAGTCACAGTTTCTGATACAATACAAGAGTAGAAACGCATTTGTCATTCAAAATTTGCTGTTCTCTGAATTTTGCAATACACTTCTCCAGCCAAGTAAAATGCGGGAAAGTGCATGTACGGGGGGGGGGGGAGTGTGCATAAAAATGTATGAGTTGGTGCAAACAACACATCACATTAAGGAAAGTTCCTTTGCAAAAATGTGTATATTGGGCAGAATTGTATACAAACATGCGTATAGTTAAGAGAAGTGCATGCCAGAATGCTGATGAATTTTCACAAGGACTTTAAAAAAAATATATATCAAAAAATGATGTGGAAATGTGGATAGGTTAGAAAAATTAGAAATGGCATGAAAACGAAATGGACAGATTTGCCTGCCTCCATTTGCTACCCAGAATGACGATGGTGGCTAACCTCACAAGAAGGATCAGTCACGTGTCAGGAATGAAATATGCCTCTTCTGTTCCAATTACTGACAAAGGGTTAAATGTATCAAGTAGGATTATATACCAAGAAAAATTGAACCCAGACAAAGATTTCAAAAACACTGCAGCACTGCACAGGGGTGGGTGGGGAGAGCAAGGGGGTGAGGCGGGGTGCCTTTGACCCAATTTGCAGAAGGCTAAGAGTCTCTAATCTTCAGTGTCTCTCCACAGAGTGCCTTGGGACAGAAGGAGCCAGAGACACAGACATGATGCATTGTTGTTGTTATAAAAGCGAGCTCCTCGCTTTGAGCATGTTTCCAAAGATAATCCATTTCTTTCTTTGGCTATCGAAGAAACAAGGAGCTCTTTCCCGAAAGCAGGTTTTTTCCTCTTCAAGGTAGCTGTCGCTTTTGTTTACTTAAGCACTTTTTATGCAAAGACTTTGTAAAGCTCCTTTGCAATCGTGACACTGAACAATAACCCTCGGAAGCTGGGAAAGTGCTGGAGCGAACCGTGACTTTCCATGCCTAAACAACATGCCCTTTTTTTCTTTTCTTTTTTTAAAAAAGCAAGCTTCTGGCAAATGGCCACAGCCATATCCACGAGTGTATGGATAGTGTAGTTATATAGTTTAGTCACTAGGTGGCACTGGACTTAACTGTATCTGGATGGAGCCAGGAGTTTTTTGTTTGTGTTCTAGACTTGTTTAAAAAAGACAATGGCTGCATGCACACCACAGTTTATTCCCCTTTTTTGCAGTGCTTCCCTAACTGTTAAACTCCACATTAAATTTGTGCTTTCACATAACACAGTTTGGGAAATTCAGCAGAATATAGCAAAAGCTCAGTGCTAATTTCTGTGTTACTTGCTTCCAGAATACAGTGGTACCTCGGGATGTGAACAGGATCCGTTCCAGAGCCCCGTTCACATCCTGAACAGAATGTAAGATGCGACAGCGTGTCTGCGTGTGCACGGGTTGTGTTTCATCGCTTCCTCGCATGCGCGTGACGTCATTTTGACCGTCTGTGCATGTGCGAGTGGTGAAACCCAGAAGTAATGTGCTCCGTTACTTCCAGGTTGCCGCGGAGCGCAACCCGAAAATAATTATCCTGAAGCGTATTTATACCGAGGTATGACTGTAATAATAATAACAACAATATGTAAATAACATTGAAATAAATAAAACATCAGGGCTGCTATCCTTTCCTCAAGTGCTTTTGCTTAGCCGAAACTATGATGATGCCTCTTACAAGCTGGATGGAGGTGGGTGTGTCTGTGTTTGTTTGTGTGTGTGATATCAAAGCCTGTGGCTTTCACGTGGCAAGATTGTATCCTACTGTACAAAGGCTTATTATTATTTATGAATTAAATTGTTAGTTAAATTTATATACTGCCCTTCATCAAAAGATCACAGGGTGCTTCAGAAAATAAAATAAAAGATGAAACACAGTTAATAATTAAACCAAAACAATCCCCTCCCTCTTACAGATGCATTTAAAAGGCTGTAGAATATTGATCTATTGATCAGACAAAGGCCTGGTTGGAGAGGAATGTTTTTGCCATGTGCCTAATATATATATATATAATGAAGGCGCCAGGCAAATCTCCCTGTGGAGAGCATCCCACAAACAGGGAGCCACTACAGAAAAGGCCCATTCTCATGTTGCCACCCTCCAGACCTCACGTGGAGGAGGCACACAAAGAAGGGCCTCACAAAGGGTCTCACATATGTCACTACAGCCACTTTCGCCACTTCTCTCTCCCACCATCATTGGCATGCACCCCATCCAATAGGATTTGCACAACAGAATGTCACCCCTGAGTTGCAAAAGGTTCCACAATCTTGTCTTTGTCCTATCAGGTTTCCCCTGCCTTCCACTCCAGATCTGCCTCATGACTCTCACAACCATGAGCCTAACCATGAGCCTTGAAGAGAAAATAAACCCCAAGGAGAGTTTCCATATTGCTTCAGAGCATCTTAAGCCCTGTCCTTCACACAACAGTAACGGCACTAAGAATCTTGGAAACAGGGTTTGCAGTCCGCTGCCATTTTGTCACAAGGCACATCTATCCTGATGACTGTTTGTGGCAGCAAAGAAAGAAGATCTACTTGTTAGTGGCGGCAGTGGCCAGTTTGCATAACCCATGGGTAGGCAAACTAAGGCCTGGGGGCCGGATACAGCCCAATCACCTTCTACATCCAGCCCGCGGACGGTCCAGGAATCAGTGTGTTTTTACATGAGTAGAATGTGTCCTTTTATTTAAAATGCATCTCTGGGTTATTTGTGGGGCATAGGAATTCGTTCTTCTTTTTTCAAAATATAGTCCAGCCCCCCACAAGGTCTGAGGGACAGTGGACTGGCCTCCTGCTGAAAAAGTTTGCTGACCCCTGGTGAACTGTTCATCGTACAGGCACAACTCGCTTTCAGACCAAAGGAGAGCAAAACCAGAGACATGCTCATGTCACCAAAGGAAATTACCAGTGGCTCTAGACTTTGCAGATTCCACCTAATGCTTAACAGCTTAACCCTGGTTCCCTCTTTGTGACATACATGCCAAGGCACCCAAGCCACAAAGTTCCCAGGAGAAAAATAAATCACACAGAAACGGAATATTTGGTTTATGGGTTCAAATAAGCCACAACTTTATTGGTTACCAATGTGAGCGGTTCTGGCTTAGGCATTGGGGTGAATCCAGACTATATCTTGACTCCTGCCTGTTTGCAGGGAGTCCCCGGAATGGTAAACCACCAATAGGGGGTTCCCTATAACTTACGTCAGATAGTGGCAGCCCGAGGGGTCCCCGTAGGGGCTGTGACATGGCCCTAGCCCACATCCAGGCTTCAAACAGTATTCGCACCCTTTAACAGGATACTCTTACTGAGGAGGGGCAGGTGAGGCAACAACCTCTCCTCCAACCAGACAAAGGCTTACCCAATGCCTAACTGTACAAAAGTTGTGACGATTTCTACTAGGTAGGTGAAAACCAAATGGCCGGTGCCAATTTGCCAAGTGGAAGAAAATCCTACCCAGCTCTAACAACATGGCATCCGACAACTGCCATAGCAAGGTCATATCAGAGCAAAGCATGAAAAGAGGGTGGGTGGGTGATCTGACGAAGAAGCAAGGAAGAGGGAGCCGGCCGGCCAACCAGAAATTAAATGGTCCATGGCCACACCCACCCTGGTCACAGATTGGCTGGAGCTGTCCCCAGCACAGATAACATGACCGGCTGTGATGCGTGGGGAGGAGGGGTGATGCAGCGTACCTCTCCCCTACTCCGGAAAACTGTTGAGGCTCAGCTGACTGTCTGCAACGCAGTACACCAGATAAAAGATGGAAAGCACTGTATTCTAGAAAAAGGTTACCCACACATGCACCCAGGCTGTTCACACACACACAAAAAGCACTCATCAAGCCCTTTTGTTTTACTCTTGCCCTCCAACCCCTCACAACTCAACAGTGGTCCCTTCCACCACGTTCTGTATTCAGCCCTGGTTTCTCAGCTTGGAATTCCCCATCTCCAAATTTGAGCAAGACCTTACCTTTGCTGCCAGACAGGTGCTTCCATGTGACTGTTGGTTCTGGTCTCCCAAAGGCCAAGCACAAAAGGGTGACGCTGCTGCCTTCGTTGACGGTGATGTCTGACGTGATGTTTATAATCTGTGGAGGAACTGCAAGAAGAAAGGTGGAAAGGAATGAATACCTGTTAAAAACGAATTCTGATGCTACTTATGGGTAAGCCCTTCCCCTCCCAGACTGAATTTGGGAAAATTAGACTATCTTGCCCAAATCCTGTTCTGTCAAGGGCAGCTGCTTTTTTTTGGGGGGGGGGATTCAGGGGCAACAAGCACAATTTTGGGTGAAGTTGACAGTCACAGCAAGAATTAGATGTAAAGCTACGAGATCATATTAATGCACAGCAAGAATAAAGCATAATACTACCAACGAATATCATTATTTGTTTGCCAATTTGATTGCTAAGAATTCATTCCTAGGCATGACAGCAGCAGGAACCTCTGGTAGCTGTAGTTGGTTGACACATTGCACCATCCTGGGACCCCTCTTTCCCCCCTGGGACTCTTTATCTCCTCTGGGTTCCTCTCACAGTGCTTCCAGCTCTCGTATTCATAGTCTGTATCCTGCTGAGGAAGATAATTGGTGCATTACTCGTTCCCTTGTGAACCACACTTCAGAGGTCCCCAAGGACCTCCCCTAAGGGTCAGAGGGATGAGTTATGAGACTGCAGGTGCAGCTGTAGTCTTGTGACCCTGCCTGTCAAAGTCAAAGCATTTGACTTAACCAACTGGGGTCAAGAAGACAACCACTTGTCAGTCATAGGTCAGGAGCTTTCTCTTTTGCATTCCTGCAATAGTGCTGACCCTAGCAGAATATGATTAGAGCTTTCAGGACTCCAGCTTACCACTTTACAATATTATGCCAGAATTGCAAATGCACAGTACAGGCCTGTGCCCGGGCACCTTTGAGGGCATCCAAAAGGGCAATAACACAAAACAATTAAAACTTCCGAGAACAGATTAAAAGCAATCATCTAAAAACTTCTTAAAAAGCTATCACCTGCTCTCACAGCAAATAATTTCACAATTGCCAGAAACAAATCATTGAGCTACCAGAAACCCAGTCAAACAGGATTGTGTTTGGATTCTCCCTAAAGATTAATAGCACAGGAGACAAACATGCTTCACTAAGGAGGGCATTCCACAAACGGGAGCCAATATGCACACCAGCAACCAAGTAACTCCACAGTGGAGAGTCTAACTGGACCTTTGGGAGGAAACAAACTCAAAGTGTCTGATATCCAACATTCCCTCTATATTTAAGATTCTAACCCTCCCTCTGTCTATTTGATGTTGGCAATGAACACCAGAGGCCTGAAAATGTGCTGCAAAGAATCAGGAACACATGGATGTGTGATATTTTGGGGGCTTCTGCAATCCTCAGCCCATAGAACTGTGAACATTGCTTCTATCCACTCCAAGCTTACAGCTGGGGCTGAGCATCTGGGGGGAACAGATTATCCACCCCCAATCTAGACTCTATACAGATTCAGTGATACAGTCCTACAAAATAGCACACAGCTGTCAATGTGAATGTCTTCTAAAAGTTGAGTTCCTTTTCACCCTTTCCTTTTACAGTATCTTCTTCTCCCCCACCCCAACCATACACCTTGCCTTTTGAGGGAAGGAATTAAGAGCATTTTAAAATATCTTGAAAGATTCGGGGGAGGGAAGGAAGGAAGGGGGAGAGAGACTTTAGCTTTCAATCTGTTAGTCTGCTCCTGGCAATATAGCGTGCAGCATATTTAAAGGACAGCTGATGTCTTGTGGAAAGCTGAAAAACAACCTATGGAGAGAAATGATTCAGCCCTTTTGAATCTACATTTCCCCTATATTTCTGTTCACTGGTTCTTTATTACAAAGGACACTGGCGCGAAAACATGTTCTTCAAGGATTCATCTGCGTCTCCGCTGTTTATTCCCCACCTGAATCATAATCTCTTGTTTGTGTCTTCACAGTTGGTTGCTATGGAAGTTATTATGTCCTTGGTATCTCACATTCACATCATGACGGCCGTAGAAAGGAATAAGAATCTTGTTGAAGGGGAAGGTGGGTTCCCCCTCCGGGCTGAAACCAAAGTCCATGGATAGAGCCGCATCGAGAACTCCGCACGACTGAACAAGTTTGAGGTATATATTTAAATGAAGGAGATAATCCAGGATTACAAGTTCAGACATGGAAGATAAAGTCCAGCATCACCACAGGCAAGGTGAAGAGCAAGCCAGCTCTGATAGGGGACACAGACAAAAGCACTCGATAGCAGCCACCACCTGGCGCGGAAGATTAGGGAGGGGATCTCAGGTGTGACCCTTTTTTAAGAGATGCAAGTTATTGGATTTCACCTTCGTACAGGAGTATCACAACTCCGCAGAGCAAGGGTAGCCAACATGCTGCCCTCCAGATGCCACAGGACTGTAATTCCCATCATCTTGTGCTGGTTGAGGCCACAACATCTGGAGGGCACCACGTTAGGTACCCCGAGGGATAGGGGAGAAAGTCACTCAGTTCACAGTGAAACAACCTAATTCACATGTCCTGAGCCAAGATGCAAACCAAAGGACAGCTCTCCTTCAAAATCCACAGCCTGCCAAATTTTGTGATGAACTTCCCCTAGCAAATACGGCATGCCCCCCAATGCATACAGTGGTATCTCTGGTTACGAACGCTTCTGGTTACAAACGCTTTGGGTTACGAACTCTGCTAACCTGGAAGTAGCTGCTGCTGGTTGCAAACTTTTGCCCCAGGAAATTACATGCCAGAGTCGCATGAGCAGCGGGAGACTCCATTAGCGAAAGCGCACCTCGGGATAAGAACGGTTCCAGCTTAAGAACGGACCTCCGGAACAAATTAAGTTCGTAACCAGAGGTACTACTGTACATTAGTGAAAATGGTATCTGTTTTCTAAAAAGAGAGAGAAAAGTAAACAACCTCTCAATCCGCATGGTTTGGTGCATGACTCAACAACTTTTTGCACTTAATTCTACTGACTCTACTCAGAAGGGAGGAGAATAGACTCAGTGTACAATTCCAAATGAAGCCAGGATGCTAATTGGCTGTACATTGCATGCAAAGGTGGCTGTGTTGGTCCATAAGAACAAGAAAATATCAAAGTTCACAGTTAAACAATGCATTTCTTGGAATCAGCCCAAATAACACCAAAGTGTGGTCAGCTTTCAAGTCCTCCAGACTTCTTTGCTGGAAGAGATGTTACAGAAAATAGTTGGTGAGAGGGACACAGAAATATATTAAACAAACACAGATGTGGGCACACAAACTAGGCTTGTGTTGTAGCCATGAGGTCTTTATGTAGAGTCAGGGCAACTGACTTTTGGGTTTGGTGGGTGTGCGTCAGTAAACGAGGGGAATTAAGACTAAAAGAGGTGAGTGGGGGGTGCTCGTGTAATCTCACTGTATACAAGTTGTACAAGTGACAATAAAGTATTTCAATGGGGACAAAGTTCCAAGAAGGAGTTGTAGGCTGAGTTAGTCCCTCCCTTGTGCTATGTAAGGTGGGCTGGCCCAAGACATTTTGGCACCTAAGATGGACCCCAAACATGTGCTGCCCTCCCCGCCAGGGAAGAAGGGGTGAGGGAAGATCTACATCAGGAACAAAGAGGGAAAGAAAGATTGGCATTGGGATCTGCTACCCCAGTGAATCCTGTCAGCTGAGGCAGCAACCCCACCTTGCTTCATGGGTGGGCAGACCCTGTATGTAGGAATGTAGGGATCAGGACTACGACATAGACACTACCTTATGCAGACTCAGAGCACTGATTCTGGAATAAAGACACAATTAATGCTCCCCATGTCTAAGGAATTCAGGAATGGACTGCAAGGCAGATCTGTCCAAAACTTAAACAAAACACACAGGTTCCTGAGAGAACAGCAGCAAAGAGACACATGGCAGCCTTTAGTTTAAAAGTCAGGGGGTGATTTTGGATGGTTTTCTAACTCAAAACAGTCAAGGGAAGCCAAATGTTTCCTGTTTGTTTCCTCCATTAATTAAATTATGTTTCTTGTTTGGGTCAGTAGTAGCCGACATGCTTCTCTCTTGATGTTGGGGATGATGGGTCTTGGGAGTCAAAGCAAGAAGCTGGACAGATGTCTGCTGGGGGTGCTCTAAGTCTGGGTTGCCTGCAGCAAAGAGGAAGCTGGACACGATGGTTTGCTAGGCCCCTAGCAATTCTATGATGATGTATTGAATATTGCATCAGCCCCAGAATCAAAAGAGAAAGATGGTGGGTTAGATGTGTGCCCTTCTGTCACTATGATTTTGGTAGAAGATCTATGGGTGGTATGCAGCTAAATAAGCCTGCTAGTAGAAGGAATTTTGGCTGCAGATGAAACTCTTCTCCCACCCCCCAAATCATTAGGTTACAGATAAAATTCAGCAATGGGAAACCTGACACCTGGGGCAGACTTTCTGGCTTCTACCTGGCTGTTGGGAGCCTCCCCAGACCACAACCCACACCAGCCTTGCTTTGCATCCTCCTTCTTCATACTGTCTAGAATGTGCTCTTGAACTCTGACAATGCTTTTCACTTGCCTGGTAGACAAAGAGGGATGTGTAAGTGTTGAGTGCATGTGCATGTGGCCCCCAGAAGGTTGCTATGGAGGCAATGTGGCCCTCTATCTGGAAAAAGGTTCCCCAATCATTGTTTAAATCAAACGTCCCTGTCTGTGTCTCCAGCTTATCACAGGCATTCTGAAGATAACTTTTATATAGGCCTAAAGCACATAGGAACGTGGGTGGCACTGTGGGTTAAACAGAAGGTCAGCGGTTCGAATCCCCGCAACGGGGTGAGCTCCCATTGTTCAGTCCCTGCTCCTGCCAACCTAGCAGTTCGAAAGCACCTCAAAGTGCAAATAGATAAATAGGTACCGCTCCGGAGGGAAGGTAAATGGTGTTTCCGTGTGCTGCTCTGGTTCGCCAGAAGCGGCTTAGTCATGCTGGCCACATGACCCGGAAGCTGTACACCGGCTCCCTCGGCCAATAAAGCGAGATGAGCACCGCAACCCCAGAGTTGGCCACGATTGGACCTAATGGTCAGGCATCCCTTTACCTTTACCTTTAAAGCACATAGTAAGATCCCCCCCCACTTACATTTGTTCTGGGTCCCCCCCAAACCCTCCTGAGTGCGGAAGGAGGGGGCAAGAGAGCACATGGAGAAAAGAGAGGCAGGGGAAGTTCTAATATGCAAGCAGAGAAATTTACCCTAGCATATCTGTTAAGCTGGGTAGTGCCCAAGATCTGGCTCTTTACAGTGAGCAAAATAATAACGTAGAGACAAAGGCTCAGAAAAAATGCAAATCACAGGCAACATCTTTGTATTGTGGCACATCAAGCCGTACCTGTGCTGATGGGCCGCAGCTCTTGAATTCCCCTTCTGAATGCCCCCACTTAGATAATACATTATATCATGTCATGTCAGATCAGATCCCATTCTATTTATGATTGCTTTTCTCCCCTATGTTGTATTTTGTGAAAGGAGATGATAGGGAATGAGAACAAATTATTGTGAATTGCAAGGATATAAATACACGCCATGATTCTAGTGACATCACAAACCACTCAAGCTGTGCTCTGGTGGTTTATAATGATTGTTTCCCGAGCATCTCTCAGCATGCGTATTCATAGCTTTGTTCGCAGCTTTCCCCATATTTAATGCACACGAGGTGCACGGGTTTCACACAGGGTTGCTCACAAAATATCTGAATCTCTAGCCCAAATTTGGGGGTTCTGAATGGCTTGGATTTGTTTGCAGATCAGCTCCAAAGGGTTAACAAATAGTTCTTTTTTCTATTTTTATTTTATTTTAATTCCCTGTGTTCACACCACTACACATGTGCAATGTGGCACATCTTTTTTAAAAAATAAATCATTGCTAGTTACAGATATGCATGAGTGCATATGCACATGGAATAAATCAAAGAACAAAATCATGGTGCAAACATGATCACATCAGTGCATGGTGTTTAAATCCACCTAATCATGATAACCTGCAGAAGTGGGAAGTGGGGTGGGGAGACAATGTCTTTTCATGTCTGTTCAAGGCCTGGGTTCAAATCCCCACCCAGCCATGAAACTCACTGGGTGACCTTGGGCCGGTCTCTGCCTCTCAACCTAACCCACCTCACAGGGTTGTTGTGAGGATAAAACAGGGAGAACCATTCATGTCACCTTGAGCTCCTTGGAGGAAAAGCAGGACACAAATGTAATAAACAAAGAAAATAATTAAGTTGAGAAGGGAAGCAAAAGATAGGCAGAGTCAACTTCACATTCCTACAGATACATTAAGATCTTAAATCGGTTTGTGTGGCTCCAGCAGGGGCCATCACCAAAGAGTTTTCCCTGCTGCTTACCCTATTTATTGCCTTTTGAGCACTAGGGGAAGAGAACTTTATACTTCATTATGTTTTTTACGTGCAGTTTTAATCTTCCTGACTGTTCTTTGCTGCTTTTATGTTAGCTTATCGTATTTACATGTTATTTTATTCATTGTGTGTGGGGTGGGTGGGTGGATTATAAACTGCCCTGGAAATCATAGAACTGTAGAGTTGAAAGGGACCACGAGGATCATCTAGTCCAACCCCCTGTGATGCAGGAATATTTTGCCCAGCATGGGGCTCTAACCCACAACCAAGATTGAGCGTCTCACGGTCTACCAACTGAGCTACCCCAGCTGTTGAACAAAACTGAAGGGTGAGCTAAAAATACTCCGAATAACAAACAGAGCCTTCAGCAGCGTGGAATAACAGGACGGAAGCTGAGATAATCACCACTGAAATAGTGCTGCTAGCAAGCATGGCCTCCTTACGTTTCTCTGTGCTATTCCTGTGCAACAAGGTGAACATGCCACTCTTCCCCTCCCTCTGTGGGAGTGTCAAAGCCCCCACCACGCCCCTCTGAATCTGGACATCCTGGTCCCATCCATGGTTCAGGCACAGTGATGATAACCTAGTGCTAGGGGAGGGAGGGAAGAAACTGATGAAAACATGTATGGGTTGTTGCCTGGCAACCACCCATGCACATCCTCTTCATTCTCCCACATTGTCCTGCTCTTCCCTAGAACAGGCCTCCCGCTGATTAGGAGGTGAGGAAGGGGAGAGGCGAGGCAAAGCAAGGCAAGGTGGAGGCGAGCCCTGGGTACCATCTGAGCATCTCTGTATGTCAGCAACCCTTGGTCAGTAGGAGTTTGGCCTGCTGGGTCAGGAGAGATGGGCTGGAGGAGGAGCATCTGTCACAATGACACCTCCACATTCCACTTTGCTTTTCTGACGTTGCATTTTTCGTTATATAATAATGGTTGATGGTTGGAACGGTTCTTTGTTTAAAGGCCACTTTCACTGAAAGCCCTATGATTCCACTTTAAACATGACTTCCTCCAAAGGATTCTGGGAGTTGTAGTTTGTTAAGTGTGCTGAGAGGGATTAGGATAAGGCAGGCATAGGCAAAATCAGCCTTCCTGATGTTTTTGGACTACAATTCCCATCATCTCTGACCACTGGTACTGTTAGCTAGGGATCATGAGAGTAGTAGTCCCAAAACATCTGGCGGGCCAAGTTTGCCTATGCCTGGGATAAGGTTACCAGATTTTTTTCCAGTGAATCCGGGGACACTTTTCAACTTCAATGGCTTTTGTATGGGGACTGATTTGTAAATCTGGGGGCTGTCCCCGGGAAACAGAGACATCTGGTAATCTTAGATTACGATACACACCTGCATATCCCATTCCCTTTGCTGAACTACATTTCCCAGAGTTCCCAGTGAAGAGAGGTTGACAATTAAACCACCCTAGGAACAACACTTCTGGAAGCGGATAAGTGTCTCCTAGCCCCTCTTAGCACCCTGAAAAAAACTACAGATCCCTTAAATCTTTGGGGGAAAGCCATAACAATCTAAAATGATAACACTGTGCTTTGAACATATGGTGTGAACATGATCAAAGTCTCAGATTCTTACTATGTGCTCTAGATCTGTACAAAAGGATGCCTGAGAAAAGCCAGACCACAAGTTGGGATGCTTGCTTTACACTGAGGGAGGTATTTTTCAGCTAGGGGGGCACATTCCATACTGAACAGTTTTATGAAGGCTACATACCACATTCACACTTCACTCTCTATCTAACACCCAGACAATCAGAAAGCATTGCTAGAGTTCAAGAGTGCATTGTAGCCAAGCAAAAGCACTCAAGTAGGATGAAAAACAAAGCCTGAGTGGGGTGTTGCATGGGGGTGGGGAGCAGACCCAGGGGCCATACAGAGAGGCCTGGAAGCCCACATTCATCCCCAGTGCCTGAGGTCCCCTACCTCTGAATTATATATTTACCACATCAAACAAACAACTCTTGTTTTTTAAATAAGTGGAGGATAGTCTATGAACACTGTGTAAAGCAAACAGACAAGGGTCTCCCACTATACACAAAGATGGAGTGAGTGAGGCAAGGTCAATGGTAAGTAGTGGTGCTGCAGGAATATTATTTGCAAATTCCAGTTTGAACTGAGCTGGTTTGCACCTGCAGGACTAAAGCACAAAGCAGAAAGTAATTACCTTTTGTATTTTGTACTTCTCCAATTTCTGCAGTTCTTGGCTCAAAAGACACCCACACATTAAAAATGCATGTTTTGAGATTAAATGTGTTTTAAAGTGTGCATTTTGAGGGTGGGGGGGGGGGGACAAATTCACACATGTGGATTTTTAGTGGGAAACATGCCCGCAACGTGTTTATATATGTATTTTGTTTTTGTAAAAATTACACACATAGAGTGTGTAAAAATGCACATTGAGAATAATGCAGTAACAGGATGGAAAGGACTTAGGAAGGATCATAGGCAACAGTGACACAGACTAGAGAAAGAGACTGCATTTTGTAAGTATGCCTCAGTTTTCTTCTGTGACATGCTGGAAGATATGCATTTGTTAATGCTACTGGTGTGTGCGCGTGTATGCGCACGCAAGTATGTGTCAAAATCCTCCAGTGCTCACAAGCCAGAACCTATGTCTTCCTTCGCTGATGAAGAATCAAGGTTATGGCTGGGTTGCTTTAGAAGGCCCTGCCCACATTCCCGTTGCTTTGTGCAAAATATAAAATAATACGGCCTAAAATCGCTGATAAAAACATGATAACTGAGTCTCATTACAGCCAAAGACAAGTCTCATATTTTAGCATTTTTATTAAAGCTTTTTAAATTACTGAGTGTCTGGTATATTCAATACAGGCCTAAGTGATTTATATTAGTCTATCCCCAGATCCTCCATCTAATAAATAACTTGGCAATCTCCGAACCCATAAATATCCCCGGCCCTGGCAAAAAGCAATTAAAGCAGGTTAAAAAAAAATATAAAAAAGCTGCTTCCCAACACTCATTGGTTGCTCCACTCAGATTATTTCACACTGCTTATTCTGGGATGGAATGAGGGAAAGGGAGGGAGGAGGGAAGCAGGTTCCAGCAACGCCCCCTTATCTGAAAATTTATCTTCTGGTTCCAATTTAAAAAACAAGCCACATACAAAACAATTTTTTAAAAGTTAAACATGTCACAATGATGCAGAGATGTTACCAAGGAAAACGTTATTTCCAGCAACAAGTGTTCGTTGGCCGCCTGAGACAGCTTAGGCTGCTAAAATATTGTTAAAAAGCACTTCAGGAAGGAGCCTGAGCCAAAAAAACATGTTTAAAATGCTGTGGCGTTAAGCACTGAGACAGCAGACTAAAATGTTATTAAAGGCTCCCAGGTTGCCCGTCCAGAATATATTTCAGGTTAATAAGGTTCCCTTCCGTGCCGAGTAAAGGACAGTTTTATTTTATGGGTGGTGGGTGGGGGCAGGAGATGAAAATGGAGGGGTGGGTTGAAGTCCAGGGTCATAAAGCAGAAAAGCATCCAGAAAATGATTTCCCTCTTAACTAGAAACTTGATATATAATTTTTACCCTTATGGCTGCAGTGGAGCTTCAAAGGAGAAGTGCACTGTTGAGTGCAGACCTTGGTCTTACATGCTTACGTTATACTGTATCTTGATTGGACTCCTATAGCATGATCTGAGTGGGGTTGCCCTTCAAGACCACTCAAAAACTTCCAGTTGGTGCAGAATGCTGGTGCTAAAGCTTCTGATGGTACATGGCTCCCTTGTTCTAGCTTCCGCCAACCTATCACTTTTCAGACATCCTGGGCTGCAACTACCATTAGCCCCACAGCCTGACTGTGCTGGCTGAGACTCATGGGAGTTGTAGTCCAGAACACATGAAGGATACCAGATTGGTGAAGGCTACCTTACTGTATCATGTGCAGAGACTTCAAGTGCTTTTTTGAGTATGATTCATGGGCTGCCTATTGGAAGTCCTAAGCAGCCTGGGAAGAAGACCAGCTTATCAGCTCATCCTTTAAGGGGAGGCACTGGCTGTTGGCTTCCTCCTCCTTAACTTCATAAGAACGTAAGGTGAGCCTGCTGGATCAAGCCCATCTAGTCCAGGATCCTGCCCTCACAGTAGCCAAGCATAGAGAACCTCAGGCCCCACTGCCAGGCTTCTCTTTCTGGCCCTTGAAAGTTTCCTAAGGTCACACCCCTCACTAATCCCGCTTCTTGAAGGTAAAGGTAAAGGGACCCCTGACCATTAGGTCCAGTCATGGCCGACTCTGGGGTTGCGGTGCTCATCTCGCTTTACTGGCCGAGGGAGCCGGTATACAGCTTCCAGGTCATGTGGCCAGCATGACTAAGCCTGGCAAACCAGAGCAGTGCACAGAAATGTCATTTACCTTCCCACTGGAGCGGTACCTGCTTATCTACTTGCATTTTGATGTGCTTTCGAAGTGCTAGGTTGGCAGGAGCAGGGACTGAGCAACAGGACCTCCCCCCGTCGGGGGATTCAAACCGCCAACCTTCTGATCGGCAAGCCCGAGGCTCCATGGGAAACCCACAAGCAGGATCCAAGCACAAGAGCTCTCTCCCCTCCTGTGGTTTCCAGCAACTGGCATTCAGAAACATCGTTGCCTCTGACTATGAAGGCAGACAGTAGCCATCATGGCTGGTAGCCACTGGTAGCTCTCTCCTCCTCCATGAATTTGTCTAATCCGTTTTAAAGCCACCCAAGTTGGTGGACCTCACTGCCTCCTGTGTGAAGAAGTAAGTGATGTAATATAAATGATGTAATGTAAAAATTAATTGGCTTTGCCTCTCATGGGCTCTGGCTCCACCTGTCAGTAGACTCCCTGCCTTCTGCCCACCATTCCCTAAAAGGAACAGCCACCACTGCCTCTAAATTATCCTAGGAGGGGAGGGGGGCAGGCCAAGATATCTAGCACTACAGCATCACTGACATACCCTTCCACATTTCTCTGATGAAAATAGGGACGTTCTATTTAATTACAACAACAACAATATTTATAGCCCGCCCATCTGAGTGGGTTGCCCCACTCACTTTGAGCAGTTTCCAACATATATAAAAACATAGTAAAACATTAAACATTAAAAAGCTTCCCTATACAGGGCTGTCTTCAGATGTATTCTAAAGATTGTATAGTTCAGGAGTAGGCAGCCTAAGGCCCAAGGGCCACTTGTGGCCCACAGGGGTCATTTAACTGGCCCACAAACCGCCCCCAAACTGAGCCACCTGCTTGGCGAGTCCCCGCCCACTGCGCTAAACTGGCACAGCACAGTGTGGGGACTCGCTTCTGTGGTGCCGGAAACCACATCTGTGCATACACAGACACTGAAAATTGTGACTGCACAGACACAGATGCCAGAAATTGTGGGGGCATGCAATCCGATCCATGGAGGGATCTCTGCTGGAGTGAGCCAGCCCAGGCGAGGTAAACCTTGCCAACCCCTGGTATAGTTACTTATCTCCTTTGCTTGGGGGTAGCATAACTCCACACTCTCCAACATTTATGATTTGAAACCCCAGAGGAGAAAAAAGTCATAGATTACTGCTTCCCAGATGCCAAGGAGGGACCAATTTCCCATTCCCACTGTTCCAACTCAAACAGCTGTCTCCCACCCATCTAGCTCAGTTTATGGATTTCAGTCTCTTTCTCTCTCTTTTTAATTATAACAGTAGTTCCTCCTGGTGCCCAAGTCCTCTCAACAATCCAGACAATAATCCATAATTTTCTTCTGCTTAAAAAAAAGGGGGGGAGATCTTCTAAGGAAATTAATCCCTGTTGGCTGTATTCCAGACAATAGGTGAGAAATTTAGTCCATTGCCAGACAACAGCTTTTCAATACATCCCAGCAGACATTTAAAAATGTGCATTGGGGTGCATAAGACAGTCCTCGAGTCTCATGTAAAAAAGAGCCAGCAGCTCAGCGTGGAACTGCAGACAGCTTATTCACGATGAAAGCTAACCAAAACCTGCCAGGTCTGGAGGGACCAATTGACATTCTGAATGGAATGGAACTGGGTTCCAGCAGAACAAGAAAGGCCAGACTTTGCTGTGCTGCTGTGGTTGTCAAACTGTTGTTCAGAGGACCCAGAGGTACCTGTTAAAGGAAGCTATGGATGTGTTGGCTGGGGCTGATGGGAGTTACTGTCCAGGACATCTAGAGGGCAGCAGGTTGAAGAAGGCTGTACATTATTAGTTCATGCTGAAAGATATTGATTGGCCCAAGGTTTCAATTGACCCTTCCCATGCACACATCCAGGTGCCCCATTTACTAGAGATGCCAGCAAACGTCTTCCAAACTAGGCTCATAAAAGAACTTTGGAGACTTGCTAAAAGAGAGGCAAGCATTTCAACCCCTCTCTTCATCCCCACCCCCCTCCAGTTACATTGAAATCTAAGCTGGAGAAGAATCACTAACTTCACTCATGAAAGGTACCCTACTCCCGCAGGTTCAAACTAATAAAAGAATTTTGCTTCATTAGCTTGCATGAGGCAGAGCAAGGGTGAAATGGCAGGTTGAGAGAAGACATTCTGGTGCTGAACAAGGGTGGGCCATATCCTTCCTCCTTGCAGTTCTCCCCATCTAAAGTAAAGGAACAACTCTTCCATTAACCTGTATCGTGCCATGCAGAAAGATATGGAGAAATAGGGAGGTGAATTTTCCCAAAACCTCTATGGGGGGAAGGGGGAAGATACCTGGGGGTACTTTTCAAGTGTGTGCAAGGTGTGCTACTGAAAGCTCATTTATATTTCTTACTTAATTTATATCCCACCCTTTTCTCCAGTGCAGCACCCAATTGGGCTCAAAGCATAAATTAAAATAGATAAAACTAAAAACACTATCTATCTACACATGTATGCACAATTAAATCAGTAACCCTATTAAATATAGCACTGAAAATGCTTAAAAACCATTTCTCTCTCTCTCTCTCTCTCTCTCTCTCTCTAACAGACACACACACACACACAGAGAGAGAGAGAGAGAACACAACACTCACCCTGAGAAGACCATGACAGTTTTCCTGCCATGCCAGTCAATTACTGTTGGAACAAACAGGTCTTCTTCACCTGCTGGCAACAGGAAAGCAGAGAAGGGGCCAGCTGAAGATCCCTTGGGAGGGACTTCTACAATCTGGGAAAAGCCACCAATAAGGTCCTCTCTTGACTCCTCACAAAACTTGCCTATAAAGGTGGTGAGGGCAAGAGAGAGGCTTCCCCAGAAGTTCTCAAAGTCTGAGCAGACTCATCTACGGAGATAATGGTCCTTCTGATAGCCTGAACCCAAGCTCTGTAGGTGTAAGGGACTGTGCTGAGGAGGGGTGGACTGAGGAGGAATGGTGGGAGCCTCCCCCTCCCCCTGCCCCTGATCAGGATCCTGAATCTTCCCAGGAGCAGGAGGACAGTATAGAATTAGAACAGTGGCTTGCAGAGGGACATAGTTCAGAAGGCAGAGGTTGGGAAACAGTAGGAGAAGAAATACTGGGAGGGGTGGAGTTAACAGAGTCGCTGTCTCTGGAAAGCATTCATCCACTCTCCCCAAGGTCAAGAAGGGCTGAGAAAGTGGCAGAACAGAAAGCACAGAGGGCATAAGGTCAGGTTACAAGACGTAGGAGTGACGTGGGTGACTACGGACATAAGAGGGTGGAATTCTTCACTGGGAGCACTGCCATTCCTAGGAGATGGGTTCTTTGTTCTCTCGCTGTGAGTATTAAAGTTTCTAACTGGTAAGAAGACTCCTTTTCCTTTGTTCTGCTAATCTATTGCCGGGGGGGGGGGGGGGAGGAAGTTGATTCCTTGAAGACTGACAGTAGGTCATAACCAACACTTTGAATTGTGCCCAGAAACAAACCAGTAGCCAGTGCAACTGCTGTAAGGAGGAGTGCCCCATTTTAGTTTTTATATACCTAAAACTCATCTTACACATATCTACCATTCATAGAATCACAGAACTGTGGAGTTGGAATGAATATCAAGGGGCATGTAGTCCAAGCCCCTGCAAATCCCACTGGATCCTTGATCAAAGATCCTTGATCTTTGTTACTGATACATAAAGAGAGAGGTTCTGCAGATCAAACGTATTCATCCACTTGGCAAGCAGAGAAGGGAAAATACCTGGTTGTGCTAATTCTGCTAGCTATGTGAATTATTCTGGTAATGGAAACAAATAACAGGCCTGGCGATTCCTGGTTCAAATTATAGCCCACTCTCCCCCATTTTGATTATGCAGTATATACCTAAAACCCAAGGCAGGAATATGTAAGGGTGAGAAACTGGAAGCCATACTTATCAACCGTCTCCATAGCAACAGTATGAAATCAACCCAACACCTCAAGGCTATTTTCACTACTTGAATATTTTATATTCACTCAAGAAATTTCTGGGTTTTGAACAACATGTTGTGACATATGCAAATTTTACCAAGAAACAGGTGATACTTTTTTTTTTTTTTAAAGGAAACCATTATTGTTATTGTTTAAGGAGTTGTGCATCTTTTAATGAAGGGCAGGAGGTATTACGGTGACCATTAGGAAAACATTTAATCAGAGATGGCAAGAGTTTGGTCAGTTTTGGCCTAGACAAAGATAGATCAAGAGGTGCATGTGATACTGACTTCCAAATGCTTAGAAAGATGCTGTGAGGAAGATTGGGGGGAATTGTGCCATAAGGGACATTGACAAGAGAGAGAGAGAGAGAGAGAGAGAGAGAGAGAGAGAGAGAGAGAGAGAGAGAGAGAGAGAGAGAAGATTGTAGTAAGTGACACTTTCCACCAAATTATCAAAAATAATAATAAAAAAGTCAAGTGGAACAGGAATGTAGGAAGTTGTCTTATATAGAGTCAGACAATTGGTCCACCTAGCTTAGTAATGTCAACACTGACAGGCTCTCCAGCATTGGGGGCGGGGTTCTTTCTCAGTGCTACCCAGAAATGCTACCAGGGAACAAACCAGGGACATTCTACAGGCAAAGCAAAACTGAGCTACAGGATATGGGTAGGATTCAACTAATGAAGTCTACCAATGGAACCCTGTGCAAGGACTTCCACTAGTGTAACAGGGCTTTCCCTCTCTATCCTCACCCCTTAATGCACACACCCCCAAACCCGCTCTGAGGAGGTCAGGACATCCCATACACAGTGCCAGGAAATGCTTGCGCTGGTGGAGCAAGCTTCTTAATGCTATGTTACATTCCTCCCTGCGTTGGAATATATTGATCCAAGTGGAATATATTGGAGGGCAAGTGTGCTTGTGTGCTTGTTTGCATGCATTCGTGCAAAGCAGGGAAGGAGGAAGAGAGAAATGAGGCTTATCCCTTGGGTGGCAGTTTCTAAGCACATTCACATCGATGCATTTTGAAGCCACCTTCAGAACTTCCTTCACTGAATAGGGACACAGTCGCTGGGAGTGGCACATAGGCCCCGGCCTGCCCTACACACACACTACGCCCCATGAACACACACACATCCCTTTAATGCTCAGATAGGTCTTTGGTGTCCAAGAAAGGAGGCTGTCAATCATAATTCTTGACTTCTCTGTAGTCCTCTTGTTCCCCTCTGCATGTGTCTTTTGTATATTTTGAGAACACACTTTGTTCAGACAATCACACTTTGTTAAAAAAGAAAGTGAGAGAAGTCAGGAGGGTGGGCTAAAGTTTTCAGGGTCACAAGACACATTTGTGGGAAGCTTTTATAGTTGCATTTAAGAGCAAGTGAGCGGTCGCCATGGCGATAGGTAAAAAAAAAAGCTAATCCATTATTTGTGACCTTTAGATTTCCAAAAGCACCCAGCTGGGTGGGCAACTGATGTTTCTTTTTTGTCTTACAGAGCTCACCTGAGAAATTAAAACAACAAATTAATAAATGGGGGGAGGGGGAAAACATTTTTTTTTTTTTGCATCTGCCTGCCCATTTGTAAAATAGACTTATATAGAGGATAGGAAAGGTGGTTGATTATTATCATTGCCATAATCATCCAAACAAATCCCTAGAGCCAGGATGCTCTAGGGACCTGGGAGCAAAGAAAGCTGCTTTATACCAAGCCAGATAATTCTTCTTTGTCTCAGTATTGTCCACTCTGAGTGGCAATGCCTCTCTAGAATTTTAGACTAGGGTCTCTCTGAGTCATACCTGGAGATGCCAGGGATAAAACCTGGGACCTTCTTCATACAAGGCAGATGCTCTGAGTTGAACAGTCAGATGGATAGCTGGTATGATACTTCATGTATTCACAGCAGTAGTATGGAGGAGGGTGTCTGATCACATGTGATTTCTTTTGCCTCCTCCAAATGCAATTTTTTCAAAAAACATAAAAGCAAATATGAGCTTTGTAGGATGATTTCCAGCAGAAACATTAGGAGTGTTATGTTCTGATTTATTAATATATCACTTTTCAGTCCAAAAAAGCCCTAAGCAGTGAACTGCATATCACGTAATAATAATTGAAAATCAGTAAAGATACAACAAATACAATAAGTCAAAACAATACAAAATCACCAAATACCCACCAAACACATAGAAAGGGTTAAAAGATGGTGAAAGAGTTAGCCCTTTCCCCCCTTGCACCAACATCCTGATCTGTACAGTTGTGGCTGCTTCCCCCACCCCACCCCAAAGAGATGTGCCTGGTCCCAAGGACAGGACTGAAAGTCGCCTCTAGGTTGACCCCGAGAATATCTTGCTGCAAATGCACTCCGTAGTCTACTTCTGTGCTTCTGATTAATCCAAGCCCTCTTCTACTGAAAACAGCAGCTACTTTATCTTAAACAGAATGCTTGGGAATTGACTGCCAGTCCTCTTCATCAGGCCCAGGTGTCCTCTAATGTATGTGACAGGCTCTCTTACACAGCACATTTCTCTAAGTGAACCACAGTGTAGGCATCATTTGGGCTCCTGGCCTTATTAGAGGAGCTTTCTTGCTACACCACTGTGCAGCAGAGACCCAAGAGCACCACACTTGTCTGTATTTTCTACTTGAATTTGCTGCTGTGCTGTCTTGTCATATTTTTTTGCTTGTCTGTGTTGCCTTAGATCTCAGGGCCTTTCAGACTTCGTCTGCACACACTATTATCATTCCAGACACAGACAGCAGTGTCACCTCTGCGGCTGCAAGGGGCTCTCCTGGTTTTGCTCCTGATGCCATTGGACCATCACGGGTCAAACTGCAGGAATTCAAATAACACCAACATTTGGAGTTCAGCACCTTAGCTATCATTTACCCGTGTACAAGAAACACATGGGGGGTTGAGGGACAGAATGCACTACCAAAGATGACCACTAGCTTTGAAGCTTTAAAGAAGGTGCTCTAGTAAAACTCATACAGTAGATGTGGAGAACCACTGGCCCTCCACATTGCTGATGGAACACAATTCTCACCATCCTTAGTCCTTGATAGGAGCTGCATTTCAGCAGCATCTGGAGGGCCAAAAGCCCCCCACACTTGTTAAGGATGATAGGTCTGCCACTTGCTGCTTGTCATGGTAACTAAAGAACATCCATGCAAAATGGTGATGCACTCCATAAAATCAGATGCCAAGGACAAATGAGTGGCTGTTCACCTCTATCCTGTCGTGCTGAGATAGAGGGTTGTATCCAATGCTAGTCCAACTCATAGGCCCATTGAAAGCAATAGCAATTGTGCAACCTTTGTTGAGGTTCCTTTAATTCAGCCTTTCTCAACCTGTGGGTCCCCAGATGTTGTTGAACTACAACTCCCATCACCCCTAGCTAGCAAGGCCTGAGCTCAGGGATGATGGGAGTTGTAGTTCAACAATACCTGGGGACCCACAGGTTGAGAACCGCTGCTTTAATTGCTGTTAAGGAAAATCTGGTGCACCTTATCTTGCAATTTGAAGGTTACTGACCTGGCAACCCGCCAAGTAGGTCCCTGTGATCTGACAACCAGCCGAGGGTATGGTCATTCTTGGGCAGGCATAGGAAAACTCGACCCTCCAGATGTTCTGGGACTACAACTCCCATCATCCCTGACTGCTGGTCCTGTTAGCTAAGGATGATGGGAGTTGTACTCCCAAAACATCTGGAGGGCCGAGTTTGCCTATTCCTGTTCTTGGGTATATTAAGAGGGGGCTGTACATTGCCTCTTTGCTTCACTGCAAGGAAGCTCTGCCAGATTGATACAGAACTCTGTGCTGTATGTATTCTGTGAGTTGTACTTGTTTTGCATTTGAAGCCTGCACCTTCTACTAGGGATCTAGTGGAAGCCTGTATATAGTGCATATAGTGAAACTACCTTAATGCTTTGAATCTGTCAGCAAAGGACTGAACCGACTGAAGAGCTGGAGTCTGACTGAATTTCTCCCAGCACATAACTACACTGCCACGAGCCTACACGCTTGGCGAGCTGCAGACATTTGGCACATGCCATATGCCAACAGCCTTAATGTCTCTTTTTAGTTGTATAGTGTTTGGAATTTTGCTTTATTAGAACAACAGCAAGAACAATAAAATCACCGACCACCTCAGAGCTATTAATGCTGATGCTTTCCACACTGTTTATTTTATATATAAATAATCGTCATCTGCAACAAAAAATTGCCATCAGCCTCCTTGGAAATATGGAATTCTTTAAAACCTTATACTGGATAGTAATGATGCCATTAATCACTATATTTGTAACCTAGATACACCTTGTCTAGATATAGCAAGCACTAATAATGGATTATGCCATCCACACATTTTGTGTTTCTTGTTAGAGGTCCATTAATTTCATTGGGTCTATTTGGAGCAGAAACTAGTTAGATATGACCTGGAATTTATTGGAACCTCACATCATTGAACTCTTGCATTAAAGCTGCACTTGGGGCTTCTGATAATGCACGACTTTGATCCTAAGCCCCAAAAGAAGCTAGGGACCAATGAGCTCAGTGGATGCATACCCATAAGTGCCGCGTTTCAGTTTCAAAGCCACAACAGAGCCATTCCAGATTCTGATTATATCAACCTTGGCAGGAAAAGGTAATGCCAATGAATGAAGGGTGCTCTCCCCCAACAATCCCCATTATGAGTTCACAAAATAGAGCTGAACTGTAATCCCCCATCATTGTGAGAGCAGCTATTGAAGCCAGGCAGCACCAGCAGCACCCACTTGCAGGGTGAAGCAGCTCTTCTTCCTGTTCTCCAAGGAGAGAACAGAAGAGAAAAGGGAACGGAATAAAAAGAAAGAAAGAAAAGCGAAGCTGGCAGAAGCAACAACCTTCCAGTCATCCCCAAGTTGTAATGGTAACTGATTCCACATTTACGGACCATTATAACAAAAACAGTATCCCCCCCCCCTTTTGTCCGTAACTTGTATTCATTTTAAGGTATGACAGTTTCAAAGGCTCCGCACTGAATAAGCCAGGCTTGCTGAATGTAATGTATTAAACAGTTCACTAGGTTTACAACAGTCCAAGAATGTTAAAAATAAAATTGAAGCAGCTGCATGGTGAGCGCACGAGGCAGGCATTTCTCGAACGAAGGGAACCATTTCCTCTGCTGGAACTCGCATTGCCACCAAACATTACCGGCAACAGCCTAATAGGCCAGCTGCCCCCAGGAGCCCTCATTAGGCCACATTATCATCACTCCACTGCCATTACCATGCACCAGACCTGGCACTGCACTCAACGCAGGGCCTTTACTCAGCCAAACGAGCCATCTCAAGCTTCAACTTAACCTGCCGAGTTTTAATGCAGTTGCTCAAGTGACCCACCAATCAGATGTCTCAACCAATCAGTGGCATAATCATTGGCCTGAAAACAGGGGTGTTCATCTCCTCAGTGAGAAGATGCATTTCCATAAATACAAAGGGAGAAAACGTAGGCCCCCATCAGCATCAGCATCTAACAGTCTTAAATGGCATTACTGCTTCTTAAAGTACAATTATAGCCTTGACAAAGCCTTGCTCGGTGCAAAGAATGTGGGCATTTAAACCAAGAGGAACACAACATGCAGAATTAATGTCCCTCTCCAGAGTAATTACTGTAGCTCAAGACTGGGCTGGTTGTTCCTAATCAATACACGGACATCAGCATTCTAGACCTTCTGACTCATGGGCATCCTGCCTCTCCATTAGTCTCTGCCAGAGCCAGAACAAGAGACATTCAGTTTTGTGTGTAGCTGTCCCATGTAGAGAGCTATCATTTCTGTACCACCTAGAACAGGGCAGCCCAACTTTTCATACCAAGAGTACTTGAACATAGAATCTATAGGCTGTGCACTGCCTTGTTGGCTGTGGGGACCAAGGCCAAAATGTGATGCCCCCAGCAGCCATTGAGCTGCCTTCACAAAGCCAGCTAGGCGAAGAGTTGGACATTGGGAAGGAGGCACAGGGCTCTGGTAGGATCCCAGGGCCCCGCCACCTCCTTCCCAAAGCTGAAAAAGCATGAATTAGGCTTTAGGAAGGAGGTAGGAGGACTCTAGGACTCAGTCGGAGCCCTCATGCCTCCTTCCCAAAGCCCAGCGCCCCACTTATTTGGCTTTGGGAAGGCAGCACAAAGGCTGAAGGTGGGCATCAAATGTTGCCAAGGTCCACCCACAAAGGCCTCAAGGACCACATGTGGCCCTCAGGCCTTGCATTGGTAGAGCAGAAGGGACGGGCTGCTTGCATGCATGCAGAAGGTCCCATGTTTGATTCTTGATGTCTCTAGATAGGACTGGGAATGACCAGTCCTGTAGACTCCAGAGAGCCATTCAGTGTAGACAGCACTGAGCTAGATGGACCAAGGGTCTGACTCCATCTAAGTCAGTTTTCTATGTCCCCATGTTCCCGGCAATTAAGTAGTTTTAAGCCCTGGATTGGCCCAGCCCACCTAACCCAGTCATGAAGCCCACCTAGACAGGAAGGGCTATTTAGAATTGGGACTGAGTCAACAATATGCACCCTTTTTTTTGTAAAATACACACTTTTCAATGCTTTTCAGCACATTCTACATTAAATACACATTTTTGTGCATACTCTATGCACACCAAAAATGCATCACATTTCAAAAACCGGAAAAAGTGTGTAGTCCAACTGGGAGTTGTTTTCCAATTTGCAAGCAAGTTTGCAAGGGTCAGATCAGGTCAGCCCGCTGTGAAAAGCAGAGCCAACAAATTTCTCTCCCATCATATGATCATAAGAAAAGCCTGCTGGATCAGGCCAGTGGCTCATCTAGTCCAGCATTATGTTCCCACAGTAGCCAACAAGATGCCCATACAAAGTCCACAAGCAGGACCTGAGCTCAGCAGTACTTTGTCCAAGTGTAATTCCCTGAGACTAGTATTCAGAAGCATTACTTCCCCCAACAGTGGAGGAATTACATATCCATGAGGGTTAGGAGGCATGGTTCATGTTAACCTCCATGAATTTGTCCAATCTTCTTTTAAATCAATTAAAGTTGGCGGCCATCTCTGCCTCTTTATTCCCATTCTACTTGAGTATTGCATGCAAGGGTCTTTCAGCTGTAATCTAAGGTGGTACATCCTTGCTAGTGAGTTAGAGGCTAAGGTGATAACTGAATTCCGGGCTTAGCCCACCCACCCTTAGTCTTCAAACTAAGTACGTCCCACTGAACTTGGTGGAACTTGCTTCTGAGCCAACATGTACAGGATGAAGCTGTAAGGCACTGTGGTGTACCAACTCTCTGCAAACCAGTTTATAGAACAACAGCATGATGACAGGTTTCCTTTCCAAAGTGGCTATAATTAAAGGAAAAACATGAGAGGGAGAGATGAACAACAAAAGGAAATTAGCAGAATACAGAGCAGGCAGCATGCGATGATAATGCAACCGAGCAAACAAAAACCACATATTCTCTGTTGCAAAGAAGTAGCCCAAACAGGCAGCAGAGTTGAGAATCCTGGCACCAGTTTATTGACAACAAAACTGTGTGTAGATGGGCAAAACGATGTGTAATTAAGCCAACTTTGTATGCGGTGCACAACGACTCAGTCCTGCATTACACCACTTTGATAAATGTCTGTGCTCTTGAATGAAGAACATGATATAAACTTAAGCCCATGGTAGGAAATAATATGCCTCAGATGTGCAAGAAGGATCCTCATTGCAAAAGCCATTGTGTCTGTTTTAATGAGTTAGCAGTGCAATGCCAGCATGCAAAGACGAAATAGCCATGGAGATACAAGGGTAATATGCATCCCTAATTAGGGTTTTGAAACAAGATGTGGCTTTGCTGGGATGAGGGGTGTCTGAAAGTTGTTCTATCCATGATAGAGTGCGAGGCATTAGAATTCTGGGCAGTACTAAATCAGGCTTCCAGTGGCATGGGTCTATTATGAATACTTCTCTATGTTTTGACAACAGAGTACTCCACATGTAGACAACTAACACATCACAGAGTGGATTAATCTAAGCCTTTCTTTCTGTCCTACTCATTTATAGCACGCCAGACTCCTGCGTGCATAATATAAGATGGGACATCCCTACAAATTCATTCTGCATAATAGATATAATGGCTGTAAGAGATGCTTTGCACTAAGGCTGGACTAATCAATTTCTGACCCATATCACTTCATGCTCAATTGGTAAGTTGCATGGGTCTGCATGGAAATTCACATTTGAATTTGTATTTTAAATCATACTTTCTTTCAAAATGTGTTTCTTAAATGCATTTTTATTCCCTTTTTAAACAACAACAACAATGAACTGCATTGCAGAATTTGGGAACCGCAAAAACAGAATATAACTAAATTCCTATTTGCACTCTATCTGGGATGTGCAAATCAGGCAGTAAAAATCAGGATTCCTAGAGACTGAAAAACATCCACTCTTCATATGTTATATGTCAAAGGCATTTCCCTCTAAGGATGAATTATAAACTGCCTGTGGATTTTAAAGAGTAACAGCAGTAAAAGACAGGCAGGCAGATTCTCTAAGGGCTCCTCTAGATAACCTGCCTATTGAGCATTCAAGCTTACATTGTGGTCAGGCTATGTTCAGTCTTTACTGCGTATTTGTACTGATTTGTATGGCAAATGAGCATTCATCTTGATTTGCTTGTGGGGTGTTTATGGGTATTTCCATAATGTATCCATTCACCCCACACTTTTCACTACATTCTCCATCACTTTTCTAACTGCAAAAAGTCTGGTTGGTTGTTTTTAAGTGGATTTGTTATGCTATGGCAACACAGTACTTTTAATTGTGCAAACCTGAAGTTCGACTTGATTTTCACCTGCAAAACAATGATACCCTGGATACACTTTTCAACTAGGTTTCAATGGGAGAGCATCTTCCATTCAGGTACTTTTTTTTTTATTCCTAAAAAATCAACTTTCTTCTTTGGTTGAGTAGCATATTTGGATACAGGCTGTTCCAGGAGAGATGATGAAGTTTCATTTGACTGAGATGCACTGGAAACCGAGCTGAATCTCAACACTCTAATGGGCCCAGTGAGGCAGTAAATTTCACAGCAACTTGACACATTCATACAGAAGTACAGTCTGTTATATCGAAAGGAAATTGGTCCATAGTTATGGGTGAGGGGAAATCCCTAGCAATCCAAAAGCAAAGAGTATAGACTGGAAACTAATGGAAAATGCAGTTGATGGAAAATCTTGGAAGGACCATGTTTCACTGCCTAACTCCATTTCAAAACACCTTTGCCAGGGCTGGTGCATGCCTGCTAATGGCGCTGGAACACACAGGCATTGCAGTTGAAAAGAATTCCCTTGTCCTGTTTCTTTGTCATCTCTCTAGAATACAGGATCATTGGAAACTGCCTTATACTGACTGGCAGGAGCGCTCCAAGGTTTCAGGCTGCAGTTGCTCGCAATCCTGCCTGGAGATGCTGGGGACTGAACTTGAGACCTTCTGCATACAAAGCAGATGCTCCTTTGGATTGATCTGCCCTGCTTCCCACTCATTCTAAATCCTGGATTGTTGTTGTTTAGTTGTGTCTGACTCGTTGTGAGCCCATGGACCAGAGCATGCCAGACACACCCGTCTTCCATTGCCTCCTGCAGTTTGGTCAAACTCATGTTGGTAGATTCGAGAACACTGTCCAACCATCCCATCCTCTCGTCATCTCCTTTTCCTTGTGACCTCAATCATTCCCAACATCAGGGTCTTTTCCAGGGAGTCTTCTCTTCTAATGAGGTGGCCAAAGTATTGGAGCCTCAGCTTCAGGATCTGTCCTTCCAGTGAGCACTCAGGGCTGATTTCCTTAAGAATGGATAGGTTTGATCTTCTTGCAGTCCATGGGACTCTCAAGAGTCTCCTTCAGCACCACAGTTCAAAAGCATAAATTCTTTTGAATTATGATCAGCCTTCTTTATGGTCAAGCTCTCACTTCCATACATCACTACTGGGAAAACCATAGCTTTAAGTATATGGACCTTTGCTGGCAAGGTGATGTCTCTGCTTTTTAAGATGCCGTCTAGGTTTGTCATCACTTTTCTCCCAAGAAGGAGGCGTCTTTTAATTTTGTGACTGCTGTCACCATCTGCAGTGATCATGGAGCCCAAGAAAATAAAATCTCTCACTGCCTCCATTTCTTCCCCCTCTATTTGCCAGGAGCTGATGGGACCAGTGGCCATGATCTTAGGTTTTTTTTTTTGATGTTGAGCTTCAGACCATATTTTGTGCTCTCCTCTTTCACCCTCATTAAGAGGTTCTTTAATTCCTCCTCACTTTCTGCCATCAAAGGTGTGCCAATTCTAGGATAGGTAGGAACATTTCCAGTCCCCAGTTCATTAGCAGCCTTCTCCTATGTTAATGATGCACAGAGGAGCATTGACTGCAATACCTCATGGATAGCCTCTCCCCATATGAACTGACCTGGAACCTGCAATCATCATCTGAGGCCCTTCTTTGTGTGCCCCCCCTTTGTGGCAACACATGAAGAGGCCTTTTCTGCAGTGGCTCCTTATTTGGGGGATGCTCTCCCCAGGGAGGCTCATCTGGCACCTTCATTACATATCTTTATGTGCTAAGCAAAAATGTTTCTCTATAACTAGGCCTTTGGTTAATTAACCTTCTATAGCCTTTTAAATGTGTTTGTGGGAGGGGAGTTATTTGTTTTTGTTTTATTATGTGTTTTGTGTTCTCCTTTTGCATTTTTATGTTGTGAACTGCCTTTTCAGATGAAGAGCAGTATAAGTAAATAGATAATAATAATAATAATAATAATAATAATAATAATAATAATAATAGATTTTAAACTGCCAAAATAAGCAACGTTAGTATTGCAGAGTTCATAAGATTCCTGTTTGTGTATTCTTTGTGTATTGTTTGGTGAAGTTAGATTCAGGCTAATTGAACTGAATTTCTCCCATGCTCCTAGATTCTCCACAATAAACATAAAATCAGACCTTCCTTTGGCTTTGTGGCAGAGGTTTTGTCTTTTATCTGTTGCTCCTCCTGCCTCGTACTTGTTTGTTCTTACAAATGCTCAAAGACAGATGTTCTTAAATACAAAGGGGGAGGTATCTTTTCTTCCCACCATCTCTTTCCCACCTGGGAAATCATACAATCTTTTATTTGCAATATCATAATCATTTCCACAGCAACCAATTGTGATACATCAAGGTGAACAATGAGACCATGGGGGACAGGCAGGGTCTGTGAGATGAGACGAAATTTCAGCTTCTCCAGCAAGTGTCCTTAATAATGAACAGAGAATGCGGGCTACGAGGAAAAGAGCAAATGGAATCAGTTGCAAAACTCATACAGCCAGGATCCCTGCTTTTTCTTCTCCCCCCTCCCTCCCCATCAGGTGTCCTCTCTACTGCTTCTTCTCTCTTTCAGACTAAGAGGCCATTGACAACGCAAACTGCAGAGAGAAGGGCAGGACACCGCTCAGACATGACCTGCTTATTCAGAGCTTTAATAGATGCTCCCCACCAAGTATAAATGAACATACTTGAGACGTTATGTAAGGGGAAAAAATTAAAGATTGCCATTGTTACAAAGGAAGACAAAGGCTATCTTTGAATGTCTCCTATTCTTTCTCCCAGTTCCCATCCTCTTTATTTCCTCCACTTCATCTTCCCTGGCTTTCAGCATGCATTAAATAAATACCAACATGATAGCAAACAGCCATACACCCCAAATGAGTTCTCAATAGCTTTGGAGTCTGAAAGAGGAATGCAATACTCTCCAAAGGCAGGACTAGGTGATAAACAGGGATATGAGGGAGGGGGAGGCAGAACCCAGAAGGGTGGACCATGAGATGCCAACTTCTAATCAGAAGTAGCTGGCATGGTAGGGCAGTGCTGCAGAATTGCTCTCCTGCCAGTGGCATCACTGTTGTTTACCTGTAGAGGGCAGAGTGGCAGTGAGACAAGGACTGCACAAACATGCCAGCAGGAGCACCAGGTTCACTTCATTGGTACACCTGCACAGCTCCTTCCTCCCCTGTCCTCGTAACTTACAGGTAAACATCATGATGCTGCTGTTGGGAGGGTAGCACCATCCTATCATGCCGGGCACTCCTGCCTACTGCCTGCTGTTGGGATGGTAGCACCATCCTATCATGCTGGGCACTCCTGCCTACTATATCAACTCCAAGGATTTTGTACATCCTACTATGCATGCATGGCACCATTCAAGAGAAGTCCTACATACCCATGGCAAATCCTGCAATCATTGTCACTAGTCAGGGCTAGTCTATACTTCTGTTTGTGCTGTGCCTAGGAAGCATAGGATGGAAAGGTTTTCTGCTTGTCCTGTGCTTTCTAATGGTTTTCCATTTGTCCCATGCTTTACCCAGGAAAACCCACTGTTTACCGCTGAAAAGGAACAAACATAAATCTGCTGAAAACATTATTGAGGATTCTTCCGATTCAGCGGTAGATGGCAGGTTTTCCCAGGGGAAAGTAGCAGGACAAGCAGGTGTGTGGACGAGTCTTCACAGCCTTACTTAGGTGTAAGCTCCATTGAAATAAGTGAGATCTACTCCTGAGTACACATGCCCCGAGAATGATGGTATACAAGATTGAAGCCAGTGCCCCAAGTGCTCCAGGAGGTAAGAGACATGGTTGTTCCCTTCTGTAAAGTCACTCTTGGTTAGAGATAAGCAGAGCTTGCCAATTTCGGTTTCTCCCAGTTCCTCATTTTTCTTAAGTTTAATTCTTTACATTTCTACATCAGTTTGTGATTTTTTTTTAGTCCTCATGAAAATTCATCACCCATTTTCATGCTATTTTCTCTTAATACAGCCTTTTTGTATGCCATTTTGCCTTATATACAATTTCTTTTGCAATGCATCTGCCCCAAATTTAATGCATAATAAATAAATAAATTCAATTCAAATATTTAATTCTAGGCATACTTTGCCCTTGTACATTTTTCCATGCATTGCTCAGTTGCAGAACTGCATTGCAAGATTCGGAGGAGAAAAAATTTCAAAGGCTGGCTGTGTTTTGCTTCCAGAAAGTGCCAATTTAAATGTGAACTGAATTTACCCCCCTTCTCTGCTGTCAGTGGGGATTGTGGGAACACAGCAGAGATAACAAAAGTGGGCAACCACAAGGTCTTGTTAGTTGTTAATGATTCCAAAAACAATTCAGAATATAAGAAACGTCTGCAGGGTTGGGTATCCGACTTCAGCATCCCTGTTCTCACAGTGACTGAGAAGATGCCTATGGGAAGCCTGCAAGCCAAACATGGGTTGAACAGAGCTCTCCCCACCTGAAATTCCCAGTAACTGTCATTCAAAGGCATGATGCTAGGGGTGAAGCAGCAAATTAATTTGTTGTGAAGAAGCCAGGAACAAAACATACAAAAACAACAGAACACAAGAAAAGCCTTCAGCTGAATCAGGCCAACGGTTCGTCTAGTCCAGCATCCTGATTTCACAGTGGCCAACCAGATGCTCGTGGGAAACCCACAAGCAGGACCTAAGCACAAGAGACCTCACTCCTGCTGTGGTTTGCAATAACTGGTATTCCAAAGCATTGCTGCCTCCAACTTTGGAGGCAGAGCAGAGTCATCATGGCTAATAGCCACCCAAATTCCTCTCTCCTCCATGAGATGCCCACCCCTCTGCAACTCTCAGGTTCTAGGATTCTGCCACTCCAAGTGCACTTATTGCCATTCATGCTCCATCTGAAAACTAAAAAGTGAAACAGAATAAAAGGTTTGGAGGGCTGGGAACAATAAAATCCATCAAATAAAATCAAGGAAATTGAAATCTCCTGGCACGTATTCCGTAAGCAGAAGAAAAGGCTAAATTAGCCTAGTAAATTATTCAGAGTGAATCATGCGTATAGCTCTAATATTTATATCACCTTTCATCTCAAAGTACTTTACAATGCTGGATATAAGTATGAAGTGCTTTGAGATCATTAACAACCAAGAAGGGGACCCACATTCTTTGTCGAGTTCTTATGATAGGGTAGTGCTCCTATAAGGTGTTCCATATCTTTAATAAATTCACACTACAGTTTACCACCTACCCCCAACAAGAGGAGCCTTGACTCATGTACTCCTGACACCTAGATCTTCTGAAATGCTCTACCATCTCTCAGGAGGGTTAGCATGAGGTGGTGTTTTGAGTCAAAGTTCGCTTTGATACATATATTTTAGGCATGCAACATATAATCAGTTAAACTGGTTAGGTTACTTGATTAAACAAACATACAAAAAAAAAAACACCTTTTGAGTTTCTGAAAAGGTGTCTTGGTCAATCTCTTTCATATTTTATCACACCTTCTTCCTCCCCAAGAGAAGTCACTCTGCAGAATGCTATCTGAGTCTTAGCTATGATTCTTGCATTGCAGAAAGTTGGACTAGATGATCCTTTGAGTCCTTTCAAACTCAATGATTCTATTCCTCTGTGCACTTTTACTGCGTGTGATGGCTGCCACTTTGCCCCACATTGCCCTGGAAAAATGCTAGGCCTGGGGCATTGTGGAGGATGCAGAATGGTGCCCAGGCTGCCAACACATTTGCTGATGATAACACTTCCAGTGGTGGTGGTGGGAATACTGGTGCAGGGGGTAGGGAAGGGAATCCGTGCTACTGCCGGCGCCAACAAACTGTCACACCCACCCACCCAAAATGGCAAAATGGTCCCTCTAAATTCTTTGTTCACGATAGGGTGGAGAATTTCAAAACACCATTTGCTCACGGTTCTATCTGCAACACACCAGATCCATCATCCTAAAAACAAGGGAAGTATGCCTTCAACTTCAGAGCTTTTGCCTTAACCCTTACAGAAATGTAACTGTTTCATTTACAAATTTTATTTTTTAAAAAACCCATGACAATACATTACGATGTTTGAACTCAACTTTGGTTTCACATCGAGAAGACAGTGTTGTAGCGGCTAGAATCTAGAACTAGGGAGACCCCAGGTACAAATCTCCCATTCATCCATGAAGCTCCCTGATTAAGCTTGGGCCAAACTAAATCACTGGTCTGGCTGCACTGGACTCTAGGCCCAATTCAAAGTGCTGGTTTGGACCTATAAAGCCTTAAACGGTTCAGGACCGCCTCTTTCCATATGAACCTACCCGGACCCTGAGATCATCTTCTGAGGCCCTTCTACATTTGCCTCCTCCTCAAGAGGTCCAGAGGGTGCCAACATGAGAATGGGCCTTCTCTGCAGTGGCTCCCCATCTGTGGAATGCTCTCCCCAGGGAAGTTCACCTGGCGCCTTCATTATACACTTTTAGGCTCCAGGCAAAAAATGTTCCTTTTTAACCAGGCCTTTGGTTGATTTGATTTACACCCTATGCTCTTTTAAAATGTGGCTCTTTTTGGGGGGTGAGGTATTGGGTTGCTGTTTTTATTTTAATTATGTATTTTGTGGTTTTATATTTTGATTTTATTCTGTGAACCACTCTCAGACCTGGGGGTATAGGGTGGTGTATAAAGTCAACAAGCAAACAAACCACCGCAAAGGGTTGTCATGAGGCTAAATTGGGTGGGGAGAGACGAGGGTGTATGCAAGTGTGTGTTCTTATATACATACACACACACACACACACACAGAGAGAGAGAGAGAGAGAGAGAGAGAGAGAGAGAGAGAGAGAAGTTCATAAATTAATAGTTATGTAACTCATAAATCATAAATGGCTAGAGCTTGAGAATAACAGAAAATAAAAGACCAAAACAGTCTATGCAAAATGATACTAAATTGGGGCTGGAGGGGGCACACTCTACAGGAATAGATGCTGACCTGAAATGATATAAACAGATTGGAAGAATGGGCAGTAATAAATGACTTGAACTTTAAGGAGCATGACTAGCATTTTGTACTTGGGTCAAAACAGCCAAAACCACAATTACTTTTAGGGGGAATGTGTTTGTAGCATGCGGCAGTACACAGAAAAAGGTCTAGGAAATCATAGTTGATGGGAAGTGACACAACAGTTATGAATGCTGTGCTTCTGCAAAGAAAACAACACTGGTTTGGGATAATAGAGGGCTTAAAAGCAAAAGGCTGAATCACAGCATTTGTTTGCCGTAGGGATGCCACTGAAAATAGCCTTCCTATGGTCAGTGATCCCCACAACTGGCTGCATTGGAAAGGCCATAGCTCACTGGCAGAACAGTGCATGCGATGATCCCAGGTTCAGTTCTCAACATCTCCAGGCCAGGGGAGAGAGTGTGTGGCCTGGGGGGAATTCTGGGGGCCAGACAGAGAGGCGCAGAGCAATTGGTTAATGTAGGGAAGGTTTATTGTTTTATTTATTTCATAAAATTTGTATACCATTGATGGTAAGAAAACTCAAAAAGTGGTTTGCAAATGATAAAACAGCAGAACTATTGAAAAGGATTCCTTGAAGAGCAGCAAATACCATGCATGCATTTGGCCCCTGGCCAAATTAATCTCCGGGGCTTTTCCTAAATAGGTGAGAAGGGCAATTGTGGATCAAGCATAGATTACTTAGTTTGCCTTGCAGGGACATCTTTGACATTTATTGCATCCTTTGCAAGGCACAGCAGCTTTAAATAAGAAACACTAGCACCTGTTGTTTGTACAGCTAGAGCCCTTCCAGAAAAGGGAGACCAGGATGGAGATGGATTGTTGACAGCTGCCTTCAAATACCTGAAGGGCCTGCTACACGGAAGATAAAGCCCAAGCCTTTGTTGCTCCAGAAGGCAGAACTAGTGCCATTAAGTGGAAATTGCATGGAGGAAAATTTCAGTTCAACATTATGAAAATCTTTGTAATGGTAAGTGCTAGTGGGATAGACTACCTTGGGAGAGGTGTGGCTTCTCCTTCACTGAAGCATTGAAGCAGAGGCCTGCATTGGATTCCTCTGTCATACAGCATTTAAACCCACCCATCCGCTAATGCAAGTGCCCTCTGGATATAGCCCTATGGTTCATAGGGTAGAGCAAGATGAGCTGCCTGACTTCAGCTTGTGGGCTACATGTTACGAACAATACCCAGCATATAAAAAGCGCCCCGAATGAAGAATTGCAGGGGATGGGGAGGTTTTCAGCTGGTCATTTGCTTGGTGTGCTCGGGTTCTAAATGCACAAAATATTTTTCGACAGTGAAACTGGCCCCTCCCTCATTTGCAGCCTGAAACGATTCAGTCCAGAAATAAACGTACTGTGCAACTTTACCAAATGTGTGGACCAATTCTTAGCTCCCCATAACATCATTCTTGAAATAGTCATAATGTGTTAATTAGGTGGGAAAACTCTCTTGAATTAAAAGAGGAGCCATTATTTAGAACATCAGTTAACAGCAGCGATCTGGTATAAAATCCGATAGCCTGCTTTGTTTAACAAAAAGTAAGAGTGACGAGAAATTCCTGTATCTTTTGAACATTTCCTCCCTAAAGTATGTGAATAGATTTTTTAAAAAGAACCCTTGATTGCTTTTATTCATGTCAAATCTGTGGATGCCCCCCCCCACACTTTCCACAAGGACAAACAGCTTGGCAGTTTCCAAATTCCATCTATGAACTCCATTGGGAAGGGTGGATTCATGGAGACTTGTTAAAAAATGGATCAGAAAAGAAACAGATTTTGTGTATGTTTTTCACCCAAAAATGAGTGAGATGATTGCAGTGGTAAAAATAATCCTGAATTTATTATCTCCGAATGAGATGAAAGAGGTGCAACCACAACGCACATGGAACCCTAATCTTGGTGTGGAAGAATCTGGGGGCAAATTCTTTATACACAGATGGTCCCACTAACACCTGCACTGCTACAGCCCTCCCTTCCCTTCCCTATTTCTCTCTCTTTTCTTCTTGCTGAATCATATGGTTTCATTAATGAAACCATCTGACGACCTAAAGAAAAAAAAATGAACCTGAATTAGCAGCCTTCTCTCCCCCCACCCTCCATTTTTGGAAGGCAAGGATGGAAACATATTGCCTGTTCAACAGCTGTGCCTCAGAGGCAATACCTGAAATGGTGTTCTTTCCTCCCCATTTTTGAGATGTGAGCCTTGCAAATGGAATGGAAATGATCTCCTGTGACATTTAGAGCCTTGGATGCAAGTGATTTCAAAGGCTTATTAAGCAATATGAAGGTAGACTTGTCATATTGGTTGTAGGGCATGTGGGTGGGGGGTGTTAATGATCTAAAAGGGACTAGGATATGGAAAGAGCTTCAACAAAGATAGATGGCCTCACTTCTTCCACTAGGGAGCTTGGAGTGGGGAATTTCTTTAGGAAATCACACTCTTCCAATAAAATGTAAAGGTTTTAAAGACTAACAAAGATGGAAGTGCAATGGCTTTGCTGCTGTGCAAACTGCATAAGAACATAAGAAAAATCATGCTAGATCAGGTCTGAGGCCAATCTAGTCATAGAATCGAAGTTGGAAGGAACCCAGGGGTCATCTTGTCTGACTCCCTGCAATGCAGGACTAGTCCAGCATCCTGTTCTCACAGTGACCAATCAGATGGGGAGCTTGCAAGCAAGATCAGAGCACAGCACAGCCCTCTGCTGCTACCTCAATGGAGCAAGTTGGTTCTTAGGTGGTACTACCTTGGCAGTTGGAGGAAAGAGAGACCATATCACAAACAGTCCAGCTTACAGAACAAAAAGCTGTGTTTCTTATAGCCATCATTTTGCATCTTTAAAAAAATGACAAAGTTTCAAAGGAGGGATTGAATTATCCTGGCAAGAGGGCTCGTACAGAAGCATATGTTCTCCCACAGGGTTCCACAGGGGTAGCCCATGTGGTTTCCTCAAGATGTGGCAGGATTAGAACTCCTGCCAACCCTGACTGTTGTCCACTCTGGCTGGGGCTGATGAGACTGGAGTCAGACAACAATTGGAAGGCATCGTACTAGCTGTGTATGTCACAGCATCAGTCTCTTAAATCATGAGGACTGGAGCCGTGTGTGTGTGTGTGTGTGTGTGTGTGTGTGTGTGTGTGTGTGAAGAGAAAAAGATAGCCTGATGAAGACAGCTGAATATGCTACTCAATTATACCCATAAGTGTCAGCAATCAGGTTGGACTGCTTTTAAAAAAAATAGTTAAAGAAGGAAAAAGCAAAACAAAGGAAGAGTTCCAAAAACTCAGCAGGGGGAGATAAGATTCAATATTTATGGCATGCTATCTTCCATGCTAAATATAGAGCAGAAATAGTGATCACCGAGCACGTTTGTTAACGTTCAATAGCAAGGGGGAAGGGAGAGAACAAGAGTGTCACTTAAAGTGGGAAGGGGAACATATATAATACTACTACCTGCTTTTTTCACCCCATTGTGTTAACATCTCCTCCAAGGCATAATATGCTTTATAACAGCTTGCCACAGCCTCGTCAGTGCACGAGGTGCTTTTCCAAATGCACTTCACAACATGTCGAATAATACAATATTTAAGAAAATGGGGCCTGCGCCCTTTCATTGTTTCGTGGGAAATAAGGCATTAAGAGATGACAGTATCAAGGGATGCTCAGCTAAAAAAAACACTGGAGTCAATCACAATGGAGGGATGAATGCAGGCTGCTGCAACAAAGGTACTGGAGCAGCTTTCCTCAACCTGTGCCCTCCATATGTGGCTGAACTGCAGCTCTCCTCATGGCCAGCCAGCATGGCCAGTAATCAGAAATGATTATTGCTACATTAGAGCCAGGAACAGTCACACAGTCTCCCATATATCCTCTCCTATTGGCCTCTTTATATTGACAATGTGGGGTTTGCCATAACACAGGGCAATATCATACATTTGCCCCCATGCACTTGGTTGGGGATGTGCAAGACTAAAGTTCAGTTCTTCACCATACCCATTTCGGATTGTGGATTGTTGTTGTTTTAAAAAAACCAGCATGACAAAAGTGCTGCATTAGTGGTGGGGATAGAGAAAGAAGAGGGTCCCAACCCTGGCATCTGCAGTGAGCCCTATGAGGTACTGGGGTACTGGCTGCTGCCCAGGGATGCCAGATGGTGATGCTTAAAAAGTTGTTCACAATCATAGCATTGTTAGAGTTGGAAGGGACCATGAGAGTCCAACCCCTGCAATGCATGACTATTGTTGCTCAGTGTGGGACAACCCTGAGATTTAAGAGTGTTTTGCTTTTACCAGCTGAGCTATCCCAGGTGTGGAGTGCTCAGTGCTCAAATTACAGGAGGGGCAAAGGGGTCCTGGCTCCCTTCTCTTTTGTGGCAGCCCCTTTCCCCAGAACCTTCAGATGTTACTGAACTACAACACCCCCCATCCCTGGTCATTGACCACAGTTGTCGGGGATTATGAGAGTTGTAGTTCAGCAACATCTGGAGAGCCAAAGATTCACCAAACTTGCAGTAGTCCTTTTAAAAAACCACTGGGTGTATATCAGGTACCCCCAAACTCTGCCCTCCAGCTGTTTTGGGACTACAATTCCCATCATCCATGACCACTGGTCCTGTCAGCTAGGGATGATGGGAGTTGTAGTATCAAAACAGCTGGAGGGCCGAATCTGGGGATGCCTGGTGTATATGATTCAATTAGAATCTGGAGGAGATAAGCTCGTGAGTTTCTTTAAGGGCTCCCCCACCCTCTTAATAATTTGATAAACAGTTATCTGGATTCACTTGCATTCAGGATCATTTGGGATACTCATTCCCTCCCCCCACCCCAAATAAATTACAAGCTTCTTGGTTCCTCTTATACCCAAGTCCCCCCCCCCTCTTTGTAAAATGGAACCAAATGCAAGCAAAACATCATCATAAGCAGCTTTTAGATTGATGGATGAAAAGCTTCCCCTATAAGAGCTGAAGGATGATGATGACTATTTCAGCTTTATTTTTTCATGTTATTAATAGACTTGTTTCCATTTAAGGCACTTCTATTAAGACTAAATTGAATACAAATGGAAAAGGGGGGAGCGGCACAGGAAGCAAGTATCAACACATTCTGTTGGTTAACAATCTCATTTCAGCGCCAAGCAGCCCTCAGAGGATTCCATCAACCCAGTGCAATATTAATCAAGGGTAAGCTAATACAGGATGCTTGTTGGGCCAAAAAAAAAAAAAAACCTAAAATCACATTTGCACTGCAATTTCTTGCTTGCTCAGAAAGCCACGTGGAGAAATTGGATGTGAAAGTGATGCCACCAAATTCAATAACAATAAAGGGCAGATTTATCTTTTTCTTCTGCAGTTTTAAACTCAGTTCACCTTATGTTCTAATTAATACGTCTTCACACCTAAATTTTGGCAAGCACCAACCAAACTGTTTTCTCCAGTAATGAGGCAGGATGGGATTTTGCAATTTTTTTATTTTTAAAAAATGTCTGGTTGTGCTTGGAATAATGCGATGAACAAAGTTCATAACAACAACAGCAACAATCATTATTTTCAAGTCACAAAATACTTGTGGGATGCCACAAGTTCAGAATTTCAAACGTTTGATGCTAAAGTTGCTTATACAAAGGTTTTAACATTTAGGGTGTTGGACTAGGATCTGGAAGAGAGTAGGGTTCAAATCCCTGCTCAGCCATTAAGCTCACTGGGTGAGCTTGGGCTAGTCGCTATCTTCCATCTTAACCTTCCTCACAGCACTGTTGTGAAACTATTAGGGAGAGAAGTGGAGCCATGGATGCCATCTTGGACTAAAATAAGTAAATAAATAAAATCACCATTTTGTGCAGCCAGGTACCAGCCACAATGCAATGTGGCAGGCGACCTGTTGTTTTTCTTGCCACCAGTGCTCACACAGCGGTAACTTAATCCCAGCACTACTTTAGCAGGCACCTATAATCTTGGTGCAGCAAAGCATACATAAGTCCAACACACGGTGTTCATGCACAAGATCCCTGGCATTTTTAGGCAAGGACTGGGATTAATCTCTGGCCTGTATGCCTGGGAAGCTGCTGCAAGTGAGTGCAGACCAGGGTTTCCCAAACTTGGGTCTCCAGCTGTTTTTGGACCACAATTCTCATAATCCCTGTGCACTGGTCCTGCTAGCTAGTGTGGTGTAGTGCCAGAGAGCCAGTGTGGTGTAGTGGTTAAGAGCGGTAGTCTTGTAATCTGGTGAACCGGGTTCGTGTCTCCGCTCCTCCACATGCAGCTGCTGGGTGACCTTGGGCCAGTCACACTTCTTTGAAGTCTCTCAGCCCCACTCACCTCACAGAGTGTTTGTTGTGGGGGAGGAAGGGAAAGGAGAATGTTAGCCGCTTTGAGACTCCTTAAAGGGAGTGAAAGGCGGGATATCAAATCCAAACTCTTCTTCTTCTAGGGATGATGGGAGTTGTAGTCCAAAAACAACTGGAGACCCAAGTCTGGGAAACCACTGTAGATAATACTGAGCTAGGGAGACCAATAGTCTGTCTCAATGTAAGGCAGCTTAATGTCTTAATCATTGCTCACTCAAGCCCTGTCCTAACCTGCATGGCAACAGGTGTAGGGGGTGTGGCTGTGGCTTTCCCATAGTGGCCTCATGGGCAAAGCTGGGAAATCTGGTGAGCCAAGATTGACCCATGTGCCAGAGAACCTCTGTCCCCGATCTAATGATACAAAAATTCACTCCAGGAGCTGTCTTGCCTCGGGGAACAACACAACCCTGCTGAAGATTGAAGGCAGTCTTGAACAGAAAGTGTAAAGTGAATGTTAAGATAATTTAAAATAAACACCACAAACACAGGGAATAATGTCCCTATGGAATATTTGATTATGCTGAAATAAAGTGCAGAAGCAGCCACTGAAGGTGGCAGGTGTCAGCTGGCAATTTTGTTATTGTTGAGTTTGAGACGGGGAGATTGAAAAGAAAATCTGTTAGCCAGGTGATGATACAATATGATATTAATCAGCATTAAAGAAAATAAAAAAGGAGACATCTGTGACATTATAGATGCAACGACAAATATTGGGTTGAAAAGAAACAAATTGTTCCCATAGCTAAATGTAAATTCCCGTGGGCATTGCAACTTCCCACACTGACTTGATGCTGACCAGCCACTTGTGACTGCATAGTGAACTGTCATGTGCACAGGGGCACATTTTGGTGGTGTTTATTTATGGCTGTCCATTAGTGCATTTTCACATGTTAAATTGGTCACATTACAGTGGCTCATTTGCCAGAAAATGTTTTCTACGCAGTTCCGAAAAACATTACCATAGGTTTGACCCTTGCCCATGAAACTTTAGCTTTTTATATATATTGCCATAGATTTTTTGGGGGGGGGGGTGATTCATACTGTTAGAGAAAACATGTATCCAATTACAGATAAATTATTGAGGTTGCACAACTCTTTCACGGTTCACAGCTTTCAAAACCCAATAACAAAGTAAAAAAGCATCTAAACTACCAGTGTCACACTTCTTGATATTTTTTGTAGGAAAGATCAAGGCAGTTAACAAACAGATAGTTGAATGCTAATTAGATTTAAATATTAGCTAAAACTCAAAATATGATATAAAGAACCTTACAAATGTTACATTGGTCACTACAGACTTTCTCTTATTCATTCTCTTGTGTAGCAACGTTTCACTGCTGCAAAATATTTCACCAGCAGATCAGATGCACTACTAAGTGACTTTAGCTTATTGCTATATTGGAAACATCCCAATGGTGGTGTTTATGTACATCACACAGGACTGTAGTGAATCCATCCCTGTATCAAAGGATATATATATATATATATATATATATATATATATATATATATACACACACACACACACACACACACACACACATAGCAGCAGGTGTAAGCACACTTTGCGAAGCGGTTGAGGATATCGGAAGCCCCAAGTCCCACTTGATGAAAATAAAACAGCCCCAGAACTATTACTATTGATGAGTTGTCTCTTGGAGGAATGTGCTGCACTTTGTGGAGTTCTGAGTCTGTCTTGCTCTGACAGACAGCTCTTTTCCTGGCTGTCACCAAAGCCTTTTGTGTGAGCGACAGCCCTTTAGTCATTACATCCCAATTATTTACCGAATGCAAAGCTGAAGCACATGAGCGACGCGAAGGCTGACTCATCTCGCCATCATGGATTCATTGGGTTTGGGGTTTGCTTGCTTTTTGCAAAAAAACAACAAAAAAAAACTGGTGATGTGGCGGCAGTGGCGGCAGCATCTCACAGTGAACTAAATTTAGCAGAGCCCATTAACGCTGCATCCCAAAGAGCACAGAGGGGCTCGGTAAAGGCTGTAAAACACAGATCTATGCCTTTGCCTCCCTACAGGCAAGTTTCTGCTGTTGTCTTGAACTGCTTTCATATCATGCTTGTGTTTATGCCTCTCATAATGCAGGATGGTGGAGAGGTGCACAGGTATGGGTGATTAACCAAGCAGACGGTTGAAGGAGGGGATGATAAATCGATGGATGGAGCTATCTGCTGCTTTCTTCTTAGCAAGCATTTTGATAACAGCCCAGCACATTTACACCTGTTACTGACGATGCATTGTGGAACTTGACCAGCCAGCAGTGCCCATCCAATCTACCCAGGAAGGTAATTGCTTCTGTCATCAAAAAACCATAATCTATGTAAATGCATGGGCAAATTAGGCATGCTTCTTGGATTCCTCCAGCTGAAAGCCTCCTGTGAGGAGTTTTGGTGCATCAGCTTTACAAGCTGACTAATATCAACGTTCCTTTTCCTCCCCTCCACAGCTGTGGTAGGTCAGCCAAGGGGTTTGGGATTCATTATCTGAGGAGGGCTATAGAAAAACCTTTTGCTTCGCTGACTGATGGCCACAGAATGTATAGCCCGAGGACAGAACAGATTTTATGGGCTTGGGGGACAAAAAATGTGCACTTTCTTCTGCCTTTCAGTTTAATTTATTTAATTGTATGGATTGATCAATTTACATTTATATGCCACCTTTCCTCTAAGGAGCTCAATGTGGAGTACATGATTCCCCCACTCCTCATTTAATTCTCACAACTACCTTGTGAGGTAGGTTAGGCTGAAAGAGGCAGTGACTGGCCCAAGGTCACCCAACAAGCTTCATGGCCAAGTGATCCCTGGTCTCCCAGGTCCTAGCCCAGCACTCTAACCACTGCACAACACTGGCTGTTCTACTCATGGCTGGGCCTGAGGGAGCTCAGTGCAATGGAAGAGGGAACAGGTTTGCCCTGACCACATTGATGGCAACAGTTCCCCAGATACTGAATGGGGCTTCCATCTCTGAAGTTACCAAAATAATAATAATGCACACTTCCAGAGCCAAAGGTAGATAGATAGATGGCACATCCTTGGTGGGTGCCCAGAGAGTGTGTCCAAAGACACCCTAGTGCCCATGGGTGCCATATTGGGGGCTTCAATTGGAGTCTCTATAAAGTTTATCTCAACAGATATTTCTGTGAACAGACATCAGGCATTGGGGGATCATTATGGGCTGGGGTGCTGGCTTGTTTGGACTGTGCAAAAGATTCATGCTGCGAATTGAAGAGCTGTAATCTAGTTAACATATTTCAGTTAAATCACTCTCTTTGATGAAATGTGTGAAGCATCAGTACTTCTATATTAATGCCTCTTGAGATAGTGAAACAACCATAATGCGCCCACCCCCACTCCCACCGCCCCGGCCACAATTTTTAAAAATGAGCTATGCTGCCCTGTCAGATGGGCAGGCTATTACTATCATATTCTCTTTTATTTAATATGGATACTCAGTAGAGTCCAAAGAAAAGGTTGTTTATGCAACTACACAGGAAAGTGAAAATAACCACAAGAAAAAGGATGGAGTCTTAGTGACAACCCATAATAACTGGAGACAATGTTTATCACGAAAATTACTAATTACTGCATATTTAATTTAATTTCCTATTTTGATTTATCACATCTGTGCCACATTCCTCAGAATGAAATACACAATGGGTCATCTTGCTTGATCTTCACATTGCTACAAGGTTGGTTAGGCTGGAGACAGGCAACTGGCCCTCAGATTCAACCAATTAAGGATGTTCACAGAATCAGCCTCAACTGTATTCCACCCCAGATTTTTGTGGTGTTATATTTTTGAAATGCTTTCCAGATCAGAACTTGGCAGGACAGAATAGGATTGGATTCTGGAACGGTATATTGGAATTCTTTCAGGGAGAAGCTGAAATGTTAGTTATTTTATTTCCATTTTTAAAAAAGAAATGGTACAGTTTTAACACTGCACAAGTCTGCAGAATAAGTCATCATGTAAAAAAGGGGTGGTAGAAAAAAAAAGTCCTTTCAAAAGTACTCATATTCAGTACTTTAGGAAAAAGTCAAGGACAACAAAGACTCCCCACTGCCCCTCCTCAAAATATGGCAGGACCTCACGTGCCAGAGGGAAAGATATTTGCACAATTCCACCACTGTACAACTGCAAGACAGTCCCCCACACTTCCCAATCAATAACTAAATAAGAATACATTATGGGATTTGAAGTCATGAGTGAGCAGAACTACTCAGATTTCAGAACCTAGACACCCCAACAACCAAAAAACGGTCTAGCTGACCAAGGACTCAAAGCCTGATTTTTTCCTGTCCACAACCAACAATCTGCCCCCCACAACCTCATATAGGTTTTTGATTGCAGTAATACCTCAGACAGAAAACAGTTTTCGAACAGTTGCAGTTTCATAGCACAACTAATAAAAATCTGTCCCCTGATACAGACTATGTAGCTCCTGTTTTCATTGCTTATCATCAGAAGGTGGTGGATCTGGTGAACACCCAGCAGTCCTCTTTTAAAGTGGGCTAGTATCTAGATCCAAGATGGGCTTGAAGATAAGGAAGGAAGGATCAGTTTCTATTCCAACCTGTGTTTGTTGCATGCAGCATAGTTTCCATTCTGCTGCACTTCAGCTTCTAACAAAACTACATCATTCACCTTGCTGTCTATTGTGACGTAATTAATTATGTTATTGTTGTACTATTCCACACCATTCATTTCAATGCAAAAGAAACACACTGCGGTTGTTGGGTTTTTTTTTGGGGGGGGGGATCAATTTCATATCAGTTGCAGACTAAAAGCAACCATAGTGAATTCCAATTGTATTCGCTGAATCGATTTCCATTCCGGACATGGGATGAATAAGCCAAAGTTGGTAATTTCTGTTCCTGTTACCATTAGAATTCTCCAACATCCTTATTTGCAGATTTCTTCAAAGTCTTACTGGAAACTCTCTGACTTTTCCTGCTCCCTCTCCCTCAGGCTGCCTCCTGCCCTTTCGTCACTCCTTCTTTTAGACTCCTCACATGTCTGATAAATAGATTGTCAGCGATTGTTCTTATAATTTGCTGCCTGAGATGTGCAGCCGTGCCCTTCATCTGGTCCCACTGCCACTGTCAGGAAACCAGACTGTAACCTCAACGAAGGTTGGGCACAGACCACCGCTATCGACTGCCCTTCTCCTACTTCCTTCACCTCTGCCTAAGAAAAGACAGACAGAGAGACGGGCAGAGGCAGACAGGCAGAGATAGAAAGGCAGATTTAGCCATTTATGTCGCTGTGCAGATCTCAAACCCCTTCTCCTTTTTGCTGGAGGTGGAACGATGGCGCTGTCAGAGATGTCACCATCCAGGAACTAATTAGAAGACTGCGCACAAAGTCAGCAAGACATACAAGAAATATATATATAAGCTGGAGTTAAACTCTGCAAGAAGAGGTGAAAGTTCCTAAATAAAGCACCAGCTGGGTGACAGAGCAGACTAGGGAGGGAACTAATCAGTCTTGATGTATTTATTTCCTTTGCAAATTTGGCAGTGGTGGAGGTGAGGGCAACAGAGACAGCAATCACAGACATAGACCTGTCATTTGATATCTCTCCCCGCCCTCCCTTAAAATCCCTTCTAATTACTTGAATTCCACTCAAGCATCAAAGCCCTAGCTGAAGACAATAAGCCATAGTGCCAAGATCTGCTCATTGGCAGTATGATAGAGCTTACATCCTGAACATACACACACCGGCTTCATAAACAGGAAACAGTAAAAGGAAGCATGGTAGATATATCATCCTAATCATCAGCACAACAAAACCATGCACAATGAAAGCCATTTCAGACAGTATTCAGTAGCCAACCTGCATTAGACCCAGAAACCAACCAGCCATGCTCTTCAATGACTTCCTGACACATCTGTTTGCAAATATGTATTTGCTACATCCACCATTAAGGGCTTTTAGATATACACAATACATCTAAATGTCAAATGTGAAGCAGACTGGGATAATTCTTGAGAAAGGGCTATAAAGCGGTCAGTTGGGAATGGGCAGGCTTTGAATGCAGAAAGCCAATGACCTAGTAGTACGCTAGCATTAAACACCATGGCATTCCACTCATCCTTGGTACTCTAACACCTGATTATCTCACTCATTTATTACACAGTTAAAATCAAGGCAATGTACAGGTGCCACTAAATCTAGTGTGTTTCATACCTGGACAAAACAGCTAATCTCACCCTACTCATGTGTTCTGGAGTAGTCAATATACTTAATTTATGTGCCAAACTGGCCAGGGAAGATTTGGCTGGCAGGTACCATGGCCAGGAGACTTTTTTGGTGGTGGCCCTATATCTTCAGAACACCCTGCCCCATTGTTGTTGTTTAGTCATTTAGTCATGTCTGACTCTTCATGACCCCATGGACCAGAGCACACCAGGCACTCTTGTCTTCCATTGCCTCCCACAGTTTGGTCAAACTCATGTTAGTAGCACCCTGCCCCATGAACTTCATCAAACTCTTTGGTGATTATCATTATTTCATCAAATTTGTATCCTGCTCCAGTCTTCCAAAGAATCTGAGAACCTGAAGATGTTGTCATTCTATCAGGTTTTTCTTTAAGCGAAACATGCTGGTTCACCTTGTTTTAACTGATATTTCTCCTCTATCTGCTTTATTTACTTTTACATATTAATGTTGATGCTTTAATTGCATGGTGGTTTTCATGTTGATTTGGTAAACCACCTTGGGAGGAAGTGTCGTAAAATGTGGGCTATAATTACCTAAAATAAACAAAATGCATTATAGACCAAGATCAGTTGTCGTGAACAAGCTGCTTTTCAGCAAAACAACTCCCCCCCTCCCCATTATTTAGCTTCCACACAGAAACCGCTGGTTAAACTTCCAGACCTCCCTTGAACATAGTTTGAAAACAAGTCTTCTGCACAGTTGCGACTTATGTCTTCACATGCATTATTTCATATGCGGCAACTTTAAAAGCAGAGGAGGCTGATCCACCTGAGCAAATAAGAGTAAACCCACTTCCTTGTGTTCTTGCTTACACCAACCCAGGGTGTGGCACTGCCTGACAGTTTTCTTCTCCCTAGTGTTAAGTGTCATCATTGCAGAGCTCAGCAGGAAGGAGGAGGATGGGGACAAAACTAATATTATTTGACTCTGCTTGTCATTGACTCTGCTGCCACCTCCTGTTGTCCTCCCTGCCTTTCATCCCACCAGTCCCAATAAGCCCCTGACATCACTGTCTATCTAGTAGCCTTCTCCAGGCATTCCTCCTAGACATGAAAAGGCAAATATATGTACAGGGGCATAGGTTCATGCATCTGCCTTGCATCAATGTTCTTTGGTGCACCTCCTCAACTCCCATAGTTCATGTGCTTAGCGTGAAGGTATGAAGGGGAGGCAGGATGTGCTTACAAGCCTTCTTGGTGCTGACCTTTAAAGCCCTAAATGGCCTCGGTCCTGTATACCTGAAGGAGCACCTGCATCATTCAGCCCAGACACTGAGATCCAGCGCCAAGGGCCTTCTGGCGGTTCTCTCATTGCGAGAAGTGAGGTTACAGGGAACCAGACAGAGGGCCTTCTCGGTAGTGGCGCCCACCCTGTGGAACACCCTCCCTTCAGATGTGAAGGAAATAAGCAGCTATCTATATTTAAAAGACATCTGAAGGCTGCCCTGTTTAGGGAAGTTTTTCATATTTAATGCTGTACTGTTTTTAACACTCGATTGGAAGCTGCCCAGAGTGGCTGGGGAAATTCAGCCAGATGGGCGGGGTATAAATAATAAATAATTATTATTATTATTATTATTATTATTATTATTATTATTATTATTATTATTTATTTGGAACCTTGCCTCGTTAGTGTTCTTGATCATGAGAAGACTTGAAAGTGTGACCAGGCAAGCACAGACCTCCTTTGGATCATTGTGATCAGCCCACAAAGCTCAGCAACAGAGCAGGCATAACCAGCATGCACAGAAACACTGAGGAAGGACTGACTGGTTCATGTGCCCTCATGTATACACACTCTTGCCCTTGCGTGCCAATGCTGCATGCCTGATGGGGTTAGTATGAAGCAATATAAACAAAGATTCTGCCAGTGAGATCATTCATTTGTGTGATCCAATGGGGTGAGGTGGGGATGGCTGACAAAAGAACTGCTAAATATATATATATATCAGAGAAACAGCTTCCATGAGCTACTGGAGGAGTCAATGCACCACCTGGCTGACACTGACATTTCTCTATATAACCCTGCACCTACAGAGATGTTTAGTAAATGTAATTTTGAGAAGAAACTGGGATAGTCTAATCGGGATTTGAGACACTTCTGCTCTGCAGTTATACTGACGTGCTCTTTATGGACCACCATATTTTCCTGATCAGCATCCTGCATTTATCCTTTGCAGTCGTAATCTGAACAATCTATGAACATACCTAGAAATATGACAGATAAGTTTAAGCACTCTCCATCCCTGCTAGGCAGGACAGGCTTCATGGCAACCTTGTTGTTTTACTGTTAACCCTTTGCCTTGAACACACAAACAATCTAGGCTTATTATGGTTTGTGTTTCTAGGGCAGGTGCTTGTACAGGAATTCCTTTAAACAGTACACTTGTGTGAACACCAGCAGGTCTAGGTGAAGCCAATAACTGGATCACCTCCAGAGTCCAACTGAGTACATTAATTTAAGGATAAAGGCCAAGAGAGGTTCAGAAATGGAAAATTGCTTTTCAAAAAACAAACAAACACAGAGAATTAACTAGCTAACCTTTACATACCAGGAAATCTAAGAATGTAATAACACATGTTTCAAAGCAGCTTATAATCAAGTGAGGCCAATCTGAGTTTTCTGTGATTACAGGGAGCCTTGACTCCCTGCCCATAATATACAGAACACAGATAACTGGGCAATCACAGGTACTTATTGGGAGGGGACAACCCTGATGAGGAGGGGAGATGCAAATGCTTTAGTTAGATTGTCTTAAGTTTGATTCTGTACCTTAATTTTTTTAAAAAAATGATGCATCACTGATGTCTAGAGAAGTCTGGGGCATGTATTTACATGCTTCTTTAATCAGAAGGGGAGAACAATACACACAGCTGAGTTTCTTTGAAACTTCTTGTTACAGCAAAAAAGAGGCCTCCATCGAGTTTAAATGATAACACTTTGCTGAAAAGCGGCTTGCCTCTTCAGCACATAGACATTTCAAGGAAACCCCTGCCTCTTCTGCATTTCCTGCTGCTATTTTCATGGCATTTCAAGCATCTAAATGTGCACTAGGAACCACTGGGAATCCCAGGACTACCACCCCTGTCCCTTTCTGTACCCTAAAAGGGTGCTAGAGCCCAAGGTTCATGGGAGCTCATCACCTATAGTGGAAAATGTGCAAGAAAAAAACTGAGGAAGTGTAAGTTTGGCTTTACGTAGCCAACCCTTCCTGTGAGTCCTTGCAGGAGCACTCCTGCCTTCAAGGGTGGCCAAATGGGGCCTGAGTGCCCTGATTAGAAGCCTTAATTGCCACCAGTGGTGGCTGTGGAGATATCCAGCCCCACCTGGTTGAGGCAGCTACAAACAGCACAGGAGAATGTGGTCAGGAGGGAGAATATGATGGACCAAACACTGCTGAGGTTTCCCATGGCTGGTTCTAGTGTTGTATATGGGTGAAGGTCTGGTGGGGGAAATAGTTACTTTGAAATTGTTCCTTTGGGGTTATTTCTTGGTGGTAAAGGGTTTTATATTACTATGTAAGAAGGTTTAAGGAGGTTTACTGTTTGAGGGGTTTTGTTTTTGTTACTGTTTAAGGGGGTTTTGCTATTCTGTTCAAATAAAAATATATCTCCCCTCCTATGTTGACTACCAAAGATCCTTTAAAGAACCTGTATAATTAATTGGCAAAACACTACCCTAAGTCCAAATCTTAAACCATGAGCTTCTCAGTTTAGTCCCAGAGTTCCTAACACATTACTCCATGCTTGTAAGAGATTTCTTCAGCTAAACATCTGCAAGCCACTTGTTTTGATACAACATGTTTTGGAGTCACTGTATTTCAACTGAAGGCTAAAATGAAGGGGCGACAAAGAACATACTGTTAATTTACTCCCTACTATGCCCAATGCATCTGACTGGTTTTTTTGTGCCCTGGCTCCACTGAATTTCTCATCAATAAAAACACAGCAGACACAAACAAAACCCCAAAGAAATGATAGCTGCAGTAACTGTTGCTGGACCTTCACAGCCAGTATTCCATTAGGCTTTTCCATGGAGTTAAAAATAATAGCCCAGCAAGTGGGAAGATACATAGGAGACGGAGGGAAATTACTAATTGTCACTTGCAGCAACTGTGCTGGACTCTGGCACCCACAGAACACAGTCAAAAACTTTCTGCTTCCTTCCTTTCTTTCTTTTTTAAAGAAGGAAGCGTTTGTCTTGGAGAGCTACTAAAACAACAGCATCATTATTTCTGGAAGAGGCTCCAGTCAGACATTCCATTTGAAAACTGTCATTTTGCAAATGCTTAATTACTTCTCAAATACAAAGGATGGTCACAGCCCTACCATTTGTCTTGTTAGGAACCATCAAAATCAAGCCGGTTGAGTCCACAAGAGTATTTGGATTGGGGGTGGGGAGGAGGAATAGTAATGGCTTTTATCATTACATATCCACTTGCTTACTTTGTATTGAGTTCATTATCTCACTCACTATGGAGACATTCCTTATTAGGCTCAGGGCAGCATGCTAGAAAAAGAAGCTGGATTCCGCAGCTCCTTTTATCTTCATTCAATAGTCTTTCAGATATCTTGAGGTGTCTGCTTGACTTCCCTGTTCTCTTGAAGGATTGCTCCCCCTTCCACATAAGCCTGAGTGCTGCTTTCAACAGGGAGAGAATGATGCTGGTTCCATCAATTCCTCAAGCTATTACTTGCTTTCTTGTTTTTTTGTTTTTTCCAAGGTTCAGGTGCAGTGTCGTCAAAGCTTTTTGTGAGGCTTCCAAAGCTACTGGTTGATCTAATTTGTTCTAAGATATTCACCCATCCCCATACAGAGCTAAATGCTTCCTGCCCACCCCCCTGTGAATTTCTTACTTATGGATTGGTATCTCATTAGAGCACAAGGAACAGAGGTTGTGGATAAATGGCCAGTTCTCACCATAGAAGGAACCAGCAGTGGCTGCCACTGCAGTTCAGGCAAGGCTGTTTTGCGGTTGGATCAAACCTTGGCATTGGGGTGCCAGGCATGTGATGGTGGGATGACTTTGCCCAATGGTGAGGGCCTGGCGAGCAGTGGAAAAGGTGCGCATGAATCTCTGTTGTCTTCTTGTGTCTTGTGTGATTTTGGCAGGTGTTGCTGTCCTGTGCAATCTCAATCTCATGAGAGGTATGGAAGGTTATATATATATATATATATATGTGTGTGTGTGTGTGTGTGTGTGTGTGTGTGTGTGTGTGTGTACACACACACATATAAATACATACGGTGGTACCTCAGGTTAAGAACTTAATTCATTCTGGAGGTCCGTTCTTAACCTGAAACTGTTCTTAACGTGAAGCACCACTTTAGCTAATGGGGATTCCTGCTGCCACCGCGCCACCATGTGATTTCTGTTCTCATCCTGAAGCAAAGTTCTTAAACCGAGGTACTATTTCTTGCTTAGTGGAGTCTGTAACCTGAAGTGTCTGTAACCTGAGGTAGCACAGTATATATAACTCAGCAGTATATAAATATTGTTATAAATAAGTAAAATAAAAGATTGGCTGTGGCATGCCCTAAGCTCAGGCTCAGTGTCGGGTAATTTCCACTGAGGGGGGTTGGGCACTTCCCAATCCTCATGGAGGGCCATTCCATCAAGGACTGGATGCTGGAAAGAAGGCAGCCAATGAAGAGGAGGACAAGTGTCATGTGCGCCTTTAAATATTGCACAAGAGGGCAAATTACAGCAGGTTCAGCTTTTCATGCGGAGATGAAAAAACTTGAATGTGTTGAAATTCCCTTGCATGCATAGCCGTTAATTAAACATACAAGAGACACATTCTCTGTTATCCTGTCCCAGTAAACAATATTACATTACCCTGCCAAATGTTCAAACTGCCTAGAAAGTGCCCCCTTGAATTATGTGATTGGGATGCTCATATTTATTTCTGTGGGAAGAGGATCCAGACTGGGAGTGTGGTGGTGGTGGATACATTCCACCAGTTCCTCTGTAAACTGTCCCCTGATCCTGCTATCTTCCCAGCCCTGGGTCCACGCTTTGTATTTGAGAATATTACCTGGTTTAGGGGCTTATTGGAAGGGTGAGATGGGGTTAAAAGGAAGGGAGAGAAGGAGAATCCAAGTTACAGGACTCAGACATGTTCCACATCTAATGCAATTCTCTATATGTTTTAATGACCCCTTTGCCTATTGACACTAAAGGTTATCTTGTTTGATAAAATCAGTTTTGATGACAGCACAATCTATGAAGGCAGTCAGAGTTGATTTTATCAAGATAACAGATTAAGTGCTTCTGACAACTGCACATTGGTCAACAAAATGATTTTTGTCAAATTTCTCAGGTACTCAAGAATAGAGCTAGTCCACCATCACACCTAACAGTTATATTTCATTTTATTGGGGAGTGGGGGTGGGTGGGCAAGGGTCTGATCTTTTCTTCAGTCACACCTTGCACCTTTCCCTGAAAAGGAATGGATATAAATGTTGAGCTTATCTGCACAGAATCTCCCTCCCCCCCCCCAAATTCCAGTCTTACTTTTGTCTCTTGGTGAGAAGCAAATTCCCCTCCCCCTGGTTCCACTAAAAACAATCACACTTCTGTGTTATTAGCCATATAATTTACACACAAGCGCTCCAGCTTGCTTAAAATAATCAGCTTATAAACAGATGCATACATACCAGGTAGGGCTGGGAATGGTCTTTGCCTAAAACTCTGGAGAGCTGCTGCCAGTCTGTGTAGACAATACTGAGCTAGATGGAGCAAGGCCTTATTTCCTGCAGGGAAGCTTCCTATGTTGTTCTTAAGACATAGAGGCTGGTCCCAGTCATTCTGCTGTTGAAGTAAATATCTAGATGGTGCTCCGTTCCCTCATACAAACACTGGCTTGACTGGATCTTATTTCAGCACTGGCATTTGGACAGCATCTTCCACTGCACCTGAGGGAGGGAGGCTGACTTAAAGTGTACATACTGGGTGAAACACGCAGCTAGAGATGAGAAAACCTCTGCCACTTGCAGTTTCTCTCACTTTCTCATTTTGCAATCAGTTCTCCACATTTCAAAATCAATTTGAGGGTGTGTGTGTGTGTGTTTAAGGCCCCATGGAAGTTCACAAGGAAGTTGCAGTGCAAAATTCAGAAAAAGTGCAAATTTCAAAGCTGTGTTTCAGCTTGTGTATTTCAGAAAGGATTAGGTAGGCTTGCCTTTAAATGTAAGCTGAGCTGAATTTCTTCCCTATTCTGACACACAGTTCATTGTGCCAAATGGCAGACCCAGCCCTAATGGAGCCTCCGTAACAGCATTTCCGCACTGTGTACCACCTTACATAACATATTATCTTTCAACCAAGGCTTCATGCATGAGGGACAAAGAACAAAACTAATAAAGAGCTATTTCATTTTCCACAATGACTTTTGAATGTACTCCTGTATCATAATTACAAATGATATGTGTGAACACACACACACACACACACACTGAACTATCACAGACTCAGATTCATCAATGCATGTGAAATATATGCTCAAAACTTAATGTGCTCAGACATTAACTTTACCATTAACTAAGCATCTTACCTCACTAGAAACCAAGGCTTAAATATATACCATGTCTAAAGCATCTTGTTTAATCAGGAACTAGCCACTGTATTGCATTCTTAAGAGCATCCCCCATGTTACAAGCTTGAAGGCTTAGAATAGTCTTAAAATTAATTGCATATCAGAATCACTGAACTACCCTCAAATTAGGGATGACTGGATCGGTCTATTTCTGCATCAGTTTTGCATGTGTTCATTCAGAAGTTCACACCATTACTCTGATAGTATCAGTATAATTATTATTAAAGCATGAACATATTCAAATTAAAAATATACTTACACTTCTATTTTTGAATGGATTTTCTCACAAAGCACAAATATCTAAATGCACTTTCTCTCAGGAACACACGTTTCTCAGAGACTCAGTTCACACCTTACACCAAGCCAAACTATGGCTTAGCATGGAAGTGTGATACAGCAGGCTCCTAGAGAGTAGATGGTGGCTGCTCTGATCTTCTTCTGGTTCTCCTGCTGCTGTCCATGTACAACTGGAGGACCACAGATTCCCCATCTCTGATTGAAGGGTATAGCTACAATCTAATACTGTAATATAATACCCCCCCAAAAAAAATTCTAGGGATTGTGGTTTGCTGAGATCCTCTCAGATTTCTGTGCTAGATTCCTTACCCCCTTCACTGAACTACAATTCCCAGCACCCAGGGACAGAGTGACCATTAAATCAATTTGATAAGAAATCTCTGACTTTGGACACCCATCAAATCAGTGGATGTAGATATGAGTTAAATGAACTGATTATGAACTGTGATGAAGACCAAATCTGCACCATACATTTATAGCACAGATACCACCACAGGCAGGACGTGGGTGGCACTGTGGTTCGAATCCCTGCGATGGGGTGAGCTCCCGTTGTTTGGTCCCAGCTCCTGCCCACCTATCAGTTCAAAAGCACATCAAAGTACAAGGAGATAAATAGGTACTACTCTGGCAGGAAGGTAAACGCCATTTCCATGTGTGGCTCTGGTTCACCAGAAGCAGCTTAGTCATGCTGGCCACATGACCCAGAAGCTGTCTGCGGACAAACGCTGGCTCCCTCGGCCTATAGAGTGAGATGAGCGCACAACCCCAGAGTCGTCTGTGACTGGACCTAATGGTCAGGGGTACCTTTACCTTTACCACCACTGGCATGGCTTCCCTAAAATGATTCTGGAAGCTGTAGTATGGTAAGTGTGCTGACAGTGAATAGGAGACCCTTATATTCCGCTCCCAGAGCTACAATCACCAATCCTCTGGGAATGGTAATAAGGGTCTCCTAAGAACTCTTAGCAACCTTAACGAATTGCAGCTCACAGGATTCTCTGGAGAAAGCCATGACTGCTTTAAAGATATGGTGTGAATCTATACAGAACTGTATCCATCCTTCTTAGATATTTGGCAAGGTCTTTGGTTTGACAGTGTCTGGGTGGTCTTTTGTATCTAAAGCTCAGAGTCAAAGTGTTTGTTTTTCTTTAGTGATGTCACCATAGAGCATCTGAGGGCAAGGATGGTTTCTGAAGAGCTAACTCGCCTCCTTGACCCAGCTTTCCTTCAGGTCACCGTGACATGCCATCCCAGAGACCCCCCTCTTGTGCCAGATTTTCTCGTTAAGTGAATGAATGCAATAAAAATGAAAATAATGGTGTTGCACCTACTGTGTAACCACCTGTCACTAAATTTATGAACAATTAAGGAAGTGAAAGTGCTTCCCAGGGAGTGATTTGCATGTGCTATAAAATACTCATTTTGTTTGAAAATATAATGGGAAAACAACTCTCTCATTCCAAACCCCCTTCTTCTTCTTTTATTTAATTTAGCCTTCATAGTAATTAATCAGGTATGTTGGGGTTCTCTCTCCTTTCTCTTCCGCTGAATTTATGATGCCCTCCATGCACAGCAGACAAACAATATCCCATGGAGGCTGGTTGCTTTCCAAGAGGAGTGTGACTGACGGCATCCCAAAGCAAAATGCGACACAATGGCTGCCAGTGCTTCTCAGGTACAGCCAGGCCCTTCTGTTGCAGACCACGAGCCTCTGGCACTTGAGTTGAAGGATGAGCTTCATTACCGGTACAAGGACTCCTTTGTATCCTTGTGCGGCAGTCGGGAAAGCGGGGGAGGCAATAGCTCAGTGTTGCAGCGCATGCTTTGCATGTTGACGAGCCCAGACTCAGTCCCCAACGTCACCCCACCAAGGAGGTACAAAACCCAAAAGCTGCTTCCAAACAGAATATATCAGGGATACAGGATTGTAAGAAACGGCCTGGATCATATGGCAGAGGAAGCTCACATCCACACCTTACATTTAAAGCTCTCATGCCACTTTAAAAGTCATGGCTTTTCCCTGGAGGACCCCGGAAACTGGAGCTTGCTAGGGGTCTCCTAACAGCTCTCAGCACCCTTCACGAACTAAAGGTGCAAGGATTCTTTAGGTCAAAATTGGAGGCCAATGGCTGAGCAACCTGGCCTAGATGGACCTTTGGTATGACTGAACCTCAAACGTATATTGCTGACATTGCACAAGCACAGGATCTGAAGTTTGAAAATGCTCTGCTTCCCCATTGAAATCCCAAGTTACAAATTTGGCATGGTGTGTCTCCTACCATCCTACCTGAGCTTCTGGCTTTGGTGTAACGTTGGCAACCAAACAAGGTTGGACGTTGGACCCAATGCAGATATCAAGATAGAAGAAGATCTATTAAAAATAATAATTCTCGCAATCTCAACTGGTCCATTATTTTTACACCACATAACTGATTTTATGCCCTTCCAATTAGAGGCTGTTTAAATAATTAACTTTACTAATCCTAGAGGCATTTGGGTGGTTGCTACTGAAAACAATATGCTGGACTAGATGGAACAGAGTATTATCCAGTAAAGCAATTCTTACATTCTGTAGAGACATTTCTCCATTATTACTTGTCTTACTTTTCCGGCTTGGTCTAGGCACTAACTCAGAGCTGGGATTCAGAATCAATCTTGTCGCCAGCCTCTCTTGCCTTCATAGGAGGTAATTTTCTGTAGAACCTTTCCTTTGAAAGGTCCCCATGCCGCTTCCCCGGGCTTCATTTTAATGGTGCCAACTTTAATTGATTTTTCCCCCTGTTTATTTTTAATTCTCCCCGCCCCTCCACTTTGCGTGCTGCACAGCAGTCAGAGTGCAGTTTAATAAAACATTCTGATGCTCCCCAAACCCATTTCCCTCCTGCTACCACTTGCACAAACATCTAAGGAGCAGAGAACTTTAGAACATATATATAAAAAAAAGCAATTGGCATTGTGTGTTTGGTACTTTATTTAGTGTCATGGAGAGGGTTTTTGTTTTTTGCCCGTGTAAGCATTTCTTTTTCCTTTTAAAAGCTTTTTGATTCCTCCCGCCCCCTTACTCTCGTCTTCCTTTACTAATCCAGATGGCAACCAGTCTTAGGCTAAGCGATGTATTCTCAAAGGGTGGTTTACTGGAGCAAGAATCACCAATGGATATAGTAAAATGCAAAGCTTAGCCAGAAGGTCATTCTCAGGTGAAACATCTGCAAGGGATTTCACAGCAAGGTAACCTTCATTTAGATAAGGTGAGCAAGATTTATCAGGGATAGGGGGACATGCTTGCACCTCACATTTCACTGCTTTTAAACAGATACAGTTCTGGTTTTATAACTGAAGTACCCACCAAAAAGTAAGCAAGGACAGCATCACCTGTCATTGAATCTTAAGAAGTTTTTACTTCCTAAACCAGGGATGGAGAACTTGTTGCCCCCCAATTCCCATCAGTCCTAGTCAGCAGTCAACTGTCAGGAATAGGGATGGAAGAAGAATTCAATTCAGTTCACTTCTCATGGCAGACTTAGCTAATTTACAGTTCCCAAAACATTATGCAAACTGAAACAGAGCCACCTTTCAAAAATTGCACTGCTCTGAGTTTCGCAATGAAATTCTCCAGCCAAGTATTACGCTGGGAGATGGGGAATAAAGAGGAAAGGCCCCATAGGTGGGGTAAACTAGAGCCACTTTTTTAAAGTATAACCTAAGCAATCATGAATTTCAACAGCTGCATAAGGGGGAACCAACTCTGTGCAGGAAAATCCAAAACTATCATGCTCCTATACCTGCCAACTGGGTAATCTATACTACAGGGAGGAAGAGTTGGCATTAAACCCAACTCTTTCCCCTGGCCATGGAGGAGGAAGGTGTTCCTGGTTCATGCCCTCTCGTGGCTGCACAACTCCAAGTGAGGGGCACAGGCTAACCCTAAAAGTGATCCACACCCTGCCCCATAGATCACCCAGCCCAGTGTGCACATGTCTGGAATCACTAGTCACCTGAAAGGGCCTCACCATCTGAGTCCACCTCTTCACACACACACACACACACACACACACACAGACACACACACACACCTGCCAAGTTACAAAACCAAGGAAACCAATCTACTTATTCAGCTGACACCCATTCACAAAAGGGTTCCCCACCGCATGCCAATTGCAAAAGGAAACAAACTGTACTTGGTCCCAAATCTGGCAACCAGTTTAGACTCATATTGCCTACTGGGAGAGAGGGAGAGCTGGGTGTCACACTCTGAAGGGGGACAAGGAGGCAGGCAGCAAGACCTTGAAGATTCTCTGCCCACCCCTACCCTAAGCTGGCAAACCCAGCTCTGGGAAGGCCAATGTCCCATCTAGTCAAGCATCCTGTTCTCCAAGTAGCCTACCCAGTGGCAGAGGAACCCTCTCCGGCACCCGGGACAGGATGCCGAGAGGCGGGGCAAACTGCCTGATGGCGCATGTGCAGCAGCCCATATGGACACTTGTACAGGCAGCACGTGTGAGCGGCCGCCCATATGCATGCCACATGAGCGGTGCCCATACTAACTGCACATGTGCCCTCAGCCACTCTACAGCTGGGAGGAGGCAGCGGGCCATCTTGTCTACCCCCCCCCCCGAGTGGTGCCTGGGGTGGCCCGCCCCCTCTGCCCCCCTTCATACGCCCTTGAGCCTACCAGATGCCTGTGGGAAACCAGCGAGCAGGACTTGAGTGCTCTCCCACCCTACGGCTTCCAGGGACAAGTATTCAGAAGCATTGCTGCCTCTGAATTCCATTCATGGCTCTGCCACATGCCTTGCTAAATCAACACCCTGTGATAGGCAAAAGGGCCACTTCATTCTAATTGGGCTGATTGTGAGATTACAGCTGCTTTGGAATCATTAGAGCTGCTGAAGGCACTCAGTGCCACGTCCGCACCTTTTCCAGCTCTGCAGAAGCTGTTCCAGTTTAATTTCTGCAGGGACTGGATGCTGAGATATGTGAGAAATGAGAGAAGTAGGGAGGTGGGAAGAGAGGCAAAATCCTAGGTCAACTAATCCTTTATAAAGAAAACTCCCCCCCCCCCAATAAGAAGAGGATTAGGTGACTTATATTCTACTTTTATTAAATTAAATTATTGGGTTTTTTCCCCCATCCCTCTTTCTCATCTTCTCTCTTGTGCACACATCCACACACATACAGAAAAGGAGACCTGAAGCCATCAATCGTATCATGACAAAATAGCCACTGGATTAAAAAAAGCAAAAAAAAGAACAGCCTCCACCCTGGCACTCTGCCATCCTAGCTCTTATAAACCGTTGTTAACTGCTGTAATGAACCAATCCAGGAGACATATTAATAATGACATGAAGAGACACATTTATTGTTGATTGTTGAGTCCCTGGCAGATTTATCACAGGGTTTCTACCGGGGAAGGCTGGGCCCTGCAGTGGTGCAATTAAAAACAAATTGGATACAGGACAAAGAATCAATAATCTAACCAGGCAACTTTTAAGTTTTGCAAAATACAAATATAAATTAATTGACATGAACACGGCTGCTAACAGGTCATTAATGCCTCGCTTGCCAGCCAGTCGGAGTGCAAAATGTGTCCCATTAGCTTCATTAGCCTAAGCTACCACTAAGCATGGCTTTAAGTCATGTTTGTTGGTTTTTCCACCAAAAGCTATGCCTCCTGGAGTTATGCACATTGGACAGCATGTTCCAGCCTGGATATTTAACAGTGAAGGAGGTGGGGAGTGGAGGAACCACTCATTTTGACCAACATGATCTTCAGCATGTATTTATTTAAATGATCATAATCCCCAGCACAAGATGTACCTAACGCCGTAATTTGTAACTAAAGCTGAAGTGTGCCTGCCATTTCTTATCCATCTGGTTTTATTTATTTAAGTGCTTACTCGTTTTTCTATACGAAGCAGCCAACAAACTCCATCTATCCAGTGTAATACATGAAACTCATTAAAATATTAAAACCATTATCTTTCAGTAAAAGCCATGCAAAACAAATAACATCAAAAAGTAACAGGACCAAGAAGAGCAGCATCAGCAGATCAAAATGAATATACGGCAGTCAGTCGGATTAGGGAAGGGTCATAGCTCAGTGGTAGAGCTCTTGCCTTGCATGCAGAAGGTCCCAGGTTCAATCCCCAGCCTCTCCAGGTAGGGCTGAAAGAGAATCATGTGGGAAACTCACTGACAGTCAAAGTAGACAATGCTGAGGTAGGTGGACCAAGATTATGGCAGAATAAGGCAGCTTCTTGTACTTTATTGGGAAGGTAACGATTCCTGCCATAAAGGACCTGGAACAATACCTCCATGAGAAAAGTTATTTAGTTCAGAAAAAATAAAGAGGGGACATTTCCCTCTTCCTCTCAGAATAGTAAAACCCAAAGGGCTCATCCAATAAAGCTGAACATGGAAGTGAGAGAGAGAGAGCATAAATAGCAAGTCTTGGCATGGTCAGAGTTTAACTACTTTCCTGTTCCAGATCTGACATGGAACTGTGGAGGGCCTTGGGGTCTCAAATTTCAGTGGTGCCTGTGTGATAACAAAATTTGGGGGCCCCCGACCTTCCATTCTACATAATACAGTGGTACCTCGGGTTAAGACCTTAATTTGTTCTTGAGGTCCGTTCTTAAGATGAAACTGTTATTAATCTGAGGTACCACTTTAGCTAATGGGGCCTCCTGCTGCTACCGCCACGCGATTCCTGTTCTCATCCTGCAGCAAAGTTCTTAACCCGAGGTACTATTTCTGGGTTAGTAGAGTCTGTAACCTGAAGCGTCTGTAACCCGAGGTACCACTGTAGTTGAGGAAACCTTTGTGGCACCCTCAAAACTCCATGCTGAACAGGTCATGCTCCCCTAAATCTGTCTCTGCATGGAAGTAGTTCTATCCAGGTTGAAACAGGAGAACAAGTCCTAAGTGATGCTACAAAGACCAGCATGATCCCATCTGAATATCTTTGGATGGGGAAGAAGCCTTATCACTATCATGCCTCAGAAAATACTAGGTACTGTACAGAAGGAGTTAAAACCCAGCCTCCAAGTTGCTGAATGCTCCTGAGGAATCTTATCGCCTCCAGGTTTTTGCCAGGTTAGTTCTAATTGGGCAGAGTACTTAATAGAAATGCTAACTCAAAGGATTGGAAAGGGACCCTTTTAAAGAGAAAAGATAATCACATCAAGAGACTCCAAGCAGATAGTTCACATGCAAGTGAAAACTCTCAAGAGAACCACTACTGTTGTCGGGAGATGTATTTCAAGCCCGGGTGGAAGAAATGCACATCAGCAAGGAAGAGGGCTGCCCCTGTGTTATTGTTCCTGCACTTCATGAAGCTCGAGGGTTGTAGTCAGGAGGATACTGGTCCCTTGAGGCAAAAAAGTCTACAAGATCAGCATTCACTGTAATAAATAGATAAAGTCAAAGTGATTTATTGGCGGGAGTGCACCACAAACCCCAACTGTTATGTGATCTTCCACCACAGCTATGCAATTCACAGAGAGATGGATCAAAAGGGCACAAAAACACCCTGTGCTGGATCAGTCCAAAGCCCCTTCAATTCCAGCTACCTCTTCCCACAGTGGCCAACAGATGCCTAGCAGGAAATGGGTGCAGGTTCACTCTCCCCACTCATGTTCCCAAAACAACTGGTAGTCCGACAATGCTGGGGTAGATGGACCAAAGGTCTGACAGAATATGGCAGCTTGCTGTGTCTTAATTTTGAGAACGGTCACAGTTTAGCATGCATACAATAAGTGCCTGAAACCCCTTTGAACTATTGCCAATCAGCTTTGGCATCACTGAACTATGCGGACACTGAACTATATGGACCAATGGTCTTGCTGTGCATAGGTGCCAACACCCTGGGGCCCTGGGTGCCCAAGCACCCACAAAATTCCCCATGAAGGGGCCAGGCACCCACAAATTTTGGTGCTAGGACCATGCACGCTGCATGGCACCCACAGTCCTGGGCACCCATGGTCACGGGACCAAGCTTGCACTCTGGGGAAAGACAGATTGTTAGGGTTCGTCCACATTTCAGCTTGTTCTGTGCCTAGACAGCATGGGTCCGAGAGGTTTTCTGCTTGTCACATGTTTTCTATGTATGGGTTCAAATGGTTTTGCCTTTGCCCCACTGCTTTCCCCCAGTAAACCCTCTCTTTACTGATAAATTGGATCTGCAGAAAAACTGACTAGCATTTGCTCCAATTGCTAAACTGTGTGTTTCCCTGGGGGGAAAGCAGCCCTTATCCTTATCTAAGCTGTAGCTCAGTGGCTGGGCACATGTCTCATGTGTAGAAGGTCCCTGGTTCAATCCTTGGCATCTCCAGACAGGGCTAGGAAATACCCCCCCCCCAAATGAGAAAGAGCCACTGCCAGTCAGTGCAGACAATACTGAGCTATAGGGAACAATAGACTGACTCAGCATTAGGCAGATGCCTATGTTCCAATGGTGGCTAAACTAGGCTCCTCTGTATCATTCCTTTTTCTCAGTCTATGTGCAGTGTACCATTTTATTTTATTTTTGTATTGTAGAAAAGGCAGACTCCACTGATCACTGCACTCACAGTAACACTTTCTGGCTTTTGTAAGATGTTTGAGCATCTGATGTCTCTGTAAATTTCTCAGACTAGCTTCACGAGTCCAAAGCTGCGGGGGATTGTTAAGAGTCGCAATGGTGAGGATTTCATCTCACGATACTTAAACCAACCCCATTCTCCATGGCTAGTGAGAAGGACAAGGTAGTGGTGTTGCCTGGCCTTGCTAAGGTGGTCAAAGAACTGGGAGCTCTTGCCTAACCTGTTTGGACTGTGGATCAACCAGAGTGGTGTCTTTGAATGAGCATATATACAATAAACACAAAGCATATATACAAGAAGCAGTTTTCAAGCCTTCACAAAATCCTAAACATGAATTGGTAGTTGCCCATAGTCCCCTGCTAGATCTACGCTCAATTAACTAGATAAATGACCGTTATGGGTGGGGATATTTTTCTCCGATAACTATGGTAGATTACTGGCAAAAAAATAAAAAATCCAGAGAGACAATATATTTTTTCTGCTTTCCCCTAAAAGGAATGCAGATAAAGAGAAAACAAATTATTTTAATGTTTCTTTTTGTCTCTCTGTGTGTGGTAGAATTTCCCCCCTCTCTCTTCCTCTCTTTAAAAGGGGGAGGAAAAAAAGTTGAAGCACAGAATTTCTCCCCCCTTCAGATTTACTCATTGCAAAATCAATATCCATCAGCTGTTTGAAATTAAAGAAGAGGGTTAGGCCCCAGTTTTATACATGCGTTATTGTATTGCGAGAGCTTTCTACTCAGCCAGATAAATCTTCTTTAAGAGGATTAGGAAACTTTCATTATCTTTATCTAACCTGAACTAACACTAACTCTGAAAAATTAATCTATAGACTGGACAAAAGCCGATAGCTGTTGCTAAGAAGCCGGGGCCTCTGGAGTTACTTTCTAAATGAAGTGGGTGGAGGGACTTTAACGCCTAACTCTGCTTAGCAGTTGGAGACTGTGGGGGCTGGGAGTTGAGGGGGGGGCAGGGGAAGGAGAAAAAGAAACAAGACCTCCTCATGAGCTGAGCAGGTCACATTATTCCTTGTGAATAATTTATCCATCGGCTTTGGGCATATTTTTTCTCTATGAATCATTTATTTGTGAGGGAGAAAAAAAGTTCACCCTCCATTCCCCGGGTGCCAATTATTTATGCAACTCTAAGCATGGGGGAAGCACAGGTCTATCTACCCAATAGCAGGCTCCCAAAAGCAGCACTAACTTCCCCCCCACACACACACACCGCCAGGAAACCATTTGGATACGAATAACTAAAGATATCCAAGCACAGCTTCTCCCTTGTAAGGAGGAAACACGAGGTAAGGATTTCTCCAGTTCCATTTAGGGGCTTCTTGACAGAGAGATGCAATATGGGTAAAAATAGGTGCATGGGGAGGGGCGTTAAAGTGACAGGCTCCGCCTCCAACCTATGCCCAGAGATTGAACTGCATGTGGACAACTGGTGTACATACTGCTAGGTTGCCAGACTGCAAGGGTTGACCTAAAATCTTTGCCTCCTTGCCCCCCACTTTCCTTCTCACCTGCATCCTTGAATCTCCCAGAGGGCAAGAACGCAGGTGAGAAAGAAATACCCCCTTACTTCCGCTGGGAACTGCGAACACTGCCTTTAGCTTAGGTTACTTATCTTAATTTCCAGCTAACGACCTCTTTGCTCACTTGTTGTTGTTTTTATTTGAATGACATGCTTTTCAGCAACTCTGCTGTCGTGCTTAATGTGTCATGCTTAATGACATCACTGGGGCCACCCCTAGGTCTCAGGTTCAGGCCCTGGAATATCAGGGTCTGGGATGCTTTTGACTTGACCACCCTATGCACACATGTGTGCATGGAGGTATGTTTGCAGACTTGGAAACCCTGCAAAGGAAAGGCAATAATAACATGGAGAGCTCCTGGTGCACACACAATTGTACACATATGTGAGTTCTCTCTTCAGATGTTTAAATAAACAGATGGAGGTCAGAGCGGAACCTGAAACCACGATGTCATTCTTTCCCTCCTCCAAAGTGTGTTTGTTTTATCTCTTTCAAACCCTTCCTAAAATTCAGACTAATGGGTGGAATTTCCAAACTAAGGCACTGTGAGAACGAGAGAGAAAATATGCATGCCTACTAAGTTCACATAATTTATGCAGGCAGCAGAATTCAATCTATGCAAGTTGCAGAATTTTTCTCAGCATGGAATTTAGATTGCCTGAACCCAGTTGTTGCTGTTGTTGTTTTTAAATGGTGTGGAATGTGAGCAGCTTCTTCTGTTTTGGGGGTTTAACTCAGAACTGTTGAACATATTCCATATCATTGCCGTCGTCATCCCATAGGCACAGCAGCAAAAGCCATTCTGAGCCTTCCTTGTGGGATCAAACAATCCCTTTCAGTCGAACTTCCTCAAAAAACGGGGACATGCTCTGGGCTTCCTCCTCCTGTTGATGTGCCACTTGATGTAGAAGCTCCGAGATGCTTCTGTCGGGAAAGGCCTGGGTACTCCCCTTTCTCTCCTCAACAGCTCGCGTTACGCAAAGGCAGCTCACTCGCAGCAATTCCCCCTTGAAGTTCTCTGCCAAAAGCCCTTTATGGCCTGCAATGACTTTGACATACTTACACAATCTGTCTTCTCTCCTCCAGAAAGTGATAGCCTTGTTCTGTTTGAGTCTTCCTGTACAGTACCTGACAGTTCTTTTATTTTGGCACTGTATTTTCCCCAAAGAAGATAATTCCGCTGTCAAGGCCACTAAGGTGGCTCTGCGGCATCCCTCTCCATATTTAGAGATCTCTCTGTTCCTTTGGAACTTGAGCTCTTATACCAGGCAGGAAAGGAAGACTGTTTTTGTTTTATTTTTTTTAAAAAAACACATTTTCAGCACCCAAAGTATTTCCAAAATATGCACCAGCTAACCCCTACAGTCTCATTGCAACATGATTTTAAGAGATGTTTTCAGTATGATGGGAGGGGAGGAGAGAGAGAAATATGTATCTTAAACTAATTTGCTTAAGCACATGTGCTTGAGGTTTGCCTGTCACAGTACTGGCTCAGACAAAGACTCTAGGGAAGAAGGAAAAGGTGTCCTGGCAGATTTTTATTTTTTTAAAGGATCTATCTACATCTCAGTCAGGAGAAAGGGAGAAAACGTGTCTCTGTATTCACAACTCAATAAAATATAGGCAGACACTAGAAAAGACAGCTTGTGAAATGCAAGCATAGCTATTTTCTTAGCTCCCACTAGAGATATTGTCCCTTACATTCCAAGGGTTATTAAAGAAGTGGGGGTGCTACAGCATATCTCCTTATGTTGCTGGAGTGCTTCCTGCAGCAAGAAAATCTTACTTTGCAATCCTAACCATGTCTACTCAGGAGTAAGCCCCAACGGAGTTCAATAGTGCCTATTCCAAGGCAAGTGAGGCTAGGACCGCCGCCTTTTCAATAACATGTTTATTTTTACCCAGCTTCCCACAATTACTCGCCTAACGTGGCAAGCAAGAATAAAAGAACAAATTATATTAGTGCTACCCAAAGCACACAGTAGACCTCATCTGTGTTTCAGAAACGTGTTGGCATATTCCCTCTTCTCTCACCCCCACACAACTGTTATGCTACAACATGGTTAAAAAAAATAAAAATTATATTATTCTGGAATACAGCAATGTGACTCGTATATTGACATGCCCAGTGACATCTGATGCCCATTGGGACTGCTAAGGTGTAAGGCAGGGAGGTCAACAGTAGGTGGCACCAGAGGCAATGAGAGGCAGAGCCAATGACAGAGTGAAGTCATTTTACACCCATCCCTATCTTTCTCCCTGCTGAGTTCTACGAGGACAACCCTGAAACTAAGGAAACGAAAGCAGAGGCAGGTGAGCTTGGAAGAATCCAGACCAAAGTTGGTGGGGCAGTGTCCTGTTTGCCCTCATGGACCAGCCTCCACTGGGCAAGCCAATGCAAATATTTAGAGCTGGGCCACCAATGACACATCTGGGTTCTTTCAATGAAACTGTACAGACATGAACATGCTATTAGTCTTCAACAGTAGTAGGAGATTTAGAGAGTTGGGGCTGCTGCTCACTTGACCTCTGTTTAGTTGCACCACTGCTGCTTACCAGAAGGTAGAGGGGCAAGGCAGGGGCAATGTGGATGTGGTGCAAATGCACAGAAAGAGCTGATCCAGCATGCTTGCTGGGGTGTTCGCACCGCATCAGCTATGGCCATCATGCTCCTTTGTTCACTCCTGGAATTCAACTCTTATTCATGGAAATTAATAGATCTAACCTAGGCTGCATTCAAATGGCAATTGATTCCACTTCCTGACAAATATTGTTCACATTATATTTGGGCTTTCACATGATGTAACATCCCCTTCTGAAAAAGCAGTGGAATATAATGCATGTTTAGCACTCATTTCTGTATTATTTGGGAAACCGTGAAAGTAAAGTGATGATATCTGGTGTGGTATACCAGCATACAGTTCTTTCCTGTCATTTTCAATGGGGAACAGAAGCACACGTATGCAAAAGGGGTGGGGAAATAGAGACACTGTCCAATGACGTTTGTTATTGTGCAGAAACCTACAGTTGCACAACAGGTACTGCAGTGTGAAAGGAACATCAGAAAACAGGGCAGAAGCCCTAGCATTATGTTCAGGAAAATTAATGCATTATTCCCCACATCTGAATGCGCCCCAAGACAGCAGACATCACTCATTTCCAAATGACAATGTACAAGATGAGATCCAGAAGCTCTGCTACTGAGCAACAAGACAATCAGAACGAGCTCTGAGTTTCCTAACTCCCCAAGCATTATCAGCAACAGCATCCATTTGAAGCCTAGGAAACTGCCCACATAAAAACGTCTTTCTTCTTAGGCATCTTTGCCAAATCTTACCTTGCACAATAAGATGGACTCGTGATGTCTTTGGATGATTGTCTGTTTGTACGGAGCAGGTGTAAGGTCCTTCGTCATATATGTCCACATTATGGATCTTGATACTGTACTGGGTTTTGGTGTTCGTGAGGATAACCACCCGATCATCTATTGACCACTTATCATTTCCAGCATAAAGGATAGTGCTGCGGTTCAACCAAGCTACTCGCGTCACCCTGTCATCCACAGTACACCTGGAAAGGGAGGAAGAGGAAAAAGGAATGAGAAGGGCATTGCTAACACCAAGTTAAGAGCATCCCTGAGAGTAGGGATGGGTGGATCTGTCCATTCCTATTTCTCTAATTTTTTTCCAGTCTGAGGTTTGGTTCATCCTATTTATGCAGAATTGTGATTTTGCTAAGCAACTTTGCATGAAATTTGTATACACTTCCATGCACATACAATTTTAAAATGAAAGTTTGGCTTGTATATGAAAGTTTGCATTTTTGTTATCTTTACAGATATATGTATTTTTCATGCACTCTTTGCTATTATATACATTTCTGTTCACATTCTATACATGGAAAACTCCATCGCAAAATTCAGAGAAGTGTGAATGCTGAAGAAGATCAGGCTTTCAGTTTGTGTATTTGTTTTGGAAGTGTGGATTTCACACTAAAATGGGACCTGAATTAATTTCTCCCACATTTTCCAAAGCCCTGAGCAATCAGGTGACGCCCAGACCTTGTCTGACCTGGAGAGGGATGGAGTTCCAACCACCTGGCAAGTCCATGGAAAGAGAAAATGCACTCAGGACCATTCTCAATGGTTACCTTTCCTGCACAGTTTACAATCTAGATCATGCAAAGGTTCTAAGTTGCATGGGAGGTCTATGCTAGTGGAGCAGGCTGTCCACCGTATAAGTTACTGTTTCATTATATATGAAATTATATAATGAATGGCATGGAGAAAGTGGATAGGAAGTAGTTTTTCTCCCTCTCTCACAACACTAGAACTTGTGGACAACCAATTAAGCTGAATGTTGGAAGATTCTGGACAGAGAAATAAAAATAATTCTTCACACTGCATATAATTCAACTATGCAACTCATTTCAATAGGAGGCAGTGATGGCCATGAACTTGGTTGGCTTTAAAAGAGGACTGGAAAAATTCACGGAGAAGGCTATTAATTGCTAGTAGCCATAATGGCTATGCTACGGTCGCCTTATTTTGAAGAGCAAAAAAAGGGATATCCTGAGCTGCTGCCAGCCTGAGTCAGGGAAAGAGGGCATGGGTGTGCAGGGCTTGCACCGTTCCCACGTGCCTCTTTCTCCGGCCCGGCCCGGGCTGGCAGTGGCTGTGGCATGCAAAGCAGCCTGAGCAGAGCCCCCCAAACCTGGACATTTCCTTTAAAATGTAAAAATTCACCCAGATGGGCATGTTGACCCCCCAAAGAGGGCATGTCCGTGTTTTCCCAGACGTAGGGCAACCCTAGACTATCTGCCACTTTATGCCTCTGAGTATCATCTGCTGGGAAACAAAGGTGAGCAGAGTGTTGTTTTGCTCACGTCCCGCTTACAGGCTTCGCACAGGCATATGGCCAGCCACTGTGAGAACAGGGTGGCGAACTAAATGGGGCCGTTATCTAATCCCTTATGTTCTGAATGTGTAGAGTGTGATGGAGCTGAGTGATGGAAAATACAGAAGAGGGGCAGGTCAACGAGTATGTTTGCCATTCTCATGTGATTCTAACCATATAGGAGACAGGTGAATACTTGAACCAAACCGCTGTGTTAGACTATTGCATCACCAAACCATGCAGCAGCACCAATAAAAGCACACTCCCAGGCTTTCATAACAGCAATGGCTAGACAGAAGGTGGATGCATCTGACCATTAATCAGGTATTATCAGCTGCATATTGTGAGGTCCTTCATGTAGCTTCTTGGTCATCCATTGGAACCTCCATTCACTCACACTCTAAGCCCAGGATTACTTCCGCCAAGGAGAAATGGTGGTTTAAACACGGTTAAGGGGCTACAGACAATAACATTACAGTGTGATCAAAGTCACCTCCTTGTAATTGGAGACCGCATGGCTAGCCACTGTCTGAATCCATGCAGGGAAGAAGAAGTACGGGAGAGCAGGTGTTCGCTGCTCCACAAAAGACTTTGGACAACCATAGAGGACCATTTTGACTATTCATTGCCGTCATGCTCTGCACTTTGCTGCTCCCCCACCACTTAATATTGCAGAGCTTTAAGAAGTACATTTTCAGAGCGGTTAGTTACACTTGGCAAAGAACAAAGCCAAAAAAGGAGGCGGGGAGGGAGAAAAAGACAAGAAAGGAAAGGAGAGGGTGAGGATTTAGAATGTTCCTCAAGCACACATACCACTTTAATTCCATTTGATAGAAATGCCGGGTTTATTTACCCGTAAGCTTGGCAGCAGCACCCACAGAAAAAGAATGACGGCAACAGCCACAGCAAATTCCCTGTCCATTAGGTAGAATAAAAGGCATCTCAATGGCCTGCTAGCATCTGCCAAGGGTTGTGTGCAGTGCAGCCTCCGCTACAAAGCTATGCTGAGATAGAGAAGCGGTGTGGAGAAGATGTAAAATAATATGCACAATTGCCATATTATATTTCAATGGTATAATTTTTCTGTACATAAAAGTGTATACCCCAATATGCCAATACTGCATCATAACCCAACCCCCCAAGCTATGGGTTGTTCCCCAATACAGTGCCAGGTAACTCACTTCATTTGCGCAAGGATTTATGATTGTGCAATGGAACTCTGCAGTATCCTCCAAGTCTGTTGTGGGGTTCCCACAACCCCCCAGTACAGATTTGGAGAGGGTGTGAGGCGTGCATAGGAGGGTGAGAGCGGGGGGAGTTTGTGCCACAAACAAAAAATACTTGCACTAACGGAATGAGTGCTCTGGATATAGCCTTATGGCTTCCAGGCCCAGTTATTCATGGATGTATTCAATGATGCACTTCTTTTGCCCCACTACTGCCCCCCCCCCAAAAAAACCCCTCCACTTTCTTCTGGACAACTCTGTAAACAATTACAGAGACAAATCTTTTTATTAGTAATTCTTCTGTTAACTGGAAAACCTCAAGCAACAGCTTCTGATGGGCTCGATCCAGTGCTGGATATGATGTAACACTACAGCAGTAATAGGAAACAATTTTAAGCCTAAGGGCCAAAGACCTTCATGGTCAACTTTCTGAACTGTGGGTGGGGCCAAAGCACAGGCTAATTCGGCCCTCCAGATGTTTTGGGACTACAACCCCCCATCACCCCTAGCTAACAGGACCAGTGGTCAGGGATGATGGGAATTGTAGTCCCCAAACATCTGGAGGGCCGAGGTTGCCTATGCCTGCACAAGACGGATGTGGCCTTTGCACAATAGGCTATATTCCAGCCTTGCAAAAGTCAGAGGTTTCTGTAAACCCACATCTGTCCCTGCTCCATTCAGGAAAGCTAGAGACATAATCACAGCTGAAGAACGCATTCCAGCTAAGGAAAGTCAAATGAGGAAGATAGGGAGGGTGGCCTAGATAGAGTAGTATAGAGAAGCACCCTCAATGAGTTGTGGCATTTCCATGGCTGTACAATACAACATCAGGTAAAGAGCACATTGAGATGGGTAAGTGGTGTAGTGGTGTGAAGGAAATATAAATATATGCATAGTATTACATAGCAGCGAAATAAATAACCTACATGTAAAAGCAGATATCTTGGCTAAAACTGTGTTGGTGTTGTTTTAATAGACAGTTATATTTCAGTCTCAGCTGCACATTCCACTTAAACATTTTACACGCACACACCAAAAGAAAACTTCTTTCAAGGCAACCTCACAAACAGTTCCAGACACAGTGAATAGGTTGCTACCAGCCTTCGTATAAGCAAGGCCAAAACAGAGTAATGGCTTGCAACTGACTCAATCTTTTGCTAGCTATGATGTCTTACCACAGCAACTAATCAACCCTTTCCTGTATCATCATCATCTTCAATTTATTATCATTAATTTGTGAATTGCCTTCTAAACCTCAAGGCAATTCACATGTAAGATATTTAAAAGCACAAAAGCAGAAAACACAATTAAAACAAGACTAAAAACCTAACAAGTGGACTCCCATTTATCCACCTGGGAAAGCCTGTCAGAACAAAAACATCTTGAATTGTTTCCAGAAAGTACAGATTGTGGGTGCCTGTTGTATCTCTGCAGGGCTGCTAGCTATTCCACAGGACAGGAGCAGCTACACTAAAAGCCCTGCTCTGAATTCCTTCAGGTTGGGTTCCTGAGATCTTTGGCATTCACACAGCAAACTCTGCTGAAGACCACAGCAATCTACTGGGTATATACATCTGTAATAAGTAAGTGGTTCAGTTGACAGGTGTGCTCAGTTCCTCTATGGGCCGGCATCACCATTCCTGTGGCCACAAGCGGCTCACCAGCTTCTTAGAGGTCTAAGAAGTTCTGAGTGACAGAGCTAGCTAAACTCAGGCCTGACCCTACAATGAGACAAGCAACTGCCTCAGGCGGCAGATGCCAAGGTGCAGGAAGTGGTCAGAGCTGTGGGTGCCCTGTACCCACTACACTAGCCTGCTGCCCTCTAGTGCAGTGGCAGACACTATTCTTTCATCAGTATAGCAGTAAGATTCAACTAGCAGTCCAATTGGCTTGGGGAAGGGCACCATATTGTCCCTCAAGCAGCAAAATGCCTTGAGCCGGCCCTGGCTAAACCCCACAGCAACTCCCTGCAAAGGAAACATGATAGTCCATCATTGCTTCCCTCTCCCCATTGTAGGCCCAGCCGCTCACTTTCCACTTGGCAATTTCTTCCTCTGTTCCACCATGCAGAGTTTTCGGTACTGCTCGTTCCACTCTCTGGCAGCCCACTTCCTATCCATCTTCATCGTGACTTGCGACTGCAGCAGCCCTGCTGTTCTGACGCTGGAGCCCTCCCTTTATTCAAATTAACTGTGGGAGAGCTAAGCGCAGCCTAGTTAAGTTGGGCCCTAAGGGGATTGCAGTCTAGTGGACTATTACTCCTGTCTCAGTTCATTATAATGAATAATAAAGAGATACTTACACACGTTTTTGGTAAATTATTCATTGCATGGACTGGAAAAAATCAGGGCAGTAATATGTAAAACAGACAACTTGCATGTCTGTGTTCATATAAATATCTAGCATAAAGCCCTTCAAGGAACTCGGTGGTCTCCTCATTAAAGATGAAGTACAAGGATCACGGTTTGAAGAGACAATCAGGATGCCTTCATGCTGTCTTTGTGCAGTGGGTGGAAAGGAGGAAAAAAAGGAAACTCTGATGTGTAAATTCTGACTTTGTGCAAGGCCAAATGGTTTCTCTTTCTTCCTTTTTCCCCTCATTCTGAGCCTTTACTTATTTATTTATTTGGTATTTATGTATAGATTCAACTGCTACAAACAGGGCTGTCTGCCCCTTCTCACAGAAGACAAAAAATAAAATAAAATCCAATCCAAAATCTGCTGCCCTCCCTGCCGCCAAATAAAAGAGTCAGATTATGTGACTTTTCTGCACAGAGAACATTTGTGTCATGTCCCCCCCTCCCCCCGCGGCATAATTTACTCCACAATAGTTATTCTTTATTTATTGACTGCATATATATCCCCCTCTTTTTATGCTTCAAAGTTATATGAAGATTCCGTCTTCCTAGAAGTAGCTTAGGGTGTTTCTCAGTTTGTGACTTATTTTGTTTGCCCAGGCAGGCAAATAATGTGACCCATGAGAGCAGCAAATTAACCAGAGTGTACAACTGTGATGGAATAAAATTAGGACAAATCTTTATTGACAGCAGCAGGCAGGGCAAAGGTTGGCATGGCATTGGATCCTAGGATCAGTTCATCATTCCACAAGTGCCACGTTGATGGAATGGATCTGCTGGGTTTGGATTGCTCCAAACCTGTATGACGGGAGTCTACCAGTGTTGAACCTTGCCATGGTATAAGCCAAACACGCAAGGTCTCCCTGAGGGAGCAGGGTGCAGATTGCGTGGACAGGCGGAGTCCCCAGATCCTGCGCGGTCCCCCCGTCATGTGGAATAACGACTCAAGACAACGTGCTATGGGATTAATTTGGCCACAACTTTATTAAATTTCAAATGTGGGTAGACCTTGGCTCAGGCATTGGGCGTTCTCCCTCCCCAGTCCCCAGCCGGGGACCTAGGGAGCATCAGGGTTATCCAGTGTGTGTGGGGGGGGATGGGCCGGCTCTGGAGAACATATGTTCAAGCAGAGATAGCCGCCCCCGTAACGCCGCCGCCGCAGGGGAGAGCAATGACGACCTTCCGGCGTACGGTCAAAGCCTCCCTTCAGAAACCCCTTTAACGGGGAACCCTGGTATCGCCGCCGCAAAGAGGAAGATGGACAAAAGGATTCCGCCCAAGGCCTGATACTGCCAAAGTTGTGACGTTTTGCTACGGGAAAGGCGAAACCTGCCAATGCAGGGAAATTCCTTTCCGGCCCTTTAACAGCGACCTTAACGTAGCAGCGCCCGCATACCTGTGAAGAAAATTAACTTGCAAAACATGTGAGGAAAATTAACCTGCAACATAAGACATTGACTGAGGGTGGGTAGGGTGGGAGAAGCTCTGGAGCCAAGTGAGAATTCCCAGGTAAAATCCTCCCTCCTTTGTGTGGGCAGGTAATCCCTCCCCTACCTGGCCTGGTCTCCTTGGCAACTCTTTCCCCCAGGTGGGATTGGACAACTGACTGAGGTAGGCAGAGACCTCCAGGTATCCCACCTGAGGGATGGCATAGCCTAGCCTATGCTGTTGGAGCCGCTCCAGGTCTAGGGGCTGCACGCGTCCACGCAAAGGGCGCCCCCCGTTTTAAGCGGGGAGCGGTCATTCCAATCAGACAGATACTGAACCCACGCTTGGGTTTGCTGTGGTCAATCCTCAAGCCCCTTATGCCCCCCCGAATATGCTGACCCTGCCCAATGCCATTTTTGCCCTCATACAAACAATGTTCTTCTGCCTAACAACAGACAGTCATAATTTTACTGAGGGAAAGGCAGAAAAAATGCCAACTATGTGCCAATCAGGTTGAGAGAGAAAAAAAATTCATTTCCGGCCCTGTTAATCAGTGACTCAAAATTGCTCAGTGAAGGCTCTAACATGAGGGTGGGTGGGCAAGAAACTCTCAAAGCAAAATTGTTGAAAGCTTCAGGGGAATCAGCTTTATACAGTGGAACTTCAGGTTACGTACTGTCCTTCTTACGAACACTTTGGGTAATGAGCTCCGCTAACCCAGAAGTAGGTAGCAAACTTTGCCCCGGGATGTGAGCGGAAGTTGCATGGCAGCAGCGGGAGGCCCCATTAGTGAATCATAGAATCATAGAATCATAGAGTTGGAAGAGACCACAAGGGCCATCGAGTCCAACCCCCTGCCAAGCAGGAAACACCATCAGAGCACTCCTGACATATGGTTGTCAAGCCTCTGCTTAAAGACCTCCAAAGAAGGAGACTCCACCACACTCCTTGGGAGCAAGTGCGCCTCAGTTTAAGAACGGTTTCAGATTAAGAATGGACCTCCGGAACAAATTAAGTTTGTAAACAGAGATACCACTGTATAGGCCTTTCCCTCTCCTCTTCAGCAAGGGGTCATGGGACAGTTTTTTTTTCCCCATAAGCCCATCACACAGAGAAGATACTGAGCAAAACCTTGCCCAGTATTTTGCTGTAATCCATGGACCCCAGTGCCACCAGGCAATGCTTATTGGGCACAGAACAGGGCTTTTACTTATTTATTGCATTTGCATTCTACCTTCCACCCCCCCTCCAAACAGATCTCCACAACAACCCTGTGAGGTAGGTAGGGCTGAGAGGCAGTGACTGGCCTTGAGTCACCCAGTGAGCTTCATTGCTGAGTAGGAATTTGAACCCTGGTTTCCCAAGTCTTAGTCTGACACTCTAACCACTAATCCACACTGACTCTGCAGATACTATGGAGGTTATGATAGTCATAAGAGCAAAGACACCATAGCCAGGCCTCACCGTCTACCACTGAAGATCTTACTCGATAATTTCTCTGGCTTTTTTTAGATTTCAGCATGCATTGCCTATACTTTTTGTAAAGATGGGGGAGAAAATTGATTGCTGAAGACTTTAAAATGAAGAAAAGAAATCACAAAGTGATGTGGAAATACAGAGAAATGAACTTAATATTTTTTTGGGGGGAGGGGGGATGAGAACCACAGTTTTGTGTGTTTTTTTTCAGGAAGTGCAGGTGGGCGGATAGCAAGCTTAGTTTATTTGCATTCAAATGCATTCCTACTCTTAAACAAGTTTGCCTGCCCAAAGTAGAGGTATAAAAATAAAAAAGCAGGTGCTAAATAATTCTACCAAGTGCCACTATAATTCTTGCTCAGAAACCACTGCCACTTAGCTTGCTTAAGCCTATGGTGTTTCCTCTTCATCCCTCTTTCTAACCTTTTCCCAATTGTCCAGGATTATGACAAAGCCCCCACTCAATGAGGGCCTAAAGAGATACCTTCAAAGTCCTTAGATTCAACAGACAAGCTCCAACAAAGCTCGACTATGACTCAAGTCAGGAGGTTTCCCCTAGAAAGGATCCAATTAAAGCGAATGCAAACCTCACATTAATGTTCTCTTGGAGGATTCCAGTCCATCTGCAAAATAGTCATGCTACTGTAAAATACACAAAAAGAGAAGAGAAATCAAACTCCAGAGTTCCCAAAGGAATGGAAATAGCTCCGGTGCTGCTAGGTTTACACGGCCTTCACCTTAAGGTCCCAGGGTGGGTAACAATGTTGAAATACAAGTTTATAAACTGTTTGAAGCATCTTAAAATCACAGACATCATTTTAAAATATATGTTGCAAGGGTCGAGAGCAGATCCTGCTACTGTCTCTATTTTCCAGGGACTGTCCCGGATTTACAGTAGCTGTCCCAGTTTCTGATTTGATCCTGGAATGTCTTGCTTTTCTTCAGGGCGTCCCTATTTTCACTGGAGAAATGTTGGAGGGTATGCAAAAGCTCGGGTAAAGAGACATGTCTTCAGCATTCTCTGGAAGCTGTATGATGAAGGTGCCAGACACTCCCTGTGGGGAGTTCCACAACTTAAGGGCTACCACAGAGAAGGCCCTGCCCTGGGCCCCTCATGCACTTGAGCCTCTGAAGGTGTAGGAAATAGCAAGAGGGTCTCCTCTGAGGATCTTACCATTTAACAGGGTCTGGGTGGAAGGAGGCAGTTTCCCATCTATTTCAGGCCAAAGTCAATAAGGTTGTTGGGGTCTAAGTCATTCATTCTGTGTGGAGACAGAAATAACTTCCTTGACGGCATGAGGAGGAGAGGTTAGCACACCTGGCCTCCGGGAATGAAGAGGAAGGAATGTGTCAGGGAGGCCAGTGCTGTGGGGAGCATTGGCAGGAGCACTGAGTTGGCTCCATTGGTGTGCCTGCACAGCACTGATCTCCTTGGCCGTTCTCCTCCATATGTTCTAGTAAGTGGTATCAGCTGTGTTGCCAGAAGGCCAGGTCAAAAGTGGTGCAACCAACTCACCAGCTGCTTCTGCTTTATAAAACCTCTTCACTGCTTCAAACAATTCATCTGGGGGGGGGGGGAGTTCTGCAGCAGTGGATTGTTTTGCAATGCAATACTGGAACTCTTGACACCCACAAGACCTTGAAATGTCCACAGACATGGTTGGTGAAATATGATCTCTGTAACTCGTACCATTGAGCAACCAGATCAGTACAGATCACTTAGTTTGGCAGGGTTGAGGAGTGACATAGCCTGATAAAGAACTCTAGGGAACTCAGAAACTTGCACTCTGTAGTTGGCACATTGCTGGACTAAATAAAGGTATTGCCCTAATGTCGACTTTGGATTTCTTCCCTTAATGGCCAACACGACCACCTTTGGTTTTTTTGTGTAACTTGAAGGCAAAACTTAGACATTCAGCTGTGAGATCCTAAAGTGAAGGAAGAGGAATGTTTACTACCTGAAGATGGGAAGTGTTTTTTTCAGGAAATGCATTCTTGGAGGATGCATTTCCTTCAGCAGCCAGAGTGGAGTAACAATGGGTTGCAATGTGTCCACAAATTCTGATAACCCCTGTGTGGTGTGTATGCAGAAACCAGCCTACTCCACCAACAGGTGAAATTGGCATGTTTTGCTCTGACCCCTTTGCCTCTGGCTCTGCCTACCACTAGCATTTGGCCCCCAGAACGTTGCCTGGAAGGGAATGTGGCCCCCGCATTCTAGCCTGATGAGATGAAAAGCTTGCACTATATTCTGTAGCATTTTATATGACTTATTAAAGGTATTGCCATCATGTTATTTGTTTATTTGCAATTAAACAGAACAGCTAACCCAGTTCTTTGCAGAGTTGGTTCTAAAATTGTCCACTTCCACAGCATGTTTCTTATACAAATAAATGACCAGGTCTCCATATTTTGCTGTCAATATTTCCAGGAATCTTAGGACAAATCACTATGGGAGTGTGGACTTTAGGGATTTTTTTGGAGGGGGGAAGGAGAAGATTTTAATGATCCCCCTCCTGCAAAGGGTTCATAACTGATGGATTGTTCCTTTCCATTTTGCAGCCCCTCTGGTCACAGAGTGGATGAGACCCAATGACATTCGTTCTTGGAGTAGGGGGCAGAGGGAGAAAGGGAAGATTTATTTGCCATCATCAGAAATAAACACAGTTCCTCAGAAGTAAACACAAAAGAATAGGACCTGGCTGGGTTCCCAACTCGTTAAAGATGCAAATTAGAAACAGGCCATCAAAACATGAGGTTGCGCTAATCCTTGCTCAACAACACAAATCGTCAAATTAGCCTCCAGTACAATGACATTTGTGGCATGTAGTGCCAGGTTTAATACAATAGGTCCTAGAGGGAAGGATGGGGCCTATCCAGCTTCCGCTTTGTCACCAGTGATATTTATTCATGGTAATGAGGACAGAAGGCTCTTAGCCTTAACTCCCAATCCCTTCTGCTGGCACAGTTGCTGCTAATGCAGCCACAGGTTTATCCTTCCATTTATTGGAAAACTTCCATTCAAGTTCCTTCTCCAAGTTTCTTGGCACTTTTCTTATCAGCCATGTGAAGGCTCAGAGTTTTCAGAGAGTAAGAAAGTCATTTATTCAAACCATGGGAAGTGCTGGAGGTGGGTCAGGCTCTTCTGGGTAGCTGCATAAGTGCACAAGAAGAGTCTGGGTGGATCAGTCCAAAGACCCATATAATCCAGCAATCTGTTCTCATAGTGGCCAACCAGATGCCTGTATGGGAAGCCTTACAAGAAGGACAGGCTGCCGGTTCATTTATGGGCCTGAGTTAAGATGCTCACTCTAGTGTTCAAAGCCCTATGGAACATAGGTCCCAGATATCTAAAAGATCCCTCTGTTCCTTCCCTACAGACTTTGTCGGGTATTAGGATCAAGAGAGGAGGCCCTAATGGTTATTCCACCTGCCTCTGAGGTTCAGGAGAGGTCTTCTCCATGGAAAAACTGTAATTCATTTTCAGGGAAAAGATTAAAATATTACTAATTATATAGCTGATTTTGCTTCTGCAAAAGCAAAAGTGACGTCTCATAAATTCAGCCCAGAGTATTTTTTGTTTTAATGTTAATAAATGGAATGGACGTTTTATGTCCACACATATACTGTCAAATATTTACCATGACTTACAGTCTGTGCAATGAGGATCTTGACTTGTGCAGGATTTTGCTTAGGAACACACTTCCTTGGGGAAGTTTAATAAGCCCTATTAAACATAGTGGGACTTACCGTATTTTAAGCTCTATAAGACACACCAGACCACAAGATGCACCTACTTTTTGGAGGAGGAAAACAAGAAAAAAAAAAATTCTGAATCTCAGAAGCCAGAACAGCAAGAGGGATCGCTGTGCAGTGAAAGCAGCAATCCCTCTTGCTGTTCTGGCTTCTGGGATAGCTGCACAGCCTGCATTCGCTCCGTAAGACGCACACACATTTCCCCTTACTTTTTAGGAGGGGAAAAGTGAGTCTTATAGAGCAAAAATTACGGTATTTCTGAGTCGACACACAGAAGATTGTGTAGTTCATCTTCTGATGCCAAAGGGATAATAACCAAACCTACCCAGCATGCTGCTCAATCTCCTAGTCCTTGGCAGTTGAGCAATAAGGATGCATTCGCTGAGCACAATTGCTGTGTGCAAGGTGCTCTGGGTAATGCCTGCTTCTCACTGCTGGTACCCATTTTCTGCTGTATAGAACAGAGAACACGACTGAACCTCTTGAACCTCTTGAACCTCTTTTCGGTGCCAGGACACAATCTCAGAATACATGGGTTTAAATTTTAAAAATGAAAGTCATTTTGAGCACGTACAGAATGCCTTTTCTTCATCACCAATTAACCACGCCATCAACCATCACATGCTTCTACTGTCAAGGGATGGGATTGTCCAAGCAACGTGCATGTTGTGTTTAGGGACAGTTAACTAACTGTGCAACATTCTCTTAAGTGCAACCCAGTTTCCACATCACCCATCCATATCCATCTCTCTCTCTCCCTTTACCCTAAAACAAGCCCTGCTGCAGGTTTGTGGGTTGAGCCCTGCCAAAGAGGGCCATTAACAAGCACAGCTTAAGATTTCCAAGGCAGAGCTGGGTCCTTGCACCTTGAATTTTACAACTTATGCACCAGCCAAAACAGTTAACCTGGGCATGTTGTGCTTGACTTAATATTAATAATGAACAAACAGTGGAGGCTGGCTCCTTAAAGTGTACCCTATCCACCTCTGTCCACCCTAATCCAGCCTCTACCTGCCTGCTTTCTTACCTACAGCCAGGCCAGGGGGTGATACTGCATGCCACCTTCTTCTTCCTCAACCTCAGGGTGGCCCTTGTAGACCCCAGCAAGAAAGAAGAGGGTGGGGAGACAATTAGAATGAGTTGGCTCCACCTATCAAAGGTTCTGGCGCCATCTACTGCTGGCTTCCCCAACTTTCCTCCACTCTTCCAGTCCCAACAGGCTCCAGCCACTACTGTGAACACATGACAAAGTGTCTGCAGACTCTAGTCTGATTTTTTATTATTTATTTTTTAGTAACTATTGGTGAATGAGGGTGCACCAAGAATTTCTTTGCTTGGGAATTTGGCTTCCTCCTTTGAACGGGCCAAAAAGTAGCTGGCCAGTTCTAGCATGGTCTGAATTTCTATTCTGTGGCCCAGAGAAAGGAGCCGGGGAGGAAGCAAGTGAACGACACCCACAGACAGTATCGACAGAATCAAGGAGGCTGATTAAGGGACATGATCCAGCAAAATGCCCTCTTCATTGCAGCCCACTGTTTGTAGAGTCGTGTGCTTGCTGAACAGCAGCCTCAATCAGCTGCCTATGTAAGAATTCAATCAGTGCTAATCTAACACAATGCACCACCTGCTCCCCAGCTGATTTCTAGTGTTCTTCAATCAAAAGGAGGGGAGGGGGGAGGCAAGTAAAGAGTTTATTGCCAGCAGTGTTAGCAGACCTGAAATTCAAGAACCTAGAGCCCTCTAGTCTTTGTGTTGTTGTTTTTTATATATATAAATTGTCTTCAGTCTTTGAAGCGGGGAGGGAGTGGGAAGAAAGAAATAAGAAGATGGAGAGAGAAGATTCAGTGCTGTTGCAACTTGCTCTGTAATTAAGTGCCAGTAATTAACATGTGTTAATAGTAGGCTATGGCCACAATGAATCAGGCATCTCACCACAAAATGTGTTTTTCCTTCCCCTGTTAAACAGAAATGCTGGCTCAAACTCACCAAAGCGAGCACAGCCCATGGCACATTGGTGCTGGAGATGAACAACATTTTACCAGCGCCTTTATATTTCCGCAGAAAATCTTCCATTTCATCAGTTCATTAGTCACAATGAATGGATAGCCATTACAAATAAAGTATCAGGCAAGCTTGGGAGTTTTAAAGTTTTTAGCCTTCTTTGCTAACTGCAAGTAGAATAAACACAGTAATTTAGATCACACTCTAGGGCATCAAAGAAGTTTCCAATGCAAACTGAGGTCACAAAATACACTAATTTGTTCAGGAAATTGCTGCAAGTTATTTTCCAGTTCAAAATGTCCTAGGAAACACGGGTCACTGCAACATGCCCACATTCCACACACAGCACAGGTAGAGAATCTGTGGCCTAACGGGCTATGTGAAACTGCCCACTTCAATGTGGCCAAAGGAGGAAGAATGAATGGAGGAGAATGGATGGTGGATGAATGAAGGGGTTGGAGAGTTGGTGCTTGTGCAAGCATATTTGCACATGTGTCTGTGAATGTATGTGTGTGAATAATAAGAGAAAGAGAAGGGGTGTCCTACCCACTTTTTGCTTTGGAGTCACCCATAGCCCCTGAGCACTTACACCAAGGGAACACAGTCCTCAGCCCACCCCTGGCGTACAGATTCTTACTTGACTTTCAGTGTAAAGTGCAAATTATGCAGGCATGCATTAAAAGCTGAACTTCACTGAATTTATCTCCCATCCCTCAGTGGCAGCAGGGGCCAGGACAACAAGTGAGTAGGCTCCACTGAACAGAGTTGAATGTACTTTCAAATAATTGTGTATAAGATTGCACTGTTAGGGCCACTTCAAACTATTCTGATCCCTTTGCTACCATTCCTAGTCAACTGTGTTCCTTTGATCAATGTTTGAAGCTTGATGTATACATACACCTGTGATTGCCTTCAAGAGCTGAACTCGACTTGAGTAGAAGAGAGGGCCGAAATCTTTTTGATCGTAGGTAGAAGTTGCAAATGTTTACTCTTCCCTATACTCCCCCCCCCCATACACCTCTGAAAGAGAATTCCTCTGCAGTTGAAGAGCTTGATCCTGCCACAGTTAAGCATTCACCACTGATTTCATCTAGTTAATTGTTTTTCTCTCTCACTGAAATAACTAGCACTTAATAATGTTCAGCTTGGGTCAGACAGTGCCCAATTGTTACAAAAGCATCATATTCTCATTTGTATTGAACAATGTGGAATTTTGTTTTAGTATGCAAACACCAACATGGAACTCTGTATGTGTGTCAATGGATTAGGGAAAGTGACTTGGTTGGGTGAATGGATGTGGAAAAACAGTGTGTGGGGAAAGGGTTCAACACCTTCTTCTCTACTGCTTCTCTCCTGCAAATTCCCCTCCTCGAAGCTGCTTTCCCTACAAGATGTGGCTTCACATCACATTTATATGTACCACACAGTTTGGCTCTTAATAGGGTTCAGCTCATACTTCCCCTTCCTACCCATCTCCAATTATTGCCAAAGATGTATTTCATACAAGGATCCCAAGTTCCAATCTCTGCAACTCTTAAATGAAATGGAGAAGTTTCAGCCATCGGGGGAATGAGTCTCAGGGTCTTGGCAGCATGCCCAGAAGGATTATTATACAGCAGGTTGGGTTCTGTAGTAATTATCTCCCAAACAGCTGGACTAGTTGGATAAACTCTCTGTATCTTAATACATGATGCAAGAACAGCCATGGAGAATTAAACTGCAATTGTAGATTGTCTGGGCAGATAGGCAGAAGTAGAAGCGTAGATAGAAGTTTCCCTAAGCTTCAAACTTATGAGTAGCTGGGAGCATCCCGCTTCTAGATCCATTGAAAACACCCTGAAACTCCATGCTGTACTCCCCCCCCCCCTGCACTTTCTGCTTCTCCCTTTATTGTTCCATATGTTTATTTCCTGCCACAAATGAAGACCTTCACCATTCAAACATGTACATATCTTTGTTTCTGTCTTTTCGTGGTCTGAATCACAAGACGAGCCTGCTCTATCATGCCCATTGAGACAAGCAGCATGTTCTCACAGTGGCCAACATGATAGTGATGATCAATTCAATTTATTACCTCCCAGCACTATACCATCAGGTCCCAGGGCAGGTTATAGCAATCTGAAATCCAGTATTTCAAATGCTTAAAACAAATTACAGTGACAGGAATAGGGTAAGCCCTAAAGACATAGTTATCAGATGTCAAAGATGCCCACAGGATGCCCACCAAAAGGACCCAAGCACAACTGTTCTCTCCCCACCTGTAATCCTAGTAGCTATTTATTTATTTATTTTTTCTTTGTGAGCTACAAAGCTCTATAATCCAAAGAGAAAGGGTCAATGGCTGAGCAGAAGAGAGCTAAAGAACTACATTTCCAAAGCATGTCTAAACTGGACTCATGAATTCAAAGTCTGAGTATTGGCATTTCCTACTACTATTACTTCACCAAGCCCAGCGTTCCTACAATTTGTGTTCAGAGATGTGCAGTGTGATGCCAGCATGATGACAAAACAGCAGAAGGCAAATGTTTACTTGGTTTTCCCGCCTCCGCCTGGCTCATCTGTAAGATTTGCAGGTTTGCATAACACAAAGTTTGAGTTTTTAATTAAAGCCAGATAAACGGAAGCATTTTTAGAGCTGTTTGCCATGAGGCATATGGTTGTTGGTGGCCAAGAGAAGCCAGGATAAAGGGTATTCCGATTCACATTATTAATTGCATTTACATCTTGCCTTCCTTCCATGATGGGAGTCAGGACAGAGAGCGGTTGCAGTCCAGTTTTATACCTCATGCATGCCAAAGGACAGAAGTTCCAGCCCTGTATCTCTAGACACATCTAGGAAAGGCTCCTTCCAGTCTGAACTCTGGAGAGCTACTATTGGTCAGACTAGACAACAGTGGACTAGATGGACCAGTATTTTGACTCTGCACAAAGCAGCTTCCTACATATGTTCCCATTTATTTCATTTTTATTTATTGCATTTATAGCCTACCTTTTTCCTTCCTCATTAAATCTCCACAACCACCTTATGAGGTAGCTTAGGATGAGAGGTGGTGATTGGCTCAAGCTCACTCAGAGCTTCATGACTGAGAAGGGGATTTGAACCCTGGTCTCTCATGTCCTAGCCCAACTCTCTAACCACTACACTACACTGGCTCTCAATGCACTTGGGGTCCCCTGGCAGTCTCCTATTCAGGCACATCCTAGACCCTGTAGCTTTAGCAAGGATGTTGTGTTGTGTTATTTCATTCTTTGATAAGCAATACAGGAACCTGGGAGTTACTATTTTATCACTTCCCCAGATGTAGCATCACTCCAGGGCATTGTGGGAAACTAAAAAGGCAGACCCCAACCACCATATTGCTGACTGAAGAACCATGAAATCTGGGCCTTTGAGTAAGCATCAATGTTGGGTCCTGTTGGAGTTCTGGTGCCTCCTAGCAGCTGCCCATTGCTCCATCCCTGACAGCTGTTGTTGTTGTTGTCATAATATGTTTACAGTATATCCCATCTTTCCCCCTGATTGGATTTTAAGTGGCTTACAGATAAAAAGGACCACTTAAAACATTGGGGGGACGGACGGACAATTAAACATGGATAGAATCAAATCCCTCTCTCTCTCTCTCTCTCTCTCTCTCTCTCTCTCTCTCTCTCTCTCTCATATATCTGTTAAAACCATACCAACAATTATAATAAAAACAACACAGCCCCAGTGCTTACATTAAAAGCAGCCAGTTCCCAAAAGCCTGTTCCCAAAAGTCTTCACCTGCTAGCACAAAGGTGAAGAAGAAGGGAGCCAGTCTAGCTTCTCTAGTAAGTGAATGCCAAAGGACCAAGATAAGAACAGGTAAACCCAAAATTAAACCAGGTTGGATTCAGAGAGATATACTTGATTACTATAACATGCTCTGCGTGGGGCTACTCTTGTATCTGGTGTGGAAGATGCAGTTAGTGCAGTGTGAATTTCTTTTTAACAAGCAATATTTATCACTGTTTTTACAGATTATTATTTTTTATATAAAAATGTTCTTATTGTAATTTTGTACGATGTACTACACCTTGCTGTATTTCTATGAAAGTTCAGTTTAATAATAAATAAAATGCTCTCTGGAAATAAGAGTTTTCACCAACATATAAAACGTGCCTGCACACATCTTCCCCCTATTAATGTAGAGTAGATCCACCATTGGGAGTCACAGGGCAGAAGACAGGGAGATTCATAGTAGGTGGTGCCAGAGCACCATCTCCCTCCCTGCTGAGCTTTACAAGGGCAACACTAAGGAAGCTGACAGGCAGTGCCAGCCCCATAGGTTTTAAGAAAGAAGGCAGGTAGGGAGGAAGGAGGGTAGGAGGGGCTAACTGATTGCAGAGTGATACTAATGTGGCCCTTTATATAACAACAACAACAACAACAACAACAACAACAACAACAACAACAACAACAATAAATTATTTTATTTATACCCCGCCCTCCCCAGCCGAAGCTGGGCTCAGGGCGGCTAACAACAATCAAAACAATCCAACATTCTAAAAACCTTTCATTATAAAAATTAATTAAAATCAAATTGATGGAAACCATTAAGCAAAATTTTATGCAGATTGCCAGAGGAGGGGGTCAGGCTGCACCCTGATCAAAGGCCTGGTGGAACAGCTCTGTCTTACAGGCCCTGCGGAAAGATATGAAGTCCCGCAGGGCCCTATTCTCTTGTGACAGAGCGTTCCACCAGATTGGAGCTGCGTCCAAGAAACCCCTGGCTCTAGTTGAGGCCAGCCTAACCTCTCTGTGGCCTGGGATCTTCAGGATGTTTTTATTTGCAGACCGTAAGTTCTTCTGTGGGACATACCAGGAGAGGCGGTCCCATAGATACTAGGGTCCTAGGCCGTATAGGGCTTTAAAGGTTAAAACCATCACCTTAAACCTGATCCTGTACTCCACCGGGAGCCAGTGCAGCTGGTATAGTACCGGATGAATGTGATCTCGCAGCGAAGACCCCATAAGAAGACTCGCCATGGCATTCTGCACCCGCTGGAGTTTCTGGGTCAGTCTCAAGGGCAGCACCACGTAGAGCGAGTTACAATAATCCAGTCTGGAGGTGACCATCGCGTGGATCACAGTGGCTAGGTCAGGGCGAGAGAGATAAGGAGCCAACTGCTTAGCTTGGCGGAGATGAAAAAATGCCGCCTTTGTTATAGCTGTAATCTGCGCCTCCATAGAGAGGGAGGTATCGAAGATTACACCCAAACTCTTAACGGACAATGCTGGCACTAATTGCACCCCCACAAGAGATGGAAGTTGCCCCCTCAATCCCATATCACCCCGTCCCAGCCAGAGGACCTCTGCCTTCAAAGGATTTAACTTCAACCGGCTCCCACGTAACCATCCAGCCACAGCTTCCAGACATCTGGTCAGTGTGTCTGGGGCTGAGTCAGGATGGCAAGCTGGGCGAGGGGGCGCATAAAGATGTTAAAAAGCATCGGGGAGAGAATCGCACCCTGAGGCACTCCACACACCAAGGAGTGGCGTGGTGACAATTCCCCCCCAAGTGCCACCCTCTGTCCCCGACCAGAGAGAAACGAGCACAGCCATTGAAGGACCGTGCCCTGGATCCTCACGTTGGCAAGGCAGTGGTCCAGGAGTTTGTGATCAACCATGTTGAAGGCTGCTGACAGGTCTAGAAGAATCAGCAGCCCTGACCCGCCTCGATCCAGGTGCCTGCGGAGATAATCTGTTAGGGCGACCAGAGCCGCCTCGGTCCCATGACCAGCGCGGAAGCCGGACTGGAATGGACCGAGAGTCGATGTTTCATCCAGAAACCTACCAAGCTGTTCAGCAACCGCTCTCTCAATCACCTTACCCAGGAATGGGTAAAAGCCAGAACTTACAAAAGAGTGAAGGCAGTGTAAACTTGTAGCAGTTGAAGATTATCCATCCCTGCCTCCCAGGCACTCTGGTTGAAGATGGCTGGATTCTAGCCCTTGATTGGATGCTCTCAATGAGTAAAATGCAGAGCCCCTCCCCCTTCCCCACTCTTGTGCTCTCCTTCAATGGTGCTGTAATTGATCATTGCAACACTTTGTAGACATCCTCTCTGGCTAAACAGATTTTTTTCTTCCTTTTCTAGTTTCAGATTGGCACAAATTGTCAGAATTCAATTCGAGTCCACCAGACCCATTCTGTAGTAATTGGTAGCTGCCTGATCCAGATTTGGTACAAATCTGCCTAATTCACTTTGGGATTTTGACAAATCAGTTGCACTGCCCTAGTTTGATTGCATGACACCAATGGCAGGGCTAGTGAGAATGGCTGCTGCTCCCCAGTCTTGTGTTGATCGAACATGTGAATAGTTCTCCTGAAGAGGGCTCAAGGGGGATGGAAGATTTGTTCTTAGCACTTCCTATTTTGGTTATGCAAGAGAAAATCAAAGAAAGTCCCTAGGTTTATTGAAAACGGGGGTAAACACGTCATTCCAATACACAGGGAAGAGGAAAGGCACTTGATTCAATTTTCTTAAGAAGGCAGAGCAATGGAATTACTACCCAAGCTTCCCGCAGGCAGAAGCAATAACCTATAAAGAAGAAGGGAACTCGGTCGCAGGATGATGAAGCCATATTTTATGGGAAGTGTTATGAAGCATCCCTGCCAAATGAGAAATCTGTAAATTACCTGGGTAAGCAATCAGCCCAAGATTATAATTGCCAATTTGCAAAAATTTCACCAACAATTAAGCAAAATAAAATAACCCACCAGAGGAAATTTAATGCCTGACATTTCGGCACCTCCCCCAACTCGCCTAGATTCAGCACACATATTTTATTTCTCCTGGTGCAATTAAAGACAAATTTTTCATTCACAAGACCGTAAAAGAAGTAGTGGCCACCTCAGCAGATTTCTGTTTGAAGGCGGCAGTGGGGTGGGGGGAGGGTGGGTGATGGCTCCACCGAGGATCACCCTGGCAGATCCCAATTGGAGTATATGCCTAAAACATTAAACCACTGGGAGTTGGAGAGGATACAGCCACTGTGCCCACTGCCCCATTCCTTCACTGACTCACTTGTCACCCACCTCAACCATTTGCTTAGTAAGCAAATCTTTAAGTGTTTGGGGTTCCTTGTTTATCCCAAACCTGGAAAAGAAGGCGAGTGAGTGAAGCAGCTCATAAATTGATGGATGGGTTAGAAGATCCATTGGCTGAATCCTCTTCCACTGGCTAGGCAATCCTAGACTCCCATTGACCCTCATCCACAGCAAAGAACTATAGGAAGAAGCAGAAGAAAACAACAACAACACATAGCCCAGTTAAATGATGATGGTGTCACCTCCAGCTAACTTCTAAACGAAGTAGCCTATTGAAATCAATGGACCTAAGTTAGCAGTGTCTATTAATGTCAACAGGTCTACTCAGAGTACAGTGTACATCTAGCACTGGATACAATTCATTTATATATATTTCTGTGATGAATCACTTTCCATAAGATGCCACAAAGCAATTTACAATATCATATGTATATAAAAACTCTAGGGATGCAGGTGGCGCTATGGTCTAAACCACTGAGGCTCTTGGGCTTGCCGATCAGAAGGTCGGCGGTTCGAATCCCCATAATGGGGTGGGCTCCCGTTGCTCGGTCCCAGCTCCTGCCAACATAGCAGTTCAAAAGCACATCAAACTGCAAGTAGATAAATAGGTACCACTCCGGGGGGAGGTAAACGGCGTTTCCGTGTGCTGCTCTGGTTTCACCAGAAGCGGCATAGTCATGCTGGCCACTTGACCCAGATGAACTGTCTGTGGACAAACGCAAGCTCCCTCGGCCTGTAAAGCGAGATGAGCGCCACAACCCCAGAGTCGATCATGACTGGACTTAACTGTCAGGGGTCCTTTACCTTTTATATATAAAAACAGTTAAAACCTTTGCATATTTAAAAACAATTCAAAAAACAATTAATTATTATTATTATTTTCAAAGAAACAATTTAAAGCAACATCAGCATATACATAAAATAAATTCAAACCCAAATTAAAGATAGCAGCTGGGATAAAGTGCTCAACTTAGAATATTTGTTGAAAGAGGATAGCTTCAAATGCATCGAACAGACAATAAAAAGGTGCATGGACACAGTGCCTGGCAGTGTGTTCCATTTTCATGACACATGTTGAGTTCCACATTGTATTTGAGCTTTCACACAACCAAAAGCCACTTCTAGAACTATAAAGGAATATAGTGCAAGTATAGTGCTCATTTTTGTGTTATTTGCTTCTAGAAACAACCTGTTTGCAAATAATATAGAAATGAGTACTAAAATTGCACTAAATTCCACTTTGCTTCCAAAAGTGGCTTTTACACCATGTGAAAGCTCAAATATAATGTGGAAGTTAGCAGTTAGGGAAATGGAACAAAGTGAGATGTGAATGGTGCCACATAGAATCTTCCTAGATATTAGAAAAACCCTGGTCTGTTTTGGAATTTTTTTCACCAGCTTTATTTGATATTCTTTTATTTCTCCTGAAATTCTTCAGGTAAAATTTCTATGAATGAGGAACCTCCAAATTCACCCCATTATCTTCACTTCAGGCAAAAATCTGGTGGTACTGCTAGACTAAAGTCTTAGTTTTGCCCACTGTGAGGGAGTTTCATTACCAGCCCTAGATATCAAACAGGGCACTCACTGTGGGTGGGAGGAAAACACAGGCAATGCAGTTCTGTGAAGCATTAAAGTTTTTGCTGGGTCTCTGGCTGAGGCGTTCACCACACAAATGTACAGTACATGATCACTCGCTCCTCTTACCGGGGTGAGGGTGGGGAAGAATTGTTCCTTCAAAAATCTCCCAGTGTTTTCTCTGGGAAGCTAACCTCCCAAATCATCTCAAAATATCAGTTTAGGAAACGACAACTTTGAACCAAAATGCAGATCCAGGACTGTGGTTCGGAAAGGGTCTTCCTATAATCTTCTATGCCTCTTTAGTGATGTCTATGCAACACTTTTGAGAACCACAGTTAAGGCAAAGGGGAAAGTCTTTGTGAGGTAGCTTTTATGCTTCCCCATTCTCTTCCGAAAACAACTATATTTCTCCCATTCTACTGAATTTAGTGCCTTATCGTTCCAGGATATACTGGAAGAATTATTCATTCAATTTGTAAAACCAAATCTGTGAATTTTCTGGGTATCTAGCAATGGGCAATCTGGATGTGTGTCCACATAAATGAACAAGTTCATCTAATTAGGGGGTTTATTTGTTTGAGTTGTACATGAATATACCAAATTACATTATCAGATCATAGTCCTGCTTCTGATTTATTCTTTCTTTGTTCTTCAAGACTTCGTACATCTAAGCAATTAACCTCTCAAAGAGCCAGAGAACACATAATTATCCTCATTTGTCTAAACGTCACTAAGATGGCCGCCTTTCAATTAACCTTCTGGGAATGGAAGAAAGTTGGAGTGATATAGTGATCATTTTGAACCTCACTGTATGCTTTTTATTTTATTTTTTTAAAAAAATCTAATTGAATTGAAATATTCACATGATAAAATATGGCCAGATAGCTATTTCCACAGGTAAAAGGAATTTGAGAAAGAAAGAGAAGTCAACTGAGCTACGGTAATGTCGTAATATCACTTGGCACTTCTGTCCGAGGATATAAAAAGCACTTTACACGAATTAATAAATTTAAGTACTGCCTTTCTGGCTGTCCCCCACCCTTCCCACAATCATCAGAACTCACAATTGTGGAGAAAAAGATATGACTGGCTGAAAATTCAAGAGCATTTTTAATCAATACATTTTACTCTTAACCAAAACCATTTTGTAATTTTCAGAGCATTTTTCTTTTTTTCAAAACACATTTATCAAACTGTTAGCATAAGGAGTGTATTTCCTGGGTGTAATTAAAGATGACATGTTGATTATCAAGTCAGCTTTACAAATACAAGCAGTGGCCACACACACACGTCACACTGAACTCGAAGGCTGAGTGTGTTTTGGTAGGCATGTTGCTTTGCAAAGTGACAATTAGGTATTGTTGTTGTTTTTTTTCCCATAAAAATGCAAGCATCCCTGGACAGGTCTAAAAGGTGACTGGATGTATAGACTGGAAATCAGGGCATAATAATTACTTCACCAGAAAGCTTAAGAGAATGAACTCGCAAAACAGCAAGAAGGACTGGAGAGCCAAGCTATTTATTTTATGAATATCCCTCCCCGCAAAGCACTGTGGTTGAATCCAGATGACCAGTATATTAAGCATTCATTGCAACATCTGTGCACAAATTTGTGGGGAGGTTAGATGCTGCCAGCTATTTTTTTAAAAGCATTGATTCTGATTTGTTTGTAGGGACATTATATGACATGGCATCATACAAATGTTATCCCAAAATATTACAACCTATGGGCAGAGCCACCATATATGCAGGTATGATTGTATTTCTAAAATAACAAATCAAACAGTGCTCTTCTAAGTTCTAATCTCTCTTTTAACAGCTCCTGTTGCTCGGTCCCTGCTCCTGCCAACCTAGCAGTTCAAAAGCACATCAAAATGCAAGTAGATCAATAGGTAACACTTCAGCGGGAAGGTAAACGACATTTATGTGTGCTGCTCTGGTTTGCCAGAAGCGGCTTAGTCATGCTGGCCACATGACCCGGAAGCTGTACGCCGGCTCCCTCAGTCAATAAAGCGAGATGAGCGCCGCAACCCCAGAGTCGGCCACATGAGGACCTAATGGTCAGGGGTCCCTTTACCTTTACCTTTAAATTGCTCTATAAGGACATTATTTTCCTCTTAGTGGCAGCTCAGACAACTAGAGCAGGGGGCTGAAAAACATTGTCTGATTTCTTGCTTACAAAACCTGATTTTGAGGTTTTTTCACAATAAAACAGTATATATTTTTTGTGAAGTGAAATAACTTGGTATAGGTGTGTTTTGCACTTAGCTTTTATGGAAAGGCTAAAGGTCAAGCCAAATCTGATGTGTTTGCTACAGTGTGATCCCTGTTTTAACCTTTTTATCATACTTAAGTACTCAACTTGGGTCAGGGGAAACACTCTTTCATATTTTGCTATCCTAACCACTTGTTGCTATTCCTAAAATGTATTGGTGTACAATGACTAATGCAAGGTTGGGTTTGATTTGTGTTGGTTTGTTTCTTGATATTCCCTTATCACCTTGTTTTGCATTAAATCAATAAAAAAGTTTTTTTTAAAAGTTCTCACACTTTCCTGTGAATTTTCAGGACAAGTTTCTTGTGTAAGAGCACCAAACAAAAATTAATTGTGCAACTTGGATTTGCTGATATAACTTGGAATCCCACCTGAAAGCAGCAACAATCTGGAAGCGCCTTGTGACTGGAGGACCCTGATAAAATCCTTCCCTCTCAGTACAAGCTAGATCTGTAAGTCACAAAGGCTGATGTGTACCAGTTTGTGTGGGACTTGTGATCCTCATGATTGCACCCAGTGCACTTGTTATAAAAGTTTTGGCCCCAGGATTTATCTTTAAGAATGGAATCCAGGGTCTAAGAGGTTTATCATCTCCCTTAGAAGGCAAAGGTCACACCTTAATAAAGTTAGCATTACAGAATCAGCAATAGAAAAAGTCTCTTTGCTTTGTTTATAACAACAAATCCTTCCTTTTGCTGAGACAGTGTTTCACGCACCAAGTGGGTTATTATCCCACTTCCCTCACCCCAGCTGTATAAATATGTATCATTTCACCAGAAAGAATGTGCCAAGCTGAACCTTCGCCTACTCAGGAACACAGTATTAAAAAGAAGATGAAGGAGCTGATGTTGGCTATTGCGTGTCAATAATAAAACTCTCTCACACACACCCCAGCGTACGCACATTTCTGAAGTTCATCACATTTCATTCCTGACAAGCGTGGCTTTCCAATTCATCTCTGAGATGCTGCTTCCCTCACAGCATGAAATCTGGATCGCCAAAAAGCAATTTCAACTCGGGCACCTCGCAGTTCTTCCCAGTTTTGATGTGAAGCGAGAACCGGGAGGCCTGTCGACCGCGAGACACAGTGGGGGAAATAGCGTACAGCCCGTGAATCCTCACTCAGCCAAATCAGCGTCAACCACATCTGCTATTTATTATCGCTGAATGAGATACTCATCTGCCCCTGACAGTGCGTAGCATTTCAACAAAAGTTCAGATCGGCTGTACAGAGCCTCATCCTCCCTGCCATCCCTTTCATGAAAAGAAAAAAGTGAATTCAGAGGCCTTCATTCTCTTTCCTCTTTTTCTCAGCTTGCCCTCTGCCCTCTCCAAGAACCCGATCCTAGCAGCACCAGCACAAAGACCATCGACGACCCATGACTCTGACACATGGGTATTCTCAAGATATTGCACTGGTGCTCAAGGCATAATGGTCAATAAGAATGTTAAAACATGACTCGAACCAGGGTGGGATTTAGGTCTCATGAGACCCTAAGCTACTGAAGGTAATGGGGCCCTTTATATATCCAATTGTCTTTTGTCAACAAAAAAATGCTGCTGTTTTTTTGTGTTGAATATATGCTATATGGTAATTTATGGACCTAACAGGTACTGTATCTAAAGCCATTTGCCACTGTTGCTGTATGTAGGTTTTATTTTATTTGTTTTTTATCTTATATTTTGGAAATGTACATCCAGGGTGGGTTTTTTCCCCTTTAATTTTTTATAGCCGTAAGCTATAACTTGTTTAGCTTATACGTAAATCTGGCACTGACTGGAACAGACTAAAAGGGCTATCTGGTCCAATATTCCGCTTGCCACAGTAGCCAACCCAACACTTATGTAAAGCCCATCGGTCATTTTTCTAATTTTTTTGTTGAATTTATATTTATCACATTCCTTCAAAGGAGTGCATGGCAGCAAACAAGTAGATGCTAAAGTAATCTAAGAAATACTTAGAAAAACACAAAAAACACAACCTTCTAAAAAAAACAAAAACCAGCTAAGAACTCTTGAAAGCAACCACATGTTCTCAAACTAACAATTTCAGGGTTTCCAGGGGCACACCAGAAATGTCTGCGTAAAGAGGAAAGTTTTGAAACAAATTTCTTCTAGAAGATAATAACTTTTTGAATAGGGGTTGAAAGCAACATTCCTTTCCGCAACTCACTGCTATTCAGAGAATGTGCTACCTCTGAACCTGGACGCTCTATATTCAATTCAATTCAATTCAAAATCCTTTATTAGGCATAACACACCACACATTAACTAACAAGCATCATATACAGACTGTATAAAATACCGGCTCAGCAAACACAGTTTATCCCAGTCTTATTCTTAACTCCAAGAAATAAATCGATGAACACAGATAATATAATACAACATAGCAACATCACCTACCAATAAAAACCACTAAGTCTCTTTATCATGGCCCATTCTTTCTTCATGGGCAGCACTTAAAAATTCAACCGCTATTAAAGTAATTTGGTCATCGCTGTCCGCCAGCAGGCTGGACACTCTATATAGCTACTATGACCAAAAGTCATAGAATTGCAGAGTTGGAAGGGACCCTAAGGATCATCTAGTCCAACTAAAGCATTTATGGCAGATTGCCACCCAACCTCTGCTTATAAACCTCCAAGGAAAGGGAATCTACCACCTCCCGAAGGAGTCCATTCCATTGTTGAACAGTTCTTACCACCAGGAAGTTCTTCCTGGTGTTCAGTTGGATTATTCTTTCTTGTACCTTGAACCCATTTGGGTCCAACCCCATAGAACAGGAGAAAAAAAAATAAGCTTGTTCCTTCTTCCATGTGACAGTCCTTTATATACAGAAGTACCTCGGGTTAAGAACTTAATTCGTTCTGGATGTCTGTTCTTAACCTGAAACTATTCTTAACCTGAGGTACCACTTTAGCTAATGGGGCCTCCCACTGCCACCACGCCACAAGCGCACAATTTATGTTCTCATCCTGAAGCAAAGTTCTTAACCTGAGGTACTATTTCTGGGATAGCAGAGTCTGTAACCTGAAGCGTCTGTAACCTGAGGTACCACTGCATTTGAAAATGACTATCATAATTGCTCTCGGTCTTATCTTATCCAGGCTAAACATACCCAGCTCCTTCAATTATTCCTCATAAGGCTTGGTTTTCAGACTATATCATCTTGGTCACCCTCCTTTGCACATGTTGCAGCTGGTCAATATCCTTCTTAAACTATGGTGCTCAGAAATGGACACAGTATTCCAGGTGTGGTCTGGCCAAGGCAGAATAGAATGGTACTATTGCTTCCCTTGATCAGGACACTATACTTTTGTTGACGCAGTGTAGAATAGCATTAGCTGCTTTTTCTTTGCTGCCGCAACACACTGTTGACTCATGTTAAACTTGTGATCTATGAAGACTCACAGAACCTTTTCATGTGTACTCCTGGCAAGCCAGATGTCCCTCATCTTATATCTGTGCAACTGGGTCTTCTTGCCTAATTACATTTGTCCCTATTGAAATTCATTTTGTTAGTTTTGGCCCAGTTTTCCAATCAGTTAAGGTCATCTTGAGTCCCGATTCTGTCTTCTGTGGCATTAGCTACTACTCCCAGCTTGGAGTCACCTGCAAATTTTATGAGCATCCCCTCAAGTCCTTCATGCAAGTCATTTATAAAGATGTTGAACAACAGTGGGCCCTTGCCTCTGTATCATGAAATCCAAAACCAACAGCGGTGCCTATTTGCACAAAATGTTCATGTAGCTAGTAGCACAGAACAGAGAAGCCTGCACAATGGCATGGTCTTTTGAGCAACAGTTCGGTACCATGGACAACAATAAGGCAGTTTTGGGCAGGGAATAGAGATATGAACCAGCATAACATTAAAGTGTTATTGCAAACTGGTTGGCACTTTAAATGTGGGCAGGGTGGCAAAGTGCAGTTATGCTGTCATTCCATGAAAAAAAGAAAAGAAAAGAAAAACCCTTGCCCTTGCAAAAATTATATATCTGGCTTTTGCAAGTCAGTTTCCTGAACAAGCAGTGCCACTCCTCAACAAGGCAGAAATATCCTGTCTGCAGAAATAGGATGAAAGATTTCACACATACGCCATCATCAATTCCCTGAGCTACTCTTTGAATCTAGGAAGCTGCTTTATCCTGGCACTGAGTCAGGCTGTCAGCCCTTCTGACGGTGGCCAGCTGGGTCTCCTCAGGGGTTCTGCTGTGGGTTCTTGCCCAGCCCTACTACTTGAGATTCTTTAGCAGCAGAAACCTGCAACAGAAGCTGGGATTTATGCATACAAAGCACATGTGATCTGCCACTGGGCTACAGCTGCCATACGTAAAAGGCAGCATAGTGTGGTGTAGTGGTCAGTGTTGGACTAGGGCTTGGGAGACCAGGGTTCAAATCGCCACTTGGCCATGAAACTCATCTTGGGCAAGTTGCTGCCTCTCAGCCTAACCTACTTCACAGGGTTGTTGTGGGCATTAAATAAGGGGAGAAAACCATGTATGCCACCTTGAGCTCCTTGGGGGGAAAGGTGGGATATAAATGCAATAAATAAAGACATAATCAAATAAACATATAACAATGAAACACAGAGTTCTGCTTTCACTCATGTTGTGGTATATTTATGAGCAACATTCAGTAGCTGTACTTCTGTCTAGGGATGTACAGATCAGTCCATTTCTGTTCCCTCTCGATTATGAACGTGGTTCATTCATAAGTCAGTTCCTTTTCCTTTAAAAAAAACACACAAAAAACTCTACAAATCTGAATTGCATCCAATGCTCATCCTGCTCAGAGCAGACCCATCAAAATCAATGGACAAGTTACTGATGCCAACCGATTTCAGTAGATTTTGCTCGGAATAGGACTAGCATTAGGCACAACTTTCCATATTTAAATATTTATTTAAATAGCATCCCATCACAAATTACTTCTTTAAATAAATATTTTTATCTTAATGTATGCATCTTTAAACATATTATTTACTTTTTTAAAAAATAACCATTTAAAATGTATTTTAGCATATTTCTTGAATTGAGATGGGGGATTCAGGGAAGCGCAAAATCCAATGGATAAAATCCAATCCAATCTAGAGCCCGGTGTCAATTAGGTTGGCCCACTTAAAAACTGCAGGCTGACCAAAATTACCTCCCATCCCCAATTCTTCCCTGCCCTGCCACTGTGATGGGTGAAGCATCACCTGTGTAACTTAAGCCTCTTTGCCCTCTCCTGGATGCACAGCTAAAATCCAGGAAGCAGGTGTATCTGAAGAAATAGCAGAGTGTGCCACAGAGGCTCTCCACTCAGCGCCAACTGCATCAAGCCAGGGAGGATGGAGTAAGGATAATAAACAGGTGCCACGTTTATTCCCATCACATCCAGACGGCAACATAATTAAAATGCAGGTTGGAGTCAGGGCACCTATCGATAAATCTTTGCCCTTGGTTCCAAGGCTTGACAGGAAGCCTATAGCTGGTGAGGGGAGTTCGGTCAGAGGAGGAGGCAGAGAGAAAGGACCTAGCTCATGGGCAGCCATTTTAATGTTTCCTTTGAGTAATGGGCCTTGCAAATTAGCACCCTGGCGGCCTGAAATACATAATTTTTTTTGCAAAGGACGGGAGGACTCTCAAGCAGAAAGGTGATTTGGGGAAAGAGTCCCCAAGGGGAGTGTTGATTTCTGTGCCTCACTGCTATGGCCATATTTTTATTCTAGCTGGGATGGGAGCAGAGATACTAGGGAACTCTTGGGTGTTTTGAATGCTCTGGGTGGGGAGAATGGAGCAGGAAACAACCTGATGAGTGTGTGGGAGAGGAAGGGAGGGAAAGCAATAAATTATGGTGATGAGAAAGGAAGAAGCAGCTTGTGCCAGACAACAGAAAACCCAGGAGGAGGACCAGAGTTTGCAGAAGATTTAAGTAGTGCTTTTTTAAAAAAATAAAAAAAATGTGCCAGTACTCACCATGAAGTTTTTACAGTAAGTGACACACTTTTACCTTTTTGGGGGGCAAGGAAGCTGAGTACCCCCGGAAAATAACCCAAGGGATTTAAGTATGATCTGCATCAGGAGATGGGAACATCTGCATTCTTTCTTTCAGTTGCTGCCAGAGGTTGGTATTTCATGAGCATCAATTCCGGAGGCAGGTATAAACCTGAACATCACCTTTCCACCTTGTCTGCCTCCCTAACCAGCCAGCTCAATTTGCAGGTGTCCCAGAGCTCATCGCCTACCCTACACAAGTTTCACAGCATGGAACTTGATTAATTGTCATGGCTCCCCACCACCAGGGCCTGGCAAATGATATTTATGCTATGGAGATGGGGGATCTCTGGCAGAGCATTCCCAATTAACTCGCTTCCAGGGTTTCAGTTACTGGGGAACAACAACAGTGAGAACATGTGATTGCCCTCCTGTCCTGGTTGTGGGTTTCCCAGAAGTATCTGGTTGGCAAGAGTGGGCTAGACTTAAAGAGTCTGTCATCTGATCCAGGAGGCCACTTCGTACCTTCTTTGCTTGTCCAGTGTGGTGTACCAGTTAGAGTGTCAAACTAAGACCTGGGAGACCAGAGTTCAAACCCCAGCTCACCCATTAATCTCACTGGGTGACCTTGAGCCGGTCACTGCCTCTCAGCCAGTGTTTTTTTTTTTTCCACTGGAGCACAGTTCCAGCACCTCTCAGGTGGGCACAATTGCGGGCGGGTGCTCCACCCTTCCCACTTCTTGCCTTCTGAGAAGCCCAAAACAAATATTTCAAGTCAAAACAGTAGCTGGCCAGTATGTGTGAGTCTGCACTTTTTTTAAGATCTATGACTCGACCTAACTCCTAGCTGCTCCTATCCTCGACTGGTCAAGCTAGGGGGCAGGGCCAATTTGTATTTCCTTTTCTTCAGTCCATCTCACATGTAGTGGCAGCAGGCTTTAAGCTTTCCAGCTATGCCTCTACCATTGCTCACATGTGCATTTATGTGTGAGCCCTTCTGAGCCGCCCTAGTTAGTTGCCTGAATGTATGAGAATGAGGAAGGCAATGACACATTCATTTGACCTGAACCAGAACCAGGGGTGACCCCCAAACCAGCTAGGGAGGCAGCTTGCCATAGTTTTTGGTACCTCTGTAGGCGTTGAACGCAACTGTTGTCAAACCAGTATCTGTTCAGGGCTCCCCCAAGTCACTCAGCGACTTCATGGTGAGTTACAGCACCTTTTTTTTGGGGGGGGAGAAAAACCCACTGCTCTCAGTCTAGCCTACTTTACAGGGCTGGTGCAACGATAAAATGGAGTGAGGGGTCAAGTACCACCATGAACTCTTTGGAGGAAAAGTGGGATACAAATGCAATACATAAAAAAATAAGTAGAATTCTGAACAGCATCTGTTCTTTAACTAGAAATGCAGGAATATGTCTTTTACCAAATAAGACCATTGGTCAATCTAGCTGTGGCTTGCAGCAGCCACTCCAGGATTTTGGATGAGAGCCAGGGATTGAACCAGGAACCCTTGGCATGCAAAGCATATGCTCTGCTACTGAGCTGCAGACCTTCCATGTGCAGTGAGGTGAAGCAGATTGTTTTAGGCAGTGGAATTTAGACGGATTGATGAAGGCAGGCACTGATATCTGAGCAGCAGCGCAGCGAGGCTTTTTAAAGCACTGGTCCTAGCAGAGGCAGCATCAGCATCTAATGCATCACTTCAGGCAGCAAAACGAGCCAGAGATTTACGATGCACAAGATGGTGAAGCCACACACTCCCTTCTCAACTTCTGCATCTTCTCCAGAGCCCACCAGTGGCAGCTCACAAGGCTGGAGGCATATGCAAGCAGCCATCCCTGAATGACTATTGGAAATAAGGGAGTCTGGAGAGCCCAGGCCAGGTCACAGCATCTACTTTTTGAAATATGGCAACCCTAGTACAACAGTTCCTTTGATAAGTCCCACTGGCCTTTTCAAAACTTTGGTACCCTGCAGTTGTTGTTGGACTTCGGTTCCCATCACCCCCAGATCACATGGTCAGTAGGCAGGAATTTGGGGACACCAGCTTCAGTTAGAGAGTAACTTGCTGGCTACCTCTTCTTTAGTGGAGAATCATTTACAGAATCATTGTCCTGGCAGGCAGCTGTCCCAGTACAGTGAAATGTGCAAAACCTAGTCAGACTCCTACCAAAGATAATTGATCAGGCGGCGGCGGGGGACGACAACAGCACAACTCAATCAAAACCACCAAGGAGATATTGCACATCCTCTAAAGCACCAGTATATAAGACCCAGATGCTGAAATGGGAAAATCCTGCTTTGGCACTTCGGTCAAAACTCTCATGGGGACTGCACATAACTGCTTCTAAAATCTGTTCAACAGCAGGAGTGGTAGACACAGAACAATTTGTGCTCCAAACAAGTACATCAGTTTAAACTAGCTTAACACAGTTCAGTTACCATTATTTCAGATGAAGCCCCTTCTTCCAGCCACAGTCAGGAGTCTATGCCCAACCTGTGCCCAACCTGTGCCCTCTTCTGGGCTAAAATGGAATTGTGCCATTATGGGTTTACCCTGAGTATAAGTTGGTTAGGAGGCAAACCCATTTGCACTAAAATATCAACAAGTTCTTATGAAGTCTTAAAAAACAAATAAATCACAAATTCATACAGAAATGCTGAGAACTGAATTTAAGATTGTGGAGAATATGAGAGAAACTGAAATTGACAGATCCATTCAGTCATTGATCCCACCCATACCATACATTTAAAAGACTCTGGTCCCACATTAACAGCCATAGTTCCCTCCAAAGAATAATGGGAACTGTAGTTTGCTAATGTTGTTGTGCTAAGAGATTCCTTGCAGAATTACAGTTCCCACTGCTCTTAATACACTTCAGGTCTCAGGATTCTTTGGGTAGGTGGAAGCCATGACTGTTAAAGTGGTATAAAAGTGCTTTCAAAGCATCGTGTGGATGTGACTTTAGTTTAGTATCTCTGTTGCAGAGAGTGGGGAAGATCTTTTGAAGAACAGATTTCTCCTGCGCTAAGCTATTAAATGCTCCTCTTCCTCCTTCCATCATGATGCAAGGCATACCTGAAATTTAAGGAAGAAGGAAGGCTCCAAAGCACAACAGCCCCTAGACCTGCAATAACTTTGAACACTGTTCAATTATGTTAAGCTCTGGGAAGCAAAGCCACACATAGAGGGCAGTTAATTTCCAGCATCGTCTTTAAGTACTTTGCGGGGAAACGTTGGGGAGAAGCTTCCAGGAACTGCTGTCTAGCCAGATTCCGTCTACTAGTAAATTCAGCACCGAAGCTAGAGATGGAAAGCTAGGAGGGAAGGTCCCAATTAAAACCAAAATATAATTTTAAAAGGTGGGGGGGGGAGAGAAGGGAAAGGAAGAAATCATTTTCTCCAGCAAAGCTGCCGACTCAAGGAAAAACATAAAATCCCTCAATGAAGGACTTGTCTATTTTATTATAACATCAGCTTTAATTTATGCACCTGCCTTTTTATAATTCGTCTCTATCCATGTACCTGCAGCTTATTTATAGAGGGATTGTTAGAGCAAGTCACAACCTATGATAAGCAGAGCCTTTGCTAAAAGGGGCTCTGGGATGTTATTTGTCAGGGCAGGGAGAGGCAGCAGTGTCTCTGTGCAAGAGACAGTTTCTTCTGCAGGAACCAGGCAGGACAATGGGGGATGCAATCTGCATCGTTCAAGAAATGGCTTCCTGTAATGCTTTATGGCCCTTTCTCACAGACCAAGGAAAGGAAGGGATCAATGGATGCAATCTGGAGTCATCGTAAGAGGGGGAAAGAGCAAAATGTCGCTTCCGGGCTGACCACTGAAACAACAAGGTCAGAAAAGGTTCTTGAGCCCGGAGTGGAAGAGACACTGGAAAACAATAAACAGCTACTGAAGTGGAACTAAGAGGGATTACTGGGAATGATCACAGCAAGCTCTGGGAAGGAATTGCAATGGCAAAGGCCCATCTGCTCCAATGACCTTGCCGCTGGTGGGTGGGACCAGATGAAAAAGTGGGTGGAACAACAGGTTTGCACACAGTCACTATTTCCTACCCATGCAGTTTAAGGTCATTATCGGAGTTGAAGGACAAATTCCACACAGGCAAAATCACTCAAGGAGGGTGTAGGGGTGTGGCTGATCTTCGGAAAGGGGAGATAAAAGCCCATTTGGTTCATTCCTAAGGGCAGGAGTGGGGAAAGCTCAGGCCCAGATGCAGCCAAATGCATCCCTCTGGGCTTCTCTATCTGGCCCTCGGCATTTTCCAGGGGCCACACCCACTCTCCCAAGGCCACACCCCTTCACTGGCTCTGCTTGAGTGTTTTTGCCCAGCTGGAATGGTGTCCTTAAGCTCTGACAATGCCTCTTCTCTTGCCTGGATGCAGGCTAGGGAGGGGTGTGTGAGTGTATGTGTAGAAAGCAGCCTACTATGTTGTAGCCTACTATGTGCTGCCAGCCCAGGGTGGAGCTCAGTGGAGGGAGAAGCCAGCCAACCAGCCAAGTCTCAGGGGGGTACTTGCCTGGAGGCAGAGTCCGTATACAAGGTCCAATCCAGTCCTATGCTCAGGAGTATCTCAGTTTATGTAGTCAGAAGATCCAGAGGTCAAGAAAGTCGAGGTCCAAGGTCACGGGAAGCAAGAAGCAGCAAGTTCTAGTCAAGAACAACAAATGTTGTTTCCAGAAACTGACTGACACTGGAAACCCTGGACCCAGCTGGTTCTCATCAGGAGCAAGAAGGCTGATCAGCAGCAGGTGGAGTCACTTCACTTTCTGCTCCTTCAGGCTGCTGCTCAGCAGGTGAAACCGACTTCTGGCCTATACCAGGCATAGGCAAACTTGGGACTACAACTCCCATCATCCCTAAGGGGACCAGTGGTCAGGGATGATGGGAATTGTAGTCTCAAAACATCCGGAGGGCTGAGTTTGCCTATGCCTGTACTATGTAAAGGCAGCATTTAAACCTGTCATACCACCCACATTTGCATCCGACCCCACCCACAGCTGGCATGTGGCCCTTCGAAGATTGCCTCAAAGAGAATATGATCCTTGGGCTAAAATAATGTTCCCCACTTGGAAAGCGCCCTGTATTCTGATGCAGATATCAAAGTGTGAAGGGTATAGAGAATAAGGGAGTGTTGACCTTACAAGAGCTTGAACTTCAGGCTTCATCCATCCAGTAGCTTTTTTTTTTTTAATCTGCTCTTTTCCCTTAACAAATGCTCACTGCAGGAGGAATAGATGATGTTAAATTATTTTGGAATATGCTGAGAATGTCCTGCTTGAGCAACTGATGCCTCATAAATCATTCTTTTTCCTACGCCTGATTTCTCTTGTCAGCTCACTGGGGAGGTTGGTGCCCTGCACTTAGACGAACATACTTGAGGGTGTGCAGAATGGAGATGAGGGCGGGGGAGTGGGAAATGATGCAGAATGTGAGGGGAGGAAGGGGAAGAATCGTGGGAAAGGGGTTGGGCTAGGAAAAAGAGGACAGTTGCAGAGACAGGAATTACAAATTAACTTATTAAAGAGGCTCTGTAAGGAACTGACACGTAAATATACATAGCTTTCTGTTGCCTTAGGGCATGCTGGTCCAACCTCTCAGAATAAGCGGGCCGCAAGAGTACTTTGGCACAGAACCCACGGGCCACACACTGAATTAAATTTCCATATTGTATATTGTAGTTGATATTATTGAATATACACAATTAATATGTATACCAGGGTCAAGTTGTGTCTGTTCCCACACTCAGAGGGCCAAGAAGTAAGCCCCGCTGAGTTCAAATGAATATACAGTACTTGTCACAGAGGGGTGGGATACAGAAGAACTGTGGGAGGAAGCAGCTGGGAAACCCCCAAGGGAAGGAGGCTCAGGGCCAGAGGATTGGTGGCAGGATGAGAATGAATGGTCAGAGGGAGAAGACTGGGAGGAGGTGTCTGAAGAGGTAACAGGGCTCAGTGGTCAGGGGGAGTCTGTGACAGAACGTGGAGCAGGAGAGGAGGAAGATCAAGAGGTAGATATGATTCTGGCTGGTAAAGAGGCACAGGTGTTTCCCCATCCTGCTGTGACAAACTCCCCTCCACCGCTGCTCTCCCAGAATCAGGAGAGGCATGAAGAGGGCAGGGGAGAAGCTAGCTTCACACAGACACAGTCTCAGATTGCTTGAGGAAAGCCCTGAAGAGGAAGGGGCTTAGGCAGCTGTGGGGAGGTGGGAAGCTTCAGTCTTAGCAACTGCTTCATGGGGGCAGCAAGACCTGCTGGAGACAAGTTGCTGTGCTCATTAGGCCTGCCACTCCTGGACATATCCTTTTTCTGATTAAAGAGTTAACTCTGACATGTTTGGTGCAATTTACTGCTGGTTCACTCCTGTCATTACTTCTACTTTCCTAGGAGTAACCCCATTGAATTCAGTAGGGCTTACTTGTGAGAAGACACACATTTGCTTGCACAGCTTACTGATAAACAAGGTGGTAGCCCTGATGGCAGATGTTGCAAGACTCCAGCTTCCACCATCCTTGGCCATTGGCCACACTGGCTGGGATTGATGGGAGCTGGAATACAACAACATATGCAGAAATGGCAATGCTGTTGATTCCTTCCCCTTAAACAAAGTGATCTGGAGGTCTAGGATGGCAGGCCCCTTCATTATCCTGCCAGAATTAAGAACATAGAAAGAACCCTGCTGGATCGAGGCAGTAGTCCATCTAGGCCAGCATCCCTATTCTCACAGTGGCCTCTAGGAAACTCACAAGCAGGACCCAAGCACAACAATAATTCTTTCATTCTGTGATGTCCAACAACTGACATTCAGATGCATTGGTCCCTTCAATGCTGGAGGCAGAACATAGCCATCATGGCTAGTAATTATCAATAGCCATGAATTTGTATGTTCACGTTACTGTCATAAAATGCAGCAAGGTCACACATCATATGTGCCAACTCTATGGGGCTGAGGACTGCTCACACACACACACTGAAGTATGTGGGGACAGGATTGAGTTCCCCCCAATCTTGAGGGGCTAGGCCCCACCAAGTCACCCTGCAATGGTGGGGGACCTCACCAGGCCTCCCTGCAATGGCAGTAGGCCCCATCACACCTACCTGTGGTAGCAGCAGGCCTCCCTGGGCCTCGCGGCCTCCTCCCAACACATGTGACATCACATGTGTGATGTCATGCGCTCGCAACAAGACCCCCCAATTTCATGTGAAACTCAGCACCCCTGTCACATATCCACACCACACACTGTGTTTGAAGCCTCAGGTTGCATGCAGTTATTCATATCAGAGGAGGCAGTCTCTACTGAAAACACATGACCATCTCGCTCCACCTCTGTAACCCTCCTGGAACTTCTATTCAGTAAGCTGCCCTATGCGCTCGCACTCTCATCTGTGCCTGTGTGATCGCTGGCAGAGTATGTTCACACTACTGCTTATTCTGCATCCAGTTTTCTAACCAGGTTGAAGCAGCTTTGATGCAGGAGGAGCACATCAAAAAGCAGCATTTGTCATGAAACCACTACTGAAATTAATGGCATTTACGTCTGAGAGGATCCACGTAGTGCTGCGTGATGTTTGTGCTTATGAACATTCTTTCAGCTTCTGCTGAAATTCCTACAGATGTGAGTGAGGGTCCTCCACATTCATGTTCAGTTCTGCTTTAGGCAGAATATGGCAGCAACTTCAGAGATGTGCAAAAATAATAAAAAAATCCCTGGGGACTTTTGCTGATCTTGTCAAAAAATTTCCAACGCTTCTTCGGAACTCCTAAACCATTCACACCCGCCTTGAATTTGGCCTAAGGCAAAATTCAATTGGGGGTGGGCTCAATAGCACACACTGCAGCTTTCTGAAATGGACGCCCACACTGACACCCAGCCCAGCCGCCCCCTGGGAGGCAGCCATGTATGCTGACTGCCATCCCCAGGATTCATCCCCAGGATTTCCATGTGTATTAGAAAATCAAATCCTCACTCGGCCATGAAGCTCACTGTGTGACCTGTGCCTGTCACTTCCACTAGCTCTAACTTGTCTCTCAGGGTTGTTGCTGGGATTATATGAGGAGGGAGGAAATCATGTGTGCACCTTTATCTCCTAGCAGAAAAAAGGCGGGATATAAATGCAACAAATGAAAAGACAAATAGAAATAATTCAAAGCATGTACAGTTTATAGGGACTAACCATCCCCACTGTAGTGCAAATGATTTTGGCAGGGTGTGTGTGTGGTGGAGATATTACATCAGAGACTTGGATTTACAGATTTGTGTATACAACGACCGATCTTCAAAGCTGGCCTTTTTCAACAGCTCACACACATCCACACAAAGAAAATGATTTATATAGAGAATAAAAAAAAAAATCTGTGCAGCCCACATCCATCTGGGGGATAAAAGCAATTCAGTTTGATGCCCAGGAAGTCACCTTTTAATATTTTTTCATGCTGTTCCCTTCTTCCCGCGAGCCTGTCAGATCCTCAGCCTTGACACCTGAGATGTCATAACGGGGTGGGGGGGGGTGCACAAGGAGTGAACATCTCAATGCCATCCTGACACTTGGGTTGATGGGCAGACAGCAGGCTCAGGAAACAGGTAATAAAAGGAAAAGGACTTTCTTTCTTTCTTTTTTCCGTCAGCAGTTGTAAGCAGAGTGCTTCCCTCCCACTAAGGCTGTGATTAAAAGAAGCAAAACAAAACAAATCTCTGAACAGTCAGAAATCACCAGAGGTAAAACTCTGCAATTTTGCCCAGCTCCTCCTGCATCCAAATGAGCCTGTGGATGGGCACTGGTATGTGCAGTTCCAAGGGGTGAGGGATGAAAGACTGTTTGTTCCCCTTACCCAGTGACCAGGCCATCTCTAGTTGGCAGAACAGGAATAAGGGCAAAGGAGCTCTCTAACTAAGAACCGACTGGATCAGGCAAATGTCCCACCTAGTCCAGAATCCTGTTGGAAACCAGCATGCAGTATTTGAGCACAAAGCCACTCTCCCATACACTCCAACATTTCTCCAATGAAAATAGGGATGTCCCATTCCATAATGATAATTTTGCTATTTATACCCCACTCATCTTACTGAGTTGCCCCAGCCACTCTGGGCAGCTTACACACACACACACACACACACACACACACACAATAGCAGTCAACTTTTCCCTTTTTTAAAGGGAAATTCCCTTATTCTGAATAGGATTCCTCGTAAGAAAAGGGAAAAGTTGACAGCTATCACACACACACACACACACACACACACACACACACACACATTAAGCATTAAGAAAACCTTCCCTATACAGGATTGCTTTCAGATGACTTGGGTGTGTGTGTGGATAACTCCATATCCTCCAACATTTCTCCAGTGAAAATAGGGGTGTCCTAAGGAGAAGCGGAACAATCTGGGATCAAATCTGAAACCAGGATGGCTTCTCTAAATCAGGGGTGTCCCTGGACAATAGGGACCCTTGGAGGGTCTGCTCTCCCCTCCTGTGGTTTCCAGCAAATGGTATTCAGAAGCATTGCTGTCTCCAACTGCGGAGGCACAACATAGTCATTATGACTACTAGCCATTGATAGCCCTCTTCTCCACGAATCTGACTAGTCTTCTTTTAAAGCCATCCAAGTTGGTGGCCATCATTATCTCCCATGGGAGTGAATTCCATAGTTGACCTATGCACTGTGTGAAGAAGTCCTTTCTTATTTTTCTGTCCTAAATATTCTGACATTTAGCTCCATGGAAGTCCATGAGTTCTAGAATCATTAGAGAAGGAGAAAAACTTTTGTCTACCCACTTTCTCCCTGCTGTGCATAATGTTTTAAACTTCTGTCGTATTCTGTGCTGCCACCTCAAAACAGCTTTATTGGTACAAAAATGTTGTTTCAGGTCAGCTGTTTCTAAATATTGTTTACCTTGGAGTCAAGCAAGCATGAGGCTAGCTAGATAGCTTTCATTTCAACTCAGTTTGCAGACTCAAGCTAATCTATTCTCTCTCTCTGTCTCTCTCTCTCTCACACACACACACACACACACACATACACCACAGTGTAGCAAAACATTAACAACCCCTTCATAAATGATACTGTTTGTGGTTAGAGTAAGAATGCAGCTCATGAACACATAACCTGTGTGGTTGGTGGATAGATCACAATTTTCCTTTTTGGTGTATATTCCTTTTGCAACAATATGCTTTTTGCCACTTTGGGCCAAAAAAAAAGGTATATAAGTAAAATGTAACATAAACAAGGGATGCGGGTGGCACTGTGGGTTAAACCACAGAGCCGATCAGAAGGTCGGTGGTTCAAATCCCCACGGCGGGGTGAGCTCTCGGTCCCTGCTCCTGCCAACCTAGCAGTTCGAAAGCACGTCAAAGTGCAAGTAGATAAATATGTACCACTCTGGTGGGAAGGTAAATGGCATTTCCGTGCGCTGCTCTGGTTCGCCAGAAGCGGCTTAGTCATGCTGGCCACATGACCCGGAAGCTGTATGCCAGCTCCCTCGGCCAATAAAGCGAGATGAGCGCCGCAACCCCAGAGTCAGTCACGACTGGACCTAATGGTCAGGGGTCCCTTTACCTTTACCTTTAACATAAACACAAGATCACTTGCTTTTGTTTGGCACCATCAGTCAACATTAGAATTCATTGTTTGTGTGATGTGTTCAAAGACATGGAAAAGAGATTTGCTTGTGTTTGGGGTGCTCTCCCAGATGTCCAGATGGTGCTCTTCCCTTTGTTTCCTGAATGGTATGTGAGCTTGGCAGGAGGAAGGCAGTACAGTTAAGCATGTCATCATTTTACGGAGATCAATGCATGCAAGCCGGGCATAGCAACATCAGCCCAGCAGGCAATGGTCAGAGACAGTCTCCAACCTCCCCACTGCTTGATTTGCTATTAGTTTCTATTTTGGGGAACAATCTTCATATCATAATAATAGACAGGGACAAGGAAATGAGAAGAAATAGACTCTTCACATCCCCCAGACGCCAGAATATGACACTGCATGTATTTATTGTTCTTGGGCTGGAAACACTCAATGCAATGGACAGGAGGGGAGGGGCTGGCTTCATACAGGCTTCTTGGTTATTCCACTGTTGGAGCTACCAAGTTTGAATTAAATAAGCAGTTGCTCCTTCTCTTTTATACACTCACTTGGCTTCTACTTGTGTAGTTCATTTTAATTTGCTAACTAGTTCTCTGGAGCTGGTGTTAATTTTTGCCCACAATGCAACGTTGAGGTGTCTTGGAAGATCCCCTACACAGCCAAAAATGTACTTATATAAGAAGACTTGCCCTCACTCACAAAACTAGTTTTGTTTGCCCTAGCAAAATCTGATTAACTAATGTGATGACGTCACTGTTGCTAGGAAGAAGGCTGATTTGAAAAAGAGAGAAAATGGAGTTGACTATACAGCAGGATGGCATTATGGCAAGGTTCACAATGGAAGTGTATGAACTACTGACTGAATTTCAAGTTCTGGGAAGTGTGGACTGTGTCATGTGTGTAGATGACTCAGAAAACTATAACTAATCCAGAATGTGACAGATAGACTGTTGACTAGGAGTGCTTGCTGGGACTATATAAGACCAGTCCTATTAGATCTACAAGATCAAAGTGTTGGTACTGACCTTTAAAGCCCTCAACAACCTTGGTCAGCCATTGAGGTTCAGCTCTGAAGGCCTTCTGGCAGTTCCCTCAGTGTGAGAAGTGAAGTTACAGGGAACCAGGCAGAGAGCCTTCTCAGTAGTGGCGCACCTTGTGGAACACCTTCCCAATATATGTCAAGGACATAAACAACTATAAGACTTTTAGAAGACATATGAAGGCAGCCCTGTATAGGGAAGTTTTTAATGCTTGATATTTTGCTGTGTTTTTATTACATTGGAAGCTGCCCAGAGTGGCTGGGGAAACCAGTCAGATGGGTGGGGGATAATAATAATAATAATAATAATAATAATAATAATAATAATAATAATTAATAATAATAGAAGAAGAAGAAGAAGAAGAAGAAGAAGAAGAAGAAGTGCTGAAGCTGCATCTTTTGTTCCAAATCAAGGCCAACAAGCAATTCTACATCTGTTGTCTTCCATTCTCTCCTCCCATTGCAGAACTGTGTGAAGTGGAGAAGAATCACTCTCTGACCTTCAGAAATTATTATCGTCTTCACTCTACAGGTAATCTGTCAATTTCAGTTTCCTCACCGTTTCCTATTTCTTTACAATCTTAAGTTCAGCTGTCCACATTTCTGTATCAGACTGCAATATTTATTTATTTATTAATTAAAAAGCTCATGGAAATCCACCAACCTTTTCAGTGCAGGTTTTCATTTTTGCAAGCAAAAATAGCATTGTTGAGTGTTATTTGCAACAGATAAATGCATTTCTATGCCCACTTCCCTAATATCCATATTTCTATACACATTGCTTGGTTGAAGAGCTGCACCCCAAAATTCAGAGAAGTATGGGTTTCAAAGGATGGTTGAGTTTCAGTTCATGTACTGTTTCAGCAAATTAGGTGAATTGAGCCAAACATCTGCCCCATCCATAATCTGGTCTCATGGGCCACAGTCACCAATAACTGATTTAGACTACCTTCATATCAATCCCTTAAGGCATGCAGATAAACAAATATTGCCAGTGAGTCACACTTAAAAATATTTGGGGAATTTGTCACTTCATTTTCCTGAGTGAAAGCTGTCAGAACACATTGGAGCTGGTAAATCTCACTCCCTGCTGTTCCTTTGGGGCCATTCCCCTGGTGTTGAGTCTGTTGACCTCCTTTCAGGTCATCCCTTCCATCCCTGTGGATAGCAATGAATTGGATATTTCCTTCTTAAACATCCCAAGAGGGTCAGGAATAAGAGGTTGCATGTCATAAACTCAGGCACTTAAAATCCCCCTGATGGAGATGAATTAATTGACAAGGGATTAAGGGGGAATTAGCTGCCTTGGGTAGGCTCTTGGGAAGCCAGGAAGAAGCTGCATGAAAAATAGCTTGCCCGGACCTCCGGTGTCCTAAGCGTCTGTCAATTCTTGTTTGAAACAAGTGCCCTAGTCTCATCCAATATCCATCTAACCTTTCCACTCTCCGTTGCTCTGTTTCCTTGGTAACCATGTAAAAGTCCTGGAAAAAGGCACAGCTGCCTCTTAAAAAAGAAAAAAAAAGAAAAAGCAAGAGGGATAGAGAAGGAGAGAGAGACTGGCAATGTATTCTTTCAAGAGTCTCTCTCTTTATAGGTGTCTTTCCATCCCACAAGCTCCAGACCTTTAGTGCCTGTAAAATCTCACCTTGAGTGTGCAGCAAATTAAGAGGATAATTAGGTGGGAGTTGCCAAGAAGCAAGATAGCCAATCCACTGTTAAAGTTAAAGTTTGGAAGCCACTAAAGGGATGCCACGTGGTGCAGAGTGTGTAGCACAGCTTGTCAGAGCAAGGTGCACACGGGGTGATAAATTGGTGGTCCAGCCACAGCATATGAGAACTCAGTTCAATCTTGTGCCAGAGAAGGTCCTAGGGTCTTTCTCTCTGAGTGTGTGTGCTTTCATTGACACACAGATTTTTAATTTGATGGGAATATCATAAAACAACATAGGAAGTTGTTTTATATTGAGTCAGAATATTGGCCCATCTAACCCAGTACTGTCTACATTGACTTGGGTGAAGGAATTGAGGGGATGCTCAGCAAATTTGCAGATGACACCAAACTGGGTGGGGTAGCTATTGTCGTAAAAGACAGAATTGGGACTCAAGGTGACCTTAACAGATTGGAGAACTGGGCCCAAATGAAATGAATTTCAAATGTAAGGTAAGGTTCTACACTTAGGTAGGAATAACCAGCTGCAACAAAATAAGATGGGGGATAGACATGTGGCTTGCCAGCAGTACACGTGAAAAGGATCTAGGAGTCTTCATGAACCACAAGTTTCACATGAGTCAACAGTATGATGCAGCAGTAAAAAAGCTAATACTTTTCTAGGCTGCATCAACAAAAGTAGTGTCCCGCTCAAAATAAATAATAGTACTGCTCTATTCTGCCTTGGCCATACCTGGAATACTGTGTCCAGTTCTTAGGATATTGACAAGCTGGAACGTTTACAGAGGATGGTGACCAAGATGAGTAACAGTCTTGAAACCTAGCCTTATGGGGAACAGTTGAAGGAGCTGGGTATGTTTAGTCCAGACAAGAGGAGACTGAGAGAATATATGATAGCCATCTTCAACAATTTAAAGGCCTGTCATATGAAGATGGAGCAAACTTGTAAAGGGTAGGACCCAAACCAATGGATCCAACATGCAAGAAAAGAGATTCCGACTAAACACCAAGAACTTTCTGATATTAAGAGATGCTTGACAGTGGAGCTGACTCAAGGCAGTATGGGGATCTGGTCATCACTTTATATAGAAAAGACAATAAACACCTATTAGATAGTATTTCCTTCTAACAGTGAGTAGTGGCGTTTGTTTCCACGAGTTAGGAGCTTCAGGCCCAGGGGTTCAATGTAGCCCTCCAACCTTCTCTATATCACCCATGGAACTCTCCCCAAGCCACACCCACTTTCCCCAGTTCACACCCCTCACCAGCCCTTCTTCACACCCTAAATGGTTCTGCCCGGCTGGAATGTGCCTTTGAACTTTGATATGGTTGCTTGTCTGGATGGATGATAGAGAGGGGGTATATAGCTCTGTTTTGAAACTGGTATACTGTGCAAAAGTATTAGCACTCATTGCTTGTTCACTTTTGCCTCGGGTCCCACCCACTACTGGCATGTGGCCCTTGGAAGGTTGCTCAGAAAGGAAGATGTCCCTCAGGTTGGAAGAGGTTCTCTATGCCTGAACTACAGGGGCAGCCACCAGGCTACATTTTCCCAACTTCCTCCCCCCTCCATTATAGAAAACTGCATTTCTGCTCTGTGAGGATTTGGGACTCTTTCGTTTTCCAGCAGGAAGGGTGGTCGGAAGATGGGAAACAGTGGACAGCTTCAGGTCATGTGGGACAAGCTGAAAATGTTGGCCATTGCTGGACTCACTGATCCATCACTTCAAAGCAGGGGCAGAGGAAGGGGGGCAGGCCACCCCAGGTGTCACCACAGATGGGGGTGACAAAATGGTGGTCAGCACTCACTGCAGAGCCTGCAGCACTCCCGAGCCACGCATCTCTCCTGGGAGTGACATGTTGGCATGGGCACCTGCAGGCTCCGCGCTGTCCCAAACGGTCCACCTGCCGCCTCGCCCTCAGCTGTAGGGCGGCTGAGTGGGAGGAGGCAAGCAGACTCCTTGGAGGTCCCATGGAGTGTCCTGTCCCAGCTGGCCCCCCCCATGGGCAGCTGGCCCCACCCCTGAGTGCAGGGCACACGCATCACCCCAGGCACCCGATCGGCTTGCTCCGCTGCTGCTTCAAAGGCAGGCACTGAGTTTTTAATCACTGAACAGAGGTCAGTCTTTGTAACACTGACTCTCTGTGCCATGCAGCCACCCAGGATGCCAAATGCCAGGAGAGTTTTGTCAGCCTATCTCAGTGTTGATGACTTGGCACTTCCAACCTGCTGGCATTTCAGGTTTCAGTGTGTTAACAGACAAGAGGCCCGTTGTACAGCCTTTCTCGGAGTTGTGCCACTCTGTGAAACACAACATGCTAAGAACTTGGTATTTACAGTACTCCTTGTCACTCTACCAGCGGTTAACAAAGGTCAGAACTTGAGGCTGTCGTTAAACCATCTTCACTAGCTCATAAAAGCAGAGCAATTCCCTCTCACTTTCCTCTGTTCTGACCTGGCCCTGTTGCTCATTCTACTTCTTGGTTGCCAAACGTCTCCTGCCCATCCATAGGAGGTCTAATTCTAATTGGCCAAGTTGGTCATTTTTTTAGAAATTGGGTTCCTAGATAGCATAGGAATGAAGGAGCTCCCTTATTTACTGGTCTGTCTAGTCAGGAACACAGGAAGCTGCTTCATATTGAGTCAGGCCATTGTTTTATCTGCCTTAGTATCATCAACACTGACTGGCAGTGGCTCTCTAGGGATTTAGGCAGGGAATATTCCCATCCCTACCTGGAGGACCTGGGGTTCTGGAGGCAAAGCTGTACCAGTGAGCTACAAGCTTCCCCAATAAATTAAGTTTCCATTCCTCACGGTCTGAATAAAGGGATGATTTAATTAGGAACACAGTAAGCTGCCTTATATTGAGTAAGGTCATTGGTTCATCTAACTCAGTACTGCTAGCATTGACTGACAGTGCCTCTCCAGGTGTTAGCTGAGTCTCTGTCAGCCCTACCTGGAGACTGAAGCTGGGAACTTTAGCATTGCAAAGCTGATGCTCTGCTACTGAGCTGTGGCCTAAGGCTGGTCCTATCGTGAGACAGAGCAAGACAGATACCCCAGGTGGCAGATGCAGAGGCCTGGGAGTGGACAATGCCTGCCATGCACCCCTCTAACATCCTAAGATGCAGTGGATGAAGTGTCTAACTTAAAATTCAGCAGGCAATCTGGTCAGCTTTTGTGCATAAATTGAGGGAAAGCACAATATTGTCCATCCCAGGATAAGCAGGTAGGGAATGTATTGGCTCAGTCCTGTCTATAGGAGTATAGGAAGCTGCTCCTATAGTCAGAACATTGGTCCATCTAGCTAAGTACTGTCTGCACTGACTGCCAGTAGCTGTCCATGATTTCAGGCACAGATCATCCTCATTTCTAACTAAAGATCCTGGGGTCGAAGCTGGAAATTTCCATATGCAAAGCAGATGGCCACAGAGCCATGGCCCCTTCCCCTTAGCTAGGTGTTATTTACACTTACTCATCTGGGTCATCCTGCCAGGATTGAGCCTGGGACCTTCTGCATGAACATTACTTTCCTTGATTAATTTAGTTTCACTCCTCTTGGTCTAAATAAATGGATGGTTTAATTAGGAACACAGGAAGCTGCCTTATATTGAATCAGTATCTAGCTCGGGAGTCTCAATGCTGACTGGAAGTAGTTCTCTAGAGATTCAGACAGGTCTTTCCCAGACCTAACTGGATATGCTAGGGGTTAAACCTAGGACCTCCTCTGTGCAAAGGAAGTGCCTCAGCACCGGTGAGCTATGGCCCTTCCAAAAGGGCCACAAAAAGCAACAGGGCCAGCCCTACCATGAGGCAAAGTGAGACAGCTGCAGATACTGAAGGGTGGTGAATGAAAAGAGTTAAGCATGCAAACATCATGCATCATATCCTGCACCCTGTAAGCAAACCTCAGGTGCAATGAAGGATATTGAAGTAAGACTCAACTGCCAGTTGGGTCAGCTTTTTGTACATGGAATGGAGAGAGGCGCCATCTTGTCCATGGTTTCAGGCAGCAAAATGTAGAGGTCTATCACATCTACTGCATAGTGCTGCTTCATCCCATCTTGCTACTCCTCAGACAGTGGAAACAGAGCAGTGGGTGTCACTCATTGTCTATAACAATTGAGCCATGGTTGGCAAAGTATTACTTGAGTCTTTCCACTTGAGTCACAGATGAGAGAGTTATTGTCAGAAACAACTCATTTCTCCCAAAGCAAAAAAGAAATAAATAAAAAATACCTTTCGGAACAAGAAGAATTAGAAAGGCTCAGGGACACTGGGTGAGGTAAGCCACTCTAGTCGCAATGGATTATTTGGGGAGGCAGATCAACAGACTGGAAAGGTCAGAGCTGAATGACTGGGTTTTGTCACAGTGATATCAAGTAATCCAGGTGCCCAACGATGTGAAAACTGCAAGATGGAAAACAAGGGGGAAATTCTGAGGAGGTATCTTGCTGCCTTTTCTGAAGCCCCAGGACATGGGTAGTTGCAACTGCTGGAATCCCCTCCTCACTTTCTTCTGGTCACCCTGAAGGAACTGGGTATGTTTGGTTTGGAGAAGAGAAGTATGAAGGGATGAGATGCCACAGCCCTCTTCACATTTCAAAAAGGCTATCAAAATAACAATAACAACAACAAAAAGATGGAAAGGCTTGTTCTCTGGTTCTACAGCTGAAAAAACTATGGACCCATCTGCACTATACATATAAACAGTATCATCCCACTTTAAAGAATCATGGCTTCCCCCAAAAAATCCCAGGGAATAGTTTTTTGGGGTTTTTTTTAGGGTTCTGAGAGTTGTTAGGAAATTGCTGTTCCTTTCACAGGGCTGCAGTTCTTTGGGTAGTTCCCAGGGAAATCTGGGAATTGCAGCTCTATGAGGGGCATGGGGTTATACTTCCCAATTTCTGTGGAGCTTCTAAGCACATAATGCAGGGTTCCTGATTCCTTGGGGGGCTTCTAAGCACATTCAGCTGAATGGGCTTAAAAGCCTTCTTCAGCTCCTAACAGGGGCAAGGTTGTCATACACCCTCCTCCCCAGTTTGAACCCTCATGCATTCCTTTTGAATATCTGAAGGGGGCTCCCAATTATGTTAATAGTGTAATGGATTGTATCAATGCCGTTTTACTTGCAGCCACTCGTAAATAAAGTACTCAAAAGAAAAAGAAAAATCAAAGTGTAACACAAGCAGAACAAGACTGACATCCACATCTAATCTAATACACAGTGGATACACAGCACCCAGAAGAGACAATCTGGATCCTTGGCTCTGAGAGCCACTTACTGGCTTTCATCAACACATTATAATATTAATCAAGACTCATAATGTGCAGTGATTTGCATGCCAACAAATATATTTACACTGTAAATTGTTTGTTGAAAAGCCTCAGAGAAATATGCAATTCATTGCTATTGAGCTTGGGTAGAAGAAGAAAAAATGTGTTTGTTTTATTAAGCAGCCTCCTTATAGAACTTTTTTATTTTGTTTTTGTCTTCTGGATTTGGCAAAGAAAATCATTAGCATTCATTTCCAATTATCCACACAGGCCTCAGCATTGAGGCAACTAACTAGATCACAATTGCTTTGGAATGCCAAATAACTTACAAAAGCATCATATTCATGGACCACCAAGGAGCTGGGTAGAAACTTGATCAGAAAAGGAGACAAGAAGAACATTTAATGTCAGTCAACAAGGAATCAGACAACCAGCTGTTTGCTTGCTTTTCCCCACCCAGTTTTTTGCTTGGCGGATAGCTAACATATTTTTGTGTTTTTTAAAGGAAGGGCCATGTTTATGTTCCCTCTGTTTTTAAAATGCATGTGTCTATGCTCAGTTACAGCATACATGTGCCGTAATTAGAGATGGGAAAACATGTGAATTTCAGTTTCTCTCTGTTTCTCATCTCATATTTGGTTCTCCACATTTCCATATCAGGTTGCAATTTTATTTCACTTTAAAGAAAAGTTATAATGGAAATCTATCAGAATTTTACTACAAATTTCTCCTAATGCACACATTTTTGCAAAACAATTTCCTCTGATATGATGTCCACACTACCCTAGTACATGCACTTTTGTGCATATTACTTGCCTTGAGAAGGGCATTGCAAAAATCAGAAACGTGTGAATTTTCAAGGAAGGCTTTATTTGGTTCAAGCTTCCCTGCTTGAGAACCCAGAAAGGTAGCTAGAGGGGCAAATATTCTGATCTGGAATCAGACAACCCCCTTCACTCCCAACGATTCTGATCTGTATAGTTCTACTGTGGTATGTTTGGTGAGGGTGGGAGTCAGTCTGTATCATATATATGAGTATGTGAAGAAAATGATGTGCAGTTAAGGAAATTTGGCTGGAAATTCAGGGAATTCTGCATGTAATGCATGTGGATGACTCACAGCCACATCAGACTACTGTCTGTGTTTTCAAACAGAGAAGACAATAGTGTAAGCATATTGCAGATACTACTATTAATTCAATTACTTGTGTATCTACGTTTGTATGTACAGTAGTTATATCCTGAATATATGATGTCAGTAAATGGGAAGGTCAAAATTTCTGCAAAAATAAACATAATTTGTATACAATATTAGTTACCATAGTTCCACAATGATTCAGAAATTTGGGGAAGCAAACATCTCTGAACAAAAGTAATGTCAATAGAGTTTTATCATACTGAACTGTTCTGTACACCCAAACCCACAGCCCATTTGAATAGATCTCATCTGAGTTTAAAACACATTGAGAATATTTTACTTACCAATAGAGTAATGCATAACTGCATACACCCATAAAAAGTTGGTGCACCTCTTACACATCCCTAGTTCCCTGCTGCCATGAGCCCTCTTCCCTTGCTACTCACATGTGTTTAGCTTGCCCCCAAAATCATTCTGCCCACACTGTTGACACCATTGCTTTCAGCAAAAGATCTGCAGCGAGGAGCCTTCCCTATGACTGGAGAATCCCCATATAATTTAGAAGCTCCATCTGCCCTATGCACTTTAAACAGTGATGGCTTCCCCCAAAGAGTAATGGGAAATGCAGTTCATTAAGGTATCTGGGAGTTGTTATGAGACCCTTATTCTCCTCATAGACCTGCAATTCTGAGGGTTCATTGGGGAAAAGCATTGACTCTTAAACTGCTCTGGAAATTGCCCACAAGAAAAGGGCATCCCCACACAGTTGATGCAAGAGCAGGACTGTGGTTGCAGTCCTGGTGCTGGTGCTCCATCAAGCCCTGCCTCTGCCAGAGAATAGGTGTGCAGCCTAAGTTCTGAGCCCTGGCATTAGGCTGGGAGTAAAGCACCGAGGCAATTCATAGTGGAATTTGCAGAGATTAGCATCCTTGAGCATTCGTGCTCTCCATGCAGTTGGAAGCACCATTCAGTAAGCTTCTGTGCAGTTGCTGGCAATCTGAAGGCAGTGTTATCCATTTTTCTTACTTTCCTTTATACCTTGGTCTTATCTGCCTCATAACTTGGAAGATTCTGAAGCCTTCAAGGACATTTCTATCACCCTCTCAGTCACCAACCTGCTTCTGCATTCTCTTACAAGACCTCAGAAGGACAAAACATGGAATCTGAGCTCATACCATTTTCTCCCCAGTTTGCTCTGCTCCTCACTCGTGGGCAGGGAGTGTTGATTAGCAGAGGTGTTAGAAAAGAATTAAAATGCAAAGGCTCCCTCAAGTTCAGCCACAGTTGCTATTAGCAGGTGTATGGATCTCCTGGTCTGGACTCTAATTAACACTTTCAAGGGAACACTTTCTCCTCTAGAGCCAAAACTAGTAGATTAAGGGAAGCAGAAAGCATGTTTCTCCAGTCTTTGTCTGGAAGGCCAAGGATAGCACATAAAGTTGGGGTGCTTGTTGCCAGAAAGAAAATAGGTGATTTGTATGTGTGCTGTTATTTATTTATTGTAAGCTACATTAGAAGGATGGCTCTAATGGCATTTCTTAAGTGGATGGAGAGGATTCACATTGTAGTAAGAAAATAAGAACAGTCTGCTGGATGAGGCCAATGGCTCATCAGGTCCAGCATCCTGTTCTCAGAGCAGTCACACAGATGCCTGTGAGAAACCCTAAGCCAGGACCCAAGCACAAGAGCACTCTCCCCACCATTCCTGTAGTTTCAAAAGCATTAATGCCTCTGGCTGTGGAGGCAGAAAATAACCATTTGGCTAGTAACTATTGATAGCCTTGTTCTCTATGAATTTGTCCAATCCTATTTAAAATACATTCAGGTTGGTGGCTACCGTTGCCTCCTTTGGGAAAGAAACCTGGGAAAGACATTGCCTGACACAGTAGGCAATGCTGAGTGAGATGGACCAATGTTTTGACTTGCAATAAATCAGCTTCCAAGCCCCTAATGCAATAAAGGTACAGAATGGAGGATGGCTGGTCATCCTTTCCTTACACTCCAAGATCCCTTACAGTTGCAGAGATGATGATGGGCTGCAATTCTCAAACAATATGTTGCCTGACACAATCTAAATGGGATGCTCTCAAGTATCCCCTGGAGCATCACAAGTGATTCTGAGGTGCAACACTCAGACTTGGCAGTGCAATAAGTCTCGGGATGGTGATTCTGACCTAAAGCACCTCTCACCTACTCAGAACTGAAGCATAGGACAGAGATGGGGCTTTGCATGCAGAAGGTTCAAGTTTCAATCCAAAGCACCTGGGAAAAGACCCCTGCCTAAAACTCTGCCAGTCAGTTTGGACAATGCAAAGATAGACGGACCAGTATATGGTACCCCTGTGTTCCTAAGACAGACTGGTTTGATAGCTCTACAATTGAGTTGAATTGTTGAATTAACTCAGAGATGTTAGGAGAGAAGTGTGAGGCAGGACAGTTAGTGAGGGGGCATTTCATTCCATCTGATGGAACAGTAAAGAGCTACACATCCTGCAGTGAAAGAGTCTGCCAGACATAAATGTCAGGTTTATGAACAATTGAGCCACTCTGTTCCTGCTTGAAATTGCTCTTTAAGGTCAGAACTGTAAGTGTTCCCTCTGGCGACTGGACTCCTCAGGAAAGTGCAGCGTGGCAAGCCTAGAGAGGGAGCTGTTAGGCTTCCCTAACCTTTGTTTAGTGAGAAACTCCACTGTGAAGGGCACAGAGATCTCTTATACTCTCTGCTGTCTGTTGAACCTTGACTGTGGAATTCAAGCTCCACGCTGGTGTTGGTAATAAAAAATTTATTATCAGGGTTCTAAACTGCTTCCCGGCAGGGCTCTCAATGCATGCTTGCAGTAGGCTCTCTCCTAGGACAAGAGAAGAAAGAGAGGGGTGGTCCAGGGGCGGGGGAATCTTATGAGGACAGTGCATGGTTAATTTGTTGTGTTGGAATGCAACATAATATATAAGATTAGGGAACACAGTATAACTAATAGGCGACCCAACTAACATTTGTGATTAACTGTTTTCCGGAGGGAAACACAATTCCATCTTGCAGGTAAGTGTCCTAAACAGGTCACAGGTTTGAAACTATGACCATTGTATCTATGGAAAAGAAAGCAGGGCTGGATGCATAATTAAACCAGCTAAAGCATAAAAACACATGCAATACACAACTATGGCTATGAACCCACTCCTGTTTACTCACCACCCAGTTTACTCTAGCTGATGATTGAGCAAATGGTATGCACAAAATATTAGCTACCACCCACATCTATCCTGAATCTATCCTGCTGTTTCTTATGAAATACAGTAGTACCTCAGTCTATGAACACTTCGGACAAAATGTTAATGAACGCTTCAGACAAAAAAGTCTGAAAGTTGCCTTGGAAGCCTAACATGCTCCGCTTGTTGGAGGGCTCCGGCCGCGGGAGGCCTCGGCCCCACCACCTGTGCAGCGGTGGTTCGGCCTCCATTGCCAGGGGGAAGGCAGTCATCAATTGTAAATCTGGAAGAGGACCCCAACCCCCCCAGCCAAACAATGACTATCATCAGTTCAGGTAAGAAAAAAATCACATATTCATTTTTTTTTAAAAAAAAAATCATCAATACTGTGTTACCTATTTTATAGTACAGTACAATGATTATTGCTTTCATTTTATGGATCAATGGTCTCATTAGATAGTAAAATTCATGTTAAATTGCTGTTTTAGGGGTTGTTTTTCATTGTCTGGAACGGATTAATCCATTTTTCAAAGCATGGCTTGGTTGAAGAACACTTTGGTTTAAGAATGGACTTCAGAACGGATGAAGTTTGTAAACTGAGGTACTACTGAACTGAATTTTGATGTGGTTTTCCTCACCTGAATTGAGAAAAACATGAACTAGCTGCAGTTCAAGCCAATAAAATGTGCACAGCCTATAAATCAGATCTGCATGACCAAAGTTTCACATTTTCTTTAGCAAATATGTGAGTCCAGCAGCACTGATGTGAGTCCAGCAGCACTGGCCCTGCCATTTGGCAGGGTGAGTCCAATGCCTCAGGTGGCAGAAGCCCCTCCCCCGGTGGAAAGCTCATGGGTGCCCCACCTTCCCTGCTGCCTCCACCAGTGGCAGAGAGCCATCACAGACACCAGTGCTGGCTTCAGGCAAGATCGGGTCTATTTTGGGCAAAATTTCAACCAAAACCTTGTGAGAACTTGTGCATCATGCAAGATCTAACACAATTTGGTCAAGATCTCACCCCAAACCAGTGCAATATTGCCTAAAATCAGTGCTGCTGATGGTGGTGGTGCTTCTCCCCCAGGCGTGCATGTGCACTGCAGTGTCAGAGCAGGTGGCGATGGCAGGAGCAGGTAAGTAGTGGTGGGAGTGGCAGCAGCAGGGCAGGGCAGAACTTCTTGTTTCTCCTCAAGTGGTGAAAAGGGATGTGCCGTCCCTGGGTGCCAGTGTGCTAGAAAGCAGAAATACCCACTGGAATGAAGCATCAGGTTTGAGACGTCTCAAACAATTATTAAAGGGAACCGGAGTCCTATCCTGCCTCACATCTGAGAGCCTTGACAGTCAACAAATCGCTTCCGTAGATCCCCAAGGACCAGAGCCGAATTTCTCCATATGCTATTGAGATGAATAACTGTAAATCCAATATGTGAGCAAGATTTCAGAGCAATATCTGAACATGTCAGAGCTGAAACTTCCTCCAAACTATGTGAAATTGCGAGATGCACCAGTGAAATCTAGTGAGTCACTCATGCGAGACTTCCCTAGCTCAATGCTTCCTTCTGCACCTGGTATAAAATACAATGGGAGATGGGAGACTTGATAACAAGTAGCATTTCTAGAGATTTCCTTCCATCACATCTCAGATTAATCAAAGGAAAGGAAAGCGGCAGCCAGCCATGAAACCTCAAATGACCTAGAGGCCCAAGAGCTGGACATTCCAGCAGAAAATAAAATGGACATGACCTATACAGATTGGGAAATACAATGGAAAAGGACAGATACATCAAAACGTTGAGTGAATAATACCAACCAGCAAGGATTTAAAATAAGAGGTCATGGTCAGGAGTTATAATTTTCCTTTGTCTCCTTCTGCTATTCCCACCATTGGTACCAGATCCTGATGATATAGAGTTATGCATTTGGGGTATGGGACTCAGTCTGGATAATGGCCCGAGCCCCTTCCAATTATTGGGGTGGCATGCAACAATATGCTTTTCATTTAATTTTTGTAGGTTGGACAATTGGTATGGGGAAAGTGAGAGCCCATAGGAGCATTGTAGATGCTCTGTGTCCTTTCAATTCCAGGGAAGATAGCTTGTAAGGTTGCATTTTCAACCCTCAGGGTATTGAGACGAGAAGGTGTTTCTGTATGCTGATTCTCCATGTCCGAGACATAGTTCCCCATAGAGCCCAACTTTCACTGGATCTGGTTTATAGAAGCTTGTAAGTAGGAAATTGATGTAGTGATGGCAGAAACATCAAACATCAGCACTAATATTTTTAGGATACTTAATTGACTCAGGTGAGTGCAGTGAAGGTACAGAGATCTGGTGTGGATCTCTGTGCTGTGAGTCTGGCACACTTTTCCTTTATCTCCTGCCTGGCATGGAGTCACACAGGTCCAAATAAGATATCCCCACCCCACTCTCCTAGTCAGTCCATAAAGTGGAGGGGGAAGCAATGCCTCAAGGGTAGAAGGAAGATTCAGAGGGCGGGGGAGAGAAAAGAGCTATTTTCAGCAGGCTGTTTCTGGATGAAAATAATTTGGGCCCTGGAGCGGCCATAACCACCATTGCTGAAGGCACAATCTAGTGGGGTGGAGGGGGAGTCCTTCCAGCTCTATCTCCTAACGTTTAGAAGAAATAGGTTACAGAACAATTTGGGAAGACCTGCAATTTTTGTAAATTTCTTAGGGCCATTGCTACATGGACTCAGTAAGCCGTATGTCCCTACCTTTGCCCTTTCTACTTGCTTATCCCCTTTCCACCCACAGTGTTCTCCACCAGTTTTCTTGGCACTGGGAGATGCATTACACAGGGATGTTTGACCTCAATAATGAAATGCATCAGATGGAGACCATCTGGAAAGAGCATCCAACTTTAACCTTGAGGAGTATGGTATACACACACACACACACACACACACATATAGATATAGATGTGTGTGTGTGTGTGTGTGTGTGTGTGTGTGTGTTTCTACTGGCAGAAGCTCACTTCCCAGGGAGATCCTATAAAAATCAGGGAGGAGACAAATTCTCTGCTGAAAACACCAGGTTCTCCTTGGGAGCAATCAGCCTCTGAAGGGAAAGATGTTTAGGCACTGATGCTTGGCATTTACAGCAGGGAAGTTCCATCTGCTTCCTGTCAACTTACCTGGACTTTCAACAGTGGGGAAGAACTAACACAGAGCCAGGCAATTGGCAACTCTCATCCTGGGAAGGAAAGAGGAAAGGAGGCCAAACCAGCCATAAGTCAGCCTTCATAATACTAGATCCTTCAGTGCCATAACTGTGATAATATCCTGCTAGGACTACAGAGAAATGAAGAGCCTAACTGATCAGCCAAAACATCCATGGTTCCTGCATTATGCCCGGTGATGCAAAGTTACATTGTGTTTTGGGTCAAAGTGGACAGCGCCAAGCTGCTTCTCTTTTGCATATGCTGACAATTGCACATGTCCTGTCCCATTTATGGGCAGGGATTCTACCCCACCCCACTGCAGGGAAATCATTTATTATTAGTACAGTGGACGTTCATGCGAACATGATCCGTGTGGGATGCATGTTCGCAACCCTCAGCGGCGTGTCTGTGCACGCGCGAGTTGTGATTCAGCACTTCTGTGCATGCACAAAGCACAATTTAGCGCTTTTGCACATACGTGACCCCCGAAACCCAGAAATAACCCATTCCGGCACTTCTGGGTTTTGGCGGGTCCATAACCCGAGAAAACACAACCTGAAGTTTCTGTAACCTGAGGTATGAGTGTACATGTATATCTCAATTCTCCTCCAAATAGGATTCCATGCTAGCTGTGGCTGATGGGACTCAAAAACATTTGAAGGGCACCAAGTTAGGGAATAAATGGGATAGGCATAGAAGGAGGGATAGGAACACATGATCTCAAAGTTGTGGGTTCAAGCCCCATGTTGGGTGAAAGATATCTGCATTGCAGGGGGGTGGACTAGATGATCCTTGTGGTTCCTTCCAACTCTTCAGTTCTATGATTCTATTAATTTTCCCTGATAGAATACAGACAGCTACTTTGCACAGAGTCAGACCATTGGCCCATCTATTGTCTACACTGACAGGCAGCTGCTCTCCAATGTTTCAGGCAGGCTTATCTCTCAGCCCTACCTGGGGATTGAACATGGGCCCTTCTGCATGCAAAGCAAATGATCTGACACTAAGTTATGGGCCCTACTCCAAGTTAATAGAAGGGTAGGAGGAAAAAGCTACTGGCAGAAGCTTATATATTTTCAGATTTCACAGCTGATAGTTCTTCAGCAAAGTCCTATTGCAAATGAGACACATAGAATGCACATTGAAGAAAACAGCAAATTGGTGCATGTTTTCAATACAGAAAGGAGAAAGTCACAAAGGAAGGGGAGAAAGTTTGCCTCTTAAGCCTGTAAAACTATCACCTATGTTTTGATCTCATTTTCAGAAGTATCTATTGTGAAAAACACCCATACATCACTCTGGACTGACACGAGTTAAACTGACAGTGGAAGCTAGCCAGAAATAATAGTGTGACAGAGACTCTGATTTGCAAAGGTCGACAGTCCATTCAGAACAGACAAGAGTTGCCAGATAAAATGTTCCTGCCCAGCAGCATCCTCTAAGAAAAGAAAGGAAATGTATAGAAGGAAAATGGGGATTAATCTATGCATCACAGGCCCTCTTTCAGTGTCCCTCCAAACTCCAGCCTTCCCACTGGAGAAGGAGTCTGCCTCTGATAAATGAACTGGCAGCCCAATGATTTAGCTGTCTCGTCCCCCCCTCCAAAAATAAAATAAAAAATTCCTCTATTCATTTTATTTCTCTCAAGCCGAGATTCTGATTGCTTCTGACTACAGAGCTGGCAGCAGCGTGTTAACCTGCCTGCTCACAGCCAGGGATGTGGCCCTGCCAAGGTAGCTATCAAAGGGGCCAATTCCACACTCCCTCGATCTGGGTGGCTGAGACAAAAGAGCGGCTTGGGGTGGGGTGGGGGAGAATAGAGGCAAAGCACCGTGGTGGCATTTCTGTGCCTTGCAATTAACCTTCACCTTGGTAAACAAGCTGCGAGCTTTGCATGGGAAATGATCGTCTGCAAAATTGGGAAGGGCTCCTGAAAGGGGAAAATAAATTAGTGGGAAATAGCTCCCTTCCCCACTGCCTCCATCTCTCTCTCTCTCTCTCTCTCTCTCTCTCTCTCTCTCTCTCTCTCTCTCACACACACACACACACACACACACACACACACACAAATACACATGCTCCTTTGTAGATGGTTACCCAAATGCCAACTACACAGGAAAAGCAGTTGAAACAGAAATGTGCTGCCATGTGCACTGCACATTTGATTCACAAAAGGAGGCTGGTGTCAGCAGGCAACACTAGTAGGCACTTGCCAGGCCCCCATTGCAGTTGGGGGGCCACTGCGTAGCACCTCCTCCTTGCTCTTGTTGCTTGTTTGTGTGACTTATCGGCTCTAGGGGGCAGTGAGAGGATTGAGCAGGAGAAGCAAAGACTTCCTGAATGGTTGAGTCCTCCCTCTTTCTTTCTCTCTCCAGGCGGTGGTGCAGACTGGGTCCAAAGGCAGAGTCAAATGAATGGGCCCTGTCAAGAGTTGTGGTTAGGCAGGAGAAGAGGTAGGCACGTCCAGGGAAGAAGCCCAATGAGAACATCTTGCCCAATGCCTCCACCCCAAAAAGAAATCTGGAAAAGGTACTGCCATTTTATATTGTTTGCCCATTTCCGAGACAGACATGAACAACAGAATACTTTTATCATACTTTGGTTGCAAGCAGAGCCTCGCTGGCTAATTTCAGACTGCTGGATGGTGGTGTGGGGGGTGTTTTTTTGGGGGGTGGGGGTGGGCTGAAATAGCTAAGGCTTGAAGCTAGAAGTGCTACTAATTTCACCTAAAACATAATGTTTACACAAATGTGCTTGCTCAAAACAACCAATGGTTTTGTTGTTGTTGTTGTTTTTTTAGAGAAGCTCTGAGTTTTGATGCAAGTAACACTGTTTTTTTTAGGTGGCCTTTGCGCATGAGGGTTGTGTGCAGATCCCACACATCCCTGCTGGAGAGAGTAGGTGAAGAAGAGCCCATCTATCCACCAGATAGGGCAGCGTGACCAGGTCCACCACACTGGCTGCCAAGCCTAGTGGGCACTGCAGGGCGTCACAACTATGATGTTGTGAATTGAGCAGAACAGAAGGCAAGAGGTGAGAGAGCACCAAATTTTGGCCTTGCAGAGGGTACCATTGAAACTTGAAATACCAAAGTCCACCCTTGTATCCACCCTGCACTACAAACAGGAACTTGAATCTCCATCTTCAAGGTAAACCAAAGCCTTGGCCTTCAACTGGTGGGTTGAGGCCTTATCTGAATAGGCTCACAACAGCTACCTCTTCCCTGATTTACAGCCTTTGCTTCTCTAATGGGCATGAAGGGGAAATAGCTGATCCATCTCATAGGGCTGTAGATTTAGTCCATATTCAGAGGTCAACGTCATTCCCATTTTACAGAAAGGCTGCTGATCAGCAGTTGTTATTTGTGCAAAGTCTCTTTTTCACCACCTGCCACCTTGTCCCGTAGTTTAGGAACCTATGTTCTCATCGGCAGAAGCCATTACACATGGAGCGTCCATTGGAGACACAATTATAAGTATATCTTTCAAAGGCAGAAGCGTTTCAAGGGGAAAAGAAAGGGAGTTCAAGGGAGTGGAGGCAGGCCTTGGTCGAAAGAAACCTCAGAAAGGAGTTGGGATGAGATGCTTTCATCCTGCAAAGCAGGACTGCAGAGCACAGCTTTAACCGCACTGTTCTCCTGCTGATAAATACCACAGTGCTCAGGTGGAAGGATTTATTCCAGGCCATGCAGACCCTTTTCTCTTTCATCCAGGCTCTTTCACACAAATTGCATCCTTGCTAGATCTTAATGCAACCTTTTAACCACTGCCTTGTCCAGAGGCAAAGTGTAACTCTCTTTAAATCTTTCTAGAAATGTAGTTGACAGAGACAAATATATGTCTCAACTTCTCTCTTAGCCTCTCTACAAAATGATTCATCTCAGAAACAAAACTGTTAAGGCAAAAGAAGAAGAAGAAAAAAAAGAGGTGGGGGTCTAATTTTCAAAATGTTCCTTCTAGTGTAAAAAATTTAGTTATGCATTATTACCGATGTAATGGAACCTGGTAATAATGGGGAAAATGAGCTATCAGATAAAGATAGCTCAGCAGCAAATAATATCCCCTCATCTCTCTCTCTCTCTCTCTCTCTCTCTCTCTCTCTCTCTCTCTCTCTGTGTGTATGTGTGTGTGTGCAGTCTGTGCCCCATTCACTTATTACAAAGATACAAAGAATGACCTGGCCAAAAGATAAAACAGCCTAAATCCAGCTAGACATAAGTACCACACCTAAAATGTGGGAGAATTTTGAGAATCTCCCAATGCTGGTCTTTTTTGGAATCCATAATTCCCACTTGAAACATCCTATCCATCTCCCTTCCACAGAGGCATATGCTGCCTTTATCTTCACAATAGCTCAGTGCTATAGTTTAGGCATAGAGGGTGGTGGTGGTGGTGTGAAAGCTGTATCAAGGTCAACCAAAGCACTTCATGGCTGGGTGAAGATTTGAACCCAGTTTCCTCCACCAGACCAGGGATTGGGAACCTTAGTCCCAGGAACCAGCATCCTTTTTCTCGCAGTGACCGACCAGATGCCCATCGGAAGCCCCCAGGCAGGACCTGAGTGCAACATAACTCTCTTCACTTGGGATTCCCAGCAAGTGGTATTGAAAAGCATACTGCATCTGATGGCATTGTCAGGCACCTGAAAATCAACAGAAAGTGCACACAGCAGCATATGGGTGAGAGCCAAATTTTGTAGTAGTTACAGTTCAGGTCTTGGATTGGGGGTGCTTGGGTTTGAATCTCCACTTGGCCACAAATGTACTTACTTAATGATCTCAGTAAAAAAATAATAATGGTAAAGGTCAAGGACCTCTGGACAGTTAAGTCCAGTCAGAGGCGACTATGCGGTTGCAGCACTCATCTTGCTTTGAGGCCGAGGGAGCTGGCGTTTGTTCACAGCCAGCTTTCTGGGTCATGACTAAACCACTTCTGGCACAACTTGACACTGTGACAAGTGCCAGAGCGCATGGAAACACTGTTGACCTTCCTGCCACAGTGGTACCTATGTATCTACTTGCACTTGAGTGCTTTCAAACTGCTAGGCTGGCAGGAGCTGGGACAGAGCAACAGGGATTCGAATCACCAACCTTCTGATTGGCAGGCTCAAGAGGCTCAGTGGTTTAGACCGCAGCGCCAACCCTTCTCAGTCCAGTTCCCATCTCTCAACTTAACCTACTTCAGAGGGATTTTGCAAGATGCACATCACCATCAAAATTTAACCCACCATCATTTCCTTGGAGGAAGCACATAATATTGCATATAGTGGTGGTAAAAACCCTCCCTGCTAACAACAGCGACAGAACTGTCATCACCAGAGCATTCCCGAGAACTCCTAATCCTAAAAATGTGGATCTGCCTTGAGAGCCTAGAAAGTCTTCTGAAGTTATGCATGAAGAATCAGAGCAAGTGCACGATCGAGGGAAGAGGTTATACCCAGTGTGACATCTCCAGCGCCTTTGTAAAACTACGTCAGCCTCCAGCCTAAAAAGATCACAATAACTTTGATTTGGAGGGGAGGGAGGCATCCTTTATGGAAATGAGGTCTCAGAACTGCCACTGCACTTATTCACCCTCAATACACTCCCAATGGACTAAGAAAAAACCAGTGCATAATTGGCCTGGAAAGGGATGGCACATCTGATCAGTCTCCTCTGAGAGAAGAAACGAGCTCATTTAAATCAGGTGAAGTGCCCAGTGCAAGTCCTTCTAATTATCGCCAGCCACATCAGGCAGGGCAAGGCAGTGGCCCCCCACTGAATTCTCTTGCTACATCCAGCAGGATCAGAACAGTGAAAGCAATGATTGGAGGCCACCATCAGAGGAGACTCTGTTTGAGTGAACCACTTGTTGACATTCTGCACCGACATTTGTTATTGGGCTTCATTATTTGCATTGCATGATTATAAGAGGTAGCATCAGCTGGACTGATTTAATATGTTGAGATCACAATGACACTTTTTTTTTGTTATCTGATGTGGTCCTTGTGAGCAATCATAGCAAGAGAAGGAGGTTGTTTTTGTTGGGGGGGAGCAGGCCAACAATGCTGCCTTCAGATAAATAATGTATCTCTGCATTTGCTGTTTGACAACAATCAACACCTCCACACCTATTCCACGGCGAGAAATCAATGTTTCTTATTTGCCTCTTGAAAGTGTTGTGATACAAAGTTGTGTGCCATTGTTTTCCAGTGACATTATTCTCGATTTTCAGCGGTTGAGTGGAAAGGGGCATGCAAGGCGGACCAGTGTATTCTCTGCAGTTCAATTTGGTACGGTTGTGGCAGTGTAAAAAGTTCTATTTATTTTGTTATCAGGCTGAGCTGGCATTCATTCCAGCCAAATGTTTAGCAGTAAAGAAACCTGAATGATATAACTTCACACTATATTATAAAAAAACAACAACCAAAGAAAACACACAGTTTTGTGATGACGAGATGTTTAGTTGGGGGGGGGGCATGCAATGGCTAGGGGAAGGAATCTGGTCAAATAGCAGTGGGTAATTTGGAGGGGGGCCATCTAGTCAAGGCTTTCTGTCCACTAACTAAGACGAATTCTGTTACTCTAGTGAAAACTTGGAGCACAACAGATTGTGCAACCCACAAACTTACCAGCAACCTACTTATTCATTCTGCTGGTGTAAAACATAAGTATACCGCGGGTGGCACTGTGGGTTAAACCACAGAGGCTAGGACTTGCTGATCAGAAGGTTGGTGGTTTGAATCCCCACAATGGGGTGAGTTCCCGTTGCTCGGTCCCTGCTCCTGCCAACCTAGCAGTTTGAAAGCATGTGAAAGTGCAAGTAGATAAATAGGTACTGCTCTGTTGCAAAGATAAACAGTGTTTTCCTGTGCTGCTCTGGTTCGCCAGAAGTGGCTTAGTCATGCTGGCCACATGACCCAGAAGCTATATGCCGGCTCCCTCGGCCAATAAAGCGAGATGAGCACTGCAACCCCAGAGTCGGTAAGGACTGGACCTAATGGTCAGGGATCCCTTTACCTTTTAAGTGACTTTATCTTTGGGTGACATTGGAAACATGTGGTAACTAATCTGTGATGTTTTGTTTTTCTCTAGTTCTCATTTTTTCCAGTCTGAAGTTCACTTTGCCACATTTCTACATCAGTTTGCATTTTTTAAAAAGTCCTCATGAATATCCACCAGCATTTTAGGGCAAGTTTCTGCATATATACTCATTTACACACAATGTAAATTTTTAATGCATATTTTCCCTTAACAATATTCATTTTTGTACACTTTTTTTGGGTTGGATACCCATGTCACAAAATTCAGAGAAGCACAAATTTCGAAGGATAGCTGCATTTCAGGCAGTACAAATTAGGAAGGTCCACATTAAAATGTAAACAAAACTGATTTTATTCCTCATCCCTATGGGGCACACACAGAACAGTTGCATCTAAGCCCAAGGTGTCCATGAGTCCAAGAAACAAATGTTTCCCACTGTTGCTCATGCCACAGTTGCCTGAGCTTCAGGAACAGCTTGAACTTGGAGAATGAAACAACCTATCAGGCCTTGAGATCTTAAGGAGGAACCACAAGGCAGGCAAATGAGCTCAACACACAAGTGATTTAGCAAGCAATAAGAGTAGCCAAACTAGCAGAAGGAGAACTAAGGGGAAGAGAAATGCATCAAGGTGTGTGAGAGAAAATATCCTCTTGGGATTGTTCATCACTTGACCTCTGCTAATCTAGTGGATGCAGCAGCAACCTCTGGCCATCTTCAGCAGTTGGCGCTGAAGAGCAGCCAATAGACTCCTGCAGCTTCCTCCTCTAGCAACCAATGCCTGGCCACCTGTATTCTGGGTCCTTAGACTCCCCCTTCATTCAGTGTGAATTGGGCAGGGGTCACCACCACTAATGCCAAGCGACAGCAGGTGCTTGAATGTTGGGAGGTGGAGGAATGGAGAGTGTGAGAACTTCTCAGCAGGCTATACTATCTTCATTATTTATAAAGTTACAACTGAATTTTACTATAGCAAAAAGATAAAGGAAAGACGGGAGGGAGGCATTTGTAGGGTCATCATTGACCAAGACATCTGTAGGAAATTTGACACAAATTAAATAAGCAATGACAAGATTAGACAATTTTGTTGGAGGAGTACATTCACATTTCTAGCATTGAGTCTACACATTAAACAAAAGAACTTAAGAGGAGTTTTACTGGGTCAGGTCAAATGTCAGTTCTTGGGAAGATGACTCAAACTTGGCCAAGCATCTTCTAGTTAGCAGCTAATTTCCACTAGATGTTTGGAGGGGGAGGATCAGGGAAGCCGCTAGACATAACAATGAAAGGAGTGTGAAACCCAGTCAACACCTCCTTCTCTCTATCAACATGCTGCTGAGCAGAAGGCAAGTCGGATGCAACCTCCCCCTCCCCAGAAGAGAGCCCTTTGGTGTTCTTTGCAAGTACATCTGAGCTTCTTGCCATAAGAATAACAGAATGATGTGTCACTTGGATGGCTCTTAGTTGCCACTGAGTATTGCCAGAAGTGAAATCAAGGGTGTCTTGGGAGGGACTGGTGCAGGACTTGTGACCCATTGTTAGGATCTGGAGAAAATCTAAGAGAAAGTGGATTGTTTGCTTGGTTTTTTTTGTGGGGATGGGGGAGGAGTGAAGGCTGCACATCTTTGGCAATTAATAATGCATTGTTATAATATATCTCTGATTTCTTTTTAACTGGGAGTTCCTAGAAATGAAAAATGGATTTCCCTTCCTGCTTTCCTAAAGGTAAAGGTAAAGGGACCCCTGACCATTAGGTCCAGTTGTGGCCGACTCTGGGGTTGTGGCGCTCATCTCACTTTATTGGCTGAGGGAGCCGGCATACAGCTTCCGGGTCATGTGGCCAGCATGACTAAGCCGCTTCTGGCAAACCAGAGCAGCGCTCGGAAACGTGGTTTACCTTCCCACCAGAGTGGTACCTATTTTTCTACATGCACTTTGATGTACTTTCAAACTGCTGGTTGGCAGAAGCAGGGACTGAGAATGGGAGCTCACCCCGTCACGGGGATTTGAACCACCTACCTTCTGATCGGCAAGTTCTAGGCTCTTTGGTTTAACCTACAGCACCACCCACGTCCCTTCCTGCTTTCCTGCCTGCTTGGTATTCTAGGCTGTTGGGTGGGTTTGCTTGCTTTGGTGAAAGCTGCCAGAGAAGTATTGCAAAATGTCAGTTTGTCCATTCACACATATTTTATATGATGCATATTCTATGCTTGGGCCTATGCCAGAAACCAGTGATGATGCCTGCATGCCCCTCCTCTCCCCCTGGGCTCCCCAAGGAGTGCTAGGTGGCTGGGTCTAGCCACCATTTAAATTTCCCACAATACCATAGATGCATTGTTGCCCTGAGGCATTATGGGAAATGTAAATGGTGGCTAAGCCCAGCTACCCAGCAAGACCTGGAGTGCTAGTAGCCTCCACGTACAACCCACCAAGAGAGTGACCCACCACAGAATATTTTGCTCAGTGCCCCCTCAAACCTAGGAACATAGCAAGTTGCCTGATATCGAGTCCCACCACTGGCCCATCTAGCCCAGTATGGTCTACACTGGAGTAGCTCTCCAGGGCTTCAGATAGGGATTATTTCCCATCCCTACCTGGAGATACTGGGGATTGAAACCAGGACCTTCTGTTTGCAAGGATGATGCTCTATGACTGAACTATGGCCCTTCCCCAACCTGGAGGGAGCCTTACTTATGCTCTACCTAAAGTCACTGTCTTAAAATTATCACCACCACCATCAGAGTCAAATAGTCCTGCCTGGCCAAGCCTCAACAAGACAGTCATTGGGGGGGGGGGAGCCTAAATCATTGGAGACTAATAAAAAAAAACCCAGTAGGTTAATATGAGCTGAGAGTGTCATCATTTTGGACAGGCAATCCTTGCCTTGCAAACTGAACTAGACCAAGTTCTGCCATATTGTGTTATTATGAAGAGGAACCCACAGCATTAGCCCACATTAGCATTGTGTTCAGAGTGTAAGAATCTAGGTAAACAAGAAATCAGAGAGCCTAGTCTAGTTTTCTCCCTCTCACGCAAGTCATTTTATCTATCCTAATAATGAGTCAAGGAGCTAGACTGTAGCCAGGCCGAAGGCACCTCAGGTAAGCCAGGAAACACAGTATCTGATAGCACAGAGCCACCCCAGGAGCAGGCAAGCTGTCCCGCTGTGTTATTAATACATGAACTTTGCCACCGCCCTCCCACGCTGCCTGCTGATTTTCATACCATGTTGCATAATTAATCTGTCAACATTCTGTGACGAGGTATAAATATTAATAACACGATCACACAGTTGGCTGTTCCTTTTAAAATGCAAACTTTTGCAAAGATAAATTGCACACTTAATCTTAACCAGCTTTGAGGAGTGTATTCTTCTTTCCCTAAAAAACAAAAAAAAGAGGACACATTTGGCTTTTGAACTGGGGGGAAAAAAGTAAGGGAGTGAAAGTTGCCTACTTTTACCTGTACCGATTTCCCCTGCCCACTTCCTCTTCTTTTTAACTTTGGATATATATGTATATTCAAGGAGTTGTAGTTCCATTACTGCAAAGCGGGGGGGGGGGGGAGCTCTGGGATATTGAAACACAGTACAAGGGGTACATGGAGAAGAGCCATAGCTTGCTGGTGAAGCATCTTTCTTGCATGCAGAAGGTCGCTAGTTCAATCCCTGGCACGTACAGGTAGGGCTGGAAAAACATTCCTGTCTGAAACCCTGGAGGACCCCTGATATTCAGTGAAAATACTACCAAATCAAGGTACAGCCTGCAGTGTGGATCAGTTGTCCCCAAAGTAGGTGGTACGTGGAAAACAAGTGATGTCCCAGCCAAAGAAGAACGACAACTTAAGTTGACAGTATATGCACAACTTGCAGACTTAACATATAGAATAAGAGAACCAGAAGAACATAACATTTAAAGAAGATTTGAAAACGTTTATTGAATATATGGGGAATAATTGTGTACAGCTGAAAATGCTGACAGCATTAAGATAAATTCAACAGTGTAAATAAGTTTTGATGGATGGAAGAATGGAATGCTGAATGGTATACTTTTTGTAAAATGTGCAGGGATATATGATAGGTAAAATGAACCATGGAAAGAGAAGAAGGGAAGTCATTGCTTGGATTACCTATGGGGTGCTAAGATGCAAGGGAGTGGCGGGGGCGCTAGAGGTATCTATGACTCTCAGACTTTGAACAGCTGGTATCACTGGATCAAGTTAATCAATTTAATTGAATGAATTAAACTATTTTTTTAAATTGGATTTTGAATGAACGTGCAATTAATTGTTACTGTATCCCCTCTCTTCCCCACTTTATCCTCTCAACACCCTCCTGAGGTAGGGTTAAGCCAAGAGACATGACGGGCCCAAGGTCACTTAGTGAGCTCTATGGTTGAGTGGAGAGTTGAACCTGGGACTCCCTGGTCCTAGTCCAGTGCTCTAACCACTACACCACAGCAGCTCTTGGTTGTTATTTTACTTTTCAACACAACCAGGGCATTTCTCCACTCCAGTCTACATCAGCTGTTTGTGCGTTTTAGAAATATTAGTGTGTTTTGGTAATATACAGGCCAGCCACTGTGTCAGGGAAAGGGAAAAAAGAAGTAAACAATTTAACCTCAGAAGTGGAAGGATTAGATTTCTATTGGTAAATATTGATTCCTCCTCCCCTTCCTCTTTCCTGGACTGAAGCAGACCAAGAAATAAATACATTTCTATCAGAGATAATCGAAAGTCTCTTACGACAAAAGTAATGAATATGGCTATAACGTAGCCCCATTTCCGTAAAAGGAGAAGCAGCAAGAGGAGGAAAACTGAGAGATGGTGGGTGTTTCCTCGTATGGGACTAAAATCACATTTAGGTCACTCCTGTGACATTTGTGGATATAGAGAACCATTATTTTCAAAAGTAAATGAATATACATTCCAGCACGGATAGACTTTCTCATTGCAGATACAAGAAAAGCAAAAAAGAAAGGGAGTGTTTACTGCAGTGTCTGAAGACTCCTAGGGATTTCACTAGCTGGGGTCAGTAGGATTTGTGGAAAGTGATATTTGTGGCTACTCCCTATAGTAGCAACTTGCAACAGAGTAATCTCTGCATTGCATTCATCATGTGTGAACATTCAGATGAGAGAACTACGGACACATGACCCTGTGGTTAATCTAGCTCCCTGGGACATTCCATCCCAGTTCACTTGTTATGTTCACGTTACTCTTGTTCACGTTGCACTGAAACAAAGGTACAAGCTGTCTCTACCCATGTGCAAGTGTTCGTGACGGGGAGAACCATATATGCCACCTTGAGCTCCTTGGGGAAAAGATGGGGCATAAATGCAATGAACGACTGAAAAAAATGAATGAATGAATGCAAAACTGCTAGTCAAAAGAATACACAGACTCCCTAGTGGAGCTGCTGCAACTGGATTCATATATCAGTATGAATCTCATTCAACTGAATATGGACTCTTCTGCAAGTGGTGGTGACAAGGGCTCTATAGGAAACTCTGTATCCAACCTCAATCAATCAAAATCCAGTAGTTTAGGCCTTAGGAGACTGATGCCAGGACTATTTCCCAAACTGAAACGAGAGCTTGGCAGATAGCAAAATGCACATCCCTGTGTTTCTGCTGTGCTTTGAAGCCGAAAGCTTAGTTTGAGCCTCCCTGCTGATTGGTGCTTCCTGCTGTCCTCAGTGGGGATTTGCCTACTGCTGCTGTTCCTCCCTGCTATAGGGCTCCCGCTGAGACAATAGCAGCTGCCCCCCATTTTCTCTTGCATCAGATAAAAGGGTATGGGAAACTCTCTTTCGGAAAATGCTGCTGACGTTTCTACCAGATTTCCCCTAGCAGGGGAAATGGGTGTGGATTTGGAGGTTACATTCCAGGCTAAACATCTGAGAAATGTCAAGGGAAGAAAAGAGAAATTTGCACAATTCCAATAATACCCTCCCCAACACAGACATGCAATTTCTATCCAGGATCACTTCATATAAATTCCAGCTCTTTAGTGGTATTCCCTCTTGGGATACTTGGAGCTGTTGCCATTTCTTCAAGAAGTAACCTCATGCTACAGTGAACCTACAGTGAACAACAAACCTTTCAGTATCAGGCTAATTGGCAAACTAGTAGGAATCTGGAAGTGTGGACGTGCTTGCCACAATAGAGATGGGGAACATGGAGCTCTCTGTATTTTCCATCTATGCCAGCCAGCATGCTCAATGGTCAGGGTTAATGAGAGTTGCAGTCCAGAGACATTGGGGTGGGTGGGTGTCCTAGATTCCCCACATCTGTTCCGAGAGTAGCAGGGGGATTCTGTCCAAAGTCTCTGCAATCCAAATCTCTGCAGTCCAACTCAAGCAAGGCAACAATAAAGTCTTCTATCAACACTCCAATTACTTTGTTTCACAAAGTATTGAAATGAAAGGGATACTTTAGATTAAAAGATTTGCTTAATGGCCTGATTAATGCATTGCAAATAGATAGAGCCTGATCTAAGAATCTGTTTTAGCTCTTAACCTTTCCCGCCTGGTGTGTTTTTCTCTCTCCCCTGTCTGTGAGCAAGGATGTGTTTTGATTTAATATTCCATTCCTGCTGCTTCGTATCTGGGGCGAATTGCGTCTTTCGCTTCTCTCTCTCTCTCTCTCTCTCTCTCTCTCTCTCTCTCTCTGTCTCTCCCCCCCCCCTTCTCGGCTTTCTCCCCACTTTCCCCTTTATGCACAAAGTGTCTGAATGCTTAAAATAAACAAGGGGGAGACAGTAAGCAAAGGGAAGCAGGGAAGGAAGAGGAACTCACCTGCATGGCACGGGCAATTACCCCATTCACCCGGTTGAGTTCACAAAATTAATTAGCACCATACACCATTGGGCCAAATTATTTATGAGCTAACAAGCAGGAGCTGCCATTGTTCTGAAGGCTGTGGCACAGACACAGCTAAGCTCAGCGCACTACAGTGTTGTCTGGTCTTGTCAGAAGCTTTCAATACCATCAACTATGGTATCCTTCTGGAGCAGCTGTCCGAGTTAGGGATGGGTGGCATTGCTTTGCAGTGGTTCCAGTCCTACTTGGATGGTTGTTCCCCAGAGGGTGTTGCTTGGGGAGTGTTTTTCAGCTCTGTGAAGCCTTCAATGTGGGGTTCCACAGGGTTCAGAAACATTAACAGCCAAGGTTCAGACTGGTGCTTAAAAGATGGTGGACAAGGTGATATGGAAGCACACAGAGGAGAGCTTCAGCATATTGCCTGGTTACAATCTCTTGGGTTCCCTGTGAACAGGGATTGGTTGTTAAACTGTTCTGGGAAGTGTAGCTCTGGGAGGGGAATAGGGGTGTCCTAAAAACTATCAGCACCCCTAACAAACTATGGTTCTCCAAGTTCTTTTTGAGAAGGCATTAACTGTTAAAATGATGCAACAGTGCTTTAAATGCACACAGGACTTCAGTTTTAATGTTCCTTGTAAGCCACCATGAAAGAATTTGCTTCCTGAAAGGCAGGGTATAAACAGTTATGATAAATAAACTGATGCATAGTTAACCATAAGAAAAGCACAAGAAAGAGCATTTCAAGAAGTGGCTGGAATCCTGAGGAAAAACAATCCATGCTGCACCATTTTGTTGCAGGTCCCGTTTGTCACTCAGGCTACCCAAAAGAGGAACTGTGTTGCAAGCACTCAGACCGTGAAAGCAACATGGCATCACTGATCAATGGGAATCACCTATGCTAATGAGCGGAACACTCAGCATCCCAACATTCATATATCTTGATTCCCAGTTGCACAGCCCAGACCTTGAAAAATGAAAACTCAGCAGGACAGGACAGTGATCATCAGCAGCAATGAAGCTCTCTAAGTTGTTATACCGGCAGGCTGATAAAGACTAAGAAGCATTTAATTTTCTCATGATGCTGTATCACTTACACAAGGCTGCGGCTTTGACTCTTGGTCTCTCTCCCCCTCCACCCTGGTCTCCATTACAGCAAGTGAAAAATATTGACAGCTAAGTTTAAAAGACTTGGTATGTTCATTCATGGCCTCCGCTTAAGACTAATCTCTCAGAGCCCCCCCCCCCTTTAAGACAACAGTCCCCTGATGCTTTGCAAAGTATATATAAAGAGACAGCTCAGTGGCAAGATGCCATGACTAGATAACGATGATACATGCAATATTGCTATTTACATGAGGTCACTTGTATTGCAATTCATTTAGAGATCTAGTCCTCTTACGGAAAACTGGCAGGTAGGGGACAGCTCATGTTTCATCGTGAATGCTTCTGAAATTCCCCCTGTTCAAATGTCTTCATGGATGTTGATGTGAGCTGTGCAGAGTACAGGGGCCACTTCAGCTTATATTCCACAGTCTCAAGAAGGCAGATGGAAGATGAAGACCTTGATGAAAACATTACATACACGAACTCCAGGTAGCAAAAAACATTAATAGGTTTTTGCATTTTCTTTTGCCAATTTTTAACTGAATGTCATTTCTTCTTCTTCAAGTGCAATGTTTTTGGAGCCATTGCTCGAAACTCAACTGCCAACTTCCAGGTTTTTGCAATGTCAACATTTTATGTACCAATTTCTCATTGCATCCCCTTCTGTATATTAAGCACCACTAATTGCAAAGTAAGAAGCACCATCTGACTTTTTGTAGCATTTTTATTTTAAAATATCAAATTCCAATATGCAGCTATTTGATGATCTACCATTCTTCCCTTTTTTTGGTTGTTTTTGGTCCGGGGAAGACTTCATTCAGACTATTTCACATTCACAATTTATAGAGTTTTTCAGTTCATGTCATCTACTTATCAAAATGCACAAACACATGAAAGTTTTAATTAAAATACCATGAAAAAGAAATGGTTGCACAAGGTTCCAGTTTGTACACACACACACACACACACACACACACACACACACACACACCATTTTGCACTGTGCTTTAATAAATGAAGGGCAGGGTGTTATTAATTTTTTATTAAAAGATGAACAACTACAATGGGCTGTATGCAGCATCATCTGTCCTCCAGCACAAAGGTTCTTCCACTAGTGGATGGGTGACTTTTAATGCTGCACCACTAAGGAATCTAATGCAGCGGTTATGCAGCAGAAATTAGTTGCACAACAGATTGTACATTCTACAAAGTTACCAGCAAGCTGCTTATGCATTCTCTTGAGCAGCAACATTCCACTGGTGCAAAACCTTTTGGCAGCAGAACAAGTATACAGCCAAGGGGCTTTAACTTAATGCTACACTGGATGCAGCCCATGACACAAAACCAGTACGATTTTGATTGGTCAAGGGACAGAATTTCAATGTGCTGCGTAGCTACCAACCCCTATGTATGACTCATATCTGGGGACTGATGTAATGCAGTAGGCTAAGAGACAGAGCTGGAAAGAAGAAAGTCTTCAGTTCAACTCTCACCTCTGTCATATATGAGCAATGAAGCAATTCATTTCATAAACTAAGTCCCGCAGGATTTCAAATGCACTGAGAATTCCTCACCAGAGAAGCATGGACCATACAGGAAAGAAAAGGATGGGAGGGCACTAGAATTATTAAAACAAGTGGGACATGAATCCTAAAGTTGAAGTGTGTGTTCTTGTTCAGGATTTCAGCCAGACAACCTTTTCCAGTATCCCTATTCCAATTCCCTCCTGCCAGATTTCTATTCCCCCCAAAGCAATCACACCATGTCCATGTCCACAGAGCTTGCTCTTCTTACTTAATGTGTAAGGTGATCTCTCCCTGGTAATTTTCTAAGCAATTTTTTCCCATTTCCTTTAACGGTTGCTGATCTTTCCCCCTTGAACATGGATGGGGTCATTTTGGCTACGTAAGGATCAACACTTTTTTCTTTTGCTCCATCACAGTTCCTCAGCTGTTTCCCTCAATTGACAAAATTGCCTGAAAGTGTTGCTTTAGCACAATACGTTCTTCAAAGGCAGGGAAGTGCAAGGAGCCCCTCCCTCCCTTCGCACTGGATTTTATTTTATTTTTGAGTGGGATGGGGGTTGGGAGGAACCAACCACATACAAATGAGAAGCGAATCCTAAACTGAAAATTAAAATATGGTTGCAATGCTTGCTTGCTTACTAGTTAGCTCGATTAATAGGACTTGCTTCAGAGAAAATACATTTAGAATAGAAAATATGTTTAGAATTTTAACTCATTTTAATTATGTTATATGCAAATCACCTTGAGGGGGTGCTTTAGAAGGTGATTAATAAATTAATGTTAATAATATTAGTTATAGAATAAGAGCCTGAATATAAACTACAGCATTACTTCTTTTAGCAAGTAGGATAAAAGCTTGTTCCTCCACAAATGCACTGTTACTTTAATATATATTTTTTTTAAGTTGACTACTTCCCATGCCCACACACCTACCAATTTTATTTTTCTCCTGATTCCTTAAATGAAATCTGGTTGCAATGTTGTCCTTCAGCTAAAAGGATCTCTCTTTAAGTCTGCCTGGAATACCTGATGTTCCCTCTCCTTTGCTCCCTTCTCTACCACCCTCCAGCATCTCCTTCTCCTTTTTGGACTCCCATCAAGCCTTGCAGACTCCCTCAATGTGGCTTCTTTCTGAGGAATAGAGGAAATTGTCATTAATGAAAGTAAATAACTTTCATTAACTGTACTAAAAGCTCCAAAGCCTGCATAATTAAAGTGATAACATAAAAGTTAGGCATGGAAAAAAACCCAGCTGTGGAATTAAAAGAAAGCCAGCCTGGAGAAAAAGAGAGACAAGGAGAGAAAATAAAGGTAACAATACCTGGAAATTTAAAGTGTTTTAGGCAACATTAATTACCCTGCAACTGCTCACTTGATAAATCACGGAGATCTGTGCACCTTGTTCTGCAGTATGGGTGGAAGAGAAATTCAATTCTGTTTGCATATTAACAGGAAGCTACCTGGTTTGCACTTCTCAAACCGTTGTATGGACTGAAACTCAACCATCTTCCAAAAATTGCACTTTTTTGGATTTTGAGGCCACAGTCCTCCAACCAAATAATGTTTACAAAACTGCATATATATTAGGGGAAAGTGTGCAGGAAAGTGAATGTCTCAGTGAAATGATCATATAAAAATGTATAATGTGGGGAAGCACTTACAAAAAAATACATTAGTTCAAAACTTCATATCAAAATGTATTTACAGTGGTACCTCGGGTTAAGTACTTAATTCGTTCCGGAGGTATCTACTTAACCTGAAACTGTTCTTAACCTGAAGCACCACTTTAGCTAATGGAGCCTCCTGCTGCTGCCACACCGCTGGAGAACAATTTCTGTTCTCATCCTGAAGCAAAATTCTTAACCTGAGGAAATATTTCTGGGTTAGCAGAGTCTGAAGCGTATGTAACCCAGGGTACCACTGTATTAGGAGATAGTCATACTAAAATGTTGTAAATTTTAACGAGGTTTTTTTTAAAAAAACAAACCAAACTAACATCAAATTGCTGCTGAGTGTGAAGAAATGAATTTAAGATTGTGAAAATGAGAAACTGAGATCACCAACATTGACAGATCTGTCCATCCCTATATCACAAAAACCTTCTCTCTTGGCCCCCATGAATAAATGAGTTACTTGCTTTGTATGGAAGTGTTTCTGTCTCATGCAAGCTGCCTGGGGAATCATCTGATGGAAAAGTGGGCTTTGAAACTTTAAAAACGTAGCAATAGTATTTGTCTGTGTTGATGATTTTATGACAATACAGTGGTACCTCAGGTTAAGAACTTAATTCGTTCTGGAGGTCCGTTCTTAACCTGAAACTGTTCTTAACCTGAGGTACCACTTTAGCTAATGGGGCCTCCCGCTGCAGCCATGCCACTGCTGTGCAATTTCTGTTCTCATCCTGAAGCAAAGTTCTTAACCCGAGGTACCATTTCTGGGTTAGCGGAGTCTGTAACCTAAAGCATCTGTAACCTGAAGTGTCTGTAACCCGAGGTACCACTGTATTTACGTTCTGCCTTTCAGTTTAACACAACTTCTCAGGGTTTTTTTGTTTTTGAGGGAAAAGTTATTACAAGGAACACAAAAGAAGAAAAATCCACAGAAAACTCAACAGCCACAGCACATTATAGCCTGGTCCACAGCAGTATACAGACAAAACTTGGCAGGTAGGCAGCACCCACCCACCCTTTTAAAAAGCTGTTGAAGGGGGTGCATAATACTGCTTTTGCCAGGTGCCTCACAATCAGCAGGGAATACAATGCCCAATGAATACAATTACATGGATCTATATAACCAATCAAATACCATGCAGCAAACTGGATAAGGTGACATTGTGGTGCACAGCATGATGCCATTGAACTTCCGTAAGCACAAATCTTACGTGTCAACATATGGAATTGGATTAATGCACTTCTCTTCAACACAGCAACTTGCTTTGAGCATTAATGATGGAAAATCGAGACAGAAAATGCTTTAATAGAGAGAAGTTATAGCGATGACATGGAACTGATGAGGAAACTGCTGCCAGCGGTGAAAACTACCTTCAGGTGGTGTATCTCCTTTTCTCAATAGTGCATTTTGCTGCCGTTAAAAAAAAGGTTCAGCCAAATGGATGTGCAGCAGAAGTTGCCAATGTGGTGCCCTCCAACTTCTATCTGCTCATTGGTTGTGCTGCCTGGGTGGATGGGAGTTGGCATCCAGCAACGGGTACCAGATTGGGTGCTCCTGTTGTAAGGATGCTGGATAACAAAATATCTGGTAACCATTCTACACATTGCTGGCCTTTCTTCACATTCCCTTGAATTTTTGTTTATTTACTTTTATAAGCTTACACATTTCAATGCTCTTTTCTCTTTCTCAGGTTCTATTTTTGTGTTATCAATATTATTTGGTTGTTTTTTATGTTGTATACTGAACAGACGTTTTTAAAATATTAAGCTGGTTTATAAATGCTTTTGAATAAACAGGATAAATAAAACAATGCTTTAAAATGATAGGTTTTCTTAAAAAAAAGTAAGACAGTATGCTTTCATTTTTTCTTTTTGCAAGAAAAAATCATTAAAACATTTAGAATTGTGTTCCAACTACATTCTGCTGAAGAGTTGACCCACTGAAATTAATGAATCTAAGGGAGTAATGTCCATTAACTTCAATGGAACTAGAATTAGTCCATTAACTTCAATGGAGTAGAATTAGCATTGGATTCAACCCTTATACTGGTGGGGGGGGAGTATTTTAGAAAATAGAAAATAAAATGTTTTGAGATGGAATGGCCACATAACTGAAACAGATGCTTTTTTCCATTTTAATGTGGGGGGGCAGGGACAGTCTGTTGCAATTAGAAAGTGAGTCGATTTTCCAATCAACCCTACACAACCATCCATCACATGACCCCAAAGTGTCCTGACACTTTTCTGCGCATTTATCTGTGATTCTGTAAGCTCTCAATAAAGTCTATTAATATGGCTTCCATTTATAAGGCGATGAGAGCTGGCTCCAGATACTTGAGTGATGCCCTATCTCCAAGTGTTACTAACTACATTTCTAAGACATAAAATAAGCTCTTCAGAATCTTCGCTTCAAGAGGTGGTTATCTGAGGCACTGGCACCAATATCTTCCATGGAAGGAGATAATACGTATTATTTGCCAAAGTAAATTTGACATTAATTAGCAGGATTCACACTGGTAAAATCTCCCACTGTGAAGCAGATGCACCGTTGTCTCTCGGCTCCTTCTCTTCCTGCTGTGAAGGATCCAGAAAGAGCTGGATGGTCTGCGGCACAGCAGCATTGCCATTGTGGCTGTGTGAAAACTGACAGTCACTTTCATTGTCAGAAGTAGCTAGAAGCTTCTCATGCACACCATAAATGGGGCTTATTTCAAACAGTTCCTGCACCTTTTGGGGGAAACTTGGGGGGCCATGTAATGGACAGTTGTGGGCATGCCTTGCAACTCACTATGACAAGGTAAGAAGAGCCCATCTACTGGGTCATGCCAAAGGCCCATCTAGTCCAGCATCTTGTTCTCATGGTGGCCAGCTAGATGCCTGTTAGAAGCTCACAAACAGGGCCTGAGCACAACATCACTCTACCCACTTGTAGAACCTAAACAATGGCCACTGGCTACAGCTAATCAAAAGCTAGTAAGCACTGATAACTTCATCCTCCATGATGTTTTCTCATTCTCTCTTTTTTAAGTCATCCAAGTAGATGGACACCACTACCTCTTGCAGGAGTGAACAGATAGAATTAGAATCCTGTCAACAGATGGCTTTAAGCTTTGAAGATTCAACCTGCAGCCAGTGTGGTGTAGTGGTTAAGAGCGGTAATCTGGTGAACTGGGTTCATGTCTCCGCTCCTCCACATGCAGCTGCTGGGTGACCTTGGGCTAGTCACACTTCTTTGAAGTCTCTCAGCCCCACTCACCTCACAGAGTGTTTGTTGTGGGGGAGGAAGGGAAAGGAGAATGTTAGCCGGTTTGGGACTCCTTTGAATAAAGCGGGATATCAAATCCAAACTCTTCTTCTTCTTCTTCTTTTGGGTTGGGACAATATCTCAAAGCCCTTGTGAGAAGCAGATGGATACAGGAATGTGCAACACTGATCCCTGATCTTGGCAGATACATCAGCAGGGTTTGGGAAACTTTTTCAGACCAAGGGCCACATTACTATATAAGCAAACTACTGGAGCCCACATGCTTGTGGTGGATGAAGGCAAAAATGAGTGAGGCAAATAATGCAAAAAACAAATAAATACTTTTGTACAGAAGGCTAGTTTACAAACACACTCCCCTTTCTATCCTCCATGCAGACAAACAAGTAGCATCACCACAGATCAAGGACACATTCCAGCCAGGCAAAAACACAAAGCCGGGTGGGTGAAGGGTAAAGGCTGAGGACATTCCCAAGGGCCAGATGGGGAATCTGGAAGGGGCACCTATGGCTCCCAGGCCTGAGGTCCCTCACAATGCAGTGTCTGGATTTGTTAAGCCTAGCATATAAACAAGAGTTTGGATTTGATATCCCGCTTTATCACTACCCGAAGGAGTCTCAAAGTGGCTAACATTCTCCTTTCCCTTCCTCCCCCACAACAAACACTCTGTGCAGTGAGTGGGGCTGAGAGACTTCAGAGAAGTGTGACTAGCCCAAGGTCACCCAGCAGCTGCATGTGGAGGAGCGGAGACGCGAACCCGGTTCACCAGATTACGTGTCCACCGATCTTAACCACTACACCACACTGTGGATATTGGCCATGTTGGCTGGGACTGATGGGAGTTGGGGTCCACTGAGAGACACCATGTTGATTACCTCAATGCAGACAAAGGAGGAGCAGGCACCTTCGCAGAGAGCTAATGTCCCCAATCATGCTTCATCTCTGCTCACAGTGAGCTGACTGCAAAGCAGAGGGCTGTTTAGGCTGTGTCAGGTGCCCCCTCTACCTAAGCGGGTCCTCTGTCTTTCATGTGCTGCTTGAGGGAGACTTAGCCTGGAGCATAAAGAGATGAGGAGCCGGTGTCAGAGGAAGATGCAAAGACAGCGAGAGAGAAATACAGCTAATGCGACATACGGAATGAAGTACAAAGCTTTCTGAAGCATCCACGCTTGTCACTTTAATGACAGTGAATGAATGGCAGCCATGGGGTGCTTCCTTGCCTGTCAATTGCGCTTGTCTCTTGCTCCCTGGAATTTTCATTATTCATTATTCGTATGGTGTGGACAGCAGCACCGGCAGAGGGTAGAGTCTAATCCCCCACCCGATAATGTGTTTCTGATAAGCATGATGGAGCCAGCCCTGGTGACAGGAGGCACATTTCCGGAGGATAAAGCACCATTTACACAAGGCAGGTGCTGTGAATTTAGATTGTCGAGATACAGGGAGGATTGTGCACAGCTGCTCTGCACAAAAGGATCAATCTGGGATCCAGGAGCAGAGCAAACTTCAGCCATTTGGCCCACACACAGGTAGGGTCAGAACACTAGGGAGGAAACAAAGCCAGGCACCTATTTTCTGATCCAGTGAATGAATTGGCCTTTTGGCCTTTCATTATGATCACCAAACATTCCTGCAAATATCAACTGCAGCAATGAAGATTAATTGCTTGTAGCAATTAAGCAGCAAGGTGCATCAAGCAGGCATGTTTTATATTATCTCCCCCCCCCCCAAGCTGGGTAGCTCATTCAAGGAAGTAATAGAGGAATTTAGCTGAGCTGATCCGATGCCAATAAAGTGGCAAGATGGGCAATAAAATTAAAGGGAACTTAGAACTTGATCCTGGCATGAACCACTTTCATTCTAGATATTGGAATCAAGCTCAAAAAAGAGATGTGATGCAGTGTGCTATCAACAGCTTGCTCTCATTGATCTCAGAATATCGGGTAATTCACACTGGCCCCTGGTATTTGGGGATCCCCTTTTCTGTGGGGCAGTGCTGCTCAAAGTAGTGGTCTGTGAGCCGGTGCTGGTCAATAAGCCACAGGCTGCCAGGTCCCAGAGACTCCATCACAAGCCCAGCTTGGTTGGCATGCTTCAGGGACCAAATATGGTCCCAGTCCCTGGTACAATGACAGTGGGTATTGCTGGTCCACCACATCAGATAGCTTGAGAAGCACTTGAGTTAGCACCAACCTTTCTCCAAAAGAGAAATTCAGAGCCAACTTGAAGGTTTCTTGTTGGTCAAGGGAGACCAAAACAGTTATTATAAGACTAGCAAAACTTTTCAGAGTGTCTGATTCACTCAAATGTAGTCCTATCCACCATCAGAACATAAACAGTAAACCAAGGTAACCCCTGTGAACTTGATGGCCAGGTGAGGATTTGAACCCTAGTCTCCCAGGTCTTAGTCCAAAAGCTTAACCACTATGCCACACTGGCTCTCTGGCAAGGTGCTTTCACTGCAGGGAGAAAGGCAGAACTTAGGAATTCAACCTCCTCCTCAAAATAATCATAAGCCAACAGCAGAATCTATTTAATGGTTTCACTCACAAACAAACTGTGCTTGTTTTCATGCTTTGCAATAGCTTAATCCTGCATGTGATAACATATCCGACAACTGAGTGCATTAAACTGTGACAGCTTTTCACTGACCTAAGCAATTGCATTACGAAAACACCATTAGTGTCTTTCTCCTCCTTGTCTAGTTCTCCCCACCCACCCCCTGTGTCTCTCTCTCCCACCTTCTTCTCTCCCCTGTTAGTAAAAAGGCTGGGCTCAATACCACTATTAAATTACTCTTAGAAATATGTCCCTCTAAGAAAATCAATGCACATGTGTTTCAGCACTTGTCACAAATAGATCAACTGGGCAATCTAACACAGATTGTTTTGCCCAGGGGTTTCGATAAATAAAAACGCACATCTTTGTGGTCATTATGGCACCTTGCATTCTCCCACATCCAGACAGCATCAGCACAGGTAGATTCATGTGGGTCAGGAACTGAGCAGAGCCCCAAACTATCTATTTAGTTTTGGTTTCGTTTTTCACACCAGCTTCCTTCCATTCAGCGCTTGGCTGTCAATGACTTGCAGGGGCAGAGGAGAAAAGGGAAAGGAAAGAGAGGAAATCAAAAAAGACTCTGGCTGCCTGAGCAATTTGCATACTGGCCAGAGGGTGGCCTATTACGCATTGCCAAAAGAGAGGATCTGCAACACAGAAGAAAGGGGAAACTAATTTGCATGTATTAATTTATATCTATAGACATGCATTTGGAAATAATTACTGTATGCTGTGATTTCAATAAAAATACAAAGCACACCAGGGAAGACACCGGGTGACTTGTGTTTCCACTCAGTCTGTTGACTGCTGACCAGCTGCTGCTAATTGTTGATGGGCAATTTCTCCTCTCTCCTTTTATCTTTAAACCAGACTTAGACTGGGCAGCCCTCCAATAGAGGTCACATTTCAACTGGGGACTGTCCACTGACATCCCTTCGAAAAGGAGGGCTGTCCTCTGTAAAAAGTAGGAGACAAAGCCACCCCACCTAGCCAACAAAAGATTTGATGTCATTGGAAATTTCAATTTTTTAAGTGAAAAATTCGCCCCACCCTCTCTCTCACACAAATATCAGCTCAGTTGTAAGAAGATGCAGAAAGCTACCTGGGGCACAGGGATTTTCTCCCCTTTGGTCACCAGAAATGTAAAAGTTTGGCTGATCTCTAGTGAGGTGCACAAAAAGCTTTCAGGACTCAACCACTGAGGGTTACCTCCAACGCTAGTCCTACTCAGAGAAGTCTCTTAGGCGAGTCCTAAGGGGTAGGTGGTTGAGTGAGTGAGTTGGATGGGCAGGGCGTGTGAGCAAAGTGAGTCATGGCAGGGCATGTAAACACGCACAGACGCACACACACCCATTCAAAGAACACCACCCTACAAGAAGCTCACTCCCAGTTGCCTTTCCCCAATTGCTGGACTCCTGTCAAAATATATAACATTATTTTAATTCCAGAGATCTTAACAACTCACCCACCTAGAAATATACTTTGTTCCTTCTGTACTCTCCTTCAGATCCCACCCCCGGTGCCTCTTATGCATCAGGGCAGAAGTTGTCATATGCTACCCTCTATCAATCTTTGTCAAATACTACACATCATTGCATTTTAGCTATCAAATACTGGATTCATATGCTATCGGATATCAAATATAAATACTCCCCGAATTTTCAGGAAATATTTTAATATTTGAGGCAGATACAGTGGGTGTTTGTCATCAAATGTCACAGGAGATAATTTTTGGAAGCAAATTCATTTTTGCTCCTGATGCAGATAGGGCACTAGGAGCATTCTTGGAGTGTCTCATGTCATGAGAAAGTCCAAAAACACTTCTGAACACATTACAGGAAAGTTATATCCCTAATAATGAGGCAAAATACTTTGTACAATGTCAATTTTCTACCATTTGCCTCTGTTCCAACATCATTCTTCCTTCCACCTGCCTGTTTTAGGTAAAATCAGGACAGAGATGGATTTCTTGCTGGCTAATTAAATCCTCACATGTTAATGAACCCCCTGCACTTTGCTGCTCTGCAATGTCTGTGGCCTCCTAGAAATTAATAAGAACTTTAATCATTGAGAGACTTGAAAGGTCAGCACTGTCTATAGCTTCCCAAACAGAGAAGGCAATGGAATCATATCATATCAGGTTTTTAAGCTATCAAGCTAAGAAGTTACAGGGGATGTTTAATGAACGGGGAAACAAATTGAGAGACTTGGCTCCTGTTGTTCCAGGGGAAAAAGGGGCGGCAGAGTTGATTGTCATCAAATGTTCTGCCTTCATTGGTCTGTCTAACCTTCTACAAGTTTGTTTGTTCTGACATTCCCCTCTGACCTCCATCATAAGAAAACATACACAACGTAATAACTGAATCAGGGCACATTCAAACATTTGAGACGCTGTTACAATACCACTGTCTTCCTCCACAGAATTCTGGGAGCTGTAGTTTGTTAAGGATGCTGGAAGACTCTCCTAGAGTTACAATTTCCAGAATTCCCTGGGAAGAAGAGTTGATTGTTAACTCTAGGAACTGCAGCCCTGGGAGGGGAATAGGGGTTGCCCAATAACTCTGAGAACCCTTAATGAACTACAGCTCCCATGATTCCTTAGGGGAAGGGATGCCTAATTAAAGTAGCATCATAGGGCTTTAAATGTATGGTGTGAATGTGGCCTCAGTGGTGTTCTGGTGAAATAATGCCGTATTTGTGCTAGTTTTGCAGGATAAGCTCCTTATGCACTGGTGGAGGAAGAGGAGTGCAAGGGGAGTGCACTGCCCCTGGCAGCGCAATCCCAGTGGGGTGCTATTGCGGCTGCTCCCCCACCCGCACTGGGTGCCATGCCCCTGCAGGAGGTGTGCCATACCCCCAGGACGCATGCCATGCCCCTGCGGGTGGCACACCATGCCCCCGGGATCCGCGCCATCCCTGCCACTGCCTGCTCTCTGCCCCCCCGGAGCCAGAGCATGAAGCTCCGCCACTGTCCTTATGTAAGTGTCAGCAGGATTGTGGCCCAAAAGTTACCTTCACACTGTGAAGAGATTGCAATGTGGAATCCGAAATCAGTCAGAAGCACAGAATCATAGAGTTAGAAGGGGTCCTAGTGATCCAACCTCCTACTTGACACCAGAATCTGGAGCTAGAATGTCCCCAACAGCTGGCTGTCAAGGCTCTGCCTCATAAGAGCAGGACCAAGCCCTCAGTCAGGCTCCATCTGGGGACAATGAGCCAGGATCCCACAATGAGGCCTCTGACATTGAGGTTGAACAGGTCCTAAGCCAAAGGGAAAGGCAGCACCTGAAACCCTGCTAATCTGGAGAAATGCCCAACTGCAGACAAGGACTTGTTGGGAGAAAAGTTCTCATGGGGAGTAAGACCCTCTTCTCCCTTGTAGAAGGTGCCATTTTAAAAAAATCACAATCCTTAAATTTTAGTTTGATTCACCAGTAAACACTTGGGATAGAATTTGGTCTCGCTATCAATGAGCATCTAGCATCGGCGGCAGCAGCTAGGAACATTCCTGCTCACCAAATCGTACTCTTCGAAGGAATCAGCCATCTGTTGTGTTTCAGAAACCTTCTCCCCACCCCACCCAGCTCCGCAAATATCTCCAGAGGCTCCTAGGAGATACAGGCGAGATGATCACCAAGGGCAATTGAGGGAAGAAATGCAGAACCTCTTCTCCAAGCTTAATGCTTAAACTCCCTTAATATTCAGAGTAAGGTTTTTGCCGAGAGCTCTTTTGGGGGACGTGTATCATAATCATCACTATAATAAATACAATTAAGGCCTCTCGGCAGCAGTAAAAGGGAAATCTAATAATTACACCTGCTGCAAATTCCACGGGCCCCTCAAGCTGCAGTTTCTGCCCTCGCCCTTTGCCACTGCCAAATCCCTCTCCAGCAATCCTAGCAAAGGGGAGGCAGACGCACCCCGTTGACCTCCTGACTGACAAGGCATTTCGTCGCTTTGCCTTGAACCACTGGGCTGCTTGACAGTAATAGGTGCATGAAGAGGTGAGCCTGCCTCATTGCACTTCACCTCAGCTGAGAGCACAGGCTAGTTCCAGAACAGATGAAGCACAGAGCTCGCTTTGGGGACAGGGGTGGCAGGTGGGGAAGAGGGAAGGACAAGCACGGAAGAAGCCGGGCTTCTTTCCAAATTGCTGTTGGAGGTTTCGTGGGGGTGAGCATCGCTTCTGCCTGCAAAGGCATTAATGTCCAGGTGCAGGAGAAGGGACTGTAAGCATGCACCGTATGCATAGGACTGAGAGAGCATGAACTGGTTCATTTCTGTCCCATTTGCATTTTTTGGATTTATTACATTTATATGCCACCTATTTTCCTCCAAATTGGGACGCGGGTGGCGCTGTGGGCCACAGAGCCTAGGACTTGCTGATTGGAAGGTCGGCGGTTCGAATCCCCGCGACGGGGTGAACTCCCGTTGTTCGGTCCCTGCTCCTGCCAACCTAGCAGTTTGAAAGCATGTCAAAGTGCAAGTAGATAAATAGGTACCACTCTGGCGGGAAGGTAAATGGCATTTCCGTGCACTGCTCTGGTTTGCCAGAAGCGGCTTAGTCATGCTGGCCACATGACCCGGAAGCTGTACTCCGGCTCCCTTAGCCAATAAAGCGAGATGAGCGCAGCAACCCCACAGTCGGCCATGACTGGACCTAATGGTCAGGGGTCCCTTTACCTATTTTCCTCCAAGGAGATCAAAGTTGTGTTTGGAGTTCTTCCCATCCTCACTTAATCCCCATAAAAACTCTGTGAGGTATGTTAGGCTGAGAGGCAGTGACTGGCTTCCAAGAGCACCCACCGAGCTTCATGGCTGAATGGGGATTTGAACCCTGGTCTCCCAGGCCATAGTCTGATACTCTAAGTACTCTACAACATTGTCCCTCTTCTGTACTTCTCTGCCACTTCTGCACATTAACACTCATAAATTGTTTCCATTTCAATCTCTCTCTCTCTAATGCATATTTTTGAGTGCATTTTTTTCTCAAAACATGGATTTCTAAATGTGTGTAGAGGTCAGGACAACTCTAAGATATTTAAGGTCAGTCACAATTAGGGTTGCTGGATTTATAGGTGTGGTGGGAAGTCTTTTTGCATCTCACAGACCAACCATTTGCCAGGGCTAGATGGGACCTGAGCAAAGTGAGTAGAGTAATGAGTGTAAATTTTACATTTGTACAGTAGGCCATTACAAAAAAATTACACATTTTAAAGATATTTTGATACTTGTTTTGGGTACCGAAGTCTGCACTGCAATTTTTAAGCTTGAAATTGAGTAGAAACCTATGTTTTGGTCCACACAGTAGCCCAGTAGAGGGCTGGGAGTACAGATAGGGCTGGTTTTTATGAGAATTGACAATGACATCTTTAGGGATGAGCATACAACCTAGCTCAATTATTAGAGCCCTTCTATATAGTCAGATGTGTGAGTGACAGGGTGGAAGCACATGATAGTCCTCTGAAACCTATATTGTTTCAGAATACATGTTTGGGTGGGCTACAAGTTTGAATGTTTCCAACGAAAAGAAAGAAAGAAAGAAAGAAAGTAAGTAAGTTGGGGAGAAGGCAGGCTGAAACACCTTCCAATAACAGGGTAGCAAACAAGGTGGGTTTTCCTTTTCATTTACATGAGGTAGGCTTCAATTTTCAGTTTCCACATCTGCATCCACATTTGTTATGCTATCCTGGGACAGTTGAATCCAATGCTGTTTCTGAATGGGCATGCTAGTCCATAGAATTTATCCCACACCCTATCTCCGGGACAAAGTTTAATTACATTCAGTGTTCAGTCCCAGAACAATAACAAATAGAAAGTCATTGAGCATGTGCAGAGTTCCCCCAATAAAAAATTACCACCATGAATCCAAACACATCTGAGTCTCAAGGGGACATTACTTAAATATTTAGAGTTAGTCGCATTTAGAGGTGATCATGGTGAAGAGCATTATTATTATTACATTATTATTATTATTATTATTATTATTATTATTATTATTATTATGAATTCACACAAGGAGAGGAAAACAAGCATTAGAAACCAAGAGATTTTTCAAACTAATGGCTCATCTAGCCCAGCATCCTGTTCTCACAGTGGCCTACTAGATGCCTGTGGGAAACCCACAAGCAAAACTCAAGCATAAGAGCAACTCTCCTCTCCTGTGGCTTCCAGAAACTGGTACTGAGAAGCATTACTCTCTCCAACAGTGCTGAGAGAAAACAGCCATCATGAGCAGTAGCCAGTGGCGTAGCGTGGGGGGTGCAGGGGGGGCCGGCCGCACCGGGCGCAACATCTGGGGGGGGGGTTGCTCGCACTCCCAGCTCTCTGCCCCTACCTGGCTCACTCACTCTCTCTCACTGCAGTGCTGGCTGCGCGAATCCGATCCAAGCCGCCGGGTCGCTGCCCACTGTGGAGGGGGTGGGTGCCAGGCGTGCGGTGCGGAGAGAGAGGGACTATCTGGGGGAGGGACAGTGCAGCGGCCGCCCAGTGCAGCGCTGAGCGCAGGAGAGAACCACACCAGACCAGACCAGACCAGGCAGCAGCAAGAAGAAGCTGGCAGCGGCAGCAGGTTAGGGGTTAGGGGGCGCAAATTACTTGCCTTGCCCCGGGTTAGGGGGCGCAAATTACTTGCCTTGCCCCGGGTGCTGACAACCCATGCTACGCCACTGGCAGTAGCCACGGATAGCCTTAATCTCCTTCAAGAATTTGTCTAATCCTCTTCTAAAGCCATTCAAGTTGGTGGCCATCACTGCCTCCAGTGGGAGCAAGTTTCCCAATTTAACTATGTGCTGTACAAAGAAGACGTCTTTCCTTTTATCTGTCCTGAATAATAGTTGCTCAGAAACTTTTTGAGGGAGGCTCCATCCCTCAGTAGGAGACTGCTATGGTTTGTATGTACACATACCCAGCTCTGCCGTCTCCACTTAAGAGGATTGAAGCAGGACTGGTGGGAGGTGTAGGGGGGAATTCTCTGTCTTCATATCTTGGAGGAGAACTGCCAATCAGAGGAGACAGTGCTGAACTAGATGGGCCAATGGTCTGAGACAGCTTCATATCATATATCCTGATGAGTTGTGAGTGTCTATAATCTTACAGGGTAGCCGTCTGCCATCGGAGCAGTCTGGCTTTGTAGACATAATGTGTGGTTCTGCAGAGGTAATGACCAATCACGCAATCGTGGGGGGTGCAGGTGGCTGAAAAAGTCCTGCAATCTGATAAGATTATTATTTTTTAAATGCAAATCCTGAGATAGCTGTCTCTGCATCCCAGCTGAGGAAATCCACTTTGCAACTAAGCCCTCCACCCCACACCCCCAAAAAATTACTAGTCAGCAGGGTGCTGGATGGAGAGTGGCATATCTATGCTGAATGCAGCTGAATTTTCTACTCTCATAGGTCACAGTCTCTATGTTGGGTGGCAGCTTGCATGCTCAGCTAGAAGCAATTCTTGGTTGCAATACAGCTCTACCACTAGGCAGGAGGAGATGGCTGCTTCAGGTGGCAGTTGGTGGGGGACTGTGGCAGCAGCATTCTGACTCTTCCTCCTGATTTCCCTAGTGGCAACCCTTCTGTTGGATGGCAGAGCTGTGTATCTCATGTGGCCACCCAAAAAACTAGTATGTTGCCCTCAGATGCAGTGGACAACACTAGCTCATTGCCACTACTGAAATAAGCTTCAGCCACCAGGAATGGAATGGAAGGAGTGATGGGGTTGCCCTCAGGAAGGCATTGCCCTTTGCCTCAGGAAGCAAAATGAGATCCAGAGAACTCTGCAGGGTGTGTAGAAAGCAGGCGGGAATCATCCAATGAAGCTGAAAGTTGGAAGATTCGGGGCAGACAAAAGAACTTCTTCATACATCCCTATACTATGGAATTCACTGCCACCACAGGGGTGATGGCCACTAAACGTGGATGGCATTAAAAGGAGATTCATTGAAATTCATGGAGGACAAGGCTATCATTAACTACTAGTCATGATGGCTATGTCCTTTTTCCACTAGTAAAGTCAATATACTCTTGCACTTGTGTGATGTTGGCCAGCTTCCCATGGGCATCTGCTTGGGCAATGTGAGGTTAGGATACTGGATGGGATGGGCCTTTGACCTGATCCAGCAGGACTTTCCTCATAGCTCTGCAATGCCTTGGGATGGCTATGCCATGTAAAGGTAAAGATAAAGGGACCCCTGACCATTAGGTCCAGTCGTGACCGACTCTGGGGTTGTGGCGCTCATCTCGCTTTATTGGCCAAGGGAGCCAGCGTACAGCTTCTGGGTCATGTGGCCAGCATGGCTAAGCCGCTTCTGGCTAACCAGAGCAGCGCACAGAAATGCTGTTTACCTTCCCGCTGGAGTAGTACCTATTTATCTACTTGCACTTTGACGTGCTTTCAAACTGCTAGGTTGGCAGGAGCAAGGACTGAGCAACAGGAGCTCACCCCGTCATGTGGATTTGATCCTCCGACCTTCTGATCAGCAAGTCCTAGGCTCTGTGGTTTAACCCACAGCGCCACCCACGTCCCTGGCTATGCCATGAGACAAAAGCAATTCCTAAAAGAAGAGGGCCTAAAGAAGTCCATGAAGACATAGCAGCTAACTCTGAGGGGCTGAGGTCCCTTCAGCTCCCCAAAGTTAATAGGTATTTTTATTCAAATGGTGTGTGTGATCAATTATGTGGGGTGGGGCTTAACTGCCCCCATATTTATTCAAGTTGGCACCCCTGCATGAAGAAGTGGGATGGAGCTTGGGGCAGGTTCTGCCACCTGTGGCAGGGACTCTGGAGGGTGTATGTGTGTGAAGTTTGCCCCCCCCCCCCGAGCTGCCCCCAACTCCACTTTCATGCCCTGTCTCCCAGGGCCCAGAACATCTGCTGGTTTATAGGCAGCTGAGTTACAGAGGAACGACCCAAGAGCTCTAATGCCCTCGCCTTTAAAAAGAGTGACATTATCTGCAAGTCTAGGAATATCTTCATTAAAAATGCATTTAGCTCTGGAGCCCTACGAAAGAGAGACCTGTAATACATGAAAGATTAGCCCCAGATTGCTGATTGGACTATTTCACATCATTATGGTAATTAGGCTCGCAAGGCTGTTGTGCTGACACCGACACTTTCCGCGATACTTCCTTTTGTATTGGATTTAAGGTGGTCCCCCCACCACAATTCCCTAGCTGCCTGCTCTCCACTGAAAGCCTAACCCGCCCCCGTCCTCCGCTCCCCCCTCCAACTCTCTACCTCTGTGCCAGCTTTTTCCTTCATGAATATGGATTGTGATCCATTCTGAATTCCTACATGCTCTCATCCCCCAGAGTCACCTTCCCTCCATCCTCGCAGATCCCTGGCTTCCTATGCCAACCTCAGCCCGGCTGGCGCAAAAGGAGAGGGGAAGAAATTAATGGTAATTACAAGGTGCAAGTGGATATTACAGCTCTCAGTCTGATTGCCAGTAAAAACCAAATAAAAATGGAACTTAATCAGCCAATTATAAAAGCAGAGAATAAACAAGGCGAGATACTTTGCTTGCCCTTGACACTTGTTTCTGGCGGGTTTTCTGCATGTGCCATCCCACCGATATCAGGAGCCAGCAAGGTGGCACAGAGTGGCAGGAGACTGTCTGGGAGGAGCCTGTGTGGCACAGGCAGATGTCAACTGAGAGGTCCTGTCTATGCTTTTAAAGCAGGCCTGCACAATTTGTGATATATCCAGCCATTTATACCTCTGGCAGACCCCCAATGCTCTCAATAGCAGTGCAAGTTGATGCATTTACTTGGGAATAAGGATGGGCTGCAACGGCCAATTACGGTTTCTCTCTATTTCCTACTTTACCTTTCTTAAGTTCAGTTCTCCACATTTCTGGGGTTGCCATACATCCACTTTTTCTAGGACATGTCCTCTTTTTCAGGGGTAAAATTTCTGTCCAGGAGGATTTTTTTTAATTTGCCAAAACATCTGGAGGTGTGGGAGTAGGATACCTTTTATGTTGCATTCGCAGCACTAGACAATCAAGTGCAAAGCATATACATACTGTGCAAGTTTTTGCATGGTGCAGGAAAGGACCAGGTCCTTGTTTCTGTATATTTTGAAGAGAATAATAATAATAATAATAATAATAATAATAATAATAATAATAATAATAATACAGTGGTACCTCGAGTTACATACGCTTCAGGTTACATATGCTTCAGATTACAGACTCCACTAACCCAGAAATAGTACCTCGGGTTAGGAACTTTGCTTCAGGATGAGAACAGAAATCATGCTCTGGCGGTGCGGCAGCAGCAGGAGGCCCCATTAGCTAAAGTGGTGCTTCAGGTTAAGAACAGACCTCCAGAATGAATTAACTACTTAACCTGAGGTACCACTGTAATAATATTTTATTTATACCTCACCCATCTGGCTGGGTTTCCCCAACCACTCTGGGTGGCTACCAAGCGAATATTAAAAACACAATACAGCATTAAACATTAAAAACTTCCCTAAACAGGGCTTCCTTCAGATGTCTTTTAAAAGTAAGATAGTTGCTTATTCTTGACATCTGATGGGAGGGTGTTCCACAGGGCAGGCACCACTACCGAGAAGGCCCTCTGCCTTGTTCCCTGTAACCTCACTTCTCACAGTGAGGGAACCACCAGAAGGCCCTCGGTGCTGGACTTCAGTGTCCGGGCAGAATGATTGGGGTGGAGGCCGTTCAGGTATACTGGGCCAAGGCCATTTAGGGCTTTAAAGGTCAGTACCAACACTTTGAATTGTGCTCGGAAATGTACTGGGAGCCAGTGCAGTGTTGTATGGTCTTGGTGGCCACTCCAATCACCAGTCTAGCTGCCGCATTCTGGATTACTTGCACCCACTTCTGCACCCTCTCCCCTCACCAGGCACTGGCAAATATGTCTTCTTTTTTGCACTTCAAAATATGGCAACCCTACACATTTCCACATCAGTTGGTGATTTTCAAACAAAAGTCCTTCTGAACATTCTTTGGTGTTGTAGTGTGACTTACTCCTAATGTACATAACTATGTATGCAATCTTGCAGAACATAAAGCCTAATGGCTGAATGTTAAAGTGAAAAACAGCTCCATATAAAGTACAAGTAAAATATAACATACAGTAAAAATGGGTTGAGTAAATTGGATATGGTTGGATGTGGTGAGGTGCTTGGGTGGTAGAAGGAGGTTGGGTAAAGGATGAACTGCTAAGGTGATGTATATTTTGCCTATATAGCAGGAAAAGCTCTTTCAGACTCTTTGAACTCTGTTTTGTGTCACATTGCTGAATGAAGTCTGACCAATTGGGAATTTTGTGTAAGCCTCTGTACTTGAACCCCCAGGGAGGATTTCCCCCACAGTGGCCACTGTGAGAACAGCATGCAGGATTAAATGCGCCACTGGCAAATCTTTTCTTATGTCCTTGCATTCTCTTCTTACGCTCTTGTGAGAATGTTAGCAACTGGTTCTGGCATGCATTCCTATTGTTGCTGCTAAATATTAAATTAAATGCTGAAATTGACCTTTTGGTTGCATTTGGGCTTGGGTGTGACATTTGCAAGACAGTTTGAACCAGTTACCAGCAATCAGCCTTTTACAACCCCAGTCCCTGACCTCTTCCCTCTTTTCTCACCAGGTCTTTACAAATTTCTCTCCCCCCTTTCCATTTCAGATGGTGGCACTGAAAGTCTGGAGGGTCTTCAGACATGCTCAGAGATTCCATTTTAAAATAACATTTACAATTCTATTTTCCATGCCACGCTCCTCTCCGGATATGTATCAATGTAGTTCTTTCTCCTCCCCTCTATTCATCCATCTATCTATGTATCCACCTGACACGTTCCTTAATTACCTGCCCATTAGGTTCTCTCTCTCTCCCCAGCTGCACATTTTATCCTTTCTCTGATTACTGTGGAGAATTAGCGTTTTCTAAAAGACCACAGAGAAGAAGCATACATGTAATTCTCCAAGCATCACTGAGGAGGATGAGTTGTTTCCTGGCACACTTAAGGGATCTTCTGCTAGTTCCCACTTGTGGGAGGAGAGACTTGATTAATGGAAAAAAGGACAACAACATCTAGGAACAGGGATGTAACCAGGTCAGCACCCTTCAGGGATCCAGCTGTGATGGAATGCTGCCTTATGTCTGTAGATCCACGAGAAAGAAAATGAGACTCAGTGCCAGCCTTAGACATTTTATTTATGTCACACAGAGATCTATGTTGTAGGCACTGGAAATGTAACTGCTCTCTAGAATAGGTGTGGGGAACTTGTGGCCCTCCTGATGCTGTAGGACTCAAAATCCCATCAGCCCCAGTCACCAGGCCCAGAAATCAGTGATGGTGGGAGTTGTAGTCTAAGAGCTGAACTAGATATTTTATTATATATCTAGATCTGCATTTAATATGCACACACTCACACGCAATGTAAATAGCATCGGCTAGGGATGGAAAAGTGCTGATGGTTATTAATTGTGATTGCAACAGGAATGGGGGGCGGGATTTAAACATTTTCCTCCTCTGCAGGGGTCCTAAGGAAAACACATCTTCTGAAACTGGTATTAACTTTGAGGAGGGAAATTCTCAGGACTCTCCAAACCCAACCCTTAAAGCTGATGCACATACCGGTATATGCATGTTAAATGCAAAGATGCTTCTACAGTGGTACCTCGGGTTAAGTACTTAATTCATTCTGGAGGTCTGTACTTAACCTGAAACTGTTCTTAACCTGAAGCACCACTTTAGCCTATGAGGCCTCCTGCTGCCGCCACGCCACCGGAGCACAATTTCTGTTCTCATCCTGAAGCAAAGTTCTTAACCTGAAGCACTATTTCTGGGTTAGCGGAGTCTGTAACCTGATGCGTATGTAACCTGAAGTGTATGTAACCCGAGGTACCACTGTAATGTCATGTCTAGTTTGGCCCTGAGATTGATTCTATCAAAGAACTGGACATGCACACATATAACCTGTGAAAGCCACTTGGGCATTGTTTCTATCTATGCATCAGTTATGCATTCCAGATGCCAGGGTTATCTCCCACACCGAAGAACAGGTGATTCAGATGAAGGCTGTAGATCGGTGACAGAGCATCTGCTTTGTATACAGAAGGTCCCAGGTTCAATCCCTAGTATCTCCAGGTTGGGTCGAGAAAGACCCCATCTGAAACCCTGGAGAGTTGCCACCGGTTAGTGCTGACTTTGCAGAGCTACATGGATCAGTAGTCTGACTCGGCAAAAGGCAGCTTCCCGTGTTCTGATGATTCATTCAGCCATCCCACCCAAACTTCCACTTCTGTATCCTCGGGGTTTTCAGCTACAAAGGCGCACAGCCACGATGTCAAAGCAAGACCCAACAACACAGTTGGGAGCTGCTATTTATACACAGCTCTGCTGGTGAGATCCAAAAAAGACCGGCTGAGACTGCTGAGAAACCCACAATATAATTCAGAACAGTGGGAGCCTGGCCTTGCCTGGGTTATTATTACACTTTTGCCTGATTGTGGTGGGGGCATCTGAAGTTCACAGAGCCCACCTGTGGTTGTTTTCCCCCATTTCCTTACTAAAGCTGCAGACGTCGTCTCGGATAATGAAACCTTAATTTTGCGCAGCGTTTCATGCATGTCTCCGGAGCCATAAAGCTGTCTGGGTACATGTATATGAGAGCAATTGGGCAAATAACTGCAATTATGCTTGGCATTACTGGCTCCCCCCACCCCCACCCCACTTCTTTTTATCTTTTTTCCATTTCCATTCTTTGTCTTTGCGGGGGGGGGGGGGGATGTGAGTGGGAAATTTAAAAAGCCAGAGGTTAATGGGCTTGGCTATCAACTGCAGCCAAAGAAACAATCCAGAGCAAAAAGCTCTTTCTTTTCCACCCTTTTTCTTTTAAAAAGGAAGAACAACCAGCAAGAGGAATTAAGCGTCTAAAGCACGTATGGGAATCCAGGTAGAAATGATCTGTAGTCAAAAGGGGAAGCATCTGCATTTTTAAACCCACAGGTGACAAGCTGCCCCTCTGCCATGGTTTCAATCGCTGACAGACAAGCTCGGCTATTTTCAGTCGCATTAACACAGCTGTGTCAGTCTTTCCCCGAATCTGCTCTGCTCCATCAGACTCATCAACAGACATCACAGTGCCATCCTCACTGGTGCTCAGATTTATTCTAATTGCATGCCATAAATAGCCATTTACATCCCACCTCAGCTTTCCCTGTCCTGAGAAAATCAGGGGGGTAAAGGAAGCACTTTTCCGGAGCCACTTTGTCATGCACACGAAAGCTCATACCAAGAACTAACTTAGTTGGTCTTTAAGGTGCTACTGGAAGGATTTTTTTTTTTGTTTTGACTATGGCAGACCAACACGGCTACCTATCTGTTCTGCTGCAGTTCACCTTCTTATTTTCTATAGGAAAAATATAGGAATTGACCATAAGCTGAGTCCATCTATCTCATAATTGTCTACCTGATTTCCAGAAGCACTTCAGAATTTAAGACAATGTGCTTTCCCTGCCCTCCACTCCAGCCCTATCAAAAGATACCAAGGATTAGACCCAGGAACTTTTTCACACAAGGCATATCCTTCCCAAAGCAGAGGCAGCTCTAGGGGAGTGCGAGCAGTGCAGCTGCACCAGATATGGATCTTCTAGGTTGCTGGATCAGGCTCTGCCACTATTACTCCAGTGTAAAGTGGGAGGTGGGGTTCAGATTTTGGCGCCACTAAATTTTGAGTCGCCAAGGTCCACCACTGCCTAAAGTTCTTTTTTTTCTTTTCTTTTTTTTCCTTTTTTTTTTGGTACCTGCCCTTCCTCCAAACCCAGGGGTTTCATAGGTGAAAGTGAACCTGGCATATTATTTGCACAATACATTACAAAGCAAAAATATGATGTGAGGCAGAGAATGATACCTTTCCTCTAATATGTCATCGATTGGCTGCTTCAGTGTTTTAGTGGCAGAATTCAAAGCAACAAATGGTTTATCACCTTGCTGGCTTTGCAAAAACGAATGTCACAGTTAGAGATCACTTTCCCAATTTTATTTGGCTCATAACTTGCTTTTCTCATCAAACGGAATGACAAACAGTAGTGAAGGTGGAGTTCAGTTCCTGGTAGGACAAGCACCCAGGACTATTTCGATGGGGCCACTGTCCACAACTGCATACCCTCAAATGTTCCTCAGATGAAAATAGGGACATGTCTCACTTCCACCCACAACTGACCCTCCTCAGCTCCCCCTTTTGGGTGTCCCCCCAAAATTAAAACTCCTTGCACTCCGCTCCCCCTTTCTTCCCACCCAGGGCAGCCCTGTCCTCTGTCTGCCCCTCAGAGCCAGTGCATCGCACAGGGCTGGGCCTCAGTGGCAGCAGCCTCTCCTCATCCTCACCCACTCTCCAGCAGCTTCTATGAGTTGCCCAAGGGAGGAGGCCAGCAGTAGTGGCCATGGAGAAGCCATGGAGAGGCTGCAGGGAGCTCCTTTGCAACTGCAGCCACCGCAGCCACCATCACTCAAGGCAAGCGGCGGCTCATCTTCCTCCCTGAACCTGGCAGCAGCCAGGGAAAATAGGGACATTCTGGGATCAACATCACCTTGCTGACAAAGGTCCATACAGTTAAAGCTATGGTTTTCCCAGTAGTGATGTATGGAAGTGAGAGCTGTACCATAAAGAAGGTTGATCGCCGAAGAATTGATGCTTTTGAATTATGGTGCTGGAGGAGACTCTTGAGAGTCCCATGGACTGCAAGAAGAGCAAGCCTATCCGTTATTAAGGAAATTAGCCCTGAGTGCTCACTGGAAGGACAGATCCTGAAGCTGAGGCTCCAATACTTTGGCCACCTCATGAGAAGAGTCCCTGGGAAAGACCCTGATGTTGGGAAAGAACACAAGGAGAAGGGGACGACAGAGGACGAGATGGTTGGACAGTGTTCTCGAAGCTACCAGCATGAGTTTGACCAAACTGCGGGAGACAGTGGAAGACAGGAGTGCCTGGCGTGCTCTGGTCCATGGGGTCACGAAGAGTTGGACACGACTAAATGACTTAACAACAACCATATATACTTGTATATCTGCACTGTATTCCATACATGTGAATTATTGTTGCTGATGATGTTACATTGAGGATACCATCTTTGAAGGAAACTCAGCTATCTACAAACCTCAGTGAAACTTTACAGCCCTCCAGCAAAGTCGAAATATCTATTACTATATGCATAGCGGCTGTATCATGTAGCCATGCCTGCACCCACCTACATTTTCCTTGGGATATCTATTTACCCAGAGAGATGTGAGCAACTAGGATACACACAAAAAACCTGGCTATTTTCCCAGCCAAAGAAAGTGCCGTTCAAGGGTAGAGCGGGCCATGTTTCACAGATCATATAATTTATAGACAGAGAGGCTCCATTAAGACCACAGAATGAATCCCCTTGCAAATGGAGGAGAGAGAATGCAGATATTAAAACTCATCCTCTTCTTGGTCTTAGCCAAAGTCTTAAATGGCTGCACATTAAGAGCGGTTTTTACAGGAGTACAATAAAGAGAAGGCGCACAGTCAGGTGCAATCTTACAGTGGCTCAGCTCTGTTGCAAGTGAAGAGATTTCCATATCTTTACTCCATATCTGGATTTGGCCCCACAGCAGAGGGCTTTTGTAGCAAAAACAAAACCGGGGGCAGAGGGAGCTTGTTCCCTGTAGACTAATAGAAGCAGCCTGCCACGTTTGCTTTAATAACTTTGCAATCAGGTTTAAATTGCCATTGCAAAGGGTTTATAAAAGTTTGTGTTGCCTGCTAATTAAATCCATGCAAACGCCGGCTTGGCATTAATTTACTGTAAAATTAGTGCAAGGCAATGGTGAGTTAGTTGCAAGGAACATGCCCCAGTTGATCTGCCAATGAGGAACATAAAAAAAGACCTTTGGAATCCTCTTTTCCCCACCCTAAAGAACGGGAGACATGGTATCTTAGCCACTCCACAGCACACGCATAATGTTGCATTTCAATTATTAGGCAACTGATCCAATAGATGGGAGATGGCAGATAATTAAAATCTAATTGAAATAAAATCATTCCCAATCCCATCTCCTTTCATCACTTCTCAGAGTTAAGGAGCTCCTTGCATCCTTGCCACGCTAACTGCCACACTTCAATCACATTTGTTCTTCTATTTTGTAAACAGACTATGCAATAGCTTTCTCCTTCACTCGCTCCCATTGAGAGAAAAATGCCTAGGGGCATTTTGAATGAGGTTGAGATGGATTCTGGACAAGGGGAATTTTGGGAGGTGATGGGCAGAATTGGAGAATGAGAGACAGAAAGAACTGCTGATAACCCAAAAGGGAAGAAGGGGAAGAGAGAGAGAGAGAGAGAGAGAGAGAGAGAGAGAGAGAGAGAGAGAGAGAGAGAGAGAGAGAGAGAGAGGGGAAGGATAAAAGAAAGCAATGTTGCTTAGTCTATTACAGTTTAATCACATATGTCTTCCAAGGAGCACTCTCGCTCTCTCTGCCTCTCTCTCTCTCTCTTACACACACACACACACACACACACACACACACACACCTCTTTAATCTGTGAAAAGGAGAATAGTAATTGACTCAAGGTCATCCAGTAAGCTCTGTGGCTGAGTGGGGCACATGAACTTCAGCAATCAATGCTCTGTACCATCCCCGTAAAGGGGCAGAATAATAGAATCATAGAACTGTAGAGTTGGAAGGAGGTTTTTTTGCCCAACATGGGGCTCAAACCCATGTCCCTGAGATCTCATGTTCTACTGATTGAGTTATAGAATGGTTCGTTGGTGCAAAAGCACCACTACCAATGGTAGTGGTGTGGCTCAGCAAAGCTAGAACGAAGCTTGGTGCCACCACTGCACCTGATGTTCAGGGGGTGTGGGGCAGCCTAAATTAGGGGATTCAATGGGAATTGTTAGGACGGCCCCACCTGCACCCCAGCATCTGCCACCTGAGGGGGATGCCATCCTGACTGTGGGAATGTCATTCTAAGGCTGCATTCACACAGCAATTTATCCCATTTCCCTGATGTTTTCCCACCTGTTAATTTTGTATTGTATTTGAGTTTCCATACAACGTAAAAGCCACTTCTGGAAATATAGTAGATGTTTATCACTCATTTCACTCCATGTGATTTTGTTCCAGAAATAATCTGCTTTGAATTCTGTTAATATGCAGTAAAGTGATGGAAATGGGGGCAATATACCACCAAACAGAACACTCTTGCTGTTTTCATAGGGGAATCAAGGTAGAATTGAAGCACATGTGGTCGGAAAGGGTGGGGGAGTGGTGCTATTATGTGTCATTCCACACCCAGTGGTTTGCATTGGATTTAGCGTGACATGACGGTAGACTGGTATTATAATAATAAATAAATAAAAACACTACAGTTCAATCACACAACAGATACTGAAATATTAAAGGAACTTTAACAAATGGGACAGAAGTGCTAGAGGAAAGTAATATTGCATCAGGAAAGTGATACAATATTCTCCATGTCTCAGTGTACTCAAAAGCTAACTGCAAAGTTACTGAGTGGCAAGAAACACATTGTTTGATTTTTCTTTTATTTTTTTGCTACAGAAGTCCTCTGCAATGGGGCAAAGTTGGGTGTGGAATGAGCAGGTAGGCATTCCATGCTTTGCAGGGGACATGGGCTATCTTAATACAATGTTACCTCATGTTACGGATGGGATCCCATCCGTAACGTGAAATGCCCACAACCCGAAGCGCCTGCGCCTGCACAGGTGCGCAGCACAATTTGGTGCTTCTGTGCATGTGTGCAGTGCAGTTTAGCGCTTCTGTGCATGTGCGACTGGCGAAACCCAGGAGTAACTCATTCTGGTACTTCTGGGTTTCCCCAGGACGTGACACAAAAAGACGCAACATGAAGCAGACGCAACATAAGGTATTACTGTAGTGGAACGCTTTGAACACTAAGCAATAGCACTATTCTTACTGCAAATTATACTTATAAGGAATGCATATGGAAGGGAATTGGGAATAGGCTGGGCGATACCTGATTTTCGACATCACAATATATCACCAGCTAAATATCACGGTATCTCGATATATCACAATATATATCTACGCCAGGGGAGGGGCCTTGCCAGGCCTCCCTGTAGTGCTTGCTTGTGAGTAGACACGCATTTGCTTGCACTGCATACCGAAAAACACCCTTCCCATCATTCTTGCATGGTGCCCAATCTCCCAATTCAGTATAAGGCAGCCAGCTAAACCTTCTCCCCTCCACAGATGCCCTCTCCACTCCATAAAGCCCTTATCTCACCAATCTCTCCCTTTTTATCAAAGGGAGGGAGGGCAAGCAAACAAAAATATGGTCTTCTTTAAATAATAAAAAAGCCTTCCCTTTTTATATGGAGGAAAGAGGAGGAAACAACAACATAAACACCACTGGAAAATAAAAATAAAAACTCTTCCCCCTCTTTTTTAAAAAAGAAAAGAAAGAAGTTTTTCCCCAGTTCTTTGTTTACTTTATTTCTTGTCCAGTCATGGGGGGGGGGGGTGTTTCCTCCTAGATTGTTAGCAGGCTCTCTCTGCACAATTAGCTGAGCTCTACAGGAAAAGATACCAATGAAGCTGAAAGAGTTTGCTGGTTTGTGTGAGGGCTTATCTTCATTTCTTATCGGTTAGGAGGGAGAGAGCAAACAAAGCTGGAAACACCTTGCCTGCAAATTATCTGCAAAGTAACTAAAGTATGGGTTCAGCTGAGCTACCCCCTGGGAAGCTGTTAAGTGTCCACCTTTTGTTCACCAGTATATTGCCTTGTTGAAACACTTATCACAATGTTATTTCAATACCGGTATTCACAGGTATGGTGATTTATTGCACAGCCCTAATTGGGAGAGGGGCATAGAAGAAACAGAAGGAAGAGGTCACAGGGAACAGAAATAGGTAAATGGAGAAGAAGGTGAATGAATTAAAGAGGGGAGAAGGGAGGGGACTGCAAATGACACAGTTAATGTCTCTCAGCTCTGAAGTGAAATAAATAATGTGCAGATAGGATATGTATGCCAAGCAAGGAGGAGAGTGAAAGAGGTGCAAGCTCTCTTTTGGACATCACTAAGATGCTCAAATACAAGCCCTTAAACCTCCCACTAAAAATGACACCATTATGCTCATGAGAAGTCAGTTGGCCATGCTAATGGTACATGGAAGACTATTTTGAACCAGACACAAGCTCCTGGCACACAGGGATGTGGCAGAGCCCCACCTATGCCAAGAAAGCTCAGATGTCTTTTAACACTTTTGGCTTTCCGCAGAATTCATCAGATATTTCCCTCAAAGTGGATCATGTGAAGCTGCCTTATACCAAGTCATTCCATTGCTCCAGTGTTGTACCAAGTCATGCCACTGGTCCATCTGCAGTAGTTCAGGGTTGTCATATACCTATAAGAAAGTATCTCCCCTCCAACATCAATGCCATTGTCTTGCTCATTATTGTGGTTAGATCTAGGCAAACACCTTAAATTAGCACAACTGCACCTCTACTGGATTCAGTTTTTGGAGGCAAGAGACCTTCCATGGGCCCCCACTCACAGTGACTCTACCACCTCATTATAGCAGGTACAGGGGCTTTTGTCAGTGTGCCCATTTAATGGAAGTGGTCCCAAAGCAGCTGCCCACCCACAACAACACTTGACATGGGTTCTGTAAATATACATCTAGCATTGTCACATGTTTTGGGGAAGGCTTCACTTGTGACTCCTCAGAGGAGAAATATCTATGTTTTCTGAAGAAACCACCAACCAAATGACCAAGAAAGATCTTTGGCTGACACAGCAGGACTTGCCATGCAACACAAGCCTTATGTGATTTGGCAGCTGGAGCTGCAAGGTCCACGATGCATGTCTGAACCAGTCTGCAGAGCCAAATGAACACCCAAGGAGGAAGCGTCATATAATCAATAAACAAGCAGGTTGACAGGCTGAGAGAGTAATGTTTTTCCTCCCTGTGCTTCCAAAGCACATAAAAATAGTGAAAGGGGGAGGGAGGCAGACGAACCCACGTCACCCAAGGGGGGGGGGGATTAAAGAATAAGAAGCAGAAGAACTGGGGTAAAGAGATAACAGAAATGGCATCCATCTGCGCAAACCAAATCAAGGAATGGACACACTATATAAAAGCCAATTACTGCTATGAAAGTATCCCAGACACTTGTACTTGAGACTGCATTAACTCCAGCAGTTCTTGTAGATCTTGTCATGCCAAAAGAGTTCTTGACATTGTATTTGGGAGGGGCCTAGAGAGAGAAAGTGTGTGTGTGTAAATATTACATAAAGAAGGACAGAAGGGAAATAAGCAATGGGAATAATCAGAAGAGGAAGACACTTCTCAATGTCAGGGCATCAGTTGTGGTAAGTTAAAGTCACTGAGCAGTAGGAATGGGGGAGATATTCAATTCAGTTCACATTTAAAGTTAAAATGGCACAACCAACACTTTCTGAAAAAATGCACAAATTAAAACACAGACACACTTCAAAATTTACATTTATCTGAATTATGCAAAGCAGTTGTCCAGCAAAGTTAAGTGTACAAAAATGCATACACTAGATGTGCGTAAAAATACATATTTTGGTGAAAATAACATATACAAATGCATTACATGCTAGGAAATCACAGGGCCAGAGTGTGTGGCTCAGAGGGCCACATTTGGCCTCTGGGCCCGAAGTAACCCACCCTTGTTGCAAGAGACTAGGGGGTTCAAAACTTTTTGGCTAGGCAAACATTGGAGGTCAGATAAATGGGAATGAACTTTCTCTCATCTGGCCTGAATTTCTCAAAAGTGTCTCCATGACAATGGTACAGCAGCACTGGGCTTCATTGTTCCTAGTTGGGCTTCTCATCTTTTGTTCAGAAAGCTTGGCTGCTCATTGGTCATTGGCACAAATACGTCTTTTATCTGCCAGTCACATCAAATTGTGTTGCCGAAAGGGAGCGGTCAGCTTTGGTTAGAAATTGGCAGTGATCGTTTTAAGGACTGCTTGTTTGAACAGAGGCTTACAAATCAGAAGGAATACGGTTTTATTTATTTTATTTTATTTTCAAAAGGTTTACAAGAAGGTTGTCCGAAGTACATGTGAAAAGGATCTGGGGGGTCTTAGTAAACTACAAGCTTAACATGAGTCAACAGTGTGATGCAGCAACAAAAAAGCTAGTGCTATTCTAGCCTGTATCAACAGAAGTATAGAGTCCAGAACAAGGAAAGTAGTAGTACCGCTCTATTCTGCCTTGGTCAAACCACACCTGGAGTCCTGTGTCCAGTTCTGGGCACCACAATTTAAGAAGGATATTGACAAGCTGGAACGTGTGCAGAGGAGGGTGACCAACATGATCAAGGGTCTGGAAACCAAGCATTATGAGGAATGGTTGAAGGAGCTGGGTGTGTTTAGCTTGGATAAGAGGAGACTGAGAGGAGATATGAGAGCAATCTTCAACAATTTAAAGGCCTGTCACATGAAGATGGAGCAAGCTTGTTTTCACCTGCTCCAGAGAGTGGGACCTGAACCAATGGCTTCAAGTTAAAAGAAAGGCGATTCTGACTAAATATCAGGAAACAGCAGGAGCTGTTGGATGATGGAATGGACTCCCTTGGAAGAAGGTGAATTCTCCTTCTTTGGAGGTTTTTAAGCAGAGTTTGGATGGCCATCAGTCATGAATGTTTTAGTTGAGATTCCTGCATTGCAGGGATTTGGACTAGATGGCCCTTGGTATCTCTTCCAACTCCACAATGATATGATTCTATAAATTTCTTGCATGAATAAAATGTCAGAGCAGTGTAAATAAAAGCAAAAGTAAGCTATATTAGAATACACTGTTGCCCTAAGGTTAATGACCAATGATATCAGTCATGATGTAATGAAGGGAGAGGCACCAGTCAATGAACCTCCAGATGTTAATGGACACCCATCAGCACCAGCCATGATGGGAGTTGTAGTTTGGTAACATCTGCAGGATCATAAGTTTGTCACTCTGATTGTTAACACCTAGACACATAAGGAGTTATGCCTATGTGCTTGGCACTGATCATCGAGACACCACCACCCATGGGAATGGGACAGGTGACAGAGGAAAGAAGGGGAAAGTGGTGAAGGATGGATGGATGGGGAAAATAAATCATTTCCAAAGCTACAGAGAAGTTGCTGGTAGCCATCTGACCTCATTCCTATTATATTTACAACTCACTGGTCTCATTCCTGCTGCCTAATCAACCCCTGCCAGGGTTACACTTAAACTCATGATCTAACTGAGAAAGGGAAATTGATCTCGTTCACACATTAAATGCCATATCAGTGCTCACGATGTTGAATTAGTGCTGGTAGATTTCTCCGACTGGGACGCATTTGAAATTGCAGTTGGGTTTCAAAGAATCAATTAGGGCCCAGTGTGTGAGAGAGTTAAACAACAATTTGCAATATTGTAGGGACTCCATGCTAGGGCAAAGAAGGCCTTTTCTATATTTTCATTTAGATTCAAAGCCATTCAAGTGTGTGCAGCTCTTGTATAATTCAACCCAGAGAACAAAGGAGCAAAGTGTCTACAAGGCACAATTTACATTGTGCTCTCTTTTTTGAGAGCACAAGTAGCTAATGACCAGTTTCTCATCTGGTGTGAATCAACATAGTTACACACATGTTGGATTAAGGGTACATACATGTTGGATTCAGTTCATTGCAAGTATTTGACTGGGTCCATTACCCATAGCAATGATGCACCCTTCTTGGATAGCTCAGTTGGTTAGAGCGTGGTGCTGATAACACCAAGGTTGCAGGCTCAATCCTCATAATGGATAGCTGATTATTCCTGCATTGCAGGAGGTTGGACTAGATGACTCTCAGGGTCCCTTCCAACTCTACAATTCTATTATTCTATGAGTCTTTAAACTCCCCTCGTTCTTCTCTTTTGTGCCAAAGACTCCACAGATTTGACTTAATGGTCTGAATCTGTGGTCGAACCATTACCTTAGTAAGAATCAGGGTGTCTAGTTATTGGCCCCTCTGAGGCCAGGAGGAACGTCTGGGATTCCAAGGAGGAAGAAGGCTGGATGCAAGAATCATCCTCAGACTGAACCCTGACAAAATACTGCTCTGCCTCTATGAGGGGACCCCAGTAACTAGTCCCTCAAATCAGAATCTGGGATGGCTTTGGTACATCTGGGACTGTCACTGGAAAACAGGGACACTAGGAGGATCTGTAAATGTATAATATGGAGCTCTTGATAAGATACTGTAGTATCTGCAGGAGGACCCCACTAGAACCAGCTCCTTGAACTTAGTCCTGTAACTAATTGACAGCCTGTACAATCCTTTCAGCAGCAGAAGTGCTAATATTCTCAGCTTCTGCTACAATAGAAGAACTTAGGAGTGTGGGCAGGCTGTTACAAGGGATGTTGGGCCTGTTAAAAGTATCCTGGGTCTGAGCCATTCAGGGCACCAGAAGACAACTCTTTTAATAGTGACCCCAAAACTGGTTGGCTGCTGCAGACATTGTAAAATGGTTGAAATATGCTGCTGTGGGTGAGCACCTTTTGTTGCCGCATACCAGGGGGCCATGCAAAGTTTCCAGAGCCTCTTCAGAGGAAATGAGGATGCTTAGTTTAGTGCAACATCACAGCATTCATAACTTCAGTTTATAGCCTTTTCATTCTCCATCCCGGCTAGGGAGCTGGTCACCTTCAAAAACCAGTAGAACAAATCCTCTCAGAAAGTCGTTCTCGATAGACCCAGGATCTGGGAATGGGACTTGTGAAAGGTTAGTCGAGGGGTGGGAAGGCAAGGGAAAGCACTCACTAATATGCTTTGCACCTCTATTGCTGCAATAAAAACAAGATTGAATTGCAGAAAGTTGCTGCAGGTCTTGTTTCTATATGTTCCGACGTTGTGCTCCACCAGGTCGGAATATTGTTAGCAATTCTGCCTGCAAAGGAGAACGTGGCTGAGCAGGGTAAAACATGTGGTAAATTTCTTCCTCACACTCATCTTTTAGATCGGGTGAAGGCGTTTGATTATAAAAGCATGAGAGTTATTTGCATTATGGGATTTCCAAATCCTCTCCCCCCTCCCCACCTCACCCCTACACTAAAGAGCATTATGCAAATCATCTCGCAGGGAGGCTTTGTGCAAAACGTTTCAGCTGAAGGAACAACTTTAATCTCAAACCTGGCTACTTTTCCAATTACCGCCTTGTGCCGTCTCTTGCCACCCAGTGCTTTGTAAGGGAAATCGAGCCCAGCACAGGCTCTTTAAGGGGTTCCTGAGTCATCATGTTAGATAGAACGGATAGAAATGACCCTATTCAATTTTCCACCTGCATGCGTAGGCTAATGCAGCCCTTTGAGAGTAGAGAAAAGGTTAAATAAAAACCTTTAATACACTGCATGCATTTCCAAAAGGCAAGGTCTAGCAGCAGTCATGCTTTGGAAGGATGTGTGGGAAATTTTCCAAGTAAGTCCTATTCATTGCTTCTTCTTTTTTTGTTACTATTATTCCTGTCATCATCATCATGATCAGCGTCATCATATAACGTAGCCAATACTCATAGTCCTTTGGACTCAGCTGTATATAGACAGCTATGTCTTGCCACAGAGTGAAACGATCTGCATCAGGAACATGAGACAAATGAAGGCATCTGATAATGGGGTCATTATGATGTGGTGAGACTTGTCAAATTCTTGGACCCATCAGGCATGGGTGAGACACCATTTGGGTACTGCTTCAGGCAGCCAACATGCTTTGCACCAGCAATGTGCACATCCATGGACTGAATTATAGAACAAATAAGTGCAGGCATATGGCCCATTTAGCAGGTGACATCAGTGCACAGCCACAGGCTCTGTGCATCTGTACTGCAAGACACATTTGGACCCAAAGTATCCAATACGTCCCTCAGTCCCACTGTGTCCATGCAGATCACAGTGTACGTTTTCATCTGTGTTTCAATGAAGATGGTGGTGCAGTCATTGCCTCAAGCTGGATATTAGACTGCATCATCACGATAGACCCCAAAGTGAATGAGTGGGATTCACTGCCACAGGATTCAGCAATTGCCAGTACTAGCAATTAAAAAGAAGTAGACAGATTCATGGCTGACAGGTCTATCACTTACAGCAGCAGTGGAAAAGTCTTGGACCTCTCCACCGGGCCCTTGGAAGTCTCCCCAGGTCACACCAGTCACTGGCCTTTCACTGCATCACATCACAAGTGTTTCTAACAGGCTCACATGTATTCTGAAATGCTGATATTGCCTTTTGCTTGTTTGGATGGAGGATATAGAAAAGTAAGTGTTCATTTGTTTTGTTTGTTGTGTGTGTTCCTCTGAATACAAGTTGCTGGAGAATGACAAGAGGAAAGGGCTATTGGCTTCAAAGGTATCTGGGAGGCTGCTGCAGTTAGCAGGATGCTGGACTATGACTGCTGCTGTGCCTGGGCCATAGCTCAGTGGCAGAGCAGCATCTGCTTTGTGTGATGAAGGTCCTAGGTTCGATCCCTGGCATCTCCAGGTAGGGAGATCCTCCTTTCTGAAACCCCAGAGAGATGCTTCCAGTCAGTGCAGACAATACTGAGCAAGATAGATCAGTGGTCTGATTCGATCGGTATAAGGCAGCTTCTTATGTTCCAATTTTCCAGTGAGCTATCCAGGGTGCTATCTGCTTTGCTAGGACTCTGGTCTGAAAGGGTCCCTCCTATATTTCTATGCCCAATGATTTACCAAGCTAAAGCAGCCTTCCTTCACCTGGTGCCCTCTGGCTATATTGCAGTATAACTCCCATCAGTCCCATCCAACACAGCCTTGCTTGCTGAGGATGATGGAAGTCATAGTTCCAAAACAGCTGGAAGTCACCGGACTGGGGAGAGCTGCAACAGACCATACAATGTCAAGTACAAAAGATACAACAATGTTAGGGGGAAGCTAAGAGATCCCCCATAACTTCAGCAGAGATGAGGCTGAAGAGAATGTGGGGCAAACCGTGTGTTGGCAAGGCAGTTACTTCTTCCGTGCTCATCCAACTCCTGAATTTGTTCTGCTGCAGACATGACATTAGATAGTATCACCGTGTCTGAGTTGTTTCTGACAATTCTTAAATCAATACTTCCTGGCTGCTTACTGGAGATGTTGTATACTGGGAGCTAAAGAAGAAACAACAACTGCCCTGATTCAGTTAGTACCCTTGTAAGGTTGATGGCAAAGAAGGCAAAATAGCATTTCATAGAGTGTGATCTTAGTTTGTGATTCCACTGTTCACATCAAAGTTTAATAAGAGAAAGTGTGAGTCTCTCTCTCTGTGTGTGCGTGTGCAATGGCTGAGAGCACACAAAAATCCAGTTTCAAATTCTTACCAAGCTACAAAACCAAGGTTTCCTCAACACTTCACACAGAAAGTATGTTTAGGACAGGATAAGGAAAACACCCCCTCACATTACTCTGTGACCAGTTGCAGAACGGTCCCCATGGATACAGAGGCAAAGCTAGCTGCTCCGGCACCCAGAGTGGCACACATGCTGTGCACCTGGGGCGGGGCTAGCCACCCACAGGGGTGGGGCTAGCCACCCGCGGTGAGCGTCCCAGGGGGATGGTGATGTCACACACCCCCATGGATGACACCTGATGCACCTACCACACCCCCTTTCTCTGCCAGTGCATGGACAGTAGAGCAGGAAGTTTCCATAGCACTGCTCTAGAATATATAGAATAACTCATACCTAAGATGGCCAAGATGGTAAGATGGTGAGAGCTGGACCATAAAGAAGGCTGAACGCTGAAGAATTGATGCTTTTGAAGTATGGTGTTGGAGGAGATTCTTGAGAGTCCCATGGACTGCAAGAAGATCAAACCTCTCCATGCTTAAGGAAATCAGCCCTGAGTGCTCATTGGAAGGACAGATCGTGAAGCTGAGGCTCCAATACTTTGGCCACCTCATGAGAAGAGAAGACTCCCTGGAAGAGATCCTGATGTTGGGAAAGACTGAGGGCACAAGGAGAAGGGGACGACAGAGGACGAGATGGTTAGACAGTGTTCTCGAAGCTACCAACATGAGTTTGACCAAACTGCAGGAGGCAGTGGAAGACAGGAGTGCCTGGCGTGCTCTGGTCCATGGGGTCATGAAGAGTCAGACACAACTAAACGACTAAACAACAAACAAGATGGTCAAGGTATAACAGCTCCTCTATCCTAAATAGCAAATAGTTTCATGTGGGAGGAGATTGTCCTTCAGATGTTTGCCATAAGCAAAGACTGCACTGGTTACTAATTAGTTCCTGGGCCCAATTCAAAGTGCTGGTCTTGAGCTCCCCAGGGAGGCTCGCATGGCACCATGTTTTTATATCTTTAGGCACCAGGTTAAATTCTATCCTCTATAACCAGGCCTTTGGCCTCCAACCATCTGTGACCTTTTAAGACTGGGTGGGATGTTTTTAATGTACCCCCACCCTGGTTTTAATATATTTATGTTGGGGAGGTTGGTTGTCGGTTGTCAGTTGCTTTGGGTTGCCTTGCACAACATAAAGCGACAAACGTAATAAATAATAAATTTAATAAATAATAAATGGTGGCTCCATCACAACCTCTCAAGCTGACCTACTTCATAGGTTTATTGTTGAGGTTAAAGGGCCACGCAGGGAAACAGCAGGATACAAACTGGCATGTGTGTATCTGCATACACATGTGTGCACGCACAGACAGTTTCCTTTGAGCACTAAGCTCACTGTTTTCCCTAGGATTTAGCTGAGCATCTCCTGGGGAGGCAAATCTCTCAGTGATAGGAGAGCTGCATTAAATGTGACTTCATACAAAATCCGATAAGGAGTAAATCACACATTCGTAAATATCAAACACAGTTTGTTTTGGGGAATGGTTCAGCATCTTGTTTCTGGTGGTTATTCCTTTTTTCCATTTTTTAAAGCTTTGTCAACACCAAGTACAGTTTGTTTGGTTTTTTTTCCCTCCTTCTGGAAACAGTATAAGAGAAATTGTTTGTTTTTCTTCTTTAAGAGAGATAAAACACTCCCCCCCCATAACACTTTGCATGTCCATAAGAATGATTTAAAGGGGTTGGGTAGACTCTGAGGGTGAATTGTTTTGGGGCCCAGGAAAGAAAAGGGTCTCCCTCTCCCTCTCCCTCTCTGTCTTTGTCTCTCAGTCTTAGTTATTTATGCAAGCTTTTTTTCAGTGTGATATTTTTAATTGTTTGCTGCCATTTCATTATTATTGTTGATGGTGGTGGTATTTTACACTCTTTACGGGCAGGCCACAGCAATTGAAATGCAATGTTTACAGTTTAAAAGTGCTTCACTTAATTTTATTCTAACAACATTATTCTTGATATAAATTGTATATTTATCCTTGGAGTGAGTTCAAAAACCAAGGAACTTAAGTAGAGACCAGATCTTATCTAGCCATCCCTCCCTCTCTCTTTCCCTTCCTTCTTCCTCCTCAAACCTGGAACTGTGTCCCAGCAAAACTGTATCACATAATACCACCTGTCTTCCTTCCTTGACAGACTATTCAAAGCCCTCCCTTTCCATGAAGCTTCTTGCATGAAACCTTGGTCGTCATTCCCCACTCTCTGCATGGAGAAGAGAGAGGGGTGGTGTGAGCTTGTGTAGAAACTAGCCTACTATGAAAAGGTAAAATTTGCATCCATTGCTCCAGCCACTTTTTCCTCTAGCCCCACCAACAGCTGGCATGTGTGTCCCAGAACATGGTCTGGAAGCAGATGTGGCTGAAAAATATTCACCACCCCATCTAAAAAATGAGCTCTATCTTGTTGCATTTGGGTACTTTGATCATGCAATGACGACTTGGGTAGCTATTGATCAACTTATCCCATATCATCTTTGTCCAATAATGCTGTAGTTGCTGCTGTTAAATCATTTGCAACCTTAGCACCTGGGAATTCTCTGGGTTCCTGGCTGATCAAAAGAATGCTACCTACCTAAAGAATTGTTTGTGTTTAGAGTTTAAATGCATCGGCAGAAGCTTGACCTCAACACTGAATCACTGCTGGAGGTGCACACATGAAAACTCTGAGTTTGGGGAAAATAAGGAAGTGATATTTATTAAAGGAAATACATGCTTGATAGGAAAGATCCTAGTTCCTATCTAGCTCAGATACAAAGAGCCATGCCTGCTTTTTGTTCTCAGCAGCAGCCACACAAAGATGTATCCACTCCCAAGTTTAGGATGAAGAAGAAGGGAGGAGATGAGTTCAGCAACCCTGCAAGTATCAGTCTAGCTCTGAAGGGAAGGTCAACACAGGTTAACAGTCTAGGAAACTTGGTTGCTCCTCTCTGTGTGTGTCTCTTTTTCTCATACAGATTCACCAGCCTGCAGTGCAAGCTGAGTCACATCCCAGCACTTCCAATGGTATGCAGAGGTTGTTGAGAAAATAACAATATGGCTTGGTGGATAAATTATTGGACTGACTAGAGGCGTGATCTAGGTATTTCTTGCCCATGAAGTTCACTTCCGCGGGCTTGAGCAAGTCACCATCTCTCGCTGCAAACTACTTCATAGGTGTGTTGTAAAATGCGATGAACTTTGGAATGTTGTCCTTATCAGAAGGGTAAGGCAGAAAATATGACAGGGATATAAATAAAGCATTCTCCAATGTTAGAAGGTTTATTAGCAGAATGCAAATGTTCACAGTACCTGCTACCTCTTTATTCATTGTTGCATAATTAAAGTCACCTCCAGCTTTTCTTCTCCCTAAAGATGGAACTGTTATTTTTCACAGACCATTTTAAGAACCTGGCTAACAGACTGTCTAACTTGTTGACATTTTTTTTAAAAAGTCTGTTAAATTTCTTTTGAAGCTTCCTTTTCTTCAGAGGTTTCAAGCACAGCAAATCTAGACATTCATTACTGCAAGACCACATACACACACACACAGTTGCAATGCTGGTGAAACAGGTGTCGTAGTCAATGCATACTCTGCTTGGGACAGACACACCCAAAACAATTCACAGAAGAGAGGACTATCCATGGTGCCTAGCTAGGATGACCATGCTCTGCCTCCACAGCCCCTTCTGAGTAACAGTTGCTGGAACAGTTGCTCTGCCTCCACAGCTAATACTTCTGAGTAACAGTTGCTGGAAAGCACAGAAGGGGAGAGAGTGCTCCTGTGCTGAAATCCTGCATGCAGGTTTCCCGGAAGAGGTATCTGGTTGGCCCCATGAGAACAGAATGCTGAGCTAGATGGCCCACTAACCCAATCCAGCAGGCTCTTCTTACGTTCTTATCCCTGGAAACCCTCCAATGCCTACTAATCAGGGAGAGTGCTGGCCGTGGTGCCCACATGCCACCCACAAAGGGAGACGGTGGACTCTCAATGATGGGGAATTGACCCAAGCACACACCAGTACATCACCACACATGCAACATACTCCTGGCCAGCATCCATGCTGGCTGAGGCCCTTGGGTGTCAAGTTCAAACCATGCCTGGAGAGCCACATGACCCCTATTGCTGAGGTAGAGGATGTGGTGCAGATAGATTCCACTCCCCTTGTCATCAACTTTGCCCCCACAAAACCACCCAGTTTCAGCCATTTCACCAACATATTTTCACTGCTGTGACAGCTCTGCCAGTTGAGTGCCCTGACAGTGTATAATAGGTTTTACCCTGGTATATCTTCCTTTCTGCCCATGTAGTGGGGCTTCTTCCAAATTCTGTAAAAGCCCCCCCCCCTGCTGCCGCCCCCGCCAACAGATCTTCCACCTAGTATTGCACCCTAAAAGGTTTAATCTTTCCTCTTGCATTTTCTAAATCTTTATAGATTTTGCAAGAGCTGGTTTGTTTAGGTCTCAGTAATTTCTAAGCCTTTTATTTCTTCCAAGGGAGTCAATCTCTCTTTATTCCAAAGCTGCTTTGTTAATGAATAAACGAAAAGCCCTAATAAAAGGTTTTGCAGAATCGGAAGCGCTGAGATTTGTCAGCACGGCTTGTTAAGTTCCCATTCTCGATAAATCCATTCCTCATATAGAAGGAAGGTGCACTTGTGTCCCCCCCCAACCCGGTCTTCTTTCTTTTAAACCCACCAGTTACTAAAATATATCACACATTCATATTCCACACTTAATGGCTAATTGTGTGTGTGAATGAGTCACAGCAAAACAAACCCTAGATATAGAAGTTTCATGTAATCTCCCTTTGCCTTGGATATGCTTTTGAGCAGGGGGTAATTCACACCTTCAGATGCACTTCCTTCTGGAGAGGGGAGAGAAAATTGCTTCAGTATTGAATTTTAATGTGAAACTACCTCATCTACACATCCCCCAAAAAATGTATGAACCAAAACACAGCTTTCCTTTGAAACATGAACTTCTCCAAATTTTGTGATGCACTTCTCCAGGTAAGGCATGAAAAAAATGTGTATATAGTGGTACCTCGGGTTAAGTACTTAATTCGTTCCGGAGGTCCGTTCTTAACCTGAAACTGTTCTTAACCTGAAGCACCACTTTAGCTAATGGGGCCTCCTGCTGCCGCCGTGCCGCTGGAGCACGATTTCTGTTCTCATCCTGAAGCAAAGTTCTTAACCTCGGTTAGCGGAGTCTGTAACCTGAAGCGTATGTAACCTGAAGCGTATGTAACCTGAGGTACCACTGTCCTAGGGGTAAGTGTGCATAAAATTGCATGTATTGGTGGAAATGATATAAAGATGCATTATAATGGGGAAAATTGCTTTTGCAAAATTGCGTTTATCAGAAATTTGCTGTAAAAGGTTGAAGAAATTTTCACAGGGGCCTTTTTTGTTTGTTTGTTTGTTTTGCAAACTGATTCAGAAATGTGGAAAACTGAACTCAAGAATGGGGTGGGGGGAATTTGAAACTGAGAGAAACAGAAACCAATGGCTTCATCCATACTTGCCTCATACATTTATGCTCACGCCTGAATGACTGCAGTATGAACAAAAGTCTGCCATGGTTTTGTAGTGTGATTGGTTCATGCATTGCAGGGGTTTGGACTATAGGACCTTTGGGGGGTGTCTTCCACCCTACAATTCTATTCATGCAATCAAATGAGAGCCATCAAGTGATGATGAGCAAACAATGGTGCACATGGCTTATAGAAATGGCTGTCAGTCAGTTTGAATGGCAACTTCACCTTCGGAAAGCGGGGGAGCAGAGAAAGCTCCTACAAAACAGTTTGTGCTGGAGATGCCATCTGTCACCTGGCCAATCTGTTGCCTCTTCCTGTATACCTGTCACCTTTGTGGGCTCCAAGTGGCAGGGCAAGATAGCAGGTGAAGAAGCAATAGCACTGTCCTAGATGGAAACAGGGATAGCAGGGATGCAATGGCAAGGAATGATGCAAATGGATGAGCCCACCTGGCTTGAAGAGGACAAAGAGAGAGATTTTCCCAGGAAAGCACTGACTTGCAAAGAGACTATAGGTGCTCTCCATCTTCCAGAGAAATTGCCTGTGTAATAAGGATATGCAGAAGCCCTGCTGAGAAATGGTATTGCTGAAAACCTCTTTTGGCTTCTTGCAGAATTATTCTAGAGGCAGAGAAGGGCCATAGCTCAGTGGCAGAGCATAGGCTTCACATGCAGAAGCTCCCAAATTCAATTTATTCAGTCTCCAGGAAGGGCTGTGATCAATCCTTGTCCAAAACTCTGGAAAGGATGCATTGAGCTAGATGGGCCAATGGCCTGATATAAGGAAACTTTCTATGTTTGCCTGAAGAGGCAACTCCAAATTTGCCTTGAATTTGACTTCAGGCAAAATCAAGTGGCAACCTATGCATGCATAGCACCAATCATGACAGTTTCCAGTAGTTTTATCCAAAGTTTTATTCATCAGATGCTTTATCTAATGGGAGGGGAAGGGAGGGACCCTCAAATTTCCAAAAAGTTTTGCTGCAGGAAAAGCAAGGAAGACCTGAATGGAAACGTGGAGTGCACTTTTGAAAAGCCAACCAATTGCTCCCTCTTCCAGGATACTCCGCTCCACCCCCTTTCCATGTTTTTCTCCTCAAGCCCTGTTTCTCCATTTCCTTCACTCCAACAGTCAGCTAGCATTCAGTGGCTACTGGACACACTCAGTTTACATTGGCTGTTTGGATTCCCCTTCCTTCATTTTTTTTAAAAACCTGAAATCTTTTCTTCGTATTCCTTTACTTCTGAAAACGTCTCCCATTTCTGCTGGCATTTCCTTTCTGTGCATGGATGATGCTGGCTGGTTGGCTTCACGAGAATGCACACCCAGAGAATAAGGGCGGCATACAAGCCTGATTAAACGGAACTGGGAAGTTCCTGGCTATGGTGTTAACAACATCCAAGGAAGAGACTCCAAGTAGGGATGGAAGATGTATGTGCCAAGATGCAGTTTCTGTTTGGGCAGGGAAGAGCCAGACAGTGATGGGAAGGATAAGCAGTGCTAATACCAAAACCCAGGAATGGGTAACCTCAGAGCCAGGGCCTAAAGGTGGCCCACCAGTCCTCTCTATCTGGCCCTTGGGACTCTCCATAGGTCACAACCCCGTTCCTAGAGCACACCTCTCAGCAACCTGGTTTTCCATCAACCTTGGCTATTTTTGCCTAGATGGAATGTGCCCTTAAACTCTGATAACACTTTCTGTTAGCCTGGATGCAGGACAGAGAAGGGTGCATGAGTGTATGTAGGAACCACTCTACAATACAAAGGCAGAATTCACACTTGTTGCCCCATCTACTTTTGCCTTGGCCCCTCTCACCACTGGCCAGGGTTCCTCCTTTCCTCTGATAAGCAGATGTGGTACCTCCAGAATCTTCTGTTCCTAAGAACTCTTCAGTCAGTAGCGATTAGGAGAACTTTTATTGTTAGCACAAAAGCTAAATATAATACTCTGCCTTTCCCGCTTCACTGCCTTGGGACACAGCTGTTCATTTTTCAGACCGTCTGCCTCAGCTGGTTGAAAGCAGATTGTATTTTTCTGGGGCCACCAGCTTCTGACCCAGAGAGGACTCCTGTACGTCTGGTAGCAGAGTATCCAGGAGAAGTCTAGAAAGTGCCACTTTTGTTTGCAGCAATGAGAGAAGGTGTACCTGCTGAATTTCTGACTACAGACGAAGAGAAGCTTTAGTGTGCTTGCACACTGATGGACATGCATACACACAGTACTTTGGAGTGATACAAGCAACAGCAGTGTGTTGCTTCAACACCAGGGTTGCTGTAGACAATAGTAATACGATAAACCTTTGTAAGAAAGAAGGAGAGAGTGAAAGCTGTGAGCTGCCAATTCCATATCTCACAGTGCCCTGGAGAATCCAATGAAGGCTTGGTTCTGGGACATTCTGAAAAATCTAGACATTGTGTGGCTGGAGAAGTGCATTGCAATGTTTGGTGAAGCGTGCATTTCGAAAGATGACTGTGTTTTGGTTCTCGCACATCTTGGGAGCTGCAAATTAGCTAGGGTCTCCTCTTGATGCAAACTGAATCTCTTTTTTCCCCCACCCATCCCTACATGGGACACTTCCTGGGTGTTTTGCTACTCTCTGAAATCTCTAAGGGGAGCAACCTCCCCTGCCCCCTCCATTCTTCCCCTAACACCTATTGAGAAAAGAAAGGAGGAAAATGTCGTTTGAAGGGAGCAAACAGCCCTGGTTGGGGGTTTTTTGGAAGCGTGGAGAGAGATGTGGCAATAAGAGCCCAATGCTCTAAACCTCTCATCCTAGGTCTCATGATTCATAGCACATTTAATTTAAGTTAAAGAGGGGGAAAAACACATGAGCAAGATCTGCAGAGAAAAAGAAAACTGTGCAACGTTGCTTGTTTAGATGTCAGGAAGCCCTTTGATACATGCCCCCCTCAAGGGAGGCCGTTTAGCCAAAGCAACAGCAAGCAGTGTCAATGGGCCACTGGGGCACATTAACAAATATAACAATGCGCTCTTGGATCATTGCAATTAAAAATCAAGGGAGATAAATAGCCCCACAGCTAGAATATTCCCCCGGTCAAGCCTCCTGAGGACAACCAAGAGTTCACCCGGTTTAAAGGGAGGCCAAGCATTGCTGGGAAGGAATCCATGGGAATCTGATGCGGTATGCTAATGCAGAGGCGAGGCTCACTGCAAATGGGGTAGAGGGGGGAAAGTGGAATTTTGCAAGTCACTGGAACGCATAAGATGCACCTTCTATGAGATAGTGAGACAGACAGGCTGATATAGAAACAACCTTAGAGTCTTGTGGCACCCTAAAGCATTATGCACTGTATCATGGCACAAACTTACAAGATTCTTTGCTGGGAATTTTGCGGCAGACTAACGTCGCTACCCTCTGGTGACAGATAAATAGAGGCAGACATTTGCTTGCACACAATGATCTGCCCTGCTGGATCAGCAGAAATGCCCATCTAGCCCAGCAGTCACCAACGTTTTCAGATCCAGGACCCACTGGTGACTCCAAGTTGCAAACTGGGACCCACTCTTAACTGTGTTGTTATCTATGTACATCTATCCATCTCTCTATCAATATGTATCAGATACGGAGGTGCCAGCTTGCAAGGGTGATGTTGTGCACGTGAAGTCAGGACACTGGGAGGAGTCAGGGGTGGAGCCAGACATGGTGTCAGTGCAGTTTCAATGGCCAGCAGCTCCTCCTCTGCTTCCTCCTGGTGCCACCACTGGCAGAAGACTGGTTTGACCCTCCTTCCCCTCCTTGGGAGGAGGAAGAGAACGAACTGGCCAGTAAAGCTGCACTGCACTCAGATCTCCACTTTGCCTCTGTGACTTTTGGACATTGGGGACCCCAGCACCCACCTCAAAAATATTGAGGGGGCCCAAAAGGCTTCAGTCCCCAAAAGGTGGTACCCCTAATCAGATTTGGTCTTCCAGGTGATTCATAAAGAATAGAGGGAGTTTGAGTAGGTGTAGTTGCTATGCCATGGTGTTCCTGTTGAAATCTCAGTTTCTATGCACCAGTTAAAGGTAATGTAACTCCATCTTCTCGTGCCTTTGTCTCACTCTCATATTTGCTTGCCTTTGCTTTCCATATCTATTTCATTCTTCTTTTAATAGAAACAACATCAAAAATGGTGTTCATAATTCAGGAAGGCTGGTGTGGCCCAGTTTAGCTGTTCAGCTTATGAGATCCTTCTGAGTCATCACCCACCCACTGAAGGCCAGTTGTCCTAACCTAGTGTCCTGCATACCTTTGCTACCAAGGGAAATAGCAGCTTCGGAAAATGACCTAGAAGCAGACATAGATTGTTATATCTCCTACCGCAGATCTGATGTTGATCGTTTCATGCGTCTCCCTCTTAATGTGTAGTCCACAGGCTTCTGGGAGTGAAGAACTGTTCTACTAAGCAAGATTAAAGGATAAAGGAAAAATATGTGTGTAACCCACGTGGGCCTGAGACAAGCAAGAAACTGCAGTGCGGTGCATGCTTAATTTTAAGTATGCTTTTAAGCTCCTTGAATTAAATAGGAATTCAATGTAGTAATGCAAAAAGTTATAGGCTGTGCTAAATCAAGGTCTATCGCGGCAAAGAGGTATGGTAAAACTGTAAGAGCTGATAACTGCATGGGGGTGGCGCTTGCATAAGCTCCACCGTTCACTGCTCACAGAAGGGAAATGTTAAGAGGTGGCACAGGCAGGGGTGCTTGATGGATTTGAGAATTCCAGGATGGGAACTGCACCCACCAGACCAATGCGCTGATCAGAACATAGTCATCCTTTCAAATTTGCACTTCTTCAAGTGTTGTGACACATCAGTTTAACTTTAAACCAATTAAAATATACATTTTAATTAACTCATGATTGGAGAGAAGATATATATCTAAACAAATATTTGGAGAATAAAATATGCACTGAAATATATGTGTTTTCGGATTATATTTAACGAGTTGGGGATTCATGCAGAAACAGAACAGGATGGTGGGTTAAAAATGATTTTTAGTGAGGGAAATTGCTTGCATATATATATATATATGCTTTCGTAGATTTTCACGGGTACAGGAATGCAGGTTTTGGTGTCCTCGGGTGTCTTCCCGTGTAAAAGTTGGGGTGTCTAGGCGACGTTTCGACGAGGTCTCACTCGTCATCTTCAGGCTGGTGCTTTCGGCTTCTTGTTACTGGAACAGGGCTCTGTTCCAGTAACAAGAAGCCGAAAGCACCAGCCTGAAGATGACGAGTGAGACCTCGTCGAAACGTCGCCTAGACACCCCAACTTTTACACGGGAAGACACCCGAGGACACCAAAACCTGCATATATATATATATATATATATATATATATATATATATGCGCAAAAGTGTACAGGACAATGTGTATATTAGGATAAATTTGCACTTAAAAGCTGGTGAATTTTTATGAGGACTCATTCTTTAAAAAGGAAATGCAGACTAATGCACAAATGTGAAGAACTGAAATGAAGGAAAATGAGAAATGGACAGAATAAGGAAATGGCAGATCCAGGCATTGCTACGGTGCCATCTCTTCTCTTGGAGTTACCTTCTAGCCTGCTTAGTCCTTTCTGCATAAACAATCAGCACCTAATATGGCTGGTCATGTTTTAGATCTTTTGCCATCACCAAAAGCCCATTAGAGTGGGTGTCTTCCTGCACATTTCAGTCACTGCATGCCAGAAGATGCACAGTGAAAAAGGAAAGAAAGCTGATACTATCTGGGTACCCTGATGCTGTAGCTTTTGCCTGATCTCCCTGCTGCCCTGCTCATCTCTCCATTCCTCCTCTCTCAATCCATCATCTCTATTTCCCTTTCACCATCTTGAAAGGATACCAATGAAACCCTCTTTCCTCTTTAGGCTGCATTGATCTATTGGGCGGCTCAAGACCTCTCTGAAGTTCACAGATGGGGCCATTTTTATTTTTCCCCCCAACATTCTTTAGGCTTGATTTATGACAGAGTGTTAGAAACCCAACGCTCCTGTTCCTGGAAGAGCTGTGTTGGCTGGGAAGCCCTGCAGCTGGCAGATGCACAAGGCAATTAACCCCTGCATGCACAAAGTGAAGCGTAAAAAATTGATTGCATTCAAATCCAGCTTGCAGTTTCTCTTGGGAAGGGAAATGAGGCTGAGTTGGTACCTCACAGTCTCCTTACTGCTGCTATCCAGGATGCCTCAGGCTGATGCAATATAGCCCACCCCTTCAGCAACCACAGAAGACAATACTTGAGTGGAGTTGCTAAGAATATATATGTCTCTGTTTCCATGGAAAATAGCTTTGTGTATATGTGCAACTCTCACTGAGTATATGCCTATGGTAAGGGTGTGTGATTGCGTGTTGATCCCAAACCTGCTGGTACTAGAATATGGTTCCCAACCAGTTCCCACTAGGATAATGTATTTCTTGGCCCCAAACCATCATTGATGCCATTAGAATACGAATTAGAGATATTGTCAAAGTATTTGCTTCCTTGGCTTGGAATGTGGACTTTGGTGGCTCCAAAGCTTGCCAAGATATGAGGCAAGCATTATGACTTGCAGAGGTGTCCTCTAGCTTGCATACACACACACACACACACACACACACACACACACTGAGGCTGAGGTCATCTCCTTCCTAGCCCATCATAAGCCACTGAAGTCTTCTTCCACTGATGTGTACAGGAACACTGGACAATTATAATTCCTAGGGCTACTAACACTTCAATCACTGCTAGGGATGCACACTAGATTTGGCCAAATCCCAAGCTGAAATGGGCTAATTCAGTGGGGATCCAGGCTTTGACTGGGTCAGGCCGAGACGGCACCAGATTGCCCAGGTTGGGCTTCCAGGAACAAAGTGGGGCTATCAGTGGGTAGGGCATCAGGTTCGAAAGAGCAGCTTTGGCTGCACAGCCCTGTTTCCAGCAAGGGAACACACACATGCACAGTCAAACTGAGCAGGACTGCATCATGACATTATGTTTGCTGACTGGGAACAGTTATGGACCACCGGTGTTAAATTTACGGCATGTAATGCCTTAAGAGAAAACATAATGAAAATGATTTATAGGTGGTACATGACCCCAGTCAAGCTTGCAAAAATTTACCATTTGCCCAATAATAAATGTTGGAAATGTAATGAGACTGAAGGTACTTTCTATCACCTTTGGTGGACCTGCCCGAAGATTAAAGCCTTTTGGGAAATGATTTATAATGAAATTAAGAAAGTCCTTAAGTGGACTTTTCCTAAGAAACCTGAGGCTTTTCTCCTGGGCATGGTTGGCCAATTGGTGCCAAGGAAGGATAGGACGTTTTTCATGTATGCCACTACAGCAGCAAGAATCCTTCTGGCAAAGTATTGGAAGACACAAGAACTACCTACTCTGGAAGAATGGCAGACGAAGGTGATCGACTACATGGGACTGGCAGAGATGACCGGTAGAATCCGTGACCAGGGGAAAGAGACAGTGGAAGAAGATTGGAAGAAATTTAAGATATATCTTAAAAATTGTTGTAAAATTGAGGAGTGTTAAGATGTCAAGGAATAAGAAATAGAGAATTGCAGCTGTAATTAATAAGTTAAAGAAAAAAGAATGTAATGAAAGTGAATTAAATAATTAGTTAATTGGAGGAGTTGCTAAAGAAATGTAAAACAAGGATGCAGCAAAAGGGAGGTATGGGGAAGTCGGGGAAGTAAGGTGTATGAAAATAAGATTATGAAATTATACATGTTTATATGTTTGTATGTTTTTGTCCTGTTTATTGTTTGTCTTGATTATGTGTTTGGAAAACAAATAAAAAATTATTTTTTTTAAAAAAAGAATCTTCTGCTCATCACCTGGAAAGTGACAGAGGCAATCTGTTGGCTGCAGGGGTCTCTTTCACCAGCATATTAACCAGTGTATTCTACATAATGGTGAATGGAGGATTTAGTCCTGCAGGCTGCATGGTGGGTGTGGACCCATGATTGTTTAAAGTGGTATCATAGTGATTTAAATGTATGGTGTGAATGTGGCCTAAAACACAAACATACCAATTATATATATATATTTACTTGACACTGAGATAATGCTTTTCTCTCAGGGTCCATGAGGCAGGGTTTCCATCCTCTGCTCTGCCACTATCAGCTCAGAGAAGCCAAAGACATCAATGAATTTCCTCAAGCGAGCCAGAAGGAGCAATAAATCAGCCCCAGCCACGGCTAACGAGACAGATTTGCTCCATTGCAATTAATGTGTTCTCCTGCATGTGTTTGCTAGCAGAGGTGGAAGTGGGGCGGTGGGGGGGGGAGAGATATGTGCTGATTAAAATTCAGGCTGGGGAGGTGGCAGGAGGTGGCATGACAGTGTGAGCGAGAAGTAGTACCAAAGAGAGTAGCATGAAAGGAAAGAAGGAAAAGGCAAAGCAGGAGGCAAGAGAGAAAGGAAGAGATGGGGGAAAGAATATTGTGGACCTCAGTTCAGATATATGGCATACATCACACAAGGGTCTTAGCAATGTGTGGCGTTATTGCACAAAGGGAGGCACTGTATGTGTGAATGGGCACTTGCTTGTGGCTTGCCTTTATCTAGAATGAGAAGTCTTAGGTCCATGGCTGAATACAATCCTCACCCCGGGGAGGGGAGGTCCCCTACCATAAAAACATATTATAAGCCTGCTGGATCAGACCAATGGCCAATCTAGTTCAGCATCTTGGTCTCACAGTGGCCAACCAGATGCTCTCCTGGGAAACCCACAAGCAGAATTAAAGCACAATATCATTCTCCTCTCCTGTGGCTTCTAGCAACTGGTACAGTGGTACCTCAATTCGTTCTGGAGGTCCGTTCTTAACCTGAAACTGTTCTTAACCTGAAGCACCACTATAGCTAATGGGGCCTCCTGCTGCCGCCATGCCGCCACTGCACGATTTCTGTTCTCACCCTGAAGCAAAGTTCTTAACCCAAGGTAATATTTCTGGGTTAGTGAAGTCTGTAACCTGAAGCGTATGTAACCTGAAGCGTATGTAACCCAAGGTACCACTGTATGCAGAATCATTACTGCCTCCAACCATGGAGGGAGAGAATTGCCGTCATGGCTAGTAGTCATTGGTAGCCTTTACATCCATGAATTAGCTCTTTTAAAACCATTCAAGTTGGTGGCCATCACTTCAATCTATGGGAGCAAGTTCCATATTGAAACTGGTGTGAAGAAGTACTTTCTTATAGATGTCCCTCTCTGCCCCTCAAGCCACACCCCTCACCAACCCTGACTCCCTCCTCAGATGCTTTTGCATGGCTGAAATGTGTCCTTGGAACTGTGAGAAAGCATGCTGCTGGCCTGGATGAAGGCTGGGGAAGTTTATGTAGAAACATTTGACATTTGTGTGATTAGAATGTTTATATTTAGGATAGAATAGAAATAATGCCTAACCCCTTGCTTTGTTGACACCCCCAAACACTCAATATTAGTACAATGGAAACAAGGATTCTGTTCTACTGGAGACTTGCCAAAGGCCAGACTTATGTGTCTCCCAAATACTTTTTTAAAGATTTTTCTTCTGCCCAAGGATATGGGGGAGTGGGAAATAATTACAGTAAAAAGTAATACAGTAGTGTGCTGTTGTTATATGCCACAAAGCCCTCAGGGTGGGGCAGGCAGCACATCCAAGGGATTGTATAAATAAAAAGGAGTGCCACCACCATTATAGGAATGTGGACATTCCAGTGCAGACCACTAGTGGCAGCTGTGTGTGATTCCATCCCAAGTGCAAGCTCAGGGCTGGCCCTTTCCTCTTTTGAAACTCTTCTGTCTCTGGTATATCTAGGGAGGTCACTAAAACATCACCTTTTCCCTGCCACCACCAAGAGAGAGAGAGAGAGAGAGAGAGAGAGAGAGAGAGAGAGAGAGAGAGAGAGAGAAATACATCTTCATAAAAAGAGGGCACAGATTTGCATAGAATTTGCACATGCTAATGTAGATGTATAGAAGCAAATGTGGGGAATGATTACTATAATTTAAATAGCAATGCAATTCATCTCACTATTATGCTTTATTAAATAAACTTTATTTTATTGTGCTGCTGACTGCTTTGGATTGTGGTAATTGTATTTTATGCTGATCAGTTCGGGTTGTTGTTGTTTTATGTTGTATTGCTGACACAGTTTTTTTGTTATTATTATTAGCCACGGTGGGCTGTGTTTTGAAGCACAGCAGGCTACAAGATGATGATACATATTATTATTGTTGTTGTTGTTGTTGTTGTTGTTATTGTTATTATTTGTATTCAGCTGAGTTCTATGCAGATTCCACCCACTGGAATTAATGAACCTAAGTTAGTCACATCCATTAACTTCAGTGGGACTACTCTGAGTAGGACTAGCACTGAATACAGCCCAATATTTATTTGAGTTCTTACCTGCCCTTCACCAAAAGGTCCCAGGGCAAGTTACAGCAATTTAAAAATACAATATTAAAATCTACTTAAAGAAAGGCAGAAGGATAGGTTAGTCTTATACATGCATATAGTATATATATAGAAAGAGTCAAAGGCCATGTAGCAGTTGTTGTAACAATAACAATAATTTTAAAATGGAGTACTTTTTTCTTTAGAATTATTGTGTTTTTACCCATACACAAATGTAAGCAAATTTTATCAATTAATCAATTAATTAATCAGCCCAATTTCATGTGATTAGTTCACCAGTGTTTCTTCCACCTGAGAAGCCAGACCCAACAGAGGGTTGGGGACAATAAAGAGAATGAGCTGAAGGAATAGAGGTGAGGAGTGAGAAGAGGAGGGGGAAAGAAAAAAGAAAACATGAAAAAGGTGGAATGAGGAAGGCAAGAGAGATAAAGAGGAGGAAGAAAGCCAGAAAGAGATAAAACTACCCCAAAAGAAATTCTACTGCAAAGCTTTAATCTTTCAGTTAAGAGGAAGGAGGGGAAAACCTCTGACTAAATAAAGATAAATTATCTCCAGCAACTCCTGCAACATTTAAAGCCAGGTAGTGAATAAATACATTGTCAGGCTGGATCAGGGCCTCTCATTCACACCAGCAGTGAGATACATTCTAAGTTATATTCCATTAAAAGTGGCACCCTGCCTTGCAGAGTGAGCCCATCCCTCTCTCAATGAGGCCTCTGTCTTCCTTGCTCCCTGAAGAGGGCTCTGCCAATCATTGTTTGCTAGTTGCTTTTATTATTGATGACAGACCACTACAGCCAAAACTCCTGGCATAGCAAAATCCCTGCCCTATCACCACCAGATTTCTGATAGCTGCAGCCTGACTGGAGGGAACATGCTATAGAATCCAAGTAGATACAAGCTGAATTGCAGGAGAAGAATCCATATTCCCCATCTTCTATGTATGGGAGGAAGTTGTTTTGGTTTGTTTGCATGGAAAGATCTAAATGTGTTCATGCAAACTGAATCAGAAACTACAGTACCAAAATGTCTTGTGGTACTGCTGCTTAGTGTTTTTGAAGTGAATTCAAGAGAGATCCAGACCAACATGTTAAGCCAGTGGATAGTCATTCCTTTTACGTCAGTAGGATGGTCAATTTTGCAATACTGAAAATGAGGACATCAGTTCATGTATAAGAATTTGCATGCATAGATGCAGATTTGGAAATTATTTCTGTAATTTAAATATAAATGCAATACATCTCAGCATAGTGGGGATGACTTGTGTCCCTGTGCAATTAACCATTGATGGTTAACCATGTTGTTAACCATTGATGGGTCATTTCTCCTCTCTCCTTATAAGGTTCTTTATCTCTAAACCAAACATGGGCTGGACAGCACTCAAACAAAGGCACCTTGCAGTGTTATTTATTTATTTATTTATTTAACTGACTAACTAACTAACTAATAGAAATGGCTCAAAGACACACAACAGAAATACTAAAACCTGTTATAATAAACACAAGCAATAAAAAAAATTTCTTTTAAAAAAACCCACATTTATAACATCTATAAAAATAAAGGACAGGTCCTTAAGGTCCTACCATACTTAAAAAGAGGCCACAAATACTTTAAAATTTTATTCATATGAAGGGCCCACAGTCCAAAGAAACAGAAAAGTTTTACAAAGTGCTTAAAAGTAGATAAAGATGGCACCAGGCAAGTCTTTCTAGGCACTCCACAAGTGAGGAGCCACTACCAAAAAAGTCCATTCTTGTATGCCACTCTCCAAAAATTCAGTGGAGTTGGCAAATGGAGAAAGATATATGACAATCACAAGATCTGGGTCAGTTCATGTGGGGAGAGGTGGTTCAACACTTTTAGCTGAGAATAAGAACTTGGGACTCAGCTACATTTGTAAAGATAAAGTGCTTTATATATGTTATAACACTGTGACACTAGATGACGTTGTGGAGTCCCATCTTTTGCCAACGGGATTTCCATGTATGCTGTTTACAACGCATTTAACTAAGTAACTTCTTTGATGCATCTAGATCCAGCCTTATTGTTAGCCACTGCAGTCATGCCAGATTTGGTGTCTGATAGAGGACTGTCCTTTGCAAAGTCTTCTGTAAGGTAAGGCATATGGTCACCCTATTGGTCAGACGTCAGTAGAAAAATAAGTTCAAGGGTGGTTTGGTGATTGTTTAGAGACTTCTAATTAATGTTATGGTCTGATCAAACTAATGAAATTTCTCAGGCAGGGTTATATGTAGGGATGCAAGAAAAGGCGCAAATTTGTGTCCTGACCCACTGTTTCCATTTTACGACAGTTTGGCTTCTGATAAAAACTACATTATGCATCTGGTTGTCTGCTGTGATGGAATTTTATGTAATTGATCACATCATTAATGATGTAATTAATTATGTTATTGCCATGTTATTCCACTTCATTCATGTCAATCCGAAGGAAGCACAATGCAAATGGGGGAATACACAAATCATCAATTTTGCAGATAGCAAACAACAATAACAGTGAATATCAATCATATTCACTGGGTTGATTTCCATTCTGGACATGGGACAAATAAATAAGCAGATGTTGGCAATTTCCTCTCCTGCTTCCATCAAAATTCTCTGATATCCCATTCTCTGTACACCCAACACTCTTCCCTCCCACCCTCTTTCTCTCTCACACACAGGATTTAATTGTGTATGAATTTTCCTTTGATGACTTCGGATAGGGCCAATGGGGCATGATGACATGAGAGGCAAGGCCAATGTTGGTATCTCGGTTTCCAGACCCCTCCCCACCCTGGTCAGTTTACTCTGGGTGAGCTCCGGTTTGTCAATGCTCTTCTCAAAAAGTGGCACCCAAAACAAGATATAGTCAAGATACAACTTAGTGCAGTCACACACAACAAATCTAATGTGAATCCCTGAGAGTCCTTTTGACAGCAATATTCTGTCTACCCACTTCTCATCTATTTGGGAGGAGGTCCTTGGGATACCTTTTCACCTGCGAACATCACTCCAAGTGCCCTGGTACCTCCACCATGTCCTTTTCCCAATTTGAGAAACTGGGACATAAAGACTTGGAAGGGGAGCCAGTTAACTCTGGGGTTCTGCAGTATATATCCTTAGAATAACAGTTATTAAAAGTTATTGTCTGCCTGCATATGTTCACACACACACACACAAGTGTGTGTGTGTGTGTGTGTGTGTGTGTGGACAGTAGATCTTACGGAGGATGCCCATTAAATTCACACAGTAAAGTACAGTGCACTCTTCAATTGACGATACTAACAGACGGCAGGGTGTTATTTATGTCTGGAGCTCTGCTGCCTTTACCAGTGACATGTCTGGTGATTTCCTCCTTCTCCCTCCCCCCATTTTTTTTTAAAGCACAGCTGACATGAAGATTATAACCCTTAGTGCTAGTGCAGCTGGTATGAAGGAACGCCTTTAGACCAAAAGAAGAGAACAGGACTCGTCCCACTGGCCTAAAGATGCTGCATTGCTCAGAAGCAAGTGGATAGAGAAAGAGAAAGACTGGGGTGGGGGTGGGAAGAAAGACCTCCTCAGCTGAGCTAGGGAGCTGACATTAATATACTCTTACTTTAAAATTGTGCTGTGGAATCTGGACCATCAAGAATAGCACCCCCTTTTTGTTATGCATTTAAATAAATTTGAAACAGGCTTGGCTGCCACACTGACCCACAAATGCTGGACATTACGAGAGCTCTTTCTGCAGCAGAAGCTGGGCCTGCCAGCCCTACCAGCAGAGAGAGGGAGGCATCAACCTCATGCAGTAAATGCTGTTGGCTGAAGTGTGGTGGACAGAGATCAATGTGCCTGCAGTGCACAACTACCACTACAACTAGTTCGTAAAGGTAAAGGGACCCCTGACCATTAGGTCCAGTCATGGTCGACTCTGGGGTTGTGGCGCTCATCTCGCTTTATTGGCCAAGGGAGCCGGCGTACAGCTTCTGGGTCGTGTGGCCAGCATGATTAAGCTGCTTCTGGTGAACCAGAGCAGCACACGGAAACACCAATTACCTTCCCGCCGGAGCGGTACCTATTTGTCTACTTGCACTTTGACGTGCTTTCGAACTGCTAGGTTGGCAGGAGCAGGGACCGAGCAACGGGAGCTCACCCCGTCGCAGGGATTCGAACCGTTGACCTTCTGATTGGCAAGTCCTAGGCTCTGTGGTTTAACCCACAGCACCACCCATGTCCCTCTGCAACTACTTACCTACTTTTTAATATCAAAGGAAAGGAAAAGACAGGATAAGACACTAAAGAGTGCTCATTAACCTATTGCACTTGACACTGGTGTAACCTGTCTCTACACACATACAAGTGTTTGTCTGAATGAAAGTACACTTTTTGTTTTATACACCTCAGCCATTGTGCACACAGGTACACAGAATGTGCACTTGTTGAACATTATGTCTGAATAACTGTACAAGTGTACAGCTCAACTATTTGTGTGTGTACAGATACACAGATTGTACACCCATTGAATGCAATGTGTGAACATTCCTAGATTCTCCATGTTGATCTGTCCAAATAGCTCACTCTGTTTGGGTCTCCAGACTCTCACAAGCCCATACCCAACTCCCCAGACTTGGGCAGCCCAACTTTTCATACCAAGTGGGCCACACACTGCCTTGACATGTGGAGAACAGGAGCAAAGACAAAATTTGATACCTCCCAATCCTTGTAAGTGTAGTGCCAGGCTTTAGGAAGGAGGCACAAGGTCTTGGCAGGGTCCTAGACTCCTCTCATCTCCTTCCCAAAGCTGGGAAAGCACTTACTGGGCTTTGGGAAGGAGGCTGGAGGATCTGTCAGAGCCCTCACACCTCCTTCCCAAAGCCCAGTGGCTTGCTTACCCAACTTTGGGAATGCAGTGCAAGGGCTGGAGGGGGGGGGGAATCAAATGTTGCCAAGAGCCATCAAAAAGGCCTTGAGGGAATACCTTGAGGGAACACCCTGCCCTCAACCCTACCCCTCACCTTCTCTTCTATTCAGACCCTATCAGTGCTTTCACCTGGCTGGAATGTCCTTGTACTGCGATAATACATCTTGATTGCCCAAACACAGGAAGAAGAATTTTATGTGTGTAAACCTGTGGCTCTGGCCCAACCATTTCTTTTCCCCTCATACCCACCTGCCCATTGGCATATGGCCCCTGGGAGGCTGCTCAAGAAGAACACGGCCCTCAGACTGAAAGGATTTCCCCACCCCTACAGTTCATAGATCCCTTCTGTCTTTTGCTTTAACCCACATACAACTGCACTGAAGCAGAGTGTAACACTCTTGTGAGGCACAACAACAACAACATCAACTACTACTACTACTTAGAATACACTAAAAAAACACAAAACCCTTCCTTTTAGAATTTGGAATTCAAGATGGCACTACTGGAAGGCATCTCTGATCACTACTGTCCAACATGTCACTGCTTTGGAGACAGAGGAAAGATATAGCACTTCCCTAGCAGAACAAATCAATAATTCCTGACAGGGACCCTCCTTCCACTACATCTGAAACTCTGACTTCCCCTTTGGGGAGAAACGTCTTACCAAACAGACAAATAAGGGCACACGTCTTGTCTTTCATGGCTTGACCTCAGAAGTATCTCTGCAACTTCATGAAGTTTTTATTACTATTATTCTTTTAAAGCCATTCAGAGTTCTAACTTCAGGGGCATCCAATCTGACTTTAAAAAAATAAAAAATAGTGGCAGTCCAGTCCTGCAGCATTGTTACTCAGCATTTCACCTTGTAAATAAATAGGTTTGAACTGCAGCCAGGAGCAATGGGATCTTTCAAAGGCATTATCTGGAAACAGTCAGTGGAAAGAACCTTAAGTCCCCATTAATCATTTCACCACTTACAGTATTTCTTAATGGCTTTTTATGGCTTATCCTTTCAATGCCAACCAAGAGTGTGATCTCTCCCAGCTTATTCTATTAAACAGAAATCAATATCTAATATCAACGTGCCAACATTGGGATTATTTGGAAAGAACTGAGAAAGATCCCTACCTTTTTTTTACACCTCTCATCTTTCATGAAGTGGTGGATCACTCAGACTTTTCATGGGACATAGTATTTGCTAACATTAATGAGACGTAAACAATCACCAGAGTGCTAATGAGGGGAGGATCGGAACATAGAAGGGCTTCGTTCAGCTAATGACAGCAAACAGATTTGTCCTTCATGAGCTTGTATAATCCTTTTTCAAAGCCATCCATGCAAGGGGCAATCGCCAGCTTCCTTTGGCAATGCATTCCACAAGCTATGAGTGGTGTGAAGAACCTCCTCCATCTGTCCATCATCAACAGTGTTTTTCATTCATATAACTGATATCCCGCCTTTCTGTTCTGACATCCATGGTGTCAGAGATTAAACAGAGGCTAAAACAATAACAATTAACTAAAAATGGCATAAAAGGGTAAGGAATTCAAACTCACAAAATAATAAATAGGATAACTCTTTCCTTTGTCAACAAACAGTCAAATGAAAACCAGCCCCAAGCTCTTCTAAAGTGCTTGGTTTTAGCCACATTCCCAAATGTGGTCCAAGACTGAGTCAGACCTCCTGAGGTGGAACATTTCATAATTGTAGCAAGACACCTGCAACAGTGGGAAGCTGGAGGCCAAATCTCAGATGGTAGAAGGACCAGAGCTGGCCCTACTATTAGGCAACCATCACAGGTAGAAAATGTTAAGGGCAGCAGGGAGAATTCATTGGTTGATTCTTCTTCTTCTTCTTCTTCTTCTTCTTCTTCTTCTTCTTCTTCTTCTTCTTTTTTGGTGATATTTTATTTAGGATTTTCTTGTTTTACAGAAGTGTAATGCCATTCCCCTCCCTTAGATGACAGAGCTGTGCATGCACACTCTTGACACTCCCACCCCCAATTTGCAGCTGCCTCAGGTTCAGTGGAGGATACTAGATCTCAGGTTTCTCTATGTGGAATCTAGAGGGGCACCATCTTGTCCATTGCCTCAGGCATCAAATCTTGTCAGGGATCAATGCCAGTTAATAGTATCTGGCTTATCAAAACTCTTTTGGGTTGCCTCAAACATTTCTTGGATGTTTTCATGGGATGGAATGCCCTATATTTACTCTCCTGCTTTCAGCAAAATGCTGATGACTGCCTGCTACATTTTTAGGGTACCACTGGCAGAGACAGAAGTTCCCCTCCTGGCCCATGAGTTAAGCCCATCTCCTAGCCCATCTTCATAAGTCATTTGCATGTGTCTCCTTTGATTCATTCACATGAGCATTTTTTCCCCATTCCTCCAACCAGTGGTTCCTCTTCATCAATGGCAAAGTACATATGGCACAAGCTCTTGAGTGAGAGGAGGAAATGAAGTTTGTTGCTACACCAAGGTGCTTGTTAGCTGTCACGTATTGAGAAATTGCAGTATTCAATAAAAAAGAACCACACAATCAATGTCAATGATTGTTGGGCAAATATGGATTAGATGACCTTAAAGTGGGTATGCGTCTAGTTGTAAAACAGCACCAAAGCAGTAGCAGTTAATGAACCAACTGTAGGAGACTAAGAAACAATGTTGCATAAAATGTAGTCCTGGATGTATTGCAGTAATGCTTTCTTTCAGGTGTATACAGAGTATACGTATCTCTTAACAGTCTCTGGAAGAGACAAAGCTTTACAAAAAATCTTGCCACTACCCTGCCCAAAGAGGTTTAGGGAAAGGGAAAACAATGGTAGGGCAGAGTTTAGGACTTATCAGAGGGAACAGGAGGTCACTGGAAGGCTTGGGAAGCATAAGGTTCATTCCCTGTCGTAGTTCAATATGATTGCGGAGAGCTCAATGAGATTTCAGAATTCACAGCTGGGCTCAGAATAAACCAAACTATTTTGGAACTAAAATAGTTATGTTTTTCAAAGCCAGTTCCAAATGGGAAATGAAGCTGAGAGTCAATTCATCACTACTCTTCCACACAGAGTAGAGCCCACCTCTGTGACATCAGCAGCCAAGAGGATAGTCCCCACCCCCCTCTACTTCTTCTTTCCATAACCTGTTGTCTTCCACATGTTTGGACTATGGCTCCCAACATAATGTCAACTTCTGCCATTTATATAGTACCTGAAGCTTTTAGACAACATTAACCTAGTCCGGCACTTTGAAAATCACCAAGCTTCCATGCCTGCCTAGGACCCATGCTCACCTTCCTCTCATTGTTTAGATGCTGAACTCATAAATGTCTGTCATTAACATCATTTGTTTTTTTGGGTTTTTTTAAGTGGGGAAATCTCACTCCAGGTGCAACTTACCATTTAAGTGCTATCCTGAGCTCTTGCCACTTCCGCACTGAAAAGATATCAGCGACGGGAAAGCAATTCAGGGGAGAGAAATGAAACCAGTTATGAGATTAGGAACGGAAACCATCAAACCAGAGATGGTCCTCCAGGATGGTTGCAAGCCAGTGGGCATATTCAATAAATGAAGACTGCATCAGCCCCACATGCTGGCATCTGCATGGTACCCCTGTGTGCCACATCAGAGCGTAATTACACATAGTTGATTGGAATTGCTTCCGCTGCTTCTTGTATGAAAGCATCTCTTTGGGAAATAAGTCAACTAAACAGCTATAGAGAGGCTCCAGGCACTTAGCTATACTTAGCAACCTGCAGCCTACCAGGGAAAATTCACACACTCACATGCCCCGAGAATTTTTTTCTGAGATTTTAACTTCCATTGCTTAGCCATTCACAAATAAATGGGAAGCTTCCTGACACAGGGAGCACATTAGCAGCAGTTGCTCACTGCTGTCCGTCCAAAGGTCGCAATCTTACACCCACAAATAACATTGCGAGTGAAAAGGTTAATGCAAAATCGCAAGTTATAACATAACCTCATATCAGCAGATGATGCTCCTGTCTAAAAGTGTTCAGTGCATCTTGGTTGTGCCAATGAGGTTGTTGTGCCTACAGAGAAATTTCAAGGCACATTTAGGACCCCCATTCTGCTGGAACAGCAGGGTCCCCCCCCCCCCGGGAACGAAAGAAGAAGAAGCTTAGATAAGATGACTGAAACCTGTCATGAAATTTCCGGAAGATGTGCAGGGTTGAGCTTTTGATTTGGGGCTGTTGTTCTTGACTGAAGCATAAGATAGAAAATGTCATTTCTTTGGAAAGGCCACAAAAGGTCATTTGGGTTTCTTCTCCTCTGGGAAGAGCAACTCCAGTTTCAATAACGAAAGCTGTTGGTATTGTCCTTTTGCTTCCTTGCCTTTATTTATGCAATTGATTTCTTTTAACTCCCAGCATGCCAGCTGATAGATTAACCGGACGCCATATGGCAGCATTTAGGATCCGTTTCCCAAGCTGGCACTGCCCTCCTCCCTGATGTTGCCACCACTGCCCTTCTCTGGCAGCCGAACAGGCCAAGCCAAACATCTCAAATGCCTCCTTTTCAAAAACCAAAGTGTATTTTAATAATTCAGTGCTGCCTGCTCCTTTCAGGCTCTCGATAAATAATTCATCAATTGTGCTGCACCGTGCAAATGTGCTTACACACACACACATACAGAGAGAGAGAGAGAGAGAGAGAGAGAGAGAGAGAGAGAGAGAGGAGCACTGCCGTTAACAAGTTTTGTGATGTTGAATTATGTCTGAACAGATTTTTTTAAAAGATGGCAGGGGAGAGGGAGGGATGAGGGGGCGAGGTGGGGAGGGAGGGAGCTCCCATGTTTAAGATCCTTACAAATCGCCACCTCCTTCATTTCCAGGGATGAAAGCTTGGCAAGAGTTTCATGGAGCATGCGACATCAGGAAACTGTTGGCTGATAAATGCCTTCATCACTCAAGCATGAAAGAGGGTGAGAGACACAGAGAGAAGATAGCTCTACTAATGCCTGGATATAGAGAGCAAAGGCAGGTGGCACACCCTGTGGAGTGTGCCGGGACTGTAGAGATAGGGGATGCATTTGATTCAAGTGTGCATTTAATGGTGAGTCTACAAATTTGCACTTTCCAAAACAATGCACAAAGCAAAACACAGCTTTCCTTTGGAATTCACAGTTATCCGAATTTTGTGATGCAGTTCTCCAACCAGTGTTTACAAAAATGCATACATTAGGGGAAAATGTACCTTAAAAATTAACACATTGCTGAAAATAGCATGCAAAAAATGCATTGCATTAGGGGGAAATGCTTGCAAAGATCTGAACATCTGTTAAAACGGCAAAAAAGGGTGTTAAGAAATTAACACTAAAACGCTGGTGAATTTTCATAGGAATTCTCCCCCCACCCTTTTTAAAAGAAAAAATGCAAATTGATGCAACTACATTTAAGATTAGGGAAAAACAGAAACTGAGAGAATTGAAATTGAAATATATATCCCCCTATTTTTTATTTGTTTCAAAAGAACTTAAATCCAGTTTTGTTTGTAGCAATAATACCCCACCTTTTCCTCCAAGGAGCTCAAGGTGGAGCTTCCTTCCTCATTTAATCCCCAGGACAACCCTGTGAGGTAGGTTAGCCTGAGAGGTAGTGTCTGCTCCTGGTCACACCCAGTGACCTTCATGGCCAAGGACTCTATCCACTAAACCACTAAATCCAAATATTCTACAACTTTGTTGAATGAGAATCCTGCCTTGTTTCTGATTCAAGCAGTCAGGTATTTGTTGTTGTTGTTGTCATTGTCATCAACGAAGATCTATGCAGAGGAGACTCATTGAAATCAATGGATCTAAGTTAGGAATGGCTGTTAATTTAAGTATGACTAGCTTTGAAAATAATCCTTTGCTGTTATTTATTGATTTAATGGGGGGGGGGATAAACTATTCAAACTTGTGTCCGCAGCAGGCTTTAATTGTGCTTTACATTCACCATTCAAGAGTGCATACTGGCGTATAATGCAGATTGGAGATCCCTGAAAAGCATCTTGTTATAGTGGCTATATAAATAACAACAAATTGATGTTCATTGGATACACAGTTGGTTGAGCTGTATAACAGCTTGTGCATCAAGCCATTGCTCCCTCTCCTCTCCCCACATGGATCCGATGATCATATTCTCAAAGTCACTGGCCATTGGGGAGACATCTCTTTGACAATGAATACACAATTCCTGCTTGGGAAGAAAAGATTGTGGCTGTTTGTAATACCCCAGAAACAAAAGAGGTGTGAGGGAAGTCAATCAGTATCATGAGACTTTCCGCATGTGACTTGACAAAATGTGCGAGGCCAGACACACATGCTTGGATGCTGTGCTGCCGCTTGAGCACACAAGGGACCTGACCTTTCTAAGCGCTTGGGATGTTTGTTTCTTATAATCCTTTTGTGGGGATGAACTTTGCGGTCTCAACCGCAATGGGAGGACATGGGAGTTAACGAGAAAGGGAGAAAGGAGCCAAGTGAAATGGGTCTGTCCTTTGTGCCAGTGAATGTGCTTTAGAAAAATGGGAAGGAATGGAGACAATGAACACGAGGAGCAGCTAATCAATAGCACGCTCATCCTTTTCGCCTTTAGCCCTTATCTTCTCTTTCCTGATCTCTCTCCTTTGTGCCCTCACTGTCTCAAGTCTTTTAGGAAAGGTAAATTATTAAATTCTTTCCAAAGCATGGCCACTTCAGGGTAGAAATGCTGATCTGCCCATTGAAGAAATTCAGCCACATCCAAACAACCCAATCATGGTCTACCACTGGAGATTTACTGCTTTCCAGAACAATTTAAATCAATTGACATCTGAGGGAAGAGTTGTTGGGCTCCACCTCCCATCAGCCCCAGCCCAACAACAACTGGAGGGACTAAAGTCTTTCCAACCCAACCATAGCTATAAAAATCAGCAGCAGAAAAACAACAACTTTTTTTGTTGTTGCTTCTAGAGTGAAAAGTCATGGATAAGTGCTGTGTTTACATTTTTTAAATATGTGTGTAGGCTATTTTGTGAGGATAATATCCAGTTGCAACTCTTGAAATCCACATAGCTCTGTGATCTTCCTTTCTCCCCTGTTGGCATGAGTTGCAACAAAGCATTGCAACATATGGATCAGCATCATCAGCCTGCCAGCAAACTCTCAGTGACCTGGCAGGAACAGGCTTGGTGCCAACCCAGCTGAGTCCATGTTTGCATGTTCATTATGTGATGACTGCAGCTGCTTTCACTGTGTAGAAAAATTGTAATGCAGAGCTTCTATATCACCCGACATTATCTCACACAAAATGCTTTCCAGTAGATGCCATTCCCACATTCTGTTGCAAGCAATCAAATGCAATCAGTTGTATGCAATCAAATGGCATACGGATTAGCTTGCTGGATCATACCAAGACCCGACTGGTTCAGATTCCTGCTCCCAACAATGATATTGATGAAGTCTGAGCAGGGGAAGGGGGGCTGGAAATCTTTGTATCTGTAGCTTTCCCAGCTCACAAAGAGACACCCTATTTTGAGTTGGATTAAGACCATTTTGAGGGCTGATCTAGTTCACAACAAGAATTTGATCCCCTACTCTGGTCACTAGCCAACCATGCAGCTTTCAGGACAAGATCATGGAATTCACAGCTCACTTTGTATAGCAGGTCATAGCACTCTCCAGAGGCACCATTTCTAGTGGCAGGGGCAAACAGCCTGGTGAGTCCTCCGAGCTGCTGATTCCTCTCTTTCTCCCAAGTGTTTAGCTGTTATTATTTTGCTTGTGAATTTGGAAGGAGCTTACAGGGGCACAAACATTCACCTGAGTTTTTGCAAGCATCCTTACTAAATGCTTGGGGGGGGGGACGACCCTTGAGGTTTCTCGAGTATTCAGTAGAAACGCTTCCATATCCAGATGGTTTTGAGCAGAAGTTCACACATCACTGGATTCTAACTGTGACCAGTCAGATGCCACTGAAAACTCACCAGGCATGAAGGTGATGGCAGCAGCTCCTTACACACAGTACTTTGTCTCTTGGATGGGTGTATATTCCAGGGCTCTCTAGATTTATTTTGGATTTCAATTCCCAACAACCTCAACCATGGTAGCCAGCAGTCAGGGATGAGGGGAACTGCAGTCCAGCATCAACTGGAAGGCCCTGTCCCAGAATCTGATTCTTAGGGTTCTAGGGCAGTTGCAAGATTCAAGCAGGATCAAACTACTACACAATCAGGTTTCTGCCTGCCTATATCCTGTGAGTTGCCATTTACTGGACTGCAACTCCCATCATGCCTGATGCTGGGTAAGTCTGATGGGAACCGGTGTGGTATTCAACTAAGATTTACTCAGATTAGATACATTGAAACCAATGGGCAAAATTTAGTCATGTTCATTAATTTCAGTGGGTCTGTTCTGAATAAAACTTAATTGAACAGCACCTCAGAACATCTGGAGAGCCACAGCTTCCCCCAGTCCCAGTGTAGGCAGTACTGAGCTGAATGGAACTTGGTTTGAGAAAGCTTCATATGGACACCAAGGCAAATGTTTTCTCCTTGGTGGAAATGACACCTATAGCATCAGTTTCTCAGTGGAAACTCTGGGACTTGTGAGCCTAGTCTCCGGTGGGAAAGGGCACATCATTTATACCCTGTAGCATGCATCTTCCCTGAGGGGAAGGTGACAGTGTGAACTTTGCATTCAAGCATTCGCAAGCATCCACATGGAATGCTTACAAAGCCCTTGAGATTGTGCAAGTGTTTCACAGCTAGAACACTTGCAGAAACTCATCGACTTCTGAGGTAAGCCACACAACATTAGTGCCTCCCTTCCAAACATAGAGGTTCTGTCATGGCTTACAGACCCACTTTCCACTGCTCCATCAGCACCATACATTTAAAGCCCTACAGTGGCACTTTAAACAATCATGGCTTCCCACAAAGAATTATGGGAACTGTAGTTTAAGGGGTGTTGAGAATTGTTATTTATTTCACCAAGTTACAATTCCCAGCATATCATGGGAAGGATTGTTAAACCACTCTAGGAGTTGCAGCTCTGTAAGGAGTTTCCTATAACTTTCAGTATCCTAAACAAATTAGAGTTCTCAGGATTCTTTGGGGAAAGTCATGGCTGTTAAAAGTGGTATCATACTTCTTAAAATGTATAGATGGGACCCACTTCCAACCCCCCCTTTTTCAAAGTTCATCTAAGAGAATGCAATGCTGCCCTGTCTCTGGGAATTATTTGCCCCCAGCCTCCCTCCCAAACCAACCAACTTCTTTCGGCCAGACATTGATCCACAAAATGCATATTTGCCTTGGCAAGATGTGAAGAAGGAGAGCGAGACATGATGAAGCGAATCAGCTGCAGGCAGCAACAGCAGAGGGAACAGTATGTGTGTGAGAGAGAGAAAGGAGGAGGAATGCTCTAAAAAGTCAGAGGATAATTCAAGCACATCAGAGTGAAGACAACTGGCCAGGAGATTGCTGTGATGTTGCAGTAGCTCCTTAGCTCTGTGTGTGTATTAAAAGATGCCTAGTGGAAACACACACAGAGAAACACAACCGCCCATGCATACGTCACACCGAGGCAGGCAGTGGGAAGATCAATGAGACTGCTCCTATCACCTCTCAGAGCAAAGGCAGCTCGCATTTCTGCAGTGCTTCCCAGTACCTGAACCCTATGAAAACTTAAATATTTCATATACCTGCAAAATAAATATAATAAAAATTGAAGGATTTGGGATTCGGTGATAAAGGGAACATTGGTGCTTGCTCCCAAAATACATTCAAATGATGTCAGTAGCTCAGCAAAACATTTTGCAGCAATGGCCACTCAGAAAATATAGCAAGGATAAAACCCAGCCTGGAATCAACTTGTGATGGTTGGAGTTGTGGGTTAGAGTGTCAAGTTAGCAGAGGGAACCCCGGGTTCAAAGTATACTGGATGACCACAGGCCACTCATCATCTCTCAGCTTTGTAAGATGGGGCAGGGGGAGAGCTTTACCTCACCCTAAGCTCCTTAGAGGAAGGTCTGGGTTCAAATATGTAAGAAATTAGTTCATTTATGTAATATGTTTAAAATGCAGAAATCATTGCATGAAGTTTTTCACCCTATGCAGATAAGGTATGTAGATCATACCACTGTTGAAACGTGCAGTTTAGGTGGCCTGGAAAGTTGGCAACCCTATGGCATGTGACCTGATCTTTCAATATGTTTTTGAATGAGACACAGCATCCAGGGCTAAGGAAAACACATTCATATCCAAAAGCTCAATATATGATGCAAACGGCATGGGAATTTCTGTTAGCAGCTTTGCACAACACAACACATTCCTAGCTTTAGAAACAGAAAAGAAGAAAGAAAAGAAATGCAAATTAATAAAGAAACAATCATGTTGAAGACCACTGGCTCTCATATCCTGGCTCCACTTGATTCTTTCATAAGAATGTTATCCTGATACATCTATTTTGCTCCCATTTCTTCAATAAATAATACGACAACGAAGAAGAAGAAGAAGAAGAAGAAGAAGAAGAAGAAGAAGAAGAAGAAGAAGAAATGCAATCTGAGGAACTAGATGGCCTTTGTCTGATCACTAATCAGCTCCAGCCTGTTAGCATCCAGGCACCCAAGTCTGACTGATGTTCCTCATGGGTCAATACAATAGCCAGAGTTAAAATATAATTAATTAAAGGAGACAATATCAGGAGCTGTTTGTCAAGAGCTAGAAGGCAACAGCAACATCGGTCAATGAAGAGGAAAGTAAGAACAGGTTGGCTTCTGGGAATGACTGGCCAGGAGCAGGACTGGGTTGGAGCTGCAGGAGCCACAAAGTGTCCATCAAAGATTGTCTACTAGATCATTTAGGGTAACATGTCATATGTGGGGTTGCCTTTGAAGATTGTTTACAAACTGCACCTAGTCCAAAATACAATTGTGTAAGGCTTCTATAGAATCATAGGTAAAAAAGGTAAAAGGTAAAGGACCCCTGGACAGTTAAGTCCCGTCAAAGGTCGTTGCGGCGCTCATCTCCCTTTCAGGCCGAGAGAGCTGTTGAACAGCTCTTAACTTTCAGAATGTTATTCCTAGTGTTAAAGTAGATATAGGAGTTGCCAAAGTTATGGACTACAACTCCCATCATCCCTGACCACTGGCCATGCTAGCTGGGGCTGATGGGAATTGTAATCCAACAGCATCTGGAGGGGACCACATTGGCCATCCCTGGAATCAGCAATACTGGACTGAACAGAAAAAAATAGCATGACCTGCTTTAGGGAGTTTCCTATCTTTGTTCTGAATGTGTTTCTGCATTATTTGTAGTTGAATGATCCAATCAGAGATGCACAGAATTTCCCATCCCTCATCACTGTCATGTTGGCTTGCCAAATGAGAACCCAACTACCAATCTGGTTTACTAGACATTTCCAAGTGTAAGAGTGAAGCATTCCTCCAATTTTAATTCAGAAAAAAACATTCCAAAAGTATAACAATTCCTTGCTCATCAAGACACACCCCAACTCTTTGTTCCCAGTTGCTTCTGTGGGACAAGTTAGTGTGTCAATCCAGACAGACAGAGCCACACACACACACACACACAGAGAGAGAGAGAGAGAGAGAGAGAGATCTTCCCATAAATGTCACCAGAACAGTATTTAGAGATTATAAATAACTAAGTCATGTCCCTCATAGATGAGTGTGGCGTCTGCGGGCTGACGGAAAGTCCTAGACGAGAATGGTCTGGGCTGAATCTTTTATAATAATATCAATCAATATTAAAAATGTATGGACAGCCCCAGTTTTTAAACCCCTCTTCAATTAATCTTTTAAATATAACTATTATGCTTTAACCTGGAGGCTTGGGGAAGCTTCAGCACAGCGGCTGCTCTCTTGTCTTGACCAGAGAATTCATGCAGACTCAAGTGATGCAACTGGAAAGAGAGTGGTAATAAATAAGTAAATGCCTATATGTTGGCAAGTTTCCTGGAAACTGGGAAAGATGAAACAGCAAAAAAGAGCCTTTTGTGAAAGGTCCTTTTTAAGTTAGCTTCACTTTCTGGTCCTGTTCATCTTTTCAGGGCTAGGGACCCCATGGAGTGTGGAAAGATTAGATTGCTGCACCAGTTCAAACCAAAAACATTCTGCAAAGCCACAGATAAGGAGAGCAGAAACTATGCAAAACATGTAGGATTTTGAGCTCCAAATGGGATCCTTTGGCACAGGGATTTTGTCTTTAAGAAGAGTATACTTTTCTGTAGATTTGTAGTTCCTTTTTCTTTCACTTGCTCATTCCCACCATGGAAACATCTGGCCTCAGGTCTCCGCAAGCTCTGTATTTGTTTGGTTTTTGGTGTTTTGTTTGTAGGATCTTTGTACTGTGTAGTGCTCTGTATATTTTTTTCCTTTAAAAAAACACAACACAATTTAAATAAGGCCACTGGTTTGTTTCCAGTGATTATGCAGATGACAACGAGAGAGAATTAGGTTCAATTCTCAGTGTTTTGGCACTAAGGCTTCAGCTGGTAAGAGAGACAAGGAAGGCACTTCCCAAATGGGGCACCAGAGGCAGTGGGAAAATCTAGTTCCAATCCCACTGCTTTAGTACACAACTTTACTTTGTCTATGCAAGTTAGTAGTTTCTCTTCTTTCATACGATGGCACATAAAGTGGTCTACAAAGCAACACTACTGAGAAGAGAAGACCTGTCCATCAGTGTTGGACACAGGAGTAGAAAACCCTTGGCAACTCAGAGTCAAATGTATCCCTCCAGGCCTCTCTGCTCAACCCTGTTCTACCCTCTCATAGGTCATGCAACCTCCATAGTCCAGGCTCTCCTCAAGTATGTTTGCCTGGCTAAAAGGTATCTTTGGGCTCAGTTGACACCACTTGCTTGCCTGGAGGGAGGGAGGTGGTGGTTGGAGGGGGAAACATCTGGTTCTTGCATGGCTGGGCATGACTGTACACTCACATCCATCACACCACTTATTTAGCCTCTGGCCACACCCACCGCTGGCATGTAGCCTTCTCAGGAGAGAAGGTGGCCCTTGGGCCAAGAAAGGTTCCCTACTTCTCGTATAACAGACTCAACTGAGATATGCAGCGTCTTTTGAGGTCCTTCCTACAGACCCCTCCTGATACACCCAGCTGCCTTTACCACAGTCAAGGTTTGTTCTAGAAGCTCATCAGAGTGGATAAAGAGGACATGTAGACAGAGAGGCAGGTGTTTATACTGACATGTGAGTGCTGACGCAGATGCCATTCCCACTTGGGTCAAGAGGGCTTTCACCAAGGTAAGGCTGGAGAGCACCACAATCAAAAAAGGCGCAAGCAGGCAGACCTGTTGGCATATATTGCTGTTCACATCTTATGCTTCAGGGGCTGACATTGCATTGCTTTGTTTTGTTTTCCAAATGAGATTTTCTCACAAGTGATTCTCTAGGGAAGAAATGACTTGCATCAGAATCAGAGAGAGAGAGAGAGAGAGAGAGAGAGAGGGAGATGTTCCTCAAAGATGTTCGGTAGGACGATACCTTACTATTAAATTAGCTTAACACGTTTCGTTTCAAGTGCCTTTTTCAAGAGCTTATTTGTTTCTTAACAAACTGCTCAGATATCCATTTCAAAGGGCTTGCCAGGCTTCTGTATCTTTGAAATATACCTCTCCTTTTTGTTCTCATCTTTGGATGCTTCCAGTTTTGTATGTGTTTCTTTTCAGGTCAGAATCAGCTTTCTGAATTCATTGCTGGGGAGGTGCGGGGGTTAACATGAGGTTGAATAACTTCTGTGCAATGTTTGGAGCAAACCTTCACACAGCTAATAATACTCCTGAAAACAACATCCTCTGCCCCTGCCCACTTCATCCTCAGAAAAATTGCCTGTTTTACATTGGTCTGCAACCTGATGGCTGCACCTAACTAATAATCCTGCAATATATACACACAATGTGCATCCATGGTAGATAATCAGGTCAGCCCTTAAGCAGACTTTGGCATGTTAAGGAATACTAAATCCAGATAAATCCCAGGAGCATCCCTGGGTCTTCTTCAATGCACTTTTTAAAAAGTCAGGATTGCCCCTGGGTTATAGGAGGTAAACAAATTACAGGCCTGTGGCCTTCCTGTTGCCCATGGCTCAGTAACTGTGTCAAGAAACACTTTGGAAACCCAGCTGTTGTATAAAAAGCCTGTCTCCCCTTACATCAGGACTTTAGAGATATGAGAGAATTCAGAACAAAAGAAAGAAAGAAATGGGAGCAGGAATTGCTGGTGTTCACTTATTTGTCCCTCATGCAGAATGGAAATCAAACCAACAGACGTGAGAAATACCTATTTGCTTTTCTTGTCCACAAATGATATATAACTGATTACTACCTGCCTTTGCATTGCATTTCCTTTGCAATGCAATGGGGAGAAATAATGCAATGGTGATGCAACTTCTGCAATTAATTAGGTAAATTGTGTAATTGTCAGGGACTGGGCAGAGGAGGAATGGTGAAGACTGCCTCCCCATCCTGACCCTCCCAGGGAGGAAGAAGAGGAAGACAGTATAGATTTGCAACAGTGGTTTGCGGGGGGGGGGGCACAACTCAGATGCAGATGAGGGGGAAAGTTGGGAAATCATGGGAGAGGAAGAGCAGCAGTTGGGTGATATGGTGCCATTAGAAAGCATTCCAGACCCTCCATTTCCCAGAACCCAGTGAGCCTTAAAAGTAAGAGAGCAAAGAGCTCAAAGACAGAGGGCATATAGCAGCACCCACAGAAGTTACGAATGAAGATGTGGAAGAGACGGGGTCTGTGTGGTATGGTGGAGATTCACTCGGGACAATGCCATTATCCAAGAGACTGGGTTCTATAGCCTCTCTGTGTAAAGATTGAAATAAAAAAAAGGACAATAAGAAACTTTTCCTTGTCTTTATACTTTCCTGGGCAACCAGCCAGAAGCTGCTGACAGCATCCTGACAGTAATTTTGCCACAGTGGCCCCTGAGACGAATAGTGTAGGTTTTGGTGGAAGGTAAACTGCAGGAGAACTGAATGTCTGGATGTGGCAATAAAAGGATGAAACAGAAAACAATGCCATCTTAGATATGATGGGACAAAGCTAGATTAGGAGCTTGCTGCTGGGTCCAGTGACGTCTTACCTAGGGTTGCCACCTGTCCTGTAGAATAAAGGATCATCTTATTTTTCAATGTAAAATGTCCTGTATTGATTCAATATGAGATGCAGAAGTTAGGGATCCTCTCCAAATGCCTATGACCAGTCCCACAGGGAAGGCATTGCTGGCTTGGCTGGAGAAACCTCTCAATTATTTCCTTTCCCTTTTCCTTCTTGCTCCCTCTCCTCATCCTGTCCACAATGAGGAGCAAATCAGAGCAAGGCTGCAGCCTGGGAGTGCCAGGTCCCGTCCCTCAGAGGGCAACAGGTTGTGAAGCTCTAGAAACAAGCAGTTTTGTGTCAGTATAGCCCAGAAGGACCAGCTCTGAATATGGTTCTATGTATGATATTTGAGAAGGGAGGTAGGGGAGAAGTAGCTCCCCACAAGGCTCCCACCCCACTAACATTTTCTCTCTCTTTCGGAAATTTAACATGTGGAATAAAGCTCAACTCCCCATCAGAAGATGCCTTCCTATTTATTTATTGCCCTGGCCTGCATGTAGTGCTGTACAGTACCGCATGTGTGTGAAAGGGTGTGTGAAAGGTCAGGTATTTATGTTCTGGGTAGCAAAATACAGACAGATTTACAAATTTGTGTGTCTGTGCGTGTGTGTGTGTGTGCGTGCGTGTGCCTGCATGCATGCATGCATGTGTGCACATGACAAATTCCAGAGGGGATATCCTGTAAGGCTGCAAGTCATTTCAGCATCAGGTGAAAATAAAATGGCCCCAACGCACACACCCACATGCCGTCTGCTCACCCGCCCATCCTGTCTGGTATGTGGCCAGAACAAAGTTGGCAATCATATCCATAACTACCATAGAGGTCATGTTTAATTGACCTTTAGGAGGGAGAAAGGTTGTTTTCTGCTGCTCCAGAGAAGCGGACACGGAGCAATGGTTCCAAACTACAAGAAAGAAGATTCCACCTAAACATTAGGAAGAACTTCCTGACAGTAAGAGCTGTTTGACAGTGGAATTTGCTGCCAAGGAGCGTGGTGGAGTCTCCTTCTTTGGAGGTCTTTAAGCAGAGGCTTGACAACCATATGTCAGGAGTGCTCTGATGGTGTTTCCTGCTTGGCAGGGGGTTGGACTCGATGGGGAGGTGTTCATGGTGTGTTCTGGCACCTCTTTTTCAACAACAATATCACTACTACTACTACTACTAATAATAATAATAGGTAGGGCTGCTGTTCTGTCTTCATTTGCCTTCACACATGAACATATATAAAAAAATGTTAAAGTCTCCAGCTCCCAGCTGATCTTCAGGGAGTGCCCAGGCTGTGTCCATGATGTCACTGCCCCTGTCAATGGTGACAGCTGTTCCCTCCTATGAGAACTCTGTGAGCATGAGAAAATGCCAGGCAAATGGCATTCGGCAGAACAAGGCGCTTCCTGTCGACACGCCATTAATATATGCGAGGGAAATGGCATTTTGCTTCTGCCTCACTTGCCATTTCACGTTAAGAGGCTTGCTTCAGCGGCATGGCTTGCGGAATAAATGGCTCTCTGCACGGTAAACACACTCTGCTAAATTGTTCGGGATTATTGTGTTGTGCTATTGCCCCTATAAAATGACATTTCAAAAATAATAATAATTGTTTGGGAGCTAATTGATGTTTTCAAACCACCAGCACATGTGAAGTGCTTATTTAGTAGAAGCAGAAGTTTCCCTCCGGAGGTTTGCGCAATCCAGCTGAGGTGCTGGGCGGCTGGGAAAGATGGCACGCTGAGTGGCATTCAGAATTAAGCTGGGGCTTGTGGGTGGAATTATAGGGGAGGGCAGAGCTGGTTATTGGAGCTTAGTTTCTGGAGAGAAAACAGCTGGTTCCTCTTTGGGTGCTAGACCCAAAAGCCAGCAGATAACCATTTTTCCTTTGCTTAGTTGATTCAGTACAAACAACAATGGACAAATCTGGCAATTTTGGTTTCTCATTCTTCCAATTTTCCGTTCACTACATTTTCACATGTCTGTGCATGGGAGACTTTGGGGCACTTGCTATGCACACAGCATGGCAAGGTTGAAGATCAGACACTCAGTGCCTCTCACCCATACAGACCTTGCCCCAAATCAGTCATGACTTTACTGATTCCCTCAAGTCAGTAGCCCCTTAATGGGCATGGGTTCAGGCAATTGCCCAGTCTCTCGGATCTCCTGCATTTGCCATGAAGTCAACAATCCTACTGCAGCTCTATATAACCTGCCATGTAGGAGATATCCAACATCTAAGCAACCTTCCTCCGCTCACACCCCGTCCTCTCTGTGATACAACAATATCTTTGCTATTTAAAATTCATACCTACGCGAGGGAAATTATTTAGCAAACTGTAATTACTTAACAAAAACAATGATGGCATTTTTAAATAAAGGAGCACTAATAAATACAATACCATAAATAAACTTCTCTCCACAGTTATGGGAATTAATTTGTATTTAATTACCAGAAATTGCTATCAGTTACTACACAACCCTTAGAAGAAATGCAAACTCTTGTAAGGCTGCTATAATAATTGCTTATTAGAAGCTTCCCCCCACACCAATTCTATTTCCTTTCTTGGTTTCAATCGCTGCAGTACTAAGTTTTATCAGCTCTCTGATAAAAGAACATCTTCACATTAGACATTGGTGGGGCAGATAAGAAAAAAGCAAAGAATGGGAACTATTTGGCCAGAGTTAAACATTATTAAGTGGGGTGTGTGTGTGTGTGTGTGTGTGAGAGAGAGAGAGAGAGAGAGAGAGAGAGAGAGAGAGAGAGAGAGAGAGAGAGCTCTAAGTGTGCTTTAATCACTGGGTATTCAGAAAGGGACTTTACCTCTCTCTAGTTATGCCCAGAAAGACATCCCCATCTGTCCTCTCTCTCATTAGCTCTGTATTTTCATTATTCATGCAGCAACATTGGTGTACATTTCAAGCAAGAAGACAAGTCTCTGCACTGAGAATGTGAAAGAAGTCAACACGTCACTCTCTGTAATGCGACAAGGGTGCGGGGGAGACAACGGAAGGAGGGAGAGAGGCAAGACTGACAAGGGATGGATTTGCTCAAAAAGCAGTTCATGTGCACTTCTGCTTCGTCTCAGCTGAGCTGAAGACTAAGATGGATAAGTTTAGAATAGTTTATTACATTTCTTAGAGGTGGCTTTTTCTAAAAGGAGAAGCAAAGCATCTTGCACCAGTTTAAAATGTACAGATGTTCAAAGAAAATGTAGACAATGTTCATAATATAATAAAAGCTATCCCACCCCAACAGAATGACAAAATATCACAGATAAGCAATCACCAAAAGGCTTATATATAACTCAGATCATCAGATCCTTTCAAATACCTGGGGGCAGAGGAATGTCTTAGCTTAGTGTCAAAAAGATGGCAGCATCAGGTAGGCCCATCTGGGGCAAACAACTTCTCATGCTAAAGCCAAACAACAGATCCCAATGACTCAGTTTGGGTCAGGCATAGGCAGACTCGGCCCTCCAGATGTTTTGGGACTAGAAGAAGAAGAAGAGTTTGGATTTGATATCCCGCCTTTCACTCCCCTCCAGGAGTCTCAAAGCGGCTAACATTCTCCTTTCCCTTCCTCCCCCACAACAAACACTCTGTGAGGTGAGTGGGGCTGAGAGACTTCAAAGTGTGACTGGCCCAAGGTCACCCAGCAGCTGCATGTGGAGGAGCGGAGACGCGAACCCGGTTCCCCAGATTACGAGACTACCGCTCCTAACCACTACACCACACTGGCTCCCAGGCCTAACAGGACCAGTGATCAGGGTTGATAGGAGTTGTAGTCCCAAAACATCTGGAGGGCCAAGTTTGCCTATGCCTGGTTTGGGTGGACAAATCTTAGCTTATCATTGAAGATTTCAGAGACTGGTGGCTCATAGTCACCCATTTCATGTGAACCAAGAAAACCAGAGCCATTAGAAGCAGAACAAACAAGAATCTAATGTCAGTTATGGATCCTAGTCCATTCCAATCCCGGAAACCAGTTACCCAGTCCAGATGCAATTAGAAACCAGTCCAATCCCGGAAACCAGTTATCCAGTCCAGATGCAATTAGAAACCATGAAGATGAATGGATGGGGCAGTCAGGGGCTGAAGCTATTGGGCACAATTCTGCTCCCATCTCCTCCACTCACTATTCTGTAATGAACAGTTGCGGTAAAAGGTTTATTTAAATTGTGATAGACACAGAAGAGGCAGTGGAGATGCCAGTGGGCATGATATTAGATGGCTGGGAAAGGGGGTTATTTTTTCACAGTGGAGTTTTAGATAGAGATGAAAGGGCTGAAGTATGGCAAGCAGGTGAAAGAAAGGAGATGTTTACAGTAGCAGACAATGCTGGAGGAAGAATGCCTTTTTGCAGGTTGACCCAATGCCATGCTCCCTAATTTGGTTGTGGATTGGAACTCCCACTGAAATTGTGTGCTTCTCCAGAATTTGCAAGGCTGTTTTAGTAGACTAAAACTTTACACACACACACATCCTTTATGAAATGTGTGTGCTATATATAGGTACACTTTTGTGTGTTTATGTATATGTATATATTATTTAAAAGATGTATACAAATTGCATGTTTTATGGATGAATGCATTGAAAAAGGTGGGTGTTTTGCATTTTAAAAGTGCATCTGTTATTTAAAGCCTATGCGGAGAATGCATGCAAAATGTGTGCAACATAAATGCTGACTTTCCATGCACTCTTTCAAAACAAAAGTCTGCACAAAACGGGACAGGAGGAACACTAAGAAGACTGACACTAATGGAACCGAGAGGAAGGGAGAGGTGTTTTTACAGTGTTTTAGGAAGAAAAGCAACTTGTTTTGCTGACAGACTGAATCTGGGGAGCAAGAGAGAGGGAAGGAATCAAACATAAGACTTCCAGGGCTTACACATACAGTGTGCTTTTTCAGCTGAGAGCAGCTAGGAAAGGGACATGTCTGTGCTTCCCCCATCCCTTGGATGCTTACACTAGCCTTTGAAATTGTCACCAGCCTAGAAAATTGTGATTCTGAATTGTCTAGGAACCTTTAGACAATTCTTGGGAACTGCTGCTTGGATATAGGGATTTAGGGCTGAGATGAGCTTGATGTTGATTGTGTGGATGTACTAACATGCATGGTTTGTTGTTACAAAAATGGCAGCTGTGATGACACCTGAGCAGCCCTGGAATAATAGGGTAGGATGGGGAAGTTTAACCCTTCCCTCCCTGCTGCAGTTCTGACACAAATCTCCCCCCTTCAGGACTGTCATTAAAAAAAGGTGTCAAAAGGAACTTCCCTTGAAATGTAATTATTTTGGAGACTGTGACAAGGATAGAAAGAGGGACATAAGAAGCTACCTTATACTGAGCCAACCCACCTAGCAGTGGCCTTTCAGAGTTCCTGGCAAGACACTCCTAGCCCTAGCTGAAGATGACTGAACCTGGGACCTTCTGCATGCATAGCAGGTGTTCTAATCCCTGAGCTGCAGTCCCTCCTTCAAGACATAGGAATACGGAAATCTGCTATCAGGTTCATGTAGGTCAACACTGTTTGCAGGGAAGCTGGTTGCAGTTTCCCAGGGTTTCTGGCAGGGGTCCCTCCCAGCCCTCCCTGGAGATGCCAGGGATTCAACCTTGGGACCTTCTGCGTGCAAAGCAGATGCTCTGCCACTGAGCTAAGACCCTGCTGGGGCTTTCCCTTGGCTGTTACATTTGCATAACAAAAATGTACATCTTAATTGCATTCACACAATTAGCTGTCATGTCTCGTTTGGTCTATTTTGCGTCTACTTCATTTTCAATCCAGGCTTCAACCAGCGGCAGCTCCCCCAAGAATTAAGCAGCTGCTTTGTAAGGGGAGAAATTGCTTTCCTCCTCTTAAGTCCGTTCCCTGTGGAAAGGAAGGACTGCCTCTGCTGATCCTCTCGCTTCCTGCTTACCTTTCTCTTCCCTTTTTCGTTGTTTTTGGTTAGACCTGATGCTCCTGGGTTATATAACAGGCAGCAGTTTTTTTAAAAAAACCAGGTCACAGAAACAGCAGCTGGCATAAACACATCCATCAGCAAAACCACCACATGTCCTGCTCAGCAGCAAATAAGACAAAGCCCAATTCCCATCCCCTTAATAACATGGTCCAGATGAGGAGATTCTGAGCAGCAGCTAATGCATCTCTGTCTTTGCTGCAGACACAACATTTGCATTGTCAGACCGGAGCCGTATATGAGTGTGTGAGTGTGTGTATACTTTTCTTGAACAATGTCTCTCCAGCTCCGTGACCCTGACCCTCTCAACACTCTCTCTCTCTGTGTGTATGTACTCACTGACGTATTTGTGCAATGTGTGACAAGCTGCTCTGTAGAGTTAACTGCCCCTCTCTCTCTCCCCTGCACTTTCTCCTTCAAAATCCCGCTGACTCATTTTCTGGCATTTTCTGCTTTAACATCCGTTAGGTGCAGTTATTAACATCCATTCGGAGTGTGAAGGACAAGCTGATTCTCACACAGAGCCAGGGGGCATTGCGTCCAAATCCATCACTCATACTATACAATTGACACATTTCGCCTTTGCAAGATGTATCATCGGCCTCTTTCACTGGGCAGCTGACGTGGGGAGTGGTTTCTCATGAACAGGTACTGTGTCACTCTGCCTACAAGAGTCTGCCATGCAAATTATTATTATTATTATTACAATTACTATTATTATTCTGCTGGGGTTGGGTTCTTTCAGAAGTCACCTTATTCCATAGGGCTTACTCCCAGAAAAGTGTGCACAAGGTGGCAGCCTTCCAGTGCTAGCCTTTACATGTCTACTCAGTCCCACTGAGTTCAATGGGGCTTACTCCTAGGTAGGTGAGTACACACCTTCAGCCTTAAATCAGCTTTTCCCCCTCTAAAAAAGGAATTAAATTATTTTCTAGTATTTTTACACTATAATCAGGGGGGTCCTGCTTCCCAAACACCTAAATTCCAAAAGCTCTCCCTTGATAAGCCAACACACTGAGTGCTGCCCATGAAAATCTGGCTATGGTGATCCAGGTCTTAGTCATTACCCACCTTGATTGCTGTAACATGCTCCATTTAGGGCTGCCTTTGAATATTGTTTGGAAACCTCAATGGCTTCAAAAGGCTGCAAGGTGGCATATAAGACTTTCATGTTGACGGCACTAGCAGCCTATTCATTCCCAACTTGGGTGTAATTCAAAGTGCTGGTTTTAAACTATAAAGACCTAAATGGTTTGGGACAACATTACCTGAAGGACTGTTCACCCACCTATTACTCTTGCCCAGTCCATGCAAAGTCTGGAGCCAACACTAGTCCACTCACTAGTCAAAATACACCCTTGGTTAGGGATGGAGAAGGAATTTATTCAGTGGTGGTTTTGTTGTGTTGTGTTTTGTTGTTTTGTTTTTGTAGCAGACCAACCTGGCCCAGTCCTCCCAAACTTGCTTGCAGATCAGAAAACAAATCATCAGTTAGATGACTCACATAGTTCAAGGTGTTGATACTAACATATAAGTCCCTACACAACTCAGGACCAGGTTAGTTGACAGACAAGTAGATTGTTGCAGTCTATGGGAGAGCTTCTTCTCCTTACAAGTTCCACTGATCTCAGATGCCCATTGTTTGGTAACTCACAGGAGCAGGGCTTTTATTGCAGCTGCGCCTCCTTTTGGAAGAACATTCTTTTCAGGATACAACTGGTGTCCACTATCTGCCCTTTACAGAACAATCAAAGACATTTTTGTTCCAACAGCTGGTTAAATGGGTCTTTACCACAAGGGTCTACTTGTTAGGATCTTGGTCCTGCTTTAAATGTATTTGTTGTATTTGTGTCTTTAACTGTTTTTAAATACCATATATGCAACCTCCCTTGAGATGGTGGTTTAGAAGATGACTAATAAATCAATGGTGATTATGATGCTAATAATCTGAATTTTGTGACAGTTTCAGTATACAAAAGTGCACACAGAAAAAATATTTTATGGGAAAGATGTGGGGAGAAAGAGCATCTTTTATGGGGGAAATGCACTGAAAATGTGCATTTTATGTAAGAGGTGAATATTTCATGTAGAAACTACATACAACATGACATGCATATAAATTAAATGTGAAAATTTTGTGTGTGTTGTTTTTTAAAAAGTGCCCCAAATGGGATAGAACAGACTGAGTGCTGGAGAAACAGACCCCACCTACTGACCATCTGTCCTTATAAATACTGGGGTGGTGGCAGGATAGATGTCCTTCACGTCAGGCAAAGGAAAGTGGCACACACGAATCCTGCTAACTGAAAACAGGCCTTCTGTGTCTAATCCATCATACACACTACAGATGTCTTACCCCGAAATGTTGTCAATGAGAATATAATTTAGAGTTAATTAGACAAATATTGTACATTAAGCAGCCATTGATTGCTAAAGCACAGGGAAAAGAGACATGCCTTTCTGCTCAGCAATATGCAATGGACATGCCATATTATATCAGGAATGAGGCTGGCAAATTTCTTTAGCTGTTTCTAATCATCAACTGGTAATTAGCATCCAATAACTTGCAACTTTGGTTTATCATTATAGATTTAGGAAGGCAGTAATTGTACTGTATGCTAATTAAATACCAATTGATTATTTAAGGCCTATAAAATGCTAACAACTGTGTAACAGATACACAGAGTTGTTAAACTATAATAATTGCCAAACAGTTTCTCTCCCCTCAACTCCCTGTATTACTCCTTCCATCAGTGTTTAACACAAAACAATTCTGTCTTCTTCCAAAGATGTTTATTGGAAGGGATTTGAATGACTTTCTGTTAGGGCTGTGTATGCAAGTGTCATTACACACACAGCAATATTGGAAGGGGGTGCGGGGGTGCAAACTGTCCCGGGTGCCAACCTGATGGGGGTGACAAAATGGCAGGCAGCACTCACCACTGAGCCTGCAGCATGCACGAGCCACACATCTTGGCACCCGCAGGCTCCTCACTGTCCATCTGCTGCCTCCCCCCCCCCGTTGTAGGCTGGCTGAGGCCCTGCGACATGCCTCGTCCCTAAGGGCGTGGAGTGCCCCATCCTGTCCCGTCCCTATGGCGCCCATAGGGAAGGCATGAGCCGGGCCATCCCTATGGGTGCTGCGCCCCTATGGATGGTTTGCCCTGCCCCTATGGGTGGTTCGCCCCAGGTGCCCAAGAGGCTTCCTCCGCCACTGCTCTCTCTCTCTCCCCCTCTCTCTCCCCAATCTGGTCCCAAGTTAACACTTTAGGGCAGTCCTGACCCAGACTGATACAAGGCCAACCTGACCGATAATCTGGAGCCAACCCCAATGTTCACTGCTCTGCTCAGTTTTGCTTCTCTCCCCATTCACCACTGGCATGTGGCCCTCAGAAGGTTTCCCAGAATGGGATGTGGCCCTCAGACTGAGAAAGGTTCCCCACAACTGAAATAAGGTGAAATGAGGCACTGGAGTGTGCATCTCAAACCAGTTCCTAGGAGTGAAGCTCCCACAGTTTGCCACTCATGTGGTCAACTCTCTTGTCTCTATCCCAAACCTGGAAGACCACATTTTGTGCTTGGAGTGCGCCATCTTAGTTACTGTGCCAGCCTGCTGGAGTACTCAGTTAACTGTCTCCAAGCGCCAATCCTGGCCCTGTAAACCAGGGTTGGGATATATTTCCAGACCCCCCCTTCAAAAAAAAAAAACGCATTCCCTTCTGGGGAAAACACACAGGTGGTGGTTGTGCCTAGATGCAAAGGTGGATAGAGCAATAGTTGTGTCCCTTACCTTTGCATAGACTACATTCCAGCCACACAGAAGTCTGAGCTTTCTGCACCTACATACATCCCTCCATCAAAGCAAGCAAGAGGCAATCTCACATTTCAAGGACCAATTTCAGGCAGGCAAAAGCATGTGAAGAGGGTGTGGAGCAGGATCAGTGAAGGGCATAACCTAAGGAGATATATTCACATGGAGAGAGTCCTGAGGGTCAGATAGAGAGGTGTTAGGCCCCTGAGACTGAGTTTCTTCAGACTTGCTATAAAATCATAGACTCAGACCTTGCTTCTCATTGACATCTCCTTCCTCCTCTGCTCTGGAACTCCACTTCCACCTGATATTGACTAAGCAGCCTTTTCTGCACTGGCTGAACTTCTGTCTTGAAGCTTGATTCCTACTTGCTTTGGACCATATATCGGCTTCTCATGCACTTGAAGGCTAACACCTAACTCTCACTCACCCTGGAACCCAATTCCAAGGAACCAAAGCAGGATACACAGGATACTTGCTTGTTATTAACAGACAACAAGTGCCACCCTTTAAGGACTCATGGTCCTCTTCTGAACCCTCCTACAGTATCAAATAGACCTCTTTAGGCTATTCAAGGGAATCCATGTATATGCTTCTAACTTAAAATGCAATGTTTTTTTCCCTTCTGTTTTCTTCTTCTTCTCCAAGTCTGAATCCACTGGGCCAATACCAGCCAGGGCATTTGAACTTCTTCTTTTTTAAGACACTCAAGTTTTTAGTTACTGCTGAGTGCTCAGTCTTTCCTACAGCTGACTAAGAGGCTTGTGGGGCAGCTGCAGGACACCTTAACAGCTGCAGCCAAGTTGATCAGAAAAGGCATACATGAGCTCAAGTCTGAAGTGATTTACTGCTAAATAATAAACAAAGGGAATCAATAAATGCCAAATGATGTTAGGAGAGCCAACAGGGCCTTGTCAGCTTCGCACCAGCAAATGTGTTATTGGGTCGAGTTTTCCACTGCTGGCTTCCCTGCCTTTCTTTTTCTTTCAAGTACTCATTTATATTCAGTGGCATGTAGAATAAAATATCTCCTACCACAGGATATTTAGCAGATCGGCCAGGGGAAACCTTCATGTGTTTCAATCCGGAAAAGATGCGCATATTAGTACAGCTTGTACTATAAGCGTATCCAAACTGCATGCCAATAGAACAGTCCCACAATGATACACTAAGCATTCACAGACTCAGCCCCCATAAGGGGAAAAAAATCCTCACTCAGTATATGTTGCTTTTTTCTTTCTTTGAGGTCCATTGAAAAGCTTAGGGAGTATGTTTCTTTATAAAAGTGGTTTGTTTGTTTTTTGTCTAGGCTGAGAGACAGTGGTACATTCCTTCACTTGTGTGGTGGTTTTAATCAAGCTGTCTTGTAATACTTTTAATCAAGCACTAGGTGACACTATTGTACTGCCTGCATAGCTAATCACATAGCATTCATTTTTATTTCATCTATTTATCATATTTTCCTACAGCCCTTCAAAATACAATTACCAGGACAGTTTACGAAAGTTAGCATATACCTCTAATATATTGGGAGAAGGGAAGGGATGAAGAGCAGATGATTTGGCATTTATAGCTAATTTTTTAGACATTATCTAGTAATCCTCACTATAACCCTTTATCCTACCTTGTATATGGGTATTCTGAGACTGAAATATAATGGCTTGCCTAGGGACAACCAGTGAATCCATTATGTATTTCAACTGGGCTGTGAGCTCACATTGCATTACACCAGTTCTCAGGCAACAATTACCCACAGGTGAGCGCTGCAAAAAACATAATACGTGCACAAGCTTTTCAAAGCATTTACCTGCCTGCTGTAGCAGGAAACAAAGAGAAACATCAAGAGCAGCAAGCCAAGGGAGGTGTCATAACAGATAAAGGATTCTCCAGGTAGGAGACGAAACTTGCTCCAGAAACCTAGCAGAACTGCATTTACGGCCTCCCGAGGATATCAATTGGGAGTCTGTCACTTGGTGTCAGGATAACTTTTCAGACAGCTCCTGGGGCTTGTTAAGACTTTGGCGGCAGCACAGCCTGAAAAACAGGAACTGCTGAAATGAGAGATGAAAAAGAACCACCTGCATTCCCATCTCATTCCCTTCCCCCACTCCTTCTCTCCTTTTGGTCAATGCTGGATCATTGCCTCTGCTATCACCTTGGCTCTAGTCAATGATCAGTTTAGTGGGGGGTTTTTTGTTTAACCGTGAGAAAAGGGTAAAAGGTGTATGAAGAACTAAATATATGCATGGCCTCGATAGTAGAATGTGTTCCATAGGATGAGAGATGCAGCCTACTCCTTAGTGATTTGGGTCTCTCTCTCCGCCCCCACCCCCCGTAATTACCAGATTGGTGGTGGCATCATGGATGCCAGGATTTTAAAAGGATGCATTGCTAGAGGCAGGTTGCTCTAGATTCTTCCACCACACCATTATGGCTGCACGCCTTGGGTTTAATTACATGGAGTTCTGGATCAACTTCTCCACAACTCCAATCCCCACCACAACCTAACAAACAGTCATTGGAGTTGCATTCAGAAGTGGTGAAAGAGGAGGGAGGGAGGGAGGGAGTGTTTGATCATTTCCCCCTATCTTTTTCCCAGTGGGTGGATGGGGGAGGCAGCTGGAGGGGGGCAACTTTGAAAGGGGGGGTAATGGCTAGCAGAAAAGGTGTTATGAACTGTAACCTTTCTTCCTGTGTTCCTAATTGTAGTCTCCTTACTTTTCATCTGAAACAAAGAATCAGAGAAGAGTTAGCAAAACTGTATGTAACCTGTAGCTTGGCTCTAAGACCATGAACATGACCATCTAACAAACCTAGCAGTTTGAAAGCATACCAGTGCAAGTAGATAAATAGGTACCGCTGGCTGTGGTGGGATGGTAAACGGCATTTCTGTGCACTTTGGTACTTGTCACAGTGTCCCATTGCACAAGAAGCAGTTTAGTCATGTTGGCCATATGACCCGGAAAGCTGTCTGTGGACAAACGCTGGCTCCCTCAGCCTGAAAAGCAAGATGAGCGCCGTGCCCCATAGCCGCCTTTGACTGAACTGTCTAGGGGTCTTTTACCTTTACCTACCATCTAACCAAATAAAAGCAAAGAGGAGATCTTCATACAGGTAGGTAAGCTCTTTTTTAGCCACACTGACAAAAAGATGACACAGACTCGGCAGCTGAAAACGAAGTTGGAGTAGGTAGAAAATATACTGGAATGAGTGAATCAATGGAACAACTTACAAAGGGATGCCATGATCCCTTCATCACTTGGAATCTCAAAATCAATACCCGATGTCTTCCTAAAAGATGGCACTCTTTCCATCACCAGAAGGGAGAGTTTAATAGAGTGAAATTCTATTGATCATTAATACATATACAGGAGAGCATGCAAAGAGACTTTGCAAATCTCTCCTCATTCATCCACACAAAAACTCTGCAAGCTAGGCCATTATCAGTGCAGTGTTACAGACTAGACTAGAAACCAAGGCAAAAAGCCAGCAACTTACATGCAACTGAATAATGATTTCAAGTCTTGTTCGCTCGATCCAGTCCAATACTGTAGCTACTACTCTAAATCCCTGCATTGGGATCCTGTGTGCTCCTGGACCCAGCTCAAGTTCCTTGTCTTAACCTCCCAAATGCTTCATTGCCTTGCCCCCAATGCATCTCTGTCCATGAGCTCCTCCAGCTCAATCTAACTTTAATTCTGATATGTAGGAGTATGTGCCAGTCACATGTTTTTGCTTAGATACACCTTTGGTGTTTTTGCGAAGAACAAGATTCTGTGCAAAGCACTTCAGAGGTCATCAAATCAGTCGTCCACATCTTAAATCTTAGTCTTGCTTTGCAAAACACACCCACCCACCCACATCCCTAAAGCTTCATTCCACTCTCATTCAATATTTAATGGAGAGTGAAAAAACAGACACAGAATCATAGATCTGTATAGTTGGAATGCATCCAAAGGAATATCTGGTCCAACCCCCTGCAATGCAAGAATCTCTTTTTTATTATTGATTGAAAACTTTATAACAGCATTGTACAATAGATATTAAAGACAAAATGAAAAATACAAAATAAACAGTTCTTCATTCTTTAACTAATGCATGCTTTGTACATTCATTTGCAATTAGATTTTTCAAGACCTCCGATCTTCCCTTTGCATTCCCAGATTAAATTCCTAAAATACATGCTTAAACTTTACTTTCTCCATATTATTTGACTTACTATAAATTTTATTTTATACAATTATCCTATTTACACACCAAATTTCAATCAAAACCTGCCAACGAATTGATCTTTTGACAATGTTCCTTTACATAAGCTCTGTATATATCTCACTCTCTGGAAAAAACAAAACAAAAAACCATATGTAATGTCTCTTAGCCTTGCTGTTAATCTTGCCAGTTCAGCATACTCTCTTGTTTTAATTTGCCAGTCTGATTTAGATGGGCTATCCTCTTCCTTCCAACCTTTTGCAATTAGAATTCTGGCAGTGACTGTAACATACATAGACTCTCCTGTTTTTGTTGATGTTTGTTTGGATATCATTTCCCATAATTCCTAGCAGGAAGGCTTCAGGTTTTTTAGGGAAGGCACATTTAAACATTTTCTTAAGCTCGCTGTAAATCATTTACCAAAATTGTCTGATCGTTTTACAGTTCCACCACATGTGGATCTATGTGCCTTCAGCCTCGTAATGCAAGAATCTCAACTAAACCATCCATGGCAGATGGCCACCCAACCTCTGTTTTAAAACCTTCATTGAAGGAGAGTCCACCACCTACAGAGGGAGATAGTTCCACCATCAAATAGCTCTTACTGGCTTTTCCTGATGTTTAGTCAGAATCTCCTTCCTTCTACCGTAACTTGAATCCAATGGTTCAGGTCCTACCCTCCAGAGCAGGAGAAAACAAGCTTGCTCCATCTTCAAAGTGACCTTTAGATATTTGAAAATGACTATTATATCTCCTCTCAGTTTCCAACATAACTTTCCTTTTCAACAGAAATAGATGAAATTTACAGGCATAGTAGCCACTTCTGGATAATTTGTCTGCAAAATTATGAACAAATTGGTCATTCCCCCCCCCCCAGCACTTTTAAATTTTGATAGATCTATCTATTTCAAAAAGGAACTGTCCATATGTTTATTTTTTGCCTTTCAGCATAATCAGATGACATTTTCAGGTGTGGCAGTCCCTTCACAGGAGATTAAACCTATCAAATTTCTGAAGAATATCTGCTGCAATTCACTTGCAAGAGCAACTTTTATAGCTGACAGTAGCTAAAAAAAATATTTGCTTAATCTCAGCTATTGTTCTGTGTGTAATTTATATGAAATGGCATACATGAGAGAGATACCTGTAGGTTGGAAATGTGCCAAATTACAGACAAATGGACCCAAGTGCTTTCTGTCCTTGCCAACTTTCAAGCTGATGGAAGGGGGGGCACTAAAATGTATTGTAAGCTACTTTGGCTAATAACCTCCCTTCTATCACTCTGTTAAACACTAGGCTAGTATTAATAAAATTATCATAACTACCTGCAATTTTAAACATAAGCTGTTCAGCTTAACTGGACTCCAGTTCCCATCAGCCACAAGCTGATGGCCAACGACCATAAATGATTGTAATTGTAGTTCAATGGCATCTGGAGAGCCACATGTTCTTCCACTTTTGGTTTAAACAATTGCCCAGAAAAACAGCCTGACTGTTTACCATGCAGTAGAAACTTTAAAGAAACTTCTGGGTCTTTAGCTTCAACATCATCTCGGGAAACACTCAGAATCAATGATGCATTACTTTATCATGGTTTAAGATCTTATGTTATAAGAACAGGTGATCAAAGTAGAAAATAAAATCTTTATCAGTCTTAAAACACCCATGTATATGCCAACAGTGATAACGTGCAAACAATCTATGAAGAAAGACTGCAGCATTTGGGACTTTTTAGTTTAAAGGAGAGTAAGAGGTGACATGACAGAAGTTCATAAAATTATGCATGCCATGAAGAAAGTGGATGTATTTTTTTCCCTCCCCCTCCCATAACACTAGAACTTGTGGACGTCCAATTAAGCTGAATGTTGGAAGTTTCAGGACAGATAAAGCCCTTCATCATGCAGTACATAGTTTTGTAACTCGCTCCTATAGGAAGCAGTGATGGCCAAAAACCTAGATGACTTTGAAAGAGGATTAAAACAATTCATGGAGGGAACGGCTATTAATGGCTACTGGCCACAATAGCTTTGCTCTGCCTCCACAGTTGGAGGGACCAAGGCTTCTAAATACTGGAAACCACAGGAGGGGAGACTGCTCTGGTGCTTGAATCCTGCTTGTGAGTTTTCTGCAGGCATCTGGTTGGCCACTGTGAGAACAGGATGCTGGAATGAACAGGCCATTGTCCTGATCTGTTTTCTTAATCACGATGGCTGCAAACTCACACCCAGCCTGCAAAGGCCAAGGGAAGAACTTTCTACATTATGAATTCCCACCCCTTTTCTCTCCAATGAAGTCCTGAAGTCTTTCTGACAGGTGTGAGGAAAGCATAGAATTTTTTTTTTCCAGGCAGTAGCTGAACTCAGACAGTTGCAGGTAATCATTGTGCAGTTGCAGGTAATAATTAAAACAAACTACTAAAAAAAGAAATAAAGGTGGGAGAAACTTCTGAAAAAGGCGAACTAATCAATTTCATTTAATGGACTATATGTGAACAAGGAGGAGGTGGAAATCAAGGAGAAGCATGACTGTTTTCAAATGCAGCTGTATCAAGCCTCAGGCCCAGCTGCTTTCAAGAAGAACTTTCAAGGCTCCTTCTGAAAGGCTCCCATCTTTCTCCTTCACCTGCTGTGACAGGCAGAAAAGCAAAGCAGCGATGGCACAATGGCTTTAAAGCCTCAGATTTTACAGCTTCCCTGATTGAATTAAATGTGACTACAACATAAAGGAGCCTCTTCATTTAAGGTGTTTAAAAAAAGCTGGCTTCCCTGTTCCCTTTACTAACAGCCTGCTTCCTAGCTTCCTACTTACAATATGATGACTTGATTACAGCCTGTGTTGCTATCTCTCTCTCTGTCTCCCCACCAGCAAAATATCCTTTCCTCTCCACTCCCCTTTATGCCACCAATAAAGCGGATTATAAACAGAGGAACGGTAATGGAGGCAGAGTGACTCGTCTGGGGCAATGCGAGGGAAGAGGTGGAGGTTGTTAAGGGGGATGCATTTATCCTTGGTGGCTTCCCACCTTCCCACAATGCAAGACACTACATAAAGATTTTCAGACTGCAGGTCAGTGTTCAAAACTCCCATTGTTCTAGGCACATTTTGCAATAGGGAATTGCATGAGCAGTTTCTGAGCTCTGGGCACAGTACTGTGCCTAAGATTACAGATTAGAACTGCAGAGTGGAAGGAAAGGAGAATCCTTTTTCTGCCTCCCCACTTCCAGCTACTTTCTGAAGACTGGAGAAGAGACCCTCTTAATAATATTAGGGGGGTGGGCAGGAGAAGGACTAGACCAGGGCATAGCTGTCAACGTTTCCCTTTTTCAAAGGGAAATTCCCTTATTCCGAATACGATTCCTTGCAAGAAAAGGGAAAAGTTGACAGCTATGGACCAGGGGTCAGCAAACTTTTTCAGCAGGGGGCTGGTCCACTGTCCCTCAGACTTTGGCGGGGGGGGGGGCAAACTATATTTTGAAAGAGAGAGAAAATTAGCTAATTCCTATGCCCCACCCAGAGATGCATTTTAAATAAAAGGACACATTCTACTCATGTAAAAACACACTGATTCCTGGACCATCTGTGGGCCGGATTTAGAAGGCGATTGGGGTGGATCTGGCCCCCAGGCTTTAGTTTGCCTACCCATGGACTAGACCATGTGAAAAAAGAACATAGAATTTTAGCTGCACTCCTTGTGGTGGTAAACTGTCTTGAAAGACTAAATGGCCATTAAAATCCATAGAATGTTGACCTGTTGGCATGAGCTCATGGAAGCCCAGGTAGACTGTACAGCTTTAGGCATATTTTGAGAGTATATATTTTTAGAAATTGACCTTTTGAAGGGGGGAACACATTTGCAGTGCAACTCTATGCCTGTGTACTCAAATGCAAGCTCCACTGATTTTAATGGGACTTCTTCCCAGAAAAATGTGTGTAGGGTTACAGCATATTTTGACAGAAAATGCATTCAGATAACAAAAAAACTGTGAATTTCCATACCAATTCACATCCTATTTGGTCACAGGTTAGAGTGGGCTTATAGACATAAGATCAGAAATAGACTGAGACTTACCTAGGAGGAAGCTTCATTGAATTTAATAGTTCTTACTTCTAGGTAGACATGAACAGATTCTGGTGTGTGATTCACCCATCCTTACTACTAAATCTGTTGGTATCTGTTTCTCCAAGTTTCTCATTTCCCCCCCCCCCCCAGTGTTAAATTCAGTTCTCCACATTTCCACACTGATTTTTCAGGGGGGGGGGGTATTATTATTTTAAAAGCCTTGCAGTGCGAATTTTAGTGTGAATTTCTCCTAATATTCACATTTTTATGTGAATTTTGCCGAATATATGAATTTTTGAAAAAGCAAGCTCCCCAAACAAAATGCACCTTTGTATGATTTCCACTAATATCTGCATTTAAATGCACACTTTGCCCTCGTGTATGCATTTTTGTATATGCTACTAGTGTAGAAAACTGCTTGCAGAATCTGGAGAAGTGTAAATTTCAAACGAAGGCTAAACGTTGGTTCATATTCAGAATGCGAAAATTAAGTAGGTTCAACCTTAAATGTGGAAAGAAACAAATTTCTCCCTTCCCCTCCATTGCTACCTATGACACCCATGGTTGCCCTTTCTGGGTGAGCCTGTTCAGGGTGCTAGGAGGGTTTGAGTTCTGCTCTACTTTCCTTCATTCCTCCTCCTCCTCTTTTTCTTTTTTCTTTTTTAACTCCTTGGCCAGAACTGGCAAGAAAGTGCCAGGAGAATTACAGCTTGGCTTCAAGGCACAAGCTCGGCGATCGGTTCCCCTTTACGAGCCTTTATTGTTATTACCACCTCTTTCCTTTTATATTCCTGCCAAAATACTCACATTAATCTCCCTCGCTCCCTGAAGGCAAAACACAGGTAATTGGATTTATATGGGTTAGAAATTTGCTAGATTCCCCCCCCCCTTTTTTGATAATATATACAAAAATAAATAATTAGATGCATGGGTTGAGAAAGAAAGAGTGGGAGAGTACCCTGCCATAACCCAGAGTTTAGAAAATAACTTGGACTGAAACCCCATAAATCTGGCTTCCATGCAGCAACCACATTCCTCCAGGCTTGTTTTGGTAGTTGATTACTTGGGTCTGATTTAAGAACTCTTCTTGCTTGGAACACTGAACTTTCCCCAAGCTTCTCATTTTTGACTCATCGAGTCTCTGCTAAACCCTTTCCATTTCTCTCCACTCCTTCTCTCCTTCCTCTGCTGATTTCCATCTTTTATTTATTTCATCTTCTTCACATTTAACTTGATCTACAAGACTTCCAGGTGTGAGGCTGGAGTGAGGTCTTGTCCTTGCAGAAATGCCCAGATTCTTAGTTCAGGCCTTGTACATAGCAGGGAAACATTCGGCTAAACATACAGATGAAAACTCCCTCAGAACTACAGAGTATGTAGTTCATGCTTTTGAGAGGATCCTGCCACTCTGCCTGGTTGCTCAGCAACACCTCCATCCATCTTCCTCTTGGATAGCTAATCTTGATATTAATGGAACCAGCCCTTAAGTTACAAACTGAATGATCCCTGCTGTTGCACTTCCCACAACGAGGTCCTTCTGTTCTCCTCTGATGTGCTCTGAAGCCCCAGGGTTGCATATCCAGTGTATGATGTTTTTAATGTTTGATGTTTTACTATGTTTTTATATATGCTGTAAACCACCAAGAGTGGCTGGGGAAACCCAGTGAGATGGATGGCGACCCAACAACAACAACAACAACAACCTCTCTTAATGACATGTTCCCTTTTGCACCTATCAAGACTGCATAGAAAGCACTTTTTTCAATAATAATAATAATAATAATAATAATACAGTGGTACCTCAGTTTACGAACTTAATCCATTCCTGAAGTCCGTTCTTAAACCGAAGCCCTTCTTAAATCGAGGTGCGCTTTTCCTAATGAGGGCTCCCGGCGCCGGTGCCCTTCCACCATTCGGCTTCCGTTTGTAGACCAAGGCAAAGTTCGCAAACCAAGACACCTCTTTCGGTTTTGCAGAGTTCGTAAACCGAATAGTTTGTAAACAGGGCTGTTCTTAAACCCAGGTACCACTGTAAATCAGTACACACTCTTTCTTTTCATACTTCTGAAAGCTACTGGTATACTGGCTGAAACCACTATGCTTACAGATACATAAAATTATGGTTCCACCACGATAACAAAGCTTGTATCTCACAATGATACAAATTGGATGAATATTTGGAGAGAAGGGAACTCTTGGTCCACCCAACAGCTCACATTCCACTGATGGAGATTTCACCTCCAAACAGGGCAGTCTTGCAAATTGTCAAACCTGCCCACTCTCGTAGGGACTTTCTGGTTTTGACTGGCAGCACTTGCAGTAAATGTGACGTGGGGCTTTTATTTTCCACGTACTTTGCTTTTGTGTTATTTATCTCATGTTAAATATCACCTAGGTTCCATCTTATAAGTTCCAATTCCTTCCTTTCCTTCCACTAGTGTGGGCTCAAAAATAAGCATAGCTAGTTAGCTGCTTTTTCTACCTTTTTGCAATAGCTATTCTTCAGGAGGTAACTGAAACAGTCTTAGCTTATTACAACAAATGAGATTCATGGGGGGCTATGTTATCTTCTCCCATAAAAAAGCATATTTTTTATCTGTGGAACTCTCTGCCACATGATCTTATGCATACTTAATGATTGGGGTTGTGGTGGAAATGATGAGCAGATATATTGCCATGCCATGGGAAGCATAATCCAGATTTACAGCCTTTGACCAGGAAATACTTTTTTATTTTTTAGCATTTTCCTCTGATATCTTGGAAATTAGACCTTTTAGAAATTAAAATAAAATAAAGCCAAGAGCTGCAAGAGCTTCAATATTCACAACTGTATGGCTGTATTCAGAGAAGGGCGGTATCAACAGAGGAAGGTAGATTTCTAGATTCTCACGTGCTTCTTGGGTAATAGAGGGGCCCCTCAAGGGTTGCTGTGTCGGAGGTTAAGATATAGAGAACCCTGCTTGATAAGATTATCTTGAACTCGCTTGATGAAGAGAGGATTGCTCCTGAACTAGGCAATATCTCAACTATTGCAGCAAAATTAGCGGGCATGTAATTATAACTATCACGAGCAGGCAAGACAAGTTAAATACCATCTCCCTTGGGGAAAAAAATTATTATGCCAGCCAGGAAGATCCAAAATGCCAGTACCCGCGGCTGTAATTTCACTGACTGTCCAATTACACCTCCAACAGAGGGAAAGAAAGATGTACCTTGGGAACGGCAGGTATATATTTAACTGCTTTGTGATCCCCCCACCTTCTTCAGTGGGCTGGAGCAGGGTGGTATGAGGAGCAGGGCTCCTGTTAATGTGCCCTTTGCTAATCCCTACACTTTTAACATTCGCATACAATAGGTAGCAGATTTGCCCCCCTCCCTCCCCCATCCCCCCCACCCAAGTTATCAGCAAGGATTTAATGACAGGAAAAAAAATTGCTGCAGTAATAATACGTTAGCTCTCTGCTCTGCACTTTACAGTCAAAGAGCTCAGTGGGCAGGGTGATATTATTATCTTCCCTTTCCAGATTGGGACACTGAGGCCCTAAAGAGGAAGCATTGACTTGACTACAGTTATACATGTGCGCACACACGCACACACGCACACACACACACACACACACACGGACAGAGCTTCCAACATTTAAGAAAACAGGATTTTCAACTACCAGCACAGTTCTCTGTTTTCTATGTACCGGTATATGTTCAACCAGTGTGGTGTAGTGGTTAGAGTGTTGGACTGGGGCTTGGGTGAACAGAGTTCAAATCCCCAATCAGCCAGGAAGCTCACTGGGTGATCTTTGGCAATTCATTGCTTCTCAGCTTAGCCTACTTCACAGGGTTGTTGTGAGGATAAAATCCGAACCAAACACTGTAACCTATTAAAGCCAGTTGATAAAAACCACAGCCGCCAATACCATTGGAAACCTGAATAATCATTAAAAACCTGAATAAGTAATGTTAAATCAGTATAAAACCATTAAGGGAAGAGTTTGCAAGAATTTCATGATATGAGGAACATTAAGAAAAAGCAAAACAACCCTGCATGGAACATGCTGAAAAATACAAAATAAAAACTGAGCTTCACTATAATTAAGCCAATAACTGCAAAAGACTCTGTGAGGGAACGACATTGTAACCATGCTGCTTCTTTCTTTCTTTCTTTCTTTTAAAGAAACCTCCTAATTAAATTTGTTCACATATCCACTATTTGGCAAAATTCAGAGGTTGGAGAATTTGCTGTGTTAGTGCCATTTTGCTACTTTGATTTCAGTTTGTTTAAGAATAAAAAAACAACAAAACAACAAAAAAACCAAAACCTTAGCAAACCAAGTTAACTTTGTCAGGCCAAGTTGTTGTTGTTCTTAAAGTATGATAAAGAGTCAGTGTCACTTGGATGAACTCCAAATTCAATGTGTGGGCTCAAGCTTAACTTTATTTGAACTTAAACTTGAGCCAACACATTGCTTTTGGGGTGCATTCAAATGACACTGACTCGCCCCCCATCCTCTCTCTCACACCCCTACCTAGCTATAATTGTGACCACATTGGCATCACCTGTGTTCTGTCCCTGAAGTCTGGGCTCATTGTGCAAAAATGTGAACCCTATTTTAAAAATTGCAAACCTCCCCCTGGTTGGTTGGACAGAATGCTTGTCCAGTTCTTCTTCCCAGCTGTTCACCTGGCTCTCCTCTTCTATCAACACTCCCTTCTTGTGCTTCACTAACACTGATCATTACACATTGCAACTTGTTGTTTCATTATCCCCATACCACTCCAGTTGTCTCTTAACATAATTCATCCTGTTTATTGAGACATACACCACTTTTGTTAACATAGGTTATTTTGTTTGGCCATTAGCACCAATCTGATGGGGGACAGCAAATTTGTGCTTCTTAAATCTACAACCAAGGGTCCTGGGGAATTAGTGCAGAATCTTGCTGGGAAACTGCAATTAGCCACATTGCAGGGATGCTGAAGATGCATCCTGCATTGCAGATCCTGCTTGGAGCAGCAGGGATTGACTAGATGACTTCTAAGGTTCCTTTCAGCACCGTGATTCTAAAAGCTTTAATAGTCACTGCAGTCCAAAGCAGTTTATGCAATAGTAAATTTGCTGCTGCAGATGAACATAGATACCTTTCTGGAAGCTGCTACCAAAAGCTTAACATTTCTCACTTCATGGACTGCTTGGCTCAAAGCTGCCAGCAGAAAGAAAACATGTAGCAAGCTAGTCTAACCTCTCTTGGGAGAGAGTTCCTCAATGTAGGAAGAGCCACAGAAAAGGCTCTGTTGCATTTCACCACCTACTGTGGCTCTGATGTTGATGGGACCAAGAGGAGGAGGAGGAGGAGGAGGAGGAGGAGGAGGAGGAGGAGAAGAAGAAGAAGAAGAAGAAGAAGAAGAAGAAGAAGAAGAAGAAGATACTTAAATAAACAAGCAAACAAACCTAACAATTTTCTACTCTTTCATGACACCCAAGATCAGTTCCCTGAGGTAGCTGCCTCAGACTACCTAACAGTTGGGCCGGGCCAGGCGATGTACCAATTGCACATGCATCTAAAGTGTGACTTGAGGAGAGCAGCATGGCCTGGAGTAAGCCCCAAGGGCTAGATATGGAGGACCTGTGGTTGTATTCAGCCCCCAGACCTGAGGTGCCCCACCTCTGATCCAAACATGCATGCCTAGCTATGTAACACATAACTTTGCCTTTCACATCCTGGTGCCGCTGATTTTGAATTGCAGATCACAGGACAATTATGCAACTCTGGCATATCTTTTCTCCCAAGGGCCACACACTTCCTTGTTGTTGCTCCTATGAAACAACGGAGGACAGTCTATCGCGTGCGGTAGAAGCAGATTCTTTAGCAATGTGTAATGGGTGGGCTGAGGCAGTGACCCTTGGCACAAGAGTAGGCGTTTTACAAGCGTGTCCCTAGTTTCCTGCGAAATGTTGCAGGGTATGTGATTATAATTAAACCAATAACTGCAAAACTAGAAGAGAATGACATTATGACCTTTGAAAAAAGAAGGATCCTAATTGGATTTCCTCACATTGGCAGCATTCACTTGCTTGAGAATTCTTTGTCCAAGGAGACAAGCAGACTCGTGTGTGATCTTGCAAGTGGCATATTGGCAGAGGCAGCAAGAGGTCCGATGCATTTTCCTGTCCACAGACATTTATGCTCAGGTGAAGAAACCCACTTTGAACCTCTTAGAAGTGATTATTTCTTAAACAAAGCCATAAATCTTTGACAGTCACAGCAGCTGTTGTTTTATATGCTTTTATGTACATGGGTGATAGTGAATGGCTGGTCTGCTGGCAGCATCACACATGGCCACATGGAACACAAATCACCCCCACCCCTTTTCACTTTTGATTTTGCTACAGCTCCACATACTTTAGAGCATTCGTTCATGTTTTGGGGTTCCCCTCCTTGGTTCTGCTCTGATTTTGGCAGGGTTTTGGGGTTTTTTGCAATAGAGCAAAGTGAACATACACACAGAGAGAAATTTATTTAGTTTTGTATTTCAGGTGAATCCATCAAATTTGCACTTTCTGAAGCGGCATGAGAATCAAAATTCAAGCGCCTTTGAAATTTGCTGTTCTCCAGATTTGGAACTGCAATTTGCCCACCTAACCATATTTGCAAAGCCACATACAGGAGCAGAAAGTGTGCCTAACAAAGCAATATATTAGTGAAAACAACATACACAAATACATTACATTAGTAGAAGTTGCTTTAGAAATATGTACATTAGTCAAAACAGCACACACATACACAAATTGTTTATTAAGAGAAATTCACACTAAAACATTGATGAGTTTTCATGAGTTTTTAAAAGTGAATTGTTGCAGTAATATCAATACCATTATCTGAGAATGGGAAAACAAGAAACCGAGAAATTCAAAACTTGCAGAACTTTCCATCCCTATACACAGAGAGACACAATGTAATGAAATGCATTCTGGCAAGATTCAAAAATTCTTTTAAAAAGCTCTCCAGGAGAGCTCCAAAAGTGAAGTGAGAGAGGTGGCAAAATAAAATCCCTCTCTCTCATAACACTAGGACCTGGGGTTATCCAATGGAGCAGAATGTTGGGAGGTTTAGGCAATCTTTACACAGTACACAGTTAAAATATGGAATTCACTGCTACAAGATGTGTGGATAGCCACCAGTTTAGATAGAATTAAAAGAGGACCAGACAACATTTATGGAAGATTAAGCTGCCAATGGCTCTTAACCATGATGGCCAAAATAGCCTCATTTGTTGGAGGCAAAACACCTCTGAATGCCTGGGCATCACCTTCCAGAGACATCTGGTTGATAACTTCTGCAGAAATTCTAGATCCTCCCCCCCCCCTTTTCAAGTGGGCATCTTCTGCATTGCAAGCACTTGGAAAACCTACTGCATGCTGCAAGGAGCTTTCCCTCATTAAGGAGTAACTAATTCATAACAATATTAAAGTGTGATAAATTAAGAAGGAAGGATCTCAATGAAGGAAGATTTCAAAAGGCAGAACTTTTTATACATCCAAGAAGCCTGAGGCCAAGATGCGTTTTGCTGCATGAGCCAAAGCAGCAAATGTTGCCTCTTCTCAAGTCAAGTTGAAAGATTGGCCTTGAATGAACATTTTACTTCAGCTCAGTAGGCAGGGACAATGCCAGCCACACAACTATAATGCCTGTCTTCTCTTGCCTTGAGCCCCCAAACTCAAACAACTGAGGTGGAGCCACTGCTAGAGACAAGGAACTCATGGCTTATGCTTTGTTGCTTCCCCTCTCTCTATGTCAGTCTGCATTTATCCATGTGCAGCCTGAGCCTATCCATTGGGGAGGAGGGGGAAGGTTTCCTGGATAAATGAGTGCCTGCTGCTTATCAGGAGGAAGGGTGAGAAAAGCAAGGCACAGCGGAGATTGGTTTGGTGCAAACACACCAGCAGGAACAGCAGATTGACTCTGCCACTGCATTTCCATCGCTGCCTCCCTCCCTCCCCATCTCCCTTCCAGGAAGAAGCAGCTACTCAGCTGTTAGGAGGTCAAGCAAGCTCCACCACCCCACCACATTGTCAGCTACTACATACAATGATCACAGGTCCATACTGGACACTGCTGCGTACAACATACTTAGAATCATAGAAAATTGGAAGGGACCCTGATTATCATCTAGTCCAACTGCCTTGCAATGCAGGAATATGCAGCTATTCTATACAGGGATCAAACTCAAAGGGATCTGTGCAGCAGCACGGCACAGTCTGTAACTTGCCACTGAATGCTGCAAGGATGCCAAGCCAGTTTCAGCCTACCTTCAGGAGCCTACCCTCTAGGCTCTTCTGTTCTACTGCATTATTTGCTGCAGCCTTGGTGTGCCTTATCCACACAGCCTAAAACATGGGTGTTTGGGCTATTAAGAATACAACAAGATGTCACAGCATCCAAGGAAACTGCAAAAGGCAGATAGCATAGATGTATGCATCTGGCCTGAGCTGCAAACAGCTGGTTTCTACAATGAGGAGTTATGGGCATACCTTCAGAAGCGCTGTCCTCCCAGCTGGCATCACTCTGACTGTGCAATGAAGCTCAGTTCCAGGGAGAAAAGAGAGCAGGCTGGTGTGCTAGCTCTAGTACTTAACATCACCACTGATTACTCTGCAGTGTAATTACAATTTCTGCAGATGAAGGAGATGCATTTCGCTGGCTGGGAAGAAGGAAAGCTAGACGTTAGGAGGACAGAGGCGTGGAGAGGTAGACTGCCCTTAGCACATAACTTCTCAGTGCCTTGTGCTGGCCTTTCTTCTATCTAAGAGGCAAGCAGGGGATGGACTGATTAATCAAAGTGCTGCAGGTACAAGGAGTTTGCACAACCAGCAGAGAGCTAAATAATCGTTTTTGCAATGAGGATTGGCACCCAGGCAGCACCAATGGAAGATAATAGCCCAGGAGGTGGATTTGCCAGCCATTCAGCATTGTGACAAGTAATACTTTGTTCCCATCAAGAAACCAGACTTGTGGGTCTGAAAAACTGGTAGACTCCAGATCCACCCAGACTCTGTCCATAATCTGTCAGGTTGTGCTCTGGTTATAGCCCTGGTTCACAAGACTCTGTCCTGGCTCCTTCTTTTGCCATCCAGACTAAATCCCAGCTGCTCTCTTGACTTGCAATATCCTGTTCTGGCTTGGCCTATGCTATCACACCCCATCCCTGGGGTGCTTCCTGGAATCCAAAGGGAACCCCATCCCTGAGGCTTCCTGGAATCCAAAGATGCAAGCTCCACTATGAAGGGTGCTTTGCAAAGTGGTTTGATGAGGACAGGCTGTCAGAATTTGGCAGCAAGTTATCATGGAAGGACATTAAGGGAGGTGGGCACAGAGATAGTGGCTGAGCACACAGTGAAAGCAATACGGTGGCTAGGAGGAGATGAAGAGGAGAGGGCAAGGAGAATGGTACAGAAGTGCTAGCTGGAAAAGATGAGACTAGAAAGGTAGTGTGTGCAGTGGAGGCTGGTCCATATGAGCAAACAAGGCACTGCCCCACCAACCTCAGCCTGTCCTCAGTCAGCCCTCACTTGCCTGCCTCATTGCTTACAACCAGTCCAGGGAGTGGCACTGGCTGCTGGCTTGGGTTCAGCGTTGCCCTTGTGGAGCTCACAGCAGGGAGGAAGGAGGAGGCAAAGCTAGAATGCATTGGCTCTGCCTATCATTGACTCTGCTCTACTTAGTTTTTATCTCTCTGCCATCCTCTCTACCAGTCCCAATGGGCACCAGCCATTACTGGCCGCATGCTGGCTGATAAAAGGAGAGAGAAACTACCAAAGTGGGGGAAGGAGGATGGGGGGGGGGGGAGAGGCAAGAACGCAGGAGCATAATTGACTGAGCCAGACAGAGAGGGATGGTTAGGAGAGAGGAGCAGGCACCTCACTACTCAAGAAGTACTTAAAGACGATCAAAAAGTGGCAAGGTCACAGAGTAATTCTGCCTGAGTGTACAGATGCTTCTTATGGGAATACTGCAAAAGCTGTGGGGGTGGGAGGAGAGAAACACTGTGTTGCTCCCTGTTTATGAGGAAAAGTACATCGTCAAGTCTGGCTGCTAAAGATTAGAGTTGAAGAGTGTGGAAAAGGGCAGTCTGCAAAAAAATATAAAAAAATAAATAAAAATCAGAGTTGGCCATCTGCTGGCAAAAATCTGAGACTGCAACCCCAAGTGCAATCCAGGAGAGAAGGTAAGAGTCACTGCTGCTTTCAAGCTTCTGAAAGTGCAGGATTAAATCTGTAGGCCCTTTCCAGGCTATCTTGGTGGCCATAATGCATGGCTTGTCTGGATCCTGCACAACGAAGGTGAAATCTTTCCCATGAGGTTGTGCATTTGTTTGCAGTGCCCGCCACAACCAGGTGGCTGTTGGATGTTTGGGAAGCATCATGCAAGGGGCTTTGACAGGTGGGTGGGACAGTCTACTCACCAGTCATCTGGTGTAATAATGATTGACAGGTGAGTTGTCTCCCCCACCCACCTGCCAAAATTGGCCCATGAGAGTGGGGGCATTTAGCAAGTAGGTGCTGAAATACACTTCTGCCCTGATGTTTTAAAAGCAGCAAATGGGTAGCCCTAGAGCAAGACTTCACTCAACACAGGCAGAGAGGCACACTCTCATGCGGGGGTACCCATCTACTATGTACTGTGTGGAGGACAGATGCCCCCACACAACTATTTTAGTGTTATGTCCAAACACAGCCAGTGTAGGGAAGGGCCAACATTCATTGCTAGAACACCTCTTCTGAATGCAGAAGGTGAAGATCCCAGGTCTAGTTCCCAGAAACTCCAGTTAAGATGGGCTGAAACCCTGCTGAGCCAGTGTAGCCAATACTAAGCTAGATATAATAATATAAGGCAGCTTCCTCTGTTCTAGTGGCTGATCAGAAGCAGAACAAATACAATACAAAAAAAAAACAACAACAACACTGGGAGATTTTTGTTGGTTGATATCTTATTTTTATCTCCTAGCTAGAAAGGCCTTCAGACTTTATCACATGTGCCTATACAAATGCAATAAATTGTTTAACACTTCAGCTGTGCTGGAGTTAGGAGAAGGTTGTTGTTGTGCATGGAACCCCACTGACAGCACACAAAATAAGCATACCCTTGAGTACTCCCCCCAAAAAGCTCTGATTACTATTTACATTTATATCCCACCTTTCCTTCAATAAGCTCAATGAGGTGTACATGGTTCTCTTCCTCCACATTTTATCCTCACAACAATACTATGACAGTGAGTGACTGGCCCAGGGTCACCCAGTTCATGGCTGAGTGAGGTTTGAACTCTGGTCTCCCAGGTCCCAGTCCAGCACTCTAACCACTATACCACGCTGGTTCTATATTTAATAAATCAATCAATAATAAAGTGTTGTGGGGGGTGCACTGGAGAGTGGGATAACATTTGCTTGACATGGCTTTATATAAACTCTCTGCAAACAAATCTGAATGAATGCTCAATAAACAGTCAGCGTTCCATAAACCTCCCTGCAAACTTTGTGCAAACAAATCAGGATAAATACTCAATAAAGAGATAATCTGGAAGCAGCCTTGGAAATCCTCCTCCCACCTCTTTCCAGAGAGGGAGACATCATCCCTGCAAGGAAGAGACAAGTCTGGATGCTATGATTCTCTATAGTTAAAGAAAATGATTGGTGACTTAACGGTTTGTGTCTTCTTAAGATTGTATCTTCACAGTATGAGGCTAATGCATGTTCATTGCTTCGTTCAAATTATACGGGGATAATTCATATTATGGTTATTCTTCACATTACATACCACATTAGCCCTTTTAAAACACACACACACAGAGAGAGAGAGAGAGAATTCTTTTAAAAATTGCATCTGAAAGTGACCTTCAAGATTTTTTTCAGCAACCCAAGTCTGTAGCCAGCCTGTCATTGGTACTTATTCAGAGCTGGGAAGAGCCTCTGGTCACTTGCAAACTCTCAAAGTGGATCTATACTAGCATTTGGTCCCATGATCTACAGCTATGGGTAGCTACACACCTCAGCCTGTGTGGCGTAGAGCAGAGTAACAGAGTATGCAGAGCCCTGGCTGAGTCTTGAGAGATTTTCTGCTCCCAGCAGCTAGCATCTTTCAGAGTCCTTAGTTAAGAGGAAACCACCTCTCCCACACAGCTCAAAGTATCAAAGTGTTAATTGTTTCTAGACACAAGACAAAGCTAAACACTATCTACTATATAAAGTTCTTATACATGCGTACAGAGAGATCTGTTATTACTATCGCCATGCTAGCTAACGCTGCTGTGTAAAACCCACAGCCTCTTCCCCTGAGTCTCACAGGATCAGAATCAGACCATGACAGCAAACAGGATGTTGCAATTAAAGCTTGCCCTGTCTCATGGATATACCAAAAATTACATGAGTCAGTGAGTGGAGAAGGAGTCCTGTTGTATTTTATTTCTGTACAGAAAGGACCAGGAGGGATTTCTCCCAAATTCTCTGGCCTCATGCTAACATCTGGTATGCAGGCTGAGACCCTATTTGCCCACAGACTGTCTCGCCAGAGTGGTGCATGCTCTGGTTATCTCCTGCTTGGACTACTGCAATGCGTTCCACATAGGGCTATCTTTGAAGGTGACCTGGAATCTGCAATTAATCCAGAATGCAGCAGCTAGACTGGTGACTGGGAATGGCTGCCAGGACCATATAACACCAGTCCTGAGAGATCGGCATTGGCTCCCAGGACATTTCCGAGCACAATTCAAAGTGTTGGTGCTGACCTTTAAACCCCTAAATGGCCTCGGCCCTGTATACCTGAAGGAGTGTCTCTACCCCCATCATTCAGCCTGGACACTGAGATCCAGCGCTGAGGCCCTTCTGGCAGTTCCCTCACTGTGAGAAGTGAGGTTACAGGGAACCAAACAGAGGGCCTTCTCGGTAGTGGCACCTGCCCTGTGGAACACCCTCCCATCAGATGTCAAGGAAATAAGCAGCTATCCTATTTTTTAAAGATACCTGAAGGCAGCCCTGTTTAGGGAAGTTTTTTAATATTTAATGCTGTTTTGTTTTTAACATTTGATTGGGAGCCACCCAGAGTGGCTGCGGAAACTCAGCCAGATGGGCCGGGGTATAAATAATAAATTGTTGTTGTTGTTGTTGTTGTTGTTGTTGTTACACATTCCATACCATTTTATACATTGATAAAGCACATTCCTCATATCCCATTAAGTTTAAATTTCCTCTCCAATCGAAGTACTCAGTTCCTCTTACCCCATTCTAAAGTTACTACAGTGGGAAGCATGCGTACTGGATACCAGTTTAGACAAAAGGAGCTTCCTCGTGGTCTGCTAGAATTTTATTGCAGGATTAGAATTCACCTCCAGTTACTGACCACATTCCTTCTGAGCATGCTCAGTAAATTGAAACCTTATATGGTACCATTATTTACAATTGTACTTCAAGGATAGCATCAGGACATGCAACAGGGCAAGATGTGGACTTAATGAATGCAATGCCCTAGATACTATCATACATGTAGGCATATTCCCGGGACCAATAGGAGGGTGAATGATTCAGCAAGTCTCAACCTTGCTGGTGTTGTTTTAACAACCCTGTGCACCTGACACCCTTATCTCAGAACATCCAGACACTGGGGGTTGCTTCTCAAGACATGAGACCACGTCCTGTGTAATTTAACCCATTGTTCACAATACACCAACAGTTAAATGCAAAGATGCATCTAATACAACACATTTGCATGCTAGGATCTGCAAATCAGCCTTTGTTCATGCCATGAGAACTGATTGTATGATATATATCTTTTCCAGCTGTTGAGCAGATAGTTGAGCAGTTTGGTACCCCAGGCAGTGCTGAGTATGGCAACTATCAGAGTCAGCATCTTCAGATACACAAAGAGCAAGCCAGCAGTTGCCATAGATATGCATTGAGAAGGAATCCCTTTAAACAGCTGCTGTGTGATCTGAGCTATGTGGCCAAGGGAGTCTTGCACATCCCAAAACATTGTTTCAAGAATGCAACTTGATTCTGTAGAAAATTGAAAGTGAGCGGGGAAAAACAAGCAAACAACCCATGCAACATTGGGTAATATTGTGACCTTTTGCCATCCTTGAGATCTGGAAAGAGGAGCAGACCGAAGCCAGAGGAACTGAGTTAACTGCACATAGTATGATAAGCATCTGAGTAAAGCTGGAGACTATTTATAGTTATCAAGAAAGTGGTTTGAGAGAGGCTTTTCCCCCTATGTGGGCAGAGGAGGCTGATCACAAGAGCAATGTGGGGGGAAAGCCCCACCAGGAATTTTCTTCTTCACCCCCAAATCCAAATTGGTGGCCCAGCAGGATTATCAACCCTTTCAGTTATATTAATTGCCTACCATTCAGAGGCTCCCTAGAGCTCCCCCCTTTCTCCTCTGCTAGTCAATCACAGCTGTAGGCAGCACAGCCAATCACAAGCATCACTATGGCCAGAAAATCCACCCTTCGTCTATGTCTGGAGGGAGCTGGGACGGGAGGAGGAGGAGTCTTTTAGCCTAACCTACCTTACAGGGTTGAGTTCAGTTAGATGCCAAGCAGTTGTACTACTGCATTGTTTGAGCATCTACAATATAGGTTCGTCCACTCTTCCTCTTGCCCCGCCACTTCCCCCCTCTGCACTGAATCACAGCAAATATCAATTGGGATTCCTCTGGATTGATGTTTGCTATGATTTAGTGCTAAAGAGTGGGTTTTCTGGGGGAAAGTGGTAATGCAAAGGCAAAACCTCTCAGACACGTGCCTAGAAAGCATGAGACTAACAGAAAATGGCTCGGCCCCATGCTTTCTAGGCATGGACAAGCAGAAGTGTGGACAAGTCCTATATATGCAAGGGGAAAGGATGGGGAGAAAACCAAAACAAATCAGAGCTCCCTCCAGTGAGTCCGTTGACTGCCCCACCTGGTCCAATGGTCACCACTCAAGCCCCTGGTATGCGGTTGTCTTCTGTATATATTTATCCCAGGATTTCCTTGGACCAAAATGAAAGCATTTTGCAATGTTTTTTTTTTCCAAAACTGAAAGTGGGGGGAACAGGGGTGTGTGTGTGTGTGTGTGTGTATGTAGTCATTACAGACAGTGTTCCTTCTTATTTGTTTATTTACTTATTCCAAAAACCCTCTAGATTTCTCTCTGTCTTTCTCTGGGAGAGAGAGAAAAAACACACACCATATAATCCGTCTCCAGCCTAAGTGGGAAGCTTGTTAATGGCTGCTCGCTACACAACTGCAAAATCAATGAACAAAACTGTTATTTCAGAACCAGGAATCTGTGTTCCAGTGGCAGCTCTAAAATCCACATATACCCTCTTTATCTGGAGTGTGATGCACCTCTTTCTTTCTCTCTCTTTCTCCCTCTCTCTTCCAGATTCTCAGTTTAATTGCCTTCTTCCAAGCAGCAAAGAGCAGGGAATGCTTAGTACCATACTTTTGGAAAGGTCAGAGGATACGATGGCTCCTACATGAATGGCTGTGTGTGATTTGTCTGCCTGCCCCAATGAGTCTCTCCTCTGTCCCAGCAAAATGGGGAGATAAATGACTACCAAGCAGCTGGGAGGGCCAACAAATGGCCCATTGAGAGTGCAGGAGGCCTCCGACGACACTCGTTCCTTCCCGAGGCAGAGCCCTGCTGTTCTTGGTTCTGCCCATTCACATCCATTCTCAGAACCTGAAATGGCCTTCTCCAAACTGCATGTCATCTGCAGCAGGAGAATTTCACTGGGAGCCTTCTGCACTGCCAACTTAGGGTACCTTCAGGCTGTCACTGTTTTGAAGAAGGGGTCCAAGCACATGCTGGAGATTCAGGTGTGCACAATTAAAATTGGTTAAAGGGCTCTGTTGTCCTAGCACAACAAATCTGCTCTTTTAAATGACTTTTTCTGATTAGGCAAATGATAAGGAAATGTACCGAAAAGTATGAACTAATTGTGCTGATTGCTGTGGACAAATGCTCAAGTAAAGACTGGACATAGTCTAACCTCCCTCCATGTAAGCTTTATGCAAGAAAAAAGCAGGCTGAATGATGAATAAACAGGTTCTCTGGAGAAGCCCTTTGATTGGCTTCATCCTACTTTTACCATCCTTGGCTGCTCTTAGAATCCTGGGAGTTGTAGTTTTCTAACAGTGCCAAAGAGACATAGGGCACATGTATACTATTGTTTCATGTGGGTCACAAGCTTCCTGAACCTCCATTAATTCTCCATTCTCCACAAGATGTTCTTCTTCTCCAAATCGCTGTCTTACCACACTTCTCCTTCCCTCAATCTAGCTTGGTTTTTTTTGTTTTTGTTTTCATAGCAGATATACTCTGAAAAAGAGATGCTCATATGCATGAGAAAATATGGATTGAAGAAGGAGAAAGTGTGGGAAGCTGGTGATCTGGAGGAGAATGCCTATGGGAAATGAATGGAGAAAGCATGGACGAGCCAAGTGTCAGTCATTCTCAGCCCTTTCTTTTAATGAATTACAGTTTGCAGGGTTCCTTACAGAAGAAGAAAATGCTGCTGTTATTCCAGTTTAATTCAGCTGTGCAGAGATGCCCCTATGGATGCAATCCCATATGAATGTACCTGGGAGCAAGGTCAATTGTACTCAATGGGTCTTAATCTTACTTCCAAGCGACATACATAGGATTGTAACTACTGGCAGATATATTCTGTGAGTGACCCTATTAGCTCATTTAGCTCTGTGATGGGGAACCTGTAGCCCACTAGGTGCCATTGGGCTCCATCTCCCATCAACCCCAGCCACCATAGCTGTTGGTCAGGGATGATGGGTTTTTAGTCAAACAATACTTTTGAGACCACATATTCCCTCCTCCCCCAGTGAGTTGATCATAGAATGATGCTCATATGCTCTTCACAAGTTCAGTCAGATGCCCCAGGGGGATGTGGTCTGCACAAGTAAAATGCTGTTTCAACTCTAATTTCTGGCTTGTCTAGAACTTTCCTGAAATGTCATAATTCCAGCTTCAAGTACTTAATACTCTGTAAGATGGATAGATTGATGGTGGAACTGCAAGTGAAACTGTAAATGACCCTGCTGTCAAAACCAGGCCTGGAGTTCATGAAGTAATGGTACAGAGTGCCACAGAGCATACTCAGAGTGCAAATCCCTCAATGTGTATATACAGCAAACAGAAGCTATGTGTCCAAGATTAGCATTCAGGGGCTTCCAGGTACTCTTATACTCTGTAAAGCAGCCGACCCACTGATGATACCTGAGTGACTGATTTGTAGCAAGCAATAGGTTGGAGAGCTTGATACCTATAAAGGTATGAATCACAGCAGCTCTATCATTTTAGAAATTAAGCACCATCCTTAAAACACGTCCCTTTCTGTTACTTTCACAATTATAAACACAGCTTATTGGGGAAAAACAAAAGCCATATGTGTACAGGCATATGCTTGTAGAATTCAAATAATGGGTTAGTAAAAACAGTTTCAGATGGCTGAAGCAAATTATTACTATTATTACAGACTAAACAGAGTATTTAAATCCTGGGGGAGACACACACATACACAGAATCTTCTGCTTGGCCCAGTTCTGCATTCCTGGGCGTGGTTTGCCTCACTGACCAATCAAGCTAGGTAGCATTTAAGCCATACAACCGAGATGGGTACTTCAAATGTCATGATGCTGATGATGTAGCTCTGGACAACCCCCTCCTTTTGTTCAAAATTAAAAGGTGAGTCAAGTATACCCACCACTCGAGGCTGCCTGCCTTTCTCCACTATGCTTCAGACATCCAAAATCTCACCACCACCACCCTGCTTCTAGAGGCAATGCTTGCGCCTGTAAAACTCAGTCAGGAACTGAAGAGAGAGGGTTGGCAGAGAAGTGGGCCATCTGTATATAAACCACCTGCATTTCTCACAGGGCTAAGCAGTGCAAGGTAGAACAAAAAAACAAAACAAAAGCAGTCCATGTGAATTCATAGGAGGTGCCCCAGGGGTAAAAGATTGATTTGATATTAACAGATTCGTGCAGAGACTATAAAACGGTTGCACAGGGGGTGGGGGAGAGACATCAGGGCCCTGGAAACCAGCTAGATCTATAGGGAGGGGGAATGCCACGAAATGCAAACCTCCAATGTGCCCCACACCAGAACACATGCACAGCACATCTCCTCTTGCCACACCTGCTCCTTCTTGCACTAAACCACTTTCAAAACAAAACCAATGTCCCTGGGGCTGTGTAAAGCTCACTCTGTCTGACACTTCAACCTCACCACCTGTCTGGCACCTGCATTCTCCAACGAGCCCACACCCTGGCACCAACCACAAAACACGACCAACTGAACTGCTTGGCATGCAAGTCCTTAAAAAAGAAGAAGTGGGCATCTATTTCTCATCTCCACCACCCTTCCCTGCCACATTCCACTGCTGATAATGAGCAGTCAAACGTGTCCACAACATTCTGCTGCAGATCCCGCCACAGCCAGCCAGCCAGCCAGCCAGCCATCCTCCGAATGGCTTTTTCACAACATCGCCAGCATCCCTCCTCCACCTTTATCCCAACAGCCTGATATGCCCCCAAGCTCGGGGAAGCAGCAGGATTTCAGGGTTCCCCTGCACATCACCATTCCCAGACACCACATCATCACACAACAACCTTGCTTCAAGAAAGGGCCAGTGCCAGCCTGAAGCTACCCTTTCCCTCCCCACCAACACTGTCCTTGGCATCATCACCCAAGCTTTCCTCCCAGACACCAGGAACCTTCTCCAGCTCCATCATAAAAGAAGCAAAATGCCCTCGGGCAATAAACAAGAAGCCACGCCACACACACACACAAAGCTACCCAGCATCTGCTCCTACCTGAGGGTGGCGCTCTCTCCTTGCTTGACGGTCACGTTGTCCATCGCCTTGGGGAAGGTGGCATCTCCGCTGCGCACTGGCACTCCTGCGGGCACAAGGAAGAGGAGCCTGAGAGACAGGACGACCAGGCACCGCCAGGGCAGGACTAAGCACCCACCGACCCCCATCCTGGGCTTTCCTCAAGGCAAAGATAGGCAACGGTGGTAGTGGGAAAGAGATGAACTGAAGAGGCTCTTTGGGGGTGGAAGGCAGAGAAGAGAGACGGAGAAGGGGACGCCTGACGGACGGATTAGCAAAGTCCCCAGAGGCAATCCGAAACCGGAGATCCAAAGCTCCCAAACAGCATCTAGAAAGTGGTCCCCAGTGTTTCTTGGGTGCCGGGCGCAGGAGGTTGAGGGGAGCAGAAGAGGAGGAGGAGGAAGAGGAGGAGGCGGCTGGCACGGGGCTGAGCTCAGAGACGAGAGAGAGAGAGAGAGAGAGAGAGAGAGAGAGAGAGAGAGAGAGAGAGAGAGAGAGAGAGAGGAAGGAAAGAAGGAAGGAAGGTCACGGCTCTTCTTCCCCGCCTGTTTTTTCCTTCTTTTTTCCCTGATGCCACCTTAAGATTCCGTCGGGCAGGCGCTGCGCAGATCCGGCATCAAAAGTTTATAACCCAAGAAGGGAGGGCAATGCAACTCTCTCTCCCTCTCTCTTCCACCCGCTCTCTTGGGCAGGAAATAGGAAGGGAGGACCGAGAGAAGGGGGGGACCCAAGGATAGGGAGAGGGGCAAGTTGGGCGCTGCAAGAAAGCCTTCTCCAATGATCCTATATAAATTACAATCCGCACACACAGAATGTCACTCCAAACTTCCTTTGCGTCAAGACAGAGCTCTCCAAAGTCCAAGGAAGGTTCGCAAGGCAAGGGTTTGGGGGGACCCAGCCCGCTCCCACTGCCTGGCAGGCTCTGCAAAGGGCAAGCTTTCGCTCGCTTCTCTCCGTTTCCACCCGAGCGAGCTCCAGGTAGAGCGGCAGAGAGACAGATAGTGAGAGAGGAGCCCCTCGGACCAGGCTTGGCTGCCTCTCTCCAGCACTTTAAAGGACGCGGGCTGGCAGGAGTAGCGAGCGGGAACCGTTGGCAGCTGCTATTCCTCCTGCTCTCGCTGCCGCCGCCGATTTTCTCTCCTCCTCCTCCTGCTTCTTCTTCTTCTTCGCCACCGCCGCCGCCAGTTTCAGCATCCCCGCTCCGCTCTCCCTCCTCGCCGGGAGCATCTCCTCTGAATCCCTCTCGCGCGCGCCCGCCGACATCCGAGGGTTGTCATGGCAGCGACTGACCAACACTCGGGGCTCCCCGGCACAGCCACACGCTGCACGGTGGGGCAGGAGCCGCGCATTAATCTCGGCGGCGGAGCGGAGGACAGCGGAGCGGCCGCGGGGCTGGCGGGGTTGGGCGGAGAGGAGGGGGGGGTAGAGAAAGCGAGGAGCTCACCCCGCTTTTTTCTTAACCCTCCCGGAGCCAGAGCTCTGGGTCCGGCTGCGGAGGACGGGGAGTAGGCATAAGCCAGGCTTGGGCAAAGTGGGGTCCCCCCACCCCCACGGCTGTGCTGCTGCCATCGCGCTCAGTGCTGCAGCACCGGCAACATGCACCAAGCTGGGACATGCAGTAGCAGCAGCAATAGCAATACACACACACCGCTTCCAGGAGTCAGGAGGCTGGGAGGCAGAATGGGAAACCCAGAGACACTATTGGGATTGGCTAGCTTAAAACAAAAATGCAGGGAGGCAGTCATGGGGTCACACAAGACTCTGCTTCAGACTAGGAGAGGAGTGGGAAGTTATTTCTACTCAGCCAGACCCTTGGTCAACCTAGCTCAGCATTGCCTGCTCTGACTGGCAGGCGCCCCATTTGGATACAGAAGATATATAGGAAGCTGCCTTATACTGAGCCAGACCATTGGCCTATCTTCCCTGACTGGCAGCAGTTCTCCAGGGCTGAAGCAGGGAACTTGCCCTGCGCTACTAAGAGGTGCCAGAGATTGATCCTGGGCCCTTCTGCATGCAAGGCTCTACCACAGAGATATGACTTGGCTGGTACTGCTGGTGGGATGGCAGGCAGGGTGCCCAAACAGAAGGTGGTGCAAGGGTGAAGGATGGGCAGAGCCAATGGAGGCTGGCCTGTTAAGGCAAATAATGCACTGCTTCATCAACCTCAGCCAGCTGCCACTACTCCTGACTGCCTGTTTTCTTACAATCAGGACTGGCCCAATACATTTTGGCACCAAAGGTAGACCCCCAAATAGCACCCCCTTCTCCACCAACGAAGAAGTGGTCTGGGAAGATTTACATGAAGAATGTGAGGGAGAGAAAGATTAGCACTAGGATCTGCTGCCCTGGCAGACCCTGCCATCTGAGCAGGTTGTCTCACCTTGCCTTTTCAGAGGGCTAGCTTATCCTTCCTCTCAATCAGTGTAAAGGTAAAGGTAAAGGGACCCCTGACCATCAGGTCCAGTTGTGGAGGACTCTGGGGTTGCGGCACTCATCTCGCTTTATTGGCCCAGGGAGCTGGTATACAGCTTCCAGGTAATGTGGCCAGCATGACTAAGCCACTTCTGGCGAACCAGAGCAGCGCACGGAAACGCCATTTACCTTCCCACTGGAGCAGTACCTATTTATCTACTTGCACTTTGATGTGCTTTTGAACTGCTAGGTTGGCAGGAGCAGGGACCGAGCAACGGGAGCTCATCCCGTCGCGGGGATTCGAACCACCAACCTTCTGATCGGCAAGCCCTAGGCTCTGTGGTTTAACCCACAGCACCACCCACGTCCCCTGCATCAGTCAGTGTAGCCCCTTGCAAAACTTAGCAAGGAGGAAAATGGGGACAAAAGCAGAGCAAAATTGGCTCTGGTGCCACCTACCATTGGTCTTCTTGTCTTCCACACTACTAGTCCCAATAGGTACAAGCTGCCATTACATGAAGACAACTAATTCTAGTTTCACCCCTCTTCTCTGCTATGCTGGATTCTGCAAAGACAACACTGAGACTATGCAGGAGGATGAAGCTGACAAAGGCAGTGACACCCCTTGCACAGGTTGCAAATAAGGAGGAGGCAGGCTGGGGGCTGGCTGAGGGCAAACTGAGGTTGGTGGGGCAGTGTCCCATTTGCCCAAATGGAGCAGTGGCCACAGCCTAGGGTTTCAGATGTGGGACATTCCCAGCCCTAGCTGGAGATTCCTGCATTGAACCAGGGTCTTTTTGCATGCAATGCAGATGTTCTACTGCTGAGAACAGAACAGGATGCTGCGTGTGTGTGGCTGGCGTTGCACTAGAGGCTGGCTAACTGGTGGCCCTCCAGAAATTGCTCTCTTCATTCCCGATAATTGGCCATGCAGACTGGGGCTGATGGGACTTGTAGTTCAGCAGTATCTGGAGTGCCACAGGTGAGCCACCCCTGCCTTGCATCAGTTCAAACTGGCAGAACCAGAGCTGCCTGCTTAGGAGCAAATAGGAAGCATTTTGGGGAAGACCGAACTGGAACCCAGCTTTGTTGCAAGATGGCTGGCATCTTGATGCATGGAATCATGGAATTTGAAATCACAGAACCATGTTTTAGAATCATGGTATGATGAATTTTAAAATTCCACTGAAGTAATAAAAATTTAGTTGGGCGCTAGTCAACTAAGTTCTATTCAGAGTATAGACCCAGTGAAGTTAATGAAAGTTCAGTCCATTCCTTCAACAGGTCTACTCCACATAGGACTCACTTTGGATACAACTTTACAGTTGAAAAGAACAACAACAGAGATCATCTCCTGCCCAGTGCAGCAGAATAATAAAATCAGGGAATACAATTTTAAAAGCAGAACTTTTAAAATAGAGCTCTGTCTTTCTTGTTCCTCCTCCCACCTATTTGTTTGATGCTCTCCAATTTAATGCAACCCGTTTACATCTCATTCTGGGAACTGAGCTATAGGTATCCATGTAGTGTGGGAGTAAACCAGTGTACGTACTTATTTATTACATCTCTCTTTCCCTTTCATGGACTTCAGGGCAGTGCACATGGTTCTTCTCAACCCTTTTATAATCACAACAGCCCTGCAAGGTTCTGTTGTGGAGTGTCATGGGGGGGGGCTTCTAAGGAAAGTTTTAAGAAGGCACATGAGTGCGTTATTCAACATTAAACTTCAAAACACACAGAGAGAGCAGTGCATTTTTAAAGTATGTTGTTGGAAGGCCACATTGGAACTGGTGTATTAACTATGCATACCAATGGCTCCAAGAATAAGGTTCCTCTGCTCCCCATATCAGGTGGGGGGTACATTTCTCTGCTGTGCATCTGTTTTGTATGGCAAACCCTGAAACCATTACAAAGGAGGGCTTGCTGTGGAAGCGTGCAATAAACAAATAAAAATAAGTGCAGCTACCACAACTTCCTGACACAGCTAGAGGCTTCGGAGCATTAAAAATGGAAGGGTCCTTGGAGACCCAATTTGTGAGAATGTGTGAAAGACAAAAAAGGAGCAAAGCAGAGGAAGAGGAGAGGTAGCTAGGCTCCCTTGGCTACTATTTGTGACTTTGCGGTAAAGTCTCTTGATTCCAGAGAAACTTCTCTTAGCAATGGCCAGCTGCATGTTCCTGCCATAGCTCAAGTTGAGAGCCCCTGTTCTTCATGCACACAGTCCTAAATCCAATCCCTGGCATTTATTCTCTGAAAAACTCCAGGTTAAAATCCTGGAGAGATGTTGCCAGCAGGGGTAGATTTTGATCTTTCAAATGTCAGCGGCACCCTATACAAGGCCAACATTTGGTGACCCCCACCTCTCACATTCCGCTCTGCCCAATTCACTATGACATAGTTTCAACGGCTTGCAGAGTCTCCTTCAGCTCAGCACCCAGTGTAGAGGAACCGGTTGTGATGCCCTAAATCCACCTCTGCTGCTGCTCAGTGTAGACCAGTGTTTCCCAAACATGGGTCTCCAGCTGTTTTTTGACTACAGTTCCCATAACCCCTGAGCACTGATCCTGCTAGCTAGGGATGATGGAAATTGTAGTATAAAAACAGCTGGAGACCCAAGATTGGGAAACAGTGATGTAAACAATACAGAGCAAGGCGAACCCGTGGTCTGACTCTGTATAAGGCAGCTCCTTATTAATTGAGCCTGTTTTTCGTTTGGGGGGAGGGGAGCCACAAAACCCTTGTAACTTGGTGGAAGAGTATCAGGTTTGCATGCAGACGCCCCCAAATTCAATTCCCAGCAACTCCAGGTAGAACTGGACAATGCCTCCTGTTTGAATAACTAGAGAGTCACTGCTGGTCTGACTAGGCAAGTTTGCTCTTCCTCAAAACACTTTCCACTTGTACCTGAGAAAGCAGGGATGGTTGTGCCAACAAAGCTCTCCTTCTTTATGCCGATGCAAGGGTGGCTAAGCTGTGGCCATCCAGATGTTAGTGAACTACAATTCCCATCAGCCACATTCTGCATGGCCAATGGTGAGACATGGCGAGAGTTGTAGCTCCCAGCTTAGCAACACTTAACACAACATTGGTCATACACACCATTCCATTTTGAGCCTTGGCTTGGTGTTAGAACATCTGCTTTGCATGCAGAAGGTCCTAGGTTCAACATTGATGTCTCCAGGTAGGGCTAGTAAGGCTTTCTGCCTGAAACCTTCAGCTAGATGGGCCATTTGTCTGGCTTTCTGTGGGAAGTTGGCTTTCTGTGGGAAGTTGGCTTTCTGTTACAGCTTTTCTCACCCCCTGCATGAAAAACAGCACCTGCCAGAATTTCCTCTTCTGCCTAGCAATTAAAGGAACAGTCCTCATTTGCAGCTGATCACTCCAGACATGGTGTAGCCTGGTGTTAAGCAAAAGTAAGTGTGATATTAGAATGACTTTATCTGTATACGGTCCTCATTATGATAAGGTAATATGGCATATAGGCACCTGGAAGGTTGCCCTCACAAGGGATTGCAACATTTGGGCTGAGAAAAGTGTCCTACACACTTGACATAATGGATGTGCTGGCCACAGCTAAAAGGTGTACTTTAATATAGGTTTATAGAATGTTAAAACTATCTTAATCTGTTCAGATCCCACTCCAAAAAGGAAAAAAGAAAGGCCGGGTTAATTAACCTTGAGCTCACTCTGAATCAACAGTACAGATTAGAATCATATTTTACATGCTCTTTGGGAAAGTAAATGCAGAAGTAGTCCATGCTCTCACCAATCTGATGTGTACAGTAGGAGCTAAGGAGCAAATAATTCCCATCCAGCAATCTTAATACAAATGCTCCCTGATGGATAAGGTGAACTTTCTAGTAGTCAATTTGATCAGGGGGTGAGGAGGGGAATTATCTGACCAATAAGATGGTGCTGCAGACATGGTTTTCGATGGAGACTTGTGCACGGCTTTTTGGAAGTTAGCCCTATTGATATTTTTTTTTTTTGCCATTTATTTCTTTGAAATGCATACTTTCCTTTAAAAGATGTTTCATCCTGGATGTTTTTTATTGCAACAATAATAATAAATATTAAAGTCTTAATGGGGCCTGAGTAAACATACCTAGGATATTGAACTACATGGCTATAAAACTTATGCACACTGGGAGTAAGATCTTCCGGGCACAGTGAGGCTTACTTAAGGGTTACTTAAGGGTTGGACCTTAAGACTACAAAGAGCAAGATTTTGCTGATATATTTGCTCATACCCTGAATCTCACTTAGTGTCCTTGTGTCAAAGCACTTTCTTATCAGCCTGGGCTATCACATAAGGTGGTTGTGAGAACAAAACTGAATAGCATCCATGCATGCTACTTGGACCTGTTTGGAGGAAGCACTGGATACACATAGGAAAGGGGGGAAGCCTCACAATTCAGCTGACATGGCCAGACTCTATCCATGAAGACACTCTGCTTCCCCACCTTCTTTCCCAGGAATAATCTCACTCAAGGCTACTAAAGGGGAGGGAGCAACATTCTTCATTGAATAAGACATTCCTGGAGCTGAGGGGGGGCACACCAAGACATTGCAATTATGTATTGCAGCAGACCCTACAAGCAGTGGCGTAGCGTGGGGGGTGCAGGGGGGGCCGGCCACACCGGGCGCAACATCTGGGGGTTAGGGAAATCCACGGGTTAGGGGGCGCAAATCCATGGGCTAGGGGGTGCAAATTACTTGCCTTGCCCTGGGTGCTGATAACCCACGCTACGCCACTGCCTACAAGTGTCCCTGTTTTCCAAGGATGTCCCTCATTTAGAGAAGCAGTCCCAGTTTCCAATTTGATCCTGGAATGCCCTGCTTTCCCTTAGGATGTCCCTACTTTCATCGGAGAAATGTTGGAGGGTATGTTGCAGTTCAGTAGATTTTAAGGGAGGAAAAAGAAAACACAGAGGCAGGGAAAGATGAACATTTGTGATGAATACTTGAAATGGGGTCAGTGGTACCATCAGTGTACAACTTTGTGGCAGAAGCTCAGAGCCCCACCCTGCAAAATGAGCAAGAGGGGACCCCCAATACAGTAGAGCTGGCTTACCATGTTTTGAAATAAAGAAAGCAGTGCACATTTAACCATTAAATCCAGAACCTAAGATTGCCTAGCTGCACTACTGAATGGGATCTATCTTGCAGACTGAGGTTCTTTACCAGCAGGGGTAGAAAGATTGAGGACTACTGTGCTATCCAACAGGCTGCAAACCGGAATTACACAAAGAGACCAGCAACTCCACTCCCCCCCCCCATATCTGTGCGCAAGAAGTAGGCAGGCTTTCTCAGCTGCTGCTGCTGCTGCAAGAGTTTTCTGGTCTGCTGGGTAAATTGGTGTTTACCCCTCGGGATAAGAAGCTGTTGACACATGGAGCCTGTTTCAGAAATACTGCTGAAATACCAGTGTGTAATGTATAAAAGTGAGATTTACACACAAGCAAACCCCGCCTGGGTGCATGTTTGATTTGGAAAGGAAGATGAACCAGCCTCCAGAGAGGAAAATATACAAAGCTCTGCATACTCAATGGTTGAGGATATACAGACACAGGAAGAGACAGATTGATTGACAGTCTGCAGAAGTCAAAATGGCAATGAGCAGTTGGGTATCTGGGTGGTCAGACCATCCCTGATCCACCAATCAGTTCTACTAGGGATTAAAATCAACTCTCCCTGCCCTCTCCATTAATTCTATGTACCACCCAGTCTAATCAGCCTCCCGTTGGCATTAGCAAAGTAATTATCATTGCATTCCTTTTTAAGCCACTGGCCCTGTTATTGCTGATTTTGTCAGCTGAATCCATACCACATTGGCACAATGTAAGGTTTTGCCATTAGATTCTGATGCATTAATAAGTCATCTGCCCACTGTTTCCCCACATTCCTCATCGCCCCTTGCTTTCAAAATGTTGAGTTATATCTGTGAAGATGTTTTGGCCTTGCTCGCTGACTGGCATCTCTGAATATCAATTTTCCACGATGTGCAAGACAATATTATGCCTGTTTGCTAAGAAGTGAATCCCATTATGCTCAATGAGGTAAATATGCATAGGATTGCAGCCCTAGAGACCTGAACTTTGCTTCATGCATAATCCAAGTCACCCTTATATCTAGAAAATGCCAGACACAGAGGTTTGTGCTTCTTTCCCTCAAAAGTATGGCTCTGCTATTAATGTTGATTTGTAGCTTCTGTGCAACAAACTTGCTTCCCCCTCCCCACAAAAACCCATACTTTTTGCTACAAGGAAGGTGATTGGAGAATGCACTGAAAAGTGTGGTTTTGCTTCATGCAACATCAATTTACCTTCCACAAATGAATATGACTGAATGATCCATGAATGACTATTGTTGATCTAACCCCCAAGCAAATTTTGTGCAAGCAAACCAGGATAGGTGCTCACTAAACAGATCATCTGAATACGACCTCAGTGTACTTAAGGAAGTTCTAGATTTTCCAGAAAATCAACATGTGACACACAGGTAATCCAAGTCACCTTGATTGTTAAAGAGAAAATATAACTTCATGCAACTCTGCCTCAAAGTACTGTACCCCAAAATAACTGGACCAGTTCCAGATGATGATGTGCAATTTTGAAGCTATTGAGATGTGATTTCTAGATAAGTCAGGATAGTGATCATATATTCTGCGGTGTTTCAAGACTTCTTCTGGGTCTGTTTAAAAACCTTGCCCTGAATTTGCTTTGGACACAGGTATGGCGCGCGCGCGCGCACACACACACACACACACGTAAGAGTCTTAGCATCTGCAAAGAAAGGAAACCAGCTCTGAACATGTGCCAAGTGCCTTTCATTCACCATTGAGTATCCACAGCCTTCCTCTGCTAGGGAGCTTCATGTCCACAGCCACAACCACACACACACACACACACACACTCAACTGTGAGTGCAAACACACACATATGTGCACGTGCGTGCGCACACACACACTGTGTATACACACCTGCTATGATTACATGTTCAGGTAACAACTGTGCAAAGGGGAGCTTGGGACTTTTAACCTGTTTTGTTACTTTATTATTTATTTCTTTATGCCCCACCACCACCTTCTCCCCCACCTCCTCTCCATCTGCAATCTGTTTTTCTCCATTCCCTTTTTTTCTTCTCTCACATTTTCCTAGCTGCTAATTTTGAGCTTGGTGTGTGTGCATGTGCATGTGTGAATTAATTCCAACACTCTTCAGTCTTGCTGTTTGCTTGACTATTTATCCACTTGCCAATAACTATTCTTATTTCTCCCCCTCACCCCGGTCTTTCTGTCTCCCACCCCCACCAATGTGATGTGCCTCGCTGCTATTAAAAAGGGCTTCAGTAGATACTGGGCACTGGCAGCTGGATACTCTGGTGTCCAATTAATAGCATGTTCCCAAATGCCAGCCAGGACTATAATTAGAGTAATGAAGTCTTACACTACAGGGAAAGATGTAGATTGCAAAGGGTCAAGAAAGCATTCCATGCTTCTATTGGATTTCAGTCAAGAATCACAGTCCCAAACCCATCCAAGCCTTAATTTGAGTCAGGGACAGAAATGGAATCTAGCTACCAGGGCTGAACCTTACAACCTGGGAGAAAGGAAACCAACTCCGCTGAGCATGCGAAAGGTGCCCGGGGTGTTTCCCAGTGTTCAGTTCCCTTGCTTCATTTTTCTCCTTCTAGCTCACTAGAGAGTGCATGTGCTTTTCAATAAAACACTGCTAAAAAGCAGCCCCGTCGTGATTTCATATGCTGTTCTATGAGGATTATTTTTGTATGCTGCTTTCCTGAAGGTGATTTTCCTCTGCCATTCCAGGTTGGGCATCTGGAAAGCCGGTGAGCCTATTGTCACAGCCAGACAGAAACTGGCTGCAATTTTGCCACCCCAGGAGGCAGGGTCTACCTGGGGACCAAATAAACTGAGCCAGCTGCTCTATCCAGAGGTGGGGCTTTGGTGTGAACCAAAGGGAGAACTTCTGCCTTGTGGCCCACAAAAAGGCACAGTCCCAATCTGTGCATCAGTAAAAACACTGAATAAAAATAATATTGATGCAATTGCAATTATACATAAAGGGTATTGAGGTCAATGGAAAGAGCATGAGAGAGAAAAGGGAACTGAGAAATGTCAGGCAGAGTGTAGATATGTGACTATGCTCACAAGCTTCACGGGTAAATAATAATTAGGAAGTTTTCATTACTGAGTTGGAATGATCAGCCATAAGGCGGTTTGTGGGCCTCCTGCATTTCTCAGTTGCAATTGCCATGGATATTTTTTATATATAGAAAGGCAAGATATACATCTTGATAATAAATAATAAAACCAAACCATATAGTTCCATTACAGAAATCTGAACTCTTTCAATTGCAAAGGTTAGGCTTTTGTCAGAATAACCTTCTGATGTCCCTAAGCATTTGCCCTGTCATTTCCATTGGGCAATCAGTCATAGCTGGTGCCCACTGGGACCAGTAGGGTTGAAGACAGGGAGCCCAACCGGAGGTGGCACCACAGCCAATGATAGGCACAGCCAACTCATTCTAGTTTTGTCCCATTCTCCTCCTTCCTGCTGAATCCTACAAGGACAAAACTGAGAATAAGAAGTGGGGAGAAGCCGACAGGCACTGCCATGCCCTGGACTAGTTGTATGAAATAAGTCCAGCAGGTGGAAGATAGCTGATGGCAGAATGATGTAGGTGGGGCAATGCCCCATCTCCCCTCACACCACACAATATGGAGCCATTGGTCATTGGGTCCATGCAAACCACAACTGACAGAAGAGGAGGAGGAGGAGGAGGAGGAGGAGGAGGAGGAGGAGGAGTTTGGATTTGATATCCCGCTTTATCACTACCCTAAGGAGTCTCAAAGCAGCTAACATTTTCCTTTCCTTTCCTCCCCCACAACAAACACTCTGTGAGGTGAGTGGGGCTGAGAGAATTCAAAGAAGTGTGACTAGCCCAAGGTCACCCAGCAGCTGCATGTGGAGGAGCGGAGATGCAAACCGGGTTCCCCAGATTATGAGTCTATCACTCTTAACCACTACACCACACTGGCGTTGTGTCTTCTGTCTGTGGTGGATACAAGGATCTAGATTTTTATTACTGTACTTGCAACAGAGACTTTTTAAAGAAATCCCATGCATCACCACCATCATCCCCAAAGCACTTTGAGATCACTGGCTAGAAGAACCATCACCATGAATTTGCTAAATACCATCATAATAGCCTACACATGGGGTGGAGTGCGAACTCCCTGCAAGATGACTCAAGTGAGTTGAGCTTGGTGGGAGGGAGAAAGAGCTTTGACTGCAATACCAAAAAACAAGCAAACAAACAGAACCCTTTAAGATCTGCAAAAGGAGTGGGGTGGGGTGGGGGTTGCTGGCCAAGTACATTTTCTCCCCGCCTAAACGTCCTTTTCAAGAAAAGTGGCTCTCTAAAGCTGCTTGCATTTAGTTGGATTTATTGTTGCCCACCATATTCCACATTAACGGCTCGCTCTGCTTAGAAAGAAAAGAAATGCTCACCTCTACTTTTTCCACGGCCAGCTCTTCTGAAATCTAAGACCCTTATACAGATCCATCAAATGGACTTTTCCTTACTACTCCAATATTTTTCTAACACCTTCATCTTCTTTTATGTTCACAGTAAATCAAGAGCCAACAGCATCTAAAGCCTCTTTGTAGCTTCTCTATCTTGGCTTTTAATATATTTTACTATCTCACTACCATGGTTTTATTTTATATGTATATAATGCAATGTACATTGGACATCAATGATTTTGGAGGAAGGGGGAGAGAAAGAGTACTCAGCATGCATGAGCATCAAACCCCTGTGGGCACTGGGGTGGGAGATTCAGAACAGACAAAAGGGAGGATTTCTTTACACAGCATGGAGTTAAACCATGGAACTCACTACTATAAGATATAGGACTGGCCACCAATTTGGACAGCTTTAAAATTTGGACAAATGCATGGCTGCAGGCCATGATGGCTACTGTCTCCAGGATCAAAGGCATTATGCCTCTCTGGTGCCAGTTGCTGGGGATAATATGTGGAAGAATACTCTTGTGCTCATGTTCTGCATTTTGGGCTTCCCATAGGCCCCTGGTTAGCTGTTGTGGGAACAGGATCAGGACTAGTTGAGCCTTAGGTCGGATCCAGCTGGGCTTTTGCTTTGTTCTTTTGGAATAGCTTTAGGATGTGCCAGATGGTGAATTTGCTTTTTAATTGCTCAGCACTTAGCATAACATGGGTTGTATTCAACTAAGTCTTACTCAGAGTAGGCCCAGTAAAATGAGTTAGCCATGTCCCTAATCATTATGGTTATTGTTATTTCATTTATACACCACCCATTTGGCTGGGTTTCTCCAACCACTCTGGGCGGCTCCCAGCAGAATAGTAAAAGCACAATAAAGCATCAAACATTAAAAACTTCCCTAAACAGGGCTGCCTATCAGATGTCTTCAAAAAGTCAGATAGTTGTTTAATTCCTTGACATCTGAAGGGTGTTCCACAGCATTCCACAGGGAGGGTGCCACCACTGAGAAGGCCCTATGCCTGGCTCCTTCCCCTCAGTGAGAGAACCAGTAGAAGACCCTCAGAGGAGGACCTCAGTGTCCCGGCTGAATGATGGAGGTAGAGACCTTCCTTTAGGTATACTGGGCCGAGGCGTTTAGGGCTTTAAAGGTCAGCACCAACACTTTGAATTGTGCTCAGAAATGCACTTAACTTCAATGAGTGGCAATCATCACTAGTTCCATCAAAGTAGAGGAACCACTGAAGTCAATAGATATGGCTAAATTCAGTGGATCTACTATGAGTAGGACTTAGCTGACTACCACCCAATGGGTCTACTGTGAGTAGGACTCATGTTGGGTACCACTTTGCCTCCAAGACTGGTCAGATACATGCCCTTTGGAGGAACACTTGCAGGATCACAAACAGCCAGGGCCCCAAAGGCAAGGCCAGGCTAGATACCAGGCTCCCTAACAGGCAGGAAGCTCAGAGTTTTGCCCCAGTGCTGATATGCAGCCTACTGAGGATCTAGTCCTGTTGTTCAAGGTGTGGGTATATGAATTTTTGCCTTGTTTGGGAATGAAGGGCCACATGCTGTTATGCAGGACATGTGCTCCAGTGGACCTGAAAGGAAATCGCAGTTCCTTGGCCCACTACGCTAGAGAAGGAGGACTGCAAAGGGCTGAAAATGTGCTTAGGGAGGAGACACAAGTAGGGACCAGGGGGAGGAGAAATTCACTAAGTTCACATTTTAATACGGACCTACCTAACATGCATTTCCCAAACCATTAAGGGAACTGAAAGACAGCCATCCTCCTGAATTTGTACTTCTCTGAATTATGCGATGCAGTTTTCCAGTCAAAAAGCATACACAAAAATGTGCATATTGGTGAAAAAGACATGCAAAGTTACATTGCCTTAAAGGGGGGGGGGGGGATGCTTGCAAAAAATGTATAAATTGGGAGGAATATAACCCCTCCAAAACATACTTTTAAAAAGAAAAGTTTGCAAACTGAAATTGTAGAAATTACAAGCAGCACAGTATTTGAAATGGTTGCCTTCCTTACATTATGGCAACTAAATCACTGCTCCTGGTATCTTAGACAGTCCCCTACCGAAGTGATGAGAACAGTCATTAAAGGACAGAATTTCAGACACCCTGTCTCAGAAGACTTCGCCCTCAACACCTCCCGTTGTTTATGCTGCTTAGATATTTGTTCTAGCCCTATCCCCACCTTCCACTATTACTTTTGAGTTCCACTTCTCCATTTGCAGCCAGGCTTGGAAATAAACGCAGCAGCATTTCATCAGGGATGCTGTTTTTATAGCCCACTGACAAATCCCCAAGAGATTTCAAACTTCATTTTTGCAAAACTGGGGAATGCACAGAATTCAATCCATATCTGTAGCATCTGTGGGGCATGATTTGTCTGCAGACTATGCAGGAGGAGAGCCCTATGCCTTTGTGATTTAGCTTGAAAATTCTTTCCGGTGAATGTTTCCTAAATGACCAGTAATTACAGATGGGAGCTAATTAAAAATAATAATGGAAGGGGAGTGAAGGTTAGAGGAAATCGTGCTCTAGGGAGTCAGAAGTGTTCTCGGTTGCTCATTTGGCCAGATAATATTTACTGCAAAGGGGGATCGGGGGCAAGCTGGAGTTGTGTGTAGGAGGAGATGGAGGGGGTTTGGGGTTCTGTGTAAATCTTAAAGCATTGGATGAAAGGAACGATGAGTATAAGAAATGCAGGGCGACAGAAGCCAAGATGGAGATGAAGAGAACTGAAAATAATAATCAAGAAAAGAAACTGAGGGAATAAAAAAGACATATTTTAGCAGCCTGTTGTTTCTTATACAAAAACATCTTTTGCTTCCATCACAACATGGAAGAAGGCAGCATTCATAATCTGCTCATGCTCTGTGGCAGATTTGGGGAGCCTTTCGCAGCCTGAGGGCTGCATTCCTTTCTACATTCAGCCATGGGCTGGCCAAGTCAGGACAATGAAGATGGAGGATTGGCCAAGGACCTAGGGAGGGTTCAAATAGGATATGGGGTCCTCTGCCAGGAGTGGGGGAATCTGTTGGTGAGAATCCCAAGGGAGCCTCCCTCAACCTGCTCTCTTCTCCCCGCTATCCCCATGATGGGAGCTGCAAGTTCCATCTCCCTCTCCAAGCTTGTCAGAGCTACTCTCTTACATGTCTGTCCTATAGGAGCTCTGAGAGGAGCTCTGTCTGTCCAGAAGGGGCTGTTTCACCAGACCCAGCCACCTCTCAGGAGACAGAGACACCTTCTCCATCACCTGATTCTCAGAAGAGTGAAAAGAGAAGGGAGCAGAGAATCCCACCTACTAGGCACAGCAAGAGGTTGCAGAAACACTTTCAGGCTTAAGATAACCCCCCCTCCCTATTCCTATATTTAAGAGAGCAGAGGGGTGTGACAGCATCAGATCAACAAAGCTTTGGCAGTTACAGCACCTGCCTTTGTTGTAGTTATATTTAGGAATGACCATGTGTACTGACTGAAATGCCTTAACCTGTCAAATTCCTTATATACTGTAGTAATCTAAGCATCAAAGCCTTTGGAAAGAAACTCTTCATCAAGTATTTGTTCCCGAGTAACTGGGAGATAGGGGTGGGTGGGAGGAAAGACATGTCAGTGGTGGGTGGGGTCAGATACAAATGTGCAAAAAGCAATAACAAATGTTAATTGTACTCTTACAAACTAAGGCAAGGTAGGGAGACTTGAAGGACTGCATTTGGCACCAGAACCTGGGCTTCTCCATCCCTGCTCAGTAGGTCTCCAAACCCACTATAGCTGGATAAAAATGTTCATAAGGGCATTTTTGAGGGGAAAAATGCAAAGTAGAAATGTGGAGAACTGAAGTTAAAGACATTGTTTTGTTTATTATTAGATTATGTATTTTGATTTTATACTGTAAAATGACGTGCAATCCTCTGATGAGTAATACACACACACACACACTATATGCACACTTTACCCTAGTATACATGCATTTTTGTATCCATTACTTGAATTGCAAAATTCAGAGAATTGTGAATTTCAAAGAATGGATGTGTTTCAGTTCATGTACTGTTTCGAAATGTGTGAATTAGGTAAAGGTAAAGGGATCCCTGACCATTAGGTCCAGTCGTGACTGACTCTGGGGTTGTGGCGCTCATCTCGCTTTATTGGCCGAGAGAGCAGGAGTACAGCTTCCGGGTCATGTGGCCAGCATGACTAAGCCGCTTCTGGCGAACCAGAGCAGTGTACGGAAACGCCATTTACCTTCCCACCGGAGCGGTACCTATTTATCCACTTGCACTTTGATGTGCTTTCAAACTGCTAGGTTGGCAGGAGCAGGGACAGAGCAATGGGAGCTCACCCCGTCGCGGGGATTCGAACCGCTAACCTTCTGATCGGCAAGTCCTAGGCTCTGTGGTTTAACCCACAGTGCCACCCACGTCCCTGAATTAGGTTCACCTTTAATGCAAACAGAGCAACATTTCTCCCCCATCGCTTCCTACAATACAACATAACCATTTTTTCTTGTAGCTTCCCATTTCCCCTCTTCCTCTTGCAATGGATGACTTTTTCTCCATTGCATACAGCTTTGCAAAGTGTGGATTAGGTGGGTTTGCCTTTATACACAAACAGAATCAAATTTCTCCCCCATCCTTATCCATGGGCTATATGTTGCTCACATGCGTTTTAAAGGTGCTGAAAATAAAAGCTGGCATCTGAACCAGAGAGCTACCTGGAGCACATCCTCAAGCTGAGGAAGACTTTAAGCTTTGCCTTTAGCCTCTCCCCCCCCCCCCAAGCTTCCATGTTTGGAGCAGAGAGGTTGCAAAGCATCTGGCAGAGCTGAGCAACAGCACATAGAGTCTTCCCATTAGAAGGAGTTTAGCAGAAAGTAGGTTATGGCACAGCCAGTTTGATGAGGTCTTGTAAACAGAATATGAGCATTCTGAAATCCCACTGCTTTGTGACTCCCAGGGGAAGGCAAGTCAGTTACGAAGTGCCTCACTCTCCTATAGGATGATCCTGCTGCAAGTGAAAAGGCACCATTATCCCAACTGGGTGCAAAGGGGGAGGAATAACCAGTTATTGCTGGGAAACAAGAAAAGATGACTTTTGCAGGTGGGCCAACTAACCTTTAGCAGCTCTGAACAGTGAGGACGGATCAGAACATTATCGCCACAGTGCTCTGAGCTGCTGTAGGGCCTTTTACACCATTTGTAATATCTCTCCTCCTTCTTCATTTTGGACTGGAATTCTAGTGTGTGCACTTCTTACTAAGGAGGTGCACAGCAGAGGCCAGCTGCCTGAGGAATGTCTCTCAATTGATCAAAACTCCCTTTTTGCTTCCTTGAAAATCCCTGTGATGGTTTTTGCTCAAGCCAGAAAATGTTAAAAAAAAAAAAAATCACTTTAGGCAAGGCAAGGGGGAATCTGCAGCAAAAAAGTTGCAGTGTATGGTCTTCTGGATTTCAGCCATGCTCACCCCAATCTGGGTTTCCATTCCTCCACCTCTCCAGAAACTAGCATGCTCTGGCTCCAAGCTTGTTACTATCTTACTCTTCTGTGATGATGGTGCCATTTTGCTTACATATGCAATGTCATTCACAGTCTGAACACTGGGAAGAGAGGGAATTGTTTTGGCAGTTAACATGTGTACTCAGAATCAAAGCCCACTGAATTCAGTAGGACTTACTTCCAGATAAATATGTGTAGGAATGCAACAAGGCTTACTTCTGAGTAAACCTATATAAGATTGTACAGTAGTTTCTTGCTTCTGGTGTTTCTGTAGTTTAATAAAACAGGTGGCGGGAGGCTTGCTTTCAGTATAACAAACCAGTTTATTGGACCAATATTATTATGTCTGAACAGGCCCATAGTGCAACACACTGAGAATCATCAGTGCTCCTATCACTTGCTCCATTCACCAACAATTCCCTTTCCAGGTTGCAATCGTAATGGCTTTAAGAATGGCTTGGAGAAGCCCATAATCAGAGCATGATAAAAATAACAACAACTAGAATGAAATGGCAATCTGGAAAAATAAAACATTGTTGTTGTTTTTCCTGCAACAGAAGTATAACCTCAGGGAAAGACATCTGGATCTCCTGCTACAACTAAGTAAACAAAATAAATAAAATAAAATATTGCACAAAGATTGGGTGAAACATCAGCTAGGAAGGCTTTGAGCTTTCTGCTGTGATTGTCTCTTTGTCTGCATACTAACCTTCCCAGTTACTTCCTCCCTTCTCTGTTTTCTACAGTGGTGACAACACCGGCAAACAATGGAAGGTGGGGCCAACCTATGTTGACATGGCCTGCTGCACCTGCATATTCATCAATACTCCACATGACAGGGATGAAATGCTCCAGTCTAGCAGTGAGCAGCTTGCAAATGATCAAATTTTTCACTCAAGCTCTTTTCCTAAGGGTTTGCCAGTATCCCCCAGGTAGCAGTGGGTACAGCATCTTTTGTTCCTATTTAGTTAAGTTTCAGTATTGACATTCTCTGTTTCAGGCTTATCAGAAATGAATGCTCCTCTGCCTGGGGGAAGGGGGGGAGTGAGTTGTACTCAGCTAAGTCCAGCTTTGGTACAAATATGATATTGACTTGGAGAAGGGGGGAGATCAAGGTGCAAAGTTATTGAATTTGACAATTTGTTGTTGCGTCACTGCAATTGGACTTAAAGGCGGGGTGTGTTCGCGCGCACACACGCACACACACACACATGACTAATTCACAAATTTTAAAAATTTGAACATTTTCCGCTTCAACTTTTGTTCTAAATTAAAAATTTGACTTCCTGAAACCAAAACATGTTGTGTGAACTAAGGTATGGTGCTGGAAGAAATAAGCATATTTCAAATTAAGAACTAAGCTACTTAGCTAGAGCTGCAGCTCCTGCCTAAGGTTCAGCCTGAGGCAGATGGCTGCCTAAGCAAGATCTAAGTTTTTTATGGAGTTCCCATTCTGTGCCCTACAGGGAGCTGCCCAGGAAGCTGTTGAGTCCTGAAACCCTTATCTCATCCTGGATCTTGTGTACTTCACCCCACTTTGCTCTGTTTGCCCAGCATAAGTACCCTTCGTCAGAAATCCCAATATGGCTGAAGCTGTCAAAAAAGAACACTACCAGTTCTTTTTAACTTGGGATGCCAAGGATTGAACCCAGGGACTTTCTGCATACAAAATATATGCTCTACCATTGAGTTAACATGAGTAAGTTCTGCTGTGTCATAGAACTGTAGAGTTAGAAAAGACCCCAAGAGTAACAAAGTTCAACCACCTACCCATTGGAGCTTAATCCTTAGTAAGTGTGACTAGGATTGTGCCCTAATCCAGTGTTCCCCAACCTTGGGCCTCCAGCTGTTTTGGACTACAACTCCCATCACCCCTCGCTAGCAAGACCAGTGGTCAAGGATGATGGGAATTGTAGTCCAAAAACAGCTGGAGGCCCAAGGTTGGGGAACACTGCCCTAATCAAATGTGACTAATAGATCTGGCACTGAGAGCCACAACTCTTATATGGTTAACTAGCTATGGAAAGTCCATGGCAGATTCCAGAATGATGTGATGGCCAGTGTCAAATATTACAGTCACACAGCCATTGAGGATGAGCCACAGTTCAGTGGTAGAGCATCTGCCTTGCAAACAGAAGATCCCAGGTTCAATCCCCAGGTAGGGATGGGAGAGACCCCTGCCTGATATCCTGGGAAGCTGCTTCCAGTTAGTGTAGACAATACTGAGCTATACTGGACCAATGGTCTGACTCACTATAAAGCAACTGGAGGAAATCATTCCACAAGGGCATTTCCTAGTCATAATGTAAACTCTGATGTCAGACGATACATCTGCCAAACATCAACACACATTTCTTTTGCAACTTTTAAAGCTGTTTCCTGAACAGGTGCTTAAGCACATAAGTGAAGGACAACAACAGTGAAAAGCTTCCTATTTTGCCAAAGGAAAACCTCCCCTCCCCCCCCACACCTTTTCTATATTTCAGATGCAATGGAGGGTTACATCCCATCCATTATTTAAGGACAGAAAGGATGAGTAAACAGAATTTCCCATCCTTGATCAGACCTCAGGTGGACTTGTATGCCACCCTCTGGCAGCTAAACCAAGAGGCAAGAGCTCTGCAAGAGAGAGAAGCAAAGGAAACAGTCAACATTTTACGTGCTAGCTAATTGCACAATGGCATACAACAGCAGAGAACACCTTCCCAGCCCCTGCAGGCAACTAGCTCATGTCCTCCAGCACTAGAATGGAAATGCGTTATTATGTGCTCAAATCAGTTAACATACACGTTTCATTCTGTTTTAAAACCTGGCACTGCCTTGGGGGAGAATGGACCCTTCAGCCTGTCACGGATTGGATGTCAGGTTGAATGTAAGTTTTTGCAACCCCCAGCATAAAGGCAAAAGGAGCTTCCAAATGGAAGAGATTCAGGTGCGTGAACTGATTTGGGGCTTGCCTGAGAGTAACTTTAGCTGTTCTACTTCCATTCCTTTTTGTCAGGATGGGTCTTCAGTGGCCTTAGCTTAGAGCAGGGATGGGAAGGCTGCAGGTTCACCATTCCTGACCCAGAAGAACAAGTTTCCCATCTTAAGATGGAGAAGGTAGAAGCAGAAGGCTCTTGTCCATTGAGCAGCCAATGACAAAAGGCCAGGCTCCCAGTAGTTACATCTGGACAATCTAGAGGCCTTATTCTCCCTGCAAATCACAAAGACTGGTGTTGTACACATACACATAAGCCCTTGAGGGAATTTTCCACAAGGTATAGTTCAGTGGCAGAGCCTCTGCTTTGCATGCAGAAGGTCCCAGGCAGGGATGGAGGAAGGGGAGTGCAGTGGGAGTGGTTTGCCCCGGGTGTCACCACTGAGGGGGGTGACAAAATGCTGGAAGGCACTCACTGTGGGGCCTGCAGTGCACCTCAGCTACAGGTCTCTCATGGGAGTGACACGGTGGCTTGGTGCCCGCAGACTCTGCACTGCCCCAAACGGTCTGCCCTCCACCTCCCCCTCAGCTGTAGGGTGGCTGAGTGGGAGGAGGCAGGCAAACTCCTCGGAGGCCCTGCAGAGCATCCTGCCCCAGCTTGCCCCACCCCAGGTGCCCGATCAGCTTGCTTCGCCGCTGGTCCCAGGTTCAGTCCCCAGCATCTCTGGCAGGGCTGGGATAGACCCCTGCCTGAAACCCTGGAGAACCACTTCCAGCTAGATGGACCCAAGCTGTGCCTCAGTTTTAAGGCAGCTTCTATGCTCTCTCTATAGCTGAAGGAAATCTTGAACGATTTTAGTGAGGAGACTTTGACTGGGAGCCCCCCCCCCCAACCTGGCATCAATTTCTAGAATGTTTTTTTTTTCTTTTTTAAAAAAAGAGAAATTTAAAAATGTCTCCTCCAGAGAGCTGCTGATAGTTCCTGGCTTTGTTGGGCTTCTGGTCTGGCTGAGTGGAATAGGGCAGTTTTCTGTCTACCCAGCCTGAATTCACTCCCCAGTTTGCTATCTCTGAAGAGCAGGAAAAAGCTGGTTCACACAGTGTTCTCCCCAGAACACTTTGAGGGGTTTGTGAGAGACACAAGCAAATGCTTTCACAGAGTCTGCAGCTATTCACTACTCGGTGAACATGTCACAAAACATGTCAGGTTGGAGAGCTCCATTATTCCTTTTACAGGCTCGCTCCATCTCCTCACACGCCGTTTTATTAAAGTCACCATTTGTCATGTTAAGCAGCTTTTGGCAACAAAGAGAAAACCATTGAGAAATATGACTTTCCAAAATGGAGACATTTGCTTTTGTCGTGCATGTCTCTGCCTGCATGCACATGGACTCATACACACACGTGCGCACATACACATTTAAAAAATAATAGTCTCTCCCACATTTAAAATTATTTCTGTTGCAAGGCTGGGCACCGACGTGGCTTGTACAAAAGCATGGAAAAACCTGCCACTCAGCTACGGAATGAGAGCCCACCACATTCATTTTTTAGCACAGGTCCTTAAATTATTCTCTGCGCTTTTATCCAAGAGACAGCTTCAACTGAGAATCCAAATGCACAAATATTAGGAGTTCTGAGCTGCACAAGTTGCTGATTACTCAGAGCTCCTGTTCACCTATTGTCATGGCCGGATTTAGGTTTGATGAGGCCCTAAGCTACTGAAGGTAATGGGGCCCTTTATATGTCCAGCTGTCCTTTGTCAACAACAAATTGTCGCTTTTTTGTGTTGAATATATGCTATATGGTAATTTATGGACCTAATAGGTATCTAAAGCCATTTGCACATGCAGAATGTAGGCACCCTATGTATAGAAATAAGCAAATCAGTGATATTTTAGGGAGACGACTAGTAGGTGGGGCTCATTACTTACATCATAGGAGCCTACAACCCCAAACACTGTTGCTGTATGTAGGTTTTATTTTATTTGTTTTTAATCTTATATTTTGGAAATGTACATCCAGGTTGGTTTTTTCCTTTCAATTTTTTTGGGGCCCCCAAGAGAGTGGGGCCCTAAGCTATAGCTTGTTTAGCTTATATGTAAATCCGGCACTGCCTATTGTTATCCTTTGATGGTGGTGGTGTTGAACCCACTATGCCCCAATATTTCTCAAGGAGCTGGAGCAAAAAATGTTCAGTACTAGATGACTGGAAAATCAGCTGAATGCTTACAAGTAAGGATAAAACATAGGGAGTTGCATAATGTCAAGTCAGACCACTGGTCCATCTAACTCAGCATTGCCCACCAAGAATGGGGAACCCATGACCCTCCATCAGCTTCAGCAAGCATGGCTAAGAGTCAGTTGTACTGAATGCTGCTCACCCACAGAAACTAATACGGATGGCCAACTTATGTCCATTAATTTCAATTGGTTACTCTGAGTAGAAGTCAGTTGGATACAACCCATGGTCCTGGAAGATGGGAGCTACAGTCCAACAACATCTGGAGCCTACAGGTTATTTATTCCCAGGCTGCCATTGGCTCGCCAGGCTTTCTGGATTCATCCCAGCCTTATGGTGGAGATGCTGGGGATCAAACACGGGAGCTGTTGCATGCAATGCATGTGTTCCACCACAGAACTATAGGCTTTTTCTATGGGGGCAAGGTCAACATAGCCAGCTGAAACATCACAGGCATACATTTCATCCCACCCACCCACCCACCCACTCAAACAAACAAACAAACACATGTTCCCTGGAAGATATTCACAGTTTCAGATGTGAATCCATCAGACACATGTCAACAGTCTTATGCATTGCACAAGACTGAGGAAAATATGGGATGGAGACACAGCAGCAGTCATGCACTCTCTGTAGCATTTAATTTGGCTTTAAATCAAGTAGGGGGGGAAATCCTTATATTGGGAAAGATGCCATGCATTCCCACCTGAGGTTTTCTTCCATTGATAGCTGTGCAGTAACAATGTTCACATGTGGCACACTGAAGAGTTGATGGCATTCTTAATGCCACTTGTGGGGGAAAGTCCTGAGAGAGTTGAAGAGCCCTTGATTATTCATATGAGTACCAAAAACTTAGATTTTGGGGTTAGAAAATCTGAGGTTTTATTACATAAACTCAAGAAACGCTGAACTGAACATAATTGTGAAGTGTTAAGACAACCAAGAAATAAACTCAGACTAAGCCTTCTTGTCCCCTGCAGGCATTCACTTTATGGCCTAGAGCATTGGTTATTTTGAGTACTTGACTCGTGTTAACATGCATATATCTTTCTCTTCTTCAATCCTAGAGTCACTTATAGGAGGAACAGGACCACAAACATGTCTGGATGGCTGTGTGAACAGAAGGCCTTGAGATTTGCTAGCATGTGCTCTCAGGGCAGGCAATCATTTCTTTATAAAGCCACAGAGTTGTTTTATTAATATTAATAAACCTGAAGCAAGCACTAATTTCCTCCATCATTTGACTAATTAGTTATATTGAATTGCAAGGATCATCTGCATGAATTATGACTCCCAGTCTGCTCTCTTCACTGCTGGGGCTCTTGCTCTGGAAAATAAGTTGAGGGAGAATTGGAAAACTTGCATGCCTCCCCCCACCTTGCTCTTGTAATAGCATAAGATTACTGAGGTCAGATGGGAGGAGTAGATGCCAAGCCACAGCTCAGTGGTTGAGCACATACTTTGCTTCCACAAGGTTCCAGGTTCAATCCTCCAAATAAGATCAGAAGGGTCCTCTCTCAAGTTCTAGAATGCAGCTGCCACTCACTGTCAGAGCCAGATGGATCAATGGTCTTATTTGATATATTAAGGCAGAGTTGTTTCGATTTACTGTTTTTGCTATTGGGCTAAAGCTCCCATCATCTTCATTGGCCACGTTGCCTGGGGATGATGGCAGTTGTGATCCAACAATGTCTGGAAGGAGCCACATTGCCTATATACGCTGTATCTTCTCTACTCCATTCACAACCTTTCTTTAACTTCCAAATTTTCTTTATTACAAGTAGGAGTCTTGCTCCCATTGTTCCAAGCCCACTGCTACCATACATTTACCATCAGCAGGAAATGCACTTTGTGACCTCCTGAGTTGCACTGAAGGAACTGTCACTATGCTATGAGCTTTAGATATATTAAAAGAAGCCTTGTGAATACAGCACAATGGATAGGTGCACCCACCACAATGAGAAAGTCCCAACCCCCCTACACTGTAGCTAGACTGCCTGAGCAAGTCCTTTCCATGGCCTTCTGAGTCCATCGGTTAAATCCAGCCCAGCATGCAGGCTCTAGGAAAGAGATGAAAGGCTTTGGAGGTAATTGCTGTGCCCCTTGTCACTTGGGAAAGTGTCATAAGAATGTAAAAGACTTCTAACAAGACTGGGAGCTAATCCACACACACACACACACACACGTATATGCAGTACTGCAAAGAGGTAACCTGACGTATAAGTAGAAACTGTCAAAACTTAGAGAAAAATGGGTTATGTGGAAAAGCATGGTCCCAGAGCCAGAGGGCGGAGGAAAGGACAATTCTCTATTTGTCATTATTCAGATCCCACCTACCATCTTGTGTTTATAAAGAATATTGACAAGCTAGAAGATGTGCAGAGGAGGGTGACCAAGATGATCCTAGGGGTTTTGGAAACCAAGCCTGATGATGAATGGTTGAAGGAGTTGGGTACATTTAGCCTGGAGAAAAGGAACTGAGAGGTGAAATGATGGCCATCTTCAAATATCTGAAGGGTTGCCATATGGAAGGTGCAGCAAGCTTTTTTCTCCTGCTCCAGAGGGGAGGATCGGAACCAGTTCATTTAAATGACAAGAAATGAGATTCCAACCAAACATTGTGAAAAATTCTCCTTCACTGCAAATTCTTAAACAGAGGTTGGATGGCCATCTGCCAGGGATTCTTTAGCTGTGATTCCTGCATTACAGAAGGTTGGACTACATAACCCTTGCATGTACCTTTTAACTCTACCATTTTATGATTCTGTGATTCTCAAGGAAGAGGAAAAATAAGGAAGAGGTGTTGTTTCAGGGACTGATCAAAGAAACAAAGAGGAGTCCATTGAAAAGGGGGGTTATATTTAATCCAGAAGAGACCTAAGTCATGGTAGCTAGTGCCCATTTGGGCTGATAGGGTGGAAGGCAGTTTCCCCAACAGTAGGTGCAGCCAGAGCCAGAGCCAAAGCCAAAGCTAGGCTGAGAGCCAACTAATTTTAATTTTGGCCCCATCCTCCTGGTGACTTCTACAGGATGCGTAGGGGGAAGAAGCTGACAGCTGCTGTCACCCCATAGCTGGTTGTAAGTAAGAAGACAGGTAGGTGGGGGGCTGGCTGAGGGCAGGCTGGTGTTAGTGTAGCAGTGCCCAATTTGCCCCAATGAGCCAGCCTTCACTGGACTGAAGTGCTTAGAAAAAGGAATTTGGTCAGATGCATTGCTTATATATTACAAAACTTTAATGGCTATAGAGAAAAATTTCAGTGGCACGAACAATACTATATTCTTCATCAGATGTGAAAGTGTTGTGGAAAGGAACTGAAAGTGATTAGTTCTCTCTCTCTCTCTCTCTCTCTCTCTCTCTCTCTCTCTCTCTCTCTCTCTCTCTCTCTCTCTCTGAAGTTCATATTTGTATTCATTTTCCTGAACTCAATGCAGAAGTCACTAATAGAACACAATCTGCTAATTAAATTCTGCTCAATAAGGCGTTTTTCACCTTAGATTAGCCGCATGTCCTTGCACATTTCTGCCAGTAAAGTGCTAATAACATCTTATTTATCTTATAAAATGAAATTCTGTTAAGGCTTATCATTAAATTCAAGATATTAACAAGCAGAAATGAGTAGAGAAGCGGCAAGGGGAGGGCGCACAATTCCAAGGGGATGAAACCAGAGATCCATTTCCTTCCCTTTGTAGTGCTCTGCTGAGAGGCTTTGGATTGATGGCTCAAGGGACAGAAATCCTCCAAGCATTCACAGAAAGAGACGGAACGAGGGCAGCTTGTTTCCCTATGCATCAGTCATCATTTGGAGGGAACAACCTACAAGGTACAAGTTCAGCCAGTTTCATCTGCTTGTCCTTGATCTACATCTACCCAAGGAGCAGGAAGAAGGAGACTGTGGAGGTGAATCCAAATGCCCTTCTCTTCTAGATGAAATGGGCATGACAGCTATGGATGGTAGTGCAAGTGGGGGTTGTTCTGAATTGTAGAACCAAGCCTCCTGTATGTAGCTTCATCCCTGACAGTGATAGGGTGTTCCCTGCTCTCCCCTCAGTTACAAACCTCAGAATAAATACATCTTGGCTGTGGTCTAAAACCGTCCCCTAAAAGACTTTCAAATAGCTATTTAAACAAGAACACCAGCAAGAGAAGATCAGCCTGGTCATTTCTACCCATTAAAGGCCAGTCTATCCTGTTTCTCCTAGGGGATGTGGCTAAGTCCATCCTGTTCCATTTCCAGGTGGGCTTTGATTGTTTATTTCTCCGCTCTATCTCCGATTCACCCTAGGAGTAATGGTACATTATCACATCTCATTGGTCCTGGAGGGACTTGCTCTGTATCAATAGAAATGTGTGGCAGCAAGAAACCATACACACTGACTGCTCTGGCTGTGAGTGGCTGGAGACACTCTTTTTGAAGTTTGAATTTGGCGGGGGTGGAAGCAGTGTGTGGTTTGGACCATCATTTAATGGAATCCAAATAGACTGTGGATTCAGAAGTGAATCACTGATCCAAATCATGAACTGCCTAGATTGGATCAGGTGAATCCACTTTGGAATCCTAGTAGGTTGTAGATTTCTCTTCCACCCCTACTTATAGCTCATAATTTCATTATGGCCCCAAAGACCTCATCACCCTCCTCTACCCTTTTCCTCCTTTTCCTTGAATGCCTTTACAGGACTGAAGACAGTTCTCTCTCTCTCTCTCTCTCTCTCTCTCTCTCTCTCTCTCTCTCACACACACACACACACACACACACACACGGAGAGAGAGAGAGGGAGGGAGGAAGAGATGTGAACTGCTTTGGAAAACAGTAACTGTCTGAAAAGTGAGATAAAACTATGGTAAACAAATAGCCCAGTCTCATTTCCTCAGTTGAGGGAGTTGAATCAGTCTTGACTTCCTTGGGGTTAACAATGACAAAAATTGATTCACACGCACTCAGGCAGCAGTTTCTTGCTTAGTCTCACATACACAGTGCAAGGAGTTCTTGAGTTGCCATCCAAACGTTGCCTGAAATAAAATCTGAAATGGGTTTGGAGTTGTCTCCCAAGGTGAAGCATCTCAGGAGTTTTGAGAGAAGCTAAAAGAGTTTTGATGAGACCGGCAAGATTTCTCGAAGGGGGCCCATCATATCCAGTAGGTCAATGTGACACCAAAAGAGAAGAAATTGAAGTGAATTCAGAGGTTCCTTCTCAGGCAAAATAATTAGAGGCATTTCTGAGGGAAAGTGAAAGGTCTGCAAAAATTGTCAAGCGGCTTCCATATCCCCCAAGGACATGGTGGGACATGGCAACCATTATTAGGCCAAACCATGACTGTGTGTTGTGAAATTACAGGACTATGTGTGGGAAGGAAGGCAGGTGAAAAAGTGAAGCTTCACAAGTTGTGGGTGGGAGTGCAACATCAGGTTTAATGTTTGGCAAAACAGGTTTCAGTTTCAGCTAGGGATGGGAGGATCTACCCATTTCTGTCCTCTCGGTTCTCTCATTTTTCCAGTCTTAAATGCACTTCTCCACATTTATGCAGTAATTTTCAGTCTTGTGGGTTGTTGTTGTTTTTAAAATTCTGTGGCATTTTACTGTGAATTTCTCCTAATAAACACATTTCTGCATGCAGTTTTGACGAATGTGCACATTTTTGCAAGCAATCTCTCTTTAATATACTGCATTTGTGTAAGTTATTTTCACAAATATATCCATTTCTATGCACACTTTTATCTAATATATGCATTTTTGTTTTTAAAATGTTTGCTTAGAGAACTGCATTGCAAAGTAAATCCGAACTGCAGAAGAGGGCTGTGTTTTGGTTCCCAGGTTGTTTTGGAATGTGCAGATTGTGAGATTCGCCTTAGCTCAGAGGGAAAGCATCTGCTCTGTATGCAGAACTCCTACACTTCAATCCCCAGCAACAGGTTAGAGGTTAAGAATGTCCCTTGCTTGAAGCACATGGAGAGCTCCAGTAGACAACACTGGGCTAAATGGGCCAATGATCTGTTTCGGAATGAGACAGTTTCATAAGTTTCTGATTTGACTAAGAGATGCCTCTTCAGGGAACTGGTGCTCAAAGACTGTATTTTCACATTTCCTCATTGCCCCTAAGCCACCAACCCTTTGATCCCCTTGCTACCATAAATGTATCTCCTTACTGCCTGCCATCCTCACTACCTTTTTTTTGTCAATAAATTGAAAATATTGAACGTTTTTATATCTGAAATTTTGCAGCTCAAGTAAACCTGGAGAATGCTATTTATCTGCAAAAGGCAGTTAGATGTATGCATGGCCATTAGGATAATTTCTGCTGGGTAATATGGGTTGCATGTTTCTGGCCTTGGTATGGATTTCAGAGACTCTTCAAACATCACAATGGGATGATTTGGGGATTCAGCCATCTATCTGAGACCCTGTAGATTTACTGGCAATTGGTGTGAGCTAGACAGGCCAATGATCTAATCAGTAAGTCCTATGTCCTATGTCCCTATGTTCCTATGTCCCTATGAACATGCATGGAGGAGGGAATCAAAATGTTTGCTACCTTTTCAATAGGCCATTTGGTCTCAGGTGCCAGTTCTCTGCCTTGATCTCGTATCCCCCACATATTCATTCCTGCCTCCTACATGCATTCAGCATAATTTCCAAAAGACCCTACACATGTACAAGCTGCAATCACATGCACTCTGCTGCAGTTGATTGAGAAGACTTAAAAAGGCATAAGAACATATAAAGGGCTCCTGCTGGATCAGATCCAAGTTTAATTTATTCTAGAAAAACAGTTCTGAGACTGCCACCTGTGGCACATGAAGGGGCATGGAGTAACATCGGTGCTGTCCCAGTGGCAGTGCTGCAGTCATTAGAGCGTATGAGGTAGGAATGTACTGAATTTTGGCATTGCACAGGGTACCCTTGCAATTTGAGACCCCAAGTTCTGTCACTGTGGGGAGAGATAATCTTGAATGATTGATGGCTGGGATCAAAATTTGGTTTTGGAGATGTGTGATTTTTGCTGCTGGCTGGATTGTATTCTTGTATTTTTGTTATTTGGGATCTACCATGAATCTTCAGTGGGTTGATTGATTTTATTGTATATTTATTAATGTTCTATATATTGTTTATATGCTTATTTAAATTTTGATATGCCTTGTAAATCAAAGTGAATTGCTATACCCAAAACGTTTTGATGTTATGAGACACTCTGAGCATGGTTCACCATGGGAAAATGGTATACAAATACACAATGATGATGATGATGATGATGATTCAGTATACCACAGCTCAGATCCATAATGTTAAGAAGAAGAGGAAGAGGAAGAGGAAGAAGTAGACACTACCCTGGTTACGATGTGCTATTAACACAGAGAGAAGTTACAATCCTAATGATTAGTTGGCAACACAATTATGTTGGGATGTTTCCTCATCCACAAATGCTGTTTTCCAGTCTTTGAAAACCTAGGTGCAGCCTGTACTGTGTCAAATCACATTGCACTGAACTCAACAGATTTAAGATCTGCCTCTCCTCTTCCTGCAAAAGATAGAGCAGCTGCCATCTGGAAGCTTCTTTCCTCTTGTATCTTCCCCACATAACGGAGCCCAAACTAAGCTTCTGGATCACACAGCCTCTGCATCGGGCATGGCACTTCTTTCCACAGCTCATGGTATCTTAGTAACGAACTATATGGATTTCTTTCTTTCTTTTTCCTCCCATCCATAGGCTACATGCACTTTTTTAAAAACAAATACATTTGGCTGAAGCAACATTGACATCCAGTGGCCGACTAGATTAATCACAGGTGTTCACATAAATTTCCCTCCCTCCCTCTGGGGTTTACAGCAGAATATGTACTGTATGCTGTCCTCCACCTTTTAGACAGGGAACCACACCAAAGCAGTACTCTGAATCAGAAGCATGTAGGAATGCCTTCTTCTGGTATGGCAAGATTCACCGCCCTGGTGTTATGCATGCAATCTTTCAATGCAATACCAGGTTTCTTGCAAAAGAAGAACAAGAGAGGGAGAGGGAGGAGGGTACCTGTTTTGTTCTGTTATGTCAAGTATATTAGTTGCAGAAATGTTATTCGCTAGCTTTCCAGTAATAAGACCAGGCCTGGTTCTCTTATCTCAGGGAACATATGGACATAAGATCCCAACCAGATTGGGCCAGAAGCCCACCTAGGTCAGCATTCTGTTGGCCAACTGGATGTCACTGGGAAGCCCCCATGCAGGACCTGAGCACAACAGCAGCTCTCTCCACCTGTGATCCCTAGCAACAGGTATTCAGAGACATACTGCCTCTGACACTGGAGGGAGAATACAGTCACCATGGCTAGTAACTGTTGGTTATTATGAGGCCTGGACTGAGACTTTGCTATTTATTATCCTTTCAGAAAGGCTTCTTAGGTTTCTTGAAACCCATGAGGAAGCACTGGAAACAGTGGCTTCTCCCACCTTCTGCCAAAGATAGTCCATTCTGGGGAAAGCCTGATTTAACTGGCCTTGGAATTCCAAAGGTCCACTTTATTCTCCCATTATAGAAGTGAGTCCCACATAGACCTCTTGCTCATTATATACTGTTGTCATGGAGAATGCAGCATTTCCACATCCTTTATCACACTTCCATCAATTATATAAAAAAGAAACTTTTGTGATAAAAAGACTGCTGACCCATTTTAGCCTCCAAGCCACATACACTGAGCATGTGGGATCCAAACAGCTCATGTTCACCCCTCAACCTCCATATGGTCAGCAGTGGGCATAATATGAATATTGACTCTTCCGCATAATCAGTTTCCCTTCACAATTCAGGTTCCCAGTTGCACAATAATTTTATGCATGTAGAGCTGAATTTGCACATCCTGTGGCACACATGGAGATTTTGCAGTGGAGTCACTGGCTATGGTCCTGTGCTCCTCTCCACATGTTCAAAGGTGAGAGCCTTGGTGCAGACAGGATAAGTGCACAGCAGCAGATTTGCACCCCCTGGCCTCTTCCTCGCCCCTTATTCACATTCAGTGTAACTCAGGAAATATACTATGTGGATGCAAGCCACAGGCACAGCAACTCTCTTTGCATGATTCATACATGTTCTCAGCTCAAAAATTCCGGTGAGTGCTCAGTCGGAAGGTTTACTGCATTGCAATCCACATATTAATCTGGGAAGCATGGGTGAGGGTGGTGCACTTAAAAATGCAGACCAAACTAAATTCTATGGCATCACTCATCATAACTTTGTCACTGGGCTAATTATTGTCAGTAGATAAGTTAAGATCCCTGAATAGCACAGTCCCATCAGTGACTTAGGACACCTTCACATAGAAGTGATTTCTTTGATTGCAGTCATTTTTGTGCCAGAAGGTGGTGCAGACCTCACAACATCTACACCCAGTGCTATTTCTTTCTTTCTTTCTCTCTCTCTCTCATATATATTCTCTTATTCTCTTATAATGGCAACGGCGCCCACCTGAGAGGTGCCGGAATTGCACTTTGCTGAGTTCCAGATGAAAAAAAGGCCTGGTCTACGCCATTGGCCCATATGCTACCAGACCAGGTTCAAGGCTCTTGTGTTGATATAGAAAGCCCTGAGCAACTTGGATCCAAGATGCCATAATGATTTCCTGAGTCCTCCTATCCCCAGCCCAATCACTGAGACCATCTAGAAGAGAGCTGCTAGTTGTCCCGCATATTACAGAAGCCTAACAGGACACAAATGGAAGTCAGGCATTCAGTGTCACTGGTCCCATGCTGTGAAACACTCTCCCAGCAGAGATTTGGCAGAGGCACCTTCACTTTTGGCTTGTAGGCATCTTTTGAAGACTTTTTTTTTATGATGACAGCTGTTTGAAGCATTTTTGGACTCACCTGTCATTTTAAGGATTGTTTTGTATTTTTTTATGATGGCGCTTTATATTTTATTGCTGCCAACATTGCAGGATATACATGTCGGTATATAAATACTTTATATGTTTTTAAAGCAGGGTTCTCATTGTGGCAAAGAAGGAGATCCCCGGCCATGTCCTGCTTTAAATAAGGCAGGCCACACCCCCAGAGCCAGCCAATTGGCTGGCCGGGAGGTGACACGGCTGGGAATCCCCCCAGTCCCGCGGGGGCTGGGTTCAAGCCGCCATGCACGTGGTGGGGCCGTGAAGCCCACAACTCCACGTCTTCCAAAGGGTGGAAGTGGCTTTCTCATTGCACGTACAGAGCTCACATGCCTACAAGGTTGTATCTCTGTGCTGATGTTGTGCCGAGCACACATAGGTAGGAAACAAGATCAATGCAAGTTCAATCCAACACATCCCTATGTGCATTTGGGAATAATAATAATAATAATAATAATAATAATAATAATAATAATAATAATAATAATTTTATTTATATCCCGCCCTCCCCAGCCAAAGCCGGGCTCAGAGCGGCTAACAACAGTAAAATGATAAAACATTCTAAAATCATTTCATTATAAAATTAATTCCAATCAAATTAATGGCAACCATTTGGGCTAGAACTTCTGTGAGGATTGCCAAAGGAGGGAGTCAGGCTGTGCCCTGGCCAAAGGCCTGGTGGAACAGCTCCGTCTTGCAGGCCCTCATGTGTGCGGTCATACCATCCACTCAACAACAGTTCAGCCAACTTCTGTGGCTACTTATATCTCATTTCTTCCCAGGGCCACCTAAATTCTGCACTCGTTCAACCTACGCTTCTCTCCCCCCCACCAAAGATTCTCATTTCTGGATGTTAAAGGGACACTAATGACTTTAATATGCTGCACAATTAAATATTGATTGGAAATGCTCCCCAAGTAGATTTCCCCCCTCCATATCTCTGCCTCTAAGGGGAAACTTCAAGTCCCGTTTCCTAAGCTGTCCCCAACCAGTGATTACCTTCATTAGGGCACCAGCCTTGCTTAAACAACTTTCCTTGCTGCTACATGTTTAATTAGACAACTCTTCCTGAGAAATTATTTATAGTTGAGCTTAGGAGCTATTGTTAGCTGAAATGTAAATAAGATTCAGGGGAGAAATTCCCAGGATGCCCCTGTGGCTTGTGAGCTACTGCTTAGATTTTATTAACATCCATCCTAAATACCTACCTTGTGTATGCATGTGCTATGGCAAAAAGAACGGCCGGGGGAGGAAGGATAATGTGGGGATTTTCTAAGCACATTTAAATGTAAGACCAACTGAAATAAATGGAAACTCCAGAAAAGTAGCTGCAATTGTGGATCTCCACAGCTTAGCCCTCTTCTTAAAAGGCATAAGTTTTTATCTTTGGCACGACCACTGGGAGAAATATTTTCCTATGGCTCCTTCCAAGACTAAAGAAGAGAGAGTTTTAATGGCAGGATGATGGGTGATTGGTAACGGGGATTAATGGCCGGCTAGCATTGCATATCTGGATTAGAAGAAAGCTGTAATTCACTTTTCATTTAAAGATTGTAAGGCACACCACAGTGATTTCCGCAACCTGAAAGGATCAGTGTCCAGTTATCGGGCTGACAAGGTTGAGCCCTTCAAAGCTGGATGATGGAAATTCACAAGGAGTCGACTCTGATCCCAGAATTCACAAAGATCAAGGGCAGAGAGCGACAGAAATGGAATAGGCAGTGGCTGATCTTTCCTTCCTTTGTGCAGACCACAAACCTGCCTGGAACACACACACACACACACTGAACCACAGTTTGCTTGATGGCAATATTCAGTTGCTTGATGGCAATATTCAGAAATACACTTTATGGATTGCTACAGGGTGAGCAAAACTTAGTAGCAATCCATAAAGACTTCTCAGATGCTTTAAATGGCAGCCTATCAAATTTCCCATGCATTATTTGTATCTGTAGCCTTTTATTGCATCATGGGCAGTAGCAGAGGGTGCAAGCAGTGCTTACCTGACCTCCTACCAGTGGAGTTACTGCTGTTTACCAGTTCAGAAGGTGGAAGAGGCAAAGTTGTAGGGAGGTCAGTGCTGTAGAAACACACCAGTAGAAGTGGCAGAACACAGCAGCAACCTCCTGCTGCCTCACCCCTCCCACTTCCACCCCAGTAACTAGCAGTGACTGCACTGATGGGAAGTGAGGTAAGAGCCACTACCCCACTCCATGGTTTGATCATGGAGTCATTCTATTGTGATGGTGGGCATGTGGGGGGAAGATACACTGTCCCATCTTTTTTTTGGAGTCAACCCTACTGAAGTGCCAGTGACACGTGCCCAAGTTTCCCCGTCCATACTCTGGTTTCTCTTCAGATGGTACAAATCTTAAACTTCCCAGTCCAAGCTTCTGCTCTTTTCCCTGCCAAGTCATCCACCAATGAGCTAACCTCTGCAAGCAGATCATTGCTTAACAGCAGCCATCTTTGCAGTGGGACACAAGGTTTGGAGGAATGCATGGAGCAAAAGCACACAAATGTTCTTCACTGTTGGTCAGAATTTTACACAGAAGTAGTCATCACCTCTACAGCATTTTAAAGAAAATAGGGAGGCCTCAAACCACCTCTTAAGCCAAGCATAGGCAGCCAAGCATAGGCAAACTCGGCCGTCCAGATGTTTTGAGACTACAACTCCCATCATCCCTAGCTAACAGGACCATTGGTCAGGGATGATGGGAGTTGTAGTCCCAAAATATCTGGAGGGCCCAGTTTGTCTATGCCTATCTTAAGGAGTTATAAAACATATTCCATGTGGGTTATAAAAGAATTTTTCCACATATCCTCCCAAAAACCTGCATGGAAATGTGAAGGAATAGACCAATGTGAAAGCTGAGCAGAATGGGGTTTGACTTATGTGTACATCCCTAGAGTATAATGCATGCACCTACATGGAGAGGCCATCTGCTGTAATTTCAAATACTGGTGCCTTTCCTTTCTGCTGCTCTGCATTCCTCTGCTCCCCAAAACCCAAGGAGATGGTTGTTTCAATTGGGAAGGGTTCATTCAATGAGACTGCATGAGTGTGTGCAAGCAGGGCTGCCCAAGACATTTTGGCACCTGAGGCGACCGTAAAAAAGGCATCTCCTGCCCTCCACCAGGAAAGAAGAGGTGAGTGAAGATGCACACCAGGAACAAGAGGGGAATAAAAATCTACACTGGAATCTACTGTCCCTGTGGATCCTGCCACCTGAGGTGTTCATCACACCTTGCCTCATGGGTGTAGGGTCCTGTGTGTAGGGGATGAATGGATCAGCTGATTTCTAGTCTGCCTCCATTTCTCATGTGTTCATTCATAAATTGAGTCCATTCCATTTACTTATTAATTATAACAAGCACATGCACACTCATTTAAGTAAAATACATTTTTTATCACACTGTATGGATTCCTAAACATATGGGGTCATAGCCAGCTAACGCTTCCCACCAACACAAAGATTTCTGTTTGTGCATCAGAATTCCCCCCCCCTCTCCTCCACACTGCTCCATGTGCCCTGCATCCTCTGAGAATCTGTTCCAGAGGTTTAGTAAAACCCCTACAGCAGATGGGGTGAAGGGCCATGGGGAAGGAAAGGTAGAAGTAGCATTGAGCAAGCAAAAATCCTTGTGCTCACAGGACACATTAGCTGTACTTTGGATATGATTCATTTTATCCCAAAATCAACATTTTGGCCTGCTTCTGAGCTGAGAAGCACTTAATTCAGAGAAGTGCAAAATCCAATGGCAATTATGGTCTAATCCACTTATTAATCTGCAGGAGTGAATTAGGTTGGTCCACTCTCCATTGAACAAAATTCTGCTACACCCTTGATGAGTTCAGGCAAGCCCAAGTGTAGTTCAAACTTCCCAATCTGCCACTCCACCCTGGGCTACTTCTTAGACTGTGCCACAACCTAATGGGCCACTGCTGCTCTAGCCTGCTAGGGCAGTTTATTCAGAAGCTGCAGGCAGCAAAAGCACCAAGAAAGTTACAAAGTATTGTGTTGGTGGTGGTTCTGAGAGTGTGCCCCTTCCCCATGCACATCTGTTTCTCACACATTAGCCTAATAGACTTAATGCTAATTTGTAATAGGATGCCCTCTTCAGAGGAGATCCATTATTTTCTGCTAGAAACATCTGCAATCATTCTGTCTATGCATTTACTTGGCTCTTTTACTATAGAATCTAGGCATTTACAGCTTTAAGACAAGAAGAAGAAGAAGAAGAAGAAGAAGAAGAAGAAGAAGAAGAAGAAGAAGAAGAAGAAGAAGAAGAAGAAGAAGAAGAAGAACAACAACAACAACAACAACAACTTCCTCCAGGAAGTTGGAGGGAGGACTATTTTTAGTCTCCATTTCCAACCAGGAGGCGATGTGAAGAGCGACTAATGGCTGGACTTCAGATTTAGAAAGTGCTCAGCTCCCCACTGGTTTTATTATCGGCAATTGGCATGGGCTGCCTACTTGGAGGGCCCCAATGCAGAGCCAGAGGTGGTCATTTCTTTCTAAAGCGACTCAATAATCTAAATCCAATTTTCCAAAGTAATGCAGTCACTTGATTTTTCAAGGGCTTTTGCTGTGTACTCTTCAGATGCAATCCACATTTGCCCCCCACTTTGTTCATTCAATTTAAGTTGGACTTTTTAAGGGTTGGAGTTATGTGGCAGATGGGGGGTGGGCAAATATGTCAAATTCAATTTATCCCAGTTTCTAATTCTTGCCATCTTAACTTGTTTGCCAGCATTCCTCCATCAATTTGTGTGTGTGTGTGTGTTTGTTTATGTCTTTATGAAAAGTCATCAGCATTCCAGTGTGAATTTCTGCTAATAGGCACATTTCTGTATGCAATTCTTCCTAAAGTAAACATTTTTGCAGCATTTCCCCTCTGATGTGATGCATTTTTTTTTGCACGATGTTTTCACTAACAAATGCGTTTTTATACACACCATTTCCTAATAAATAAATTTGGCATACATACTTTTTATATATATAAAAAGAGCATTAGATCTCAAAAATTCAAAAAAGTGTGAATTTCAAAGGAAAAGCTTGTTTGCACCTCATGGAGTTCTCTGTCATTCCCCTCCTCCTCTTCCTCCTCTTCCTCTCCCTCCTCTTCAGTACACTCTTCCTCCTCTCCTTCCTTATAAGCAATAGTGACCCACTTGGCAGGAACCTAGTGCAGTAGCTCTGCTCCACCCAACAAACCACTTCCACCTTTATCCCTATAGTGAATTGACCCTCCTCCGGGTTTCATGTGGGCTTCCGCCTCTTCACAGAGCAGTCCAGCTCCTTTCATTTGCAAACCTGATGATCACACTAAGAGCTCTAAGCCCCATTTTGATGCAAGCAAGTTATTTTTCTTCAAGGCAGCCAGTACTGATCAGAAGCCACCATGCTTCCGGATGGGTCCTGCCAGGGGAATGTCTATTATTTTAAAGGCATAATTGATTCTAATTCATCACTTATCACACTGTGACAGATTTTTATATAGTTTATTATCTCCACAGCAGCACCAGGACCCGCTGGGGTTAGCTCCTATTGTTCAGCGTTTCCTGCTACTGCCTCAGCTATAGTATTTCCTGTTATCTCTTTGATTAAGTTAGGGATTCTGGTATTGCCAGGTCCCCAGGTAACTGCCAGAATTCATAGCCCCCCCCCCCCTGCAAGATGGAAGCAGCCTTTCTACACCTCCCCTCTTTGACCTACCTGTCACACATAGTCTCCTTGCTTAGCTGATTAATTGGAGACTTTAGACTCCCTGGGGTTCTGTTGAGATAGTTATCAGGCACAAAGGAGACAAATTCCTACACTAGGAAAAGGGGTTGCAGTGGTCAGCAAGGTTCGCAAGCAGCACAGCCCTAACTCAGAAATTGCACGGCCAGGAGAACAGAATTAAGGGTGAGATGCCTTTTCCCTTTGGTGTGGCAAGACTGGTTGACCTGCTAGCCCCAAAGGAAGGCCATCTCTGGCCTGCATAACTTGCAAACCACTGATTCTACATTGCAAGGGGTTGGGCTATATGACCATTTGGATCCCTTCCAACTCTACAATTCTGCATCTGATTGGACTTCCCAGCTCTGCTGCCTGCTGGGGACGTCTTCTTCTTTGGCAATCACTCGTAGCCGAGTAAGATTGTCTTCCATAAACACGGTTTTAATAATGAGTCCGTAAGTGACCCTGGAGGCCAATTCTGGATCTGCACGTCATTCCACAGTGGGGACATTGGTTTCTGGGCAGGAGTTGATCACGGTGTGGATTTGCCAAGTGTGCCTTCCTCTTAGAACGTCCTGAGTTTGGGTGTCTTCAAAGACAATGACACCTTTGGTAAAAGCTGTTCTCCAATTGGAGCGCTCGCAGGCAAGTGTTTCCCAATTGTTGGTGTTAATACTACTTTTTTAAAGATTTGCCTTGAGACAGTCTTTAAACCTCTTTTGTTGACCACCAGCATTAATCTTTCCATTTTTAAGTTCGGAATAGAGCAGTTGCTTTGGAAGACGATACTCAGGCATCAGCACAACATGACCAGTCCAATGAAGTTGATGTTGAAGAATCATTGCCTCAACACTGGCGATCTTTGCTTCTTCTAGTACACTGGTATTAGTTTGCCTGTCTTCTCAAGTGATGTGTACAATTTTTCGGAGACACCATTGATGGAATCTTTTGAGGAGTTGGAGATGGTGTTTATAAGTGGTCCATGTTGCACAAGCATACAGTAAGGTTGGTAGTACAACAGTAAGGTTGGTAGTACAGCCGGGGATGTATTACCAAATGGTCTGGCACAGAATAATAATGTGTGTAGAAAAAAAACAAAACAGGAAAATTTGGTTATCTGGGAGGGATGGGTGAATTTGTCAATTTCTGGCTTCTCTCGGTTTCTCACTTTCCCAGTCTTTCTCCACATTTCTACCTGAGTTGGTGGTTTGCTTTTTTTAGGTCTTCAGCACAATTCATTAGCATTTGAGTATGAATTACTTCTGATATACACATTATTCTATACACTTTTGTTGCAGGTGCCATGTGATACATGTCCACCTTTGTAAGAAAACATGTTTGGTTATTTTTTTTTAATGTAGCAGCACCTATAACTTGGAACTCCCTGCCTCTTGATTTCAGGCAATTTAAATCTGTTATTTGTTATGGCCCATTTCAATTTTTAAAATGTATTCATTCCTCTTCAGTTTCTGGGAGACTGGGGGGGGGGGAGGGGAGCTGGTCGCAATAGGAGGGGAAGACTCCCTGGACTCTTCAACAGCCTGCTTCATCTGTCTCTCCTGGCCCGCCTCCTCACCTGTGTCTGAGTCTGGAGTGCTCTCTGCCACAGCCTCATGCTGCTCACTAAACCCGGTTATATCTTCAGCTTCCAGCACCTCCTCCTCCCAGTCTGCTCCCTCTTCTCCCTCTGACCACTCAGCATCGTCCCACCACCAATCCCCTGGCCTCCTTCCTCTGGGGGTTCCCTTGGGGGTTCCACAGCTGGTTCCTCCCATCCCTCCCAGTCCATGATGCCAGAACCTTTTTAATGGGAGATGCTAGGGATTGAATCTGGGACCTTCTGTATGCTGGATCACTGAACAGTGGCGCTCCATACTGCAACAGTTTGTGGCAGGCAATGCTCATGTACAGACTAATCCCTCTCATATAAGTAGGTGCAATGTGTGCTAGAGTCTTAGGTGGATTCAGATTATAACAGACTGAGACAAGAGAGATTAGATTAGACTAGAAAACACACTTTAGGTAAGATAAAGTGCTATCCAATTAATCAGAGAAGAAAGGTATAATACCTTGCGGACCCCCTTGGGGCTCTAACATATTTAGTTTGGAGAGTGCTCTTGGGCGGGGGGGGGGGGAGGAAGACAAGGAACAGAGAGAAGCAGTGATTGGATTCTAAAGTGCTGCACACAAACACATGCTGAAAATGTAGTTGTCTGTGGGAGCAAATGAACACCACTAGCGACTTAATAACGCCCCTTTTATTCCACAAGCACATTGACTGATGGGATGGGGTCATATCAAAGGAAACATAACTTGCTATTTTCCCATAAGCTTTGGAGATTCATATCTGATAAAATATAAAGGATTCTACTATACCAGGAGGGAGAAACTAGAGAGTTGTTGTTGCTGTTCTGGGGCAGGCAAGAGGGGAAGGGGAAGCAGAATTCTAGTCATAAACCAGAACATAACTTTGGTGCTCAACTGCCCGGGCCAGGTTCAAGGTTATTGTATCAGTTTACAACAATTAACAATTTGAGTTCAGAGGTACCACAAGTATGCCTAATCCTTTATATTCCTGCCAAAGCACTGAGGTTTTTGGAGGAGTCACTGTTGGTGGTTCCGTGTGACTTGAATCCACCAGGAGATGTGCATTTAATATTGTGGGCCCAAGTTTTTGGAATCCTCTTCCAGGTGAGGACAGACATGCTCCCTCCCCTAACTTCCAGCAACGACTGAAGACCTTTTTATATGAGAAGGCATTTTAACTGAAGTGTGGTTGTAACCTCCCCCCCCCCCATCGTATCATTGTAAACTGCTTAAAGACAAGAGAGTATGCAATTTATGTTCCTCACTTCCTTAAGTAGCCAATGTGAAAGATGGTGTGTGGGTGTGGGTGTGGGTGTGAAGGATCTAATAGGCCACTCACTACATGTGACTCATAGGTTCTATTTGGCTTAGTGAATCCACAAAATGCTTAGGCCCAGTCTAGAGCTTTCCATAGACCACAGCTGTACTTTTTCCAGCAGCATCTGTGCCAAAATCAACAGGTGATAATAGGGAAAATCAGAGGAGCACCCTCAGGTTTTGAAAGCACATTGCCAGTTCTGTTCCCCATGTCAATGCACCCATCAACGCCCCCCCACCTCCGCCACCCATGCATTTGGCAAATGGAAAAAGGTACCCTATGTTCATACCATCATTTGAAAGTAGGAAGGTCGAATGGAAGGAGGAGAAATTTGGTTCAGTTTACATTTTGATGTAAACCCATCCAATGCACCTTCCCTGAAACAATACACAAACTGAAGCACAACTATCCTTAGAAATTTGTACTGTTCTGAATTTTGCAATGCAAATTTCCAACTAACAAATTAGTACAAAAACATATATATTCATAGAAAAAATAGCATATAGTAATGCATGTCATTGGGTGGCATAGTTTGCAAAAGGAAATAAGTGAATATGGGGGCAAAATTGTATCAAAAAATGTGCATGGTATGAGAAATGTGTACTTAAATGCTGGTGTGTGTGTGTGTGTGTGTGTGTGTTGGAATCCCAGACTGATGCAAAAATGTGGTGAGTTTAACTTAAGAGTGGAAAAATGAGAAGCAGAGAAAAACCAAAATTGGAAGATTTGTCATTGCCCATTCCTGAATGGCTCAGAATCTGATCTCAGATAGAGAATCTCTATCCTCAAACAGCATAGGGTATAAACTAATTTACTATATGAAGGTAATTTTTTCATTTGTTGCTTTGCCCAATTTTGCATGTGGACCTACCCACCACTGGCACGTGCCCCCCCCCAAGCTGCCCAGATATAATGTGGCTCTCAACCTGAAAAAAGTTCCCCACAGAAGGGTCACAGCTCAGTGGTAGAGCAGCTGCCTTTCGTGCAAAGGTCCCAGGTTCAAACCCTGCCATCTCCAGCAGTGGCGTAGCGTGGGTTGTCAGCACCCGGGGCAAGGCAAGTAATTTGTGCCCCCTAACCCATGGATTTGCGCCCCCTAACCCGTGGATTTGCGCCCCCTAACCCTAACCCCCAGATGTTGCGCCCGGTGCGGCCGGCCCCCCCTGCACCCCCCACGCTATGCCACTGATCTCCAGGTAGGGCTGACAATGTCCCCTGCCTGAAACCCTGGCTAGCCGCTGCCAGTCAGTGCAGAGAATACTGCAAAGGCAGACATTTCTCCCCCCCCCCACCACCAATAATCTTCTTGGTACACATCACCGGATAATGGTATTGACAGCTACTGGCCACAATGGCTATGCTCTGCCTCCACAGTCAAGAGGCAGTAATGCTTCTGAATACCATTTGCTAGAAACTATAGAAGTAGAGAGTGCTCTTGTGCTCTGGGCTTGCTTGTGGGTTTCCCCAACTGGGCGTCTGGTTGGCCACTGTGAGAAGAGGGTTCTGGGCTACATGGTCCCTTGGTCTGATCCAAACTTATGTGCTTGTGTTCTAATCTAAAACAGTTCCCCTTCAACAGACATAGAGGCCTCAAACTCTGGAAAACAAGCTAGTCTTTAACCTTGGGGAAAGACCTTCTTGAGTTTTGGCCTGCCTCCATGTTATTTCACAAACGCAGGATGGAGGGGGAAGGGAGGAACGAGGGAAGGGAGGAACGAGCAAGCCTGGGACTTAGCTGTGAATTGTTAAGGAGGCTGAGGAGCATCATATTGCCCACCAGCGATTGCCTTTTGCGCCTGACATTTCACTCAGTGCGCCTTGTCGCTCAACTTCCGCTGCCTCCCCTCCCATCTCCCCAAGGAATGACGCCGCTGCTATCTCCGCTGCATCTAAAGCACACACCGACTCAGTTTAGGGACAGTTAATTTCCAGTTCTTTCCAGATGGGTTGGAATAATATCCCCAGGTGGTAAATACATTATTAAGAAGGCAGTTTGGTGTGAAATTGGCTATTAAAATATAGATAAAGTTTAATATATTGAGCTCCTTGTCAGAAAAATCACTTTAGAGGGAGCTTATTATTTGTTTGATATTAAAGGAGTCACAGCTCCGCTCCAAGTGACAAATGGGGAGGGGGAGGGAAACGAGAAGGAATGCCACTGGTAATGAACAAAAGCTTTTTAACATTTAAATTTCGGCTGCTGTGTGATACCCCTCGCTGATCTGAGCGGCTCCACACAATGCATCCCTCCACAGCTTCTAGGAGAGGGGGAATATTATCCTGTTGATGCTGAGGTTGGCTGTCAAGCAAATCCTCCACCAAGAACCTGGAGACTTACAGTGAAAATGAGTCTGGCCTTTAAAACTCCCCTGCACTGTGGGAAGTGTCTTTCCCCACGTCTCAGAGGAAGCTTATGGGATCTATATTGTATTGTTCAAAAGCAGCAATAGGGAACTGCCAGGCTGCTGGCATAATGAATGTCCCACCCAGGTTTCCCTATTTGAACTGGGAGGCTCTTTTGGCCAAACCACAGCTACCCACCTTACACCTGAAATCACAGAGGATAACACTGTGTCGAAAGGGGTGGCAGATGCGGGTGGAAGTGGTCAGGTGATCACTGACAGCAGCAATGCCCTTGCAAAGCTCTCGCCTTACACAGAGGCAGGTGATTGACAGGTGCACAACCCAACCCATCTGTCAAACTTGTATTGCTGGGATGGAGGATATGAGGATCCGGCCTGATGGCTGACCCGATTCCCCACCTCTGGTTAAAAGGATTTTCTGATGGTGAAGCCTTCAGTGCAATGGCTTGGCTGATGTGTCACAAAGAAGCCATGCAAAAATATGGCCTCTAATTCCTATGGGCAGAAAGGACAGAACCATAAGGATACCCAAGGAGCAAACAGCACTACATATCAGAGGCGGAGAACTCGGCTGGTAGAGTATGAGACTCTTAATCTCAGGGTCATAGGTTTGAGTCCTACAATGGGCAAAAGATTCCTGCATTTCAGGATTTGGACTAAATTGCCTTCATGGCCCCTTCCAATTCTACAATTCTATGACCTGTGGTCCTCCATGTTTTTGGATGACAATTCCCATCATCCCAAACCTTTGGCCATTCTGGCATGAATCAAGAGACCACAGAATCCTCATGCCTGCTGCATATATACAGCGTGATTTGGCTAGATGGACCAGTGGTCTGACTCAATATAAGACCATTTCCTATGCTCCTATTTTCCACCTACTTGGCCCTAAATAATGGGAGGAAAACCTGCACAAAATAAGCATCCAGACTGTTTCCAAAAAGCTTTGGAAACCTCTCTGGGAAAATTCTTGAAAACTTTTGGTGAACAAATAATAAAATATGTGGGGAGGCTGGGGAGAAAGAGAGAATAATCTCAAACCATATGGGATGAGAAATTCATCTATTTTTTTGCACCTGAACAATATCCAGTGTGTACAAACAACTAATGATGGAAACCAGAAGAGTAGCAAAAAACAGAGGACTCAAAGAGTTTGTAGTACTGCACATCCATACTGCACACTCTTAAGTATCATCGGAACTGTCTTGCCAGAAAGGTCAGTTTATTGTCTTCATAACAGGGCTAGAGATTAAAATATTCGGCCTGCCTAAGTAACTTTCCAAGCAACGTGGTCAAGGTAAGATTTGAACTGGTGGCTTTCTGTCTCACAGTTTCACATTCTTAGGCATTTCACTACAGCCGGATGTGAAAAACAGCACTACTTACCCTGGGGCACTGAAAGAAATGAACAGGTGATTCTGACCATGTTCCCATTGCATCTTGTCAAATAAGAAAATAAATTCCATCTCTTCCTGCGGCTCAGCAGAGGTCTTTATTTAGGTCTCATATTACTAAGACTTCATTAGTTTTACAAAATATACTACAGCACATTTACTAGCAGGCTATGAAGTGTCATAAATAATTAAAACTAAATTATACTTGTCAGGGAAATGAACGAAGTGCATTTTTTTCTTTAATACATTATCCTTGCTTTTGGGGGGTTTCTTTATTTTGTTTGATCACTGCAAAGTCACAAAAGGCTTCCCTCTCTCCCTCCCCCCCCCTTCCCCGGCAATATAACACTTTCAGGTTGTTTTAGATTAACTGAATAGTCCCACGGGACCCATTTCCATCTCTCATGCGCTGATAGAAGTCAGGAGTACAGTCTATGCGTAAGTGGTATGAAGTCAACAATGGAAGCCAAATGCACAGTGATTTGCTCAAAATAAGAGTGGCACACATTATATTTTCCACCTGACGGCTATATATTGTCATAATGCTGGTGCTAACGGAGTGCAAAGTGGCTTAATAAACATTAATCAATTAAACTTGGGGGGGGGATCGCCCCAAGAGGCTCTCATTGAAAACTACTGTTTTATTACTCTCCATCACAGATAGGCAACATGGTGCCCTCCAGCTTCCCACTTCAAAGGCAATTTCACTATACAGTTTTCATTGAATGCTAAAGATGCATCTATTTATCTTTACTGCCTAAAATGTGTGTTTCAGGACCCACACTATTCCTGAAACTGTAATTTGGTTTTTAACTGTTTGTACTTCTGAATTTTAAAGAGTTGTAACCCACCCTGGGACCTACTGGTGAACAGCAGGTAATAACAACAATGGCAGCATCTGGAGAGCATTGCATTGGCTACCTCTGCTCAACAATATATTCCTGCACACTTCTGAAATCTGCTTACACAGCCTCATGATCTAAACACACACACACACACGCACACACACACACCAATCTCTCCTAGGATGTGAATGTCTTTTTTCCCCTCCTCATTTTCTTTCAGAACTGAAGGGAGTCGGAATATATAATCTCCTTTAATCTCCCAGTTCTATCTAATGCTTATGATGTTTTATTAATAGTCCTGTTCTCTTTTCAAGTTGGTCCCTGTCCTGCCTGTTACTTGGGATTGACAGCGTGGCAGCAGGAGAACAGAACTGGGAAAGTGAAATGAAGAGGTTATTAACAGGTGGGCCAGAAAAAGTGATAATGGAGAGCTGAATAGAGCTACCACACTATGCTTCCAACTCTGCTGCTGACCTTGGGCAAACGTTCAAGGACAGAGCATCTCTGATGGCTTCCAGATTGGAAGTCTTTATTTTTTCCCCAAGTGTCAGGTGTACTGATTCATTGCACCTGCCACTCGCAAGTCACATCGGTTCTATGCTGATCACGGCTGGCCCAAGTGGAGTCCAGGAAGATCAGCACCATTCAGAATAGCAGCTGGGGCACAAAGCTTCATGCTAGTTAGCTAGTATTCCTTCCTGCAGTCAGCTGCTAGCTGGATATATGGAAAAGAGGAGCAGAGTGGAATGAAGCATGTTGTATGTGTCAACTGGGGTCCAGAGGTCCTGTGTATGGGCATCTGATTCCCAAAGTAAGTTGACTATGGGTTAAATATCTGCAAATTGCATCTGCTTCTTTCTAAATCATCCCTAGTTCCAAAGCCCCCTAGTACCATTTGGATAGGACTAGCAGGTGGCGCTGTGGGTTAAAGCCTCAGCGCCTAGGACTTGCTGATCAAAAGGTCGGCGGTTCGAATCCCTGCTGCGGGGTGCGCTCCCGCTGCTCGGTCCCAGCGCCTGCCAACCTAGCAGTTTGAAAGCACCTCCGGGTGCAAGTAGATAAATAGGGACCGTTTACCAGCGGGAAGGTAAACGGCGTTTCCGTGTGCGGCTCTGGCTCGCCAGAGCAGCGATGTCACACTGGCCATGTGACCCAGAAGTGTCTCCGGACAGCACTGGCCCCTGGCCTCTTAAGTGAGATGGGCGCACAACCCCAGAGTCTGTCAAGACTGGCCCATACGGGCAGGGGTACCTTTACCTTTACCTTTAGTATCCTCTGGTGGCAGTGCTCTCAAGGAAACTTCTTGGCTGTTGTTTGGCTGCAGTGTTGCCACCCTTATATTCTTAAATCCATTTTTTCTGGAAGCAGCTTATTTGACTATAGCAATTGGGATTTGGTCATATGACAATTAAGATTGTCCCAGGAGGAGAAGGTCAAGTTGAGAGGATGCAGGGGATGGAGCCACTATACTGTAGTAGTCAAGAGAAGGCTCCAAGTGACTATCAGCTATTGGTTCCAACAGCTGCCACAGCCACCTGCACAGAGCATCCTCCCAATACTCTCGTGACACCACTCGGGCTGCCCTCTTTGTTGCTCATTTGCTCTCCCTTTAGTGGTATCTTCTTAGAACAGTTGGCTGTAACTTCCTCCACTTCCCCAAATCCATAAAAAACCCACATACTCGCAGAGAGGTGATGGGCAGGTGAACAGACCAGTGGAGCTGAAAGAGGACTGGACTGGGGCTCTGGGCAGGTGTTTGAGCTGTGAGCTGCTACAGTCACTCTAAGACTTCACATCACATTTTCATGGGTTCCAAATGGGGCCAGGGGGTAATACAGCTATCCATCCACCAGTGTCTTCCTGAGCACTCATGACAGCCTCAAGGAAGCTAATACCAAGGAAAAAGAGGGAATTTGCAAGCTCAGAAGAGGGCTCAATGTTGCTGGCTCTCCATCTAAAGAGAATCTGGAGAGGTCAAATTGAACCTGATAGCACGCTTCCCCTGAACATCTCATTACTTTCACACACAATTTGAAAAGCCTGTTGACAGTGTCCTTCCTTTAATAAAGCAAATATTGTATCAATTAAACATGGAAGTGGGGGTCACTTCACACAACCCTTTCCTGTGCCAATTCTTGTCCCTGTTTCCTGGCTCCCTAACCCTGAAGTGATATAATGTAGGAAAAATAGCTTTCTGGCCTAGTCAATGCCTGTGGGGTAGGAGTGTGGCACACTTCAGAATTCCAAAGAACTCTTCATGATACAGAATGGAAAGGTAGCATCTGATTCTCACGTAAGGAGGAAGCAAAGCTGCCTAAGAACACAGATACTTTAATAACTTATCCTGCTCAATGTTTTGAGTGCATTTGAATCACTGCATTGTTTGCCATTGCTAAACCATCTGGAATGCACAAGGAGGGTTGTCACCTTCCAACTAGGGATGTCTGCATTTTGTCGCAGGCCAAACCAATTTTCACTCCCCATTCCACTGCATGGAATATGATACAACCATCAGTCAGATATCACACATCTACAGATTTTGTGATGTGGCTGTCAGCTTGAAATTGAACAATGGGGCATTAAAATATGTATAAGATGCAATTAAAATATGGTTTTAAAATACATATTTTTAGTTCCTTTTTAATGCAAATTTTCTGAGCAGGTTTTTTTCAAATAATAAAATAAATCATTTTACACCTAAGTGGAATAGAACAGACCAGTGGTAGGGAAATGTGAGAAACAGAATTAAAGAGACTGGATCCTAAATCTCCCAGTGTAGTAGCATCTTCCATCCCTTCCCCTCCTTGGCTGTGTCATCTGCCCCTCTCTTTTCCCCTGCTGTGCAGCACACCTGTTCACTACCTGAGCTGGCAGTCCTGATGTAGTTCAGAATAATCCTACTCACAAATTGCACAGACCCACCCTCTGCCCCCGGCATTTGCTGCCATGAACAAATGTTTTGTGTTGCTTCACAGCAAGGCCAGCACTGTGACAGAGCAGACCCCCCAGCTATGGATCCCTGTAACCATGGCAGCATTTCTCTCATACATATCCAACACCTGGATGGTGCAGCTTGAGATACCCTCTTAAGCTTTGCAGCTAGAGAGATATTTCCTGGTTCTTCCCTCACATACTTCCTCCCACCTGTTTGCCCGTTCTTGCTTTGATCATGTTAAAAAAATATATATGTGGCCCTCTCAGCTCCCCACCTGCCCTCCCAAAGTGGCTCCCTCTGTGAAGGGCCCAGCCTGAGCAGCAGGATTGATTCAGCCTCCGTTATCTCCCCGATTAGGCCAGGCACAGTGTAGATACTTGGCTCTTATCAGCCTATTAGAGAGTCAAAGAATGCTGTTACCAGTTTTTTATCTACAAAATGCACACAAAGCCCTGCTGATTATTCTATTAATTTGTTAATGAACCTGTCTGCCAGACAGATTTGCTGCTCTTTTTGGAAGGCTGGGAGACAGAATTGAATCCTTCCACTGGCCCAAAACTCCTGGCTCACTGGGATTTCTGGATTAGACTTTTTGTTGAGCCAGACAGAAGCAGGGGAGGAAGGAGAAAAACCTAAAAGTAAGAATCGAGTGAATACACTTTTGCTGTATTTGAAGCAGTAGGGAGGCTGTGAGCATGAGAGGTAGCAACCTGATGAAAAATTGGTTTCTCAACACTTTGATAACAGTTTCGGAGACATTCCAGAATACGTATGTTTTCAGAAGGAGAAACCTGCACTTGAAACAAATAATTTGCTTCTAATGCAGTTTAAATTAATTTGTTGCAGGCGTCCAAAAATTCCAAAGTGCTCAGCTCATCTTTAATTCTCTTTTCCCCACCTCTAATCGAGCACAGTTCATGACATTTTCATGTCTGTTATTATTTTTCAGATGCTGATAGTTTATTTTCAAACTTATTGCATTGTTTTCAGCTGCCACTAAATTAGAATTAATGTATTCTATGCCCCCAAAATGAATGGGGATTGGGGAACAGAAACAGCTGCTGGTATAAAAGATGCCAATATGGACGGTTCATATACTTCATTGGTGGAAAATTGATTTTTGTTCAAATAAAGAAGTGTGGGGGTGTGTGTGGTCTTTTTATTACAGTCAGAAATGCCAGCAATAGTTGCCCTTCTTCCATAGCCTGTTTCCACTATCTTCTAGTATCAAAAAGACTTACTAAAGCCAAAGTCATGAATTCTATAGGGTAAAAGAGATAACATGCCGACATTCTAATTATGTTTCTTCTGCTGAAATGGCAGAAGAACTGCAATAGTTTTATGAAAGAAAGGGCAAGTGCAAAGGTCCTGCATTTTCTACTTGTGGTGAAAACATTTTCTTCCACATCTCTGTGGCTTCTTCAGTGCATCCAGTTTCTGAAAAATGCTTCCTTTTCAATACATGGGGGGGTTAAGGAATTAGTAGACTTTCCTAAGTATTTTAAAAGTTGTTGACTGCCCAACACATTAAATGCATAACCCCAGTGCACTCTCGGGGATGAATATATTATGAGCAAAGGGAAGCTGTCATCACACCTATATGCGGCTTTGTTTACTGTGTGCTCCTACAAGCCCCTGCTGTCAGTGCAGTGTGTGACACTGGACGGTGAGAGACAAGAGACACTGAATTTCCTGGCAGTCTCCATCAGATAAGTCTCATATGCCGTGCATACAAAAAAAGTCTGAAACCGCTTCAAAAGACCACATGCATACAGAGAGAGAGAGGGACAGGGAGATGAGGGATAAAGAGGCACGAAGGAAGGTGCCAAGCCAGAAGCAATGGATACAGATTTAAGCATATCTAGTAATTCTCTATGGAAAGGCTATAATTGCTGTGGAACATGGAGCATCATGTCCGTATCCAGAGATATTCACATGTTACTGTAGCACCAGCTGCAGAAAATAGCCCAGCAGAGCCGAACAAGCACTCAGGTGTGAGCTGCATATATTATGTTATCTTGGTCATCTCTGGAGTATTTAATTACTTGTTGGAGAAACAAAATATAACTTCAATGTTTTGTTTTGTTTTTAAAGGACCACTGTTATTTCTACAGTACAAGACACAGTTGTTGTTGTTGTTGTTGTTGTTGTTGTTGTTGTTGTTGTTGTTAAATTTCACCAGTTGCCTTGTTCCAAAATCAGCAGTTTGGAGTGCACTCTTTTCTTTTCATCGGCCCCAAAATTTCAGGTTTGAAAGTTCCAGAGAACCTTCAGTTCAGATTTAGTTTATTCATACATGACAGCTTCGTGTGGTTCTCCCTCCTCAGTCATGGAAAATATATATAATTAATTGGAATGTGTTTCCAGTCTTTTTACATCCATCAGCCAGCTTTGTTCAACTACTGTGTAATGTCTGTTGAAGCTCAGCTAATGATTTACAGAGCAATCTGCATTGACTGAAAAGTAATTCCTATTGAATTCAATGGGGTTCACTTTGTAAGTAAGTGCAGGGCCTTTTGTAGAGGGAGGGGCTCAAAGTTGTTGGGGAAATTGCTTGCCTGTAACAACAATGCAGCGGAAAAAAATGCTTTTGTTTCCTTACTTACTGGGAATATTTGATGCTACAGAGTGACAGAGGAAGGGGGTGGGGACTTCCGCTTCATTGATTTTCACTGCTGCCGATTGAGAGGGACTGGTATACAGTAAGTATGCATTTGGCGCCCCCCAGGATTTGATGCCCGGTTGCCCCGCACCCCTTGCATCCCCTGGTAAAGACGGCCCAGAGTAAGTGGGAGTGGGAGTCCACTCATAGGGTCTTTACAGGTGTTGGGTCAATTTGGTTGATCTGGGATTCAGCCAGATTGGGTTGAGGCAGTCCCAGATTGCCCTGCATTGACTCTTGTTCACTTGGAATGATCTAAGCTCACAGGGTGTGTATGTGAGCTTAGTATGTATGTGACCACCAAGGAAATGGTCATATAAAAAATATTAGATGCTACCAAAAAACAAAAACAAAAAACACCGAGAACAAGCAAACCCTGAACAGAATCACTGCATACTGCTGATTTTTGTCACAGGCTGCTTTCTATGGTGGACCAACCAAATTCAGCATTGCCAAGCTTGCATGTTGGACGGGAACACCAATTATCAATTATATGATGCACTTCTCTGGAATTCACAGTGCAATTTCATTGCTAAAAGGTGTGTATGAGAGGATGCATTATATACTTTTAAAATGCACAGAAAAAAACATTTTTTAAGGGGAAATGCTCTGAAAAGCATTGGAAGGGGGTATACAAAAAGTGTACAATTTGCATAGGGATTTTTCATTCATTCTTTCATAAAGTCCTCAAGAAGCGGGGCAAAACAGACCTCTGACAGAGCCCCTGTGAACAGAACAAACTCAAACCACTCCATCCACCCCCAGTCAGTATTACTTGGGATTCTAGTTAGTAAACAGACAAAGAACAGCAAGGGGGAGAAGGTGAATAGGGAGCACAATGGCAACAAGGTTGGTCTGGTTACATTCCTACAGCTGGGAGGTCTCTGTGTGGAACATACCAGCACTCACATGCTCTCCTCTGCTCTTTTGCTTTCTTATCCAGATACAGTTTGATATTTGAGACTAAAGGTTAATTAATTGTAGCTGTGAGGAGAAGAAAAGGCTGCAGTTGCTAAGATGAATATTTATTGGCCAATTTAAGGACTAAACTGTATGTGATCCAAGATTGTGGTCTTCATCTGAGCTACAACCTGAAACTGGTCTCCACAACCCAACAAAGATCAAGAGCTCAGTGGCAGAGGGCATGGTTTGCATGCACACGGTCCCAGATTTGGTTCCTGGTGGGGGTGTCGGAGCATTCCAATGAAAATGGAAATGAAAACTGAAACTGCTGATGTTCGCTTGTTCACTCCATGTCCAGAATGAAAATCAATCCAATGAGTACAATCGGTATTCAGAGCTGTTGTTGCTTTCATTCTGCAAATGATTACACACATACACACCCTGTCCTTTTGTGTGGTTTTTTCTTTGCAATGAAACAAATGGGGTGGAATAATGTAATAACAATGTAACTACCTAATTTATTTTGATTGGTTAAATTACATAATTTTGCCACAGCATAAAGAATTATGTGGTTTGTCGTGTAGAATAAACTGCAACAGAACTGCAGTGGCCACTCTGATGTCTTTAACCTAAGTTTAGGTGGCTATCTGTTAGGGATTCTTTAGCTGTGATTCCTGTAGGTTAGGCTAGATGACCCTTGGGTCCCTTCCAACTCTACAATTCTGTGCTTCTATGAATACAGGTGGGAATGGAAAATGATGCTATCATACATCCCTCAGTTCTGGCATTTCTAGTTAAAATAGTTTTAGATAGTACAAATGGAAAAGGACAATGCCTGAGAACTTGGAGGGCCACTACCCATCAGAGGAGACTCTTCATCTTTTCTCAGGAATGAGTCAGCTCCTAGCGAAGGTTTGCAGCCAACTGCAGAAAGCTGCCAAGAACAGAGAGGCTTAGATGTTAGTCAGGCAGGGGAGAGCTGGCAGCTGCAGACTTTGGCTATTCCTGACCTTGAAGGGCAGGCTGATAAGGCAGTAGTTGAGAACAGGCTAGAACACGGTCAAAGCTCTCAGGAAGCTCAAACAGGCATGAACAAACACAGAGATAGCATGTCAGAACAGGAAAAGGTTGGAGCTAATCCAAAAAGTCCGAAGAGTTGGTGAATGGGAGGGCTACTAGACAGGAAGCAAAACAAGAGACATAAGAGATGTAAGTTTAATATCTTCTGTCGACACCGGAAGGGGTCTTCAGAAGGGTCATATTGAGTGATGCTGCTGGAGGCTTCATTAGAGCCGTCCGGAGCTATCTGTTTGTTTTTGCAATAAATCCTATTTAATTACCTATGCTTACTGTGTTATCAAGCTGGGAACCTGGACTCCTGACATCTTGACAGAAATGGACACAATCCTTGGAGACTTTCTGCCGAACAACCCCCATTGAAAGAACTGCAGTACTCATGTCAAATTCTATTCACTGCACTGGAGCTCCTGCAGGAGAAGGTCCCAGAAGACTGTGTTTTACTATATCAGCATTATTCACACAGCGTATGAATAGTACATAAGCATCCCTCTGAAACCCCTTGGAAAAAAATTAACCGTATTCATTCAAAATATATTTCTCGTTTCATGTAATTGTCTATGCAATAATAATAAATTTTAATTTCATGTAATTAAATATAATAATTACGTCTATGAATGCATGAAATGAGAAATATATTGCTTCTGTGAATGAATACCAGTTAAATTTTACAAAGACGTTTTTGGGAGAAACATTCACATAATTACCGATATTTATCTTGCGTGCATGTTATGTAGCTATATCCTTCCTAGATTGCAGCCCAATCAAGTGTGGAAATAAGAAGCATGAAGAGCTGTACAGTGTGGCTCTTGATAGCCAGCTGCTGAGTTCTCATTGGTAGCTCTGGCGGCTTATGGCTACTCTAAGCCACTAGAACGTGTGGCATACCCAACCTCCATGAGCAGGGAGTAAGAGAAACATTGTGTGCGGTTCTGAATGTGGGTAGAAGAGAAAACGTTCGGAGCTTGCTGGAAAAGGTTGCTTGTAGGACACTGGGGAGTTGGCTGAATGTTGTTCAGGGACCAGGACTGCATGCGTGCATGCCTAATTCCCATCTGCTCAGCCTGTGAAAGGTGCCACAAGTCTCCAACACTCTCTCTTAACAAGGGAATTAGAGCCTAATCTGTACAAGTCTCCAATACTCTCTCTTAACAAGGGAATTAGAGCCTAGTCTGTACAGGATGTAGAATGTGATGGTGGAGTTCTGGGGTGATACAGCATACTGCATCACTTCAAGTTGTAGAGATATTGATATCAGATTTGATTGTTCCCCCTACATAAAACACAGAAAGGGATGGACAAACCTGTCAACACTGATTTCTCCCAGTTCCTCATTACTACAGTCTTCAGTTTGCCACATCAGCCTATGATCTTTTTTAAGTCCTCATGAAAATTCATCATTATTTTATCGTACATTTCCCTAAAATACAGATGTTTAGTACATGATTTTGCCCAATAGGCACATTTTTTCATTCTTTTGTAAACCTTGTGTACTTCTATTTATTTTTAAATTTCATATATAAATTTTCCAAAACTATAATCCAATACAATTTATCAAATAGTTTCCAATAAACATTCCCTTACTGATCAACTTCCCTTCCAGCCTTCCATGGTTTCCTCAAATTATCTGTTGCTGCTGCATATTATGATTAATCTATTCCTTCTTTTTCTCCACCTTATTGTCCAAGTAACTTTTACTGCTGAACTTACTGCAAACCAACTAGAATTTTAACATGTTTACAATAACTTTTCAGGTAATCTACAGTTTCCAGTCCTCCTTGTTTCATCTTGTTCTCTGATTTGACTACTTAAGCTTGCTAATTCAGCATAATCCATCTATTTCATCTGACACTCCTCTTTTATAAGTACTGTTTCCTCCCACCATTTTGGGGTATATAACACTCTCACTGCATTAGTCACATACAATAAAACAAAACAAAAACCACCATTGTGTACCTCTAATACCTCTCCATTGTGGGTGGGTGGTACTATTTTGGCACCCTAAGCATCAATGCTGAACACTGGAAATAAAGAGAATGGTTTGGTACTTAGGGAGGAGGAGATTTTGATTTAAAGGAAATGGATGGTGAACAGTTCAGGTGGCATTATTGTGTTTACAGGAAAAGAGTGAAGCTGCCCAGCTCTGTAATCATCACACTGCCTAGGACACCTTCCCCGCCTCTGGCTCACTTACATGGCGACATACCAAGGCCAGCATAATGGTGATGGTAACAATGCAGCCAAGAACAACCAGCCAGCCAAAATATTCCTAATAGCAAGCTGACAAATATTCCCAAAGCAGCTTGGAGGGAGGGCTCCCTGCCAAAGGGAGTCATCTCTGCCTCAAAGCCTCCTCCTGCTTGCCAGATCCAAACAGACTTTTAGCACAACTCAGAGGAGATGCTACAAAAGCTTATGCTGTCCAACCTTCTGCTCCACAGGCAAAAATATCCTACAACAGAGCTGTGCAGAGTTTCTTCCTCTTCTTAAATTAATAAAGTTGGGACAGGTACAAGTAGTATCATTAATGTAAGAAGAGCCTGCTGTATCAGTCCAAAGGCCTCCCTAGCTCAGCATCCTTTTCTCACAGTGGCTAACCAGATGCTCTTTTGGGAAGCCCAAACACAAGATTTGAGAAGAAGAGCACCGGCTACCCCATAGTTTCTAGCAACTGATATTCAGAAGCATTAATGTCTCCAACGGTGGAAGCAGAGTGTAGCCATTGCGCCTAGTAGCTATTGATTGCTTTATCCTGTGTGTGATCCCAAGTGCTCCTGTTCAATATTCCAGCCAGTCACCCATGCCTTCTTTCAATAAACACCATGTCCCATGTCCCTCCATGCAATGACATTCGCCTGAGAGGTGCTGGAACCCACCTGAGAGGTGCAGGAACTGGGTTCTGGAAAGTTCCCCCTGAAAAAAACCCCTGCCTTTGTTGTCTCTTAACCATTAGGTCCAGTCGTGACCGACTCTAGGGTTGCGGCACTCATCTTGTTTTATTGGCCGAGGACGCCGGTGTACAGCTTCCGGGTCCTGTGGCCAGCATAACAAAGCCACTTCTGGCGAACCAGAGCAGTGCAAGGAAATGCCATTTACCTTCCCACTGGAGCAGTACCTATTTATCTACTTGCACTTTGACGTGCTTTCGAACTGCTAGGTTGCTAGGTTGACAGGAGCAGGGACCGAGCAACGGGAGCTCACCTCGTCACGGGGATTCGAACCGCCGACCTTCTGATCAGCAAGTCCTAGGCCCTGTGGTTTAACCCACAGTGCCACCCACGTCCCTTGTTGTCTCTTACCGCTCTTGTATTCCTCATTGTCTGTTTACTAGCTACAGTGGTATCTTCATGCTGCAAGTGCCCTTGTTGGGAGTTCCTCTCAACCTATCACACCCCCTTTTAGGATATTCCAGTCACTCCCTCTCTTCTTGGGGAAGTCCATGTTCACTGAGCATGTTCAGTTCTCAATCAGCTGCTTTGGGTTCCCCCATTTAGGATTTTTCATCATCGTTGTCATCACCACCATCAATATTTCACATTTCTGTCCCATCTTCCCTCCAAGGAGCTCAAGGTAGCATGCATGGTTCTCTTCCTCCCCATTTTATCCTCACAACAACCCTGGGAAGTTGGCCAGACTGAGAGACAGTGACCTGCCTAAGGTCACCCAGCAGGCTTCATGGCTGAGCTGGGATTTGAACCCTGGTCTCCCAGGTCCTAGCCCGACACTCTGAACACTATACTGCTGTCAGCAATTCACATTTTGTTCAGTGGGTCTATTCTGCAAAAAACAAACAAACAAACAAAAAAAACCCTGGTTGTATTATTCCCTCTTCTACATAGGCCCTTGTTTGCTAATGTGCCATGTTCACCTATTGGGTTTCATGGCTGAGCAGGGATTTGAACCCTGGTCTACTAGGTCCTAGTCCAGCACCCTAACCACTTCAGCATGCTACACCACCACCATTATTTTACTACTCCCCACATGTATATCCTTCTTTTCCTCCAAGAATCCTTCTGAAATCCCTTCCAAGCTCTTTGCTACTTGCAAGGTTCTGAAGCAGAAAGCATATAAACAAGGTCCAGCTGGTGGGCTCCCTAACATAGCCTACAACACTTGGTGCAAGCAAACCTTCTCCTCTCTCTTTCTAATAATTAACTATTTAAAATTCCTGCAGCGCTAATCGCAGTGGCAGGAAGGCCTGTGTTCTCATTACCCAGAATCAATTCCTGTTGAATATTCACCTCCAGGGGTGGATGCAGACGGAATGAGCTGATGATTCTTCCCCTCACTCTGCCAAAGCTAATGAGTAGCTGAGGCTGCCACCGTGGCGAAGTCACTCTCCCATAATCAGTCAACATAACAAGAAGCAGCACCTTCCAGGGACACGAGGGGTGTTCTACATAAATATACATAGACAGTGAGTCAGGCCAATGGACACCCCATCTCAATGAGGCACACATGGCTGGGAGCAGATGGAAAAACCCAGGGCCCTGGAATTGGTTTAGGAGTCTGAGAGGTGCCTCCAGCTCACTCAAAGGAGTCTCGATGGAGACTCAAAAGGAATACTATGTGGTTAAGAAATGCTTTTCAAACTTACTTGCACAACCTAGCAGAGAATACTAAGTGGGCTCCTGTAGCAGAACATGCATGCACTTTCTTGAATCCTGGTGAAGTTCACAGAATCATAGAGTTGGAGGGGGCCCATTAAGTATTCACTGCAGAAAATCCAGAGCTAAAGTATCTCCACCAGATAACTGTCTGCAGGGGCAATGCTAGATATATATGGAGGGATGTACATGTGTATATTTATTTTATCTATTTTTGCATATGTGTGTCCAGTACTGTGTCCAGTTCTAGGCATCACAGTTTAAGAAGGATATTGACAAGTTGGAACGTATGAAGAGGAGAACAAGCAAGATGCTCAAGGGAAAACCAAGCCTTAAGCAGAAAGGTGGAGGCAGGTGGCTTTGTTTAGCCTGGAAAAGAGAAGACTGAAAGGTGATATGTGAGGCATCTTCAAATTTTATGGGACTGATCTGGCTTGCAGGTTATGGGTTCACCAGCCCTGGTGTCTGGAGTGATATCCTGATTCAGGAAGCCTTGATGTGAATGCTGTTTGCCTCAGTCATGAACTTTCCTGATAGTCTCAGATAAGATCCTGTATCTCAAGCTCAGTTTTCACCACCATCTGAAGTATGGGATTTGGATACTGTAGAAATGCCCTTCGGGGTCACTACAAAGATTACAAAACAATGTATATTGGATTGCAGCTCCTGGTATCCCTGACCATTGGCCATTCTGGTTAAGGCTAATGGGAACTGGAATCTAACTACAAGTGGAGGGCCTCAGGTCCCTGCTCCCTAGTGCAAATGATGATCATTAGCTTTCAAGGGCTGGGTTCGAGTACACACAGACTTGGGAAAGAGCTCCCATTGAACTCAGTGGGGCTGACTTCTAAGTAGACATATATAAGACTGTGATGTTAAATCCTTGCATGGTGGATGTATGTGGTGGATTTGTCTTGTACTCATGTGCAACTGTGAAAAGCTGAATGAGGAACCTATTTCCCCCTAAACTTGTTTCTGCTCCAGTTAGAAGAGTAAATGACAAATACTTTATAAAGCACACCAGTGTTTCAGGTTAATTGTGCCCTCAGAAAATGTCTGGAGCGATGTTCTCCTCTGCATGAGGAGATGCTCTAACCTTTGAGACAAAGGCAAATTCTTCCACTTCAGACTCTTTCTCTGAGCAGGCTTATTAGATAATGCAAAGCATTATCTATAAATGTTAAGTTACTAGAAGCCCTCTGCAGTAGCAGTTGCTGGCCTTTTGGGATGGTTGGGCTACAGTACTATCAGCAGCTGTCCAGCAGGCAGAAATCCAATAGGTGAAGTTTTCCCCATTCCCTTACTGTTGTTTTTCTGCCAGACGTGCAGCTGTTTGAAGTATCCTGACATCAACTAACTTTCAAACTTTGTGCCTGTAAAAAACATAATTTTAAGCATTTTGCTAAAATAAAATAAAAAATAGCATCTTGATACCAGGATATCCCTCCAATTCCCGTGCTTCACTGAGTCTTGTTTGAAATGCCACCATTGTGAAGACTGGGCATGCAATAGTTGAGAGATTCGGGGACAGCTGTCTGGTGCTTAACAAAAAGAGATGAAGAAATCTTACATCAAACTTATACAAAATCTAAGTAGATCTTAAGTGTGGCAACCTACATTCTGTATGCAGAGGAATCAGCTGCTGGATCTTATGTGATTTCTTCATGCACTTTTGCAAAATGCAGCCTTAGGTTTACAGAGGACAGTCGTCTATTTGAATGTCTCCTTTATTTCAAGGGCTGTCCAGTCCACTTTAAAGTGAAAGAACCATAAGAAGGGCAAGCAAAGCAGTGTAGTGTAGTGGTTAGAGTGTTGGACTAGGATGTGTAAGAACAGGGTTGTAATCCTCACCCAGCCAAGGAGCTCACTGGATGAGCTTGGGCCAGTCACTGTCTCTCATCTTCACCTACTCACAGGGTCACTGTGAGGATAAAAAGGGTGAAGGGAAGAACAATGAGCTCCCAGAGAAGGGACAGCCAGCATGGTACCCAAGAGGTGGCCACATTGGCCCCTGCGAAGGATGCAGGCCCAGGCAGGCACAAAAATCATGCCTCTCCATTCTGGCTTGGGTGGCTAGGAGCCTGCCCATCTGTGCACTCCCTGGGCATCCCTCTGCTGCTCTGGGCAGCAGGGCAAGGTTCACCGACTCCTCTGCAAAGGGTGCAAGGGACATGCACACAGATGCATCTCCTTCCCAAGGACTCCAACTCCAGTTGGCATGGCCAATGGTCAGGGATGATGGGCACTGCAGTCCAGCAATGTTTGGAGGACACCTAAATATCCAAAATACTGTATTTCTCCCTCCCTTCAGCAAAAGTGGCAAGAATGAAGCAAAAGTGCAACCGATGTAAGGGGAGGAGAACCCCTTTTGATCTTGACAAAGCACTGAGCATAAGTCAGAGATCTTTAGAGTGAAGTGATCCATGTTAAATTACATTGTTCAGAAACCCATGGTATTGGCGATTGCTACGCCAGCAGCCATAAATACTCGAGCAGACAGTGATGGGCCTAACCAGGAGGTGGGGGGGGGCAAAGAAATGGAGATAAATTAGCATGCAAAATGCAGGCCCTCCCATGGCAGGTGGTAATTAAAGCCCTCCTTGTTGCCTGCCATGGAAAGAGAGGAAGAGCTGACTTTAGGGAAGGTGCTTCATAACCCCCTCCCCAATCTTTGCAGAACGTCAAGGACTTGGTAGCTATGGAGCTGTGAGCATGTCACCTGGGTGACATTGTGAGATTAGTCAGTCCTGGCTAGACACAAGGGGTGCACTGTCCAGCAGTGGAGGGAGATAAGTGAATGTCATTTCCAATCAGGTCTCCCCTGGACAAGCCGCAGGACAGCAGGAAAATGAGAACTGGCAACCACCTTCTCCTGAGGCTGAAACAAACCCATTTTTGCTCCTTACCGGCAATTAGGCAAAGGAATTAGGCTGACATCTTTCTAGCAGCCAGCTGCCATCCAAGTTGTTGAAGGATGGGGTAGAAAGAGGAGAGAAAATATCCCCCCCCCCCAACATTTAATATGGCTTAACAAAAGAAGGCATGGAGACCTGCCAGCGGTCATATAATTTTTCAGGACATGAAGACATTGCCTACAACTTCAAGAAATCCCAGGTATAATTCCCCAGGAGTTTGACAAAGTGGAGCCTCAAATTTGCTGTCGATACTAGGTTCATTCCACCATTAATAGGATTTATTAATTTTTTTGTAGACAATGCAAATTTCCTAATGGCTATTTAGAACACTTGATTTGTTGATTTGCAAGATTTGGTTATGTTTAACAGCCTAGAAGCCAGACTGAATGGAGGGGAACCTTCAGCCCTGTAGTTGTGGCTAGACTCCAACTCCCATCAGTTTCAGCCAGCAGGTATCAACAGTCAGAGATGATGAGAGTTGTAGATCAACAACATCTGAAGAACCATAAGTTCCCCACTCTGGTTCATAGAACTATGGTACAGCAACTGGGCACTGCCTTCTAATGACATAAGATAGGGATAGCCAACATGGTGCCCTCCAGATATGATTGGACTCCAGTTCCCATCAGCCCCAGCCAGCATGACCAATGGTCTGAGTAGAAGGGAACTGGAGTCAATCAACATCTGGAAGGTACCACAGTAGCTCCCCATGATCTATGTCTGGTTGGGCTTCCACATTAAACACTTAAAGCACATCCAACACATATTTGAAATGCACAAACATCATCAAAATAATCCAGTGCATAGTAGTTTGCTAAGGGGGCTGCTCTATGAGAAGGAAACTACAGTCCCAGGATGATTTTTTTTTTTGGGGGGGTGTCATGTGCTTTAAATGTGCAATGGATGTGCTTTAAATGAGTAGTGTGAATCTGCCCTATGACACAGTTATGGATCTGTTCAAGCATCCATCTGACTCAGCTCTCTGTCTCTAGCCATAGCCAACTAGATGGGTCTGGGAACCCAAAAGCCAAGCAAGAGAGCAACTCTCAACCTCTGCTTCTTACCCCAGCATCTGATACTCAGAAGAATATTGCATCTGAATTTGGAACTTGTATATCATTGTCATGGCTAATAACTACTGACAAAACCAAGATGTTATCTAATCATCTAGGTTAGAGGTAGGGATGAATTAATCTGTCAATTCTGGTTCCTCTCTGTTTCTTGTTTTTCACATCTGAACTCCAGATCACCACACTTCTGCATCAGTTTTGATGTCTCAGTAAGAAAACGTGCTTGCATTTTAATGCAAATTCATCCTATGATACACATTTTTGTATGCCATTTCCCCTAACCCTATTCATTTTTGTACATTGTTTGGTGTAATATGTGCAATTCTCTGCACAATTCTCCCATCCCTCTCTCTCTCTCTGTGTAGGTGAACATCTCTCTCTGTGTGTGAAGTCACATTTTGAGAAAATGAGTTTAAATTTTTACCATATAACCATCTACCTTGGATGCTTTAGCTGAGATTCTAGCATTGCAAGGGGGTTGGACCAGATGACCCCAGGGTATATTCCAACTCTACAATTATATGAATCTAAGTGTGTGTGTGTGTGTGTGTTTGCTTCATATCCTGCATTAGGAAGAGCAAACTGGGCAGGTTTGCATCAAAATGTAATCCAAGCAAAAATATCCCCCATTCCTAGCTAGGGGACATCACCATCTCTCATATATTGCATAGGTGGCATGTGGGTAAACCCCCAAAACATTTCTGAAAAATGTTTTTTTTTTTTTTTAAAAAAAAAAGAAGTATATTTTGTATGACCTTGTGCATTTTACCTTTCTTTTAAATACTTTCTCGGCTGGGGAGGGCAAGAATGTATATATTCTTCATTCCACAACAACCACATTTAAATGCCACCCCCAAATACATTAAATGTTATTGCTATATTATACTCTCAGCTGTTATACTTAACAAAATACAGCTGTGTCCGTGGCATTCCTGTCCCCAGTGGCACTGCATGCATATCAATGCAAAGAAGGCTGAATAAAAATTCAAGTTGGGCAAACTCTCTTGGCCTTGCTCTAAATGCATTCCAAAATGAAAGGGTATTTGATTTCAATGTGAAGGTTATTGGGTGTGCACTTCAATAAAAACAGAGAAAGAGCAAAGATGAAGATGAAGAAGGAGACAGGGGTAAAGCGTGTGTTTCCAGATCACATGTCTCTCTCTGTGTGTGTATGAGAGAGAGAAAGCGCATCTAATACAAGCAATAATGGGAATTATTGCTTGTATTATTTTTTAAAAAATATATTATTATTTTTATTTTAAAAAACCTACTCAATCCCACAGCTTGTCTGTTCCCTGGAATTACTGTGCTTTTCAATATTTTTTAAAGCACACGAGGCAAATTGCAAGTATTTGTTCTATTACGGACATCAACCAATATTTCAAGAAACAGTAGTGTATCTGCAGTGCATGTGTATAGATAATCGTGCAGAATAAAGTTGAGGATGGCCCCAGAAAGCTTCACTTCCTGTTTGCAAAGAATGTCTCAAAAACAGATGAGTTAAAATGATTTGACATGTGGTGGAGCTTCAGAAACCAAAGAGACCCTGGGGCATAGTTTCTGCAGTTCACCAGGAATGGTTTCCTTGGACTCCCACTCAAATAATCAGTTAGTGTAGCTCACTTGTCCCATAAATGATTTAGCAACCCACCCAGTCAGGGCAGGGACCTTTTCCTTGTTACTCAAACCAGGTGGAAGCTGCTTCTCTGTAAGCAACTCCTGCATGGCAGGGATGATGTTTACCGGTAAATGGGACAGTCATATGGGCACATGCTGCAAATGTGTGCAGGTTCTGACTGCCAGCTGCTGAAATTTCCCCTTCCATCAGCTTAATGCATTGTATGATGGACCCCTTCTTTAATCTAAGCATTCCATCTCCCTTGGGAAGGTTGCTAGACCCCACCATGACCACACCTGTACAACATGCAGCTATTCCATGCAAGTGTCTTTCTCATTAACCAGGGAATTTTCTCTCAACTGTGCCCCACTCCCCCCCAATTATTGCACATACAGTATGTGCCATAATTCCACCCCTGCCCCAATTCTTCCACCCTCCCAACCCTTCAGAGCTGCTTCTGGCCCCATCTCCAGCCTGCTCCCACTCCTCTTCATTACCACAAAACTAAATTTTGTCTCCTCATACATTTCCTGCCTTCCTTCTTTCAGACGATAGAAAATTTAGCTGCCAGCTACACACATGTGATCAAAATGAGGTTACAAATGCCTCTGGGACATGCTGCCCTTCCAAGAAAATAAAAAGATGTATCCCTCTACGAGGCCATGAGACATAGGAGCCAACTCCTAGGGCTGAGGTCCCTTCAGGGGCCCCAATAAAATATTTCAAGGGGGCAGCTCACTACCCAAACTTGATGGACATTGCCATTCAAATGGTGTGGGTGTGCTGTGCCTTGTGATCAATTATCTGGGGTGGGGCTTACCCCCCATATTTTATTCAAGTTGATACGCCTGTCATGTAGACAGCAATCTTTCTTCCTCATGTAGTATCTCTGGGCCCATTGGGCTTATTTACAAACATGCCCCCCAACACAAATAACATGGAAATGACTGTTAAAATTGCAATACATGCTGCCATATTTCTGAAAGAGGCTTTTATATCACGTGAAAGCTCAAGTACAATGCAAAAATTAATAGTTAGGGAAATGGAACAAACTGCCATGTGAATGCAGCCCTATGCTTGTACTCGTAATGCTTTGAATTATGGATTAGCATTATGTCTGAATCAGTTCACTATTGATGAGTGAACTGGAAATCCAGCAGCCAACATTGTTCATCACCTTCCAACGGCTTGTCAGGATGGAGGGAGAAAAAGAAGAACCACTGACACCTGAAGGCAGTCTAGTTTCTGAAAATCAGAGTAGTGCTTGGGGGGGGGGGATAAATGGATCTAGCACCCAGTGGAACAGACTACTCAAGCCCTTTCCATAATTCCAAGCAACCATCAATATTTACATTAAGTGTCTCAAATAAAGATTGAACTTGGATTTAGTGGGGACTATTACCGTGCTTTAATAAAACAGCAATTGATTATTAAACATATTTACTGAAGTTATGGAAAACAGGCTCAAAAGAGCAAAGAGAATTGGGTCCAGAGGCTAAAGCATTAACTACATAGAGTTACATTAGCCAAATTATCTGCATGTCATTAGAAATCATTTTAGAAAAGGCATTAGCGTGATTCAGAAGGTGAGAAGAGACATGAATATTCATGGTACTTGGGTAAAAGGTCGTATTTCACTTATATACTTCAGAACAGGCACAACTGCATGATGGGAATGCCTGCCAAGTGCTGGCCAAGGATAGGAACCAAAAAAGGCCATCTACCTGTGAGGTTTGCAGTATGGTTCTCTTCTTCACAAATCATGTGTGGTCAAAGGCCAAGGACTAGTTTCAACATTAAAATTTATGGCTTTCATTTTGTAAAGTGAGGAGGTGGGAAATTCAGTGGCCTGGGGGTAGATGTGAACCCTGGAGCCTCCTCATCTGGCCAACAGCAAGTGGCCCCTCTTTTCTTGCCTTTCATAAGAGAAGAGGCTGCCCAATGGCACACCTATTCCAACATCCTGTTCTCACAGTTGCCAACTAGGTGCCCCAATAGGAAGCCCTCAAGGAGGACCTGAGTGCAATAACTATCTCCCCATAAGAAGCACCTGCTAAATCAGGCCAATGACTCACCCAACCCAGCCCACTATCCTGTTCTCACAGTAGCCAACCAAATAACCATGGCAAGTCCATAAGCAGGAACCAATCACAATGACATTCTCTTCTCATGCAGTTTCTATAAACTCTCATTCAGAAGCATTACTGCCTCTGACCATGAAACCAAAGCACTGTGATTGTGATTAGTAGTCATTGAAGAAGATGATGATAATAATAATTTTATTATTTATACCCCTGCCACCTGGGCTGGGTTTCTCCAGCCACTCTGGGCAGCTTACAGCACATAAAAAATTGTAAAACACAGGGCGGGTGCCACTATCAAGAAAGCCCTCTGCCTGGTCCTCTGTAACCTCACTTCTTGCAGTGAGGGAGCTGCCAGAAGGCCCTTGGAGCTGGAGCTCAGTGTCCGCACAGAACGATGGGGGTGGAGGCCATTCAAGTATACTGGGCCAACCCATTTAGGGCTTTAAAGGTCAGCACCAGCACTTTGAATAGTGCTCAAAAATTTACTGGGAGCCAATGTAGGTCTTTCGGGATTGGTGTTACATGGTCTCGGTGGCCACTCCCAGTCACCAGTATAGCTGCCTCATTCTGGATTAGTTGTAGTTTCCGAGTCACCTTCAAACGTAGCCCCATGGAGAGCGCAATGCAGTAGTTTAAGTGGGAGATAACCAGAGCATGCACCACTCTGTCAAGACAGTCAGCAGGCAGGTAGGGTCTCAGCCTGTGTACCAGATGGAGCTGGCAGACAGCTGTCCTAGACTCAGAATTGACCTGCACCTCCATGGACAGCTGTGAGTCCAAAATGACTCCTAGGCTGTGCACTTGGTTCTTCAGAGGCACAATTACCTAATTCAGGACCAGGCAGTACCCCACACCTGCCCACCCCCTTTCCCCCAAAAATGGTACTTCTGTCTTGTCAGGATTCAACCTCAATCCATTAGCCACCATCCATCCTCCAGCTGCCTCTAGACACTCACACAGGACATTCACTGCCTTCACTGGTTCTGATTTAAAAGAAAGGTAGAGCTGGGTATCACCTGCATACTGATGAACACCCAGTCCAACCCCCCTGATGATCTCTCCCAGCAGCTTCATATAGATGTTTAAAAGCATGGAGGAGAGGACGGAGCCCCGAGGCACCCTACAAGTGAGAGCCCAGGGGTCTGAACAGTCATCCCCCAACACCACTTTCTGGATACAGCCCAGAAGGAAGGAACGGAACCACTGCCCACAGCTTCCAGCTCCTCTAGACGGAGGATGTCATGGTTGATGATATAAAAGGCCGCTGAGAGATCCAGCAGAACTAGGAAACAGCTTTCACCTTTGTCCCTAGCCGGCTGGAGATCATTGACCAGCATGACCAATGAAGTTTCAGTTCTATGATGAGACCTGAATCCCAATTGGAAAGGATCTGAATGGTCCGCATCCTTCAGGCGTGCCTGGAGTTGTTCAGCAACCACCCGCTCAATCACCTTTAATTGGCAATATTGGCCAGGTCCAAAGATGGTTTTTTTAAGAATTGGTTTAAAAGCCGCCTCTTTCGGTGGGTATAATAAGGCTCCCTCACAGAGAGAAGTATTCACCATCCCATGGAGTCCATCAGCCAGCCCTTCCCAGCTCACTTTTATGAACCAGGGTGGGCAAGGGCCAATGAGACAGGTAGTCAGTTTCACTTGTCCAAGCAGCCTGTCAACATCCTCAGAGGTAACTCTTAAAAAATCCTCACTTGATACCTAACACCTACATTCATGCCATTCTGACAATATATTTTCTTTCTCCAGGCCTCAAAATACAGTTGAGTTGTGTGTGCATGTGTGTGTTGAATGCTGCTATGATTTAACATATTTTTTAGTGTTCTGCAGTTCTGTTCTTTATATGTGATTTTATTGTTTTATCTATTTTATCTGACACGTTAGCCTCCTTGGAGGCAGCAATGCTGAAGGGCAGGCTACAATTTTTTAAGATGAACAAAAGAGCAACAGACGTATTGGCAAAAGCTTTGGCAGGACTCAAACCAGATGCCCTGCCCTGTGGGTCAGACACTGTCCCCTGCATGACTGACCAAAGGATGGAACTTCGGGTCATTGCGGCAGAGAGATTGCCACAGCAGTCCTTAATGCCCCCCAAACTGGGAAGTCATTCTGTTATATGCATTCATGCATGTAGTGCATATCAGCAGAGGGAAGTGATTCATTAGGTGGAATGGCCCTGCTGGTCTCAGTTTGCCCCAACCCCCCCCCCCCCAGCTACTTGCCTTCTTATGTCCAACAAGTCAAGTTGGTGGAGCTACATGTCAGCTTCCTCCTCCTTGGTCTTAGTATTATAAAACTCAGCAGGGATGAGAATGAACCTGTCATTGGCTCCATCTCTATCTAGTGTTGGTCTCCCTACCTTCTACCCAAACACCTTTTTAGAACCCACCTTATCTTCTGATTGTAAGTTGTTTAAAATGGTTTTTAATGCTGTGTTTTAATGTTGTAAACCACCCTGGGACCTTACTATTTATCATCATCATACCAATCCCAATGACCAGCAGGAAGCACTGGCATTTCAGATTCCTGGGCTCAGTTCCTGAAGGCTTTGGTATCAGTTAGATAAAGGAATGGACTTTTTTTGCCCCCTTTAGTTGTTGCTAGAAAGCAGCCCCCATCATCCTTGATCACAAGCAGTGCTGGTTGGGACTGAGGGCCACATAGGTCCTCCCTCCCTGTCCAGCAGACAGAAGATACCACAGCTGTCCACCAGGCAGGATCATAAGGCTAAGCTTTCATTAGATCATTCTTAGCCAACCTACAGGTTTTTAATGGACTAACAATGCAACCAAATTTAATATAATTTCAACTCCATTGATTCCAGTGGTGGAGATCTCCCTTAGATCAATAGAGGTGGCATTCAACTAGGTTCTGCTCAATGCAGACCCATTAATGAGCATGACTAAGTTAGGTCCATTCATTTAAATTGATTGTGTGGATTGTGCTTTCCCCGTGTTTCTTTCCAGTCCACTCAAGTAATCTTTCCCTCGGGGCTGCATAACTTGAGAGCTGACTCTTATCCAGACCAAGTGGTTGGCTGTTAGCAACATGTGGGCTTGACCTTTACTCATTTCCTCCCACACCTACCAGAATAGGTGCATTCCGGAGACTCATGCACTTGTTTGCAGAAGATGACTTTTGGTGCTGCATGATGGAGTGAGAAACTTTCCCTAGCAAGAGACTGTTTTGTGTTCTGCCAGAGCTGCCAGAGGGAAGGTGACAGATAGGGTACCAGAGAGCTCTCCGTTTACCTCTGCTGCCTGGCTGACTGCAGCTGGGATGAAGATAATCTATGAGCGGGTCTTGAGCATCACCACTGCACTCTGCTCTGTATAAATCAAGAGGGCGAAAAGCTTAGTGAAAACAATGCTCTGGATGCTTTCCTTCTTCACACCTGCCGTGCTATCCATCTGGCTCTGAAGGTCATTCAAAGTAAGGGGATAATTGCCAAGGTGGGGATGGCTCCATCATTTTCAGAGCAAAAAGAAGCAAAGCACAGCTACACAGGAAAAGGCAGCAAGCAGCAGCAGCAGAACAGCTAGACCTAGTGGGAGTTAGCCTATTTGAGTCCTTTTGGGCAAGCTGTGCCTTCAGCCTTTCATTCTTGCCTTCCTAAGGGTGGCTCTCTGCAGTTACTCAGAGGTGAGAGGAAGGCACTTTGTATATGCTCAAAGAAAAATATTCCACTATGGTGAATTTCAAAAGCACTGTTGAGTTCATCACCAATGGACGACATAAGCTTTTAAAGTCTGGTGGTTGCAGTCATGATGAAGCAAAGTTCAGCTTGGCAGAGCTTATAGCCTGGCTGCTGAAGTTGGCATGCCCATCTTATCACTGAACCTTCCTGATACCCATGCTTTGTATATAATATCTGCATTCACACAGTAGTATTTCAGTATTATCTTGTGCACAAATACAGCTACATTTAGGCACAAACTATGCAGTTCATCTGGGAAATGACCATGGACTTGGGACTAACAGGCCTTCAATGCTCAGGCCCTGTGTAAATATTATGTTCAGCACTTAAATGCCTGGTGGGGCTAGAAATAGTGAAACCACACACAGTGAGCCAAATCTTGCTCTACCCACATTGCATGAAGTGGACCTATACACTTATACATCTTAGTTCCTTCCTCCAGTGAGGAATTACCCCCCCCCCCAACAGAACTTGTCTCAGGACTCCCTATATGATGATGATAATGATGATGATGATGATGATGATTATTATTATTATATTTATACCCAGCCTTTTTCCTTGATGAGATTCATGGCCCCACTCCACTGCCTAACCCAGTTTACAATTCAGCCCTTCCCTTGACTTCAAACGAGACCTGCCATGAAAGCAACCTCTGAGGCTGAGTTTCTTCTTAGAAATATCCCTTGCTTCTTTTTTCTGAAAGGGCCATCCTTTGTTTTGGAACATCAAAGCCTCTCAAAATGTATTTGGTGTTCTTTATTTCAGGCATCAGGGTTCCAAAATAGCCTTTTACTGTTGAAACGCTTATTTGGCAACCCCGAAAGAAATATCCTTCGCTAGGTAACAGGATAAAAGAGAACCAGACTTGTGGAAGAGGTGGGAGTTGGAATGTGATGAGAACCCCTTTTGAGAAACATCATTATCCTTTTTTAATTTCTTTTTTGTTTCTTCTCTTGGAATTTCTTGGAGGTTTTGCCTTGGCAAGGACCTCCAACTCAGCTGAAAATTTTTGCTTTGGGCAAAAAATTTCAGCAGCACTAGGTGGCGGTTCCTAGACCCCAAAGCAGTAGAGACATTAACATAGACACCCTAAAGAAGAAATGGCAGAAGAAGAAGAGCCCACCTAAAATAGGACTTACAATTGTTATTTAAGAGCCGACACGACTTTCTTGACTAACCTAATGCTGTCAGATTGCTGCTCCCATCAGCCCCAGCCAGCAGAGACCATAATCAAGGGTGATGGGAGTTGGAGTCCACTAATATCTGGAGGGTCAAATGTAACTACCTCTCCTTCTAAGTTCACTGTAAAGTGGAGTGCTCAGATGCAGAAGAGGATAGGTTCCTGTACATTTAGTAATTGTGTAGACATGCACAATGAAATTCTTCCTTCTGCACAACAATTCCAAGGTGCATGAACCTATTCTCTTTTGCATCTGGTAGCCCTACCATAAATACAATGCACCTTTCACCCCAAGTATGCTAAAAACTTGCATCACTCCACCATGGTTTGGTAAGCACGTCTTTCATTATTCCCTGTCAAGAGTACAAAATCCTAAGATAAAAGCACAATCTGTGGACTCCCAGGTGAGACGAGAGCTGGGTTGCCTGCACAAAATATGTCAGAATTCCCATAGTTATCAAAAGCATGCCCTCGACCATGTTAGGTGGAGCAGGAAACCACCCAGGAAACTGTAAACTGGAATACCTCCAAAGAATGGAATCAGCCCCAGCCAAAAAAACAGGCTAAATGCATTTGGCGCTGGGCTTTTGCCACACTCCTCTCAGCATCCTCTGCATGCACACTGAGGAGCTAGATTCGAGGAGATGCTATTTATCAGCCTAGATGACACAATCGATAATCTCATCCTTCTTCCTGACACTGCCTTGATGGAATACCCAATCAGAGGGCATTTAACAAGCTGCAAGATGCGACTGACAGGAGGAAGAACCTATTCTGCAGCAGAGGTGGGAGAGCCTTGCAACGCCACAGCTGAAATGCCCATCAAATCACAAGCCCTTTCATCTTGCCCGATGCAACATCTTTCCTGCCTCCCTACCTTAAAAAAAAAAAAAATCAAATCCCGCTTAGATAGAGTCTTTGCCTGGTTTCCTCCCTTTCTGTTCTCTTTCCCTGGTTCCTTCCCTTGTGTCTTTTGCTCGCCCCCCTCCTTGGCAGATAAACTTTATAATGGTTGTAATTTATCTGCTGCACAACTTAATTAAAGTCAATGCCAAGGAAGAGCTGAGCGAGTAATTGAACCTGTTCCTAGGTAATTCGTGTTACTCCTCTCATGGAAAGGAGCAATCCAAAGTACCTGTTTTTGCCATATGCACAGTGTGCATATGATTCGTTGCTCAGTGCTGTGTGTGTTTGTGTGTGGAGGGAGGAGGTATGTAGAGTGAGGGGAAAACTCAGACACATTGCACTTATTCCTCATATTTGAAACTGGATGCATTGTATAGCATTATACATTATTGCGAAGGGTTGTAGTTCAGTGGCAGAGCAATCATTTTGGGAAGACTGTTTTAAGATATTGGTGCTAGCAGTCATCTGAACTCTGCTTCAACTTACAAAATGCCTTAGTATAGCCGTTTGGGGAACAGCCTGTTTTAGGGCATTGAAGGGAGGGGGAGCTGATGGTGGGGGGAGAGAGAGAGGCCTGATTTTGCTAACTGTAGAAGGGCTCAGGTTCAATTCCTTGGATTTCCAAGTTTGGCTAAGAATATGCTCTGCCAAAACCTCTGGAGATCCAGAGTCAGTGTAGAAAATACTGAGCTAGCTGGACTAATGGTCTGACTCAGTTATAAGGCAGCTTCTTATGTCCTACTAAGATTCCCACCACCTAAATACAAAATGTGGCCTCTTGGCCTGCCCCAGTAATATTTGGCGAGGGGTAGGGGAAGAAATGGAGGCAGTAAGAGATTTTACTTTCTTGGGCTCCATGATCACTGCAGATGGTGACAACAGTCACGAAATTAAAAGACGCCCGTTCCTTGGGAGAAAGGTGATGGCAAACCTAGACAGCATCTTAAAAAGCAGAGACATCACCTTACCAACAAAGGTCCGTATAGTAAAAGCCATGGTTTTCCCAGTAGTGATGTATGGAAGTGAGAGCTGGACCATAAAGAAGGCTGATCGCCAAAGAATTGATGCTTTTGAATTATGGTGCTGGAGGAGACTCTTGAGAGTCCCATGGACTGCAAGAAGATCAAACCTATCCATTCTTAAGGAAATCAGCCCTGAGTGCTCACTGGAAGGACAGATCCTGAAGCTGAGGCTCCAATACTTTGGCCACCTCATGAGAAGAGAAGACTCCCTGGGAAAGACCCTGATGTTGGGAAAGATGGAGGGCACAAGAAGAAGGGGACGACAGAGGATGAGATGGTTGGACAGTGTTCTCGAAGCTACAAACATGAGTTTGACCAAACTGCCGGAGGCAGTGGAAGACAGGATTGCCTGGTGTGCTCTGGTCCATGGGGTCACGAATAATCGGCCACGACTAAATGACTAAACAACAACAGGAGGTACTATGCATTTCATAAACCTTAGAGCTTCATATATGCATGGTGCAGAAGTTGCTGTGGATTCCCATAGGCTGTTCTGAACCTATTTTTCATCTCCTGGAAACATCATTTAATGCCAGGTGCTGGAATCCTTCCTTTGAACATGCTCCCCCCTCACTGATCAGTAACCAGCCCTACAGCTAATGACTTCCCCCAGCCCTGTGTGGAGCACATCATTCAGACAGCCAGGGCTGAGTCAGGAGCCTACTCATCCTCTCTCTGGACACTGACTAATCACCACCATTTGATGCAGAATTACAGACAAAGGGTGAAGGCACTGAGAGGAGGACTGACCCGATGTTTAATGCAACTGATGACCAAGTGTCCATCGCACAGGCATGCATGGAGAATTCAAATAACCTTTGCAACAAATCCACTTGCAAATCTCTTCCAGCCAGCTGAAGCAAAGGAAGGAAGCCAACTTGTCATACTGAAGATCCCAGTGGAAACATTTAAAGACCCGGAGGAGTCACTGAGTGCCTCAGAACTATGCCTGGAGGGGTGGGATTCAGTCACATATGGGCAAATCCAGATTGTGCAATTATAATAACAGGCAAGTAGGTCAATACCAGCACACCTGAAATTGTAGCTTTGTGAGGGGGGCGGGGTGTATAGCTCCCAGGAATCTTTGGGGGAAGACTTGTCCTTTAAAATGTGTGTGGGTGTTCTTTAAATGTCTAATGGGAATCTGACCAGTTGACTGGGAGGTCTTTGCAACAGAGCCACTTCCTCCTAAATGATCTCACTTTTTGCAACAAGTAAGGTGATGGGGAAATGCACTGAAAGAGTAGACAACACTTGCATGACACAATGCCATCTAGCCTCCACATAAGCAAATCAGAATGTATGCTCAATGAACAGATCATCTGGAAGTGTGGAAGTGACCCTTCTTTCTGGAAGGAAATTGGGAAGTAACCGGTATATCAGAAGATGGGTGTGAGAAACACTGGGAAGAAAACACTGTGGTGGAAAGGTGTCATCCCTGAACCACTAGAAGTACCCAGTACCAGTTTCCTACATCTTCAAGTGGCACTATTCACATTTATGTTGATTGACACTATGTAGCCTAGAAGTGTGCTTTTGAAAAAGCTGAGATTCTTGGGAATCTACAAAGGCTTCCAGTCCTCTGTGACAACATGGCACTCTGCTTTGCATCATGCAGTGGTGACTGTGTAAGCATCTTTCATCGGACAGCTGTCAACTCATCACTAAGAGACAGTGGGGAAGCTGTTACAGTCAGTGCCTGGGATTTGGATGGGAGAAACCTAGGTTCCAAACCCTGCTCAGCCACAAAGCTCACTGGGAAATATGCTTCCAGTCTAACCTGTTTCAGAGAAGCAGAGCAAGAATAAACAAGATAATGCTGCCAAGATCCTTGCAGAAATGATAGGAAGCAAAACAGGACACAATTTTCTGGAACCTCTAGCCCAAGACTTGACTCATCATCTCATTTCAATGTCCATTTATTGCAGCTGGATAAATGTTTTTGAGCTTTAAAATGCAGCAAACAGACTTCGAATTGTCATGGCATGAAGTAAACACGCATTACCACCAGGGGCGTTTTATAGCCAATTGCTTTTCTTTATTTCTTTTAGTTAAAGCAATGCTGTGGAAAACAGAGAAGGATTTGTTGCTCTTCTTGTTTTCCTCTTTCACACTACCTCTGGCCAAATCCTCTCCCAACCCCCTCGCTTTCTAAAGCTGCCCAGTCTGACAAATTTCACTATTTGCTGTGCACAGTCAAAGCCTGAGATCACCCTTACTGGATTTCTCTCTTATTTAACAGTTGGTATATTGATCATCAGCTTTGCATCTAGGCTTGTGGTGTCTGTTTGCAAGTCTTTGTGCTTTGCTTCGAAGAACCCAGCTCTCTCTCTCTCTCTCTCTCTCTCTCTCTCTCTCTCTCTCTCTCTCTCTCTCTCTCACACACACACACACACACACACACACCCCTTCACTGGCAACATAATTGTGGCCGATCCATAGCCACAAACACTAAGCAGTGGGAGTTTTACTGCACCTCTAAAAGCTAAGTTGAAAGGAGCAAAAGATGGATTTTTGCAGCTCTGAAGATCTAATAGGAGAAGATGCACATGCTAGGATTCCTCCTTCAACACATGTGTTAATCAGTTAATGGCACAGACCTCATACCTCAGTCTACATTAGAGTGAGAAACCTCCAGTCTTTGGGTCAGCTGGGTCTCCCCACACCAGGCCTTGGTGTTCATTGCTCAGGACTCTTCTCAGGCCACACCTCCTCCACCCAGGCCATGCCCCTCACTATCGCTGCACCACACCTTCTTGACCTGTCTGAAATCATAGAATCATGGAATTGTAGAGTGGGAAGGGGTCATCTATCCAACCCCCTGCAATGCAAGAATCTTTCACCCAACGTAGAGCTCAAACCTATGACCCTGGGATTAAGAGTCTCATGCTCTACCAACTGAGCTATCCAACTGTGACAATATATTTTGCTTGCCTGGATGGAGAATAGAGAAAGGTGTATGTGTGCTTGTAGAAACCTCTAACTTCTGTGAGCAGCCTATTGTACAAATATTATTATTAGTATATGAGTCACATCCTCTGCTCCAGGCAACCTCTTCCACTTCCCACATTTGCCTTAAGCATGAGGCCCATGGAAGGTTATGATGAAGGAATATGCCCCTTGGGTAGAAATATGGTTCCCCTACCTCTTCCTTATTGGTGGAGGGGATTTTGGGGGTGGGGGTTAAGTGCCATTGCCAAAGACACTGGAATTGGGAGCCAGAGACTCATAGTTACACTATTAATGACTTCTCCCTACACATACACATTTAAATATAGGAAGTTTTAAAGCTGTATTGAGGACAAACATCGAGAAAAGAAGCCATCTGAGAATCAAATCTAAGCAATTCAAACTGGTTATACAAATCTACACACACCCCTCAACATTCGGTTGTCCCCTTGTCCCAAGTGTTCATTCCACTAGAGCCCTTCATGTCACCCCCAAGTTGCAGATGAAAAACTATGTCTGAGATTTGTGTTGCAGACCAAGATTGAGTAGGCACGTCCACATTGTCGGGCTGCAGAAATGACTGATGGTTGGTTTCAAAGGCAATTAAGCTGCAAAAGCAGTATGATAGACCACACTGGAACCTCCTTTCTTATCAGCCATCCTTTATTTTGTGTGCTGCCTTGTACTTCCACCCTGGGCTTTTCTCCCTGAAAATTCATACTGAGTTGCTTTTTCTCCTCCCATCCCCAGAAAATGTTTGCTTCCCTGCAAAGTGTGGTTCATGAACTTCCTTTCCTTTGTACCACCCCAGCAATTGCATGTTAGGGCCAAAACTAACATAGTAACATACCAGCATGCCTTGCATTGACCTTTGGTTCAAGTAGCTCAGTACTGTCTACCCTGACTGGGAGGGGCTCTCCCCAGATTTTAGACAGGGTTCTGCCCCAGCCCTCATAGGTGAGTGAAGCTGACTTCTTCTGCATGCAATGTAGATGTTCTACTGCTGTGGTACTGCCCTTCTCGACAGCCACTTGTCTTCTCTGTTGGACTTCTAAGCATTAGAAATTATAAAATAAAAACCACTATGGGTGTGGGGAGAAATATATGCTAATTTCTATGTGTATATGGAAATTAATAACAGTTGCTATCATTTAAATAGAAATGCAAGACATCTCACTGTGGCAGGGAAGACTGTGTGCTTGCTTAGTCTGTGGTCCAGTAGCTATCTGTGGATGATCAACTTCAAGGTCTCCTTTCTCAAGGTCCATTCTCTATAAACTGGGCTTGGGAAGGCCCACCCTTCAAACAGAGGAGAGTCCTCTATAAAACAGGACACATGGCGACCCAACCTGATCCAGCAATGATGCCCATGCACTGCTTGCCTGCTGACATTCATGTTAGCACATGGGCTCAAAATAACTGGCATTCATTGCCAAATTACAGAGCTTATTCTTCTGTTGATTGGCATCAGTATGTTGAACATGAATGGCAGAGACACAAAGCAATCAAGGTTAGAACATGAACCTTTAAGTTTATTAAATCTAAAGAGTTTACTGCACACTTCATTGCTTAATTACAGTGTATTGTTCAAATTAGAAATGCCAGCTGTTTCCTATTTTAAAGGGGCACCTAGAGCAGTTAGGCCAGCATTTCAAATGAGAATGGGATTTAAAATTGGCTCTTTTCACTTAATGCTTTTGGGGTACGTTGGTTTCTAAAACAGGCCTGGGTTGTTGTGGTTTCAATGGTTTCACTTAACTTTCTCAAATCTTAAACTTTTAAATGGTTTTGCTTCTTTTTAATTATTTTTTTTAGGCAATAAAGCAGACTTTCCCGAGCTTGAGTCCTGAATCACCCAAGACAATAAGGGGAGTAGGCAGAGATAATGGGAGTTCCACAAATTCTGGGGGCTCAAGCTTGGGAGAGGCTGCTTTAAACTCTGAAGCAAGGATGGGGGTGACCTTTCACCTCGACATCCAATTCAGAAATAGTTTAAATGATCAGACATAGACCACTCTCACATCATACATTTGAAGCACTGTGATACCACTTTGAACAGCTATGGCTTCTCCTGGGAAGTGCAGCTTGTTAATGGTGCCGAAAGTTGTTAGGAGACCCCAATCCCCCTTCCCAGAGCTACAATTCTCAGATAATGGGTTGATAGTTAAACCCACACTGGGAATTGTCATTTTGAGAGCAGAACACAGGTCTCCTAACAGCACCCTTAACAAACCACAGCTCCCATGATTCTTTTTAAGTGGCATCATAGTTCTCTCCAGTGCTTTTTTTCTAAAATAAAATAATAATTAAAAAATGTTTAGGGGTACTCTCATGTTGACTCAAGAAAATCACCATTTTATAGTTCAAATCGGGAAAAATAAATACAGTAAATGGACAAAAGTACAAAGATTCACAAAATGTTTAGGGGTATGCGTACCCCTGCGTCCCCCCCAGGAAAAAAGCACTGGTTCACTCAATGTATGGTGTGAATGTAGCCATGGTCTCAAGTGGAACTTCAGATGCAGTTGCAAATGCCTTTCTACACTCAATGTTAAATAGTATTGTAGGGCTGGGGAACCTCCGACAAGGGGTGGGGCAGATGCAGCCTTCAGGTCATTCTATCTGCCTTCTGGGACTCACCCGCCAGGCCACACCCATTGCAGGTCATCTCAAATTTCAAATTAAAAGTTTGCTCTGGAGTTACGGAGTTGCAGCCAATGCTAGGTCTATGCAGAAGCCCTTGGAGTTAATGGGCATGGCTCAATTAGGGTCATTTATTTCAATGGGTCTACATGGAGTAGAACTTAGCTAGATACAAGTATTATGGGAGGTGACTTATTATGAGAACGTGGGAGCGTATGTGCTCTGTTCTGTGATACTGCAGAGTCCTACCCTAAAGGCCGTTCTCTTGAAATAAAGGATGCCTGTCAACCTCAGCTGGAATGCCACTAAGATGCAGTGATTGTTAAGAGTGTGCTATTGACTGGAGGCTTAAATGGAACAGAAACACATCCAATATAAGCAAACTGTGCCACTAAATCCATTACAGACTTGCAAATAAATCCTTAATGAATATCCTTTCGTGAAAGCCCTTGTTTTTAATTATGTAAAGACTATCTTTTTAAAGGTGAAATTGATTGCCTGTTAGAAGAAAGTGTTGTTCCTTTTGCCACCTGAGCTGGGATGGGGCAAAGCAGCCAGAATCTCAGAATTAGGGTAGCTGTGTGTCCACAGGACAGTTTTGATGGTGTCCTCTATTCGAGGGCTGTCCAGTTAAAGTTGAGGGGAAGCAGGAGCTTTGAAGTTGCTCATTAACAGTTAGCAGTAACTGCTCAGCTGCCTGAACAGGTACAGATGTCACCTGGTGTCTTCCCCATTGTGGAGAGGTGCATTGTATTTTTATTTAAATCATTATAACTATTATAATATGCACATATTATGCAAATTGGTAACTTCCATTGTCCTCGTTCTTTTTGGCAATGCAAATCCACTTTTTTGGCAATGCAAAACTGGCCACCTTACCTAGAATTTCCATTCTGAATCATTATGGGTCTCATATAGCTATGACAGCATGGACAGTGCTTGAGGACACAGGATGGGCAATTCTTTATTTAGAGAGAGACTGAGAGAGCCACACACAGAGAGATGGAGAGAAAATCAAATAAGATGAAAATGGAATAAGTAAACTTACATCCAGGTTAGCCTGTCAGTCATCTTAGATTTACTGAGATCAAAGGGATTTCTAAAATGAGATGTGCCTAAGACTCTCAGGATGCTATACCATTTGGGTTAGAAGCCCTTCAACCTAGTTCCTGATATGGAAGGGCTATTTGCTCTAAAACATGCTCAGAGGCACTATCATCTTCCTAAGAACCACATATGACAATTAAAGAGAGGCTGGGTGACCTTCTATCTGGGATCCTGCAGATGGATCCAGCATTGCAGATTCCACACTGAGTCCCTTCCAATTATATGAGCTGTATCCAATGTAGTATTAAGTTAAAGTTACTTAGTGGCATACACACATTGCTAGTAGTGAAATGTTTTGAGCCAGCAGAACACTGTTGAGCAGGAGAGTGCACAAGCAATTTCCTGGCAACTTTGCTGCACAATAGATTGTGTCATCTGTTGTGTAAGGAGTTTCTGCTAGTGCAACCATTGGTGCTTTTATTCTAGAGTAAAAGGTGCTGGTACTGCTTATGTACCTTTGAGTACCCCCAGAAAAAAAAGAACTGTATATATAGCTCATTCTTTTTAGTGGGTCTGCTCTGCAGAAAACTTGGTCGAACACACCCATCGTTATTCCCTCTCATACACAGACCCTTGCTCTTTCATGTGCCATGGACGCATCCAGCCCATGAGACAAGGGTAGGTTGGCTGAAGCAATTTTATTTTCTGCAGAAGACCAAGACAGATTGCGAGTTTGCTTTTGGCGTGTGCAACAATATTAAGAAAGGAAACGCTGAATCAATCTATTGAAGAAAAATTAATGTGCTCATTAAAAGACTTAATTATTAACATCATCCTCTAGTTATTTCCTTAGACATTAATTTCCGATGTTGGAGCCCTTGTTCCCGGCAAACTGACGAGGCTCTCCACAGGTGTTTGCTGTTTCGGGAATGTTTACAGCTTTCTAAACAGTGACTGCTGATCAAACAGGCTTGCTACATACCTAGCAGCTTTTTCAGCCGTGCACACAGATGTGCTCTTCGGCATAACATTCTTGCCTCATGCGCTTGCACTCACTAATGCTGCTGAACACCCTGTGGAGGGTGCTCTATTAGAGCAAATGGGGCACTTCAGCCTGCCCTCAAGCAGCCCCAACCTGTCTGCCTTCCTATTTGCAAGCAGTCCAAGGAGTGGCACTGCCTCTATCTGCTTCCTCCGCCTCCTTAGTCTCAGATTTGGCCCCATAGAACTGAGGAGAGGGACGAGGCTAGAATCAGTTGCCTCTGCCTAACATTCGCTCTGGCTCCCCCTGTTGTTGGTCTCTCTGCCTGCTGCCTTACCAGTCCCAATGGGCACCATCCACCATTGCTCACACCAGATTTCAGGGCACAGTTCCACCATCCCATATAAATGGGCTTGGCTTCCTAAAACAAATGTTGCCCTCTGCTTGAGTGGCCATCTAGAGCCCCGGAGCACAAGCCCATACACAGGAAGGTAGATGGAGCCAGAGCCAATGACAGGCATCAAATATCTCTCTCTCTCTCTCTCTCTCTCTCTCTCTCTCTCTCTCTCTGTGTGTGTGTGTGTGTGTGTCCACTTCAGCAATCCACTGAAGAAGCCACCCAGGAAGAAATAGAGCAGAGAACAGGCAAGATGTTGAGAAGGGGTGGCAATGGAGGAAAGAGAGAAAGAAGGTGTGCAGAAAGAATGAAAGAAAATGCAGGACTCCACCCACTTTTGACAAACAGCACCCAAAATTACCAACCAAGTGAGTTCAGCCCATTATGGGGGAAGGGCTCCTTGCCCCTGCCATAAATGTTTCCTTAGAATCAACCCCTACTGTGTTTAAGAAGGAGTTTTACTCCCAAGTCACTGTACTATAGGAGGGATTTCAGCATAAGTAGGATACACTAAGTAAACAGTTACTGAGGCTAGAGTGCCATCGTGTGCTGGATGAAGTAGCTGCAAGGTCTGGGTTCAGTCCCAGGTTTCAGCTTGCTCCTTCCTGGAGCAAATTCAGAGCACAGCCTGAGCCCTGCTTTGTCTTGCATCCATCGAGCCTGAAGCTGAAGAACATAAGAGCCTGCTGAATCAAGCCAGTCACCCATCTAGTTCAGCATCCTGTTTTCACAGTGGCCAACCAGATGCCCATGGGAAACCTGCATGTAGGACACAAGCAGTGGCAGATCTTGGGGTCTCAAATTTCAATGGGTCCCTGTGCAACACCAAAATCCAATGTTTCTCCACCTCTCACGCTCCATGCTAAATCACAGTTTCAGTGCCCTCAGCACAGGCTCCAGGTCCAGTGTGGCCAAACCAGTCACATTTCCCTAAATCCGCTTCTGACTCAAGGACAAGAACACCTTACCCTCTTGTGGTTTCCAGCAACCAGTATTCAGAAGCATTACTGCCTCCAGCTGTTGAGGCAGAGCATACCCTTTGTGGCTAGTACCACTTTGCTTTGTCTTGCAGCCTGGTTGGGTCTTCTATTGCAACAACACATAGGGGAAGATCCAAGGGCCACATTGAGAGGCCCGGAGAGCTGTGTTTAACCAGCCCTGGCTTCAGGCTGTAACTGGGCTCCTGGTGGAGGAGAGATTTGAACTGAGGTTTTATTGATTTCCAGCTTAGTCCCTTAGACACGATGCTATACCATCTCCCATGTAAAAAAAAGAAAAATTAAATCGATATGAACAGTAACCAAGGAACTGTTGGCAGTCAAGTTCCATCTCGTCCACCTTCCAGAAACTGGATGCTGCTTTTAAAGTGGGTTGCTGTATCCTCCGCTCCCCCTCCCCAATCAATTTTGCCCTGTTATTAACGTGAGATGCTTCAATATCAACCTGCCCTGTGCTGCTAATCCTATAGGCGCAAGTGTGCGCCGGAGATGGCCTGCAGCAAAGGAAAGGGGACGCTCATCTATTCCGTTGGCCAGGCTTATAATTTATAAACCCATCAGAGGCCATGCCAGGGCATTCAATAGCAAAATTGATCACCAAGTCATAAAGCTAGCTCATGGCACTTATACAAAAGAACAACGAGGGAGTGGGATGGGGGTGGGCATGCATGCAGTGACTGGCACTGCTCTTAGGCAGGGGAAAGCAGATGCTGGGTTATTGGGAGGGGCAGTGGGAGTGCTCTGCCATTCCTTCTGAGACTGCAAGGTATTCCCCTCTGATGGATAATAATAATTATCCAAGTGAATTATTTTATTTATTAATTAGTAATAGTAGTGGTAGTAGTACCCCACCCGTCTGACTGGGTTGCCCAAGCCACTCTGGGCAAATTCCAGCATATATAAAAAACATCAAAAAGCACTTAACATTAAAAACTTCCCTATACAGGGCTGCCTTCAGATGTCTTCTAAGGGTTGTAGATTTTTTTTTTCAATTCCTTTACAGTGGTACCTCAGGTTACATATGCTCCAGGTTACAGACTCCGCTAACCCAGAAATAGTGCTTCAGGTTAAGAACTTTACTTCAGGATGAGAACAGAAATTGTGCTCCAGCAGCATGTCGGCAGCAGGAAGCCCCATTAGCTAAAGTGGTGCTTCAGGTTAAGAACAGTTTCAGGTTTAGAACGGACCTCTGGAATGAATTAAGTACTTAACTTGAGGTACCACTGTACAGGGCTGCCTTCAGATGTCTTCTATGGGTAGTAGAGTTACTTATCTCCTTGACATCTGATGGGAAGGTGTTCCACAGGGAGGGCGCCACTACCAAGAAGACCCTCTGCTTGGTTCCCTGTAACCTCATTTCTCACAGTGAGGGAACTGCCAAAAGGCCATCAGAGGTGGACCTCAGTATCTGGGCTGAACGATGGGGGTGGAGACGCTCCTTCAGGTATACGGGACCAAGGCCAACCAAGGCCATTTAGGGCTTGAAAGGTCAACATCAACACTTTGAATTGTGCTCGGAAATGTACTGGGACCTGATGTAGGTCTTTCAGGGCCAGTGTAATACAGTACCAGCATGTGCCAAACCACTTGCCTTGTACCCCTTAAGCAAGCCTGATGCCCTCAGGTGTGATGGAAGTCACTGTCTCATTGCTTGTGTTGATTTCCTTATCCAGTTTGTTTCTGAACATGGAATGGGGGCACCATTTTGTCCTTCACCTTAGAGCAAATTGTCTCAGGCCAGCCCTGCCTGTATGTCCTTGATCAGCAGGATAAAATGTGCTGCATACAGGCAGGGTGACTTAAGTGCTCACTGATCACTCCTCAGGAGTGGATCAGAGGGTGAATGTGGTCCTCCATGTCTCTCTGTCTGGTCCTCAGAACTCTCCCCACACAACAAACACACCCTTAACTGGCCCTCTTCATACCCCAAATATTTATGCCTGAATGTGTCCTTGAACTCTGATTATAACCTTTGCTCTCCTAAGTGGAGGGCACAGAGGGTTGTGTGAAGAAATTAGTCTGCATTGCCTCTCCCACTTTTGCCCCTGACCCACTTTTGCCTCTGACCCATGTGGCCCTCAGAACATTGTCCAGATAGAAAAGCAGCCCTCAGGCTGAAAAACATCCTCCAACCCTGGTCCAGAATTACACACCATCTGATCTTCATCTATCTTCACATCACTGGCTTTGTCATGAAAAACCAGTTGCAAGTTTGACTCATTTTAAGCCCAGAGGGTAGAATCTGGGATCAGCTGGTGAGGCATCAGCTCTCCATTCCATCATACAGAGATTTCTTTTTATATTTAATTCCACACAAGCCCCCCTACCCCACCCGCCATCTCTTTCCCTCTCTTTCTCTCTTCCCTATGCAGAGTTGTTTGACATAAAGACAGATTCCTCAGCTGATGTAAATGCAATCTCATCTCATCAAGGCCAGCAGAGCGACGTCAACTTATGGCATGCTGAAGATCAGGCTCTGTGGTCTCTAAGAAACTGTGAACTTGTCTAAACCAGGCTATTCCCTCCCCCATTTCCAACCTTCAGAAGATTGCCGGGGGGAGGGGAGGATGAATTATACACTAGAAATGTCAACTTCCAGGTAGAATGATGGCAGGGGCGGGGGCCAGAGGAGAAGAGGCAAGCATGAGTGTGTCTGCAGAAGCAAGTGAGTGTCTGTCACAGATGGAGGAAATATCCTTGCGGGACTAAATTGCATTCAACATAATAAACTATCATCTTGAAACGAGTGCGCCAATTGAGTTTTGATGTAAACACTAATATTTTCTCCACTCTGCTATTCTCTTCTGGGGAGATCTCATGTATATTTCACTATGTGTCCTACCTACGATTGCTCTCATATATCAAAAGGTTCGAGGACAAGGAGCCTGATTTTGAAAACATTATTCTTTTAAAGATTTATCCTCTCATCTGACCACCTCTGCAGTTGAGAGAGACAGAGAAACTTTCCGTAAATTATTGTAATGTGCTACGTTAAAATATGTACATGGTACACAGAGTCTACTCACCCCTCAGCTTCTTCCTAGCAAACATACAAATGAGAGGGGCAGCAAAACAGTTCCAAATCTTTGGAAACATCCCCACCATACTAAAAAGGATAGGGGAAAAACTCTGGTTCCCAGTGATTTTTTGTGGGGGGAGGGTTACTCCTTGCAAACTTATATTACACTGAGCTGCTCTCATTCTCATTTGTCTGGACTTGCCTTTGGTGACTTCATCTGCATTGTGACATCATCCCACTCAGTGGCTGATCCATTTTTGGATGGAATCCTCCACATGACGAGTCCTAGAAACAAGGTTCTCATTCCCAACTATTTTAATTTGCCAAAAGCATTGCCATTGCACAATCAAATTTGATGAGCTCTGCTGGATCAACCTGCTTACTTTGTGATCCGCGATTGGGCTGGAATCACTTTACTGATGATGAAGAGCAAAATAGTAGACTAGCCAATGATCTGTCTGTGGGATGGTTCACAGAGCTGGCCCAAAAAACATTTTGCTTCCTAAGCTGAAGAACAAGGTAACCTATTTCTCTGTGTCATACACTAACGCCAACCAGATGGTCAGTGGGATCTTATTTCAGCACCGGCAACAGGACAGCACCCTCCACCCCAACTGAAGACCACAAACTAACCTAGGGGGTGCAGGACAGGCTGTGTGGCACACCCAGGTCTGCCCTGAAATACCTCTCCCCAACCCACTCTGCACCACCATCACCTGCTGCCTGGGATGGTTGGTTCACCTTGAACTCAACTGGATTTTCAGAAAGCTTGCATTTTGACTTCCAGCTAAACAAACAAAAACAAAAACCCTAGAAAATATTCAGGTGAGTCCTATGAGAGTCTTTCTTCACCTGGCACAGCTGCTATATCTTCCCCATCCTTTCCTCTACCTACACTCATGTCTCAGGCTGAAACTCTAGTCATTTTCCTCTCATATTTCCCCATGGATACACACACCCTTCCTTGGAGATTCATATACACTGGTGCTCTATCAGTTATGACTAGGGATTGAGAAGAATTTCAGAAATGGGTTGGGGCAGATGAGCTGGGAAATCACCAAAGCATTGGGGAAATGGCTGGCTAGCTGCATGAGACAGTATTCAAAGTGTAGGGGAACTATATGTGAATTAAGTGGCTGGATTGAGAGCCAGGGCAGGGTGGAGCTTCCAGCTCCAATAGAAACTCTTAGTCTTGGTTGCTTCACTGTTGAAGCAACAACTCCTTTACAGCTCAGCTTTCCTGAGCCTGAGAAATAGGCAAATATATGCCACAGTGCTACAAGTAACTTGCACAAGATGTTGAACAATTAAATCCTCTTTATGATATGTTTGGCTCAGCCATCCACACAACCTATAAGCACCTCCTTTTTCTCTGCTGAAACAAGGTAAAATGTATAATCTATATAGCAGAAACAGAAGTTCTCAGCCATCTATAACACATTCCAATAAAAGACTATATTATAACCCTCTGTTATAGTTGTTCTTCAAATCTCTATCAGGCTTATACCAGCAATTAAATATTAACATCCTGTGAATGGGTACTGAAGATAAAATGCTAGCTCATTCATGTCACTGGCAAGGGAGAGAACTGGGGTAGCGGCGGTGGGGGGGGGGGGGAGAAAGGTGAAACTGTTTCATCCATAATTGCAGGCAATAGGGATATGCTTCAAATAGCCCTAATTTTCTGCTTTGGGAATTTTAAAAGCACAGAGAGTGTTTGTACTTTTGGCTGATGCTATACGAGAGAGACATAATTGGATATATTATTTGAGGAACACAATTGACCTATAATACCCAATCACAGCCAATGGTTGAAAACGAACCTTTCCAGGTGCATGAAATGGTAAACAGTGTATGGCATGGTGCCTTCCATTACAACCCTATGCCTATCTACTTGGAAGTAAATCCCTCTTAATCCCGTTAAAGGTAAAGGGTGTGTAGGACTACAAGCTTTAAGATCTGGCCACATATTTCCATGTTAGTTCTCTGGAGGCAAATTATCTCCATCAGCGATTTCACTCCAAGGAGCTCTATTCAGCCACTCCTTGCTCTCATGCTGGTCAACAGAGGAGCAGGGGATGTGAGCATGTCCATCAGTTCTGCACCCTGTTGTGATGTCTGTTGTGATGGAGTCTTTGCACATATAGCTGTATTCAGGAAGGCTTTCCTTGCATCCCGTAACTCTGATTGTGTAGGACCAATGTGGTGCCCTCTAGATGTTGTGGGCTACAACATCAACTCTCTCCACTGCCTATTTGGTAGGTGGGGCTGATAGGACTTCAAATCCAAAGCATCTAGAGGGCACCATATTGGTGTAGGGTATGGGTGGGGAACTTCAGGCCTCCCTCCCAGGCCCCTCTGTCTGGCCCCTGGCACTCTCCCCATGCCACAGTCCTCTGTGCCCCCACTTTAAACCCTCATTTATGTTGTTGTCTGTCTGGAATGTTTTATTGAATTCTGATAATGCTTCTAGCTTGCCTGGGTGAAGGACAGAGAGGGATGCATGAGTGTGCATATAGATCTATTGCTGCATGCTCTCTGCAAAACAATAATAATGGGCTACTCAAGATGCCCCACTCCCATCACAGGAGAAGGAAGACCAAAATTGGGCTTGGGTGTTACAAAGGAGGTGTCTGAGATCTTGAGAATAGCACCTGGTTGTTAGTGTGTTTTTGGTGGTGGTTGGTACCCATTGGGACAGGTGGGGTGGAAGACAGGAAGTAGATGGAGCCAAAACCAATGACAAGCAGAGCCAATTTATTCTAGATTTGTCCCCCTCCTGCTGGGTTTTACAAGGGGCAAAAATGAGACTAAGGAGAAGGAAGGTGAAAGAAGAAGAAGAGGAGGAGGAGGAGGAGTTTGGATTTGATATCCCACTTTATCACTATCCTAAGGAGTCTCAGGGACGCGGGTGGCACTGTGGTGTAAACCACTGAGCCTTCAGCTTGCCAATCAGAAGATCAGCAGTTCAAATCCCCAACGGGATGAGCTTCCATTGTTTGGTCCCAGCTCCTGCCAACTTAGCAGTTCAAAAGCATGTCAAAGTGCAAGTAGATAAATAGGTACCGCTCTGTCAGGAAGGTAAATGGCATTTCTGTGGGTTGCTCTGGTTTCACCAGAAGTAGCTTAGTCATGCAGCCCACATGACCTGGAAAAACGGTCTGCAGACAAACGTCAACTCCCTTGCCCAGTAAAGCGAGATGAGCGCAGCAGCCCCAGAGTCGTTCGCAACTGGACTTAACTACCAGGGGTCCTTTACCTTATTTAAGGAGTCTCAAAGCAGCTAACAATCTCCTTTCCCTTCCTCCCCCACAACAAACACTCTGTGAAGTGAGTGGGGCTGAGAGACTTCAGAGAAGTATGACTAGCCCAAGGTCACCCAGCAGCTGCATATGGAGGAGCGAGGAAGCAAACCTGGTACACCAGATTACGAGTCTACCGCTCTTAACCACTACACCACACTGGCTCTCCCCTTAGCTTGCTTGTAGGTAAGAACTTGCCCTCTTGTTTCCACCCAGCCCACCTGCTGTTGGACTCTCTGCCTTCTGCCCATCAGTCCCAATGGTACCAGTCACCACTTCCACTGCTGTGGGTGTGGAAGTCTTCTCTGACACAAAACATGAGCCAGTGTCATCCTGGGAGACCAATTTTCCACTTAATCATAGAGCCCACTGGGTGATGCTGAGCCTAATCTACCTCACAGGGTTGTTGTGGGAGTAAAATGGGGAGAGGGGGGATCATGGACGCCAGCTTGAGCTGCCTGGAAGAAGAAAAAAGAATTCAAATGTAAAAGCTAAATAAATTACAACCTGGATAAAAGGTGAGCCTCACTCAGGATGACATTCGTCAACAAGGTAATGAGAACTCCCCACCCACCAAACAACCAAGAGAATGCAATGTAAATATTTCAATTACATATATTCATTGTGAGGTCAGAATTGAACAATCCTGCACAAGGGAGATGGTGTATCTCCTTCAGGGCAGGGTGGAATTGTCTCCCACCCAGAGAGAAGAAATCAGGGCTCAAACAGCACTTGCACAGTGACATCAATTCAGAATAAACCTCTGAAACTAGACAGTGAAATATCTCAGATTGATTTGGAGGAGTCCAGTCATGGAGTTCTGATAGCACCACCTTGTGGAAAAGTGGCAGTATTGCATGCTTCCCTTCTCCAGACTTGTTGCTCTGAATTTTCAGACAAGAAACAGGACACCTGATTCAATTTCTTGATTCAGTCTCCCATTCCTTATTTATCTGCAGCACAGTTCTTCCTGACTCTACACGCAAAAGACAGCTCTCTTGCTTTTTTAAAAAAAGGCCAGAATGAACTTTTGGAAATTATCTGCTGTGACCTTTTAAATGAGACAACCTCACATGAAACTTCATTACCTCAAAAGCGAACATACAGTCTACATTCTGGAGGCTGCTTTGCAATCAATGAAAGAGACTCTTGGTACCTCTGGGCAGTCTTTTTATTGCACATTCACAATGATTTGTGCTCATGATGTTATTGGTGTGTTTATATCTGATCCTGCTTTCAGTACAGTTTGCTCCTGCAAAAGTTGTGGGGCATTTAGAAACACCACAAATTTGTCATGGAACTGGTGAAGCACTGATAATATTTTAGCTGCTTTCATTGTTGTGAGCCTGATTCACTTTTTTGTTTGGGGGAGGTGGGAGGAATCTAGAAAACCCACCCTGGCAATTCTAGGGCATGTGTGGCAAACCATTTGCCCTACAGAAGTTTCTTAACAACAGCTCCCATCATCCCCAGTCATTGGCCATGCTTGTTGGGGCTGAGTTGCAGTTCAGCAACATCTGGCAGGCCAGTGGTTCCCCATGCCTGTTCTAGGATGAAAGGGACTGCAAAATGGGGCACTGAGCCAGTGTGGCGTAGTGGATAAGAGCGGTGGACTCGTAATCTGGTGAACCAGGTTCACGTCCCCGCTCCTCCACATGCAGCTGCTGGGTGACCTTGGGCTAGTCACACTTCTCTGAAGTCATTCAGCCTCACTCACCTCACAAAGTGTTTGTTGTGGGAGAGGAAGGGAAAGGAGATTGTTTGCCACTTTGAGACTCCTTAGGGTAGTGATACAGCGGGATATCAAATCCAAACTCTTCTTCCTCCTCCTCCATGTTTTTGTTTCCTTTTTGCTTTGTACTGTATTGTGCTCTCTTGTCTACGCCATGCAAATGAAATCTTTCCATCCACTTTGAAAGAGAATAATGAGTTGGACCTGCATGGAATATTCTGCATTGATCCTGGGGATATTTGAAGGCAGAAAAGAAAAGAACAGGGATTGTGTTGTTGTTGTTACTCTAGCTGTCCTTCTGACTTGGAAACAGGTGCTATAATATGTGCAGAGGTGAAAGAGGCGATTAATTCTTTGGAGAGCTCAGTGACAATAATTACCATCAGCAGAAAGCTCTTCTTTCCAAAACCTAATTTGACTTTCCACTTAGAGGGATAGAGAAACAGAAGAAGCTTGAATAACCCTTGTGGTGTTCGAAAAACCACAGAACCAAGCGATTGCCAAGAGAATACAGGCCACCTTCTAATGCAACCTGAACCCAATGCCCCCTAAACAGCAATAGAGCGACTAATGCAGAGCTGCTTAGCTGGCGTCCTCATTGTGTTATCAACAATAGATACATCCTCAAATAAATATGCAAAGCTGCAGCCAATTTGCATTGACATTTTAGGGGAGGGGAGAGAGGGAGAGAATGGCTGAGAATGAATAAAGTCCGTTATAGCGCAGAGTAATTTAGGATATTACCGCCAGCATCTGAATTACAAATCTACCTCTCATTACTGGCATGTTAACGGGGAAAGGCAGCTTCTCAGCAACATGCAAGGCAGAGTTTATTAGCATGAATTTGCATAATAATTATCTCTGCAGCAAGCAAAGGCTGTTGTGCCTTTCAGAAGCCAACTTTCAATGTCAAGTTGTGGCATCTTTCTGATTGTTCTCTCCCTCCCCCCCCCAAAAAAAAAATCCAGCATCTCCCCCATTTACTATTACAGTTAAAGCACTAAAAGGTCAAAGGTGCAGATCCAGTTGAAAAAGAATTCCAAGGTGCCGAGAAGTTTAGGTAGTTTTGTGCAATTGAAGTAAATTAAAGCACTACAAATCCACACCAGGCCCCTGCAGACTAGTGTATTGTGGCTGTATTCTGCAATATGTTTCGGGCTATATTCACACAACAGTTTATTATATTGGATGTGATGAGTGCTTTGTAAAGGTAAGGTAAAAGTAAAGGACCCCTGGGTAGTTAAGCCCAGGCAAAAGTGACTAAGGGGTTGCAGCACTCATCTTGCTTTCAGGCAGAGGGAGCCAGTGTTTGTCCACAGACCGCTTTCTGAGTCATGTGGCCAGCAAGACTAAACCGCTTCTGGTGCAATGGAATACTGTGATGGAAGCCAGAGCACATGGAAATGCTGTTTACCTTCCTGCTACAGGGGTACCTATTTATCTACTTGCACTGGCGGGCTTTTGAACTGCTAGGTTGGCAAGAGCTGGGACAGAGCAATGGGAGCTCACCCCGTTGTGGGGATTCTAACCACCAACCTTCCGATCAGCAAGCCCAAGAGGCTCAGTGGTTTAGACCACAGCGCCACCCGTGTAAAATCCAGGTGACCCCAGTGCACCTGGAGCCAATCTTCCTTTCCAGCTCCCTTTGAGCTGCCAGGATGCAGCCAGGTAAGTCTGGAGCTTTGATTGCAGGCTGCTAACTTTTTAAACCATGAAAATCCAATAAAGTAAAAGTTATGTAAGGGATGTACAGACTTCTTCTGGGTTCAAACATGCCTCTGACCTATGGCTTAGTTCTAGGAGCAGTACCATCAACATTAGAGCAGAATTGGATCTGTCAGTCTTGCTTTCTCTCAGATTCCCCTTTTTCCATTCTGAAATTCAGCTCACCGCATTGCTGCAGCAATTTCATTTTTAAAAATCTCATGAAAATCCATCCACTTAAAGAACACATTTTTTGTTTGCAGTTTTGACCAATATACACATTTTTGCAAGCAATTCCCCACATATAATCTATTTCTGTAAGTTATTTCCATAACTTACACAGACGACTGCATCACAAAACTTAGAGAAGTTTAATTTTCAAAGGACAGCTGTCTTTCAGTATGCATATTGGATCAAGAAGTGCAAATTAGGCAGCTTCTCATTGAAATGCAAAAAAAAGAAAAGAATCGGGTATGATTCAACACCCTATCAAAATTTCTGCTAGGAGTGGTGGTGGATACAGCGACAGGAAAAGGAGGCTGCTAATCTACAAGCATACTCAGCTAGGGTGTCATTCCAGAAAAACAGTATAAATTATAGCCAGAGTGTTTTCTCATCTCACATTGAGAGGCTGTTAGAGGCGAACTTGGGCCTGTTGGTGTGAAGTGTTGATTGTTACATGTGCAAACCCTGTTTGCTTGCTCAGCTTGTACACCAAGCAAAGCACATCACTCAGCTGGCAAAATGTGAAGCCCTGACGTTGACCTGAAAAACAACAGAAAGCAATAGGAAGAGGGAAAGCAGAGAACACAGAGAAACCTGCTCAGCCACAGAGAGTTCCATTGCAAGGCCCTTGGCCTGGCTAGTTGGCTCCATGTCATTTCAGATTTCGATTGCAAAGTGTCAGGCTTTGATGTTGACTCTCATGCAGATAGGGTAGGAGTCAGACCTGGGTTCTTTTGGAGAGTGGTCCCTTACAGTGAACGGGCTTCTGCCCCTTCAACCCGAGACTAACCTTAGCCTGCTTCCATGTGCTTGTCTTCTTACTTAGAATCAGTCCAGAGGATGGTACTGATTGTCAGTGACCTCCTCCTTAGTGTTGTCCTTATAGAACGCAATAGGCAGAAGGATGGAGGTAAATTATAATTAGTTGGCTCTGCCTTTCATTGGCTCTGGTGCTGTAGCCGGCCCAGCCATTAGGCAAAGTGAAGCTGTTGCTTCAGGTGGCAGAAGCTTCCTAGGCAGCACATCCATGTGTGTTCCACCACCTCTGCCAGTAGTGAAGTGCTACTGCCATTGGTGCTGATTTGGGGGAAAACTGCATCCATTTTGCATGAGAACTTACCGAAAAATTGGCTCTGATGGTGGTACTGCTTCTCTACCAGCAGTGGATGTGGCAGGCCGTGTGCTGGCCACAAAGCAGCCCATGGCGACAGGAGCTGATAGGGAGCTGTAGGAACAAGCAGCACTTCCTGTTTTGCTTCAAGTAGCAAAATGGGATGTGCTGCCCTTATCTGGTGCCGCCAAATGTTGGGCTCCTTGTCTTCTGCCCTACCAGTCCCAAAAGACAAAAGCCGCCGTGCTTCCATGCAACGGTAACATCAAAACATCTGACTCTACGGTGTGCCAACAAGAGATGCTGAGAACTTGAACCTTGGGGATCTACTACCTATCAGACTAATCCTTATTCTTTCATGGAGGTGAAGTCATCAAAGGGCATGAGGGCTACATACGATCTCCATTGTTGGAAGAAACATGTCTCTGATTAGCAGTTTCTGGGAATCACAAGTAGGGGAAATGCTTTGAATTAGGACCGTCAGCTAATTGCAGACCCTTCAAGTGTCCCTATTTTCCAGGGACATCCTTGGTTTAGAGAAGCCATCCCATTTTCTGATTTGATCCCAGAATGTCCCGCTTTTCCTTAGGATGCCCCTATTTTCATTGGAAAAATGTTGGAGGGTATGAAATTATCTGACCCCCTGAGCCGTCTGAAGGTAATCTTGTATAAGGAAGCTTTTAAAAGTTTAATGTTTTCTTATGTTTTTATATATGTTGGAAGCCGCCCAGAGTGGCTGGAGCAACTCAGTAAGATGTGAAGGGTATAGATAGTAAAATTATAATTATTGAATGGGGTGTCCCTATTTTCATTGGAGAAATGTTGGAGGGTATGTAATTGGCAGCCAGTACAGTTGGACTAGGACTGGTATAATATGCTCAAACCATCTTGCCGCATTGAGCAACCTGGCCACTGAATTCTGCACTAGCTGAAGTTACCAAATTGTCCTCAGAGACAGCTCTGTGCATGTATGTGTATATATAGGTGCACATTTAGAAATAATGGATATCACTTAAAGAGAAATAAAATACAATGGTACCTTGGTTTTCAAACAGCTTAGTTGGAACCTGAAAACTGCAAACGTAGGTGTTCCAGTTTTCAAACTTTTTTCGGAAGCCGAACGTGCTCCGTTTTGAGTCCCCCTGTGTTTCCTGTTGCACTGTTGCAGTGTTCTGAGGTGATATTTGGAGCTTTTGTTTGGTGCTTTTGTTTTTGCTATTTATTTTGCATTTTTTGTTTTGAGGCTTTTTCAGTTAAATTGTTTTTGTCACTGTGTGGATCCCAGTTCAGCTACTGATTGATTGATTGTGTGATTGCAGAAATGGATAAAAGCCCCCCCCCCCCCATCCAAACAATGACTATCATCAGTGCAGGTAAGAAAAAATAACAATTTTAATTTTTATCTAAAATACTGTTTTATTTATTTTATAGTACAGTACAATGGTACCTCAGGTTAAGTACTTAATTTGTTCAGGAGGTCCGTAGTTAACCTAAAACTGTTCTTAACCTGAAGGACCACTTTAGCTAATGGGGCCTCCTGCTGCTGCTGCGCCGCCGGAGCACGATTTCTGTTCTCATCCTGAAGCAAAGTTCTTAACCTGAAGCACTATTTCTGGGTTAGCAGAGTCTGTAACCTGAAGCGTCTGTAACCCGAAGTACCACTGTACATTGTTTATTGCTTTCATTTTAAGGATCAATGTTGGTCTTGAAAGATAATAAAATTCATGTTAAATTGCTGCTTTAGGGGTTGCTTTTAAAAGTCTGGACCGGATTAATCCGTTTTGCATTACTTTCTATGGGAAAGCATGCCTTGGGTTTGGAATGCTTTGAGAACCAAGGTACCACTGTACATCTCAACACAGTATCTTAAATTACAATGTTCCCTGTTCTACGAAAGACAAACAAGAAAGCTAAAAAAATGGACAGAAAAATATATATAAGGAAACAACACACGTGACTTTGCAGAAGTAATGTGGGTCATAATTATGTCCTTTGCAAAGGTTACTTTTTAGAACATGAGGCACAATGGGTTTCACCAGAGCATAGCCAAAGCACATACACCTATCACTGTCCATAATATGTCCATAATATCCACAGAAAATGCAATTCAATTTATTTCAAAATAATGAAAATACATAATAAAAGAACACCAAGATCAAGTTATGTTGCTATTGTCAAAAATTCCTGAGATTCAAATCTTACCACCAATATAGTTTTGCAATGCATGCACCACCCTAAAGAAACCACAAGGGGGCGATGTGTACCTTCCAAAGCTACACATTGCTCCATATTGCTCTGTCTTAAAAAACAAGAACCAAAAAACTGGTTCTCAACTAATTTTCTGAATCATATGAATAGAATAGACAAGAAGACCAATAAATCCAGCAAACTTGACGGCCACTATGATTAAACCACATGATCCAGGGCATGGCTTGTCACCAGCAGAGAACAGAAGAGAACAAGGGTGGAGTTGCAATGAATCTCTGTGCTTTAATTTTATTCCCAAAGTGAAATGAAAATACTCATGGCTACAAATAAGTGTCCTGAATAAAGCAGCAGGTTTTCAGCATTGTTGGAGATCAGGGATATGATGGGAGCAACAGCCAGACACCAAGTGGAGGCTGGTTTATTGGGGCAAACAGGGTACTGCCCCACCAACCACAGTCTGCTCCCTGCCAGTCCCACCTAACTTCCTTCTTATGTGCAAGCAACCAAGGTGGTTCTGACTGCTGTTAGCTCTGGCGCCACCTGCTGTTGGGCTCCTAACCTTCCAACCTACCAATCCCAAATTGCACCAGCCACCACTGCTGACACCAATTGTAGGAGAAGAACATGGCTGGCACTCAGATGAGGAGCAAAGAAAAGAAAAAACCAACAAAGAGCATGGTCCTCAAGCTTCGAAAAGACCCAAACTGAGTTTTGAAAAGAGGAGGAATCCTCACTGTGTGTGGCCAGTAGTAAGACCATCTCTGCAGAACCATCTGCAGGTTTTAACACTGTCCTGAAATCACCGCCCACCTGTTTACACACACAAATACAGAGATGACACTTCAGCACTTTCAATTCAGCATTTGTTTAGAGGTTCTTTAAGTGGAGGCAAAATGTGTTTTATGCACAAGGACCTTTTATCTGACAGTGGTCCATTTTCAATCCCTAATCTGGGTTTGCTCTGCCTGTGGGAGACAGAACCAATCCAGTGAGAGGTGATGGTGGGTAGTTTGCCAACTTTGGTAGGTTCACAAGCAACCATTGTTCCCTGAACAGGGATAGCATTGTCACATAGCAGTCCCTGTATTAATCACCTGACGTTTATAGAACAGCCATGTGCTGTATTTGGGACTATCCCGGTTCAGAAGTGAACCACACTAGGATCTTCAGACAAAGGGCGGTATACAAATTTAATAAACAATAATATATATAAAAATAAGTGACATATAGTGCAAAACACAGCTGGTAGGGTGCTCAGTGGAACACCGAGCTTTCTACACATTACCCCAGTGTTGAAAAAATTGCACTGGCTTCCTATCACCTACTGAGCTAGGTTCAAGGTTTCATTGCTGACATCTAAAGCCCTAAACATACCCACACTGCATAGTTAAACCGCAATTGCCCTACCTCAACCAAAGTAGAAATGGCCACCAACTTTGATGGCTTTAAATGTTTATTGGACAAATTTATGGAGGATAAGGCTATCGCTAGCCAAGGTAGCTATGTTCCACCCCCACTGAAAAAGGAAGTATGCTTCTTAATGCCTGTTGCTGACAATCACAAATGGGTAGCATTCTGTTTCATTCAGGTCCTGCTTTGGGGGCTTCCCATAAGGGCATCTGGTCGGACACTGTGAGAACAATATCCCGGACTAGATAGGACACTGGCCTGGACCAGCAGTTTCTTCTGATGTTCTTACATTCTTAACAACTAGGGACTAGGGTACCTAGCAGACTGCCTTCCCCAGTACAGACCAAGTTGAGTCTTAAGACCTTCCAAGGAACCCCTACTGGTCATTGCATGGGTTAGCCGATTACCACTTCTTGACAACACAGAAGGGGGACTCCTAGGTATAACACCTCTCTTTTGGGTGGCTTCAAAGGCAGTAACCAGCTTTAAACACTTCTTAAAGACCTTTATATTCCTTTCCTGGACCCTGAATCCTATTTGTGAGCCTTTTTTGTACCGTCCTCTTCCGTCTATGATATATACTTTTGCACTGTTTTCATTTAACTTTTTAAAAGAAGTTTTATTTGATCGTCATTGCATTTTTATAGAAATGATATATCAGGTTGTATCCAATTGAGATCTGCTCAGAGTAGATCTACTGAAAGTAATGAACCTAAGTTAGTCATTGCTGTAAACTTCAATGGGTCTACTCTGAGTAGGACTAGAACTAAATACAACCCTTGGGATTTATTTTTATACAAAAGTGGTACCAATATTTTATAAATGAATCAATCTGGTGCAGCTTCAGATTTTGTGTTTTTAAAATGTGCACTTAAGATTTTATAAAATAATACAAAAGTAAAGTATACAAGTAAAGGATCTGTCTGCATCTGCAAACATGTACCCCATAGAGGTGAGGCTCATCAGCACATCAGGATTAAGCGAGAGATCTGTGAGGAGCAGCAAATCTAGCCTTGGGTGTGTGAAATGGCCTTAGATATGAATGCCAGCATTGATTGTCCTTGAGCCTTTGACCCTTTGCATAATCAAAGCAGAAACCTGAACTGAAAGATTCCGCAAGTCATCGCACCAATTATCACATCCCCAGCCGGGCGTGTCAGTGCAGGAGAGGCTGTCTTACACCTGCAGGATTTCTGTTGGTAACATGTTCTCCCCACAAAGCAATCAGTCAAACATTGAAAGCTATTTGCAAGCTGTGTCTGTAGCGAAGCAGCACCCAAGCTTCTGAAAGCATTTGTGTAGAGAGTTATTCCCCTTCTGCAGGTTTGGTAGAGGAAGGTGTGTGTGTGTGTGTTGCGAAAACTTGACCTAACAGTTATTTCATCCTTTGAAATTTTCTTAAAGTTTGCTGTGCAATAGAGTGCCTCAGGTGACTCCTGTCTGATGTAGCTGTTTTTGATGAAAGCCTGAGTAGGGATGCAGTGGTGTCCTTTCCTTTGGAGAAGGATAGCACAGTGATAAAGCATCTGCCTTGCAAGTAGAAGGTCCTACATTCATCCCTGGGATACCCAGGTAGGGTTGGGAGAGACACCTGCCTGAAATCATGGAGAGCTGCTGCCAATCACTGTCCAATGGTCTGTTTTAGAATCTTAGAACTGTAGAGTTGGAAGGAACCTGAGAGTCATCTGGTCCAACCACCTGCAATGCAGGCATCTCAGCTAAGGTATCCCTGACAAATGGCTAACCTCTTCTGAAAACCCCCCAGGGAAGAAGAGCCCACCACCTCCCAAGGGAGTCCATTCTGCTTACCTTCTATCACTGTGCCATTGAGAGCATGCTCACTTATGGCTTATGTGTGTGGTATGGAAGCTGTACTACCCAGGACAGGATGGGGTTGTGCAGAGTTGTTAAGGCAGCAGAGAGCATTGTTGGCTGCCCACTCTCCACCTTAGAGCAGATTTATGCCACAAGGTGCCATAGGAAGGCACTGGACATAGTAAAAGATCCATCACTGTCTCTTCGAGCTCCTGCCGTCGGGACGGAGATACAGGACAATGAAGACAAGAACGAGCCGTCTTAAGAACAGCTTCTTCTCCAGAGCGATCTCGGCCCTGAATGGGAAGCCTGGACTTTGAAAGTCATCTAATCTTCCTTGCTGTACTATACTGTATTGTTTTAATTAGTGTTTTTATGGAGCAGGCAAGTAATTTCATTGTCCCCGAGAGGGGGCAATGACAATAAAGATATTATTATTATTATTATTATTATTATTATTATTATTATTATTATTCCACTGTCAAACAGCTCTTAGTGTCAGAAATTTTTTCTTGATGCTTAGTCAGAATCTCCTTTCTTTTAACTTAAAGCCATTGGTTCAGGTCCTACCCTCCAGAACAGGAGAAGACAAACTTGCTCCATCGTCCCCCCAGCAACCCTTTTGATATTTGAAGATGGCTATCATATCTCCTCTTATCCAGGCTAAACATGCCCATACCATTCCTCAGAAGGCTTGGTTCCCATACACTTGATCACCTTGGTTGTCCTCCTCTGCATGTGTTACAACTTGTCAGTAACCTTCTTAAATTGAGGTGTGCAGAACTGAACACAGTAATCCAGTAGGGGTAAAGTTGTTTTCTCTCAATGTGCTCAATGTGGTGTGCATGGTTCTCCCCCATCTCATTTCATCCCAACAACCCTGTGAAGCAGATTAAGGCTGAGAGGCAGTGGTTGGTCCAAGGTCAACAAGTGAACTTCATGGCCAAGTGGGGATTTGAACCCTGGTCTCCCAGGTCCCAGTCCAACACTCAGACCACTATGGCAAACTGGCTCCCATGTGTTAATGATCTGCCATTCACTCCAAGGCCCTAACAACTTAAGATTCAGCATTAAACATAGTTTAAAACACATTGCAATCACAATAGGGTGGGTCCTAAAAATATGCAACTTGGGTGTCAAAGACGAGGGTAAAGTGGATCTTCCACATTCAACCAAAACTGTACAGTGAAGTATCTTAGAATCATAGATATGGAAGGGACCCAAGGGTTCTCTAGTCCAACTCCCTGCAATGCAGGAATCTCAGCTAAAGCATCCATGACACACAACTTAGGTAAGCTCATACCAATAACAAACTTAGTTGGTCTCTAAGGTGGTACTGGAAGGATTTTTTATTTTATTTTGTTTCAACTTAGGAGCCATCACACAAAATGCCCTGTCTCGCACCACTACCACCCTTAAGGTTCTGATGGTGATGGAACTACCTGGAGGGACTCTAAAAGCTGATCTTAAAACTCAGAAGGGAAGGAAGCCATATTTCCAATATTTATGCAATATAACATTATCCCCATTGGTTTTATTGCATCTGTCTTATTTTGCACCCTGCCCTGGGATTTCTTAGCAAGAAAGGGCAAGATAGACATATTGACAATAAATTAACTATGTATTACAATATGAATTTTCATACTTTTTTTTAAAAAAAAAAGATCAATGCACAAATTTGATAGAAGGGACTGACTAATGAACACACGTAACACTGTGATAGAAGAGAAACAGACCAATCTATTCTTTTCCTATCCAAAACTGCTTCGTTTCAGTGATGTTACTGCATCATGAGATGTCAGAAGATGCCCTGCAACCATTTCAGATTAAGGAGCTAGTTTTTGAACTCAGGAATCCTGGGTACAAAACCGATGCTCCATTTGAAAGACTTTGCTTGCTCTCCACAGGTATAATGCATGCACTGTTAGACTTGCATCCCTTCCACGGAGGAGTGCCAGGTAAGTAAGCAAACAGCTAAACTCCCTACTGCTTATTGTTGGCTGAACAAGGCTTTGATCGTCTACAATAATAAAAATCACAGTCATTTTGGTCCATTATACGTGACTTACCATCTCCCTCCCCCTCCCTCTGCATTCATAAAGTCCACATTCTGAAGACTAAACTTTGGTTGACAAAGTCTCTTTTCATATGGAAAAGGATCTCGTTAAGGCAAAAAAAGGAGAATAAAAAGCTGACTTACATTTGACAATTTGTCATGCTGTAAGAGATATTGTGTGCAGGGTTTGAGGGCAGAGGGTAGGGCAAGAAGGTGCATAAAAGTTTTTTTGGAAGGGGAGATAAAAATCACATAGAGAGAGAGAAAATCTGTATGCGGAGGAAGAAAAGCTTTTTTTATTATTATTCAAACAAAGGAAGTCATTTTAGAGCAGGCAACGCTTTCTTTTCAAGGCGGCATTGCAAGCATCGTGTTTCCTTTTCAAGATTACAGATGTTGTTGTGTTAAAAGTGAATTTCATTTCATCACAATCAATAGCTTTCCCCTGCTCATCACCACCTTTCAGCCGTCATCAGAATGCTTGGCTCCTCTTCCGAGCAGGAATGGGATGTTCCCTTCAAATCAAAATGGGGGGAGGCTCGGAGCAGGAGAATGTCACCTACAGAAGGGTAATTTCTAATTTCTCTCCTCTCCTTCCACCCCACACACCCTCCTTGCACTGTTAAATTACTTCCAGCTTATTTGTCTGGCTAGAGGTTAATGAAACACTAATGATGTTAATGAGCCATGTGCGACCACAAGCCTTCTACCCCCCTTTTTTTCAAGAAAGAGATATAATAGCTGTTTTCCTTCCCTTTTAATCTTTTTTGTCATTTGGGAATTACAGGCCGAAGCAATTAACGGCGCACACAGCTCTCCTCTTCCCTTTCAGTCACAGCCCAGTGAGGCAAAGAGGAGAAGGCTATTAAGCTTGCTTTGAATGTTTACAGGTGAGAGCCGCTCACCAGCCAATGCAACATGCGGTTCTGGCCAGAAGGCACAAGCAATAGCTGGTGGTGGAAGGCGGTGGTGAAAGGAGCCATCTGCCGAGGAAGGCTGCTGGTGGCAACTTGGTGGGGAGGAGCTGACCAAGGTGCTGAAGAGTCACTCGCTGCTGAGAGGAGGAGATGGAAAGAGGCAAGGACAGACAGTGATAAGCAACCTTAAGTAAGCAAACCGAATGAGAGAGTGAGACGGACAGTTACTTGGCTCTTGATGGCTGCCACAGCCAGAAGGTACAGAGGTAGACAGGGCATTTGGACACCTTAATTGGCAAGTTATGAATGCCATGCACACACGACACCAGATCCTGCAGGACCTTAGCTATCTTAACCAGCCTTAAGCCTTGTTAAACCTTAATGAGGTTTCTACCATAGGTATGCCTCCAAGTAAAGATGTCACCAAATGTCAGGTGAAACATAACTATAGGCAAAAAGGTAAGGTCTTGGAGAAGAAGCCACAACAGAAAAGAGACAGACCTACAGGCGTGTGTGTGTGTGCGTGCGTGCGTGCGTACACACACACACACACACACGGTGGATGTCATGAAAATAGGGGTAGTATTGGGTGCATTTTTGAAAACACTGTTTTGGGGTACACTCATGTATCCCAGGTGGCTGGGAAATTGTTTATTTCCCCGCCTCCTTTTAAAAACTTTTGTTATCACTTACGGCAGAGGTGATTGAGATCTTCATCATGGCCAGTGCAATTATATCAAGAGGTTGAGGGTAGTGGTGAATTTTTTTTAGTAAAATATTGAAGACTCCAGTGGGTGGTCTTATCCACTTTGAATTCAGTTGATCTGTATCCAGAAAATGTGTTTCCTTCGTATTTTTGGGACCACATCAGAATTTAAGCAGATATATTCTTGTAAAAGGATAACATGCAAGTCCTTGCTTCACAATTTCCATGACTTTTGTAGTATATTTCAAAAGATGCTTCCATCCAAATTCCAAATTCAGTCTTGAGCTCAGGAATGACTGTGTATTAAGAGTTGGCAATTGATTTTCACCTGAAGCAACATTTTAAGTAAAACTGTGGGTTCTTCCTTCAGCGAAACAGCCAAAGGATTCTAAGACAAGCTAAAATAATTTCTTGGGGGATTTCTGCATATCCTAGGCTGTCACTTTGCTTTCTCCAAAAATGAACTCATAAGTGCAAAAATATGTAAGGAATTTGGGGAGAAGCCAAGTAAGCTCCAATAAGGCCGACATCTTTTGAGATTTTTTTTCCATAAATTGACACCAGATTTCCCCTAGAGCAAATTCAGAATAAATTTTGTCGTTTTTAAAGCCTGAGCGAAAAGTTCTATGAAATTTTAAGTCAAATCCAAACAAACAAACAAACAAACAATATCCTCCTGGTGACATTTCTTGGAGAAGGATGTGCCTGCGTACTTGAATGAACATGCATGCCCCAATTCCATGTAATGTGTACATATGTTAGAAGGAAATATTATTCATCAACCAGTACTCTATTTCATGGGTCTCAATTCCTACACAGTACAATACTACTATGTATGGAATGTACGGGATGTTAGAGGAGGGATGGTAACTATGATGGGGGACACGCTGTGTTCTTTCTGGGGTAGTTTGTCCACATGTTGTCCTCACCCTGTACTCAGCTCTCACCTGTGGCTCCTAGAAGTTGTCAGTCTGAGACAGTGGCCACATCCCAGGAAACAGCTTCAACTGGTCAGCTAAACCAGGTGAGGGTAGCCCATGGGTCTCAAACCCTCATTGAGTTATGGACTTCCCCCGCATGCGAAGACAGGCTCCAGTGGATTGAGCGGACAAGACCAACATTTGGTCCAACGATCAATAAGGCAGTTTCTGCATGTGCTGTAGGGGGAAGTGAGGGGCAAGTGGGGCTTGTCAACCATCAGGGAAAGGAAAACTCTGATCCTAAACCTCCACTGCCTTGTGGGGTATCTTCAGGAGAAGAAAAAAAAGCTAAGGAGTAAACCCTACAGAAACCCCTAAGATGGTTGGATGACACCTTGTACGCCTCCTTCTGGCAACTCCTGATGCCAAGCTGGTGCCAAATATATTGCTCAGCTTTCCTTTGGACCACATCAAGGAAACTGAGAGGAGGGTCTGGGCAGCCCAGCACCTTCATACACACTGTCCAGGCTTGTGCCTTGCGGAGCTCACTTCAGTGCTGCTAATGCAGCAGTTTGACATCACCCTTGGAGGCGCATTCCATTGTCTTCTGAGACAGACGGATGCCAACAACAATAGTAGTCAAACAATAGTCCCCCTCCAAGAATATGATAGTAACATAGGAAGCTGCCTTATACTGAGTTAGTTAGACCAATTGATCCATCCAGCTCAGTATCATCTACACTGGCTGACAGCAGCTCTCTGAGGTTTCAGGCAAGGGACATTGCCAGCCCTACCTGGAAATGGCATTGGGAGCTGAACCTGGGACGTTCTGGATGCAAAGCAGATGCACTACCACTAGGTTTTGGCCCTCCCTCTAAAGCAGGCATGACCAAACTTGGCCCTCCAGATGTTTTGGGACTACAATTCCCATCATCCCTGACCACTGGTCCTGTTAGCTAGGGATGATGGGAGTTGTAGTCCCAAAACATCTGAAGGGCCAAGTTTGGCCATGCCTGCTCTAAAGGAACGGTCTCACTTCTCAGACACAAATTGTCCTCTATTGTGTGTCATCTGAGAATCACCCATAAAATTTTGCAAAGGATCCCAGATGGATTTAAGAAAGAAACCCTTGGAATCTGAGGAAAGGGACACACATGCACATACTGCAGTCTTTCCTAAAACAACATCGACAACACACTGATAGATGTGTTGATGCCAGAGGGTGTGCAAGTAAATTATAAGCTGGCAGTTACAAAGGGTGGGGGGGAGAGAGAGAGAGACTCCTGCTGTTGCTTCCATTAAAGGGTATCTGTCTGCGTTCAAAGCTGTGGTGCTGTGATAAGGGGAAGGCAATGCACTGGAGAGGCCTCAAAAATTGCCTGGACGAACTGGGAGATAAGACTTTTTAGACAGAACACACAAACACACACACAAAGAACCCTGCCCTGCCCTGATTTATAGAGCCTCCTATGTCCTTGACAATACTTCTGCTGCTCCTCAGCTTGGGCGTAGTACTCGAAGTCACCATCACAAAATATCTGTCCTGCCCCCAAATCTGTTTATCCAGACAACCTGCCAGCCAACTGCAGCCAGATCTTATGCTGACATGAACAAGGCAGCTGCACAATAGCATGGTGGTCTTTTTTTTATTATTGCTCTCCTCCAATCTCCCTTTTTAATAGTCATGGCAGTTTTGTCTAAACCACAATAAAGACCTCTGTTCCACATTTCCTTTGTTATCGCCCCTTTCAGCTGCTTGCATTTATTTATGACCACCACAAAGGGCTCTGGTGAAGAACAAGAAAAAGAAGAGGGAGATGCCATTAGAGTGGAATGACACGGCCCTGATACGGAAGATGAAAATCAAGCACAGACGCTCAAGCCGCAGCTCATTTGATGTTTGCCTGCTTGTCTTAATTCCCCTTTTATTATGGTTATTTTCATCACAAAATGCTAACCCAAGAGAAAGAGAGAGAAAGAGGCAGGCAGGCAGACAGACAGACAGACAGACAGACAATATCAGGAAAAGATGCCCAGCACAAGCCACAGATGGTGAAGGTTGGCTTGGCTCATTTTTCTGTCTGCTTAATGCAGCCATTGCTATAATGCACAAGCTCGTTGTGCCAGGTATTTTTTTAACACACTGAATGAGACCCGAAGCTGACCAGTGAATGCCCAGTGACAGACTGAGACTCTTGTTTATGGACAGGAGGCTTGCGCTTTGGAATGAGATGAGAACATCCATGAAGAGCGGGGTTGGAAGCATCAGGAATCCAAAACAGGCAGGACCACATATATCTGGGTCAATGGACATGCAAGATGAGCCCAGATTGGCAGTTCTTTAGATGGAGCTGATGGGAAAGCTTGTGCTACTGCTGTTGTTGGATGTGGCTCCCATGCAGATGATGTCAGGGCAAGGGAGAAGCAGGCTGCAGCCAAAACAGCAATGGCAACAAATCCTGTTCTCATGCAGGGCAACCCTGGGCATGTTGTAGGTGGAAATCAAGGATCGGGCTCAGCAAAAAACATGCAAATTCACAAAATGCATAATTTGCACTTTGCAAATGTTTTGTTTTTAAACCAGAGACATTATTTAACTCCTGGTGATATTTTCCAAAATGCTAACCAAGATTAGAAGATCACAGAAGAAGAAATGTGCTTCTCTATGCGAAATCTTTCATACAAAGCATTTGTTCCTAATGCCATTTCTATGAACAAAGGATGGCAAATTACAATGCAGCCTAACGGCTTGCTCTCTGCTCCAAGAGCATGTGAGAGCAAGCTCATGTCCCTGTCCCTCACTTACAAGACAGTGGAGTGTCCCTTTCCTGCCCCACTTCCACAGGCTACAGGCTGCAGTGTGTGTGTGTGTGTGTGTGTGTGTGTGTGTGTGTACATGTACCCCATTCTCCCAGTACAAGATTTCTGGCAACCCTTTTGAACCATTAGTTAAGGTGTGTATTTCCAATACAACAGCTCTCAAATTAGTCCTGTTTGTTTCAACAGCTCACTGGTCCCTATGACTGTAATATTTAGCACCCTGGAGGGATTTTTGTTTTTTTTTTTGTTTGTTTTGCTTTGGCCACTTTATTTCATCTTGTCTTCCCATCTAGGTTGCACTTGGATCTTATAGAGTACCATCTGCTCTGGAATAGGATAATCAGTGTAGCATAGAGGTTAGAATATTGGATTAGGACCTGGGAGCCCAGTGCCCAAATCTACACTCAGCCATAAAGCTTGGCCAGTCACAGTCTCTCAGCCTAACCTACCTCAATGGGTAGTTGTGAGGATGAAACAGGGAGGTGGAAAAGTGTGTGCACCCCCTGGAGCTGCTTGGAGGAAAGGTGAGATATAAATGCAATAATAAATAAATGTTTGTATAACTTTCCAAAGTCTATGTAAGCACTGGTGTGGATGTTTGTGTTGGGTGAGAATTCTCCCTCCTTCTCTTCTCTCCCCCCCCCACCCCCTACTTTCTTCTTTCTGAAGTTTAAAGACTATCCAGAGTATACCCACTGAAATCAGTGGGCATGAGTAACATAAGCCCATTGATGTCAATGGGTGTACTATTTGCAGGACTACCATTGGATATGAATCAATATCTGGACTGAAGCACAATCTCCCAAGATGAATAAGCATCCTTACTGTGGTCTCCAACTTCCTCGAGTCTAGTCAGCCATGGATCTCCAGGTATGAAAGTGAATGATTCAATGTCTTACTTTCAGATGGCACAGGAATAAATCCATGCAGAGAGCTAATATAAAATGTTGGTGTTGTTATTTAAAATCAATATATGTTTTTAAAAGCTGGATCTTGGATCCTGTCACACTACAGGGAAGAGGCACAAAACTACTCGTCTGCAAGTCAGAGGTGGCCAGTGAAACCTACCAATCTGCCCCATGGTCTCTGCTTGTCCCTCTAGCACTTAGGATGCCAAGGGCAGGAACAGCGATGTCCTGAAATGAACCTCTGCATATTTGCTCAGATAAATGGATGGCTTCCATTCAGCCACAGAAGGAAAAGAACAAGAATACTGAGTTTGACTGCATACATATCAGCAAAAAAAGGGGGGGATCTAGTGGCCAGGCCAACTGACCATCTTGTCCAATGTTTTGTGGCCAACCAAATCCCATGGAAAGTGCACAAACAGGACCCAAGCACTCTCACCGCATGTGAGTTTTACCAGCTGGTATTCAAAGATGTAGTGAAGGATGGGGGGGGGGCATACCTGCACATTGCCCTTGAGGCTAGTTGCCCTTCCATCTGCCAACAAGAATTCCCACTGACAGGTGCAATATGTCCCAGTGCATGTATAACATTGAGGCATATAGCACCTCCATGGTCTCCTGAAATGTGCAGATCATGTCTCCTCATACCTTCCATCCACCACAATGGACATTTTGCTTATACTACAATGAACTTCCCTTTTCTCGAGAGTCCACTATATTAATTGACAGACCAGAGGGGAAGGAGACTTAACCTTGTGGTTAGCCACAGACCAATCCACACAGAGAAAACTGATGAAGCGGCTGTTTGAGAGCAAATTGGATTGTCTCTTCTGTTTGTGAAAGTGAACTTCATTTCTGGATGTCCAACCTTTCTGCAAAGAGCATGTTATATACTCAGAGATTCTTTTAATAGGGGTGGCGGTGGGAAACAGGCTTACTGTAGGGCCAAGGATAGTATGGCTGTCATCACCACCACAATGAGATTTTCAGGAAATTACACCTCTCTCTCACGTCTGTTTGTTTCGGTGGAATGAGGGGCTGAATTTCAAAATGGTTCTCACCCATAGCTGGTGCTTACAATTCCCAGGTTCAGAGTGGGAGCAATATGATAAAGCATTTGCCTTTTGCTTGGGAAACAGAGGTGGCCAGGGTGACCAGACAGGAGATGCTGGAAGAGGAAGAGGAGGAGCTGTTTTCTGCAAGTGTTGCTGGGAAGGAGAAGGAGGAAATGGGCAGAACTGAAGGGTAGCAGCCATACTGGCTGGCTGGAGCCAACGCTGCACGTCTGGGAAGGACAAGCCCCTCTTGAGATGTAATTACATAAAACTCAAGTGTAAATATGTGTGAACAAACCATATTGCTTAAATACACTAAATTCTCCACTGTGCCTCATTCCGAAGAAACACAAACCCTGGTTAATTGCCAAGACCCCTGGAATCTTGCTACCACTCGGCAGAGATTGGAGTGGCTTGTAATAATATTCTCCAGTGCCTTTGCTGGCAGCTGCCCACCTCCTTCCACCTCCACAATGCTCTTGAATCATGTGATGGATCCAAACTGTGGGTCAGGCTGCTGTTGGGGTGCAGGAAAGTAAAAGCTTCTTCTGTTACCAATGGAGAGACCCACCCTGCACAAACAGTTGGGGAATTCCAAATTTCCCTGGGTAATTTTGGCAAAATGTTTCCTGAAGAAAAGCCCCCCAAAAAACAGCAATGGTGTACAAAGAGGGTGGAAAATTTTGAGAGGCTACTTGAGCATAGCTCTCTTTCTCCCACCAGTGAGATACTTGGATGACAGAAGGGAGACACGTTTGCCGAATGGCCCTGGAAGATAGCACAGTGAGCACAGATATTCTCCATTCCCTTGGAAGGCACCCACAGTTTAGCTGTGAGTGAGTCTACGATATGGTGCTACCACAGGAAATGGCTCTGTGGTGGCCCATCAAAATTAAGAGCCCACTTTACTACTCGCATTGTTTCCAAAGCAGACATTCAAGAAACAGCTGCCACCTAGCTGTGCTGTGTGGAACATTTATTCTGATTAATTTTTTTTTAACCAATCTCCTTTAATTCATGAGAAATTGCATTCAAAAATTATGAAAACAAGATTTTTGTGTGTGAATTTATCAAGGATGGGATGCAGAGGTTTTGTTCCGCTTGCCTTACTTTTAAGGTGCCCAAGGGGTGTTTGGGAGTGTCTTTTCTTTCATTTTATGAATAATATAACTGGTGTTCTGCAACCTTCCTGTGTGCCCACATGTCCTGAAAACTCCAGGATGTCCTCACCTTCATAGGAAGGTACTTGACAAAGACCTTTGTAGTTCCAATGGTAGCTCAAGTAAGTTGGACTGTGCCTGTTTATTATGCTTTAAAATACCTTATTATTTTGACTGATAGTTTTATTGATTGTTGCATAAAACACTTTGTGACTATCTTATGATGAGAATCCATCTATGAATATTGGCATGTGTGTGTGTGTGTGTGTGTGTGTGTGTGTGTGTGTGTGTGTAGGATTTTGTGGCCTTGAGGTTTATACACACTAGGGTTGCCATATTTCAAGAAGTTGTTGAACTTTTTTTAGGAAACCCAAAAGAGCCTAAGATCCAGGCACCACATTTGGAAGCCTTAACACACAAAAGAGTGCACCAATATGGTAACAACATTGGCTCAAACATAATAACAAGAGAGGTGGGACATAAAGAGAAAAACTAATGTTGATAGGCCTAATCAAAGGAGGCAGTTCAGCAAGCTGCCATTCAGTTACTCTCTCAAATACACCTGGAAACCAATAACAAGGGTCACATTCCTTCACCCAGTTGCTACAGTCTGGGGATTCCATCCCACCATCACTGACATGAAAGTAAATGAATTATCCTCAAGGCTTTTGATAAGGCCATTCCCTTGAGGGCAAAACAGCATGCTCTGTATAACTGGCACTATCTTTCACCAGAATCTGACCTCTTTCCCACCCTGAATGACATTTTGTCATGTTTACTTCTCTCTCTTCTGTGGCATCTATCTCAGGAGAAAAGAACAAAAAAGTGAAGCGCGGGAAGGGAAGACTTAACTATTTGTCACGCTCAATTCCTATGCAACACAACAATGCATTAAGGCAACCTTCCCCAATCCGGTGCCTTCTGGAGCTGCTGGACTCCAACTCCCATCAGCCCCTGCCAGCATGACTAGTAGTTGGTGATTCTGGGAGTCACAGTCCAGAAACATCTGGAGAACACCATGTTGGGTATTCCACACTAAACACTTACACTACAAATTACATTGCCTTGCACTGCGTAAGGCCATTGCCTCTCAAGTTTCTAAGATCTTCCACCAGAGATTCTTTTAACTGGACTTACCATGAATTGAACCTGGAACCTTTGGCTTGCAAAGCATGTCCTCTCCTGCTAGGCTATGACCCCATCTCCAGATGTGCACCTTCCCAAATGCATCTTGATGTATCCCGCCAGGATTCTCCAGCAGAGGAATGAAAATATACAGTCTCCTCACATTTCCCCAGAAGAATTTATGGAGCATCACTGAGCTTTTAATACCCAGCTTCCCTTGAGCAAAACTGACATGTCAGGAGAATTGAAAAGGGAGCCAGTGAACCTGTTATCCAAACTGTCATGGTGTTAACAACCAGCATCCCAAAGTACCTCCACAACAACCTCACATGCTTCTGAGCTTCTTCTCATCTGTTTCTGTTTGGGGGGGATTTTGAAATCAAAGCAATTGCTGCCCTTGAAAAATGTGTTACAGTGAATGTACTGCCACTTTCCTCCTCCTCTTGTTCTCAACTCAGCACCATCACTCTGACCTCCCCATTCATAACCCCCAAGATACACAGTGGTACTAATGCATCACAAGTATTGTAACACACTAAGGTTGGCGCTGTGGTCTAAACCACAGAGCCTAGGGCTGGCCGATAAGCAGATCAGCGGTTCAAATCCCCGCGACGGGGTGAGCTCCCGTTGCTCAGTCCCTGCTCCTGCCAACCTAGCAGTTCGAAAGCACGTCAAAGTGCAAGTAGATATGGTCAGGGGTCCCTTTACCTTTACCTAAGGTTAGCCTAACTATCAAAGGAAGGGTAGGGAAGATATTGCTTTCCATTGGCTGAACAGATTAGACCAATCAAGTTTCTGATAGTAGTTGACTGAAGCTGCTTATGTCTGGAGATGGGCAGGCTAAACAGCTGGTCAAGGAAACATAAGAACATAAGAAAATCCTGCTGGATCAGGCCAGTAGCCTATCTAGTTAAACATCCTGTTCTCACAGTGGCCACCCAGATGACTGTGGGAAACCCACAAGCAGGACAAGAGCACAAGAGCGCTCTCCCCTCCCACTGTTTCTAGCAACTGGTATTCAGAAGGATATCGCCTATAATGGTGGTGGTGGCGGAAGAGGAGACTAGAAGAAGCCAAAGGAAGTGAGGAGACTAGGACAGGAGGGTTGGGAGTGGTCCAGAGGAAGGGCTAGAGAGGAGGTGAATGAACTCAGATAAGGAAAAATGGGCAGAGGACACTTGTGTGCAGTTGGATATCATCATCTGCATTACCTAATGATTTCAAATATCTAGCTAAAACTTTTACTGTCAGTGAGTCTCTTCAATGTGGGGATGTGGATTGTGGGGCCCTCCAAAATGGCTGATGCTAAGTGATGGTGGCAGCTGGAGTCCTGCTGCTTTAAAATGACATGCCCCCCCCCACTCTTCATCATGCAGTGGCTTTCTCCCTTTTCCTCCTGTGCATCAACCAAGCTCCAGGCAGGACTTAATTTGTCCTGTACCATGTATACTCTCTTCACCCACCCTCCTCCAAAAAAAGAGAAATGTTTCACTCTGCCTGTTGGCAGCAGGTAACATTTAAGGAAGAAGAGGAAGTATATATTTAGCAGCCATTCCAGAGGGGACGAGGAACAAAATAAAAGACTTTTCAATCATTTCTTCTGTTAGAAAACTCTACTCTCTGACAAGGGCAAGCAAGCTACAGTCAGAGAGACCTCTTCAGTCACAAAGAGGGGGGTGGATGAAAGATGGTAGGAACTTGAGAAGCAAGGCAGGCTCCCCGGGGAGCCTTTTCATGGTCACCTCTCTTGCCAAGGTGCCTCCTTATCAGACTGTGGATTTTTCTGTTACCATATCAAAGACAGGAGCCTCATCCAAGCCCTACTTCAGAGTTTTCCACTGCAGTTCCTGGAAATTCCCTGGTGACATTTCAACAATTGGCTGCTCTTCACCTTTCTCCAAAGTGATCTCTATGGCAAGAAATGAAAAGCTATACAGCTATATTTAAGTTCCTTCTTTCGGACAAAACCCTTTCAATGCCATCCAGATGCTTGAAGGAGTCCTGCTGAGATAATGGCTGGTTTAAAAATAAATGTTTTGGTTTTTTGTTTTTTTGTTTTTTTTAAGTTGCATGCTTGACAGTGATTAACATAGAGTTAGTCCCAGAAGCCAAAGGAAAGAAAGCTTTCAATGCACAACCGCAAACAATTATTCCTCTTCGATAATCACCGTTTTACAGGCCAACCACACATATAAATATTGCACAATGCCAAGGCTCCATGACTAATTGCTGCAATAAATTCCAAAGTAAGTCGCAACCTTACCAGCTAGGGCTGGCGGCTTGTCAGATCTCACAGCTAAAGCAGGGTTAGCCCTTGGATAAGGAATCATCAGAGATTGGAGGGGATAATGTGTGACAGATTAAAAGAGGAAGCCTTGTGTTGATGTACAACAAGTTCCTCATAGTGCAGGGATGTAAGCAGAGAGCAACCCACCATGCCTCAGTGGAAGAAAGGGGAAGAGGAGGTGGAGAAGTCACAGTCCTCTCCATCTCCGAATAATGTTCACCATCAAAACTATGAAGTTTGCAGGGCCCCAGAAATCTGCAGCAGCACATTTGGAAGCTACCAGGCAAATTCAGCCTCCTGTTTTTACATTGAACCTTATGCCAGGGCAGAATATAATGGACTACATCCACCCTCTTTGTGGCTAAACATTATATCTTTTACAAGATGTGAAAAGTAAATACAGTCCAACAATGTACATAGGCATAGAGTGGTTCACCACGTATGAAACAGCTAAATATTGCAGAATACAGAAGGTAGATGCTTAACACGCCAGATGGCATGGCTATACGGAATGCTATGGCCAGATGAATGTAAAAGTATTTTGGCTATAACATTCCTGTAGTTTAAAAGTTGACCACACCTTCCCTCTGCTCATTTTTTTTAAAATAAACTAAAAGCAGAACTCTCATCTATCTGTCTGTCTGTCTACTGACTAACTGACAGGCTCATGCTACAAAAGCTGAGGTTGCTGAACAGCTCAGAGATCATTTTGCCTGCTATTCTTTCAAAACCTGCTTCTCAGGACACCTACAGACTCTTGATGTGGGATATTGTTTAGGATTTTTTGTAGTCAAGGTTTAATGTGGGCTATATTAATCATGCTGTTATTGGTATTAAATTCTGCACATTAATTTTTAGATCTTATTATGACTTACATGGGGATAGTTTGATTTTGTTATGCTAAAGTCATTTTTGGCTGGTTGGCACCAGGATTTGCTTTGTTTGAGGAAGACAGCATTAATCAGTACCCTGGATGTGTGAAACCCTTTCTTAGTTTTACTGGTAAAGCATGGGACCCACTTGAACATGCAATCATGGCAGCCAGACTCCACAGGTGACCCAAGAACAGGACCAATGGTGTCACTGGATCATCAAGAAACTTGCATCAACTGGGTAGATATCCAGCATCACCCAAAAAGCAGAAATGCATCATCCAATAAAGAGGCCAAAAAGCATAAAATTCAGATATGCTAATTTATGCATATAAATGTAAATAAGGAAACCATCACTGTAATGGAACTAGAAATGCATCTCATTATAAAGAGAAAGACACCAGGAGTTGTATCCAAACTGATGCCTTCTGACAGCACAATGATTTCCGCTTGCACAATGGGATTCTTCTGTTCTCCGCTGTGCACCCCTTGCATCTGTTCTAGATTATCCCCAACCCTCCAGAACAGATTCAGGAAAGGTGTAGGTATGCACAGGGAGAAGTTGTACAAATGGAAATCTTTGTACTGACAGCACATGTTAATAGGCTACCACCCCAGGTGATTCATGTGCCTTCTCAGTCTACTGCCCTACCTTAGGAAGAAGATGATCAATGACCATTAGGCATGAGGACTGTTTTGTGCCTCCACACACAGTCAGAGGCAGAAATGCTTCTGAACACCAGAGACTAAGTTGGAAATCAAGAAAACCCCAGTTCAAACCTCTCCTCTACTAGGAACCTACTTAGGGCCTTAGACCAGGGGTGGTGAAACTCACCTCTCACGCTCTCTGGACCTCACACTCTCTGGACCTCTTGGTCTGGCTCTTAGGACTCTCTTCATGTGTTGGTTTGGCCCTAGCAGGGTGTATGACAAGGCAAAGTGGGACTATCCATCATGGCTATTCTCTGCCTGCACTGTTGGAGGCAGCAAGCTTCTGAATACCAGCTGTAGGAAACCATGGGAGAAGGAAGTGTTGTTATGCTCAAGACCCAGTGGCGTAGCGTGGGTTGTCAGCACCCGGGGCAAGGCAAGTCATTTGCACCCCCTAACCTGTGGATTTGCGCCCCCTAACCTGTGGATTTGTGCCCCCTAACCCTAACCCCCAGATGTTGCGGCCGGTGCGGCCGGCCCCCCCTGCACCCCCCATGCTACGCCACTCTCAAGACCTGCTTGCTGGTTTCCCAGAGGCATTAGGTGGGCCTATATGAGAATGCTGGATGAGACAGGCCACCCTGGCCTGATTTAGCAGGGCTCTTCTTATGTTCTTAGTAATTGTCACTGGGGATCTTCAAGGCTTCTCCTTCTCTCCTTCCCTTGGGGTCTTTATCTTTAAACAGCTCTCCAAAGAGAATATTGCCCACTGTGACGCAGGACACATAGCATTTCCCCACCCCAAAAAAATCCAGGGGGGGGGAACACTTCCCCCCCCATACTGAAGAAACCAAGAAGGCAGGCAGAGTGACTCCTTGCCGTGTTTAGCAAGAAGGGAGGTTCTGTTTTCCTGCTTTTGTGCCCTTCTGTTGCCAGAGAAACAAGCTAGAATTTTATTTTTCTCACAGTTGCTACACGGCCAAGAATAAGCACACACAAATTGTAGCCCAGGGAGGGGGAAAGCGTAACAAGAGGAACACTTGAACGCACCGCGTGTAGAAACACAAGAACAGAGCATCACACGGGAAGCGTCACAGCACAGAGTGGTTACGCCAGCCGCATGTTAACGCATTGTGATAATTTGTACAACTGAAAAGGAGGGCAGAGCAAAAAGAAGGGGGGGGGAGCATTCATTGCCATGTCTGAATCAGAGGCACACACCACCATCAGCAGCGGAAGACACACAGCATCCCTGTCGGCTTTTGAGTGGCATTTTTAATTTAATTCCACCGTAACCTCCCTCGGCCAAAGCTCTGAACTCTGTTTGCTCTGTCATAAGCACAAACAAAAAGGGGTGGATGATTTCTCAAGGCAAAGTCAATTTTCGCTCTACAAAAGAAAGGATTTGAATTCCCCCCACCATCTCGCCCCACTTTTATTTGCTACCTTGCCTTTTTTTATATATGTGTGTGTTCGCATGAAAGCATTTGCTGCACCTTTGGGCAATTGCAACACAGCCCTAATAAGCACCCTAGATAGTAATTGAAACAGAGGTTTCAGAAATGAATTAAGGGCAGACGACCCAGAGCGCAGGAGGGGTCCCCTTGGAGAGGATCATGCTTGGTGAGCAGGTGCAAAGCAAATCGGATTTTTTTATTTTTGGGGGGGGTTGTTAGTATGGGCATGTAAACACTCATTTGCCTGGTCACCTGTGGTTTCTAGTCAGACAAGTCAGGAAGCTTTTAAAAAGTAGGTTCTCTCAGATGACACATGTCAATTGTGGCGAATATTACTAGAAAGGCTTACAGGTAAAATAGATTTACAAGATGATTTACAAAATGAGTTCAGATCTATAACTGAGCATTTTCAGCATAGCCATCAAACTATAGTTTGTCTGGATACACTGGGAGAAAGCCATAGTCTACAGCCAAGGGAGCCAACATGGTGTCTTCCAGATACTTTTCAACCCCCAACATCCCTGACCATTGGCCATGCTTTCTGGGGCTGAGTCCAACAGAGTCCAACAATGTCTGGGGAGCACCACATTGGCTACTCCTGGTCTAAGGTGTGGGGAATGTGTAAACCTCCAGGTATTACTGAGCTACAACTCCCATCATTCCTGACTATTGCCCATGTTGGTTTCAGTTGATGGGCACTGCAGTCAAAAATAATCTGGAGGGCCATAGGCTCCACATCTCTGGTGTTGTGTCAAAAGGGCAGTGAATTTAAAAGCCACAAACAATAGGTTTTGGTTGTTTTTCCTTTAAAGGACTTTTCACTGAAAGAAATTGCAATAGCTAAGAATGCAAAAGAAGATAAAGAACAATTAGTGATACTGGATTAAGCCATTCAGCACCATTATGAAGCATGGATAAATGGCTCCTTATAAATTGCACCCCAGGGTCCCTCATGTTTCATTCACCGTTCATACCATTCTTGTTGGGTAAGAAGGATAAGCAGAGAAACAGTATCCAGCAAATGGCCTTCATTGAAAAGGTATCTCATAAACTAAAAAATATTTAAAAGAGAAAGCTTGAGTGACCTCCCCCAGCCTTTCTGGCTTTATAGCACGATTTTATTTCTTATACAACTATTGAGGCATACAGTCAGCTGAATATGCAAATGTCTGGCTCATCTAAGACTTTATAGAGCTTTCATTCTCAATAATGGTGAAACTCAGAAGTGGAGAATACTTTCATTTTTACATATCTGTGTTATTTGTAACAAGAATACTTGTATGAGTTAGTACTTTATTATTCCTTTGTAGCTGGGCTTTTGTCCTTGTGATGCTTGATGGTTTACGTTTTTTACTCCTCATTCACTTTCTTTTTTGTTATGTGTCCACTTCTTAACACAATCAATAAAAATATTAGAATAAATGGCTTCTTATTAAAAAAGCACCCTAGCGCCCCCCATGTTTCATTCACCATAGCAAACTCGACTTGGGATTTATGGTAAGTTGTTAATTCAACTAAAAAAAAGTGTTTTGCACAGGTTTTGCACCATTCCACTGGCAGGGTGGATGAACTGAGAAACAAAGAGATATAGGTATTAGACATAAGAGTGACCATTTCCCAGTTTCACTCCACCTAATGGAAGACACAGAAGGAAGATACAGGAGAAAGGAAGGAAGAGAAGGAAGACACAGGAGAAAGGAAGGAAGACACATGTTGAGTTTGTGCATGTGTTTGTGAGTAACCCCCATTCAAAGACACCACTTCCGGAAAGAATTCTTTTCCCGTAAGCACTATAGTCCTGGATGCACCTGGCTTAGAAGTAGCCAAGTCAAGGAAAATGTATCTCTTGTCCTCACATTCGCCTCTAGAGAAGCTTCCTTCTCTCCTTCATCCAAATTTGTTTTATTGTGGGCCATCTGGCCAGCTTCATGAAATTCACGCCACAGTGGAGTTGCCCACGTGGAAGGGTTCTTTTATCGTTCTTTGAAAAGACGCACCTGGGCACAGCTTTGCCATGGGCCAGAAAGGCCACCCAGTTTGGACAGCAACCAAGGCCCACCCTCCCTCCTTGGCTTTTGAACCCACGTGGAGAAGGAACAAGTACTCAGTTGCTTCCCTTTTTTTCCAGGAGGGAAAGAAAAAGAGACAGCAGCAAATTCATGTTTTTTGGAGAATTTTAAACCAAGGGCAGAGAAGAACCTCACATCTGGGGGCCAAATGTGGCCCTCCATACATCTCTATTTGCCCCTCAGGACTCTACCCAGGGCACACCCTCTATGGCTTGCCTTTGCCTGGCTGGAAAAATCAAGATGGAGGTGTGGTGCTTCCTGGTGGTGGAGTCCCCTTCATGTGTCATAACTATGCCTAACTATGCCGATGGCTGACACCGGCTGTGGTATACACATCTCCATCATATCATCTGAGAGTCTCAGCTAGGGGTGGGCACACATGACAGTTTCCGTTTGTTTCACTTTCCCAATTTTCCCCCAACCTTAAGTTCTCCCAATTTTTACTTGCAGCTTGCAATTTTTAATTTCAGAAATTCACGGGGGGGGGGATACCTATACAGAATGAGCATTTTCCTCTAATGTAATGCATGCTAGTTTCACTAACTGTGCACATCTCACAGAAGGGTGTGGATGTTGGATAGCACGTCTGCTTAATGGTTCAGAAAATGCAAATCAGGTAGGCTCACACTGAAAGGAGAACTGAGTGAATCCCCACCACCGAAATCCCTTTATGTGGCAGAATAGACCATGCCATAATTGTGGTTCACAGAGCAACATCAAGGGCTGCTCCTAATGAAGCTTCGTACACAGGGATTATTATTATTATTATTATTATTATTATTATTATTAAATAATTTATATACTGCCTTTTACCTGAAGATGACAGGGTGGTTCACAACATAAAAACACAATATGAGAACACAAAATACATAATAATAAAAACCAAATAACCAATAACCTCTCTTCCACAAACACATTTAAAAGGCTATAGAATGTTGAACCAGCTTAGTTATAGGAGGCTGGTGGGTGGAATTCTTCCAGCCAGCTGAGCACAGATACAAATGATGACAACATGATCTCTCTGAGAGACACATATGAAGATGTTCTCCTTGCTAATGATTCACCAGAGAGTCTACAAGATGATCCAGAACAAAGAATCTGACTAACCAGTTATGAAGAGTAATAAATACTGGTACAGTACAGGAGATTAATGCTAAATGCTTTCAAACTGCCCTTGCTGGAGGCAACGACCCACTGTGCAACAGAAACCTCATTTGAGTGTATCCATGCAAATTGTTGGTTGTGGTTTGAAATCCAGTAGGCCACTATAAAGTGGGAGGGGAGTAGATACAACACTATCTTGCTTGTTTACCTGCTGGAGAGGATCCAAAATTCTATTCATTCACCTCTTTTAATGATCATATTATCATGTTTTGTTTCACTTTTCTCACTGTCTGGCAGGGCCATCTGTTGCAGGTCTTCCTGAAAGATTTGTTCCCTTACGTTAAATTTGGCACATAGAACCATAAGGGGCATCACTGGAAAAACAAATCATCCTCTGCAATCAATACTATTAAAGTTGGAGAGTGAGGAACAGCTGACCGAACCCAAAGAGTAGTCATTAATGGTTCCTTGTCATCCTGGAAAAAAGTGACAAGTGGTGTGCCGCAGAGTTCTGTCCTGGGCCTGTTGTTGTTCAGCAGCTTTATAAATGATTTGGATGAAGGACCTGAGGGGATGCTCATCAAATTCGCAGATGACACCAAACTGGAAGGGGTAGCTAATGCCGCAGAAGACAGAATCAGAATTCAAAATGACCGTAACATATTGGAGAACTGGGCGCAAGCTAACAAAATGAATTTAAATAGGGACAAATGTAAGGTTCTGCACTTAGGCAGGAATAATATAGGATGGGGGACACCTGGCTTATTAGCAGTACATGTGAAAAGGATTTAGGGGTCTTGGTGGACTGCAAGCTTAACATGAGTCAACAGTGTGATGCAGCAGCAAAAAAAGCTAATGCTGTTCTAGGCTGCATCAACAGAAGTATAGTATCCAGATCAAGAGAAGTAATAGTACCACTCTGTTCTGCCTTGGTCAGACCACACCTGGAATATTGTGTCCAATTCTGGGCAGAGGTTGGGTGGCCATTTCCCATGGATGCTTTAGCTGAGATTCCTGCATTGCAGGGGGTTGGACTAGATGACACTTGGGTCCCTTCCCATTCTATGATTCTTTGAAGGGGAAAGTGTCCTCCAGTTGACCCCCATCTCAGTCAGGGGGCTACTGAAAGATCAAGGAGAATGAGCAGGGTCACATTCCCCCATTCCCAGCTCTCTCTACAAATGTCACAAGGTGGTTTTGGTGCCATGACTGGGCCTGAAGCCAGACTGAAGCTGGACCCCCAACTCTACGATTTTTTTAAAAATGCCCCAAACTAGCAGATCAGGGAGACAGGCTCTCTCCCAGGTATCTCTCTGCTAGGCTAGTTTTCTACTTGCAGGGAGATCGCTGCACACAAGCATGCACATATAAGGAAGATTTCAAACTTTGATTTCCCAAATGCAATATGAATTGGTACAATCTATTCTACCACTTTCTAGTGCTGTGTATGTAGATTAGGCTATTTAGCAGGGTAGGTAAAGGGCACAAACAATTCACACAACTGGTATTTGGAATAATAATGTCACATCCAATTCAGCCCAAACACAGTATTTTAGATGTCACATCACCGAAGCTCCATATTGCCATAATCCAGGTTTACAGCATTCTGCCTCAGATCAGCCCACCCACACCATTCATTTCCCTCCAAGCTAATACTCTGTCCAACTGCAACTACAGAGTTAAAGTCTTGTTATACAGCACCCTAGAGGTGGTCATGTTCAGTGCTGGGCCAAAGTGATTTAGATGGGTAATTTGCAAGTGATTTGGAATCCTCTGGGATGAAAGGCACCACATAATATTAATAACAGCTCTTATTAGCATGCAGAAAGGATGCCTAGAGCACCGTGGATCTCATCCTCCCCCCCACCCCCTTCCCCTTTCCTATTGATCTCAGTTATTGCAGGTTCTGTTGCCTTCGTCTCATGTTTTATGCTTGTCTAATCTCCCCCCTCCTTAACAAAGAATTGAATAAACAATACAACATTCTAACAGCAGGCACTTGCAAGGAGGAACTGCTTCTCCTTCTCAACAGGAAGGAAGGAAGGAAGGAAGGAAGGAAGGAAGGAAGGAAGGAAGGAAGGAAGGAAGGAAGGAAGGAAGGAAGGAAGACCAGCCAGAATGTAATGAAGTTTACTTCAGGACAGCCACCAAAGAATAACTTGTCCATGCAGAGAAGAGGGAATTTAGGTAAGCAGAATGTAATTAACCAAGCTGGATTCCTGCCATGGATCACAGATGCACAAATATACCACAGGGGTGGTGGTGGGGAAGAGTGATATGTACTGCAAGTTCTCATTATCCCATACAGAAACTCCGTACACACACCACTGGTTAGCTTCAGCTGCAGCACTGAATGGTCATGCACCAAGCTAATGATGAGCAGCAGGAAGAAGTCCAGAGATGGTCAGGAGAGGACCAAAGGAAAATGGGGGTGAGGAGAAAGAAAGGGCGACTGACTTTGATCAACTCCCTAGCAGAACTGCATAAGGGAGTGGTGAAACCCAGAAGAGTTATATTCTTATAGAAGACAGAAGACAGCTCCAGAGCTTAGGCCAGGGATGGGAAACCTGTGACCCTTCCAGATGTTGTTTTGATCTCAACTCCCATCATCTAGTGTGATCCACATTCACTATACCTGTTGAGGCCCACTGCACTCCTCATATCATCACCGGAAGAGGCGAACTTCAGAACTCAAAATTAAAAGGATTTGCTTTCTGATTTATTTATTTATTTATTCGCACATTTTTACTTAAGCTCATTCTGAACTGAGTCACAGCCTAAATTATAGAAGGAGGATCTCTTGCACACCACCAATCCATGCCAATCACCAAATACTGAATTTGACCACATTGGGAATATTGTGTACAGTTCTAGTCACCTCTACCCAATAAGGGTATTGTAGAGTTGGGAAAGGTTGAGAAAAGGGCAACCAAAATGATCAAGGGTGTGGAGCAGTTCCCCTATGAGGAAAGGTTACAGCATCTGGGACTTTTTTCGTTTAGAGAAAAGGTGAGTAAGAGGTGAGACAATAGTAGCTTATAGAATTCTGCATGGCTTAGACAAAGTGGATAGAAAACAAGTTTGTTTCTTTCTCTCTCGTAGCCCTAGAACTCAGGGACATTCAATGAAGCTAAATGTTAGATTCAGGATCGATAGTTATGCAGCGCATAAGCTATGGCACTTGCTCCTACAGGAGGCAGTGATGGCCACCAACTTGAATGGCTTTAAAAGAGGATTGGACAAATTCACAGAGAAGGCTATCAATGTCTACTAGCTATAATGGCTATGTTCTGCTCCCATGGTTGGAAGCAGTAATGCTTTTGTATGTCAGTTGCTGGAAAAGGCTGGAGGGAAGAGTGCTCTTATGCATAGATCCTGCTTGCAGGTTTCCCACAGACATTTGGTTGGCCAGTGTGAGAACGGTATTCTGGACTAGATGGTCCATTGGCCTCATCCATTTGCCTCTCATGTTCTTATGTTCTTAATTCAAATATCAACAGATGTCAAATACAGGTACCAAATACAGTGGTACCTCAGGTTACATACGCTTCAGGTTACACACGCTTCAGGTTACAGACTCCGCTAACTCAGAAATATTATCTCGGGTTAAGAACTTTGCTTCAGGATGAGAACAGAAATTGTGCAGCGGCGGTGCAGCGGCAGCAGGAGGCCCCATTAGCTAAAGTGGTGCTTCAGGTTAAGAACAGTTTCAGGTTAAAAACAGATCTCAAGAACGAATTAAGTTCTTAACCCGAGGTACCACTGTATAGGGTAGGAAAATTCCCAATATTTGACAATTCTGAGGAAATCTGATGAATATACAGGAGCAACATTTACAGAAGAGAATTCTGGGAAGCAAATTCATATCAGCTTTACAAATAAAGAAGTTAAGATGGCATTGGACATAGCTGGAGAATCCACTTTGGTCTTCTCCTAAGAGGCAGCGTGTCAGACCTCTTCCTTTTGTTTGAGTCTTTTGGATCAGCAGGAAAAGGAATGTGAGCAGTGTGAAAAGGCAAAGCCCATCAAATTTTAAAGGAATGAAATTCCTTCAGCTGCCAAAGAGGGCATGACAGCCAATCCCAGAAGGAGCCAGGGCATGGCCTTCTCTGATCAGTTCAGTTCCAAACAGCTTGTTAGAGGAAATGGTGCAGCTTCTGTGGTTTCTGGATTGACCCTTCCATGTACTTCCCACCTGCAACTGGCAGGATTCTGTGTTGCTCCCTTCATTTTGTCTTACTTCAGCTGAGGGATTTCTTATTTTTCTTTCATGTTCAGGTTCTGTGGATTGTGTTTGTGTTCTTTGTGTGCATGGTGTAGCAAAGCCTACTGAACTCACAGGAAGTCTTAGTGGCCATGATGAGTGACATTTACATAGTGTGACCCTTCTCCTTCCTCTTGATCTCCCAGTGGCTTTTGGTATCATTGATCATCATGCCCTTTTGGACAAATTCTGTGAGATGGGCAGTGGAGGAACTGTTACTGCAGTAGTTGTGATCCTATCTGAAGGTTCAGGCCAAGAAACTAGCCTTGGGAATGAGCTCATCCACCCCCTGACATTGGAGGTAGAACATAGCCATCATGACTAGTTGTGACTGATTGCCTTATCCTCTATAATCATGGTCTTCTTACATATCAGCTAGGATTCTGAAAATTACCTTCCCAGAAACCCATGCCCATGTTCACACTGTTTTATGACAAAGAAACAATCAAGGTTGAGCTATTGATACATTTTCGCCCAGTGTTATCTTGTATCATTCTGTGTTGGTTTAAATAAACACAAACACATATGGAGCTTCTATCATGAATTACAATGAATCCCACCGTTTCTTCTTCTTTCTTCTTTTTTAAATGCCCGGTCTCTCAGTTTCATTCATTCTAAATGTACATTGATGTAGGGCTAAAAGTTTTTCCCAAATCTAAAACAGTGCCTCGACCTTTCCCAACTCAGTGGCAGAGCATATTGGGCTTACATGCCCCTCCCTCTTCCACCAACAGAGTTTGAAGAGGAGTTCCAAAGCTTTTGTTTCTATTTTTAATACCCAACAAACTGTGGGTAGCCTTAAGTACGGTGTGTTAAATTGATCAGTTTCTTGTGTTGTTGATACCCAGCAAACTGTGGTTCATCTTAAGTAGGGTATGTTGAATACTCAAGCTATGTTCAAATTTTAGTTTAATAAGTTAACTTATTTCCATAAACCACAGTTAAGACTAATCAGTTTCAGTGCACAATGCTAAATTGTAGTTACTCTAAGACAAGCAGAACGTTTCAATCTCCTCACAGCCACACCAACAGAGGCGGGGAGCCTGAAGCTCACTTTGGCTCATCCTTGGAATGCTAAACTATGGTTTACTGTCATGTGCAAAACCTCTCAATATAAGGCAGCTTCCTTTGTTCCTAACAAATCCTTCAGTGGAATCAATTGTTTTAAACTACATATTTCACTGTACTTTCCTGCAGTTACGAATAGGGGGCTGCAGTTGCAGAGTTATTGGTAGCATGAGATGAATAAAGTATATGTAAAACACTAGGTCTCTAAATTAATACAGAATAGCAACCAGTCCCTGGACGCATGTTTACAATTGCAAACAGGGCTTAAATTCTCTGCTCCATCTATAGGCATCTTTCACAGGGATGGGGAGACTTCCAGCCCTAGGTGTTGTTGGACTTCAGCTCCCTTCCAAAGTGGTCAATGGCCAGAGCTGATCATAGCTATAGTCCAGCAATATTTGGAGTGCCACAAAAGAGATTCATTCTTTGATTCATTAACTGCCCTGAGTGTATGACTTGGATTGTTAAAAGGTTTCCTGGAGTCAGCATTAAAAAAGTGCAACCTTAAAATGTGAGTGGAGGTAAAGCTGTTATTGTGAGCCTTTAAATCATAAGACATTAGCAGGTATGATTGAGCCAGGCTTGAAATAAATAGATAACGCTCTGCAAATTTACAAATCAACTGTTTGCTTCCCAGAACTATTCAAATTCAGGCCCTGTCTTCCCTTAGGGAATGTCAATGAACTTTTAAGTGGCTTTGAATAATTCACAGTTTATTCAGGAATTGCAAAGGTATGAATTAAGTTGCAATTGATACTTCTTAATTTGCAGTTTGGAAAATGGTTTAGCATTTGAGTCTGCAACCCTACTCAACAACTTACTTGGGAGTAAGTCCCCAATGAACTCAGTGAGGCTTACTTCTGACTGAGTAGGCATGGACAAGTTTGCACGCTTAGGGTACATACAGATGGGCATTTCATTGCACCTTAACTGCACATCTGCACCTAAGATGTACCAAAAAATTTCCATACATCTTGGCTGGATGACTTAGGCTGCATTCACATAACAGATTATTCCCTTTCCCTGACATTTCCCTAACTGTTTATTTCCACATTATATTTGAACTTTCACATGATGTAGAAGCCACCTCCAGAAAATTAATGGAATATAGTGTGCATTTAACACACATTTATGTGCTGTCTGATTCGGGGGGGCAGGACCTGTTTGCAGGCCCCTTTACCTGGAAAATTGCATGAGTAAAGTGACAAAATTTCAGGTGCTATACCAACATAGTTCATTCCTGCCATTTTTATCATGAGAGGACAGAAACAGGCTTGTGGGAAAAGGAGAGAGTAGCAGTGTCGTCCGACACCCACTGGTGTGAATTCTCAGACTAAGAACTTAATTCATTCTGGAGGTCCATTCTTAACCTGAAACTGTTCTTAACCTGAAGCACCACTTTAGCTAATGGGGCCTCCCACTGCCGCTGCGCCGCCAGCACACAATTTCTGTTCTCATCCTGAAGCAAAGTTCTTAAACCGAGGTACTACTTCTGGGTTAGTGGAGTCTGCAACCTGAAGCATCTGTAACCCGAGGTACCACTGTAGTTCCGTAATACCACAGGTATTGCAGCATGAAAGTAACATTAGAAAGCATGGCAAAGTGTTAGCATCATAATCAGAAAAAACTAATACAATACTCCCCACATCTAAATTCACCCATAAACAATCAGGCTACTCCAGCACAAGCTCTCTGATGCTGCCCCCCCCCAGCCCCCACGGGTAGTCCCTGGGTGGCAGTCTCTCCATGGTTGTGGTAGTTAATTTATGCATCACATTTCCTTTAAACTTCAAGGTTATTTGCAACCATACACTAAAACAGTTAAAACACATTTAGAAGCAAATGCTAGTCATACTCAGAGCAAACCAGTGGGTCAGCTCTGAGTAGAGGTAAATCAGCTACAACCCACACCCAAAGCAGAGACCTAAACCAGGGGTCAGCAACCCGCGGCTCTGGAGCCGCATGTGGCTCTTTTACACCTTTACTCCGAGGCGGATACTAGCGAGGGGAGGAGGCACATTGTGTGGCCCGACACTCCCCACTGTGGCGGGCGCTGTACTGGCTGTGACGTCGCATGGGGGCGGTGTGTGCGTTAGTCACGCACCGTCCCGACGTCACCTTCCTGCCCACCTGCCCACTACATTGTAAGGGGCATGTACGCTGGTCACTGCATTGAAAGGGGGCATGTACGCTGGTCACTGTCTTGAAGGGGAGTGAAGAACACACACACACAAAAAGGTAACTTGTTAATTTAACGTTTATTTCTATGAGGAGGAGTAATTCTGAGGGGTCAAACAAAGAAATAATAAAAAAGTGACAAAAAAGTTATTTTTATAATGACGAGTTCTGCGGCTCCCAGTTTTTTTTCTTCGGAAATGGGTCCAAGTGGCTCTTTTTGTCTTAAAGGTTGCAGGCCCCTGACCTAAACATTTATTTATTTTTTAAATGCATGGGGAAAAGCTTGCTGAAAAGCAAAAATGCCTTACATTGTTTTCAGAAACTACAAATAGTGGGTGTCTGTCATCTCTCAACAGTATTAGTATTTCAACAGCCTTAATATTTCATATGGTATTTATATTACTCTTGTCATTGCTAGGAGAATGCGTGGAAGCTATTGCATTAGAATCTGACGTGCAGGATTTATTTTAAAGTTATTTTCAGTCAACAGCAGACCGCCTGCTCCCACATGGGCCTGCCTGACTACAGAGATCTATCACCACCATGACCAAGGGTTATGTTCTTCTCAGCCATAGACCCAGGCACTAGAACTTGGGTGAGGCAACTATCCTCTTCCCTCCTAACCAGGAGTAGGGAATACCTTCCAGCCTGAAGGTCATATTCTACCACAGACAACTTTCCAGCAGCCATATTCCAGCGATGGGGATAGGGGGAAAAGTGGGAGGAGAAAAGAGATTTGATTCTGACATGACGCTTCTCAGTCACAGACCCAGATACTAGAAATTGTGAGCTGCAACTTGCCTCTTGCCTCTTAACCAGGGATGGGATTAAAAAAATTCAGCCAGAGGTCCACAGTCCATCATGGACTGTGGGGAAATGGGTGGGGGAAAGATGGAAAAGTGGAAGGAACAAAAGATTGGATTCTTCTGGACTGAGCCTTCTTAGTCACAGGACCAGATACTATGACTTGAAAAGTGCATCTAGCCACTTCCCTCTTAACCTTTCAAAGATTCATAAACTGCCATTTAAGAGAGAGAGAGAGAGAGAGAGAGAGAGAGAGAGAGAGAGAGAGAGAGAGAGAGAGAGACCATTAATTTAAGTTAATATCTTCTCCCCAGACAGTTGGGTTCATCTAGCTTTCCTGTCGATTGTGTTTTAAAACTTCTTTTTATTATGTCCTCTGTTGTTTTATCTCGCAATGATTGCTTTGAAGCCCTGTGGAACAAACATTAAATAAAGAAACAATGTGTATAGCTAAGTACATGTTAAAATTAACTTATTCCAGACTCAGATCATTGGTCCATCCAGCCCAGTGCTGCCTAATGTAGGAGTGCCCTAACCTGTGGCCTTCTGGATGTTGTTGGAATGTGACTCTCATTAACTCTGACCATTGGCCATGCTGGGTTAGAGGCTGATGGGAGTTGAAACCCAACAATACCTGGAGGTTCTCTGTCCTTGGTCTCCTCTGTGATGGATTCACTTTGCCAATGATTCTGCTCCTTCCTCAAGCCCGAATGTTTCCTCTATTATATCTCTTGTCTATACAGATTGCTGTTGACTCTGTACATAGAATCATAGAGTTGGAAGAGACCACAAGGGCCATCGAGTCCAACCCGCTGCCAAGCAGGAAACACCATCAGAGCACTCCTGACATATGGTTGTCAAGCCTCTGCTTAAAGACCTCCAAAGAAGGAGACTCCACCACACTCCTTGGCAGCAAATTCCACTGTCGAACAGCTCTTACTGTCAGGAAGTTCTTCCTAATGGCACTTGGAAAGAGGTTAGCAGGTTCTAACTAGTTTTTAATGCTTTGTGTCCTGTGCATTTGTGTGTGCATGCACACACAGGTACAAAACACCCGACACATCTGGGGAAAGCAACTCTGATTCCTTTGCTGGCATCCAACATTAAAAAAAAGAAAAGAAAATCAGCCATGGCAGCCTGCTGAATGCCACCAGCTATTAAATAAATTGCACCTTGCTTCAAGACGGGTGTTGCTGCCTGGTTCTTCCATTTCATTAAATCCCTCCGTCTCTCTCCCTTGTGGATATGCACACAGACTCTGAGCAACTTGGCCTTCAGGGGTGACCTTTGTGGCCATGTGTAACTCATCCCATCAACACGCTAATCCTCATTTCTGAAGAGCAGTCATTCAATTTGGGATTCTGGGCAAAGCGGTCAGAGAAGGATTATCTGGGGAGACGAAGGCAGAGCTATCTGATATGAGTTAGGGATGGAAGGAGAAAGCGTGGGAGAGTGGCTGCAGCGAGAGCAAGGCAGCCCAGAGGAATAGCTAGGGAAGCTCCCCAAGTCTGCTTGCTTGCATTGCCAAGTAAGGCTTGGTAGAGGCACTGCTGCAAAACCACAATTCTGTACATGCTTTACCCAACATACATGCCAACTTACTAAGCAGATGGGTATGTGTGTTGTATGTTTGCATTGTAAAGGTAAAGGTAAAGGTACCCCTGCCCGTACGGGCCAGTCTTGACAGACTCTGGGGTTGTGCGCCCATCTCACTTAAGAGGCCAGGGGCCAGCACTGTTAAGAGGTAAATCGATACTTTGCGAAACAAACTGTAGTCTTCGTGCCATTTCTGTGCCGGAAAAAGAAAATGGTCACAATCCATTATTGGTTCAGTAAGTCCCACTTTATTCACACCTGCCTTTGCTCATATTGCTCCTTTTCTCTTGTTGCTTTTGGACACCACATTTTTCCATCTGTAAGACGTCCCATGTATAAGACCCACCCAGTTTGGGGGACTCAATTTTAAGAAAATGAGAGGAGGTGGCCCAAAGTTGTTGAGCTTCTCCCCCCATGCAGCTGCGGGCAGAAAACACTCCTAGATCGTGGGAAGTTGTGCTCGTGCATGCGCCACTTCCCCCCCCCCCACATCCGTGTATAGGACGACCCCTGGTTTTGGACGTGATTTTTGAGTCAAAAAACCTCGTATAATACACAGAAAAAATACGGTAATCATCATCATAATAATTTTATTTAAATGCCACCTTTCCACCGTTAAAACAACACTCAAGGCGGCTTACAATATGAAAAGATTTATGGTTACGAATATAGCAAAGTAGTCATGAAAATAAAACACATCAAGACTACATAACCAAACTGAACAATGTCCACATAAAAGTATACAAAAAAATTGTATCAATAACAGCAACAACTCCTGACAAATTTCCCCCAAAATACCCCAGTCCTTGCTGGGCAGCTGCAGAAGCAGCAGTTCTTATGAAGCCTGTCAGGCCCCACCCTAGGCCTGGTGGAGAGAGGAATCATAGCCCACTTACTAATTAAAAGGTAAAGGTAAAGGTACCCCTGCCCGTACGGGCCAGTCTTGACAGACTCTGGGGTTGTGCGCCCATCTCACTCAAGAGGCCAGGGGCCAGCGCTGTCCGGAGACACTTCCGGGTCACGTGGCCAGCGTGACAAAGCTGCATCTGGCGAGCCAGAGCCGCACACGTAAACGCCGTTTACCTTCCCGCTGGTAAGCGGTCCCTATTTATCTACTTGCACCCGGAGGTGCTTTCGAACTGCTAGGTTGGCAGGCGCTGGGACCGAGCAGCGGGAGCGCACCCCGCCGCAGGGATTCGAACCGCCGACCTTTCGATCGGCAAGTCCTAGGCGCTGAGGCTTTAACCCACAGCGCCACCTGCGTCCCCTTGTTTGCATTGTATGTGTACTAAATAACTCTCAGCCCTACAAATCTCTCACACATATACATTCAAAACCTCTAAATCTTGGCTAATTCGTTAAGGCTCCTCGTAGGTTGTAAGGCAGCCAGAGGTTAGGAAGCTGACTTATACTCAGTCATAGCATCGGTCCACCTAGTTGTTATTTTAAGCCACTACTGTGTGGCATACAAATGTTGTTTAAATATAAATAAGTAGCTCAGCATTGTCTACACTGACTGGCAGCAATTCTCCAGAGTTTTAGGCAGGAATCGGTGCCAGCCCAACTTTGAATGAACTTGGAACCTTTTCCATCAAAGCATATGTTCTACCACCAAGCTATGGTCCTTCCACAATTTGGCAGATTTCTTTCCCATCCCTGTCACATGTTGACAGATGAGACCTCACAGTGCTGACTTTAGCACTGCAATGCAGTCTGTTCAAGGCAAAGGAGACTCCTTTGCATTAGCATAGGATAATAAGAACCTGCCTTTTAATGAGTCAAGTCATTGGTCTATTGAGCTCAGTACTGTCTACAATGACTGACAAGTGACTCTCCAGGGTTTCAGGCAATGAGTCTTTCCTAGCACTACATGGAGCTGTTAGGGATTAAACCTGGAACTTTCTGCATGCAAAGCAGATGCTGTACCACTCACTGCGCTACCGCCCATTCGTGTTCTGGTCCTCTTCTTTACCAATTCATCATCCCCAAGGGAGATCACCTCAGAAGAAACAACTACTTCTTCTTTCTCTCCTCCTCCTCCTCCTCCTCCATCCTCAGATGACTTCAAAGCTCTGAGAGCCTTAGCCTGTTAGAGCTGCCCTGGGCTACTAAAAGCACCTCACCATGCCTTGGGCTTATCTGGTGCTTGGAAAGAAGAGCATTCTTCAACTATCTCTGTGTGGCACTCATAAAGAGCAGATCCAAGTGTACCACATGGAGCTGAAATGCCCTTCATAAGGCAAGGCTGGATTCCCAAACAATACATTAGTCCAGTAAACATGCACATAATTTGGCTCTATGCCAAATATATGGGATAATACTGGCAACCTGGACTCTTTCCCAGGCATGGTGGCACAGCTTAACCAGAGGGCTTGCAAAATTCCCTTGCGAAGTAGGCACTGCCTCAGTTATTATCAGGAATTATTGCTGTAGTAATGAATCAGAGAATCATAAAATCAGAGTTGAAAGGGACCCTGAGGATCGTCTAATCCAACCTCCTGCAATGCAGGAATATGCACCATGCTCTAACCAAGTAATCTGTTTTGTAGCTGGGATACAGAACTGGATGCAAAATACATATGCGTTGATTGAGAATGCCATACACTTATCAAACTGTTATTATTGAGGTCTGTGAGAGAGTACTTGCGTGCGTTTCTTCCCCTTTCTTCATGTTTATATTAAGAAAAGTGGTAACTTGATGCAGATATACCATTCACATCTCATAGGCATAAAAACAAGTATAGAGAGAAGGACCAGATACACACATGACCACAAAGATCACCCCTAAGGTTCTCAGAGTCTACATGAATCCATGATGGAGGGGAAATATGGGATTTAATAAACTGGAAGAGTCAGACAGCAACACCTGTCTGGAAACAAGATGCAATTCCTTGAACAGCTGGTGGCATTCAGAAGTTTGCTGTGGTTGATTTAGAAATGTCAGATCCCAGAAAAAATATGTCAAGTGTTGTGTCCTCCAGATGTGGTGTGTGATTGGTCCGGGGTGTGTGTGTGCCCCCAAAGTATTAAAAAATGATAAAGACAAGCAGTCAGTGCAGGGCAAAATAATGAAAATGTTGTCATGTGCTAAGAGACTGATGCACTTTGCTTGTCAGCCTTGGTATGGATTCTATACCATACAGACCCTCCAAGTGTCCCTATTTACCAGGGACAGTCCCAGATTTACAGAAGCCGTCCCTGTTTCTGAACTGATTCTGGAAAGTCCTGCTTTCCCTTAAGACATTTCTCTTTTCACCAGAGAAATGTTGGAGGGTATGGCTGCAATCCCTGATCAAGGAGACAAGCAACTATACAAGCTTTAGAAGACATCTGAAGGCAGCCCTGTATAGGGGAGTGTTTCTAATGTTTAATGTTCTATTATGTTTTTATGTATCTTGGAAGCCACCCAGAGTGGCTAGGGCAACCCAATCAGATGGGTGGGATATAATTATATTTATAATCATTTGAATAGGATGTCCCTATTATCATCAGAAGAAGAGAAGACTCCCTGGAAAAGACCCTGATGCTGGGAAAGATGGAAGGCACAAGGAGAAGGGGGCGACAGAGGACGAGATGGTTGGATAGTGTTTTCGAGGTTACCAGCATGAGTTTGACCAAACTGCAGGAGGCAGTGGAGGACAGAGGTGCCTGGCGTTCTCTGGTTCATGGGGTCACAAAGAGTCGGACACGACTAAATGACTAAACAACAACAACAACAACAAATTATCATCAGAGAAATGTTGGAGGGTATGGCTTTATACATGGCAGGATATTAGGCCCACCATTTGTTAGGATCAGTGGATTATACTGGTTTTGAAATACTTTGATGAGATAGGTGTCCCATGTTTGGGCTAAAAGCAGGCCCTTCCAATAGTTGCCCCAGTTTTAAGGAATACCCTCCCCAGTGCCCACAAATATGTAAGAATTTGAAAAGAACATTAACCTGCTTTGGGAGACAGGGAAAGCTTTTAATGTGTGAACCAAAGTTTAATTAGGTTTTTTTTAGGGGGGGGAGTTGACTAATGATTAGTTAGGAGGTTTTTTAAGTGAAAGTGACAGGAAAATTCTCTGGGAAATGTGGGATAATGCTTGATGCAGTGTCATATAATCTCATTGGAAACAAATCAAGATGGATGCTCAATGAACTGGTAATTTGGACGGGTCCAAAGAAAGAAAACTGTTCCATTTAAGCAAAAGCTGGTAGTATCCAGTTCAAAGAAAGAAGCCTGCATTGTGAGGGCCATTTCAACAATCAAGAAATGCCACCAAAGTGCATTGTTATCCCCCACTTCTCCTTATATCAAGTCTATAATATCGTCTCTATTGTTTAGGGAGTGTTAATGTGCTAAGACTAGAAAATTGTAATTAATTCCCCTTTAATTGATGTGTGAGAATATCCTGGCCCCTCATTCGCTTGGCCTCATAAACGAATATATGATTTGACAGGTTAATTTGAAAGTGAAAAGTTTAGGTTCTTCTCAGCCATCCAAGAAATAGCCCTGGAGTGAACTCTCCCCGTCTACTTGTGTGAAGCATAATAGAAAGAGGTCAAAGTTAGGTGAGATCCCCCCTTTTTGTTTCAATGTTGTTAATTTATTTTTTGTTCTTCAAGAGGTAATAATAAAAAAGCTGTGTTCCACTATCCAGAAAGCTGTCTGACAGGCAAAGGTGAAACAGAGCCAAAGAAAGAGAGAGATGGAGAAAACTATTGCAATTCCTAGGCACCTGATGAGCTGACACAAAGCAAACACACAGGCTTTGGCTGCAGGAGTCCAGTACAGGAGAAACTAAAAAAGGACAGCGGGCTACCATATCTTCAACTGTGGCTGCCTCCACACTGTACATTAAAGGGCCTTCTCTGTGGCAGCCCCTAAGTTGTGGAACTGCCTCCCCACAGAAGTGAATCTGGAACCTTCGTTGTACATATTTCAATAAATGTTGAAGACGCCTCTCTTTTTATGCTGGATGTTGATGAGGTGTATATTTTTAGGACCTGTTTCTGTGATTGCAAGTCATTTTAAACTGTTTTTAATGGTGTGTTTTGGTTGATGTAACCCACCCAGGGACCTTATGGTGAAGAGTGGGCAACTAATAACCCCAAAACTAATAATAAGACACTATGGTACCATGTCTCCCCCAATGAATCCTGGTCATTTGCTTAGGGTGTTTATACTGTAGTTGTTAGGAGACTCCTATTCCCCTCACAAAGCTACAGTTATCAGTGTGGTTTAAAAGTCCATCCCTCTCCCCAGGGAAGACTGGGAATTGTAGCTCTGGGAGAGAAAGAGGAGACTCCTACCTATAACTCTCAGCACCTTTAACAACTCACAGTGCCAAGGATTCTTTGGAGAAAGCCATGGCTCCTTAAAGTGATACTGCAGTATAATATGGTCTATATCTGTATCTTCATACATACAGATATATGGGAGCCTCCAGTGTGTCACTATTCTGTGGGAAGGATTAAAGCACATTCTACACCATGTCACTGAGAGCTGCCTGTCCCTGATGTGCATATCAGAGATGGGGTCCAAAAATATAAGAACCAAGGAAGATAACAGCTGTTGCAGGTATCTGGCCTGGCACTTCTCTTCACATCAGTGGGTAATGGATGATGATCCTGGGTCTGATGGTAATTTAGCTGCAAATGTGGCCGTAAAAACTATGTGTCTCTTGCTGTTGCGCAAATGGCTTTCTTCTTCATCTTCCCAGTACAGAGCAAATGTGCCTGCCTGCCACCTAGACTGTGCCCTATGCTTTTAGCCAGGTCTAGGTCAGGGAAATGCATTGCTCCCATCTCCATCACCTTCTCTGTCCAGCTGCTTCCATGAAAAAATAGACACTTCCTGCTGCTTGGCTTCAAAATCCCACTGAGAGCAGAAGTAAGGCTTAGGGGAAGGAGAGCGGAAGGACGTGGTTATAGCAAAGCATTCTCAGTGGACAGTTTACCCTACAGGGCAAATGGCTTTGAATGCTTCCCCTACATTGTCTGACAGTCACATTCTAATCCATGGTATTCGACAGGAAGGCAAAATCTGGTAGGGTAGAGAAAGCACAGGGCACCATTGCTCTTCCAGATTTTGCAACTGGGCTAGTAAGCACTTAGTTATAGGGATAGGCTGCGTGCAACATAGCATTTTATTCTAGATTCAATGAGGACTCAGCACTTGCTTTTTATATGTAGTCCACACACAACCTAGATCTATTGCATCTGTACCTCACCCTCCATGAAAAGTGCTTTCTGTTAAACTGGTTTCAATCTGGGAAAAGGGGGAGGAGAGGGGGGACAGGACTCATTGCAGATTGATTCTGCATTACCCTGCAGTGTGTCTAGAGTGGTACCTTGGGTTACAGATGCCTCAGGTCACAGATGCTAACCCAGAAATAGTACCTCGGGTTAAGAACTTTGCTTCAGGATGGGAACAGAAATCGCGTGTGGCGCGGTGGCAGCAGGAGGTCCCTAATCAAGGGATGGGTTTCCAAACATGTATCAAGTAATCACAGTCATCCTTGTGGAGAGCAGGTTCTAGAATCAATCTAGATTATTTGTTCATTTAATAAAATGCATGCATTGCTAGAGTACCCACTGGGTACAGTCCTTCAATTGTCTGAGTCATAGTCTTCACTTTCGATAGAGACTTAACTTGATGGTCTTACCCTGTTCTTTGATTTATTTGTAAAGTCTGGACCATTTGCACAGCCAAAAGCAAAACTAATTCCTCCTCTTTGTGGTCAGCACAGTAAACATAGCGGTACATTTCTGAATTTTATACTGAGAAGATGGTCGTGAGGCCTCATTTCTCCTACACTGGATCCTTGTTTACCTGGAAAGTGATTCTGGCTTCTCAGTTACATTGACAGGTGTTAATTGCCCACAAATCCCACCTACTTTATCACTGTATCCTAGCTAGGAATGGAGTGGGGACCAAATCAGTTCACATTTAAAGGCAAGCCTAAATAATTCACACCTTTCAAAACAATAAGCAAAGTGAAACACAGCCATGCTTCAAAATGTACATGTTTCTGAATTTTGCAGCACAACTCTCAAGCCAAGTAATGTGTACAAAAATACACAGACCTGGGTAAAGTGTGCATGTAAATGTATACATTAGTGAAAAAGACATGCAAAATGCATTATATTGGGGAAAATTGCTTTGCAAAAAATATTCACTATGAGAAATCAGCACTAAAATGCTGGTCTGGTTTCATGAGAACCTTTTATTATTAATATCATTGCAAACGGATGTGGAAAATGGAATCAAAGACTGGTCAAATGAAAAACTGTGGGAGAAACCAAAATCAACAGATTCACCCATCCCTAATCCAGGTGTTTGGAAGGGTGTTAATGGCTTTTGGGGTCTAGCACAGATTAGGATAGCACCGAAGCCTTGTTCCCATTAAGACTCACATAAGAACTCAAAGTGTACAATGCAATATTGATAGTAATATAACTAGCTGGCGCCTTTCCTTAAAGCATTCTGAAACTGGAAGGGTGGAAAAAGTTGAGCTATACGAGTGTTATAATACAGGGAGTGCAACCCCCACCCCTGACCTCAAAAGCAGAAGAGAGCACTGTCTGATTTGCTTTTGAAAGGAAACATCAAGCAGTTGCGAGCCCGGGTGAGTTAACACAGAAACCTTCCCCCACCTCCCTTTTTGCTATGATAGGCACCTCTCCCATTCTCTTTCACCTCCCTGCCACTTCTCATAAAACAGAAAGATATCAGCTGCCAATTTTGAGGCGAAAAATGTTTTATATCTATTTTAGGTTATTTTTCCCCATTGCCAGTCGTTGCTGTAATATCTGCTTTGATTACCAAATTAATCACTGGGTTGCAAAGCCCATTACATATAATTGAGTCCGACAGTCTTCGGTACTCCACACGAATTCTCGCTTTGTCTCTCGCCTTCATTCGGCTGACAGAGAGAAATCTCCCAAGCCAGCCTGTCGGCTGCCAAAAAAAGGGGGAGGGGGTGAGCTCAAAACTTCCTTCCAGCCTTTCTTTCTTTCTTTCTTTCTTTCTTTCTTTCTTTCTTTCTTTCTTTCTTTCTTTCTTTCTTTCTTTCTTTCTCTTTCTTTCTTTGCCAATTTAGCAATACTGTTACCCAGTGGTGGCGGGTGCCCATTGATACTGAATAGGCCAAGCAGCACAGAGGCCAACAGTAAGATGGTGTCAAAGCTAATGGCAGACAGAATCAACTAAACCAAGTCTTGACCCCATCTTTCCCCCTACTGAATTCTATGGGGACCAAAGAGAAGGAACTTGACAGCTAATGCCATCCCCTGGGCTAAGTTGTGAAATAAGAAGGCAATTGGGTGTGGGCTGCATTCAGTGGGGAAGCATCCAATTTGTCCTAAAGGACCAGCTAGTTACGAATGCAATAGAAAACATCTATAGCAGAGGAGTGCTGTGCAAATTCTGCAAGTAATTTAGCAATTCTTGCAGAAGAAGTGAGTGGAAGTGGCATGTTAAGAGGCACTGGCTAGGTGAGACATAATGCTAAACCACAGAGTTCAGCTTTCCTCCAGCTGACTTGCACATTCCCCTCCTCCAATCATGTTCTGGTGCAGCCATGAGGAGGAGTTCAGAAGCTTTTGCTTCTTTTGTTGATTAACCGCAGTTTGTCCTGACATCCAAAAGTGGATAAACTGTGGTTCATATTAACTACAGTTAATATTGGCTTATGAAATTGCCTTGTTTTCACTAACTACAGTTAAGACCAGCCACAGTTTAGGGTTTGGGTGGCATAGCTCTTGGGCACATGAAGCCACCACCTTGTTAAAGCTAAGCAGGCCTGGATGGGTAACTCATCAGGAACCAGACATTCTCTGCCTTTGGTCCCAAGGTGGAGTTATGTGTATATTTAGAAAATAAAATAAAATGCTGAACTGCAAGTAATCTAAAAGGAAAGCAGAAACCTCTCATCTCCATACAACCACAGTGGAGTAGGACAAGGAATGCGGAGTGTGTGAGCCCAGGGGATCTAAGTGCCTTTTCAGGATCAGCCTTCCCCAAACTGGTGTCCTCCTGATTTTTTCTTAGACTACGGTTCCCATCCATCCATAATCACTAGCTATGGTGGCCAGGGCTGGTGGGAGTCATAGTTTAGATATCTGGAGGACACCAAGGTGGGTGAGACTGCAATAAAATGGTTTGGCATTACATCTCAGTACAAAATCATTGTCAATTGAGGGAAGAAGGTTGGTGTATGGAAGAATTCAGTTGGTTGCCTCAGATGGTAAATTGAGGAAATACCAGTATAGGAAGAATTATATTGAATTTTTCACATTTTTAAAAAAAATAAAAATAAAAGACACTTTAATGTGTCAAATGAATTGGGGAAATCCACAAATGAGGACTAGACTAGGTGTCAACAACCCCCTAACCCCCACTCCATTTAAAAAACAAAACCCTGCTGCCATTTCAGAATGCACCAGTGTTGTAGATGTGCATGTGGGTGTGGTTGGGAGAAAATGGCTACATGGGCCAAATTTTGCCTGTGGAATGTAGGTTTTACATCCCTTGTGTTAACAGATGCTTAGGAAGACTTTACTACGACCACAACAAAGCATACAAGCCATGATATGAAGCCTGAAGCCTGCCACTTTCACAAACAGCCGATAGAAAATCACCCAGAAAAGTGGTGCTGTTTGCGGATCTCAATCGAGGGGGGGGGGTGCATAGTTTTTCTGCTTGAACAAAACAAAATGTCCCCCCTCTCTCTTTTTATTTCTATTGTAAGTTGCATGAAAAGCTAGAAAATGCATTTAATTCGAAATCACTCTACCGTAAATGAACATCCTAATTGAGTTTCTCTGTTTGCAGATACTTTGAGGTTGGAGGACCACTGCCCTCTTGTGGCTCACTTGCCATTTGACAACTGTTTTGAGGTTTGTTTATTTTTCTTCACGGTATCTGACTCCACCCTGCTTCAAACAGGAACACGGGAAGCTGACTTGGCCCATTGGTACCTTCTAGCCAGTGATTAGAGTGTTAGACTAGGGCCTGAAGTGGGAGACCTTGGGGTCTCAAATTCCAGCAATGCCAAAATTTGGGGTGCGCTCCCAACGTCTTACTTTCCATTCTACATCATAGTCGTGACACCCCCTGCAACACCCCCAAGGGTCTGCAGCCAGCACAACCGCACCGTTTGATGTTAGAATTTGCAATGTAATTTCATTGGAAATGTATTTCACAAAGAGTAAGTGGTGTTGGGGAAAGAAGGTGGCGACTGGTAATTGGCAGTGGGAGCTGGTTGGTTATTCTGATAGTCCTCTCTTGACTTTGAAGGTGAGAGGTGTGGAGACATCATGCAGATGCTGTCTGGAGGAGTTTGCAAATCATACTTGTCGTTCAACCATTCAACTGGCAAGTACCGTATTTTTCGCACCATAGGGCGCACCGGACCATAGGGCGCACCCATTTTTTTGGGGGGGGAAATAAAGGGAAAAAAATTATTTTCCCCCCCCAGGCGCGGGGCTGGGGCGGGGGAAGCTCGAGCTTCCCCCGACCCCAGCCCGCAAACAGGCAGCTCTCTGCAAGCCGTGGGAGCACTCCCGCTGCTTGTGGAGAGGTCCGCGAAGCCTGGGCGCGCTGAGCTCAGCGCGCGCAGGCTTCGCCATGCTGGCAACTCCCCGCAAGGAGCCGGAGCGCTCCGGCTCCTTGCGGAGAGGTCCGCGAAGCCTGGGCGCGCTGAGCTCAGCGCGCGCAGGCTTCGCCATGCTGGCAACTCCCCGCAAGGAGCCGGAGCGCTCCGGCTCCTTGCGGAGAGGTCCGCGAAGCCTGGGCGCGCTGAGCTCAGCGCGCGCAGGCTTCGCCATGCTGGCAACTCCCCGCAAGGAGCCGGAGCGCTCCGGCTCCTTGCGGAGAGGTCCGCGAAGCCTGGGCGCGCTGAGCTCAGCGCGCGCAGGCTTCGCCATGCTGGCAACTCCCCGCAAGGAGCCGGAGTGCTCCCGCTCCTTGCGAAGAGGTCCGCGAAGCCTGGAGAGCGTGAGGGGTCGGTGCGCACCGACCCCTCTCACTCTCCAGGCTTCAGTGAAAGCCTGCATTCGCACCATAGGACGCACACACATTTCCCCTTCATTTTTGGAGGGGAAAAAGTGCGTCCTATGGTGCGAAAAATACGGTAAAAGTTACCTTTAACTATTTGTGTAAGGCTTATATTTCTCAGTCACAAATAGCTAACAGTTGTGCTTCCCTAAATCCACTTCTGGACCCTAGGAAACCAGGTTCAAATCCACACTCAGCAATACTCATTAGGTCACCTTGGTCTTCCAGCAGAGACTACCTCTCAGGGTTATTGTGAGGGAGAAAAGTGGTTGGGGGGTGCAGAATCACCTTGGCTCATGGGGGGGGGGAGAGAGATGGCATAGAAATGTAATAACCCAAATTAAGAGCTCGCTCACTATTGCCAACACTGACTGGAGATTCCAGGGATTGAAAATTGGGTTTTTGATAATTTTATACATAAAAAACATAACCATTTCAAACATTAAAATACAAGGTTCTTTTGAACCTGGGACTTTCTGCATGCAAAGCAGGTGATCTACAGCTGAGCTACATGTAGGGACTACAGTCAAATAATGGATCAGCTAAGGCGGGAAATAAGAAATGGGTATTTTGATATTCTATTTCTCCTGAAATGAAATAAAAATAAAAAACCAATTCATTATGGAACATAGGTATTATATATATCTTCAAACTTTCCCCCCTCTACTTTTTTTAAAAAACAACAACATTAAGTTCTTAAATGAGTCCTGGAGCTTTTCAAATACAGAAATCCTACCTTGGGGGATATATCAGCATTTCAAAATCAGTCTGCAATTTGGCCCTGAGCAAAAATGTCATAAAGTGCCGTGAAACTAAGCATTCCCTTTCTGAAAATGTCAGACTGAAAGAACCACCATCACAACAAAAAGGGATCACTTTTAGATTGCAATAAAGCTCCAAACATGCCATTTCACTTGAGTTTCTTCAAACCAAACAAACAATAATAATAATAGTAATGTGGGGATGAAATGAATAGACAATATTGCTTCTAAATGTCAATCTAAAAGGATAAATTGTGTTTTGTAATTTCCCCAAGAAAATTGAATTTTTCTTTCTCTAGACTTTATGTTTCCCCCTGACAATAAGTTCATTGAACTTTTCTCCTGGAAAATTATGATTTACACTTCTTGGTTTCTGAGGAGGGCCTTCTACAGAGCAGCAAATACCACAAAATGGAATCCCTTTGTGTTTCCATGAATTTATCTCCAAACTACCCAGAAGCCCACAGGGTGGTGGTGGAGGAGGAATGTCTACTGCACAGTTGCTGCAGTGTGTTGTCTCCCATCTCCACCCAAAGGAAGGAGGCTTCAAGTCCTGGCCCACAGCTGAAACTTCACAAGACAGGCTGAAAGAAAAGATCCCAACACTATTGCAGCTGAATTCACCATTCCACTTAATAGGGCCTTATCAGTGGTTGGCACCATGATTATGGAATGCTTCTCCCAGTACCATTTGTTTGGTGATTGTAATGGTTATAGGGGTTGCTCGTGCGTAAGTTGCCGCCACTCCTGGCTAGGTTGCCTGGTTAAACCTTTTCTGTCTGGACAGCCCTTCACTTTGTGGCTGTTTCAGTCGCTAGCAGAATCCGTCACTGGGCGTTTCTTGAACCTCTTCCAGCAAAGATGTTCTTTGACGCCAAGTCTCCGCCTACTCTCCCTGCACGGAAGTCTTCTGTGCAGGGTGGCTGTGGGCAGCGGAGGACCCATGCTCTCCCCGCTGGTCTCCCGCGAGGAGTCTTGGAGCCCCCTTGTCGATTCCCCCATCTGCCCCCCTTTATCCCTGGTGTTACGCTGATTTCCTTCCCCAGCCGATGAGCTGCCTCTCTCCCTGCTGGGCCCTTCTCCAGCATCGCTTCAGGATGACAACAGAAATTGTGCTCCAGTGGTGCAGCGGCAGCAGCAGGAGGCCCCATTAGCTAAAGTGGTGCTTCAGGTTAAGAACAGTTTCAGGTTAAGAACAGACCTCCAGAACGAATTAAGTTCTTAACCTGAGGTACCACTGTACTGTGAACTCCTAGAGGAAAGGGCTGGAGAATAATGTAATGAATAAACAAATTGAATGTTTTAAATAAATTAACAGACATTGCATTTCTTTTGCCTTTAAATCTTAGCTAACTTAGAAGCACTATATAGACATCAGGAGTGGTGGGTCACTATGTGCACACTTCTTGTGCAACATCCTTCAATGGCTATTAGTCACAATGTATATGTGATCAATGACTAGTCTACCTTCACTCCTGGAAGCAGGATGCCTCTGAATACCGGTTGTTGGAAACTGCAGGTAAGGAGAAAGTGATTGCACTCAGATGCTCCTTGCAGACTTCCCATGGGTATCTGGCTGGCCACTATGGGAACAGAGAGTTGGACTAGATTGGCTCTTGATCTGATCCAGCAGGGCTCTTCTTATGATTATCAGATCTTGGTGGTGGTAAGTGGACTGTCATTCCGGATCAATGTAGTTCTCAACATGTACTCTTTTCCACTTCATGAGTGAGTGAGTTGAGCATCAACTCACTCTGAATCTACCTGCTGTTTTGATTTTCCTGGCTATGTTTTGCATTGAAAGGGGGAGGAAAAGAAACTTATTTGGCCTCTGCAGGCATCTGGGTTTTGCTCTGTCTGTCCAGGACACGCTTTCCTTTGAAAAGCTATCACTTGGAGGGATGGAGCTGTCACTTTTTGTAGTTTCAGACTCACAAACCTTGTATTTCATTCACCTGCCAGCTTTTGGAAAAGATGAGTGAAAGGCTGTGGTGAAGAGCAAAAGGGGAAAGAAATCAATACTCCACAGGAAGGTGGAATATCTCTTCCCATTATTTTCCTCTGGTGTCAGGTACCCAGAGATTGCCAATGCAGTAAAAAACTGGGCTGCTGCTTTTGTACTGCTGTCCTAAACTTTAGAACCGAAAGACAGGGTTTTCCAAAATATGACGAGACTTTCCTATCATGGATTAGATGAACCAGTTGGGTTACCATGGGGAAGATTTCTCAGGTATAAGGACCTGGTGGAATGGCTATACTCCCTTTCCCTACCAGACCCCCATGATGGCCAGAGCCCCCTCTGGATTTGACTTGCATTCAATGTGACAGAAATATTGCTCTTGCTCTGTATTGGTTACATTGAACTATGAGGACATCATCACAAGCCCTAACTGGATCCTTTGTGAACGACAACCCTGAATGTCTGGGATGAGGAAGAAGGAGCACTGGGCACATGGTACCAAGATAGCAGTGGCAGTCCAGGCAGTGGAGGCTCATCCATTAGGGGCACTGTCCCTCCAGTCTCAGTCTACTATCAGCCAACCCTCACCTGCCTGCTTTCTTACTTGTAGCCAATCCAGGCTGTGGCCCTGCCTGCCAGCTTCCTCCTCTTTAAGACTTGGCATTGCCCCTTGTAGAGCTCAGCAGGGAGAGTGATGGAAGCAAACCTAGAACTAGCTGGATCCTGCTGCCATTGACTCAGGTGCCAACTACTGCTGGCCCCTTTGGCTTTTGCCCCGCTGGTCCCAATGGGCACAAGCTACCATAGAGTCCAAAAAATACTGACTGAGAACAGCAACAAAGAAAGGAAAAAAATAAATGGGTCATTCCTCCCCCCCCCCCGACCATTTTCTCCTCTTGAAAAGCCCATGCTCTGCGACTTAGAGCACAAACTTTTCAAGAGGATAGAATGGTCCTATTACCTTGTTATAGCTGTTCACCTGGTGAACAAGGTACAACAAGGGGTAATGGAACAGGGTAGTAGAATAAGATCTTTTTGCCCTTGAAGATGATGACTTGTCAAAATCTCAACTAATCTTATAAATGAAGATCTTTCCCCCCCCAAGTATTGGTAGTGAGTATTGGTGTGTGTGGGGGGGGTGTAATGTTTATGCAATTTTTAAAATTGCATTTATATGTATAACTTTATGCCAGGAGCCAGTGTGGTGTAGTGGTTAAGAGCGGTAGTCTCATAATCTGGGGAACCGGGTTCGTGTCTCCGCTCCTCCACATGCAGCTGCTGGGTGACCTTGGGCCAGTCACACTTCTTTGAAGTCTCTCAGCCCCACTCACCTCACAGAGTGTTTGTTGTGGGGGAGGAAGGGAAAGGAGAATGTTAGCTGCTTTGAGACTCCTGAAGGGGAGTGAAAGGCGGGGTATCAAATCCAAACTCCTCCTCCTCTTCTTCTTCTCCTCCTCCTCCTTCTTCTATAACTTTATGCTTCATGAGGAGTGATTCATAAGTGAAATTATTGTTAGCTTTGTTGTTAAACTGTGGAACTCACTCCCACAGGAGGCAGTGATGGCCACGAACACAGATGGCTTACAAAGAGGATTGGAAAAATTCATGGAGGAGTAGGATACCAGCGGCTATTAGCCATGGTGGCTATGTTCTGATTCCACAGTTGGAGGCTGTAATGGTTCAACATAGCTGTTGCTGGAAACCATAGGATGGCAGAGGACGCTTGCTCTCAGGTCCTGCTTTTCACCGTCATCTGGCTGGCCAGATCTGGCTGAGAACATAATGCTGGACTAGATGAGCCACTGGGCTGAGCCACGAGTTTCTTATGTTCTTATGTGCTATCATCTCATATATATATATGAGAATGACATGTTCAGCTTTCTAAGAATTATTTATGAGATTTCACATGCATCTTTTCATGCATGCCTTTTGTTTCTTACACTATTCTGCCCATTCCTTGAAAGGAGGCCTGGATTTAATGTGTGTGAGGTTAAACACGGTTAAAACCCATAAGACTGATGGAACTCTATATGCAGAAGTCATCTACGTATATAAAATGCTGACATATGTAATTGAGGTTGCCTATCGCCTTTGTGTTGGACCATCCACCCAACATTCTACTTTATTAGTTTTTCTGCAATGTTACAACAGTATTGCCATTTGAAGGGGCAATGCAATAAAAGTGGCACAAAACACAGAGAAAGAACATTTGTGGTATAAAAAGTTACAGGGTTTCAGCAGTTAGTTTTGGGACATTCACCAGCTAGAAATGAAGCAATATTTCTGCCCTGAAGCTTTTGCAGGTACAAACTCAGTTGAAAGTGGGATTGCATATAACTGCCCAAATAACATCATGAGCAAAAGTAATCATATAAAATGAAAAGGACATCTGAGGGGCCCAAAGTTGCTACCTAACACAGGAGGGATCCAAGTCAGTGCCCCAAATAAATATGATAAACTGAAGTAAAGTCCCAAGAACAAAATGGGGAGGGAAGTGGGAAATGCAGAATTAGCTGAAATTGTGACCCCCATCCATCCATCCATCCATCTAGATGCAGACCCTTTCACACAGCCCAAGCACATCAAATGCTCTATAAATCAGAAAGAGAGGGATGAGTACATGGCGGCAGCACCCCAGCAGCAAGTGCTGCAGTTATAAATCAGAGCCTAATTCAATCTTGTGAGATGCCTCGTTTGATTAATTTATGTTGCCTCTTTCAACTCCATCAGCACTCTCCCCTCTTCATCCCCCTTCTTCTGCGCATTGACTTCCCAGCCCAGGGTGACTTAACATTTTCATGGAAAGAGGATAATAGTTCCCCTCTTTGTTTGGTAAGTTGGTTGGTAAAGCTAAGTGCTGAGCGTGCAGGGTGGAAATGGGAATAAGCAGGCAATTTGAAGGAGGAGGCCACCGTTGTGTTACTGGCAAGTAAAATATAACAAAAGTGAAAAGTCTGATGTGGTCTAGTGTGGTGTTTAGCACCAATGATGTGGAAATATGGAGAATCGAACTTAAGATAGGATTTTTTAAGAGAGAGAGATACCAAAATTGATAGATTTGCCCATCACTAATTGATACACATTGGTGACAGACCCTAATAGGAAGTGTGCAAGATCAGGACTTGGGCCACCTGGACTAACTTTTCACATGTTTGCCATTTCCTTGCTATGCTAAATGAGTTAAGGGCCCTTAGGAAGTGCCACCAAATGTTTAATTCAGTCCTCATTTCAGGAGCCATTTTTGGCTGGGCTTATGGGATGTTTTCTAAAACGAGACTTTAAATAAATCACCAGGGCAGAGTTTAAGAAAATAGAGAGGCAATGATGCATGTGCAAGTTCATGACTCCTGTCACGTAGTCTCTAAAAGGCCTGGAAATGAAATGCTCACTTTTAGCATGCAGGACTCACAAGTAAGGAATAATTTAGTTTTCCCCTGACAGGCAGCAAAATTCACTGTCCAAATCAGAAGTGTGGCCCCCTGGTTTTTACTTTTTGAAATATGGCAACCCTGCCCTCTCAGCGCCCTGTTTATTCAGCATCCATCCTGATTTGCTTGCAAAATATTTGCACAGAGGTTAGATTAAATCTGTTCTTTATTGAGCCTTCATTCTGATTTGTTTGCAGAGTGATTATACAATAAAGAACACTTATCTGACAGTCATTCTGACTTCCTTAGCCACGGGGTGTTTATAGGTCTTCCCATCAGTCATTTGTTCACTTTACACTGTGAAATGCATCACTTTTAAAACTGCAAAAAGTCGAATTCTTCTTTACAATGGATTTGTTGCACTAGGGCAAACATATAGTTCTGGTTTGCACTTGACTCTTCCCACAAAATTGTGTGGAGGCAACCTTCATGATACAAGCCATTTCCTCTGGTTGGCCACCTTGTATATGAATGCATCGTCCAGCTTTTAGAAAGACTTTCTTGTCTTCTTAAAGGAGACAAGTGATGGGGGGAAAATGACTGGTCTGTTTTGCCCTTCAGTTGGGTCCAGCCACTAAGACACTACCTGAAGTGTGTTCATCCATCACCACATCCTGACCCAATATTTGTAGAAGTGAATTTAGAAATGCAAAGGCCTTCAATTTTAGCCTTGATACTTGCCTTTTCCATTGCCACTTCTGTGGGAGCAGCACTTGGAGACAGCAGCATTGTGGAGGAGATAATGTGCTGAGGCCATAGTAGTCATCAGCATCAGAAGCACCAATTGCAGTGAAATCCAATTTGTGTGAAGCAACTTCCCATGCAATTGCAGCATTTTCAACTGCGCAATCATGTTTCCCTGGAAAGACTGTGCTCATATTATTATGGCTGATATTGCTCCATCCAAATGGGGAAACTATTCACCAATACACCTGGGCATGTACACTTCCAGAAATAAACAACCAAACCCCTAGCCAGAATAGACATATTAAGTAGTCCCTAATGCACAGAATTGTTCCTCATTGTGCCCATTTGTTTCCTCCCATATGAGTGAACAACTGCCATTCAGTCCTAAGCAGCTATGTTCTGCCTCCACTGTCAGAGGCATTATTCCCCTGAATAGCAGTTTTTGGAAACAAGGGTGCCCTTGTGCTCAGATCCTGCTTCCAGGCATCCCATTTGGGCATCCCATTTGGGCATCTGATTGATCACTGTGAGAATAGGATGCTGGACTAGGTGAGCCTTTACCCCATGGGTAGGCAAACTAAGGATCTGGATCCGGCCCAATTACCTTCTAAATCTGGCCAGCGAATGGTAGAATGTGTCCTTTTATTTAAAATGGATCTCTGGGTTATTTGTGGGGCATAGGAATTTGTTCACCCCCCCCCCTTCAGAACATAGTCCGTCCCCCCCCCACAAGGTCTGAGGGACAGTGGACTGCCCCCCTGCTGAAAAAGTTTGCTGACCCCTGCTTTACCCTGATCCAGCAGGGCTCTTCTTTTGTTCTTTAATGTATGACATTGCACTTGAGAATTATTGGTGTGGTGACAGAAAAACCTGCCCTGCACCAGGGAATTCTGCAAGGAAGGGTAACATACCCTTGTGTACAGAAGGCAAAGGTATGCACTGCACTGCCAGAGGCCCCTTTTTGTTATAATATCCAGCATTTCACTATCATATTGCTACCATTAGTATTAAGAAAGTTTTCCTAACCTAAGAACTATAAATAAGAACAAATTAATTTTGTGAGAATGGGCATGCTATTGCCTATATTCTACTGCACACATTTGTATTTTCACCTTATAATCTGCACTAGCAGATGATTAATATTATTATTATTAATAATAATACACTTTATTAGCCACACGTAACCCTCAAGGTCCCAGGGCAGGCCTTGACAATTAAAATACAACATTAAAAAGAAACAGTTCAAAACAACTTTATATTAAAGAAAGAAGGTGAGCAATAAAGAGGCTCTCCAAAAGGACAAAAACATGGGCAGCCGAGCTAGCTAATAAACTGCTAACGGCAATAGCCAAGCTAAGCCAGCAAGAGCACAGCCATGCTGGGTTCATGCTAGGCTATTTATACGAAAGTTCAGCTGGGTTGAGACAGGGCTCTTCATTTAAAATCAAGATTATACCTGCTTTAGGCTGCAAAAGTTTACAAACCGGCATCTCAGCCTGTGCATAAATCTGCTCAGCTGCACTGTCAAGATGACTTACAGAAAAGTCAGTGCTGCTCCGCCAATGTACACTAACTAAGGGACTGGATCTTTGGGACTGCATATCTACAGCCTCATTTTAAAATAAAAATTACTGGAGCTGCCACCAAATTCGGGGTCACAATGTGTTTGCGTAATTAACTGATTTTTTTTAAAAAAGCCTTTCTCTCTTTTAATTAGATATCTGGGCAGTGTACAAGGTAATATAAGACCTAAAATTGTCTTAGATACAACTCTCTCTCCTTTTCCCTATCCTTCCCCCCTTGTCTCTCTCTCTCTCTCATCAGAACAGCTTTAAGTGGAAGTGAAGCACATTAGGAAAGTCTTCAAAATGAAACAAAGAATACACCTGACCAAACAAAAACGTTTTGACCTGTTGCTAAAAGGAAAAGAAAGAAAGTCATACTTCTGTGAGATGGGTGTTCTAGAGTCAGGGCATCATAACATGAGACTAGTTCACACATTTTACTGAACACAGATCTAAACTGGCTCTACACATAAATAAGAGTTTGTGTGAAAGAGTGCATGTTTGCCAATTTGCACGGTTCAACTCTTCTGTGCACAGGTGCACAGATTGTACACTTGTTGCATGTGAATAACTGCATGAATGTACATCTCAGCTGTTTTTATATGCAGATTGTATATATTTTCCACTATATCTGGAGTGGCCAACATGGAGCTTTCTAGTTGTTGTTGTTGTTGTACTACAGCTCCCATCAACCCTAGCCATTGGGCATGCTGGCTGAGGCTGGTGGCAATCATATAACATCTGGAGGGCACCAGGCTGCCTATTCCTGCACCTTGGCTTGTGGATCATCTGCTCTAACATTATTGCAAGTCTCAAGCTTATTGTTTGTGCATCCCATAATACAGCTTTCCACTATCTTCTTCATGCCTCTTTCAATAAAGAGATTTCGAAAAAGCTCCTCCTGTATGTTAATATCCCAGAATTTAGACCAGCATTTTTCAACTTTGGGTCCCCAGATTTTGTTGAACTACAATGCCCATAATCCTGACCAAGTTTAGCCAATAGCCAGGGACAAAGGGAATTGCACTCCAACAACATTTGGGGACCTAAAGTTGGATTTAGGCAGCTCAGACTGTCTGGGCCTGGCCCTGTATTCCCAGAAACACAAGAAGATCTGTTTTCCTTAAAGTTAAGCCACCAAACCCCATCAAAAATTTGGCCAACACAAACATTTGCAGTATATACTAGGCTCTGCTCTTTCCATGTTCACAGTCCTTTCCCTCCAGCCTTTACATGGGCAAAATTAACAGAATCTGTGTATAGACACCACTTTCCAATGCTACAGCTCATCCCAAAATCATCTCACAAAAGAAAAAGGCCAGGCTGGTCTGAGCTGTCTGATGTTAATGAATAGTAATCTACACACCACAAAGGCATGCAAGTGCCAATCTATCAATCAATGGATTAGCATATAAGTGTCTTAAGAAACGATGTACACCAACACACACACACATGCACGACACCCATAATCAGAGTTCATTCACCAATTGCATTAGGATAATCATAGTCCAGACACATTTGTGTTTGTAGAAGATTATTTGATTTTCTCCACCCTAAAGGGTCTTTCATTGCCAACCAATGCTGCCATAATAGCGGCCGATGGAATGGAAAGAAAAGCCATCTGAATTAATATAGTGCAGAATGATTTCATTCCGCAGTGTTGGGGGGGGGGCATTTGCGGAGCCCCTGTAGAACTCAGCCAATGGCAGGTGGGGGAATAAAGCCCTCGGTAATGGGGTTCACACCAGGAGAACTAAAATGTTCTGTCACCAACGGGAAGAAAATGGTAGAAATTAGTGGCTCATGGGGGGGGGGGGAGAGAGAGAGAGCAATCTGGAGCAGAAATCATAGGAAGGGAATGAGAACAGTCTGCGCTTTCATTGCTTCTCTCCTGGAGCCAACCAAAAGGATGCTGTCTCAAGAAGCTGATGCACCAGCAAGACACACAGTGTGGGCTGTCTAGCTCTGCAGGATAGTGAAGGCATTGAGGATATTGCCCCAGCAGAAAAGAATGCTCTACACCGTATTAATGTATGCATACATGTTGTATACCAGTATACCATGCTAGGTCCTCACCTGCATACATCTTAGCATGAGCCTGTCTCATATTCTTGGGGGCTTCTTTAGAGAGAAGAAAGACATAGTTCTGCCATACTAGTGCATTTACCATCCATTTTAAAGGTTGTTTCAAGGCAGAGGATGAAGAGGAAGAAAATGGAAATACTTGGATTTGGTCTCCATAGAAGTGGCATGTCAGGTGGAGTGGAGCCAGTACACCAACAGATACTGTTGCTTTCCAGGAAGGAGAGCCAGTGTGCAGATCATTGCAGTTGAAGTGAATTGATGGGGCTAATCCAGCGCTGCTGCCCATGCATTTGCACAGTGCTGTCCAGATCCGTAGCTAATCGGCAGCCAGTGCAGATTCCTTAGCAGAGCTGTAAGGTGTGCACATCCAAGTGCACTACTCAGCAACCTGACTGCAGCAAGAATCTGCAACAGCTGCAGTTTCCAGACCTTTCTCAATGGAAGCCCCACACCACAGTAGCCCAATATTCAAATGTTGTGCAGATTTTATTTAAAGATCAAATCACTACTGAGAGCCTGCACAGCTTGTGGCCTGCTGTGCCCCACACAGCCCATTAAAGGCTGAAAAACCTCTGACGTTTGCTCCCTGAAGTTTGCCAGCGAAACTGAATGGGCTGGAAAACCTCAATACATGGCTGGTGAGAGGTATTTGGCATCAAAGCAGCCTGAAGAAGATTACATTGTCTCAGATGTTAAGACAAGACACGGTAAGAGTCACAATCTTAAGATATTAATCCTCCAAGAGGCTGAGACCTGCCACAGTGTCCCATCATGTATTAATACACGTGGGCCATGTTTGTCAAAGATCTTGATTCCAGTGAGAATCTTAACACAGTGGCCAAACTGCTAAGTCTATATGAAGACAACAGAGTTTCTTATTGGAATGGGAAACTCTTAGATCTTTCCTTTTCTTCTTCTTTTAACTCACTAAATCAGACCAATACTACATTTATGCACCACAGCAAGATTATCACTGGGACGCCAAAGATGTGGAACCTTATCGGTCAAAAGCAGGAGGAAAAAGAAGCCACAGAAGAACATTGCATTAAGCAGTAATTCTAGGGAGGGGTTCAAGCCAAAGCCAAGAAGGGAGATTTCTTGAAATTATACCAGTCTCCCAACCCCTTCAGCTCTTTCTGACTCTAAACTATTGGTTCCATGCAGGGATGAACTCTATCAAGTGGCTCTGCCCTCCCCCTTTTGTCCTCTTGGTGATACAGCTAGAAAGTCCAAATAATCACAGTCACATGCATAGTGTCCCCCTCCCACCTTTCTCGCCTCTTCATCTTCCTGAAGGCTTTTGTCTTGCTGCTCCCAGCAAACGGAATGAGCCGTTCCTTCTGCACCTCTCCCCAGCTCCCTCCATTTATTGCATGAAGGCAAGTGCCTGCATCCTATCAGTGGGTATGAGCTGGCTGGAAAGCTTGTTGGGCTTGTCAGGCTAATGAAAAGCAGCTTTGGATTCCCTCAGGGGGGTTTCTGAAAGGATTAGTGAGGTTCTCCAAGGCAGACATGGCAAAGACAGTGTGTTTATCTCCATACTCTGGGGAAGGCTCTGGAGCTCAAATTTGGCTTGGGTTAAGCGGAGCTGTTGCAATTCTGCAGGATGGCTTCTGATTTTTGAAAATGGAAGCGACTGTGGGGAATATGGAATTGGCCAGTGGACTCTTCTCTCCCTTTGGGGGCACCCAGGTAACTGAACACAGGCTAATAGCAAGCAAAAGTGGCCTCCGTCTGGGAGCTCCTTAGCAGGGCATGAAAACTACACAGTATTTTTTCAAAATAGAGCTGCTTATTATTATTATTTGTTTATTATCAATAATGTAAACTGCTGAGCAGCTATTCTGTGTTAACCCAATTGAAATGAAAAGGAGCAACAAAGTATCTCTCAGTTTTTGTTTTTTTTCCTATATGTGAGAAATGAAGTTTCGAGACCTTAATATATGTGAAGATATGTTCTAAAGTGTGTGCGGGCAATCTCTGCAGAGGGGCTCAGTTTTTCAGTGGTCAGGAACTCTTTGGCATTTGCCATATGTAGCAGAAGCTGAATGGCTGTACAAATGATGATGAAAACAAGTATTCCAGACCTGTGCAATTTAGTTCCATGTGTAAGTTTATTGTGGATGTAGTCAGTGACAGCTGGGGCCTTTTGGGATTGGTAGGGCAGAAAGCAGGGAGACCAAAGACAGACCAAGTGAGAGCCAGTGATAAGTGGAGCCAACTAATTCTAGTTTTGCCCCCATTCTCCTCTCTGCTGAATACTGCAAGAGCAAAACTGAGACTAAGGGGGAGGAAGCCGACAGCCAGCCCTTGGACTGGTTGCAATTAAGAAGGCAAAGAGATGGGAACTGGCTGAGGTCAGACTGAGGTTAATGAGACAATGCCCCATTTTCCCTAATGCACCCCCTGCCCTGAACTGGAATCAGTGTTGCTCATGCATGCAGACTGTATTATCTGCACAATGTTGACCTCATCAAAATGCCACCCCTTATCCTCCCCATCCTTTCATCAGAAGTTACTGTTTCTTTACAGGTTGGGTGGGGTTATTTATCAGATTTTCCACAGAAACCATAGATCCAGTTTCAAGGGTTGTGGAATGGGATAGCATTTTGATGTTGACAACTTGTGGACACTGAAGGGGGAAAAAACAACCTTCCATTCAGAGGGAACTAACAAGTACTTGGTGTTGATAGACCTCTGCCCACTCTTTTCTCATTGCCTAGATACAGTTGGTTCTACTTATTGTCCCAGGTGGGCTCCCATAGTCTGGTTTGTATTTTAGTCTCTGACTAACAGGGGCAAGTGATTAGCTGCCACAATCACCCTTAAGAGAAGCTGCTGTTGCAAGGGGTAATTGAATGTTATCCTGGTAAAACAAAGGGGAACAAGATGTGATAGCCATATCATTTTGAAATAGGCTCTACACACAGGCTATTCATCCTCCCCTAAGGGCCTCAGCTTTGTTAGAACAAGATTATGAACTCCCCCTTCTGAAGAAGCTTCATCATTTTCCACATATTTCCCATTGGTCATGGGTAGGCAGGATCAATAAAGATATAATCCAAGAGACAGCTGCAAAGACAAAGGTTCCTAATGAATTCCAGCCCAGACAATCAGTCCAAACATGCAACCTGTCAGCTGGGAATTTGCACAGAGCCATCACTCCAACACGCCTAGAATTTCCCCATGGAGGAGGAGGGGAAAGAGCTGGATGAGAGAAAGCATCAGATGGTTCATGTTCTGCCTTTTTTAGTACAGCATTATCCCCAGTTCACTTCCTACACTAGCCGGTGTCATCTTTGAAGGAAAGCAAAGCATGGCAAAGGAGGGGAATGGAGGACAACAAACAGACTGAGCAAGAAGGGAAATATTTGTACGAAGCACAATGGGGAAAGCTCTAGATTTGTGACTTTGATCAGCGCCAGATGCTTATTGCTGAGGGGTGGAGGGGACAAAGAAATCAACCTCATGGGCTTTTGAACTTCACTGAAGGCAGTGTTTTCTGAAGCAACTTTAAAGGTACCTGTATTTCTCAGTGAGGCTCTATATGTCTCTACAGTGGTGCAGAGTTTCAATAAAAGTGAAATGTCAAGACAAATTTTGGAGGTCCCAAGGAGGGATGGGGGAGAAATTTGCTTGGTGTGTATTTTAACGTGGACTTACGTGAAACACATTTCCTGAAGTGATAAGCACACCAAAAGCTATCTTTCAAAACTCACACTTCTCCACATTTTGTGATGCAGTTCCCCAACCAAAAGTGTGTACAAATAGTGCATATATTGGTGAAAAAAGCATATAACGCTATGTTGCATTGGGGTACATTGTTTGTGAAAACATGTATAATAGGCATGATTGTATACAAAAATGCATAAGTTTAGAGAACTACATCCAAAAATGCAGGTAAATCGCCTGGGGACTTTTAAAAAGAAAAATCACACAATGCTGAGGAAATGAGTCAGACTGAAGAGAAGGTTGGAATAATGAGAGACAGAGAGAAAGTACAATTGATAGCCACCCCATAAATGGAGAGAAAAGGCACCAACGTCAGCCGCCACCATGCTTACACCTTTGATCTCTCTGTTTGGAATCATATCCAGTTGCGTGTGTAGGTCCCCAGGCCACCCCTCAAATAACTTCACACATAACACGTAATTTTAGTTTTGGTTTTTTGGGCACTATTTTGGCCACAACTTTATTAAAATACAAAATCAGTGAGTGGTTGTTTAGGCATTGGTTATGACTATCTGTCCCCCCGCCTGGGACAGAACTGACATCCCGAGGTCCGATCAGTAGCCAGTAGAAGAGAAAGTCAAACTGGGGGTCATTTGAGCTAAAAGTCGGACCCACGCCGCTCACCCCAGCAGCTCCCCGAAAGCTTGCCTGCCTGGTCCTATAACAAGGATTCCCATAACAGGGATTGGGCGGCCCTGGTCCCATAACAGGGATTGGACGAAATCATGGCAAGCCCCAGGATTCCTTTAACGGAATTCCCTTCAGCGAAATAGGAGGGGCAGGCACTGCCTGAACCCCTCCACCACCAGCATATTATAACCAATGCCTAACCGCAACCTTACAAGTTGTGACGAATTGCTGAGTAGTAGGCAAAACCAAATGGCACAGCCAATCACCAAATGGCAAAATTCCTACTAGGCCCCTGCTCCAAGGCAGACGACCCCATGACAGGCAAAGCAAGGTCAACCGGAAAGAGGGCGGGTGGGCGGGTGATCTGATGCACTCTGCAAAGAGAAAGAGAAACCAGAGTGCACCAATATTTAAAGACTATGGTCCCTCCCACCCAATTTGCAACATACAATTTGCCCCAGCAACCTGGTTACCCAATCATGATGCCAGGCAACAATTATTAACCTGCCTGGCAACAAGAGGCCTGGCCTGGTGGCCCACACCGCAACACGTGCTCTCATTTATTGGAGAACACGCTGTATCAAACCCTGGCATCCAATGAAATGTGGCCATGTTTTAGAAGGAATGTTCAATGTATGAGAGGCTGAGTCAATGAAAGAGGAAGCATCAACAGCTTCTTGTGCATTATGAGTAATTACGTTTTTTTAGGGGAGACTGTTTGAGCACCATGGGGGTATTGATGGACACACTGGCACCCATGGGTGCCATGCTGGCAACCCCTGATCTAGATTATCTCATTGTAATATGGAACTTATCTATGTTTACTAAATTGCTTTGCCTTGTTTGAATGTATTTGTATGCTTCACATCAGATCATTTTCAGTTGTATGCATTTTGATAATAAGTTAGTGATTGTTGTGGTCTGCTTTGGGCACAATTTGCTGTGGAAAAGAGACATATAAATAAACCTAAACTTCATTAAGGGAAGTGGGGAAGGCAGACCCTGTATTGAGGGATAGTGATAGTTTAGTGGTAGGTCACATGTTTTATGATGTGTACAACACCTATCAAATATCCCAGCTAGTTGTTCCAGTGATGAGCTAAATGGGCCAGTTGTATAACAATACATAACACAGCTTTTTACAATCCTAATTCTAAGATGAATCATGCAACACAAAGGGGAACACGAAGCATCTTTCTGGCCTGGGGACCAAGGATTATTTTTCCATGGCCAGACCTTATCACTGTCATCTGTAGGAGATCTCTGTGTCCACTCTAGGTTATATTTTCCTATGAGATGGGCAACAAACTAATACCTCTATTATTTCTGCACTGGTGCTTTCTGAGATACAAGAAAATTTCAGTAAAGGTCCCAGTAATAAATGACTTCTCTAATAAGGAACTTTGTGCGTGCTCTCTCTCTCTCTCTCTCTCTCTCTGTGTGTGTGTGTGTGTGTTTAGTACCTCTGCAAATCAGATCTCCCGCTGCAGAGTTTACAAAGGATGTTACTTATGGTGATGGATAACAGGGATCGATAAATACGCTGTTGCAGTTTCTATGGACCTAATGGAAGCCTTCAACTCTGAGAACCACAAGTCCAGCTATGCAAGCACTCTGGTCTGAGTGACTTCAGTGATCACTTGGTTAAATGAGGGGGCATTATGGTGGGGATTGGAAAGGAGAGGGAAGGGAAGAGTTGCATTGCAGAGCAAATAGCTTTTGTTTCATTCATAAACACACACACACACACACACACACATCTATAGCATGTCAACAGAAAAATTAGGCTGAAGTTGCACCCACTCTTTGAGACCTTTCCAGCCAAGTTCTGTAAAGAACACACCTGTATCTGTGATATTATCATGCTCTCAGTGCAAAAACTGCACCTAGAGAGACCCACAAACTCTTGTCAGCTACCACACAACACAACTGCAATGAGCACATTGAAGGGGCCAGACTCTTCCCTGAGTAGCTCCAAAGCCCAGTCATTTGAAGTAAATCTCCGATTCAGTAGCATCTAGATACCTGACACGACCCTGCTGCAGCACAGAACATCTTGTTTGACATGTACCGACTGCAGCTGGTGCAGCCCTTAATGCCCCTTTGTCATCTCAACCAATGCCTAAGTGGCCCTAATAGGAAACAGGTTGCCCAGTGGCTTCTCCTTGCCGTCTCTGATTGCTGCAAAATAACATATTATACGGCGGCGGCAGCTATCCTCTGCCGTCTGGAAATCCTGTATAAAATGCTTTACAAGGTTCATTTTCCTCACATGGTCATTACTCTCACTCCACGGTGGCTTCTGTAGAACAAGCTCAGTTGGCTGAACCCCTTTTCACACACCAGCATGGGCATTTATTTGCATTCATGTTTGAAAGGAACATGTACAAGTTCATAAAGCCAAGCCAGGGAGCTTTCTGTGCCAGCTCCCTGCTGCCAAATGGTGGCCTAGGAACCAGTAGGAATATACATATATTCGCAAATATTTCCATACATACACACACACACACACACAACACACAAATACACACACATTTCCACAATCAAAAGAAGGTATGGAGATTTCTGCTTAAAATCTTGCACTCTCTTAGATCAGGCTATAACCAATAAAGGTAAAGGGACCCCTGTCCGTTAGGTCCAGTCACGGATGACTCTGGGGTTGCAGTGCTCATCTCGCTTTACTGGCTGAGGGAGCTGGCATACAGCTTCCAAGTCATGTGGCCAGCATGACTGAGCCACTTCTGGCGAACCAGAGCTGCGCATGGAAACGCCGTTTACCTTCCCAATAGAACATGCATATACCATATGTACGTGGCAAGCAACATCAAAACCATTGTTTCAAAAAGTGGAGCAGTTGAGATGAAGTAAAGAAAGTGAATGGAGGGCATACAGCCATTCCATCAGGCTATAGGAAAGCAAGAGAAATGGGATTCCAGGTTCTCTCCATTGGTTCCACTGAAATACCAGCAACTTTTAGCTTTTCCTCTGCTCAAGCTCTTTCTATTCCACCTGGTTGTTCCAAGAACTCTGTAACTAAGAAATACTGCTGGGGTTTTGTTTTCATCTCCTCCCTCCTAATCCTCTTTCCTTTTGTTTCAATTTTTTATTTTTATTTTTAATATCCTGCTTTTCATCATGCCTGGATCTCAAAACAGCTTGTACCTGTTTTCCAGTGATTTCCCTTGAACCATCACTCCTACAACTTGCTGCAACGGAACAAGCCCTTTTTTACTTGAAATATTTAAGAAGCTTCACTGTCGGGACTGTGCTTGAAGAAGGGGGTCGGGTGCAGAATAACCTCAGCCTGGAAGTTAAGAATGTGAAGCAAATGAAACCGAGGGTGGTGGTTGGGTGTTTTTTTGTTGGGTTTTTTTGGAATGGAAACGCTTGGGCAGCTTTAACTAGAGCTGTCACGGTTTGTAAATGAGCTGCTGCTCCAATTTTTATTAACAAATGGCTTCCATAATAAACATGATTTCTCTCAGGAGCTTGCAGATGAGGTACCACGGACCAAGATGAATTGCTGTAAATGCGCAGCCTCCCAGGGGAAAAGCGCCATGCCATATATAAAATATATGGATGTGTGCGCAGCCCTGCACATGCCGCCACACGAGATTATACACAAACGCACACCTCTCCATAAATACTTCCAGCCTTTTCTCTCCCTTTCTGTCTCTCTCTCTCTCTGCATTCACGCCACAGATGAAGCCACGGCTCATTTTGCCAAGCTGTCACTCACCGTTGTGTTCATTACGAGGAAATGAACTCCATTCCCAAGCATCCCAGAGACAGAGAGTAATTGGGTTCTCTGAAGCCTTTTCACTTAATTTACTCAAGTTGTATTTATTTCTTACAGAATTAGTTTTTTAGCAGCTGACGGACAGGGCATCAGAAAAAAAATGAAGCCAAATGGTGGGATAATAAACTCAGATGGGGGGAACCAACATTTCACTTTCTCTCTCTCTTTCTCTGGCTCCCAATCCTTTGCTTTGTTGGCTCCCATCTTGCTACCTTTCCCACCATGGATCCCCGATACAAAGAGGGGGACACTTTTGCCAAATGATGTTCATGAACAAGATGCAACAATTGCAAGTCAAATGCAACAGTCTGTTAATGCTGACCTTCTCCCAAGTCAGTCTTTGGTGTAGCACAGGGGTGGGGAACCTCAGGCCCAGAGACCTGACATGACCTTCCAAGCCTCACCATCTGGCCCTCAGAACTCTCCCCAAAGAGTTTTGTGCTTCACACCCCTGAGTGTTTTTGCCTGGATGGAATGTGTCCTTGAACACTGATGATGCCTTTTGCTGGTCTGGATAGGAGGACAGAGCAGCCGGTGAGTGTGTGTAGGAACTAGCCTACTGTAAGGTAAAGGTAAAGGGACCCCTGACCATTAGGTCCAGTCATGGCCGACTCTGGGGTTGCGGCACTCATCTCGTTTTATTGGCTGAGAGAGCCGGTGTACAGCTTCCGGGTCATGTGACCAGCATGACTAAGCCGCTTCTGGCGAACCAGAACAGTGCACGGAAACACCATTTACCTTCCCGCCAGAGCAGTACCTATTTATCTACTTGCACTTTGAAGTGCTTTCGAACTGCTAGGTTGGCAGGAGCGGGGACCGAGAAACGGGAGCTCACCCCGTCGCTGGTATTTGAACCACTGACCTTCTGATCAGCAAGTCCTAGGCTCTGTGGTTTAACCCACAGCACCACCTGCGTCCCTACTGTACAAAGCTAAAATTTGCATACATTCCTCCACCCACATTTGCCTCTGGCTCTGCCCACCACTGGCATGCGATCCTTGGAAAGCTGCCCAGAAAGGAAGGTGGCCATCATGCTGAACCACCTTGGTACTGTGAGCCAGCCAGAGAAGGGAGCTTTAGTTTTTTCAGGATGTGCCTATCCCATTTTAGGAATAAGTGTGACATGATGTTACACAAAGTTTATGGAGCATGACCTAAAAGTGGACTGGGCAAGGATCATCTAACGCTTGACTTGGCCTCTACATCATTAAGAAGCTGCCAATATAACCAGAGGCGGAGCTACCTGCTCCGGCACCCGGAGCGGCACATATGCTGTGCACCCGGGGGTGGGGCCATGGGGCGCGACGAGCATCCCAGGAGACGAGACACCCAGGGGGTGGTGGAGTGAGCCGCCCATGGTGGTCTGCTTCCTGGGTGGATGGGGGAGCCGCGCCACTTTGCTAGCAGCCTTCCTCCCTTCCCTCTTCCTTTGGACAGCTTGGAGGAGCCTCCCCCCCCCCCGGAAGCAGCCCGGGAGTGGGGGGCAATGATGCGCTGCCCTCCTGTGAATCCCAAGCCTCCCCCGAGCTGTCAAAATGAAGGGGGAAGGGGGGAAGGCCGCCGAGAAGGTGGCACAGCGCCACCCCTTCTCCCGATGGCTCGGGGTAGGCTTGGGAGTTGCGGGTGGGTGGCGTGCTGAATGTCACCCCACTCAGTGATGATGTCCAGGGTGGACCACCCCCACCTCCCCCCTTCCTCCACCCTTGGCTATAATAAAGGTTTGAAGACATTTACTATTAAACCACATGCAAACCATGGTTCAGGATCCTCATCAGTAACTTGATATTAATCTGTAGCTCCCCTTGAGCAATGTAACAGGGAACCGAAGCTTAATTTAACTAGGATCAGCTTACTGAGGAAGGGAGAAGGGGAGGAGCAAAGGAGCGGGAGCATGTAGCTCTGACACTCATTCCTGCCTTGCTAACCTATGGTTTAGCAAGCCAGGAATGTACACCTGAACAGGGTAAACAACTTAAGGCACTTCTGTGCTAGCAAGAATGCTGAAGTCATAATACTCATTGTTTAACCCTGGTTACTTAGGAAGTCTTAAAACTGCCTCTGCTGTTCTTTCTTAAACCATCCTCAGACAGAGGGAGGGAAGCAGCTGCATATTAATAATAATATGCTCCCCATCTGACTGGGCTGCCCCAGCAACTCTGGGAGTCTTCCAGCAAAATAAAAAACACCATAAAATATCAAAATTAAAAAACAAAAACTTCCCTATACAGGGCTGCCTTCGGATGTCTTCTAAAAGCTATATAGTTGTTTATCTGTTTGACATCTGATGCGAGGGTGTTCCACAGAGTGGGTGCCGCTACCAAGAAGGCCCTCTGGCATGTCACTAGAAATTAGACAAGCCACGCTTCGGGATGGCCCCTTCCATGCACTTTAAGAGTCCTTAGATTTCCACTGGCAAAACAAAACAAAAACTCAGGGCAACAATGCAGCCGAAGGGGAAGATAGCTACTCAGACAAAGGCCTGGCTAAAGAGGTGCATCTCAGCCAAATGTTGAAAAGCGCACAAGGATGGAGCGAGATGCACCCTGGAGGAGAATTCAATCCACAACCTGGGATCCTCTCATGTGCCACTGTTGCTCAGACCATGGAGGGTACCAGCACTGCCAATACGGTCTCCCTTGCTGATCTTAACACCCAGGAAGGTCAATGTAGGAAGTGGTTCTCTGCCTGATAAATAACTAAAATTTCCATATGCATTCAGGTGGTTGGATGGATCATGGAACCAACATGTTCCCCATACTTTCCGTCTCTTGGGAGAAAATGTGGGAAGTCTCCTGTGGAAGAAGGCTTCGCACCAGACCACAGCTCACAATATGCTTTCTGCCACATCAAATGGACTCAAGGAGGCTTACAATCATGTATGAGGATGAAACAAAGAAATACATTCAGCGGCGAAAAGGACACTAATCAGAGACATTATTACAGGATTCTAAACCAAGCTGTGTTTCAGGATGTCTTCATTCCCCCACTTCTTAAAAGAAAATAGAATCACAGAAGCCCTGCGCTGCACTGGAAAGTGGTGCAATGTAGCTTAATAAAGGTTTTCAAGCACGTTGGACTCCCTGGATGAAAGGGGTGATTGAAGTCCAGAAGACATCCAGCACAGGAGCAGGAACTAAATTCTGCTGCCAAAATGTCCCACCTTCTCCCAGCAGGAGGGAGGGCAATGCTTCCGGCGTTCTAATTAAAAACCCGTTATCTTTTCCCCAGCAGGCAGGGGCTGAATTTCATGGGCACAATGCAAGCTTCCTACGTTTCCAATAGCATGCCAGTCAGGCCTTTGCAGTTGGGAAAACTGTGCCCTTGAATTTGACTCCCTGACACACACTAGCAAGGCAGGGGAAACAGCAATATGAGAAAGGCGTTTATAGTTACAACCTGAAAGATCCAGTACCATATCGCGAAAGGATATTGTTAGAGAATTTCACACACAAAGTGGGAAGGAAGATTTATTTAGTGGAGTCGGTGAGATCCTAAGTAACATTATGAAAATGCCATACCTAGGGAAAGATGACAACTCACTATGGGAAAAGTTAATTTGAGTAGACAATTTGCCACAATATCAGTGATTTAACAACCTGAGTAAAACATCCTCCATTCCTTCCTTGTCCCGCAATGGAAGGTGGGTAGCTAGGATGAGACAATAATGTGTATAGAACAGAGATATGGGAGAAACTTGAAAGTTTCCAATCACATTGAAAGGCAAGCCTACCAAATTCACACTTCATAGAACAATGTACAAACTGAAGCAAAATAAGTTGACATTTGTGCCGCTCCGAATTGTGTAATGTAGTTCTCCAGGCAAATAATGTGTACAAAACCTCATACACTTTGTAAAGTACCCATTAAAAAATGCATTCTGGTATGGAAAATTGCATACAAAACTGTGTATATTAGGGGAAAGTTTAAGTCAAATGTTAATGAACTGTCCCTATGACAGAGAGAAGAAAGAAAGAAAGAAAGAAAGAAAGAAAGAAAGAAAGAAAGAAAGAAAGAAAGAAAGAAAGAAAGAAAGAAAGAAAGAAATTGCAAACGGATGTGGAAATGGGTAGAACTGAACTTAAAGCTAGAGAAATGATATGCTGAAACTGGAATTGACAGATTCACCCATCATTAGTGCCTTTGAGGATCTATTTTGTAATGCTTCTGGTGTCATCCGATGCATAACTTCTGTCCAGCAGGCAAACAGTAATGCATGTGATATTCCATGCAATACATTTGTAGGTGACCACACCACTGCTGACTTTCTACCTACGTATCTGCTCTTGTAGCTTAGTGTGTTAGTTTTCTTGGAAGCTCAGTATTTCTTGATCGTTATTGGTTTTATTATCTGAGTGGACTGGAATCCGGTGCATTTGGCACAAACAGACTCAGCACCCGTCCTTCCATCAATCACGGGCCCATTCAGTCCATTAGGTATCAATCAGTTCTAGCATATTGGCTCAGTGCAGACAAAGACCAGCCGCTGACCTGGGGTCAGGGGCTGGAGAAAATGCCTGCATGTTTGACTCAGCCCATGGCATTATAAATTATGTAGTGATTTTCATCCATTATTCAGCATAATTTATCTGCAATATTTAGATCAGCAGTTTGTGAGCAGAATGAAAGCAACAACAATTTCCTAACCCTTTAAAGAGCATGATTGGAAAAAGTAAACTAAAATGTTGGGCAGAAATATTGGAATGAAGAAGTCTGCAATCCTAACTATGTCTACTCAGAAGTAAATCCCATTTAATTCAAAGGGTCTTATTCCCAAGTAAGTGGGGTTAGGATTTCAGCCTAAATCAGCATATTTATCAAACATGGGCTACAAAATAGCAGCTTATTAGGGAGTAGTTGCTGCCATCATTCAATTTTTAGGGCGATGTATTTATAAAGGGTTGTAGCCAATGTAGCAATAAGTTAAAGTCGCTTAGCAGCAAACTTGTTCCACTCATGAAATGTTTTGCACCAGTGGGAGGTTGTGCAAAAGACTGAATAAGAAGGTTGTTGATAACTTTGCTGAACAATAGATTGTGCAATCTGTTGTGCAATGAGTTTCTGCTACCACAACTTTGTTGCACAAGATGAAAACTCACTCATCCGCTGGTGGATAAAGAATGTTGGCTATAGCCCATAGTGTGTTGACTTCACTGAGGTTCCAATACCTTGGTGTCTGCATACACAAATCTTCAAAAGTAATGCACCGCTAAAGTTGAGCTATCATAGAACTGAAGAGTTTGGAAGTGGCCACAAGGGTCATCTAGTCCAACCCTGTGCAATGCAGGAATCTTTTGCTGAATGTGGTGTTCAAAGCCACAGTCCTGAGACTTACAATTCCAGGCTCTACTGACTGAGCTATTTGAGCTGTCTTAAGAGCAAAAACTCTGGGTCAGCCAGCAAATGGATAGAACCCCACCCTGAGCTCTGGGTAGTTAGCAGAAGACAATGTCAGAGTTTTGAGGAGGGAGTTGCAGGATTGCAGCTGGCCATGATGTAAGCTGCACGGGGGGCGGGGTGTGGAATTGCAATTTGCAAGTGATGGGAAGTTGGAGAGCACAATGTGGGCTGACAGAATCCTAGGGAGAAGCAAGAACCTCAGGGAGTATAATGCTTCGTTTTTAGAATGTTCTTTGCTTTGTTATTACTTTTCAGTTGTGCTTCTGTTTGCCTCCCTGGGCTGCTTTGGGAGGAAGGGTGGGATACAAATTCAATTAATAACAATAATAAATAATTCAGCTCCCAATTGTCAAGTCCTTGCATTGCCCCACACCTGACATCACATACGACATCAGGTGTGGGCCAAGGGGGTATGGTTTGAGGGAAACAGCATTGTGGAGTCATATGCAGGGTCTAATGAAGAATGGTACTGGGGAGCATAATATGCATTACACAGAGCCTTGGTTGGCAAGGCTTGCTGTTTGATATTCAAATATAGATCTGCTTTAGAAAATGTTATGGGGCTGGGGAGGGGGTCAGCTCCAAAGAAAATTCCAGCCTGTTGTTTCCAGCCTTTCCTTCATCAATTCTCCTCTCTAAGATATGCAGAAAGTGAACTCATGCTGAGCTGTACTCCACAGGCCTCCTGCCGGTTTTGGTCCAGACAAGCTCCCTTTCATTCCTCCCATGAATCATACTACCTACCGACAAGAAAGGCAGCACGAGCTTGATTCTTAGAAGCAAATACAACGTGAGATGTGGCTGTCACTGTAATAATGGCCAGTGGAAGTGTTGTGGGGGGGAGGGAGGGGGAGGGAGAGAGGCACCCAGATGTTGCCAACTCCAGTGGCAGTGCAGGAGTGTTGATGGCCATCTGCAAAAGAGTTGGTGATGGGGTCAGGAAAATAACAGGAAAGCTCCCAGGCTCACACCAGCAGATGACAACCTGACCTTTTCTCCAGTGCTGTATTATGAAGCCCAGTTTAGAAAACAAGTCTGAGGCAGGGAAGTGGCATATATTATGGAGACCAGTTTGGAAAACAAAGCATCCTACCAATGGGGCGGGAATTTCCCATTCATTTACAGAATCCAAAGCACTGAAAGGACACGGTCCTTTCTTCGGCCATCCTAAAAAGAAAGGCAGCAACAGCAGATGTTTGGCCAACCTTTATGTGAAAACCTCCCTAACCATCTATCTCAGCAACAAAAGGAGAGAGGCCGCTAAATAGCAGTTCCACAGCATCCCTTTCGTAGAGAATCTGGGGAAGGGGAGAGAATGAGCAAACCAGCCCTTTGGGGGCTGTGCAAACTGGCTCACCTCCCAGTTTTTGTGAGTTCTAAATAACCATTCATGAGAGGCCCAGTTCAGATGCTTGGCAGCCCTCTCCACATTGCTGTTGGGAAAGCATTGGGTTACAACCTGTGTGGGTGAAGGGCGATTGGGGAGGTTGCTGCACATTTGAAAGAGGCTAGAAGGGCTAAATCCACAATATACATTTAAAGCACAATGATACCACTTTAAGAGTCATGACTTCCCCCAAAGAATCCTGGGAAATGTAGTTGTTTAAGGGTGCTGAGAGTTGTTAGGAGACACTCCCAATCCCTTCAGAGAACTACAATTCACAGAGTTCCCTGTGAAGAAGGATTGAGCATTCCTAGAGCATTCTGAGCTCTAGGAAGGGGATAGTGGTCTCCTAGCAACTCTCACCACCCTTCACAAACTACAGCTCCCAGAATTCTTTAGGGGAAAGCCATGACTATTAAAGTGTTATCATAGTGCTTTAAATGCAGAGTGTGGATGCAACCAAAGACTATCATATTGCTGTAGTATCTGCCCCTCTGATCTCAAAACCCCATGCTGTTATTAATTAGAATCTCCTTGTGAGGTAGGAAAAAAGTTCCCAATGAGTTTGACACAACAGCAGAACTGCATTCTGGGCTTTCGGAGATAGTAAGGGGGCAGGGGGATATGCAGTGCAGTGGGAACATTTTACAGAGGAAAACAGGGCTGTTATTATCCAGCAGAATCAATAAAAGTTCCGTTTCGTCTTCTTCAATTCTGCAGGGAATCGTTGGGACTGGTTATGAAGAACTAGTTTTGTCTTCGGCAGAAAAGATGTTTCTGTTGGCTGATTATTAAGACACCTGAGGCTCTCAGGAAAACATAACAGAGCACGCTGATATACACATGGTTTTTCTTCCTAATGTCTGCCATGCTGGAGAACACAGAAGGCAGAGAGTTGCATGGTAACCTATGCAATGTCAAGCCACTGAAACCAGCAATGGCCATCTTGCAAAGCTAAATAAACCAAACCTGAGTCCACTATTAACAGCCTATGTGAAATGGCCAGACCTGGCTGACTCTCTGGGTAAAAAGAAAAAAAGAAGCAGCTCATGTTATTGTCAGAGATAATTCGGTCCACAAACAACTCCTGTTTTTCATGCCATTAGCCCTGGAGTGGGAGAGAGTTGGGGAGAAGGCAGCAGGCAATTCCTTTGCAAAAATCCTTCTCCTCTTCTCCCTCAAAGCAGTGAAATTGAAAATGTGAAAGTCCAACTTTCGATAACCTTGCAGCTGCTCTGATTCTGCTGGCTGGAAGGTAGTGTAAGAGTCTCGGTCCAAGTAAGTAACAAAGTTGCACAGATCCCAATTTGAGCTCCACACACCTCGTACTACCACACTAATGGGAATAATTCATCTGGACTTTACAGAAGCTAATACAATCATTGTGGAGGAGGAAGAGGAGGGAGAGAAGGAAAGAAAAGGAAAATGTGCTGGCTTACACAGTTCACACCATCACTACGACCCTTTGGGATGCTGCTGCTGCATATGGGATTGGCTGCAGACCACAATGTCCTGGAGCAACTCATTACACTGCCTGCCACAAAGGGCATTTGTTCTCTTGTTCAGCCATTTTTCAAGCTGTCACTGCTGACTCCATAATGGCTTACTGGAGGCCCCTGGACTTCAGATAATCCCAGAGGTGGAGGCGCCAAAGGAAATTTGCTGGACTTGAGCATTGCCAATAAACCGATACAAACAGCCTGCAGGGAGGGATACACTAAACTGAAATCAGGGATGGCCAACCAACAGATTGATGAGGCTTTGCTCCATGGGCTTCTCTCCCCTGCCCACTACCACCACATTGTTATAGCTTCATGCACAGAAACCTATAGATGCTCCATTTCAAACTATTAGATTGTCTTCCACTCCAATCCAAACACTTGTGTCTTCTCGCTTACTACAGCACTGGCTCTCTCCCAGCCCCTGCCAAATTCTGAAAAAACAAAGCTGAGTCGTTGTTCTTGTTGGTGGTGGTTTCTTTGGTGTGTGTGTGTGTTTAATTGACTAGGAGGACCAGATGGTTCCATAAAATGTAAATAGATCCATAAAAATAAAAATGAAACACTCCAAATAATGAACTTTTGATTTATGTGGCCCAGGGAGGATTCAGCTGAGATGCATTTTTACCTGGGTGATTTGTCATCATGGTTATTTTGGTAAGGCTAAAATCCTCAGTGACTTCACACTGGGGGTTTTCATAAGCCTTATTTTTCCTAGTGACATTTAACCAGCTCGAGCACCCTTGTGGAACTGGAAAAGTATGTTTCTGGTAATTTTTGTGACAGTGTTTGTAATTCAAGAACCCCTTAAAAGTCTGCACCACGCACACAGGCACACAATGGTCAAGACGATTATGAATGCCTCTGGAGAAACTTTGTGGGTTTTTTTTGTACTGGTTGTTGTCTGAGAAGAATTATGGTTCTTAATGACTTGTAAATCTACAGGATTCATTTGTTGTTTTATTTATTCATGGGATTTCTTATCTGTCCTTCACCATAAGGTCATCATAAGGCAGACTGCAACAATATAATAATACACTACTAAAAAAGTAAAAAATAAATAAATTGACGATGTGCTATATAAATAGTTTGAACTAAGAATAAAAAGGCCTCTGTTTAAAAAGGGGGGGGGGAGACCTCCGCCATGAACCCACCAAGTGGCCTCCTGCAAATAATTCTTCTGTCTGCCACATGCACCTATCTGCAATATGGAGATAATAATACTGTCCAACATTATAGGGTTCTAAGGATTGCATGCCAAGGTGTCAGCCACCTGTCGCCCTGTCTCTGTAGTAATAGGCAGACATAACACAATGCTCTGGGCTCAAACAAGGCCACAACTTTATTGATTACAGATGTCAGAGGTTTGGCATAGGCACTGAGTACAACCATTGACTTCCAGCCTGCCTACCAGAAGTCGATCTGACAGAAGGGGAGTCCTATGACTTACATCAAATAGGAACACCCACACGGGATGGCTGTCTTGAGGAGTGCCATGGCCCTAGACCCCACCTGGGCATCTGAACGGAAGCAACTTCTCACAGATCCCTTTAGTAAGATGCCCTTTTTCTTGGAAGGGCAGGCATAGCTACAACCTCTCCAGTCAAGACTTAAGCTTACCCAAAGCCTAAACCCCCAAAGATGTGATGAATGCCATGCATTAGTCAAAGCCACCAGACTGGAGTCCAGTGACCTGTGGAGAAATTCCAGCCTGGCCCTGAATATGGTGGCCAATGAAGTCCACAGCAAGGACAAGCACAAATTAAAGCTTAAAAGAAGTTTAAAACAAAGGGCGGAATGGAGGGAAATTTGGCAAAGAGCACTGGACCTGGGTAGGTTGGTTTTTATACCCAGGGAGTGGCCCCAAGGGAAGCCTGCATGCTCCATTGGGCCCACCCCCAGAGAGCTGCTGCCTCAAGACCTGTCCACCATTGGCCAATCTGTGTGCAAGCCTGAATTTGATGCCCTGGCCAGCAAGACAAGCAGCTAGGTGTCCTCACTGGCTTGGAGGCCCAGCACCTCTAGTCTGTAGTGGATTGTGACATTTTGTGCCAGAGCCAGGCCACAACACCACCACACCATGATGGTAAGTGGACCAATAAATTCATGTCAGTTCATAATGATGTGTAACACCAACTGAATCATACTGTGTGATTGTTTGTTCTTGTGAATTTTTTAACACTGTGACTCATCCATGATCCACATGAAGGGCAAAGATGCTTCAAAGGAGCTTGCCCAGGCAGTGAAAATTGGCAACCTATTTTCTTCTGATAAAGACAATGGAAAGATGTAATTGTGCCATCATAAACATCAGTTTACTAAACTATTCTGTGCTCTGGGAGGAGAATGGCCAATCATAAAAACATAAAAGCTAGATGATTTCAGAACATTTAACTTGGTTGCATGGAACCTACATGCCTGCATTTCTTAGTGCTAAAGCTTTAAAAAGGGAGCATGAATGGCGGGGATACAATAGGAGAGAGAGCATGTTTAAGCTTATATTTACTGTACCAAAAGGTAGCAGTATTTCCACTAGACAAACAGTTGATGCTTTTTCCACGCAATATTAGAAAGTACAGTAGAACGCCACATAAGCACAACAATCAGCTGGATATCTCTTGCCCTTGGATCAGAACAGTTGCTTCTTTTGCCACATTCCCAATTACTTGTTAGGATCCTTAGGATGCCATGTTCCCTGAGTTCATCTTTAGAACACTACTCACTTGAACAGAAACTTTATAAATCCATCTACAACTCAGTATTTACAGATGATGCAATAATATTTGCTTAGATAAAAGAACCGAGGGGAAATTCAGAATAATTGAAATTTCAATGAGCAAACAAAATTCAGGGTCAGGTAAGTACAAGGTAAGGTGTGCACTAGGAGAAGCAGTTTCCTTTATTTGTATTGATGGGGTAAGTAAAATTTAACCGGCAAGTACCCAGAAATTATCATCTAGGTGTCACTGAGGTATGCAGCTCTCTGGAAAACAGCAGGACAATGATCAAAGAGGCAGTAGTTGCGCATTAGGGGAGTGAAAGAAAACAATGCTTACATTATATAACTATTATACAAATCAAGGGCAAACACACCTACACAGCTGAGCGTTCTGTTGACGGTGGGTCAGAAGCAGACAGAGCATTAAGTGGGACAAGGCATGTGTTGAGAACAATCACATAATACAAACATTCCAGTCTCTTACAAAAAACAGAGCAAAGCTGCTATTGCTGTTTAGCTATTGTTAATTTGTCCATTGGTATTATGGTTATTTACAATGACTTTATTGAAATGTCAGCATTCCAGCATTCTGTTGCACTTTGGCCCTCCAGAGTGGTAGGGCAGTGGCACTCACCTGTCTTCTCAGTTGCTGAGTAGCTGATGATTATACCTGGAAGGAAAGGAGGAGTAGAGACAAGGCAGCGGGGAGGTTAGCATTGTGTAAGTACAACAGGCAGGAGCATCTGACTGGTTCCTGCTGCTGTGTTTGCCGCATGCTGACTTCCCCACTGCCTTGCCCCTTCCCTCTCTCCTTGCCAGTAAGAATCATATAAATGAAGGGACCCTGAGGATCATCTAGTTCCATCCCCTGCAATGCAGGAATATACAGTTGTCCCATACGGGGATCGAACCTGCAACCTTGGCATTAGCACCACACTCTAACCAACTGAGCTATCCAGCAGCAACTAAGCTGCTGGAAGGTCAGGTGTGTTCCCCACTGTTGGCTGCTGGTCTGGAGAGCAATTTTTGGCTCTCGTTCCTGAATTTCCTCACCTCTGGTTTATACAAAAATATATCCTGGGATGAGAGAAGTAATGCAAGGATAGTATAAGAGAACAGAAAAGGGGGAATGCTCTCATTCCGAGACCGGGGTCAGACCCTGTTAGGCTTCCAGAGCCTGAAATACACCAATGAAGTCATCACTATATGCTAATGACTAAGATGCTCGTATTCACCTAGTTCAAATTCTGGATTGATTTTCTGAGCATCTGGAAGATTTTCTGAGCATCTGGGAGATTGGCAGAAACCATTGTCTCTCCTCCTTTATGTTCTTCTTTAAATGTCCTAACAGGTTTTCGGCACTGGTGTCCTGCAATGTCTTATAAAATTTCACAGCTGCTGTTCTTGTATATCAAAGACGCAAGCAAACACAGCCACTAACTAGTGTGATTCTTCATGAAGTCCCTTGCAAATGACAATCTTAGTTAAGGAAAAGGAACAAGTAAGGGCATTAGAGAACTGATGTTTATGGAGGCCTGCGATTCACAGACACAGTCTGCCACCACTCATAAGTAAGGGCATATGGGAAGGGCAATCTCAGCACATTTGCAAACAGATTTAATAATAAGAGGCTGTCTGACTTGATGTGTCGGGCTGTCTGCAAGCAGCACAAAAGCATGCAACACACTGTGACACGGTGCAAAGAAACTCAAGGTGATGTACTTAGCTTCCCTCTGTTTCTGATGTACTTAGCTTCCCTCTGTTTCAAGGCAACACAGAAATTCTTCTCAGTCCTTGCCTTTCTGAATTTTGTAAATGGCTGCCCAAGCAATGTTTTTTTTGTGTGTGCTTCAGTAAAAAATACACAACTTATGTCATTCAGCTGGAGATTGGCATTCCCCACAGATGTGCCTTCTTGTCCACCACCTATTCCTCTTGCACTTAATTGTCATGGTGTCATGGGTAATTGTCATGGTGTTCTCTACATGCTGCACAACTCATGTGAACTACTGATTACTGTCCATGGGCACTGAGGTGGGTAGAGGGCACTCTCCCGTTAGCAATGCTTAAGTAAGAATGAACTGCCTCCTTGGTCACCTTTTGTACATGGAATGACAGTGGATGCCATTCTCTCCCTTGCCTCAGGCAGCAAACTAACTTAGTCTCACACTTGACTCTATGAAGTCTCCATTACTGTCTTCACTTTTAGGATACTGAATGTTGCCAAGGCAGTATCCCAGACAGAAGGGAAATGTAGTTCTCCAGGACTCACAAATCATTACTATGGGCACCAGGCATCCTTGAAACCATATTTCCCCTGGTTCCCCATGGCTTGCCCTGCTCAATTCCAAGTCGCACCTACAGGAGCTTGCCCATTACAGTGGTACCTCGGGTTACGTATGCTTCAGGTTACATACGCTTCAGGTTACATACTCCGCTAACCCAGAAATAGTACTTCAGGTGAAGAACTTTGCTTCAGGATGAGAACAGAAATCGTGCTCCAGCAGTGCAATGGCAGCATTAGCTAAAGTGGTGCTTCAGGTTAAGAACAGTTTCAGGTTAAGTACAGACCTCCGGAACGAATTAAGTACTTAACCCGAGGTAGCACTGTACTATCTTTAATTGCAAATGAGAGGGATTGAACTTTGGGTATTGTACCTCAAGCGCCAGAGTGGTGTAGTGCTCAATTCAGAGGTAGTCCATACAATCCTAAGTAGGGATGAAGAGGCTCAATTTTGTTTGCTTTTTAATGAGAAACTACCTAATTGACACTAGAATCAATATGTGAGCTGACGCACAGCAATCTTTCAAAATTTGCATTTCTCTGAATTTTGCAATATGTACAAAAATGAATATTTGGGGGGATAGCATGCATAAAAATGTATATGTGAAAATTACATACAAAACTGTGTTTTATTAGGGGGAATCATTTGCAAAATGTGTATATTAATCAAAACTACATAAAATGTTTTTATTAGGAAAAAAATACCGTAGATTCCGGCGTATTAGGCGACTGGGCGTATTAGACAACCCCCCAAATTGGCAGCTGCAATTTGGGGGTTCGACTTATAAGCCCAGTCACCTAATACGCTGGGCAGCTCCGTGCCGGGAGAAAGACACCCAGCGTGGAGCGGAACCTGCCGCCGGATGCTGTTACTTCTGAAGCAGCAGTGGGTGGGCTCCGCTCCACACCACCCATACCCGGCGTATAAGACGACCCCCAACCTTTTAATCCCTTTTCCGGGGTTAAATAGTCATCTTATACGCCAGAATCTACGATAACTGAAATTCTGGCAACTTTTTATGAGATTTTTTTTAAAAAAAGAAATTACAAATTACTGCAGAAATGGGGAGAAGTGAAGATTGGAAAAATGAGAAACTAAGAGAAGCTCAGATCGGCAGATCCATACACCCCTCATTCTTAGGCACTTGTGAAGGGCAGCCAGCTACTGCAAATCAGCTTAAAGAGCAGATAGGGAGATAGGGAGATATAGAGGAAACCATCACCCCCATTCATCCCATGCAATACCCTTCTTAGCAGGCATCAATCTTCTCCAACCCCCAGGGCCTTCTCCTGCAGCAAGAGTGTATGACCACTTTTCCATCACTGGCTACAAAATCAGATTGTCCCATCTTCACAGTTCTGCACAAAAATTGCTTGATGTTCATGTTAGAATTGTTGCCTTCTTGTTCAAGCAGGAAGAACATGGGTGGATTCTAGAGCAGTAGGCTTTGACTTCATCACCCTGTGAATGCACAGACTTGATCAAAGAATCATTGAAGGGGAATGGAATCGCACAATGCTTATGCACCCAGCAGTCATTTTTTTTTTTTTGTCTGGCGCTTCATGTTATGGTGCAGGTAGGCAGCAAAGAAGGAGGTGGGCTTGATGCCCCTGGTAAATGTTAATGGCACATTGCTTAAAATGACAACTGCTGTCAACAGATACATGCAGCCGGGAAGAGGTTAAATGTCAAGAGAGAAATTGTGTATTAATCTCCCCCACCAATAAAAACATTACTTACAAAATGACACTTTTTTAAAGAGAGATTGAATGATTCTGAGATCAACATTTGACATTTCAAAACATGTAAACATCTGGTAACAGCTGCCACTGGGGATAGCAAAATAACTCATCCAGTGCTGATTGCTACTATATCTCTGTCTCTAAGGAGAAAAAGTAAGGGAAATATTTATATCAAGTAATGGCCTGCTGAAAGTCTGCAATATTTGGAAGTGTAGGAGAGAAATCACGAACACTGTCAGATCGTCACAAACATGATTTTCCCTTCACTTCTCATAATTTGGGCACAGTTCAAAACAGTAGGGAATTCAGATTTCAAGTCTGTTCCCTGCAGTTCCATTCTGTGTTGGGTGCCCGGAATCTAGCCCAATCCAAAATGGGCTGGCCATTGTTCCAGTCCTTGCTGTGGGATTCCCAAAACCTCACTCCAGCTTTCACATTACATTATGTACTCCTCTCTGTTTCCCTAAATGCAGGCAGCAGGAAAGGAAGTGCAGAACCTGCTCACAGCCTTCCATGCACCATATCTGCATCCCTCTGGAAAGTCCGCAGTGATGCCACGGCAAGGAATGAACAAGGTTCCTATGTCCCCAGACAGAGAAATTATGTCACTAGCTCGTGTCATGCACACTTTACTGAATCTGCAGTATGGATCAAGCAGCAGCAGCAGCAGCAACAAATGTCTAGGAAATTAATCCAATTACTCTGGATGAACTCTGAAGAAGACTTGGGTTTTATCAGTGTGTGCTGGGAGTATAACTAGGTAGCCAGTGCATAAGTGCTTCAGTGTGTGTTCAGTTATAAACATTCCAGATGAAATGCATGATGTTGTTTCAAGGACTCAACACAATTGCATGATTATTTCTGGGTGCAAAAATCAGGGTTCGTCCACACTAACCTTTTGCCCCACAATTTCTAGGCACAAGTCTGGAATTTCCATGTCCATGTCCAAGTACTTTTACACACACACACACACACACACACCCCACTTTCCCCATGAAAACCTGTTCTTTAACACTGGGGTGAATGGCAAACCTCTGGGGGGAAAACAAGTTGCTGTTTGTTCTGATTCAGCGGTCAAGAATGAGTTTCCCTGGGGAAAGTGGCGGGGGAAAGCTCTTGGACATGGACTGGGAAATTGTGGACTTTTTGTCTAGAAAGCAGGGGTAAGTGTGGATAAGCCCTCAGTGAGAACCTTATAAAATAAAATTCCTAGTCCTTCCTTAGGGATGTAAAATTGGGGTTGTGAGAATTGACCAAGCTCTGAAGCCAGCAGGATTTTCATCTTCCCTTGGTATGGAAAATGGGTTCTCTTTGCACCAGATTTAAATCCACCCCTTTGCATCCTTCGTGTATGAACAAAGGGATGATTAAAATGTTAACAAATCTAAGTTAAGTGATCTTGTGGATACTCTTAATAACAACCAAGTCTGCAAATGCTGGCCTTTTCTACTTTTTTAAAGTCAACAACCCAACCTGATCCTTCTCCAAATAGGCCCGGCTGCCGTCGAGTGAATAAAATTACCTCTTAATCAAATGCATCATTAAAACTACAGGCATTAGAGCTAGACACTGACAGCTTTATGAGTGAGACATTTAAAGTTAATTAGGATACAGTGCCTTTGTAGCTGGTGTAGCACCGAGGGGGTACTTCAACCAAAGCTAAACAATAGCAGCGTTCAGTTCTCTGTTGCCATCATTGCTGTCCGGGGCCATTTTTGGAGCACCCGGTGTGGTATTCATGCCTACATGAGCACACATTGAGCTAATCCTGCCAAATCCATCTTGGCACCTCTGTCTGCATTCCCTCTAATGCAACCAGCTGGCATCTTCAGCCCAGTGCATCTGGTGGAAATAGCAGGACATTCCCATGCTGCAACTTAGGGGAGTTCGAAAAACCCAGCGTGGACATGACACTCGTCCCTGCCCTTGTTTTTGAGGAGCGGAGTGAATTAATGGGGAACAAAGTAGTCTTAACAAGCAAAAGTCATTGATGCAACTCTCTTGAAGTACCTTTAATGGAACCCCTAGATTTGTGGTGCCTGCTGTTCTCTGCGGCAGCTGGCACTTAAGGGCTGTTTATATTGTCAAGGCAATGAATGACAAAATCCATTAGTGTCTGCAGGCAAGCAAGTCATGCTTTCTGGCTAGGGGATGATTTAAACCACTGAATAAGACTTTAAAAAGTGTGCCATGGCAAGAAGCATTGCATCTGTCCTGCTGGAGCATTTTAACAAGAATTATATGATGCTGTTGGCTCCCCCGCACCCAATCAGTAGTGAAGCCAAAGTATGCACTGTTTCTCATATTCATCCCAAGTAATGACTGGTGCCCATCAAGAATGATGGGGCAGAATACAGGGAGCCCCAACAATAGGTGGATCTCAAGACTTTGACAGACAGAGTTGGCTTATCGAGCTTTGTCCCTAGCCATTCCCCCTGCTGAGTTCTACAAGGGCAAGACTAAGCCTGGAGAAGGAAGCTGACTGGTTCCTCACCACCACCACTCCCCAGACTGGTTGTAACTAAGGAGGCAGATAGGTAGAAACTGGGTGAAAGAAAATTGAGGTTGGTGGTCTAGTACCCCATTTGCCCAAATTGATCAGTCTCTGCTGTTCATCTCTTGAATCTACACCCCTTCCTTCTCTCTGCTTTCCTCCCATTTTAAAATTCAGATTTGCAAGCTCCAGGAGATGCTTGCTTGATGCTGATGATCTTCTGGATTCTTGTCTCCTGCTGTCCCATTTCCTTTGGCCCATTGCTTACTAAACGTCCATCCATATGCCCCTTTTATTCCTCATTTATGATTATTTGTGCTCTTGATACTGTTGGGGCTGTCACATGCAATCCCACTTTCCGTTCTGTTTGGGAGTGGTCATACCGTTTCACTTTCAATCAGTGCATATCCCATGAATGCCTGCTAAAATCTCATAACTTTTTATTATCACAAATGTTTTAGTTTTATTTTTGTTCTGCTTTTGTTGCACTAGAGCCCCTATGAACAGCTATAAAAGGGAAGCATAATGGAACAAACAAAAGCAGAATACATCTACCCCATATGAACAAATAGTTATGTCAAGAGTATGTTGCAGAACATACCCACAATAAAACACCAGTCTGGAGGGGCCCTAAGACCTCTGCATCTGTCATTCCTAGGTCCTTGCCTCCATGATCCATCCATCCTTTGGCCCACATGAATATACTGCCTCTCCCTATAATCTGAGCAAGTCAATCAGAGTCCCTTAGGATATTAGCAGCTTAGCTAATTACATCCCCTCCAACATTTTTGTTCTCAAAATTGAGATATCAGGAGGGGTGTGCCTTCTGGTCTCATGCTCTGGCATTCATCAGCAGGCATGCATGAGAGCTCTGGCACACCCTTGTAGACTCAAGCCAGAATGAGTTTTTTTTTTTTGGTCCAGTGCACTGATGCAAGGAATTGCTCCAAAGCGCCAGACCAAAAAAATGTGACATTCCAAGATCCAAACAGAAGCCAGAATTGACTTACATGATCTGGGATGTTTCACTTAAAACAGGACTCTTGAGGGGTATGCAGTTACTACTGCAACTATTTGCTGCCCATGCATAACATTGGAACACTACTAGGAAATCATTGCTAAAGGCTATGCTACTGGCACCATCATGTTCACAACTGCAAGCTCTTGTACGGTAGGTAAAACCTGCAGCTATCCAATCAAGATAGTGGGAAATAGGCCTTTGATGCATGTGTAGATTATGTCCAATTTGAGAGTGAGATAGTATCAAATGATATCCAGACACCTGCAATGTTATATTCATGTTTGGTGTCAGCACATGGCATCCTCTGGTAGTCTCCCAGCTGTACACACTGCATTAAAGACCTTGTCCTTGCCCTCCTCGGGGTAGGATTGGGTTTATCAGCTGCCACTCAGCTGGTGGCCACCATTTTGTTTTTCCAGAACACTTCATTGTTCCAGCGCATTATGTGGGGAGGGAATTTTTTGTATGGTGGGCACCATTTTCTCTCCCCACAATGCCCCAGGACTGACACAATGTCTGAGGCATTGTGAAGGGAACAAAATGGCAGGTGCTCAAGGGAGCTCTGCTACTTCTTACCATAACAACAACAACAACTATAAGGTAAACCCTTCTGTGGTGCTCATCTACATGCAATGGAGACACCATTCAAATTTTCCCACAATGCCACAAGACTGACATACTTAAGTTTCATAATATCAAAGATCTGACACAAATGCCTCATTTTTCACACTTTAAAATTCATATACATATATTTTCACAGCAATTATCTGGTGGAAACTTTCAACAACAAATATAATCTGATTATGGCAAAGGAACAGGAGGAGGTAAAAGCAGGTTATTTGTCTCAGAGTACTAAAAAAGAAAAACTAGTTATGACATAATATTCATTTCCACATCCTGATAACATAAAGAGAAACAGAAAAGCTAATTTCATTGTAGACACCAAATGTGCCTATATTTTAGTCAATTCAGTTCACTGCTGTGACTGTCAAGGAGATTAATCTGGGTGCTCATACACACCAAGATATGTCTTTTAGCAAAACTGTTCAAGTTCCAACTGCAAGACTTTGGCATATGATGTGGAATTTCTGAAAAAGTCCTTATCAGTGAGGTCAGTGTCATGTCCATAAAACTGGTCACAAAACTGGTAAGAATTAGTTAAGGGGGAACCTAATGGCTGAATGTTGGAGTGAAAAAGAACTCCATATAAGACACAAGGAAGGTTCTCATCGCTACAGTGAAAATGGGTTGAGTAAAGCTGTGTTTCAAGGACTGTGGTTGGATGAGAGATGGTGGGGTGGGCAATGGGGTGGTAGAAGGTAGGTGGGTAGAGGATGAAACCGCCAAGATGAGATATTTTTCCTATAGAGTTTGTGTCCTAATGGCACATTCCCACAGACTCTTTGAATTCTGTCCTGTAATGCATTGCTGAATAAAATCTTACTGATTAGGAATTTGGTGTGAGCCTCAATACTTGAATCCCCAAGGGGAATTTCTTCCACACATACCTCACAACATGGAGAACAGAAACACATAGTGGGTGTTCTTTATCAGCCCGAAAGTCTACAAGCTGGAGACTGGGAGTGAACGCTTAGCAGTGTTGACTAAACTAAAGCAGAAGGCCCAGCTATACCCAGTAGCGGATGATGTGGTGGGTCTGTACAACTCACCTGACCAGTGGAGAGGTCAGTGTGGTGTAAACATACTAGCAGGAGCACAAAATAGGCTCTGCTGGTGTGTCTGCACTCTGCCTCCCCCCCTTTCTTTCCCAGTATGCGGCGAATGGAGGTGACTCAGTCAGAGAGAAATCAGGTGAGTGGCACAGCCCTAACATGCAATCCACTACAGCTTATTCCAGACTCAGTTTATCTTCTGCTGTCTGCCGGTCGCAGGGATTAACCTTGTAATATCAATTTCCTTTTATTCTCGAACATGGGTTTGATGATTAAGCACATGCAGAATCCTAGTGGCTAGGTCCCAGATTCAGGCATTCCTGGTTCAAACCCTGAAGTTTCTAGTGTTCCTTGCCATTAGATGGCCTATCACATCGAGACTTGGGATTGTTTTCCCTCTCAACTGTTTCTGTTTCAAAACAAGTGTCACAGGCTGTGCCTTGTGGAACTCCCTGCCAATGGAAGTCTGGCAGGAGGCATTACTGCTTGTTTTTAGGCATCTTTTAAAGAATACTGTTCAGGCAGGCCTTTGGAACATTATTATTATTATTATTATTATTATTATTATTATTATTATTATTATCCAACTAGTTGTCATTGATATTCTTGTATTATGGGTTGTTTGTTGAGTAGTCCTGCATTAATGAATCTAAGGTACTGATGTCTATTGACTTCAATGGGTCTGCACTGAGTAGCTCCACCACTGGATATAACAGTGGTACAGTGGTACCTCGGCTTAAGAACTTAATTTGTTCTGGAGGTCCGTTCTTAACCTGAAACTGTTCCTAACCTGTGGTACTACTTTAGCTAATGGGGCCTCCTGTTGCTGCCGTGCCCCCGCCACGTGATTTCTGTTCTCATCCTGAAGCAAAGTTCTTAACATGAGGTACTATTTCTGGGTTAGCAGAGTCTGTAACCTGAAGCGTCTGTAACCTGAAGTGTCTGTAACCTGAGGTACCACTGTAATGTTTTCATGTTGAACACCACTTTGTTGCATTGTTGCAGTTTGTATATATTTAAACAAATAAACAGAAAAACAAAATATGAGGAGGGCTGTCAAGGATCTCTTAAAACATGTATCTGGCTCTGATTATGATGGTGTAAAGAAGTGAAGACAACCTCTGATGTATGTGGGGATTTGCAATAATTCCTTTTGGTACAGTTGCTTTTTTATGGGCCTTCTTGGTAGGTACCCATTTAAATATATGGATGATGAGGATGGTGAGGATGATGATGATTATATTGCACCCTCTCGGCTTGGTGCTCTGGGCGGGGGGACTGTGTGTAACGCCCTAAATCTAGCACTGTTTATTGTGATCTTTTCTCACCATTGCTGAAAATGAAGAAGGCACAAATGACAAAGGAATCCCCCCAAGAGAAGCATACCTCACCATGGGAGTTCTAAGAGATCTTTCAGTTATGACAGCATGCAACACCTTCTGTTGATAACAAACTCAGAATTCCACTTACTCAAAAGGACACCAGTCCACATTGCGCATTCTCTTCCTCTGCTGGGAAAGCGAGAGAGGACTACAAAGGGAGTCACCCGCGAGGTTCTAGCAACAAGGCAACACTGATGCCAAAGCAAAAAAATCTCCCCCTCCCATCCTTGCTAATGAAAGCTGCTGGGAAAGCGGTTGGTGAGATTTTGTAGATGGATTCTTTGCCACTCCAGTGCATCATTGGAGTTTCTTACTCCCTGACAAGGAAAGACAAGAAATGACAAACTTTCTTGCTTATAGGGAATAAAACCTGTCACTCCCCATCTTGTAAGCATTAAATCACTGACTACCAAAATTGCTGAATTATGCAGTGTTGGGTAGAGGAGAGAGCAAGGGAATGGTGGAGAGGAGGGGGAGATGGTATACCTTCTCCTCAGAAATGCACATTTGCTATGTCATCAGTATGACAATGACTGGATTAAAAGATGGGAGGCTTGAGACTTTTCATTAGCAGACCTGCTGCCTTCCTCATCTCTCCAGGCTGACTGCTGTGCTGGATGTCTGAGCACTCTCTCACAAATTCAAAGCACAACACAATGCACCATCACAAATACACCTGAAAGGGATTTGATACTGGCATGCTGGATCATGGTTTACACCAGGGTTGGGGAAGCTGCAGCCCTCCAGATGTTAAGAACATAAGAGAAGCCTGCTGCATCAAGCCAGTGGCTCATCTAGTACAGCATCCTGTTCTCATAGTGATCAGCCAGATGCCAGTGGGAAGCCTGCAAACAGGATCTGAGCACAAGCACACTCTCCTCTCCTGTGGTTTCCAGCAACTGGTATTCAGAAGCTTTCAACTGTGGAGGCAGACAGCATAGCCACCATGGCTAGCAGCCTTTAATAGCTTTATCTTCCTTGCTAGAAAGCACGAGAACAAGGCTAAGACACACAAAGGGAAATAGGTCTCCTCCACTCCATGCATCCTGGATTAAAGGGGAGACACTCACTTGCACTACACAAGAGCAGGACTAACAGCAAAAAATGGGAAAAGCCACTCATTCCCCCACTTTCTGGAATTTCCTTCAGTGCTTAAAACCCCAAAGGAGTACCAAGAAGGCAATCACACATTTACAGCTAGGTTTCTTTGGATGTAAATACCTCTTCCTCAGCAAGAAGGGTCCTGCTCTCATGTCAGTGAATGCAGAATCATATCCTTACTTGGAAGTAAACCTCACAATGGGGCTCACTTTCTAAATCAATGCATACAGCAGGATCAGCCTGCAGGAACTCCCTGGCTCTGCTTCTCCTACACATTTGCAAGGAGTGCTGCTTTGCTTCTGAGGCAGAGGTGGTGGTGGTGTGTGAGCTGGAGTGGAGAACTGGAGAAGAGGCATAAAGGGCAGCCCAAGAGGAATGCAGGGTGGGGGAGAAAGAGAGGCACCCCCAAGGTCTCTGGAGCAGTTGGAGAGAGGTTGGGGTGCCCTGCTACCAGATGTCAAAGAGAACAACAACTACCAGATTTTTAGAAGACATCTGAAGGCAGCTCTGTTTAGGGAAGCTTTTAATGTTTTATGGATTACTGTATTTTAATATTTTGTTGGAAGCTGCCCAGAGTGGTTGGGGAAGCCCAGCCAGATGGGCAGGGTATAAATAATAAATTATTATTATTATTATTATTATTATTATTATTATGGTGCATGACAGCAGCTCCATGCCATTTGCTGGGCAAGGAAGGAGGCAAAAGGAGGAATGGGAGGCAAAGGTAGCAGCTGAAGCAGAGGCAGAGGCAAAAGCAGCAGCTCAGCTGGCTTGGAGGAAGTCAGATAGGGAAAAGGAGGGCACAGGAGGCATTGCATTTGTGTCTGTATTCATATACTGCTGCTGAGCACTTCTGGGTCTCTTCACAGGGTTTTCTACTGCTGAGGTGTGGAAATTCAACAGAGAGCCCCTTCTTGTGGGAAACCAGCAGTGGACAATGGACAGGGCAGGAAATTGCAGAAATGGGTGATGGAGGCGAGATGTGCCACCTTTCCAGATGCCACGCCTGAGGCAATGGCTTCAGTGTGACTCATTGCTGGGCCAGTGAGGGTGTGGATCCTGAAGCTTGCTTCCATGAACTTGTTCACTAAAAGGAACATCAGAAAAGCAAGCAATATTATTTTGGAGTCTTGAGCCCTTTGCTACTTTGCACCTCTATTTTTAACCTCACAAAGATCTTTTTGTTGGGGGAAAAACAGCTGCCAAATCATTTAATCTGAAAAGACAAGAGGCATAAAGGGGAAGGGGGGGGGACCTTTATACATTTGGACACAATCAGACAATTTAAAGCCCCTGCAAGGAACTTCATAGCAAACATGTTGCAGCTCAGCAAAGGAGCAGAGGTGAAGCCAAGCTGAATGGACAAGGGACAGCTTGAATGTACCAGGCAGAGGGCAGATGTGAGGAAGACAGGGGAAGTAATTAGAAGCAATTATTGGCAGAAGCTGTCATGTGGAAATACTTGCATTGTTTAAATGCTGACCCACTGTGCAAATCCTTTCAACATTCATATTGTTCTTGCCTTGTTCTTCTTCCTTTAAATAAATAAATAACCCAAACAAATCGGCTTTGAAATTTATAACCACCAGAGAGACTGGTTTTGACTCCAGCTATTAAAAAAAAACAGGAGGCCAAGCCCTGTTCAAATCATTGGTTCAGATGCCCCTGAGATTTCCATAAAGTTTGTCTGGATGCATTTAATCATGACGTTAGCCTGCCTTTCCTCCAAGTATGCCAGTGTGTATTATCACAAGAACCCTGTGTGGTAGTTTAGGCTGATAGATCATGACTGGCCCAAGGACATCCAAAGGAGCTTCATGGGAAAGTGGGGATCTGAATTCAGAACTCCTGGATGCTAGTCTGAGAACCTCAGGGCCAAATGCAAGCCCTCCGGGGCTCTTTATTTGGCTGTTTGGACTTTTTGCTGACAATCTTTCTTCCACAGGCCCAGCTTCCACTGATCTCCCTATGCTCTATGAACATGCTTTTGCCTGGCTGGGTTTTGTCCTTGGACCACGCTAATGCCTATTAATTGCCTGGATGGAGCAATGTATGTGTACAGAAACCCCTGACTCTTACATGACTGATTTCTGCCATATCCGTTGCTACATCCACTTTTGTCTCTGGCTCCTAATACTGGTGGTACATAGCCCTTGGGACGGCGGTCCCATCACTGCTCTATTTGCTACACCACACTGGACCTCCACTCCACTCTTAGGTAAAGGTAAAGGACCCCTGGACGGTTAAGTCCAGTCAAAGGCGACTCTGGGGTTGCAGCACTCATCTCGCTTTCAGGCCAAGGGAGACAGTGTTTGTCCACAGACAGCTTTCTGGGTTATGTGACCAGCATGACTAAACCACTTCTGGTGCAACAGAACACCATAATGGAAACCAGAGCACACAGAAAGCTGTTTACCTTCCCACCACAACGTACCTCTTTATCTACTTGCACTGGTGTGCTTTCGAACTGCTAGGTTGGCAGGAACTGGGACAGAGTAACGGGAGCTCACTCCATCTTGGGGATTCAAGCCCCCAACCTTCTGCTCGGCAAGCCCAAGAGGCTCAGTGGTTTAGACCACAGCACCACCCACGTCCACTCTTAGAACCCCTCTTTCAAATCTAACACTCCCCTCCTTCTATGGGAAGAACAGCTTGTTTAATAATGAGTTTCTGTATTGCTCACACATAGCACCACTGATCTGAATGGGAGTGAGGGTTTGGAGGAAACAGAAAGATGGTACATTCAGCTGAAAGTGGTTTAGGAACAAAAGCATCCATGTTAATTTCAGTGTCATAAAAAAAATGGATCAAAGTTTGCCAAACAGAAAAGGACAAAATCAACAGAAGATTGATTATTATCTTCAAGCTTGCAAGGGGGGGGGGCATTACAACTCAGAATGCGCACAAAAAGGAGTGGAAATAAAGGAAGCACTTGGCAGTGTCGCTTTAATTAAAAGGGACTGAATACCATTAGCAATGGACCTTTGGAATTTATAACCATTTACAAGGTAGCTAAGCAAAGTAACAAAAGAGTGCATACTCCTTGAGTAGGGTATGCAGCATCTGTCTTTACTGAGACAGCAAGGCAGACATGGTGATGGTTGATAAACTGTAGTATGAGTTGGAAAGTGTGCAATGAATAGATACTTAAATGAAAGCAAGAGCTTGTTTACATACTCAGAGATAGCCAGGGTGGGCAGTTCATTCAGAAAGGTCAGGCAAAATGAACATGAAGATGGAGCAACCTTCTCTGAGGAAAGGTTGCAGCATTTGGAACTTTATAGTTTAGAGAAAAGGTAAGTAAGAGGTGGCATGATAGAAGCTGATAAAATTATGCATGGAATGGAGGAAGTAGACAGAGAAAAGTTTTTCTCTTTCTCATATTACACTAGAAGCCATGGACACACCACAGAGATGAATATGGGAAGATTACAGATAGATGAAATAAAGTCCTTCACACATCACTATGGAGTTAAACTATGGAACTCACTCTCACAGGAAGCATTGATGGCCACCAGCCTGGATAGCTTTAAAAGAGGAATGGACAAATTCCTGCAGAAGAAGACTATTGATGTCTCTTAGCCATGAAGGCTGTGCTCTGCCTCTCCAGTCAGAAGCAGAAATGCTTCTGAATACCAGTTTTTAGAAACCACCAGGGTGAGGGGTAGAGAGTACAGTGAGGCCTTATATCAAACACACAGAGAACTACACAGCCAGCTATGGTATGTGATATCTCAGTGAATATCACACGTCTCTGCATGATTGCTAAAGAACACATTCACTGCCATCCACCTCTTGACTAACCATTGAAATACAAACAGCATGATATATGCTGTTGCACATCTAACATTGGTGGCACTGATTCAGGTGTCATGTTGAACGGGCAGTGTTGGGTGCACTGCTTTTGATTCAGGGGTGTTAACTGGTGCTCAGATTTATGTCTTTACCAGCATACTGGGGTAAGGAAGAAACTGCCAGCACTTGTTTGCATATGCTAAGTTATGTAAATGTGCATGCATTTTTAAAATGCCCGTGGGCAAAATAGAAGGACAGCTGAATTTCAGGTGCATCTAGTGGAATGTTGGTTTATTGATACCAGGCAGCAATTAAGGTGCTTGCAGATTTAGCATCAGAGAGAATTCAGGGGGGGAAGAGTTCTCTTTCATGTACTAGTTTGGCAGGATGTAGGAAGAGGCCTGGGAGATTGCAATAAATATATTGAAACATATAAGGAGGCGAGTTTTGTAAGGTGGCTGCTCTATTGAATGATTTACAAGGACAGGCAGGGATCAAAGGATTCCTGGATATTATACCTCTGATTAGCTATGAGACAGGAAACTTTGGGGTGAAGGACACATAAGAGTGGAAAAGTGACCTTATATCACTAGTGGGGTTCGGGATACAATGAGAGGCACCATTGTACAATGAGAGGGTGCAAAAGAAGGGAGAAAGGGGAGAGATGCAAGGGCTGCCTCCTGGTTGCTTGGGGATGGTTACTGCTAATAAAGATTAATTGCCCCTACATCCCAATGGAATCATTTTGTAGAATCGTAGAACTGTAGAGTTGGAAGGGACCCCAACACTCATCTAGTCCAACTCCCTGCAATGCAGGAATCATAGCTAAATAATCCCTGACAGATGGCCACCCAACTTGTGTTTACAAACCAATGAAGGAGAGTCCACCACCTTCGAGATACTGTAGTCTATTCCGCTGTTTCACTGTCAGACAGCTCTTACTGTCAGAAAGTTCTTCCTAGTGTTTAGTCAGAACTGTTTATTTTTTAAAACACCCAGAATTGTTTAGTCAAAAAAATTGGCAACAAAAAATACCAGACCCTTCAGCATCTTCTTCCTGAAGCCCATCTTTTCCCCTGCAAGCTTTACAGCCTTAATAACAGTATTAGAACAGATTCCAGCATTTAAACTTTCCAGTTTTACCATTTTAGCCAGGGATACTACCCATTATTCTTATTATAACAATGTGGTTCATTTTTAACTCATAATACTATTTTTTTAAAATATAAAATAAAAAATCAAGAATGTAATTAAAACTGAAAACACCCAAGGGTTTGGCAGCTAATGCTGGTGTATTGTTCAAGATATTTAATACTAACATTTCCATTTGATTTGGCTGTTAACTAATTAGAGGCCAGCTGAGTGCCTCAAGGCACTAGATGCCATGGAGACAGCACATGCTTTCCCCTTTACTTTGCATGGAACATGGTGCCTGGGCTGGCACAGAATTCCTCCAGAATGAAGCCGTTACCCAGAAGATGCTGTCAAAGGCTGATAACGAGTAGTGATGGGACAATGTGACAGAAGTGAGCCCGGAGCATCTTAAGGATGTCAGAAATATTGCAGGGGTGTTTATAGAGTTTATTCACCAGTACAGAATGCATGTCCAGGGGACAGTGTAATATTATAACCTGAGTTGTTGTATTTTAAAAGAGAAGCTCAAATAGAGGTACGTATGTGTAAAATCTTCTGCCTTGGGGGAAAAGAGAGGCAGGGAGAGGGAGACATCACATGTTTAGGACCACTGGTTTGCTAAAGTAAATAAGGAGTGGGGATTATATCCTGGTTTAAATCTTGGCTGGTTTGCTATTGGCTGTGGGCGATTGTTAACACCTTGCTCAGCTTGCTCTTACCCAGAGGGGGCATAATTCGCCCGTTGCATACATTTTGGCATAATTGGACACCGTGAGGGACAAGTTGCCCCTCTCCTTTACCACATGTAGAGAGGAAAAGGCTCAGGTGGGCGGAAAGAAGACCAAATAATGAGTAACTTGTAACCAATCAAAATAAGTATACTGTTCTAGCTAAAGGCCACAACAAACACACAGGAACAGTTCCCATAAAACAAAACAGGTCATCCATCCATAATATGAGCCAACATCCATGATGTAAGATAGAGGTTGCCAAACAGAGTGGTATGAGTAGAAAATCAGGTGGTGGGGGTGGTTTTTCCTCAGATGACTTTTTGTCTGTTTTTTTGCCCCCAACAAAAAAACTAAAACCCCAAAGTTTTGGGAAGGCACTGGGGAAAAACATGTTAAGAAATGCACATATATATTCCTTTTGGACTGAGTAAAATGCTTTTAAAGCAAGATTTGACTCACTCAGAATGTGTAATGTGAAGACCTTTATGTAAGGCAATCTACAGTATGATGGAATAGTCATTCCTATGTATACTGTAGGCATAAACAGCACTCAAATTCAAGCTGCATTTCTGCATCTAGAGGGTGCTGCTGACTTCATGAGAAGAGAATCCAGAGTCTTTTGTCTTCTTTCAAATGGCTTAGCTCACCTTCATCTGGTGACCACTGATCTGGTTTGAAGCTACTGGAAGCATCTGCTAGCCTCCTGCTTCTTCAAAACAAAGCCTTTTTTTACTTGGGAGACTGCAATCCTATGTACTCTTACCCGCAGGGAAAGCCCCACTCAACAGAATGCATCTTATTTCTGAGTAACACAATTTCAGAAATATTCCCCCATCCTCAAAATGCAATTTTATATTATACAGCTTTCAAAGAAGCATTTTATGTGCAGGCCATAAAGGTCTGTAGCAGGAGCAGTTAAGGATGAAAGGATGTGTTAGGAATTTGGTCAGTCTGGATGATTTCTCTGGTTCCCTTCCAGCCTGTGATCCTATATCCACTGAGGATTAGAACTGGTCAGATAAGTTAATTTGAAAGACAATGACCTGAACTGGCCACTTCAGTTTTCTCATCAGGCTCTCAAATAATGAGTAGATTGCAATAGCTACAACTAAGTGAAGGTTTTCCTCACTTGAGTGGCATGTCATCCCAGGATAGAGAGCAATAGGCCAAAGGGGCAGGCAGGGTAGAAGAGATGAGTAAGAGAGAACTGCATTCTGGAGAAAGAGACATTTATTGCTCTGTGCTGAGTCTAAGATGATCTAGGCGGCTTCTCTAGAAATCTAATGGAGACAATATGTCAGGGTGCTAATGCTGTGATCCCCTCCATCCTATGCTCAAGTTGCATAGATGTATAAATGAAATCATACATCCTCAAGATACCACAATCTCCACTGGCCTGCACTCCAAGGAAACTGAACTGTGGGGAGAGTGCATGGAACCCATGGGATTTTGTACCACTCAGAGACTGTAGAAGCACAGAATAGATTAATCTATTCTGGGCCTCTGTCAGCTTCACTATTGTAAGCCTCATTTATCCCACCTTCTGCTTTTTTTTTTTTTTAATCAGGAACATACAAATTCACACCCTGCATGCATTTTCCTTTTTTTAAAAAAAAAATCCCTAAAATATGCATTTTGTACAAACTTTGCACAAATTGTACAAACTGTTTTTCCCTTTTTTGTTGAGAATTGCATCACAAAATCTGTAGAGATGTGTGGAGTCTGAGATATTACTGCATCCCAGTCAATTTATGAGCTTGGTGAGCACCAGTGAAATCAGTTTGCTTAATGCAGGCTGAGCTAGGTTATCCTCTGTCTATATTTGCAGTTGGAATTACCTTTTTAAAAGGAAAAGGGGGGAAAGTTCATATTCTGGTTTTTTAAAACTGTTTTTAAGTTCTTTTTATATTTTGTACATCACCTTGAGATATATAGGTGGAAGGCAACAAATAAACAACAGCAACAAGAAAAACAGAGGCCAGGAGAAGATTTTTATTTTACACTACTATGGACCTTTAGGGAACAGCTACAGAATGCAGTTCACCTAGACTCAAAGGCTCTGTCTTTGCTCTAAACTGTTGGAATAGCAATATTCACTAGCCCCACCCCAAGAAAAGTCAGGAGAAGTTAAACACAAAGGGATAGCAGCATACAATTATTGGGAAAGAGGAGAGACAGGCAGAAAGACAAGCCTTGACAGCAAGCAGAATATTTCAAAGACCTTCAGCTGTTCAGCAGTCATCCGTCATCCATTACAAACACTGGGAACCACAAGCTGAAGAAGAGCAGGGAAGATTTTTAACATCTGTGTTTGTCTGCAGCATGGAGTTTCACATTCTGCTTAGACATGAAATATGAGCTGCTGGAGTTCTAAATGGATAAAGGAAGGCTTGGGGGAAGTTTAGGATTTAAGGGCTGGTTCATGCATGAATGTCAATGATCATCCCTTTAACTTGCATCACTTGATTGCTGAAACGCTCGGCTCTCACACCTGCATTTTCATCACCTTAAATTGCAACAGTAAATGCTATGCATCAGCAAGCTACTGGATTTAATACAGCATGCAGAGGCCAATGTTGTCTTGAATGTGGCATTTTCAGTAGAGTCCATTCACACATGCAGTGGCAAGTCATCCATTCATAGTTGGTGTACTACAGCAGTCCAAAGCAGTCCCATGGGCTTGTTTCACCATCTGCAAATTTCTCAATAAAAATACTACTACTGGCATGGGATCCATGCTATTGCAAGCCTAGTCCTGACTCCTTGACAAGCAAAGTAAGGGGCCTCAAGGAAAGCCCCAATACAATGCACTCCTGTTGATCATGAGCTCTACAGCAGGGGTAGAGAAACTTTTACTGCCTTCTGTGGGTTGCATGCCCATGACAATTGGAGTCAGTGGCAGAAACAGGAAAAGCAACAAAGATAAAGTTTACATTTGCACAACAGGGTAATTTCTGCACACACTCACACCCAATGCTCTATCACCCATGCAGGCAATCAAGAGGCATTACCAGAGTTCAAGGACACATTCCAGCCAAGCATAAACACTCAGTATGACCAGTAAGGGACACTGACTGGGGAGATGAGTGTGAGCTGGTGAATGTTCCAAGGGCCAGGAGGGCTGCATTCATCCTTGGGTAAGAAATGTCCCATCCCTGCCTTAGAGCAAGGACCACAGCTCAGTGGTAAAGTGCAATCTTTGCATGCAGGTCTCATGTTCAGTCCCAGAAATCTTCAGGAAGGTATGTGAAAGACTAGAGAGCTGTTGCCAGTCATTGCAGATGATGCTGGACAACTCAGCATAAGGCGCCTTCCCATGTTCCTGCAGAAAACAGTATCTGACTCTTATTTGGGGCTGCACAGAATGATGCTGAAATGTTCAGAGCTGAGCTGGCACAAAGCAGCAGTGCACAGACAAATCTCTACCGGCTGGCATGAGAAGGCACAATTTGACAATTTTCACACTAAGGTGTTTTATTGCTTGTAATCAATTTCTTTTAAAATGTCATGAAGTGTGCCTCATTTAAGACAGGAAAACAATGTCCCCCTTCTTTTGGCCAAACTGGAATGCACAGCAGGGCGAGAGAGAGAAAATGAATAATGTAGAAATTCTGAGTCTTGTAAAACATAAAAGGAGGAAACAAAGGGTAATAGAATTGGTATTTGTTAACAATGCAGGCTGCTATAGCCGCCTGAGGATGGGAGAGGAAAGCTTTTAAAATCCCAGCATATCCTCCATCAGGCACAACGGGGCTCGATACATCAACCCCCCCACCCTTTTTCCCCTGCACCAGTGGTTGGATTTGCACAGAGTTTGAACTGGGATACAGGCCAGAATCTTCCTAATACAGTCATATCCCCTGGATCTTGGTGCCAGTGTAGCCAAGAGAAGGTCTAAGATTCAGACAACTCACAGGTCACTCAATTCATGTCCCATCCTTAAGATGTGGTTCTGCCAACATCCTCAGTGACTCCCTGAAGGGCGACTCCCTTGTAGCTTTCTCTGCTCCATAGTCATGCAAGAGCACATAACTGTAGACTCAGCTGTGGCCCCTTTATGGACCACAGACTCCTCTCCCCCAGTGAGGAGGAGCCACACTGGAACGGAAGGCTAGCCTTCTTAAACCTTCAGGTGGCTCTGGTCAATTGCTAAAGCAGCATCTTTCTGGCTTGGCCAGATGAGGTTCTGATAATTGTGCCCACTTCTCCTGTGAGCCCCCAAACCCTAGAGGAACAGGATAGGTACTAGGGACCAGGTGATCTGGGACAACCAACCCCATACCACTGCATGCTATCAGGCTCCAACCTGTGCTGCATTCCTTAGCCTGTCTAACTTGTCATTGAGCTATCTGCATTTCAATGCAATTTGCTCCCTCTTTCTCTTTGCTAGGTATGTGTCTTCTCCTCAGCGATTGGGGATGGCCAGATCTTGCCAGCACTCAGCCCCAGGCATTTTGCAATTAGCAGTGAACTGAAATGCAGGCTGTCATTCAGCACTCCATCTCCACCCAAAGGCCCTGTAATGAAGCATCCCAGAAAGAGAAAGTCTCCACTTTGGAGACTGCTGAAACAAATTCTTCCACTATTCCACAGCAACACCCTTTTTGAAAAGTTGAAAACAACAACAGTGATTATTTCTTTTTATTTTGTATGAACTACAGTGGTACCTTGGTTTACGAACTTAATCCATTCCAGAAGTCTGTTCTTAAACTGAAAATGTTCTTAAACCGAGGCACACTTTCCCTAATGAGGTTTCCCACCACCATTGCCCTTACACCGTTCGGATTCCGTTCTTAGACTGAGGTAAAGTTCGCAAACCAGGACACTACTTTCGGTTTTGCAGAGTTCATAAACTGAATAGTTCATAAACAGGGCTGTTCTCAAACCGAGGTCCCACTGTAGTGGCAATAACAATATATCTTATCAACAGCAGTGGAGAACTGCAGCCCTATGAACCTTTCCCACACAACCATGGAAACCCACCTCACAGGGTTGTTGTGAGGATAAAATGTGGAACGGGGAACTATGTATGCCACCTTGAACTCCGTGGATCAATGGGGTGATATAAATAACATTAAACAGCTGATCTCCAGAGTCCTATGAAGGTGGCCTGGCCAGATGCACAGGCCATGTGCACATGTGAGGCTTAAAATGCAGCAGGTTTGTACACACACCTCGGCCCCCTGCTGCATTTTAAGTTGCATGTGCAAATTGCTGTACGCACCAGAGAGGCTGCTGGCTGAGAGTTTTCAGGACCATGTAAATCGTGGGTGGGCAGGCAGGTGTGAGATTCAAGCAGTGGGTCCTTGGTGTGAGAGTAAAGGTGTTGCAAGCACACTCAGGTCTCTCTCTTTCCATCTGCCAAAATCTTGGAGGGCATGCATTTTGCTAAGTGTGCATAGTACCTTTAAGGATTTGACTGCAGCAGAATGGAAGGCCCTGGGGCAGGCAGCTGATGGATTCTCCCTCCTTGCAAACTGGATAATCTATCTGAAAGTCTGTAGGCAAACTCACAAGAGGCAGCAGGGAGAGAGTAATGAAAGAAGTGCAAATGTGTCTCCAGCCCTCAGAAGCAACAATTTTGCTTCCTGGGTTTGTGCCATTGAGGCCCAAGAGGTCCTTTCTGAACTAGTAATATGTTACAAAGGGCCAGGGAAGTGGTAGGCTGCTTGAGTAATTGCATCCAAATATACATTATGCTTGAAGGCGAAGGCTAGGAGAGCAGGTTTGAATGTAAATCTGGAGAGGGTTTCAAATAAAATTCCCGTTTCAGGCACCAGCGATGCATCCAAGCTGTACCATGCACAATGAATCAAACTCGCTTCCCTGAAATTCTCAACAGCCTTCTCACCTCCCAGCTTGTGCCACTCTTCTCTGGCATACAGAAATACTACATGTGCCCATCTCACCCTGCGAGAGGGCTGCACTCAGAAACTTACACAGGAATAAATACACCTGATTTTGCAAGTGTCAGGCTAGGACCTGAGAGACCAGGGTTCAAGTGCCACTTAGCCATGAAGCTCACTAGGTAACCTTGAGCCACTCACAACCTTTTAGCCTAACCTACCCCACAGAGTTCTAGAGAGGATGAAATTGAGAGGTAGAGAACCATGTGCGCCACCATGCATTCCTTGGGTGGGATAAAAATGTTGTCATTGTCAACATATATATATATACAGTGGTACCTCAGGTTACAGACGCTTCAGGTTACAGACTCCGCTAACCCAGAAATCGTACCTCGGGTTAAGAACTTTGCTTCAGTATGAGAACAGAAATCGTGCAGTGGTGGCGCAGCGGCAGTGGGAGGCCCCATTAGCTAAAGTGGTGCTTCAGGTTAAGAACAGTTTCAGGTTAAGAATGGACCTCCGGAACAAATTAAGTTCTTAACCTGAGGTACCACTGTGTGTGTGTGTGTGTGTGTGTGTGTGTGTGTGTGTGTGTGTGTAATTTTGTTGCCACCACCCTTAAGGAATGGGGGAACCTTGGGCAGTTTAATGTAGTAAGGATTTGTTGCATGATGTGTGAGCATTGAACAGAAAAATCACACACGCACATTACACTTTTTTTTTTATTTGGTATGTTGTAAGGCTCTTTGGGGGACATTTTTCAGGACAAGTAAGATACAAATAAACAGGAAGATATGGCAAGCAACGTGAGGCATGAGGAAGGCTGTAGACCTGTGCTTCACAAACTTTGTTGGTTCCAGAAACGTGGCCTAAGTGCTCCCTACCCTATAAAAAAAACAAAACACTATTTGGAATAGGAGTTTGCACAACCCACTCAGGAAGGTAATAACAGTTACAATTAATTACATTTATTCAAAATCCAATTATTCAAAACCGAAACTATTTAGTTTAATTAATTCAACAACATGGTTGAACTTGATCCAGTGATATCAACATTCCAAAGGCTGACAAGTCATTTACACCTTCAGCATCCCCTGCCACCTCTTGACTTTACGCCCACCACCTGCCAGAGGGTGGTACCATTCACTTTGGCAACCACTGCTGTACACATATCTCCACCAGGACCATTGAAAACCAACAGTTGATCCTGCATGATTTCCTTGCAGGAGCCCAGGTTGCTCATTAAGTAGTGCACAAGACTCTTAATCTCAGGCTCAGGGCAGTAGGTTCGAACCCAATGTTGGGCAAAAGGATTCTTGAATTGCAGGGGGTTGGACTAGATGACCCTTGGGATCCCTTCTATGATTCTATGAAAGGTATTCAGTGCCTTATTATGTCTTTGGTGGGATAGTAGAGAAAGCACTCTGTGTACTCTCTGTGTGTGTGTGCACTATATGGTGCAAACTTAAATGCTGTTATACAGTAGTGCTATGTCAGCTTTTAAAGGTGGCTTCTAAGACAATGACCAGACCCAGGCTTTGGCTGGCTTGAGTTCAAAATCCATGCTCACCTGACTCTTTTCTCTCTTGCCTCCTTCCATTCTGATTTTCAGCACTGTACAGGTCTGGAGTTCAATGTACTTAAATCTACAAGCACTTGAAATGATTGTTCTGCCTCACATAAGAATTAGCTTGCTGAATGAAACTAATGACCTAATCTTATTCAGCAGCAGCTGTAGCCACTGGAAACTTGCTGTGGGCATGTATTCACTATTTCTAAAATAAATGGGGGGGGGGACCCAAAATGAATGAATGACCATTTGGATGCCTAAACGAGGAAGGGCAGAAATATGGAGGACAATACTCAGGCCATGAACAGCTGCCTGTGAAAATATCTGCCTTTCCAGAATGGGTCACAAATGGGATAGCAAGCGAAGTTCTCAAAAGATGCCTATGTGCTACTGATTCTACTTTAATGTGTAGAAGCAATGCTGGATTTAAAAGCACCCACAAGCCACGAAGCTGATCTTAGCAGCTTGTGGGTGCTTTTAAATCCAGCCTTGCCTGAAGGAGAATGCAATCCAGTCCAGGTTTAATACTCCCTCTGCAGACTGCTGAACCACCCACTCATGGCATCACGATCTTGTTTGGATTAAGCTTCAGTTTATTAGCTCCCACCCAGCCCATTACCGACTCTAAACACCTAATTAAGCTAGCTACTTCTGAAGATTCCTGCAAAAGACTCTTCCCAGCACACCAAGGATATACATCTATTAGAAGTACTTCTATTATAAATGCAAAATGAGTCTATGAAGCTGTTAAAGCCTCATGTACGCTAAAGATAACCTATCTGTTCAGATCACAACTTATTAAAAGTTCACAATTAATTTAGATAACAACAGACAAGATATGAGTTGTTTTAAAATATGAAAAAATGGGACATGAATGTCTAAAGATGAATCCGTAGAAATCCACAGGCATTAGGGACAGTTGTATTCTCTCTTGTAAAGGATGTAAAATCAAGTCTTTTTATAATGATTCAATTATAGATTGATGGGGCCATCTCTGAAACATGGATTAATATTTTTTTCCCTCCCTTTTTGCTGAAATGAAAACTCAGTGGGTAGAGGGGAAGGGCAGAAGGAAGAGAAAAGAAAGGGCATAATGGGAGGAATTACTATTCCCAAAATTATGATTAAGGTTTAGTAGGTTACATTCAAAACAGCATAATGAGGAATTTGAGGATTTCCCTACTACATTAACCAAGTATAAATGGAGATAAAGGAACTGGAGTGCTGCAGTAAAATACCTTCCTTAACTGTACCAGAAAGGGGAAAGAATTTTCCAAATGAATAAGAGCAATATCAAGGAAAATGAGAAAATGAGATGATGTGGTCTGTGCCTCTCTCCACACAGGATATATGTTGCTAAGAAGCTTGGGCTGATCAGAACTGTGAAGGACTAGGGTCTCAGCTGATGATGACTGTACACTTTGACACAGCTCTGGCAATTTACATTAAAAAGACATCCATTCCAACAGTGGAGGGTTTTTTGTGTTGTTTTTTTTACCTCTTCTTCCTAACAGACTTTACAAAGCCTTTGATGAGCTGGGATTCAAAATGGATCTTCAGGAGTCCCCAGAGGTTGATTACCAATTCTTCCCTCTTCATTTGCATTTGAAGACAGTGGGGATGTTGAAAATTAACCTCCCCAAGGGGGAGGGGAGTCTCTAAGTTTGATCAAAACTCCTTGAGTTTCCCTTAAAATTCCAAAGACACTTCACATCAAATCAGATCACTGGTCCATATTGTTCAGCACTGTATACTTTGGTCTGCAGCAGCTCCAGAATTCTCTGGTAAGAAGGCAGACCCCCCCCCCCACCAAAGAAAATAATTAAATAAAAAAATTGCTATGCAGGATAGCAAATTGTACCTCTTTTTCTAAGCCAAGTGTAAACCACACAAGGCTGACCAAGTTATTTATGTACTTACTATGCATCATACTTTCAACCCACCTTCCATCAGTAAGAGCCAGACATAACACAAATTAAATAGGGAAAAAATTCTAGTGCACCAATTGTATAGCACAGACTAACATCACACAAATGCCTATGCAGACAGATAGACCTGGCACTAAAATGCTGGAGAGAGCATTTCCCCTGGTTGGTTACGGCATGGTGCTAATAATGCCAAGGTCACAGGTTTAATCCCTGGATGGGACAGCTGCATACAGTTGGACTAAATGATCCTTGGAGTCCCTTCCAACTCTACAACTCTATGATCAGGGTGCCACCAAGGAGTAGACCCTGCCTTGTGTCACCACCCACTGAACCTCCCCTAGTGGTGAAGCAATGAAATGGGAGCTCTCCTTCCTGCCCCAAGATCTAAGGTGGGCTGATACACGGGTAGCTGAGTCCGAAGCCAATTGCAACTTGCAGGTCAAAAGCAGCACTTTAAAGTCACCCAAGAATGAATAGGCAGCCAATGAAGATATTTCAGGATTGATGTTGCATGACCCCTGATAAGCTGCCACAGACAACAATATTGCTGCAGCGTTCTGGATTAGCTGTAATTCCCAGACCATCTTTAAAGGCAACTTCAGGTCATGCACCTTGAAATGCATCAAACGGGGGATTATCGGGGCCTGAGTCAACATAGCCACACTATATCCAGGAACAACCACTGTTGGCAAAACAGCCAGAGCTGGGAAAAGTTACTGTGTGCCACAGAAGCCACCTGCACCTTTAGTAACAAAGATGGATTGAGGAGTACTCCCAGACTGTGTTGAAACCTGAAACAGAAATCCCCAGAAGTGCCTCTTCCTTGGAGTAAAAATATAATCATAAATAAAATAACAATTTGCTGCCATTTGAGAGCACCCAAAATCATCTGCCTAATATGCACCCCTCACTCTCCTGAATGTAGTTGTTTTAGGATGAATTTTAATTCTAGTTAATAACCTGGATATTTATTATTTGAATGAAAGGTGGCATACAAATTATTTTTATAATTGTAATCAGTCACAGCTGGAGGGCCACGGGTTCCCCTTCCATGGAGAAGAGGACTATTATTGGCTACTAGCCATGATGGCTATGCTCTGCCTGCACAACTGCACAGCAATGTTTCTGAATACCAGTTGCTGGAAACCACAGAAGGGGGACAGGGTCTCTTGTGCTCAGGTCCTACTTTTGAGCTTCTTAGGGGAATCTGATTGGCCACTGTGAGAACAGAATGCTGGACTAGATGGTCCACTGACCTGATCCAGCAGGCTCTTCTTATGTTATGTTCCATATTGTAACACATTACGGTAGAACTTAGGGGAAAGACCCATGGAAATTAACAGGAACATTGCATGCCTTCTCACTTAACTGTTAGCATCACTACATCTAACGAGTTAATATGAAGCAACAGAATAATAGTTTATGCACCATGTATGGTCCCCTACCAGTTGTGTGCATTATGTAGCAGTAGCAGCAACAAATCCACTGTGTTAAGAAAAGGGGGGAGCAGAACGGCATTATTTACCTCTCTTTTTTGGTCTTGGAACAAAGAACTATCTAGGTCATTTGTTACTGAGAAGAGTGGTGTATGGAAAGCTGAGACGCACATACCTGTGGTGCCTTGCAGAGGAGGCTGCAATGGAATTGAAAGGAATAAATGAGAGAAGAATAGCTTCAAGGGAGGCAAGACTCTGTGTTAGTCTATTTGAAGAGGGCTGCAAAGAAAGATGTGGAAGAGGACTATAGGTAAAAGGGAGGGGGGAAGGGGAAAAAACAGGACTGACACAATGTACTTAGAACACTTGTATATTGACACCAGCTTACTTAATTCACACCTTCCGTTGGAGGGCCCTTCTTCTTCAGAAGGATGGAGAACAACACCTGGAGTCCAGGGAGCTCTGGGGTACTTTACTGACCCTTCAGCAACTCAGATTTCAGGGTGGTGCCTGCAGCATGCAGGAAAACAGCAATTATAGCAGTGGTTCTCAAAACGTGAGGCATGCCACACTGGTGCAGCAGAAGAAGGTGGCAAGTGTGGCAGGAATATTCAAGGACAATCAATATATTCTGGGAACGATTCATGTTCTTATGTAGCTGCATTGTTTCATATTTTCTGGGACACCCCATGATCTTATTACAAAGTAGCTGTGTTTTCTGTTATAAATATGATTTCTGTTATAAATATGTGCTTTTAAATCTCTCTTGGGGTTCTCTCACAAAAGAGTACTTCTACCAAAGTCTCCTTTCTATATTCCTGCCCCCCTCCTTTAGCCAACACTTCATACCTCTGATGGAAAAGGTAAATGGAGGGGGCGACATGGTAGAAGTTCATAACATTATGCATGGCATGCAGAAAGTGGATAGAAAAAAGTTTTTCTCCCTATCTCAAAGCACTAGAACTCAGGAACATCCCAAGAAGCTGGACACTGGAAGATTCAGGACAGATAAAAGAAAGTACTTCTTTTGCTTGTTCATCCGGTGAAGAAGCAGGTTGCAATGGCAAATATAAGGAGCAGGTCCATGGTGCTCTTGTCAATGGGCTCCGTGATGAAGTATGAACCCTGGGCAGAATCCTACCAATGTGACACTGGCCTGGGGCACATGACCATGTATACATAGTTATACACGTGTGCAATCCTCTTTTTTGTTTAACTTTAGGTACTAGTACTCATGTATTGATCAAAGTGCTGTGGGTATCAGCACAAAATGGCTGCCATGGGCAGTGGAAGGAAGGAAGGAAGGAAGGAAGGAAGGAAGGAAGGAAGGAAGGAAGGAAGGAAGGAAGGACCCATTACTCCACACTGGTGAGTACTGTCACATAAATGGTCATGCACATGCATATACAACCTAGAAGTAGGAATGACAAAGAGGGAGAGAGAGATGGTCAATCTTCACACTCAGCATTTCATGTTATCTTCACATTGAAGTGAGGGGAAAATGGATTCTAGGAGGTAATGGTGTTACCATTTTTAGAAAGAGAGAGAGAGAGAGAGAGAGAGAGAGAGAGAGAGAGAGAGAGAGAGAGAGAGAGAGAGAAATACAAAGGCCAAAAGAAGCTTTATCGCAACCTGGTTGGAAAGGCTAATGAGGTATTTTAAGCTTTTAATTAAGTTCAAACAAATACAGGGCTCAATCAGGTGGTTCTTTGAGTGAGCACCATTCACTTGGGTCTTTGATAGGATGGAAAGAATGAAACAAAAGTGCAGTCTCTTATGTCCAAGTCAGCTGCAAGGAGGATTAAAGGGGGATGCAAACAGAAGAAGGTATCGGAAAGGGCAGGGCTTTTAAGGCAGAGTTGGAATGAGCAAAACCAATGCTGAATTCCTTTGTCTCACTGCACATGCTGGAGCCCAGCATCCTGTCTTGGCTGGATGAAGGTAGTGATGGTTAAATTTATTACCTGCCCTTCACAAGCACATCCCAAGTTAACATAATTTCAAATTCAGTGGTCAAAATACAAAGACTTATTGGAGAGTAAAACTCCGAGGTGGCTCTCACCGATGGAGGCCAAAGCACGTAAAAGACTCAATATGGAGGCCCACTGGCCTAAATATTGGGAAATAATTGAAAAAATTGGAGATAAATGGAGGTTACAGAGTATGGAAAAGTTAAAAAACAAGGTGCGAGATTGGTTGCATTATGCTCAAATCCAGGAAGTTTTTAAAGCAGACAAAAAAGTGGGTTTTCAGGAGGAAAAATCGAAACTAGAAACAGAGTTGCTTGAGCCAAAATCCAAGCTAATTTCGAGAATGTATAACTTGCTGCTTAAATGGAACACACAGGATGAGATTGTCAAATCCTCTATGATAAAGTGGGCACAGGACTTGGGGCATAACATTATGTTTGAAGACTGGGAAAGGTTATGGAACACCGGAATGAAATTCACGGCATGTACTGCCTTGAAGGAAAACATTATGAAAATGATATACCGGTGGTACATGACCCCAGTCAAGCTTGCAAAGATATATCACCTGTCCGATAATAAATGTTGGAAATGTAAGGAAGAGGAAGGGACATTCTTACACCTCTGGTGGACCTGCCCGAAAGTGAAGGCCTTCTGGGAAATGATACATAATGAACTAAAAAAGGTGCTGAGATTCACCTTACCTAAGAAACCGGAGGCCTTCCTTCTGGGCATGGTAGACCAGAGGATGGTCAAGAAAGATAGAACTTTCTTTATGTACGCTACTACAGCAGCGAGGATTCTGTTGGCAAAGCACTGGAAGACACAAAATCTACCCACATTGGAAGAATGGCAGACGCAGCTGATGGACTATATGGAGTTGGCTGAAATGACTGGCAGAATTCGAGACTCGGGAGAAGAAGAAACGGAGGAAGTTTGGAAAAATTTTAAGGACTATTTGAAAAAGCATTATAAGTTGTATGAATGTTAAAAAATGCTCCTTTCTAGGAAGGTATACCTTCAGTATCGGCAAATTTCTGAATTGATAAATAAGACACTATAAGACAGAAGTGAGGTAACGAAATATTTTTATTGTGTGGAAATTAAAAATTAATGCAATTGTATCGAAATGTTTACAACAGATAACACGATAAAATGGAAGATATATTGTTCTGTATAAAACAAGTCAACAAATTGCTGAGGTTTTGGTTACACAGGGAATGCAGTGCTCGGGAGATGGGGGAAGTCCATTGGATTTACGGAAGTATGTATTTGAAAGTGGAAATTTGTCTATTAAAAACCTAATAAAATATTTATTAAAAAAAAAAAAAACATAATTTCAAATTCAGAATAAGCAACAGTTAAAAGCAAATTGGAGTCATGGGTCCTAAAAACACACATCTTGGGTGTCAAAAGGGTGTAGAGAGACATGAGCTTTCACTGAAAGCTGTGTACTGATGGTGCCAGAAACACCTCTGTAGGGAGGGAATGCCACAATTTAGGGCCTGCCACAGAGAAGGTTGTCTCCCTGGCTGCTACCCCCTCAAAAAACACACCTTTTGAGGGTGGTGGAACTACCAGAAAGCCCCCCACCTTTGCTGATCTTAACACCAGAGAAAGCCTCTAGGGGCCTAAGCCATTTAGGCCTTTAAAGACTAGCATTAGCACCTCAGATTGAACTGAACAATGAACTGGCAGCCTCCAATAATTCTATGAAAGATTTCACAATAAATGCCGCAGGGATGGTGAAAGCAGCCAGAGGACTTTATTGGTTCACTTCCTTGTTTGGAAACGAAGGGTCTTTGGTTAAACCCAAGCTTCTCCCTCCTTTAATTAGATGAGAGCCCAAGCCACTCAAATGGCTGCTGAGACGAGGGCTCCTTGCTGGCTCAAGTGCTCAGAATTTAATCACAGGTAGCGCTTATTGGATTCAGTCCACACTGCCTCTCTGATGGGTACGGTCGGTAGAAGAGAAATCCAGCCCTGCAGGCCTGAGCAGTCGCCTTGCTCCTTATGGTTACAATAGCCATGTCTGTGCACCGCTCCATCAGAGCTTTTGCACCAGCAGGGTGAAGCACAGAAGAAGATGAAGAAGAAAAATCAAAGCACCTGTGCCTTCCTTTGAGAGAAGCACAGCAGTTCAGAGACAGTCCATTAGTGAAAGAAGTATGTCCTGTGCATGGAGAGAGATTGCAAATGTGCATGAAAGGGAAGAAGTTGGTTATGACTGAACAGAGAGAAGAAAGCCAGGGCATCCCCCCCCCCCAATATTTCTCTTGTGTTGCAGGTGGAGACTTTTTTTAAAAAGGACAGAAAAAATACTAGCTAAGATTTTGGACATGTTTTAGGTATCCCTATGGTCCAGGGGTGGGGAACCTGGGCCTGGGGGCCAAATCCACCCACTTCAATCCTCTCTATCTGGCCCTGGGGAATCTCCCTTGGCCACACACCTCAACAGCCCTGCTTCACATCCTCCTCATGCTCTGATCATGGTTCTTGCTTGCCTGGATGGGGTCTGTGCCTATAGAAATTACCCTACTGTACAATGGTAAAATCATACATCAATGAATACCAATAGGCCAAAAAGAGGAAAAAAACTATATTGCAAAGATCTATCTAAACAATATAGTTTCCAAAAGACATTTGAAAAGGGGGAAGGATGGTTCCTGCCAAACCTCTACTGACACAAGGCTGGGCCTACCACACCTTGGTCTCTAGTGAAGGCCAACCAAACCTCGGTGGGGAAGCACCAGAAGTGCCCTATCAGGATATCTCCATGATCAAGGTAGAGCACAAGGAACAAGGTGGTCTTTAAAGTATTTTGGGGCCAATTATTTTAGGGCTTTGTGAATTAACACAAGTATCTCTATATTGACAGTGAACAAATATCAGTGTACTCCTACCTTCCGCTCCTTCACTTGTCTCTCAATGTGTCGCACTTTTAGAATGCATAACTCCTTGGAGCAAGGATTTGTCACCTGGGACTCTGTGAACTGCAATCTGCACAGGTTTTAAGAACTTCTGTGGAGGCCCTTCTGAGATTAACTTCCAGGGCTTTGGGGCAGAGTGAAGCTGATGCTGGCAGGTGGACAGTGGCAGTGAGATGCTGGAGGGGACACAGTTGTTTGTGCCACACAGCCTGCCCTGCACCCCCTAAACTAGCCTGCTGCTCTCAGGTGTGGTAGAAGATGCTGCCCTGTTGATGGTAAGATTCAACTTTCAATCTGGCTGCCTCATGTACATGGAAGGCAGAGGGCAGGGGCCATCTTGTCCCTTGCCTTGGGAAGAAAAATGTATTGGGCCAGCCTTGGTAAGTGGGTAAGGGAGAGGAAATTTTCATCAGCAGTGCTCTACTTGAGGAAGTCTCACTCAGGCCAGCACCCACTTTGTCATATTTTAGGTCTCAGCTTATAAGATGCTTTTCTTGCCATAGGACTTTTAATAAATTCAGGATGACGCAACAGGCAGCCTAAAACACCAGAAAGGGTTTTGTTCTATCTTATTCTGCTTGGGGTTCTTATATATAGATTGATTATGATTATTTTTTGTACTGGTTGCTGAATGTATGTTTGATCTATTTAGTGTATTGAAGTTTTATGAAATGTTCAAAACAGAATTTATGAAGAGCAGGAAATAAATTCCCTAAGTAAATAAATAAAATTCCATGCATCCTGATGGTGCTACATTTGCATAAATGAAACTGCTTTCCCAAGTAGTCAGGCATTTTATCCCTAGCCTGTCTTCTCTGATTGGCAGCAGATCTCCAAAACCTCAAGCAGCGGTATTTCCCATCATCTGCTACTCAAGATTCTGTAATGACCAATGGAACACATAGCATAATGACAATATTTTGCATCTTTTGGAAATCTTCATGGTTAAACTTGCTGAGAAGAAAGCAGGGCATACATGAATGAGCTGCTAAAAGAAGATGCAGCAAGTCTCATTACAAGCTAATCGCCAGCACAGTCACATTACAAAAGTAGGACAGACATTTCTTAAAACTATTGTCAGGTGTTTGGTATGCAATCTACTGTGCAGTCATGAAGTTGCTAAATAGACAACCTGCAAGCAAAGCGTCAGTGGTCCTGTCAGACTAGGATTTTAGGGCAGATGTCCAGAGCCCCACTCGGCAGGATGAGTGGGACTTCCGCCCAAATGCAATAGGACTGACTGACCACATTTTGAAGTAAGTTAAGTAATATCCATTGCCATCTGAAATAGGAGTGGGGAATACATAAGACTATTAAGTCCAAAGTCCAAGACTACCTAGCTCCATCACAGAATAACACTCTGTAGGGAGCTCTCAGAGTCCCTTTTTTTCTTTTCAGCAAAACAAAATGGTATAATTCACTTTGTTATCAGCACCAGAAAGAAGTGCACTGAAATATCCATTTCCAGTTAGCTGCAAAGGAAAACAAGAATCCCTCACTGCAATGCAATGCAATTCTCCAAAGTACACATGCACCTCAGATGAGTAAATGTTTCCCAGTCACTAGCTGGGAGGATATGTCATTTACACAGCCCTGTCAATCTCAGCCGAGGAAGCAGTGTATAAACTCATGTTTAATGTCAGATTTATACACATTTCTAGTTGCTAGTAAATGGCTACATTACATATGTTGTGTCAATTGATTTCTGTAGTCTGCCTTTGCACACATTTGCATAAAGACTCTTCAGACATATGCAAGGAGACATTAAATCAATGCAAATTGCTAGCTTATACCACGTGCAAACTGCATCCAGCATTCAAGGGAGAGGGAAACCATGTCCCGTGGTGTCAAAGGCATTCCAAGAGCATGGACTTCAGAGCCTCTTTTTCTGGGCACGTCATGAAAGTCTGGAACTGTGGGAGGTGTGTGCCTAATGTACACATAACACTATTCACCCCCCACTCTATGCTGCCTCCTTCACTTTCCCTCTCGACATCTGGTTGCTTGCTTTCTGTTGATAATCTGGAAGCTGGTGGGAAAATCAGCCGTGGACTATTGAAATGAAACTCTCTGCCCCTTCTCACTTTACCAACCATCTATTGCAACATGCAATCAAGGAGTACAGAAAGTGTTTCTTAGTGGAAGGCATCTTCCAGAGGGGCAACTGTGTTAGTCTCTTGCAGCAGAAAACAACCAAGGGTCTTGTGGCACCTTCAAGACAGAACCAATTTTGTAACGGCAGAAGCTTTTGTGGACCAGTGGTTGTGCATGCATTTTGGAAAGAAGCCATATATGGTATCTGAAGAAGTGTGCATGCACACGAAAGCTCATACCAAGAACTAACTTAGTTGGTCTTTAAGGTGCTACTGGAAGGAATTTTTTTGTTTATGCTAGGAAGAGTTTGTCCTGTTCTTCACCAAGCAACAGATGACTACTAGCCATGAGGGCTATGCTCTGCCTCCACAACTGGAAACAGCAGTGCTTCTGAATATCAGTTGCTGGAAACCAGAGGTTGGGGGGGAGTGCTCTATCATTCATATTGTGGGAATGTTCAGGGAGGCAGGAGAGGATATATTGTTTAATGACATCCTTCCTAACTTGCGCTAGCAAGCTCTATGTCTTAACAGAGTTTAAACATTCCCCTTTAAACTCACAGTGGTTTGCTTGTTGCGGGTTCGTCTGAACCACTCTATACAGTCATACCTCGGGTTACAAATGCTTCAGGTTGTGTGTTTTTGGGTTGTGCACTGCGCCGAACCCAGAAGTACTGGAACGGGTTACTTCCGGGTTTTGGTGGTTGTGCATGCGCAGAAGCGCTAAATCGTGCTTTGCACATGCACAGACGTGCCAAATCACAACCATGCGTGCTCAGATGCGGCGCTGCAGGTTGCGAACGTGCCTCCTGCACAGATCACATTCGCAACCTGAGCATCCACTGTATAAGATTACTTGTAAGATCCCTTCTTGTCTCTCTTAAAAAGAATATACACAACAATCTTATTATAGTCAGTAAAAGAAAGTTTAATCACAGTATCATCGGTTCACAGTTAGATCCCTGAAGGCACATTTGGGTTACAAAAGTATATATACATGTGAAACTATCCCATATGGGAGTTAGTCCCAAGTGACTGCAGACAAGCAGTCATTTCTGCTCACACATAGAGAAAAAACAAAATGGAGAAGAGAGAGGAGCAGAAGAAGAAGGTGTGCTCCTCTTCCCCAGATTAGGCCACACACACTCAAGTCACATGCAGAGGAAGTTTGTCCCAGCTCAGGAGGAAACAGGAAGTTTTCTCCTGGCTGGTACAAAGCATCTCCTAGCATGTCCATTCTAGGAATGTTGTACTTCACGGCTGTGTGTTTCACATCCCACACATATGCTACTTGTAGGTTCATCTGGGTGGCCACTGAGAACAAGAGGCTGGAATAGATACACCATTGGGCCTAATCCAGCAGAGCTCATCTTATGTTCTTATCAGTGCTATTTTTCTACAAAAAGAGGTGCCGGAACTCACCATGAACGCCTCCCTCATTCTTTTAGAATGGTAATGGCTTGCACACTGCATTAAACTAAACTGTGGCTTAATGTGAACAGGCAGCATGCTGCTATGAAGTTCTTGCGGCACTCCCTGCTGCTCCTGCCATGCCACAGACAAAACAATACAGTGCTTGGCTTGCCTGCCATCTGAACCTGGGCTCAAACACCAGTCTGTTTCATCTGCAGTGCAGCTGGAGCAAGGGAGAAACACTGCAGGAACTTTTGAGCAGAGTGCAAAACACACTGCTCATTGACAATGAAGCACAGTGGTGGTGGTATTGTTGCTTTAATGTGATGTGCGAACCAGACTGTTTAGTGCAAAATTTCTGAAGCAATTGTCATTCTCAACCCGGCTTCCTCCAAACAACCAAGATTTTGTCTGCTTTTGCAAAGATGGCACCTGAGGTAACAGCACTAAGAGAAAGGGAAACTGCAGATCACCATGGCAATGAATTTCACAGCAGATCAAGGCCCACAAGGGGGCAAGATAAGGAGGAAGGTACTCAGAAGAGGTGACAAAGGTCAGACACTAACTGCAATTTATTGAAGTTTCAGCATTTACCTCAGTGGAGGTCACATTACTTATGGCAGCTCCAGGTGACCATCTTTCTTTGGCCTTTCTGTTTGAAATCATCCACCAAGTCTTCACAACAGCAAGCCGAACATTGCCGCAACACGGGCCCAGCTAATTAGAGGCACATCAAAAAATGGGAAGCATATGGGGGCCTTAATAAGGATTGAGCACATCCCATTTAGAACAGCAACCCAGAACACTTCCCAAATGAAAGAAATGAATGCAGTTTCTATTTCTTATCCTTGATGGGGGCACAGTTGGATCCCGATTTGATAGCTGCACAGTCTTTTATGGAGAGACACACAGAAAAACAGAGAAAGAGAAAGACACCTCTGTAGCAAAAGAGTGACCTTGTCTGGATGTTCCTGGATAGCATAATGCAAAAAAAGGGAGAAGTTCAAAGAGGTTCTCAGAATGAGTTGGTTTTTTAAGTGTCATAAGAGTGAGACAAAACACACACAAAACATGGCAATTTGGTTCTGGCTTATCTCTGAACCCATTGAAATCAATAATTATCTTTTCATTGGCTTCAATAAGATATTCAAAGCAACAAAATATACTTTGTTTTTTTTAAAGCTTTCTCCAAACTAATGAAAGCCAATGTAACGTAGCTGTGAGACAAGTGTTACAAGACCAAAGATGCTGAAATTTTAAGGAGGTCCTTTTTCATGTGTTTTATTTCAGAGGTTCTTCCATATTGGCCCCAGAGAATGAGAAAGTAAAGAAGGTCATAGGATTCTTCTTAATGAGCCCAGATAATAGATGCTTTGTGAACTATTCCATTGCCAGGCCTTTAAACTGGTGGCATCAATGTTGTGAAATGTCCTCCCTGGTTGAGAGTATTGGTATTCTGCTGATTCTTGAAGACATGCCTGTTTAGACAAGCATTTCCCTGAGCTTGAGTCTTCTGCTTTAGATGCTGTTTTAACTGTTACAATGATTTAATGAACTTGTTTATTATGTATTTTAATTAAGGATGTTTTAAGGTAGTTGCTTTATTATGAATTTCAATTATGGGTAACTATATTTTTATAATTGGTTTTACTCTTGTTGTTTTCCTGCTGGCTTTTATTTGTTTGTGAACTGCCTTGGCATTTCTTTTTTTAAATGAAACATAGCATTTAAATTATTTTATCATCATCATCAACAGCAGCAGCAACAACAGCAACAGGCTGTCAGCTACATTGCACACAATGAAGTAAAATCATGAGGATGTATCCCACTGAGAACTGGGGAGCAAACCTTTGAAAATGGAATAGCTCCCACAATTGATACTTGCATGCGAGCTAGAATTTCCCTGTTTTGGTTCAGCATCTTCTGGTGACAGCAAACTGCATAATCACCATGATCCTACATTGCAGTTTTTGATGGACTCTTACAGTTCAGACCACAAGCATGGGGAGAAATCATATAAAAAATTCCCTGTGCATAAAAAACTAGTGCATAAAAGAGCATAGTTTTAGCCAAGCCTTCTGCCTGACAGGGTAGCTTTCTATGTGCAAGAGGGGTAGTGGGAAAGACATGCTTTGTAAGCAAAATGTTTTAGGTTCAAAACTATCTTCAGGGAGGGGAAGAAGAAGAGGAAGAGGAAGAGGAGGAGGAGGAGAGTTTGGACTTGATATCCCACCTTTCACTCCCCTTAAGGAGTCTCAAAGTGGCTAACATTCTCCTTTTCCTTCCTCCCCCATAACAAACACTCTGTGAGGTGAGTGAGGCTGAGAGATTTCAGAGAAGTATGACTAGCCCAAGGTCACCCAGCAGCTGCATGTGGAGGAGTGGGGAAGCAAACCCGGTTCACCAGATTACGAGTCCACCACTCTTAACCACTACACCATGCTGGCTCTCAAAGATTCCTGTCTGAAATCCCAGAGAGCTACTGCCAGTCAGTGTAGACAATACTGAATTAGATGGACCAATGGCCTGACTACATATAAGGCACCTTCTTATTTTATATTTTATATTTTATATTTTATATTTTATATTTTATATTTTATATTTTATATTTTATATTTTATATTTTATATTTTATATTTTATATTTTATATTTTATATTTTATATTTTATATTTTATATTATTTTATTTTATTGCCTGATTCACCCTAGCACAAAAGTACATGTTCCTTCATCTGAAGTGGTACAGCAAAATTTGCTGGGAAACATAGGTTAAGAGAGTTGTGTTGCACTCATGTCCTGCTAATGGTCTCCCCATAGGCTTCTGGTTGGCCACTGTGGGAACAAAGTGGGGCTGGATAGGCCATTGGTCTAATCCAGGAGGGTTCTTCATGTGTTCTTACACTCACCTGCCTGGGAGTAAGCCCCAGGGAAGTTAATCAGACTTACTGTACTTCTGAACAGACATACATAGGATATAGCATTGGTCAGACAACATTTTCCTTGAAACATTGCACTTGAAACAATGTCTATTTGTCATGATGCAGAGGGGGTCTGTATGTAAAGTGAAACTCCACCCCCTTCCCACTTTTCTGAAGCTTTCCAAGCTGCTTCTTAAAAGCCACATGCAAGCAGGTCATAGGCTATGAAATGAATTATCCTGCTTCAGGCTTCTGCTTCCAGTCTATCATAGTCCAGATGGCTGCCCTCCAGGAGAAGCAGCTCCAACTGGACTTGCAAGAAGGAAGGCTGTAAAATATTTTCATTCTAACAGGCAGTTTTTACGAGAAAGTAGAATACCACAATTGCATTTGAGTGCATTTACGTTTGGATTTATGGGGTGTGTTAAACTCTTTTTATTGGAATATCGCTAGATTTATTGAATGTTATGATTGGGTATAATCATACATAACAAACAACAACAACACAACTTCATGTGGCTGTGCATGATTCCAGGATCTTGGGATTGCACTGTGCCAGTTAAGGAATGAGGGTTGAGAGCAGAATGCCGCTCTCATTTCAAAATGCAAGTTTCTAGACCTAAATACTAGGGCGATAAACTTAAGGATATGCATGGACATTGTGATGTGGAAGGAGAAGAAATATAACTTATCCATACTTTGCATAACACCTTATCCCTCCTCCCAAAAAAACAATTACAAGGAGAAAAATAAATTATGCAAAGCAGGTATAGAAGCACACTTGATTTACACAAATCATTTAAGACCATGAGGAAAAGCTAAAGTGTCTGGGGCTTTCTAGTTTGGAAGAAAGATGACTAAATGGGAACATGAGAGAAGGTGATCAAATTATAGAGTTTGGAGAAAATGGATAGGGAGAAGCTTTCGTTTCTCTCTATCCGAGAAATTGGGGTCACCTATTTAATTTAATTGGCAATAGATTCAGGAGAGACAAAAAAAATTACTTCTTCATACATAGCAGAAATAATTTATGGAGTTCACTTTTAGAAGATTTGGTGGCAGTCCTGAGCTTTGGTGGCTTTCAAAGGGGATGATAGGTTTATTGATGGTTATTAGGCATGATAGATGGAATACCAAAATTCAGGGGCAGCATACCTTGGGATATCAGTTGGAGAGGGGCAACAGGGACATTTGAGAAAGGGCAGTGACCACATTTCAAAACAGGACTCTTAACAATGCAATTCTAACCTTGTCTATTCAGAAGTAAATCCTACTGAATTCAGTGAGGCTTGCTCTCAGGCAAGCAGGGTTAGGAAAAGTGCTCAAGAGAAACTTCAGTCTGCCCCAGCAGGGTCTCCAGAAGATCATAAGAAGAGCTGTGCTGGATCAGAGCAAAAGTCTACCCAGTTCAGCTTTCTGCTTTCCAGCAACGGCTAATAAGGTATCTATGGGAAAGCCACATGCACGCCATGAACACAATAGCCTTCTCTTTCTTGGTTCTCCAGCAACAGCTACTCAGTGTCTCTGAACCAGGATCTAGGACAAGGTAATCATGACTAATAGCCATTGATAGACTTATACTCCATGAACTTGTTGAATCCCCTTTCAAGGCTGTATTCTTACATCAGTCTCCTTGGCAATAGTCAAGAGATGGCAAATGGTAAAGGATGATCACTGGTGGCCGGTGTCCATTGGGAAAGGTGGAGAAAGGTGGGAAAGGTGGAGTCAGAACCAATGACAGGTTGAGCCACCTTCTGACCAGTTGTAATTCCCTGACTGGTTGTAAGAATTCATGGTCATCCCACAAAGCTGTATGTTAGAAGATTCTGGACAGATAAATGGAAGTACTTCTTCGTGTAGTGCAGAGTTAAACTATGGAACTCATTCCCACAGGAGGCAGTAGTGGCCACCAACCCAGATGGCTTTAAAAGAGAATTGGACATTCAGCTCAGTTGGTAACTCGGTCGGTGAAAGTGTGGTGCTGATAACACCAAGGTTGTGGGTTTGATCCCCATACAGGCCACCTGCATATTCCTGCAGGGGGTTGGACATGTAGTCCCTTCCAACTCTACAGTTCTATGAAATTCATTGAGTTGCTACTAGTCATGATGGCCACGCTCCGTCTCTAATGCCAGAGGTGTTGTGCCTTTGAATACCAGTTGCTGGGACCTGCAGTTGGGCAGAGAACTGTTACACTCATATTCAGGCTTGCAAGGTACCCACAAGCTTATGGTTGACCACTTTGAAAACATGATGCCTGGCTAGATGGGTCCCTGGCCTGATCCAGCAGCCTTGTCTTATGTTCTTACATAAGAATGCAGGCAGGTGGTAGCTGGCTAGGGTCAGACTAAGATTGTTGAGGCAGGGCCCCATTTGCCCTAATGGACCAGCAGCCATTAGGGTTGAAGAATACTATAGCATGGCCAATGATGGGAATTGTAGTCCAGCAACATGGCTAATCATAGAATTGTAGAGTTGGAAGAGACACCAAGGGTCACCAACCCCCTGCAATGCAGGAATCTCAGCTAAAGCATCCATGACAGATAGCCACCCAACCTTTGCTTAAAAACCACCGAGGGAGACGGTTCTACTGTCAAACAGCTCTTATTGTCAGAAACTTATTTGTGATGTTTAGTCGGAATCTCCTGATGGTCAAGGAAGATGTGAATTGCAGTCCAATGACATTTGGAAGGCTATGGGTTCTAGACCCCTGCTATAGACTTTTTTTAAAAAAAGATACATTGTCATATATGAATTGGTATGTTAAAAATGCTAGGTTGAAAAGTTGACAGATTGTGGCTCAAGCAAAGCATTTAATAAAGCCTTCCTAACTGCTCCTGGGAATGTATGAAGAAAATACTGAGTGGGATTCTGAGCACCACCAGGCAACAGGGCCTGTGTGCCTCTTAGTGTGCTGAAGATTACCCATCCTGAGTGGCTGACCTCTTTCTACAGCAGAAGCTCACCCACTGTGCCAATGTAATTCCCCGCACAAACACTCAAGCTGGCACGCCGTAGCACAGGATACGGTGGCTGGCACAGCGGGGGCACGGTTCGATGGAGAGAGCTAACAATGTATTAATAACAAGCCTGAGGAAACAAACAGCAAAACATACCTGCCAATCGTCAGAAGAAAAAGTTGCCCTCGGAAACAGAAATGTTTTATTACACTCTCGGTGCGTGTAGCGTGGAAAAGCCTGTTGCCACAGCAATGGGGGAGGAGAGGCAGCAATAAACACAGTTGTAAAGATGCGCGGCTAGAAGAAGACAGGCCTGATTGTGGACCGGTGACTGACAGAGGTGAACCAGCAGCTGTTGCTGTTGCATAAGCGTGAGACCAAGAGGTAGATGCCGAGAAGGAGGCTGTGTAGCTAAATCTGATTTATGCTGGAGATGCCCAAAGTGGCTTTGGTGTGGGTTTTTTTTTGTTTTTTAAAGAACATTGTATTTTTCACTACCTTTATCAAATGTTACTTCCCCTTCCCCAATCTGCAGGAAGGTGCAGGGAAGCATGCCATGCCCTCTCCACCCAGGGCAGATGCTGGCCCTATCACATCCCTGCCTATTCAAATAATATGGCCTGCACGGAATCCTTAGATCAAAATCATGTGAGCCATGATTTTGGCAGGGAGTTGCACAGGAAGGGTCACCAATCCAATCCTCTGCAATGCAGGAATCACAGCTAAAGAATCTCTGACAGGTAGCCATCCAACCTCTGCTTAAAAAACTCCAGTGAAGGAGAGTCCACCATCTTCTGAGGTTTTAGTACATTCCACTGTCAAACTCTTACTATCAGAAAGTTCTTCCTAATGTTCAGCTGGAACTTATTTGAATATTCTGTCTGTCTCTGTGTTCTCATGAAAGGCTGGTGGTTGCTAGGAAGATAGGTGCACTCTCTCTCGCCTCCACATGAAAGGCCAGATCAGGGTGAAGATATTGTCAGATTTGGCTAGGAACAGATGGATGTCTACAGTTCGCATCAGTCTGTGTCATTCTCACAAGTGTTCATGTACAAGTCCATTCTGTCCTATTTCCATATTAATCTGCAACTGTTTCAAAAACTGTTCAAAAATCAATATTTAAATGTGAGGTCCATTACAAAATATGAATTTTAAATACATATTCTGTCTCAATCTACATATTTTCAAACATATTTATCCTAAAGTACACTTTTCAAAGACATTTTTAACCCTTTTCTCAGGCAGTATGGCAAAATTTGGAGAACTACTTTCTGTTTTCCCCTGTAGGACTTTTAAAAATTGTACTTTATTAAAAGTTTTCAACATAAAATACAATAAAAATCACACTAATCTAGAAAAAAATAAATAGAAAAAAGCAAGAATAAGGAAAGGAAGGAAGGAAATAAAAAAGAGGAGAAGAACAAAAGGAAATTGCAAAGTCCTCTATCAAAATTAAATCTTAACCCTTATTCCACACACAGAAGTGTGAACTCTCCCTGGGAGCTTTCCCCCTCTTCCCCCCAGCCTCCCACCCTGGGAGATTGCCCTGTAGGACTTCTTACAGGGCTGCTGGTAAATGGCCTGAGAACAGCTTTCTGATAGGCTTAATTTCCCTTATGAACTGGGAACCAACAGCCCTTTTATTCTAGTAGCCCAGTGTGTGGAATCTGTGGCCTTCTAGATGCTTGCAGGAATAGAACTCCCATCATCCTTGACCACTGACCATGCTGTCTCTTGCTGATGGGAGCTGGAGTTCAACAGCATCTGGTTCAATGTCCTCACCCTAAAGGATCAAGTCTGCTGCTGAAGAATCCTTTTATACCTCTCCTTAGATTGGATACCTAGTAAGAAGAAATTAGGCTCATCAGCCTCTATGGCATGAACTGCCTAACAAGTCAAAAAGGGAAGGAATTGGCCATCATTAGAAATACTGTACAAACAAATCTTACTGCAAAGCATGTTCTTGCTATGAAAGGGATAACATGTCAGAAACTCAATGAAATCCACTGGAAACTCTAGTGTTCCTCTTTTAGCACACAGAAGGTGGTAGGATACTGCTGGGCCAGCTGTGAGTGCTGAATCAAGAATAGATTAGATATATGTGGATTTAATTAGGGATTAAGTCTCTGAGAAAGATGGATGCCTATCCTTGATTGAATGATTGATGGGTGGATGGATGCAAGGAAATAAATGGGCAGAAACACAAGCAAGCTGCAGTTCTGTAGCGCCATATAAAAGATGCAGAATGAAGTTTTCTTAAAAAGACATCTGCATCATTTTTTAAAAGTTTGCAGATCGCATGGTTGTGAAAGTGTGAGGAGAGTATCATAACAAAACTCTGAGGAGATTCTAAACATGATTTTTAGTGGTCAGAGTGTGGAGTGTCAATGTCCCAAAGAGCTTCTTGCTGCACCATCCACATGCATGCAGCATCCCATGAACGAAAGGACCATCACAAATCTACTGCACATCACCTAACAGCAGACATCACCTAAAACTGTAATCATTCAACTCTAGTCATCAACAACTTCACATCAGCTGATGACCATAACATCCAATGTTGGCTTGCATGTGTGTATTGGGTCATCACAGCTCTACCAAGAACATACGGTCTTCCCTTGTGTCATCTCAAATACTGTACAATGCCCTTCACTGGAGCAAGTTCACACAAATAGATGCTAGTAGGTCCAGTCATAACATTATTATGCATTTGCGAATCAGGCATGTATGATGTTTATGAAGGAAAACAAAAAGAAGAAGCTGTTTGGGAGGGCAAAACAGATGCTCCTATAGGAGGCAGTGATGGCCACCAATGTGGATGGCTTTAAAAGAGGATTGGGCAAATTCGAAGCAAACAAGGCTATCAATGGCTGCTAGTCAGAGTGATTCTGTTCTTTCTTCCCTGTCAGAGGCATCAGGCCTCTGAAAACCAGTTGCTGGGAATCACACATGGGCAGGGTCCTGTTGCACTGATGCCCAGCTTGCAGGCTTCCTACAGGCATCAGATCAACTACTGTGAGAAAAAGGATGCTGGACTAGATATGCCTTTGGTCTGCTAAGGCAGGCTTGTGTTTCATTCTTAGGTTCTTATATAAGCCACATATCTCAGTGTGACAATTCATTTTAAAAAGAGAACCGTGGCTATTAAAACCATGTCCTTTTCAAATCTGGATCAGGCCAATGGCCTATCAGTAGCCCTCTCCTCCATGTATTTTCCTAATCCTCTTTTACAGCCATCCAGCTTGGTGGCCACCACTGGCCATATAAAGCAAGCTATAAAGTTGGCACGTTCACAAACCACACAAAGAGAAACTCCTTCCCTCCCCCAATTCCAATGGTCACTTGTTAAAAACAAATAGCAAGAAATGCCAATGGAACCCAGGAAAGTGAGCAGAACCAGGGTGCGTATTTTATTACACCAAGTATTGCAGCCTACAGAGAGATACTCGAGTCTGTCATGGGGAGCCTGCAAGGCAAACCCACCTTCAGCTCCAGCAATTCAAGCAGCGCTGGCTGTCAAGAGTGAGAGTGAAGCTGCGCTAATGAAACACTAAGCGCAATCATCTCATTCTCTCACATTCTGCAAGCTGTTCACAAACAGCCTCTTGAAATTCTCCACTTTATGGAGATAAATTGGGGAGACCATGTCGCAGGATTTATCCAGGCAGGAAGAAGGAAGAGGAGTTATTCCCCAGCAGTTCCCTGTGGGTGTGACACACCATTAGCAGTAGCAAAGTTTTCTCCGCCTTCCCCGTACCTTTTTGTTTTCTGGCAACCTGGACAATATTTTGCACCCCATCCTCTCTGCAATGCCCCAAATCTAGCACCATTCTGAGGAATAAGCAGGAGCCACAATAAGTGATGGACAGCATTCTGGGGGAAGGGGGCAGGAGGGAATCTACAAAGTGGTCTTATTTTTCAGGAATATGGTGGGAGTGAGAGAAGTAAATAAATAAAAAAATTCTCAGAAAAATGCCTCTGTGAAATTTTGGCTCAGATCTATATAAAAACAAGACTTTCAATGAAAAAGCTTAGCTTCAGGGAGGGGGGAATACTTCTTTTCCCTATTATCTGTGCTCCTTCTGTCTACAAAGCATCAAAGTTACAGAATCAGTGATTTGCAGGATACTCAGATACTGCTGGGAGAACGAACCTACAGTTTTATAAACTATTTATTAGCCCCATCCCAGCGAGCTACATCAATACGACCATCGGTGAAGCAAAGCAGAGGCAATAAAAATTCCATCCATCCAAAAGCAAGCTGCATAAAAAGCAAATGGAGCCTCAGTGAAGCCTGGGATGGGGATTTCGTCTTGACAGCTTAAAGGGTCTCTCAATCTTTAAGATAACACTATTAAATACCCATGTGGTTTTTGTTTTGCTTTTTGGTTTATAGATGCACAAAGTAAAACACAGGGGAAGGGTTGCATCTCTTTCCAAAGTTGTGACAACTCTGAGAAGACTGCCACAATACAGCGCTATAATCATTGTTCCCTTAACACCTAGGGCTATTTATAGGCCATCCTAAGTATTTCAACTCTAAATTGTCTGAGACATCTTTTGTTGTGAACTGCCCTGTGATTTTGGGCATGGAGGATTTCTGTGATGGAGGATGGTACACACATTAAATAAATAAGGAAGGAAGTAAATCAATAAATACATAAATAAATAGCTTTGCCTGGGGTGCAAAGTAGCCTGGCACTGGCCCTGGGTACATCTGGCCCTCTAGATACTGCCGAAATCCCATCAGTCTCAGCCCACATGGACAATGACCAGGGATGAAAGGGACTTTAGCTACTGACTGCCCACCCCTGTTCTTCATTTTATATACTACGTCTACGGTAAATCCACCTTGAGAATGAGACACAATATCTCTTAAAGCAGTGTGTCACCCTCTCCCATTCCCCATGGTAAGCAAAAGGCAGGTCAATACATTGTTGGTTACGATGATTAACATTTCCAGACAGTGCTTCCTTGAGCTGTCTCTAAAACGCATCTCAATGAATGGCATCACAAATCGCCCTGCCTTTCTACCTCACTGCACCTATCTGGTGAGATAATATGCAGACTGGAGAAAGAAGCGACAGACTGTGAAAGAGCAGTGGAGAGTTATATAAGGACACTAAATCTTGCCCAGTGGCCATCTGGCCCACCGTTTCTTCATGTTGCCATCGCAGCAAGTGACATCCACTGGAGCAAAGGGAGACAGTGGAAAGTATTCTGAAATGTGGGACAAAACCCCAACAAGGTGGACTGTTCATCCTCAGGGTTAGATAGCCATTCACAATGAGACAACTTAGAATCTGAAGCACAACTTGCTATGGGGGGTGGAGGCAGGTAGTGACTTAAAACAGGGGCAGGGGAACTTGTTTTCATCCTGAGAGCTGCATTCCCTCCTGGGAAATCTTCCAAAGGTCACATGCTGGTGGTGAGCAGGCCCAGAAGCAATGAATGTAAATGTTACCTTTGTACAATAGCCTAGTTCCTAAACACATACACACACCTCTCTATACTCCTTCCAGCAAGTAAGAGACACAAATCAGAGTTCAAGGACACACCCCAGACAGGCAAAAAACCAAACCAAAACACTCAAGCAGGGTGCAGATCAGGGCCAGTGAGTGAGTGACTCCTAAGAGTGTGTGGCTCGGAGAGGGCCAGACAGAGAGGCTTGGAGGGTGAAGGCAGAAAACAACTGATGCGAACCTGTGACTGGGGGAGGCACCAGAATTGTGTGCTGTGGCCAGAGGCGCCATCTTCTCCAGAGGATTTATGGGGCAGATGTGACATCCTAACATTGTGTGCATGATGTCGCGTGGAGAACCCTCTGAACATTCAGGGGGTGGCCCCCTAAAAAAAAAATCAGGGAGCCCACAGTGCCTTGTACCCCAGGAGCTGGTGCTGGGACTGGAAGCAAAACACATCAAATGCAGAAAGAAGGAAGAACTGAAAAGGGGCTGTGTTGGAGCAATGAAAAGCCATTAGAATCCAGTCCAAGGATAAGAGGAGGCCTTTCCTTTGTTAAGGCGGGTGGATGTCAAAGGAGGTCCAAAAGGTCTTGTAGACTTATCTTCTCCCTTTAAGCCCAGGTGCTTTCCTGAGCAATTTGTACCCTGTCTCCTTTTTTGCTGCACAGTCGTACAGTCATACCTCGGGTTACAGACGCTTCAGGTTGCGTGTCTCTGGGTTGTGCACCGCGCCGAACTCGGAAGTACCGGAACAGGTTACTTCTGAGTTTCGCCCCTCATGCATGCACAGAAGTGCTAAATTGTGCTCTGTGCATGTGCAGAAGCACTATATTGCAAGCCGCGCGTGCGCAGACGTGGTGCTGCGGGTTGCGAATGCTGTGGATTGCGAACGTGCCTCCTGCATGGATCACGTTTGCAATCCAAGTGTCCGCTATACCTTGGAAGTCGAACGGAATCCATTCCTGAAGTCCGTTTGATTTCCAAAATGTTTGAAAACCAAAGTGTGGTTTCTGATTGCTCCTGCAGCCAATCAGAAGCTGCGGAAGCCCCACTGGATGTTCGGCTTCCAAAAATAGTTCACAAACTGGAACAGTCACTTCCAGGTTTGTGACATTCGGGAGCCAAAACGTTCGGGAACTAAGCTGTTTGACTTCCAAGGTAAGGCTGTACTTCCCTCACAGTGTACCCTTCCCATTGTTCCCCTTTGCTTGTATCCTTCTCCACTGGAAACTATGCTGGACAGGTAAAGCTGTACTGTCATTGGGCTCCACAACAAGGAGTGGCAGGGGAATGATTGAATGACCAGTTTATAAAGAGCTTCCCTCTTTCAGTTCACCAAGTGGGAAATGGTTCTGAGCAGTGCTTTTTTTCTGGGGGGATGCAGGAGTATGCATACCCCTAAACATTTTGTGAATCTTTGTACTTTTGTCCATTTACTGTATTTATTTTTCCTGATTTGAGCTATAAAATGGTGATTTTCTTGCATCAAAATGAGAGTACCCCTAAACGTTTTTTTAAAGCACTGGTTCTGCGGAAATGTGGAAGCAAGTGCACTGTTTGGGTGTATGTTGGACTTGCAGACGGATACAAATATGGTCGGTATAGCCTTGCTGCTGGGATGATCTGCTTTTGTGGAGATCACACCCACATCCAATGTCATTCAGTAACACTCAAAACTGGTAAAGATTTTGTCACATCAACTACCCAAGCAATTTACAAAGAATAATGCATTAACCTTTGGGGTCATTGAAACAACAAGAGATTGTGAAGAGCTCCAAAAGGACCTCTCCAAACTGTAAGCTTGTGTGGTAAAATGGCAGATGCAATTCAATGTAAATAAATGTAAAGTGATGTCGGCACAATAGACACTTGTGTGGGTTGAACTGATGGTGACTGAGCAGGAATGAGACCTTGGGGTCATAGTAGATAGCTCTATGAAGGCATCAGCCCAGTGTTTGGCAGCTTGAAAAAGGAAAATTCCATGCTAGGGATCTTTAGGAAAGGAATTGGTAATAAAACTGTTTATATAATGCCATTATACAAATCTATTGTGCAATCACACAATACTGTTGTGGAATAGTGTGTACTATTCTGGTTGCATCACCTTAAAAAGGATATTGTAGAATTGGAAAAGGTTCAGGAAAGGGCAACAGAAATGATCAAGAGAATGGAACAGCCCCCTCTGAGGAAAGGTTGCAGCATCTGGGATTTTTTAGTTTAGCGAAAAAGTGAGCAAGAGGTGACATGATAGAAGCCGATAACATTATGCATGGCATGGAGAAAGTAGATAGAGAAAAGTTTTTCTCCATCTCTCATAACAGTACAAATCATGGACATTCAGTGAAGCTGAGTGTTGGAAGATTATGGACAGATAAAAGAAAGCGCTTCTTCCCCATAGTGCATAGCTAAACTATGAAACTCACTCCCATAGGAGGCAGTGATGGCCACCAACCTAGATGGCTTTAAAAGAGGATTTGAGAAATTCATGGAGGAGAGGGCTATTAATGGCTACTAGCCATGTTGGCTATGCTGTCCCTCCATGACAGAGGTAGCAAGGCTTCTGAATACCAGTTGCTGAAGGACAATGAATGGGCCAATGCTACTGTGCTTGGATCCTGCTTTCCCACAGATATCTGCTTGGACATTGTGAGAACGCTGGACTAGATGGGCCATCGGTCTGATCCAGTAGGCCAGGCATGGCCAGACTCAGCCCTCCAGATGTTTTGAGGCTACAATTCCCATCATCCCTGACCACTGGTCCTGTTATCTAGGGATGATGGGAGTTGTAGGCCAACAACATCTGGAGGGCCAAGTTTGGCCATGCCTGCAGTAGGCTCTTCTTATATTTTTAACTGACAGCAGATAATGTCATTTTTTATTATTATTGTAGCAGATGGATCAGGATAGAAGCTACTTTGCTGAAGCTAAGCAGATATGGACCTGATTGTTGGCTTGGAATAGCCTTGAGAAGGTCATTGTCTCTCACCTTAAGTCGTTTCACAGGGCTCTTGTGGAAACAAAATGGGGTGGATAACATATAAGCTCTACAGTTGTGGTGTGTGTTGCTATAGACTATCAACTCTATGAGGATGCTTGGACAGAAGAAACTGGTATGGCCCAAACTTCTAGAAAGAAACCAAGCTCAATTCTCTGTAAGATTCAAAGACATACTCTTGGATATATTCAATTGCAAAATAAAATAAATAAACATCCATACATGTTGTGGTTACTTTTATATACCACAGACTATACCAATGCTATCAGTGCGGATCGAAATATTTCCTTTTTAGGTTTTGAAGTAAAGGGATTATTTTTTGACTCTGAGATGCAAAGATAACACACAGGCCCATAAAAAAAGAGCAGCCCATTGTCTAGAACCAGACTGTGGAATGAAAATATAGACACCCCAGAGGAGTAATCACATACTGTAGAGTCAGAAACACAGGGCAGGGGGTGCTCCTAAGCAGCACTCTTGGGATCATCCAGATGCTCCAGCTATATCAAAGACATGCAAACACAGGATGAGCTGTTATTAACTAGAGCACTAGAAACAAAAAGGAGCCAAGCAAACCAACACCATACCAGGTGTAAACAGTGTGGAAAAAGGCATTGGGGTGGACACAATTCAGAGAAAGTAAAGTCCACTGGCAGTGCATTTCTATACATGTCTACTCAAAAGCAAATCCCATGAGTTCAAGAGGATGCACTCCCAGTTAAGTGGGCATAACATTTCAGACTGAAAGTCTATTACAAAGTCTATTACAATTGATAAGATGGGAGCACTTAATTGTATGCTTACGTCTCATGCATTTATAAAGCACAGACTCCCCTCATATTTTTCCAGCAGCTATACCACCAGCCAGATTTATTTTTTTTAAGTATATGCTATGAAGCCAGACAGTTAGTTTGGCTGCTTTTTGGATACTTTGTGTGTGTCCCCACCCCCACCCCAACAGTAAAAACAGAAACTTATGAAACTGAGGGAATAAGGCACATCCCTGTTCCAATTATTGTAACTAAGACAACAGCATCTGCCTTTACACCAGGACTTTCAGATTGCATTCAGACATATATATATAACCCCAAGATTGGCACAAAAACTTCACTATTTTTATTAAGCCATTAACAGTGCAATCCTACACATGCCTACTCAAAAGTACATCCTTTTGAGCACAGTGTGGCTTACTCTCTAGTAAACTGGTGTAGGACTGCAGCCTACAGAATTCAGCAGTTTCAAATGTTCCCTTGGCCTGAAAGTGGAGATGAGTGCTGCACCCCACAGTTGAATTTAACTGGACTTAATCATCCAGGGGTCCTTTACCTTATTTCAGGAGAAGCTGAAGTGGTGCTCACCAGATATTATTGGACTACAACTCCCTTCATCTCTGATCACGCTGGCATGGGCTGATGGGAGTGGGAGTCCAACAAAACATATGGAGGGCAGAATGTTGGCTACCCTTGGCACAGTATATCCTAAAGCAAGTGGTGGCCAAATTCTTGAGAGCACCCTTTTTTTCTCCAGATATGCGGTGGGAGAGGACATCTTCAAAAAGTCACCTAGCAGTAAAAACTTCAGTTATTGATCTTTTGCACATGGGTGCAGTCCACTATGCACACAAAAATGCATGCATACATAAAGCATTCAAAAATGAGGTGCATCTTTAAAATACACTGAGCTGTTCTTCTTTGGTAGGGGAAACCACAAAATAGCTTCAGTGTCTGCCCAGTAGGCTGGCAGTCATGTGTTTGCTCTGAAAACAGCTATTCTAACAACAGAGTCCTATGCAAGTCTACTCAGAAGTAAGTCCCATTTAGCACTGTACTATAAGATATTTTCCCCTTATTATCATTGCACAAAGCATGTGGTTCCCCCCACCCTCCGTTCCACAACCCCAAGATATTGTCAATCTTTTGGCATGTGATTGCACAACAGCAGAGAACTTGGAGGGGAAAATTTGCCACATGCACTTCAAGCAGCTGTCTACAATACAACCCATATCCACAAACTGCAATTCCAAGGTCCTGAACCTCTCCAAATCCCAAAGAGCTACGCTCAGCCCAAAACACAGATGAGAGACAGCTCTGCCAATCCAGAATGCAAGTCCAGCCCTCAAGCCAGCGAACTGTGAATGAAGCCCTTTCCAGCCTACTTGCTCTTGCTCTCCCTCCCTCTCTCCACAAACTGGCAGGGGTGGGGGGCAGGCAGAAGCAAATGAAAGAAAATAGTTTTACCCAGAAACAAAAAGGAAACCGAAATTCGGCTTTACCTGCCAAGGAACTGCCAACAGGGTTGAAGCAGAGGATGTTTTACATCCTTACATCTGGACTTTTCATGATGTTCAACAATAAGCAAATGCCACTTACCTGTAAGAAAAGGAAAAAAGGAGGGGAAGAAAGAAAGAAAAAAGGATGAAAAATTAAAAGCAAAAGTTCACTGAGTTTTTATACACCAGCATGAAGCACATTTTTTAAAGCAACGGGGACTTTAATGCAGTTCCAGGTTTGAGGAGTCACAAAGAGGCAATGGAGTTTTAAATATACATTGGTAAAGGTCAGTGTGAATGGCATATATTCTTGCAAAGGCCATCTTGTGTGTGGTTTGTTTTCTTGTTTATTTCAAAGAGGCTCATTTAGCTGAATCCCTCCTCCCCTTCCTGAAGTTGGCTCAGAGGCAGAACTGTAGGCTGCTGTTCTTGCCTGCATTTCTCTGATTCAAACTAGAAGTTGTCCCAAACATCAGAAAAGAGAGGAAGAAGAGGAAGAGGAAGAGGAAGAGGAAGAGGAGGAGGAGGAGGAGGAAGAGGAAGAGGAAGAGGAAGAGGAAGAGGAAGAAGAAGAAGAAGAAGAAGAAGAAGAAGAAGAAGAAGAAGAAGAAGAAGAAGAAGAAGAAAGGAACCTTAAGGCACTTATGTCCTCTCCCTGCTTATGTGTAAGGGGACCTATCCACGTTCTGATGACATTATTTCTTTCCACAGACCCACTCCCAGTGGTGTAGGGGGTCAAAGACCCATTACTATTTCAGCAGGAGGGTCCCTACTGGGTCCTTGTCTCTAGCATCCTAGAGCTGACCAATCAGCATGAAAGGAGACCTTCTGAGCCACTGCATGCTGCAAAGCCAATTATTTAGAAATGCTGAAAACAAGAAGGTGCTTGAGTTTCAAGAGAATGGTGTGCAAGTTCTGAAACATACAGCAGTACTTAATGGGAAACACAAAATAATTTGCCTATATACGTGCACAGTAGATCTAGCTGAAAGGCATCACATGGATACCCATACTAATTACAGTACTGCAATGCATCTATGATTATGGAGATAAAAGAATCACGATTATTATATTACTGTGTAATCTTGGAAGGTTGTATAATCTTAGAAAGGGTGTGGCTGTGACTATTGTGAAAGGACTTCTGAATTTGCCACTGCACTACTGCCCATTTCACATCATTGGCAGCTGCCAAGGCAGGAATGCACGGATATGTAGAATACCATGATGTCAACTAGGGACAGGGAGGGAATTCAACTTTGCATGTATTTTGCTGAGAAACCACCTACTTCTCCAACCAATACATGGACCAACACAGGTATCCTTCAAAAGTTGAACTTATCCAAACTTTGCAATGTAGTTCTCTAACAAAGGTTTAGAAAAATGCATGTATTGTGGAGAAGTGTACACAGAACTGCATATCTTATTGAAAATAACATACAGAAATGCATTGTATTTGGGGAAATTGCTTGAAGAAATGGGTACATTAGACAAATCTGTGAGACACACAAAAAATGTGTACGTTAGGAGAAATTGCCACCAAAATGCTGGTGAATTTTGATGAGGATCTAAAGCATGCACACATGTGTGAACATGCATGCACATGCACGCACACTGCTGCAAAAGCATGGAGAAGTGAAATTTATAATGGGAAATTTGCCAAGTAAGAGAACTAAAATTGACAGATAGGATCTAGTCAGTACAAACATAAGCTCTACTCAGTTTTATTGAGAGCGTGAGATGTGAGGGAGCTGTATGCAACCCTGCATTTGGCACAGTGTCCAGTTTGACCCTTTTCATTCTCTATTTATTTGCTTGTTCCAAAGGCACAGGGTCTGCAGCAACACACATTTTAGTAAATGAAGAATCCTAAGATCTTGCAGCTCAGCCCCCTTAAAGTGCTCACAATCTGATGGATCCATAGAATCCTGCGCTCCAGTATAAAGAAACTGAACTGTTCTATATGATGGTTAAAATTTTGTTTGTTAGAGAGAAAGGAAAGTGTCTCCCATGTTTATTCTGAAGTTTCAGGGAATTCAATAACACTTATTCCCAAGGAAGTATGCACAGGCACTTACATACCGAAGCAAGTCTCATTGTACTCAGCGTGATTTGCGTTAGAACTAACATATATATGCAAAATAATAGGCTGCAGAGGCATTTCTTAAGTGACGTTAAAAGCATCTTTTCAAAGCTTCTCACATACTTTGTGAATGATGGTGGTTTTAGATGCATAGGGAGCTAGTGCCTGAATAAATGGAGGGATGTGCATTAATGCAGATTTCCATAGACACTGTAATCTACAAATAGGTCTTTTGTGCCACCTGCATGGGGGTACACACCTAGCTCATGACAAATTTACAGTGCTATGACACCTAGCCACAGGTGAATCCTTGGCAACTTCTGTGAATCATGGGAAATTCCACCCATGGGCTCATGAAGAATTCAAAAGACCACTCTTCTGTTCCAACACAATGTTGTATGTTTTAAATTATACAAAGGCTGCTAAGATTGATAGAAACAATGGGGTTGTTAAAAATACATTTAAACCAACAACAACAACAAAAAGAGAAAGGGGTGTATGCAAGGAAGCAGCAGAGGGATGGCAACAGGAGGAAAGATGCTAAGGATTAAAAGCTCAGTGTGGAATATCCTCAGTCTCTTTAGATATCCGGCACTATGCATTTCAGATGCCGAACAGACCAAAATGACTAAAAAGAAAAATAGCACACAAAGGTGGTGGTGGGGAACAGTCTGATGAATCTATGCAATATCTAAATTTTACTATTATGAATGTATGCCATTTAAAATGGTTCCTGAGACTCTTTGAATTGAATTAAAGTCATTTTAGGGCTTTTGTGATGTCAAATATATTTTTGTGTTTGCTTGATGATCCTGTTTGAGCCATTCCAAAGCTGTTTAGCATGTGTGGTGCACCAAATGTTTCCTAGACATCTGGGGAGCAATTGCTGATACCTCCAAATGCCTCTTGTTAACTGCATGGAACTCTTCATTTTATAATTAATATGTGCTCAGACGTTTCCATTTTCAGTCAGCATGCAACCATGTATCACCTATAAAATGTCCAGATTGTTAAAAAAAAAAAAAAGGTTGGGAGCCCAGCTCATGTCAGCTGTGAATACCAGGCGGTACAGATGCCCTCCAGGCAGAAGATGAAACTTTGATGGGTTAACTTGAGGAAGGGACAGCAGGTGGGGAAGAAGAAAGCTTCAGATCAGATAGGTTCAGTCAGCTAAGATCGATTCACTCCCTAAGCCAGTGTTGGCCAAACTTGGGTCTCCAGCTGTTTTTGAACTACAACTCCCATCATCTCTTGCTTGTAGGACCAGGGGTCAGGGATAATGGAAGCTGTAGTCCAAAAACAGCTGAAGACCCAAGTTTGGCCAACACTGCCCTAAGCTGAAGATGCAAAGGGTTTTACAGGGTGGTACACTAACTTGCAACCATTCACTGCAGCACAACTGGGTGACCTTTCATTGGGCCTGTTACCTTCTCAACAGAGAACCTGCATGGCAGTAGACAGACATAGGTAGTTGATAGCCTGATACAGCTGGCATCAAACCCTGCACCTGAAAGGTTATAAGCATCCAACTGAGATTCACCAGCCAGCAACCTCCCCAGATAGATCTTCTGAGAATCCACCTCTGGAGGGATTGGTTATGGGATTTCCAGGATGGGTTTCCCTATCTCGAATCCAGGGAGGGTCTACAGCAGTGTTACCCAAACTTGGGTCTCCACTTGCTTTTGGACTACAATTCCCATCAACCCTGACCACTAGTCCTGCTAGCTAGGGATGATGGGAGTTGTAGTCATAAAATAGCTGGAGACTGGTCTAAAAATAGCTGGTCTACAGCGTGGGTCATAGCAGCAGCATGCTGCACTCAGCCAGACCTGTTGGTTTGTGTTGCCTGTGCAGTTTATGAAAAACGTTCTCTTGGTGTGGTGATGTAGTCAAAAGGCCCCTGGGTCCCATGGGAGTGCAGTGAAGGCTGAAGCAATGAGGGTCCTATATATTAAGAGACCCTACAGTGAAAGATCAGAATAAGAAGAGTCCTGCTGGATCATGTTATGGGTCCATCTGGTCCAGCACTTCATTCTCACAGTGTTCATCCAGCTGCCCCACAGGTAGAAATGAAGCCTGCACTTAGACTGCACTCTTAAGGAAGCTAAGGATGAATTTCTAGGGCATTCACAAGCCTCAAGAACCCTGTGTACCATTTCAGGCTACCCTGAACAAGATGCAAGTGTTTCAGCTGGGCCACAGCTGGTCAGGAAATCACTGTATAGCAAAGCTGGAGAATCTGTGGCCCCCCAGATGTTGTGGAACTACAATCTCAATCTTTTCTAACCACTGGCCTGCTGGCTTGGGCTGATGGGAATTGGAACCCAACAACATAAGGGGGACCACAGGCTCCCCATCCCTGCAATAAAGTGTGTTATGTTCACAACCACTGGCACTGCAGGTTACAATGTAATGCCAACATACTGTAAAAGTTTGTAATCATTTAATTCAATTTTCCATTCACCTTTATATTAAAAGAATTAGCAGCATTAGAATCCTGTTGACTTGGTTTTGCAAAGTCAGTTTTCATCTATTCCATTTAATGTTCGCATCAAAAGTATCTGCATATGTTTTATCTAAACATTATTTCAGAATTGAAATCATTGTCTCCACTAACAATCCCATATATTGAAGGTGAGGAACCCATGGGCGTCCAGATATTGTTGAAGTACAACTCCCATCATCCCTGACCACTGGCCATACTTCCTGGAGTTGGAAACCGGCAACATCTGGAGGGTCACAGGTTATCCACCCTGGTCACAGACAATGGCAACTCCTTGTCCTTGGAGATGCATAGACACTCTAGGCTGCAGTCCTATAACAGTGAACTCAAGATATACTTCTGAGTTTGTCGGAGGCAGTAATGCTTCTGAATACCAATTGCCAGAAAACACAGGAGGGGCAACCCACAGGGAACTAAATGGGTCACTAGCTCGATCCACCAGGATCTTCCTATCTTCTTATGGTGTTTATGCATGATTAGATTGCAGTGTTGGAATGCATGAGGATATAATCGCCAATTATTTATAATAAAGTGTCCTTTTTCTTGCATAATGCTTCTCTTTTATTTGCTTCCAATATTGCTTTTGTCAATGCTCAGGATATAATTCCTGTTTATGTGGCTTAATATGTATGCAATAACTGACCAGTTAAATATCAGAAATACAATTTACATTTAAAGGAAAGCACCATTGCAGTCTACATGGTGTTTACCCTAATAATGCTCTTCACAGAGGTATTTGCAAGACAAATGGTTTCTTTGCAGGAAACAGCAGCCTTTCCTTCACTGTATAATGAGGATCTAAGAAACAAAACTGAGCTATGAATGCTTTTGCAGGTTTCTTTGCCAGCTGTTGCAAGCCCCAAGGTTTATAAATACCAAGGGAAGGACTTGCATTAAACTTTGACCAAAAGAATATGAAGAGGAGGAAAATAAAATCCCCACCAGCTTCCTCATAATCCTCTAAGAAACCACAATTAGGAAATATTTGAAGCATGGAAAGCTCATTTGGCAGAAAGAGCAAGAGAGAGAAAATTATTCTCTGTGCAGAAATAGTAGCTGATTCTCCTCAATAGCATGTTGATGTTATTGGCTGAAAACGCAGACAACTCTTTGGTTCCCTTTGTCCTTGCTGGTGGGGTGGGGTAAGGAAGAGGACTTGCTGGTGGGTTTTTAATCCCCCTGGCCTTGTTAAATGTTTGATTCCTGGCCTCCCCTCCTTGATATTTGTGTACAATGCAAGATGTGCTTTCACACTCGGTAGTAAGCCAAGTGCTTCTAATGACATCTTGGCTTTTTTCCCAGTCAATTCTGAGACTGTGAACCCTGGGCTCCATTTTTCCAACACTTTATTTGCTGGGAGTTTGGATGTTTGATTGATCTATACAAAGCTGTTTTATCCTTCTTTAAAGGAAATCTGGAAGTTGATGTCTCCAGGGGAACTGAGAAAGCCCTGAAATCTAACAGCGTAGAGATGAGCAAGCTTTGGGACACACCCCGAGGTTCTGCTGCGTTCCTACCCCTTATACATGTTTGCTCTGGGGCAGAGGTAGTGGACCTTTCCAAGCCAGAGGGACCTGTTCCCTTCTGGGCAACCTCCCAAGAGCCAAATGCCAGTGGTGGATGGGACTAGAAGGAAAAGTGGGTGGAGTCTAAATATTTTCTTTAGTCGCTAGGCTAGTTCCCCCACACACTCACATGCACCTCTTTATCTGCCACTTAGACAAGCCAGAGACATTATCTGAGTTCAAGGACATAGTCTAGCCAAGCAAAAACACCCGAAAAGGCCAGAGAGGGGTGTGCATGTAAGCCCACCAGCAGAGGAAGGAACCCCCATAAGACACTTTGATTAGAACCCTCTCAAACCTGGAGGTGCACCTGGGATCACATGCCTCTGATTTGGCTAAGAAAATTTCTGACTGACTCTTCATTAGATCATCATCATCCCAGAGCTGGGTACCATGTAATAAACATAATAAAATGTAAGTTATATAAAACTGGGAAGGGCTGCAGTTCAGTGGTAGAGCATCTGCTTTCAATCCCTGGCATCTTCAGGGGAAAAGACCGCTATCTGCAACTCTGGAAAGCCACTGCCAGTTAGTGCAGACAATACTGAGATAGATGGGCCAATGGTCTGACTCCATGTAAGATAGCTTCCTATGTCTCTAACTAGGAAACCTTTAACACATCAACAGGAGCAACACAGATTTAGTACAGTGGTACCTCTGGTTACGTACTTAATTCGTTCCGGAGGTCCGTTCTTAACCTGAAACTGTTCTTAACCTGAAGCACCACTTTAGCTAACGGGGCCTCCCGCTGCTGCTGCGCCACCGCCGCCGCGCGATTTCTGTTCTCATCCTAAAGCAAAGTTCTTAACCCGAGGTACTATTTCTGGGTTAGCGGAGTCTGTAACCTGAAGGTACCACTGTATGTCATTCTCCACCAATAATGAGTTAGCCAAAGGCCTGGGTGCAAAAATGTTATTTCAACTGTCGCTGAAATGCATTTTTAACTAGCACCATCTTTTTACAAACTATGCCTTAGGAAGCTTCATAATACTAATTTGTTTATTGCATTTGCTAGTGGCCCAATAACCTAGATTATGTGGGCAATGTACATTTACTTTATTTTTTTTACAATTTTGTCTCCAATGTTTTTCTCCAACGAGCTGAAGACAGTGTGCATAGTTCTTCCCCCACTTTCTCTCCACAATAGCCTTGGGAGGAAGGCTCATAGCTGAGTGGGGATTTGAACCTGTATCCTTCCAATCTCAATTGATTTACACCATACTAGATCTTAGCAAATTAAAACCATCAAAAAATTAAATCCAATTACCGCATTTTTCACCCTATAGGGCACACCGGCCCCCATAGGACGCACCTCAGTTTTTTGGGGGGGAAATGAATAAAAAAAAATTATTCCCCCTGCCAGCCCCCAGAACAGGCTGCTATCCGCAAGCCTTGCAAGTCTGCGGCAACTCCCGCCGGGCTCGCAAGGCTTGTGGACACCTGCGCGAAGCACGGGGCGCCCTCCGGAGGGCGCCCCCTGCTTCAGGCTGCAGGCTGCTGCCCGCAAGCCTTGCGAGTCCGCGGTAACTCCCGCCGGACTTGCAAGGCTTGAGGATAGCTTCCTGAAGCCTGCAGAGCGAGAGGGGTCGGTGGGCACCGACCCCTCTCGCTCTCCAGGCTTCAGCGAAAGCCTGCATTTGCCCCATAGAACGCACACACATTTCCCCTTCATTTTTGGAGGGGAAAAAGTGTGTCCTATAGGGTGAAAAATACGGTACAATACACACTAGAATCCAATGAAACACAAAGCAGGATCAGAACAGAGACAAAGCAAATACAAACCACAATAATGGGATCTACTATCAGAGAATTAAAAATAATCCTGTGAGGGCAGAGAATAGTCTTTTCCATTTTGTGTGTGGAGTATGCCATTTCCCCCCAACAATGCATCAGAAGAACATTGGGCTGGGGTCATGGTGGGGGATTCAAAATGGTTGCTAGTGTGCGAACAGGCTGGGGGGATGGGGAGGAAGAAACAGTGTTGCTGCAGCTGGGGAGCCTTGCCGCTAAGAGACCATTAGAGAATTTATCCACTACCATCCTCCTGTGAGGGAATTAAGAGAAGTGATATTCACTCTCTGTAAAGAGGTTGGATTTCTGGGGAGCAATTTTGCTCAAATTTCTGTTCTGTATCTGCTGATCCATTTGACTGTGATAGTTGCATTTTTATTCTTTTATAAACCACATTTTGGGGGGAAACATTCTGATAGAGGGCAGTATGAATAAAGAATTCCTATTATTTTTCTAGGATAATAAAAACTGGAAAAACATCATTCACAGCTCATGTACGGTACAACAACACGAGCTAGTTTGCTGATCTTCCCTTAAGACATCCCCCCTGACAATGACACATGCTTGTAAAATGGTTGTATGCATGTTCCAAACAAGAGCATGGCAAACATCATTGCACTGTTCAACTCCTTGTTGGGCTCTGCCTCTGTTCTCAATGTTTGTTTGAAGGTCAAGGTTGGCTATAGTGCTTCAAATAATAATTTCAGAGCTATAGAAACAAATGCCTTGTTAAGCCTTCTCTTTCTCTCTCTCTCTCTCTTCCATAGCAGAGAGGGACCTATGGGCCTCAAACAAAATAATCCTACATCCAACATGCTTCACTCACTGTGCCATTGAGGCAACCTAATTGACAAGGAAACCACAGGTACCAGTTTTCTGCTTTACAGAGCCCAGCAGTGACCAAGGAACTTGGTTGGAGGCTATAGTATCAGTGGCTGAGAAGCTGGGCCAGGTTTCTGGCCTCGGGCCTTCTGATGGTCTTTAAAGGTCTACTAAACTCAAGGAGCCCACTAAACCAAATCACACAGCACCAGAGCTCATACAACCAGAGTCATAATCACGATGGGTGTCTTCACCCAGATCCAAGTGCCTCTGCTATTACCTCACTAGTCCATAGTGCAGGGACTGCATGAGTCAGGAGCCTACAGAGCACAGAAGATCCCATATTCAGGCTAGAGGGTTGGCCCTTTAAGGGCCTGTAGTTCCCCACAAAGGTAGATCACAGGAGAGGTGGACTGGAGGCAGAGGCTCAAAAGACTTCAGTTCTTAGCCAATCCTTGATCATTATAAGCCCTCCCAAGTGCTGAATCATGCACCTGTCTTGCTTGGTAGGCTCCTCAATGGGACAAGAACAGGACACTCTGCTGTTGAACATCACTTAGATATCTGGCCAGAAGGAATAACAGAAGGAAGACACAGAAAAACTATTTGTTTTCTTCCAGGTTCAAGTGATAAGCCCTTCTGATTGAGCAGTCTCTCAGTGACTCTGTGATGTTTCACTTTGCATTATACAATGTTCACCCTCCTCCAAAACCCCACCACCACCTTGCTACCACATTAATAGGTTGCAAAGTTGGAGGAAGGGCATTTCAGTAGTGAATTGTCTGTCTTACTTAGAGCTCATCCATACTTCTGTTTATGCCACTGCCTTCTCCCAGAAAAACCCATGGCTTAGCACTGAATTGGAACAAACGACAATTGGGTTTTCTGCAGATTGTTGTTTGTTCCAGTTTAGCACTAAAGAATGGGTTTTTCAAGAGAAAGCAGTGGGGCAAAGACAAAACCACTTGAACCCATGTCTAGGAAGCACAGAACAAGTGGGAAACCACTCTGACCCATGCCTTCTAAGCATGGGATGAACCAAAGCGTAGACAAGACTTTGCTAGCCATGGCAATCATGCTCATTGCTGCTGTTGGTTGATACTTTCTCCATTCCTGCCATTCCTACACAGGGATGAATAAAGTATTGCTTTCTGCTTCTGCCCTCACTCTTATGACATCATCCTAAAGCCAAATCAGAGTGAAGGTAGGAGCGGGAATCAACATTTCCTTTCCTTATTATGGCATCTTATGTTAGGAAGATACTTTGAATAAATATCCTAACATGGCTGCTGCGAAGATCACACTGATGAAAAAAGTGAGTGGGTATTATGCCCAAATTCAAGCAGAAGAGAGAGGGGGAGAGAAGCTGTACTATAATTCTCAGAGCCTGCTTCTGTTCTTTATTTCCTCTGGTTAACTGGGGAGATTTCTGATGATAATAATAATAATAATAATAATAATAATAATAATAATAATAATAATACAAACACTTTTTTTAAAAAAACTGCAGGTGGCAAGGGACATTTGAAAATAGTAATGCTGTTTGTGCTGTCTGGAAGGAGAGAAAATGTCAGTTCTAAGATGTCTGAAAATAAAGGAAACTTGCTTCATTTTCTGCCTCTAGATCCAGGATGTGGAACCCATGGCTTTCAGATAAGATTTTACTCCAACTCCCATCAGCCTCAAAAAGAATGCCCAGTGTTGAGGGAAGATGGGAGTTGTAGTCCAGAAACATCTGGAGGTTCACAGGTTCCACATTCCAGCTTTAGTATGTCTGGGTGTCTTCATATGCAAATATATTCAGTAGATCAATTAATTAATTGTGAATTCACTAAATTGCACAATTAAGAAAATTAAGAAAATATTTATATGAATAGCCTTACTATAAAGACTCCCAGATCAGGGCTGGATCTTGGACAGAGCAAGATATTTATTTATTCCATTTTTAAAACAGCAACATGCCCTTCTTGCAGAAGGAAGCTCAGAGTGGCACGATTTGATATATTTATGAACTAGTGGTAGATAGATATATTTATAAATTAATGAATGAAAAATACATGGCCCTCCACACTCTGATTTTATCCTCACAGATGGATAAGGCTGAAATATAACAACTGGCTCAATGTCCAGCCTCTCCCCAGATGGATGCCTTAGCACAGTGAACTCTGGCTTACAACTATCATATTGATACTCATTTAGATCATCCCCAGGATTCCACTTAACTCTGATATGACTCACTTATGGTCCAGCACTGGCAGTCAAGACAGACAACAACAAATGAATTAAACTGTATTGCAATCAGGAGATGCCCAGGGAAGTAAACAAGTGTTCTCAAGCAAGAGCTGAACAGGAAGGGTTGCTTTTTAAAACATAAACACACACAATTACATTAAATGTTAATGTTCCATTGAGCATCAGCCTGCCTCTATTGGTGCCTAAATATAATGACCTAAGTTGCTTCCATGATGGTCCCAAAATTTGACATCATCCATACTGCATGTTGCCTTTCAACATCTTCGAGCCCTTTACAAGTGCAGTAATTAATGGAATCCTGCAGTATCCTTCCACGATAGGGCGCCACTATAACCATCTTTCAGAATAATTTGATGCCCCAGCTGGGGATTTCTCTCTCAGATAACAGAGAAGCTAAATAGTAGAGAGCTTCCAAAATTACCAAGGAAAACAGTGTGCTATTATTTCAGGAACAGAGAAAACAAGTGTTTTGGTTTTCTTTTTTTCTTTTTTAAGTCTTCTCATTGGGATTTCAAATGCCGAACAAAATACAAATGGGCAGCAAAGCTAGGGTATTTGTTGTCATCTTAAACAAAATCTTATTGTTGCATTTAAATCTAGAAATAGTGAGATTTGCCAACCCACAGAAATAAGTGATTAGGGTAGATGGTGGGTCCATATGACTCCACTTCCATGGTCATCAAACACTCATTTTGCATGTGCACACTGAGGAAATGACTTTAGATACCAAAGAACATTTATTTATTTCAAATATTTCTTTTTCTCCTTTCTTTCTGTAGAGCGTTTTCAGAGCAGCTTGCAGTTATCTACAACAAGTGCTTACATGTCTGAGTGTCACACACACACACACCCTCCCCTTTCATCTACTCTTTTACCAACCTTGCACAACTGGGCATCTGGGCTCAAGTGTAATAGCCGGCTGTATATTAAAAAAAAATGTGCTTTTTTAAGTTTTATAAATAATCTCTTGATTTATAACACAGAAGAAGCTGAAGAAAATAAGAGATGGTTTCATAGAGAAGCCCTGCTGATCGGCTGCTGATACATGAAAAGATGGATGAGAGACACAATCAGCCCCAAAGACATCAGAACATTATGCCAGGCAGGGGAAATGAGCGCTATCCCAAACCTGAATGGCAGACAAGATAAAGCTCTGTTCACACTCTGATGTGTTGAATTGCACAGACGGTTCTAATAAGATGGGGAGAGATGAGAAGGCATTCCACTGTGCCCTAGCAAGGTCCTTTACAAAGTGTTAATAAAAGAGCCTCGTGCACATATCACTTAGCAATATTGGGTTATCCGCCCTTCTGCATGCAGCTGCTTGGGTGGCAAAAACAATATTGGGAATGTGCTGATCCTGCCCCCCTCCCTCACTTTTTGCTGCAACTTTTAAGGAGCCAGACAGCAGAAGTCCAGCAAAGAAATAGGCACTCCCCTCTCTCCAGAATTTAACACCGCTCATCTTGTATTCCTGCAAATGAAGAGGTGCTGATGGAAGGAAGGTGGGCCTGCACAACCTGTGGGCCACTAAGCTACAACCAGCCCAGCCACAATATATGGGGGATCTCAGGGGGCGGGGGGGTCTTCAAAAAGTTCCAATGGTTTGCTTCCTGCCCAGGACTGCAAAAAATGAAGAGATTATAAAGCGCCTAGAAGGCTCTGATGTATGGTAGCAGGATGCATCTAGATGCATCTAGCTTAACGGTAAAGGTAAAGGGACCCCTGACCATTAGGTCCAGTCCTGACCGACTCTAGGGTTGCGGCACTCATCTCGCTTTATTGGCCAAGGGAGCTGGTGTACAGCTTCCGGATCATGTTGCCAGCATGACTAAGCCACTTCTGGTGAGCCAGAGCAGTGCACGGAAACACCGTTTACCTTCCTGCTGGAGCGGTACCTATTTATCTACTTGCACTTTGATGTGCTTTTGAACTGCTAGGTTGGCAGGAGCAGGGACCGAGCAACAGGAGCTCACCCCGTCGCAGGGATTCGAACCACTGACCTTCTGATTGGCAAGTCCTAGGCTCTCTGGTTTAACCCACAGCGCCACCCGCGTCCCTTTTGCATCTAGCTTGGTGGATCGTAAATTATACTGGCCTATGCTAGCAATGGTGGGACGCGGGTGGCGCTGTGGGTTAAAGCCTCAGCGCCTAGGGCTTGCCGATCGAAAGGTCGGCGGTTCGAATCCCCGCGGCGGAGTGCGCTCCCGTTGTTCGGTCCCAGCGCCTGCCAACCTAGCAGTTCGAAAGCACCCTCGGGTGCAAGTAGATAAATAGGGACCGCTTTCTAGCGGGAAGGTAAACGGCGTTTCCGTGTGCAGCTCTGGCTCGCCAGAGCAGCGATGTCACACTGGCCACATGACCCGGAAGTGTCTTCGGACAGCGCTGGCCCCTGGCCTCTTGAGTGAGATGGGCGCACAACCCCAGAGTCTGGCAAGACTGGCCCGTACGGGCAGGGGTACCTTTACCTTTACCTTTTTTATGCTAGCAATAGACTAACAGTTTTACTCTCATTGTAGCTTCAGTTTCTGAAGTGCCTCTTTGCGGACATATTGTGTAGAATTTGTAACTTTGCCTTGATCTTAGATATTGGTTGACAGAATCAGTTGTGTAAATGCTTACATAGACAATGAATTCCCATATAGTAACCTCCATGTCTAAAGGGCAACACCATGATCAGAAGAAAGCTATTACAGAATCTGTGCTGGGCTATGTAATTCAGCTGCTTTGTGCTGCATATGTATTGATTTGAAATATACAGATACACTACACCCCACTCCTTACAAGCTAGATTCTGGACATAAAATTTCAGCACAAATGTAAAGGTGCCACAGCACTTCTGTAAGAATCTCTGACTAGGGCCTTAGCAAGTCACCGGCAGATGGGAGCATATCCCAATGAATTCCAGGTTAGGAATAATTGGGAAACATACTGGAAATAGAACTGGCAAGATCATAATGCCAATATAGAAATCAATGTTGGGACTACACTTGGAATACTGTGTACAATTCTGGTCACTGCATCACACAAAAAGGTATTGTAGAGAGGGCAAATGGTGTATAAAAGGACAACCGAAGTTATCAATAAAGGTAAAGGGACCCCTGACCATTAGGTCCAGTCGTGGCCAACTCTGGGGTTGCAGTGCTCATCTCGCTTTATTGGCCGAGGGAGCTGGCGTACAGCTTCCGGGTCATGTGGCCAGCATGACTAAGCCGCTTCTGGCAAACCAGGGCAGCGCACGGAAATGCTGTTTACCTTCCCGCCAGAGCCGTACCTATTTATCTACTTGCACTTTGATGTGCATTCAAACTGCTAGGTTGGCAGGAGCAGGGACCGAGCAATGGGAGCTCATCCCGTCGTGGGGATTCGAACCACCAACCTTCTGATTGGCAAGCCCTGGGCTCTGTGGTTTAACCCACAGCACCACCCACGTCCCTATTCACTCATTATAGAGAGGAGCTAATTGCCATCTCTTTTTGTTTTAGTATCATCAGGAACCTTGGGCAGGTCATGGCTCAACCCTAACTAACTCTAGATCATTTATAACCAAGTTTAAAAGACTTTGGGGGACTCCACTTTCAATATCCCTTCATTGAAAGAACTGATTATTTATTCCTAGGCTCTGTGGTTTAATCCACAGCTCCACCCGCATCCCTGAAGTTATCAATAGGATGCAATAATTCCAATAGGTGAAAAGATCACAGCATTTTGAGGGGCAGGAGAGGCTAGTAAGGAGATTAAAGAGGACATGATACAGATGCATAAAACTATGCAATGTAGAGCAAGTGGATGTTGCAAGATTCAGAACAGACAAAAGAAAGTACCTTTCCACATGAAGCGTAGTTATGGCCACCAACTTGGACAGCTTTAAAATGAATTAAACAAATTCCTTGTAGATAAGGCTATCAGCAGCTATGTTTAACTTTCACTGTCAGAGGTAGTATGCCTCTGAATGCCAATGCCTGGGAATTAGAAGTGGGTCAAGTGCTATTGCACTCAGATCCTTCTCATAGGCATCCCATAGTCACTTGGTTGGCTGCTCTGAGCCTTTGGTCTGATCCAGTGGTGCTCTTGTAACATTCCAGAATTGTATTTCAGCCATTAAAAATCTCTTGCTACCTTAACTTAATAAATAGCTACTTAGCATTCATTTACATGGTGCTCTTTTAGCACTCAGAGCCCTTCATAAACATTATGGCAACAACCTTGAAAAATAGATAAACATTAAAGGCACAGGCAATTGATGAGGGATAATTGCAGTCCTAAGGCGACCTAGTGAGGGAGGCAAGATTCAAACCAGGGAGTCTTGGTTTGCAGCTAAGACTTTTCACCGTCTTACTGCACAAGCTCCCCCTAAAGTTGGTGCATGGTAATCTGGAGATCTGAGAGACTGCAAAGAAGCCTAGGGGAGAAGGGAATCTGTTAGATGTTCAGAGCATGCTCTAGACTAGAGCTAGTTGGGAACATAATTACCTCGCCCCCTGTTTTCAGGTGGGGAAAAGAAACTCACAGAGAAAAACAATCCTGGTACCTCACAGATCTCCAAGCCCCCACAGGAGTCCAGTTCTGAAGCATGCAGCCAACACTCTCCTAAGTGCCAGTTCAATAGCTTTTCTATAATACCCTCTGCATGATGCAGCGCCTATCTGTGTCACTTCCCCTTTCTCTCTCTGCCTGTGTTTTCCCAGCTGTAAAGCACATAGCATGCCAGCTACCTAACAGGGCTATTGAGAAGCTTAATGATTGACTGATGCTTTTAAAAGTATTTTGGATGAAAGGTGTTGTGTAGGTACAATGAATTATTGTTTGGCATGAACAGCTCTCACGTGCATGGTGCTGGGAATCCAAGCTGTCTGTCCCTCAACACAACTGTCAGCTCTGGACTGATTGCAAAATCTTTATTATTAGTAACGAGGTAAGAAGCCAAGTGAATGCAGCTTGATTTCGGAGCCCTGACTGCTGGTGAGAAAGATACGGGGTGGAGAAGCTAACATCTTTTTAAACCAGTAATCAGAGCAAATTTTCTGTGGAAATCACTGAGCACAAATGAGTAAGAGAAGCCATGGGATCAGCCATTAGAATAAAAGCCTGTTCCTCTCAATATATACTGATACTAATACAGTGGTACCTCAGGTTAAAAACTTAATTTGTTCCGGAGGTCTGTTCTTAACCTGAAACTGTTCTTAACCCGAGGTACCACTTTAGCTAATGGGCCGCCACACCACCCCCACGTGATTTCTGTTCTCATCCTGAAGCAAAGTTCTTAACCCGAGGTACTATTTCTGGGTTAGCAGCGTCTGTAACCTGAAGCGTCTGTAACCTGAAGCATCTGTAACCTGAGATATCACTGTACTGATTTGTATCACCTTCTTCCTATCTCGTCATAAGCACATCCTAGTTCTGCGCACATTACCCCTCTCATACCATGCACATCCGTCAGAGATTTAGCTGCACACTTAATCAATTCTTCACTTTAAAAAGTGTTTGACAGCAGTTCCTTTTCCATGCTTGTAAGTGGAATAACTCTAGAATGATAGTAGCAAAAGCCAAGGTCTGATGACAGGTTAAGTTGGAGTCACTTTTTACTGAGTCCTAGAATCATGGAATTGTAGAGTTGTAAGGGACCGGATCATTTAGTCCAACCAACCACAATGCAGGGATAATCTCACGTGTATGTGTGAATTACACGTATGGTAGGGAGGGGGTCAAAGAATCCACCGGTTATTTGGCTTGGCTCAATACACCTTCCTTGGTTAACTCCAGTGAAGATGGTTGCATGTGCTGTTTGATTATACTGCCTTTCTAGGAGCAACAGAACGGATTTCTTTTCCCATTCTGAAGATGTGGCAGAGAGTAGCACTTCAAAGCATTGGGTGTTGGTCCATTTGGGAAAACGGGGAACTGTCCTACCAGCCTCAGTCTGCCCACTGCCAGTCCTCACCAAGAAAGTGTTTTTGCTTTCTTATACTTAACAATCAGATGAGCAGGTGGCACTGGCTAACAGTTTTTTCCTCCTCCCTAGTCCACAGGGTTAACCCTGTAGAACTGTAGAAGGACAAGGACAAAACTAGAATTAGCTAACTTTGCCTGTGCCATTAGCTAATGGCTCTATGCCACTTGCTGCTGTTCTCCCTGCCTTCTGCCCTATGAATCCCAATGGGCACCAGATGCTTCAAATTTGAATACCGCCTGGGGTACAATCCACCGAGAGTGTCTATGGTGCATACCCCATTGAAATGAATTGAAATGCCACAAAAGCACAGCTGTGCTTACATAGCCCTTCCTCTCTTGAGTGGGGCATGCACAAGAGAGGTTTCCAAGCTCATAAGCTGCTAGTACAACATGTGTTCTGCAATAGCTACTGGTATTTATTGGCAGGTGACGACGTGGGGATGTGAAAACATGAAGTAGCTGTCCATAGTGCTGAAAACAATCATACTGATTCCAAACACAGGCTACCTTGCTTATACAACTCCATGTGGAGTCTTTGGTACACATCTATTCATCCCCAAATCATAGCAAGGGTGGCTCCAATTTGGTTTGCTTTATTTATTTATTTATTTGCTGTATGTTGGGGTTGGGTTGGTGCTTGAGTTGGATGCGTTCCCGAAAAGAGAGTTTTGTTGCTGCGTTGGAAGGAATAAAAGGAGGGGGGGACACAGAAGGGACGTGAAAAAAGAGGAGGAAGATGTTGGACTCCCATCAGCACCAGCTGGCCAGGAATGATGGGAGTGTAGTTCAATAACTTCTGGAGGACCACAAATTCCATACTCCTGGGCTACAATAATAAAGGGTCTGTCATTGTGGACCCCAAACCAGAAGGATAATTAAGTGTTAAGTGCTTATCACACAGTTTAGTCTTACAACCTAAACGATCAGGGCCACTTACTGCAGCCCTATGAAAAGTTCTGCAGAGGAAGGTGTAAGGTGTTTTTAAAATTAGTATACTTAAAAATAAATTAGATATGTTTGGCAAATTTATTACATTTACTGCTGGAAAACAACCCCCACCCTCCAGATGACTCCCCAACTACAGAGACAGCTTGGATGCTGATTACTTCTTAACTCCCATGGATCAGAAATCCAGATTATTGTGGACTAAAGAGTGTTCCACTAAAATGTCACTCATTAAGTTATGGAAATTCTAAGAGAGGCTGAGGAATATTAGCATAACACATTAATTACCAGTGACAAGCTACTCAAGAGACACCAGAAATATTTGTTCATAAGCATCCCTTGTGCAATCCATGGGATACTCATTTCATTTGCTGGGCAAAACATTTTCCCTTGATATGATGGGAGGGTCAATAACATGGAGACCTGTCAAGAGTTCTGGGCCATTCCCAAGTGGAACAAGATGGGGGAGTGGTTTTAGTCTTCCTTGAGCTCAAAGTTTCTTTCAGTCCTTTGTGGCTTGGTGCCATCAGGCTGCATTTAACTAGCTGGTTTGGGTTCTTAACACTCTGATTCAGTTTTGATCTGGACTTCCATGCTCCAGCCTACACCCCGTTTCCTCAAAGGAGCGATTTCTTGGTTGTCACAGGTTGGCTAGCTTACCTTAGGATATGCTTGTACAGTACCGCAATTCTGAACATTCAGGACACATCCATCTTGAAAAGTCATGCAGCAACTTCAGCCTTTACTATCCTGGTATCCTTCTTCATCTAATCAAACTGAACATGTAAGTCAGGGTTGGGGAACATCAGGCCTAGGGGCTAAATGCAGCCTTCCAGACCTCTCCTGGCCCTTAGGACTTTCCCCAAGCCACATCCCTTTTCAGGCAATACTCATCACCAATCCTTCAAAGTGTGTGTGTGTGTGTGTGTGTGTGTGTGTGTGTACAAGCATGTGCACACAAACAAACAAACACATACAGCAAGGAGGGCATATGCTCTGCCCATTTAGAATCAGATATTTGCAATAGACTCAGCCATGACAGTGAACAAGCCTCCATGTACCAGGGCAGTATACCTCTAAAAGTCAGAGGGTGGGGAAAAACTGTATATAATGTTGGCCCACTTACAATAAGAGACACATCAGAAATCTTGGTTTACTGTTTACATAAATTCAGTTGATTAAATAATTTACTTAATAAAACCCAGTTGATTAAGATTTTTTTAGCTGAGTGACAACCCTAATTCTCTTATCCATCTTTATTAAGCAGCCTGCTCAGAAGATAAGCAGCCACTTTATTAAAACACACACACACACACACACACACAGCACATCTTGGTCTCTTGAGTGGCTTCTGCATCAAACAGTTGTCACTGTATTTTAAGACCTGACATTACGCAGCAGGCAGTGAAAACTGGATACTCATTAACTTTGCCAAAGAAACAGGAGCAGCCACTATAAAAAGGTAGTGAAACAAATCTAACATTGGGTATGTGTCATTTAGGGAGCTGCAAAGTTTTGATGATTTCCCCTCGCTGTTTGGTTCCCCCCCTTCCTCCTCCACCTCCTCCTCTCCCCCTACTTTTGCTTCAGTTTTATTTTTACATCATGAAGATGGGAAGAAGAAGCCACTCTTGAAAGGCCTGTTTCATAAAATTCAATTGATAATCCTCATTCTTTCTTGCGTCTCTGTCACTTAATAGAAAGCACACAGAAGTTGAATATTTGATCTCAATCCATCCTGAGTTTTCCCTTTGATCATCCTCTCAGACTCTCTGCTGTTCTTCCAATGGAGACACTTCTTAAATAAGCAAGTCAGATGAGAGAGAGAGAGAGAGAAATATATATATATATATATATATATATATGCTTTCGTAGATTTTCACGGGTACAGGAATGCAGGTTTTGGTGTCCTCGGGTGTCTTCCCGTGTAAAAGTTGGGGTGTCTAGGCGACGTTTCGACGAGGTCTCACTCGTCATCTTCTTGAAGATGACGAGTGAGACCTCGTCGAAACGTCGCCTAGACACCCCAACTTTTACACGGGAAGACACCCGAGGACACCAAAACCTGCATATATATATATATATATATATATATATATATATATATATATATATGTGTGTGTGTGTGTGTGTGTGTGTGTGTATGTATATATATATGAGATAGAGTTAAGGGACTGGGTGTTTGGATCCAAATGAAGACAAGATTTTACAAACCAACAACTGGGGGAGAATTGTTCCCACTTCACAGAAATTCTGAGACCTACAAAACAGACTTCGCATTAACTGCATTGGAGGAGAGTGTTCTGTGACTGTTTCAAAGGAAGTCTAACAAGTTGGCACCTCTCAACTTAGAACTGCGTGTGGGGGAGTGAGAATCCCAGAGTCTGGGGGCAACCAATGTCCTCACACATGTACATAGGAACAATAGAAGCTGCCCAATATCAAATCAGACCAATGGACCATCTTGCTCAGAACTGTTTACTCAATGACTGGCAGTAGCTCTCCAAGGTTTCAGATATGAAATCTTTCCAACCCTGCTTGGAGATGCTTCAACCTGGGAGCTTCTGCATATGAGGCAGGTGATCTATCACCAAGCCACATCCCTTCCCCTAGCTATGTCCCTTCTCACAAGGCCCCAATGAACACTCAAAGACATACCCTAGATGCAGTGATGCTTTCCCAACTTACTTCTCATTGCCAGAAAGCTTCAAGGCACAAAGGGAGGGGAGCATTACTTTGGCTTCGGAGGCTTTTTCCTTCTGAATACTAGCTCATGGGGAAGAGGGGCATAGCCAGGACACTCCTTGGCTTGCATTTCGAGTAAGGTTGCCAATTTTTTTCAATGAATCTGGGGACACTTTTCAACTCCCTACTAAATAGATGGATTTTGTCAGGGGACTGATTTGTAAATCTGGGGACTGTCCCTGGGAAATGGGGACGTCTGGTAACCTTAATTTAGAGTGGGCTGGCCACTGAAAGGCTTAGATCACTGAGATCCCCCTCCCCCTTTTCAGCAGGACCTGGTCTACAGTTATCAACTGTTTTCAGTGCTTCAGTTGCACCAATGACATTACAGTGGACCCTTGGGTTATGTTACCTTTGGGTAATGTAACTTCTGGGTTGCGAACACAGCAAACCCAGAAGTGTACATGCGCAGAAGCACTCTACACACCCCATACGTGCGCAGAAGTGTTCTATCGTGCCACGCATGTGTGCAAAAGCAGCGCCTGATGTTGCAGACTTTTCAGGGTACGTAAGGACCCTGGGAACAAATTAAGTTTGTATCTGGAGGGTCCACTGTACTGGTTTAACTTTCCTTAATCTTCTTCTTAGGTCACCACAGAACGGTTTGAGATATAGTAGAATAAAAGAAGGACTAAATAAGAGCTGTGGAAGCTGTGAGTTTTTATCCCTCATAGTTGAGCCTCTCCTTTGCTACAAGTTTCAGCCAGACACCAATATCTGGTATTTACATGGAACAGTGCCACATACTATGGGTTGCGTTACTGTTGCCTAAACAACATTCACTGTAAACAGCCATTCCTAGAAAAAATAATTCCCCCATCCCTTTCTTGGTGTTATACAGTTTTTTTTCTCTCTCCAACAAGCAATGGAGTTTATTATTACCTCCACCGCGGAACCATCAGCGGCAGCTGGCTGCAATGCTAATGTGCCGTGATTCCACAGCTTGGCGTAATGGACATTGCAGCTTGAAAATTAACACTGCATCTGCTTCTCACTGCAGACGCCGGAGCGAGTGGGCTGTAATTTCATCTCCAATCCCCCAAATAATGTTTGTTGTCATGCTGTAATCTTGGCAATCAGGGTAACAGCTGAACAGATCGTTTCGTCTGAAATATTTGCTAAACACATGAAGACCTTGAAACCACACCTCAGCGTGTGTGCATTGTGAAACAGCGGCATTACAGGCTGTAGCAAATGAGAATGAGATTCCACCATAAACAAGGGGAGGGTTGCTCCCACCAAGTTATTAAAGACAGCAACCCACCCCACCCCCCACGCTTCTATGCTTCCTACCAGCAGGGGAAAGTTCGGGCCCCTTTGGAGGTTTGATTAGCACAAATGCTGCATCACCGTGAAAGCAATATCCTTTTTCCTGGAAATTAACTAAAATGCATATGTACGAGTATTATTATTTTTAAACAGAACTTTAATAGCTGCAGGAGTCAATTGGCCAAATCGTCTCCAGATTGATTAACTGGTGAATCCCCTGCTAACCAGCCTATCACTTCCGCTCATCTAGCTGTAAATAGCCTGAACCACAACAAAAATAAATTGGAATTGCAGCTGCTACCCGAGGTGAAATCAAATTGAGGGTGGGGAGGAAAGCGTTTAGTTTATGAAAAAGTATAAGCCACAGAGCCGAAACTCGGTTTCCAATTCTGCCATAGATATACACTATACCCCTTATCTAATAATTGTTGCCAAAGGTCTCAGGCAAATCACTGATCTGGGTGTCATACTTTTGCACACTTGCCAACTTGTGAAGATTCCCAAGAGAGAAATTTAGGCTAACTTGTCTGACATTGATATCTTCACTGGAGGCTGTGCTTTGGGTGCCCCAACTTTCTAAGGCTTATGTGGAGGCTTCAAGTGACAGGGCCTTTTCTGTGATGATGCCCCAACTATGAGACACCCTCCTGACATGTATTATTTTATTTTCGAAAATGAGAGTCCTTTATCCTCTTGCTTATTTTGTAAAATGATAAATTGATTTACTTCCATCTTCCCTATGTAACTCTTCTCTCTTTCTCGGGGGTAGTTGGTCTGGTCTCTATAGCACTTAGATCTTCACTCAGCACTCATCCACTCCAGTTTTAGAAGGACATTTGTGGTAGAGGGTAAATGAGACTGGTTTCCTCTTTAGTGCTTTCATGAACCTGACGTGATCACGGCTGTTTTGCAGAAGCAATACCGCACCCAAGAGAATTTCAATCGAAATTTCACTCCTCTTTGAACATTCTCAAACGCAGGGCTTTTTTTCCCAACTGGAACTCAGTTCTGGCACCTCTTAGGTGGGTACCATTGCCATTAATAGAGAACAAGGGAGGCGTTCATGGTGAGTTCCAGCACCCACATTTTCTAGAAAAACAGCACTTCTCAAATGCAATTTCTTTTCTCATTGATTGATGGAGAATTGTTTGAGTGGGGGATTCAGGATAAATTTTGGGAACAGAACTATTCTGTACATGTAGATTGGCTCTAAAGAATGTCCAGATGGCAGCTTCCTTTAGTCTGAGCTAAGCAATGAAAAACTCTGTCCTACTGTCACAAAGAAAAATATCACCCACTGGGTACCATTGCACACACTTGAGATCTAAGTGTAACTAAGGCTGATGAAGAAATTCAATTCAGTTCATATTCAAATGCAAATTGACCTAACCTGTGCTTTTCAAAGCAATATGTGGACCAAATCACACCCATCCTTTAAAAATTGCACTTCTCTGAATTTTGCAATGCAGTTCTCCAGCCAAGAGTTATACACCCCCAAAAAGCATATGGCAGAGTAAAGTGTGCATAGAAACACATGCATCAATGAAAACAACATACAAAATGCATTATATCAGGGGGAATTTGTTTGCAAATATGTGTATAAGAGTCAAAACTGCATACAGAAATATTTTTATTAGGATAAATTTATAGTAAAATGCTGATAAATTTTCCTGAGGATTTAACAAAAATTACAAACAACCTACAAATTAATAGATTTGTCCATTTCTTCAAGCAACAAAATATTAGGGCAGGGGACCAGCAGAGCCTGACTTACATCACAGGAGACACAAGCAATATTATAAACAAAAACTTGACAGGGGCGTGTGGTATCTCACAAAAAAACCGAAGAGGGTTAATGCTTTCCTACTAAGTTTTTATTATTATTATTTGCTGGAACTCCTCTCTCACCAGCAACCCTTTTTTGTCCTCCCATGTAGTTTTGTGTTGGTAAACATACAATTCTGCATAAGGAGCTTGCAGTGTGGGGGACTAATATAAGGAGGAGAATTAAGTGCACATACACTGTCACTTCTCCATGTAAACATGCCTGTCAAGAGGGAGAAAGAAAATTCCAGCCCATTAGAGCACTGTGTAGATTTGTCTGCAATGTGTAAGCACTGTAGGCCGATAGAAGAAATGAATCATAGCCAGGAGGAGCCAATGTGTTTGTGTTTAATCCTTTCTTGAATATTAGAATAAGACTTCACAGTCACAGGACAGCTTCTCCATCACATATGGAATCCACTGTCACAAGGTGCTATCATGGCCAGTAGCTTAAATTACTTTAAGAAGAAGGATTAAGTGGGCTAACAGAGTGCACATTTGTCTATCAGCTGCTGCCAGACACGGAAGCTAAGTGGAATCTTCCAGCTCAGAGACTGTGCACTGGGGAGCAGGAACGGGTGAGGGGGCTGTTGCATTAGGGATTTCCGAAAGGCATCTATCTGGTTGGCCACTGTGTGAAACGTGATGTTGGACTAGACGGACCTTTGATCTGATCTGCAGCATTTTTATGCTGAAGAAAGTTTACACTTGTTGGTGGGGGAAACTCTAGCTACAACTCTAGTGGGTGCTATCACAATAATGTTCATGCTTAAAATAAAACAAAAAGCCTGCTTCAATTAGGTATTTTCGCCCAACTTGCTAATTAGTCATCAGATGCTGGGTACTGGGGAAACTGAGCAGACTTCAGCTCAAATCAAACAGTCCATAAGTGGTGCATTTACTAGTGGAAATCAGCTTCAAAGTCTTCCCTTCCACTTAGATTTTAAGCAGCTCTACAAAAGAGCATTGATTTTGGGGGTTAAATTGACTGATTTTATTCATAGCTAGCTCATGTGGCCTGCTCAAAATGACAAATTGTTGAAGATTGCAAGCTGTGGATTGGCTCAGATAAAGCAAAATCCCGTTCTTCTCCCTCTTTGGTTTTGTTCTTCCTTTCTCCTTCTCTCTCTCTCTTACTCTCTTTTTTGTTCTAAATATTTTTGCACTCATAATTTGCTATTATTTGGTCCCTGCCTGGCCAGGAAAGGTATTTTCACAGCATGGGATCTTCTCTTTTCAGGGCAAGCACTGTATTTTCATACCAATTACACCAGAAGCAGAAATCTAAAATTTTTGTGTCTCCTTTGGGCTCCTGCATAGTAAATAGTCATTTTTTTTCTTTGCACATTGTATGTTTATGCAGATTGCCTATTGACTCCAATTTAGCTGACAGATATAATAATAAACATATGCATCAAGTGCTAAGTACTCGTGTTAAGGATCAGGTTAGAGTCCTCAGGTGCACTGTGGAGGCAGCTGTTATGAAAAGTACTGTATGAATGCACTTTAAATATATCTCATGCCAGGAATGTTTAAATCTATTATGCAATGTCTCCGTGTCTTGGCTTCCCATGCAATGAAGCACTTGGGCACCAGCTGTGCTGTTAAGTGCCGTTGCCTGTGAACAAAGAATGGCTCCTCTCCCCTTTGCTCTTTCCATCTTACCCCTTGTAGTAGGCAAAATTGCAACAACAGCAAAGGGGGATAGTTAGATTCTGTTCCCAGCCCCACTGCCTCTTCTGTGGGGCTTCAGTAACACATTTCCTTGTGAATCAGGAAATCTATAAATGTCCACTTATTTAGATATGCTGCTGCTCATAGGCTTAGGATATCTTCAGCATGTTACTCTGAAGTTGAAAGAATTCCATTGGCTTCCATTGAAACTACTGGGTGAAGCTCAGTGTGTTGGTTTTTGTGTATGAAGCCCTATAATACAGCTTGGGACCACAGTATCTGAAATATTGTCTCACCCTCTATATACCCATGTGATCCCTGTGCTCTCCCTATGAGGGCCTCCTGAAGACATCACTTTATCATAAAATCATAGAGCTGTAGAGTTGGAAGGGACCCCAAGGGTCATCTCATCCAACCCCCCTGCAATGCAGGAATCTCAGTTAAAGCATCCATGACAGATGGCCATCCAACCTCTGTTTAAAAACCTCCAAGGAAGGAGAGTCCGTCACCTCTCGTGGGAATCTGTTCCACTGCTGAAAAGCTCTTACTGTCAGAAAGTTTTATTCTGAATGTTTAGTCTTGTACCTGAAGCCATTGGTTTGAGTCCTACCCTCCAGAGCAGGAGAAAACAAGCTTGCTCCCTCCTCCATGTGACAGCTCTTAAGCTATTTGAAGATGGCTATCATATCTCCTCTTTTCCAGGCTAAACATACTCAGCTCCGCTTAGTTTCCAGACCCTTGATCATCTTGGCTGCCCCCCTCTGCATATGTTCCAGCTTGTAAACATCCTTCTTAAATTGTGTTGCCCAGAGGTATTTTCTGCACAATATAGGAATTGGGTCTTTAGTGTTGTGTCCACTTCTCTTTGGAATACTCTCCCCTCGAATATTAGACAGGCACAGTCTCTTGTCTTTTGAGCACCTACTGAAGACCCTCTGCTTTCAACATGTTTTGTTAAAAATAATGTATGGCTGCTTTAATGTGATTTTTATGGGATCTGCCAGCCACGCTCCCTCAGAAAGCGGTGGACTCTCTTCCGTTGAAGGTTTTCAAGCAGAGGTTGGATGGCCACCTGTTACTGTTACTTTAAGTCAGTTGAAGTGGTTGCTGTCGAAGGCGGTTCTGGGAGCGTAGGTGTAGCAATGAAGGAAAATTCCATTTCGTCTGCATTTTTTTTTAAAAGCAAACTGACCTCATTTACACCTTCTGGGCTGATATATGGATTAGAGCATAAATATCCTTCAGATTTCACACTTCCCTGAACTTTGCCATTTGGTTCTCAGGCAAAATAAATTTAGAAATGCATACGTTGTGTTAAAAGTACAGATTTAAAGAAAGTTTTTTTTTAGAATGAAATTTGTATTTTGACATTTGCTGTGGCTCAGTGATTAGAGCACCCTGAGAAATGGGTGGAAGTGACTTATGAACAAACACATGAGAAATTGACACAACTTATGGGAAATTAGCAGAGAGAAGACATGGACTAATTTCCCCATTCCTGGTCAGGAGCCAAGTAGCTGTTGAGCCTGGTTGCACCAATTGAGATGCTGGAGGACTTGCTGTCTCATCTTTGACTCTGGAGGAAACACAGGATGAACATGAATAGGATTTACCTGCTCCCTTGGTAAACCATTTATATTATTTTGGCACAGAATGCGCTCAGTCGCAGAACCACTCAGTCACATGACTTCTTCCTACGAACCATTTACCTGCTTGGGATTTAAAACTGAACCCAATGTGAACAGCCACAGATCCATCATACCACTTTGCATGGCATCTATCATGCCCAAAGAAATCAGGCGTGTTGTCTCTAATTTCAGGGGCTCTGGTGATATTAATTGGTACACAGTCCCTATTTTCATTTACCCAGTGGCAGGCCTAAGCGTTGATAATTGATAGATTGGCAGAATGATGGCTTTGATGATTTGCAAATTAAAGCCTTATCCTGCCCAGGCCTGAGAACCTTCCCATAAGATGCAAGGAGTTCTGCTAGCCCATGTTTTACTGTGCAGACTAGAAGTGCTCAGTGCCTTTTAGGATTGGACCTTAGCACGCACAAACACATGCTCTCACTCTCTCATCCCCGTGGCTATGCCAATCTGTTTCTATTAATATGGGTTTAATTGTGTTGGTTTTTCTTTTTTGCATTTCATTTGCAAGTAACAAAAATATAATTACAACCAACAAATTGCTGGCCCTCGGGGAGTTTCGTTGATTTCATCCACCCCCACAGGGTTTGCAATGTGCACTTCAAAAACATGGAAGAACAAAAAAAGAAAGAAAGTAAACAGGCAGAATAAAAAGGGAGGGGAACTGCAGCCTCCACAAACGAGACATAAGAGACTGCTGGGAAATGGCCAGTGTCCATTCTACTATAACAAAGTCTTATCACAGGCAATAGGTGATATGGGGTGGCCAGGTTCACACATAACCACAGACTTTGGTTTAATGTGACACAAGCAGCATGCTGGTGTTTGGAGGAAACCAACTATGAACCTGGGTTTGGATGACCTGACAAGCTGAACTCCTGGTGGTTTTGTCTGTGGTGCAGCAGCAGCAAGTATGAGGGACGAGTGTCATCAGTACTTTTTCAGCAATTCACTGGTTCACATTAAACCATGGTTTGTTTTAAACCAAGGATGGGGAACCTATGGCCTTCCAGATATTGCTGGAGTACAACTCTCATCAACCCTGTCTGGTGGCCACAGAGTTGGAGTCCAGCAACATCTGGAGGCTACAGGTCTAATTAACCGAGGTTGTAAGAAATTAAAGAATGAAAGCCATGTATGTACTGTGAACTATCCTTAAGCAATAATGAGATCACTGCTTTAGCAATTCAAACTGGATAACAAGGTCAATAATCAGAACCCAGGTTCAAATCAAACATTATTTTTTTTTCAAATTGGCATGTTAAAAATGTAGGCTAAATGACTGCATGTAGAGCCAAGTGTATACAGTGGTACGTCGGGTTACATACGCTTCCGGTTACGTACGCTTCAGGTTACATACACTTCAGGTTACAGACTCTGCTAACCCAGAAATAGTACCTCGGGTTAAGAACTTTGCTTCAGGATGAGAACAGAAATCGCATGGCAGTGTTGTGGCGGCAGCAGGAGGCCCCATTAGCTAAAGTGGTGCTTCAGGTTAAGAACAGTTTCAGGTTAAGAATGGACCTCCGGAATGAATTAAGTACTTAACCCAAGGTGGGTTAAGAACGGACGTCCAGAATGAATTAAGTACTTAACCCAAGGAGGGTTAAGAACTTAATTCGTTCTGGAGATCCGTTCTTAACCTGAAACTGTTCTTAACCTGAGGTACCACTTTAGCTAATGGGGCCTCCTGCTGCCGCCACACCAGGAAGTGCAGGAAGGTTGGGGCAAGTGACCCAGTTACAAATCTGGAAAGGAATGCAAAATGGGTGCCAAATGCCATGCTCTGCATTAAGAGGAACAAAAATAATATCAAATTATTTTATTTTTCTTCCCAGGTTGGACTAATGGATTAGAACATGTTTTTGAAGTTTGCAAGCTGGACAGAGTAGCATAGTGCAGCTTTTCATTGACCTTGAGTCTGCAGCCTAACACAGCAAAGCACAATCAACGACTGAATACTGCTACTGAGGAAGGGGGCAATCAGAAACAGGGACTCCCCCTAGACTATTTAAAACCAGAAAAACACACGATAAGAATTCCAAATTAAAATGGAGCCATAAATTCAGTAATCAGAGCTGTTCTCAATGAGAGGTATCACTGAGGCCTGTGTGAATAAACAAGTTTTCAGAAGATTCCAAAAACTGAACAAGTTGGAGATCACCATGCTTCCAAGAGATGATGGTTCCATGTACCAAGTGCCTTTTTACAAGTAGTTGCTGCCAGATGTATTTCTTCAAGCTGCAATAAAACCTTATCAGCCACTCTCTAAAGTTGTCAGTCCAGAATCAACTTATCCTCTGGTGGGGCAGTGGGGAGAGTACTTAGAAGTGGCAGCCTGTGCTTAGGTATAAACAAGTGTAACCAGTGACCCATCTGTTCTCAAAATGGCCTGAGTGCAACGGTGTGTCCCCCACATGCAATTCCCAGCAACTGGTATCAGAGACATAGTGCATCTGACAGTGGAGAGATAATACAGCCACCATGGCTAGTAGCCACCTTATCCTCTGTATTATGGCACCAGTGAGAATATTCAGCACAGAGACCCCTAGTCAACAGTGCTGGGCATCCCCAGTACACAAATATTTGAGACTGCATCATTTCCCACAGTTGCAGAGAGCAAAAAGAGAGGCATTAGCAAACACATTAGCTTAGGGACCGCACAACCCATTTAGCACATGGAACTGTAAGTACAGCTACACTCTATTTGCTCCTCTTGTCTTCCCTCTGTAGGAGCTCCCAAGTGAGTGTTTTTATTTTTATATTTTTCAGCCACAGAGTCATGCTGGAAGTAATTAAATACAAGGAGCCTCCCATTGTCATCTTAGCAGCTCTGCTTTGCCAGCCTGGTTTCAGCAGACCATGAAAAGAAAGCGGTTCTCTCTCTCTCTCTCTCTCTCTCTCTCTCTCTCTCTCTCTCTCTCTCATCTTAATCATACAGATTTCTGAATTTATTTATTTTTCCTCAAACAAATAAAAACCTGCTTGGTCCCTTCTTGGCTCTTTACTCCCACATTATCTTCCCAGTTTGCTCTCCCCCCCCCCACTGCCCCCAGCAATTGGCCTCTGCTTGTTTCTCCAAGCCATGGTTTCGTTTCTCTAGAAAAAGTCCTGAATCTCTGAAGATCCAGATCCACCTCCTCTCCTTCATCTACTGAACTGAGACCGAAAGGCAGCTGTGTGCTGAAGAACCCCTTTGGCTTGCAATAGCTCTCCTGCCATGCCCACTCCTGCAAAGTCAACTCAACACGCACACTGTAATTAAAACAGACTTTTGCAAAGATACCTTAAGCCTCCAGGGACAGTAAAATAGGATTCAGAAACTGGCTGTAATCAACCCTTTAAGCGGTGATGCCTTCTCCCTTTCAATTGCCAATCTAGAAATGAAAGAAATGTGCAGCGAAGTGGTGAAGGCTGGCCCATTAGGGTGAAAGAAGCCCCCACCCATCTGGCTTCTTACTTAACAACCAGAGCAGTAGGTGGCATGGCCTGTCAGCTTCCTCCTCCTTAGTCTTGGCCCTTGTAGAACGCAGAAAGGATGAAGAAGGTGGGGACAAAGCTAGAATTCATTGGTGCTGTCTCTTTGGCTCTGGCATCACCCGGGCTCCCTGCCTTCCACCCCACCAATCCCAATAGGCACCAGCAACCACTGGCGGTTGTACATATTAAATAATATTAACCATATTGTGAACATTTTAGTTTATTGCAGGGAAACTTAATTTTAGCGTGTGGCCCATGCATTCTGTGTCAAATTATTAGTGTGGCCCACTTGGTCTGAGAGGCTGGACTGCCGTGCTCTAGATAAAAGGCTAAGAAACAGCCTTTATTAGTCAGTTTCACAACATACATCATATCTCAATAGGCATTCATCTAAATCTAAATTTCTACTGAATTAGGACATGTGATGAAATGGTCTAAAATAACAAAAGAGGGCAAATGAGTAACGTTTTTCAGAAAATGGAGCATGTTCTGGAACAATAGGATAATGTGAGGTTTTAAGAACAATTTGAACAAATTTGGTGCTTAGTTATGTCTTAAGCAGAATAGGCGAGACCTATTGCTCTACAGTATATGCTGTTCATATATATCTGTTCATATATATGCTGTGCTTAATTTCTTGCAAATGATGTATTTGTGCTACGAAATAACGATGGTGGTGATGATAATCATAAATATTTCAAAGAAATCTATGTAAGTAAATATTTGCCAAAGGTAGGGGGGGCAAGCCCCATCTGGTATCCTACAATTTGAGCACAGAACCCACTTCCCATTTCAGGGAAGCTGACCAGGGCTGTAAAGTCCTGTCCTGAACTTCCCACTGGAATGGAGCTGGAGGGGAAGTAATGGCAAATTGGCTGCCAAATCCATCCTAAAGCACTCCAAGCCATCACCCACCTCCCTTACTTGGCCCACCTGTTCCCTGCTTCTCTTAAGACTCCTGTTGTTTACTTGTAGATTGCAAACCAGCAAATTGTCACTTATGTGTCTCTGGCTCCAGCTTCCTTTGCATAAATATGATTTTTGGGTTAATGTTATATTCATAAAGAATAGGCATGCTGCTGCACTGCTTGTGGGGGTGGGGGGATTAAGCTTGCATGGTTTAGCAAATGATGAGCACCACGTGGCCAGGGAAAGCAGAGATTTGCCTGACATTTTGTAGCCGATGGAAGTTGTTCTGAGCAGCCAAGATCAGGGCTGGGGTTGGGGAGGGCTATACAATGTTTTTTTTTTTCCTTCCCCCAAACAGTCTGTTTGTGGGAGATTGCCACATTGATGCTCTGCTGCCAAAGAAGAAGAAGAAGCACAGACAAATGATCAGAAGGAACCAGAAGAAGAAACAAAGTGAAAGCATTCGCCAATAGTTCCTTGCCATCTGTGTGATTGAGCCAAGCAGAAAGTAGCAGGAGGCTGGTGCTCCAGTCAGTGCCAGCTTATGGGTCACTGAAGTGAATGTGTGTGGGGGGGTTATAGGGGGGAGGCCTCTATAAATCACATAGCCTAGATTCCATCTCCATAAACTCATACCCTTCCTAGATATCAGAGAGACTTTCCATAATTCTCCATTCTTTGGTAGGCATGTTCTCAGTCATCCCATAAGTGATTTTAAGGTGCACCCACACTGTCAGTATTCTGTGGAAGTGATTGAATCACATACCATAAATTTAGGCGTGTGCAATTAAAGCACTCTGGCACAACAAGGAGTCTTTTTGTGGTTTGGATAGAGATGGGGGAATGCAATAAAAAGTATGAGCTAATGATCCATGGATAGAAAGACATAAACTCCAAACAAACAGATCAGGATGAAGGCTTCCATGTAACCTTTGTGGAAGCATATTAGGATAGATGTGCAATAAACAGGTCATTTGGAGAAGTCTTTGTTTTGAATCTATCTCCCCTTTTTTCAGACCTTCTTTCAATTCATGTGGAGGGGAGATAGTACGGCAATGACAACAACTACAATTTCTTACCTACTCTTCGCCCTACAGTGTGTTACAACAATTAAAACACAACATTAACATGAAAGCACAATATTATATGATATTAAAAACAGTTTAAAACAACTTAAAAATATGCTTCTCAACAGCCAAATGCCACGAACTGGTTGGACACAGAGGAATGGTGGGAGGAATCAGGTGGGGAAGAAAACTCAGAGCCAGGGGATTGGTGATGGGAGAGGAGGGAGAAGACTGGGAGGAGGTGTTGGAATCTGAAGAGGTAACATGGATTAGTGAGTGGGGGAGTCTGTGGCAGGGAGAAGTCCAGAATCAGTGGCAGAAACTAAAGCAGGAGAGGAGGGAGGCCAAAAGGCAGAGATGAGTCTGGCTGGTGATAAGGCACAAGTGTCTTCTTGTCCTGCTGCAGCAAGTTCCCCTTCCCCCCTGGTCTCCCAGAACTAGGAGAGGTGTGAAGAGGGCATAGGAGATGTTAGTTTCACACAGGCACAGTCTCAACAAGACTGGATTAACCATTAAGCAAAATAAGCAGGTGCTTAGGGCATCAAGGGAAGGAGGAAACCACAGAAATTTTCCATTGTGAGATTTTTTTTCCATTAATGGTCAACAGTTGCTCAGCTGAGCATTCATTTTCTTAGCTGAAGTATATTAAAAAATCTCAACAGAACAACTATTCAAGAAGACAGGCTGGATGCCTTTACTAAGTTTAGAAGCAGGTATGTTATGTAAGATCAGTTTTGAGGATCTGATCAAAGACTTTGCAATAATGTAGGAGAAAATTTGTCATATATAAAGTGGAAGTATACAAAAATAAACATTATTTTCCATCTTACTGTAGGATTTGTTTCATTTCAAAAAATTAAATTTTGTTTTATTTTATGGTTTATTATTATTGTGTGAGTGTGTGTGGTGTTTAGGGCCTCTAAAGGTCTTAATCCAGTCCTGAGTCTCAGGTTACTTGGGGGAAACCCTGGAGAGGAGGGGATTTAGGCAGTTGTGGGGATGCAGAGACCTTCAGTCTCAGCAACCGCTTCATGGGGGCAAGATCTGCTGGAGATGAGTTGCTGTGCTCATTAGGCCTGACACTCGTATGCAGATCCCGTTTTTGCTAATAAAGAGTTAATTCCAATTTGCTAAGTGTATTTTACTGTTGGCTTGCTCCAGGGTGATTTCCATAACAGTATCAACTATCTGTTATACACCGGGAATGGCAGGGGAGACATAAGCTATGTGTACATAGATCTTCTCAGGCTCCATGCACTTTTTCTGATCTCCATTGCTGGGCCTTTAACCACAAGGTCCCATTCCCACCCCCCACCCCCCCAAAAAAACCCTGATTTTCCTCTCTTAGATGCCATTTTCATAAAACTCTTCATAAAAAAATTCCTCTACTCTACATCCACCACCTTTTCCCTCCCTTCTTCCAACCCATCACAGGGTGTAAAATTAATCCTCTCAGGCACAATAGCATGTCAGGTTCATCCCCATTTCATACACACTCTCTTGCCCACCCCGCCAACTGTTTTCTTACTTAATGGAGAATTTTGCTTCATTAAAATTAAGCCTCATTTCATACTCATCTCCTCTCTCTCTCTCTCTCTCTCTCTTTCTCTTTTTCCCTCCTCTTAGAATTGAATGTGATCTCCATCATCCCTAGGCTTCTTTAAATTAAAAAAAGGGAAGGAAAAAAAGTTCCTCTCCCTTGCTGCTTTTATAATCAAGTCTGTATCTCGCCATGAAAAAATAAGATAAAAATCTGCTTTCTCTCTTACCTTTCTTTGCTACCTAGCTAGACTTAAGTCACTCTGCTCAAAGCAAAAGCGCTCTGGTGACCCTTCCTCATTTATTGTCCTCTTCTTAATCGAAGGAGTATTTCATTCCAAATAAAGAAAGACCTTTTCCTGCCACTAATTTCCTCAGAACCTTTTTTTTTTTTAGCACATCCAGCTCAACAGGCCCTTTCTTCTTCCACTTATCTGAGTTGGGTTAGTGGGGAGGGGGAGGGGATCCATTTACAGGGGACTTTAGGGGAGCTGCTAAGGAACTTGAGGCTGTGAGCAAGACTTCATTATTCACAATGGAAGAAAAAGGCAGAGGGAATCATTAAGTGGGCTATTCCTTCAGTGATGCCAATAGTTCAATGGCAGCAGCAAATACTCAACGAAGCATCAAAGAAAATTCTCTAGCCCAGACTTTTTCAATCTCAAATCCCAGATGCTGCTGGACTCCAAGTCCCACCAGCCCCAGCCACCATGACCAATGACCATTAATGAAGGAAACTGTCCATCAGTCATCCAACAACATCTGGGGAACCAAGTCTGGGAAAGGCTGCCAATTATATGCATTGGGCCCAGGATACCTTAAGGATTGCATCTGGCTACATGAACCTATCCAGGTGCTAAGATCTTTGGGTGGCCACCTTCTGTTGGTCCAATCAACATCATGCATATGGTTGATGGTGGCATGATAGATATACTTTTTCTGTGGCTGCTCCCATACTGTGGAATTCCCTTCCAAGAGAGATTAGTCTGGTTCCCTCCTTATTATCCTTTCTCCAGCAAGCTAAGACCTTCCTGTCCAGACAGGCCTTTGAAAACAAAGGTGCAGACAATGTTGATCTCTGGACTGCTGTCATGGCAAACCACATTTTAATTGCAGGTTCTAAATGTGTTCTGATACATTTATAAACATTGTAAGCCATCTTGATTCCTAGCTTGGGAGAAAGGCCAGATATAAATATTAAATAATAACAATAGCAATCCAAAGGCCAGCTTCATTGATAATGAGCTGGTGACCCAACATGGTTACCCGAGGAGAATGAGAAGACACTGCAGGGCTTCAAGAAGTTGGGCCTCTCTAAGTATGACTAGCATTGAATGCAACCTCCTGCTCTACAGCATTCTATCCTAGCTTCCAAACCAGTCACAAAGGCAGCCTCACACTGAGTGTGCTACAGTAATTACCACAATGGAGAATCTACCCTGCCCTACAAGTAGACACCTCTCTTGTATCAACCAAAGGTGTTGATGAGCATTCCTGCAGTAGAGGCCACCTGGGCTTCAAGTGACAACAGTGGATCTAGGAATGCTCCCAGACAGTGTACTTGCTCCATCAGAGGAATCATAAAAGGAATGATTTTTCTCCTTCCCCTGACTCCTGTTGTTTTTAATTGCTGTATTTTGAAATAATACACGATGTCTACTTCTTCTTTGTAAGCTGCCTAGAGAATTTTATTGACGATGGGTGGCTCTTCTTATTATTTATTAAATTGATATTATCTAGCAATGCATATGCCTTCATGTTTCCTTGTCTGACCCATTCAGTGAAATCAGCTTATTTTTAATCTTCTGTAAAGAGGCTTCTTCAAGGGTTAACAAACTTTGGTTGTATTGGCTGAAGTCAGATTAAAGACAAAAGTTACAATTCCTACAGCTTCTGCATTTCCTTCACAGCTCAAAAGAAGAAGAAGAATCAAGCATTGAGCTTTTACTCTCCCCCCCCCACACCACCCTCCCCCAAAACACCCCAAAGCACAGCTGGGAGCTGTGAATGACCCAGAACTGGGTTTGATCTGTATTCCATCCCACCCTAGCACTTAGCCTGCCTTGTGAATTCTGCAGGTGCAAAAGATAGCTATCTCACAGCAGGGTTCACCTAGTCTGAGGCTGCTGATTTCACTGGGCTTTTATCTCTCCCTCTCTCACCCCCTCGCACCTCTGTCATCACTCACTCCTCTTTCAGCTACCTGGGGATTCTCTCCACCTGAGGGGTACTTAACATTCTGCAGTACTCAAGGCCAGGCCGCTTGTTAGCTCAAATGCATCTGGATCTAGAGCGCAAGACAAATTGCTACTTCATTATGGGAGCTGAGTCTCTAATCCATTTCATTTATTCTCTCCCTTGCCCCCACCCTACTCTGCTTGCAAAAACAGAATATGTGCAGGCAGGAGACGGGCCTCAAAGGGGACACCTTAAAGATTCATTTATCCAACGAAAAACAACCCAAACCTACAATGCTAAGCAAGCCTTTGATACGATGGCAATTGTCCTTCATTTTCCTTTGCCACCTCCCACATGTGTGAATTCAGAGTACCTTGGCATTAAAACTCAGCACATAAGAATCATCTTTAGGGATGGAGGCACCTGTCAATTTCACTTTCTCTCTTTTTTCCCTTCCATTCCGTTCCTATTGTTGCCCATCTAATTTAATAATCTAGATTATTATTTTTGGTGTGGGGAGCAGTGTTTTCTCAGCCCTGAAAGCTAATTGGTTGGAGATACTGGGATTAGAACCTTGGACCTCCTAAACACATCAAGTTTTCAAAAAAGAGATGGAAACAGTGTTTAAAACTTATTTTGGTGGATTGAAAGTCAGTGATAGCTGGAAACTGGAGCAAGTCACGGTCTCAGATGTTTGAAATGTCTCAGATGTTTCAACCGAGTTCCAAATTTGCTCCAAGGTAAAAAAAAAATAATAATAAAATACTGGGCTAAACCACACATTTTGTGTAGTTTTGTGATTGCATGAGTTTGTTTGCTTTTCAAATGCCCTTGGGGAAAACAATAACAGAATTACACATAATGTGTAGTTTGGGCTGCAACAGAATATTTGGAGTATGTGGCTGGTGAGAAACACAGTTTGCTTGTTGTTCGGACACCAGCAGTTAAGCTGCTATCTTAACAGCAACAAAAGCCTGCCTGGTTGTGACCTGGAAGAGTTTGTTTTCTCCCACTGAATGCAACTGTCTAGATGACAGTCTGCAAATGCTGCAATTTCACAGGTCTTCGAGCACTTAATTTGTCTCAGAGGTGATACTTAAACACCAAGATTGGCATATCACCAGTGACAGGCTGTCTCTGTCTGAAAGAGTGTCTCTGTGCCAACCACCCAGGGCACCGGCAGTTATGCCAGCTGGCCTGTGCCCCCAGCAAGGAAGGGGGGGAGGTGAAAAGTTCATGTTTATTAGCTGTGCCTACCACCAGCCATGCTAATGTGACAAAGTGGTTCCCTTCATCAAGGACGGCACATTAAACTTTTAAAAAATTTGGATGCTGGGAGGCTGTAATGTTCCTTCCTACAGCGTATGGAGAGGCGATTACATAAAAAGTGTTCTCATTAGTATAGATCCAACAGTTACTGCAGCCCAGTAAGCTTTTCCCGAGAGTGCTTGCCAAAACATTTAGCATCTAGTTGGGTTCTTCGGTGCAAGCCTAAATGCTAGTTAGTTGATTAATTTTCTGTTTTAGTTGATTAAATTTGCATATATGTTAAAGCCATTTGCTTGAAGCAGGAAGTAAGTTTCCATTGCTTTTTCAGAGATGATACATGAATGTGCCATAGAAGCAACCACTTAAGGAGGAATTTCTTTCAGTAAGGTGGAAGTGGAAAACCTTTGGCCCTCCAGGTGCTGTTGAAATAAAGTGTGGATGAGCCCTAAGAGTTGCCTAAGAGAGAGCTTCCACCAGTCAGAAGTGGCACTAAATGAGCCAATGGCCTGAACTTTGTACAAGGCAGCCTTATACATTCAGAGCTCCCAATGCTTGTTCTGTAAACCAGCTTAATTTTCCCAGTGGTATTTCACATGCATATCATTATTGAGATTCCACTTTGGTCACCAGCAATGACAGTCCAGAAAGAAAGAAAGAAAGAAAGAAAGAAAGAAAGAAAGAAAGAAAGAAAGAAAGAAAGAGGGAGGGAGGAGGGGAAGAACCAAAGCTCAGTAGCAGATTATATGCTTTGTATGCAAGAGCACAATCCCTGGATAAGTATATAGACGTCCCCCCATTTATTCAGGGGTTACACTCTGGGGCCCTACACACATAAGTGAAATCATGTAAATTAGGGACCAATCTCTACAAAGCCTCTAAATGCCTATTTCCCCCTGCTTTCCAGCTCTCTCTCCTGCTCTCTCTCAACTCAACTCTCTTCAACCAGAGTTGAAGCTCTGGGGCTGACTGGAGGATGCACAGAATAGTGATGGCTGCTGCTGCGCTACCACACATGTCAGCTGCTAGGTGGAGAAGCTGCTCAGCCTAAACAAAGCCCTACTGTGCCTCTAGACTCTTTGGAGCTTCCTCCACCCTCAATGATGTCCTCTTCGGACTCTGGGAAAGGTCTTCTCACAAACCACAAGAACACTCCAACTTTCTCCTGCCATTTCCTAGTATGATTCTATTTATTTCTTGGTGCCCCACATATACATGGTCATTCACAAGTAGAACACACATAAATGGGGGAAATGCCTGTAGTTCAGATCGACCCACCCACTCAAAGTCTACAGTTCAAAGGACCAGGTAGTGGATGATTGGTGAGAGACCCTGCAGAGCCACCAAGAGGTCAGCATGGACAATAACTGAACAGATGGACAAATGGTCTGAGCTAGCAGGAGGCAGCTTCCTGTGTTCCTTTGCAGGCTATGTCTTTGGGCATCATTTCTTTGGGCACATTTTCAGTTCACAGGGAGTGACTAAGAAGCCCAACAGGCTTGGCCAGTGAACTGTGTAATGCAGCATGTCCCAAGATACTGTACAATACACAAGTATCCCTTGGAATGTGCCCTGGGGTTCTCTGGAAGAAAACACATGGAATAATGCAGTTCCCTACAGGTTGAAAGTCAGAAAGGTCCTCATGATCCAGTCTGAGTCAAAGCAACTGCCTCCTGCTCACTGGAGCTTACCGCAGGACCCAGCACACATGGCCGTGCACAGGCCAGTGGCTGCAGATAAAGAAAGGCGATCTCTCGTTTTAATTAACTGAGCTTTCATTTAAGAACAAACAAAGGCCATGTTTGTGTGCTGACAGCTGGCCTCCCTTCTGGGTCAGATAAGGCAGCAAGTCATTGCCTCAAAGCTGCAAGACAGGCCAGGAGACAATCCAAGAAGCAGGGATGTGGGGAAAGGCAGGCTCAGCTTAGGCGTCAGCTGTCATGGCTTGTTTTTCTGTGCAGCATTAAAGAGCAGCAACAGAACTAGTTCCCCAGTTGTACTGCAGGGCTGAGAGATCAATGGGGAGAGATGCTTTTGGCTAGGATTTTTCTGTGGCAAATATCAGTGTTCAAAGCAAGCAGGTCAGCAATGCCTCAGGGGTCCAGAGAGAAGAAAGAAGAGAGAGAAGCCTCTTACACAAGCATCTTAACTTACATCATGTTGCACTTCAAGCCATCGCCTTTTCCCAGTTCCACAAGATTAGGTTGTCTCAAACAAGGGGTGCTTGCTTTCTTTCTTTGCAGAAGCTCTCAGTGCATACCCTCCTTCACTATAAAGAAGCAGATCTATTTTCTCTTGGCTCAACAGTCAGGCCAGGGAAACTGAAGCCTGAAGGCCATTCTTGGCCCATCAGAGGATCCACACCTACCCACCCATCAGCGTATGTCAATCATGGTGCCATCTGATGGGAGCAAGGGCAGGATTAAATCCTGTGTTGGCTGTGCATGTCTGTTCCTAGCAGAGAACAGTTATGCACAGCCAAACTGAGCAAGAGCTAAATCCCACTTGGTTGGGCAGGAATCCAGAAGGGGTATGCATCAGAATCAATTGCTAAAGGGGAGGGGTTTTACCACTGTTTAATCTAAGGTTTCCATGAAAACCCACCAAAATCAATGGGCTGGCAGGAACCTTCACTTTTAACAGGCAGTTCTGATTCACAGTCTCCCTGAATCAGAAAGTAGCTTGTCCCATAATCTCTTGTTAGAATGAAGGGAGTTTCTTACCATCTTTTTAGCAGGGGATTCCATGCAAGAATCAACAGGGTGCATTGGCCATTCACTGATAAGCCATTGGATCAAGAGTATTCAATGCAGTTTCCTCCGTATGTTGATGGACAACAGCTCCCATCATCCTTTATCCAAGTAGCATGATCCTTGGTCATGGTGGCTGGAGCTGATGTGAGTTTGGAGCCCATCAACATCTAGAGGGCATATGAAGGGCACTGTGCTAGCTACCCCTGCACTAGTTGACATCCATTTGTCTTGAAGTGACAATGGAGTGCATCTCCAGGAATGAAGTAAAACCACTGCAATAGCAGCACCTAAGTGGCCTGTGTGGGGTGCAAGCCTGGATAGTGTGTATGGAGCTCCTAGATGGCTTTTTGAAACTCTAAACATTAGGGTTAGAAAGAAATCTGCTCAGCTTGCATTTTAATCTGAGTCTACTTAATTTGCACTTTCTCTCACAGTATGCAAACTGAAATGCAGCTATCAGAATTATCTGATGCATTTCTTCATCTAAAAATGTCTTTTAAAATGTATTTATTAGTGGAAACATGCATATAAACATGCATATATTGGTGAAAATAACGTAGAAAATATATTAGGGGAAGTTGTTTGAATAATTTGTACTATAGAATGAGAAATACACATAAAAATGTGTGCCAATTTTTATGAGTATTTTTTTTTAAAAAAAGTTTGCAAACTGATGCACAAGTTGGGTGAACTGAATTTAAGACTGAAAAATATGAGGGAAACTAAAATTGACAGCTTTCACCCATCTCTGCTAGATAATGGGGCTATACAATGAGGGGAAACTATTTCTGTGGGCTTCTCAGAGGCATCTGGGTAACCACTGTTTGAATGAGAATGCTGGAAGAGAGGAGGCCCTCTCTCCTGTGCAAAACGAAAAGCTAAAATGTATTCCTTCATAAAATTATGTATACCAGCTCTCACTTTACTTGCCCGTTACAGCCAGAAGAAAGTCTATAATAATACTTAGCATTTATATAGTGTATTTTGAGAGTCCAAAGTGCTTTACATACATTATCCCAGTAATCCTTACAGCAGCTCTGTAAAGGAGCCCAACTCCTGTGATCCCCTTATTGTAGATGGTGTCAAGGTTCAGTATGAATGGACTCTGGCTAAAAGGCCAACACCCAATACCAGATTAAACCCCCTAGGCAGTCAAATCTCTCCCTCCCCCCACCTCACAAATTATCTCCTAATGCTTGCAAATTTACTACTATGATCTGGAGTCGACAGAAACTCACAACACACTAAAAAAGAGAAAGCTTCACATCTGGAGGCATGTGCCCTTGAAGTCAGAAAGCTTGATTGTAATTTTCTTTCAGGATCAAGTCATGGGTCCCCTAAAAGGTGTGGCTACTCTGCCTATTTGGTAATCTGGCACTGCCAACACCCCATAAGGGCTCCCTGAACCTACTCCTCCTCTTCAATGTGCAACCTGCTTCCTCACCTGCTTCCTGCTTTGCCCCAGAAGCGAGGAGCAACAAAGAACTGCAGTGATGAGACGGATGGAGAGTAGCGGCCAGTGCCTATTTCCTCGTTGGCTCCATCTGCCAAGCAAGTGGGTGGCAGCAATGATGGGGGAAAGGAGCAGCAAGTACAATAAGAACAGCATAACTGCCCACTGGTGTTCAAGATCAATGGCAGAGCCATGGCAAGCAAAGGGCGAGTACTTTGGCAGAAAGAGGCAACTAACAAAAGCCAGCATAATGCTTTCCCCCAAATGTCATATTCATTTGACTCTGGCAAGTCATTTTCATGCTACACAACAGCTTGATAGAAGCTGCCTATTCTGCATGCTGCAAAATTGAATGTGATTGACTTCAGTAGCAGAGAAAAACACATTCAGCTCATTCAGAGCCTTCGACTGTGGAGAGATTGATCATGCCGATGAGAAGTGACTCGCTCACTTACTTACAGGGTCATGTATTCCTACACACACACACACAGAGAGAGAGAGAGAGAGAGAGAGAGAGAGAGAGAGAGAGAGAGAGAGAGAGAGAGAGATTCTCAGCAAAAGACACACAAATAAGGCCCAAAGCAACATATGTTTTATCTAAGCTGGAGACTTTCAGAGTGTGTCATTTACTGGTATAAGGCTCATCTGTAGTCATCTTGTCCCAGTCCCTGCAGAATTACTGGCTTACAGTTCTTGAAGGAGCAAACAATATCCTACAATGCCCTGGTGGGCATAGTGTTCTTAGCAGGGGCTCAGGGCAGGGGGTCAGATACCTTGAACATATCTCAATGGTATAACAGAATTTAGGAAGCTGCTCTATTAACTAAAATTGGACATTGCAAACCTCTGAAGCATTTTTAAGATACATAAAAAATATGGCCTTCCTGTATAGTTTTTGGAATGTGCAGGTTCAAGACATTATCAAATCACATTCTTTCATTCTCTATTTTCATTAACAGACACTGTCTTCTTTTCAAGGTTAAATAAAGTTGTATCCAATGACAGTCCTACTCAGAGTAGGGCAATTTACATGAATGGGCATGATCAGCTAATCAATTTCAATGGGAGCTAACACGGGACACAGCCCAGCATGTGTCAACTATTTTAACAGTTTTGTTATCTTTCTTACTTACTGGATCAATATATATGTAAGTCTCTAATTGTATGTAGATATATACACACAACTTCTGTATTGCAGTTACCTATTTTCAGTTTTTTAAATGTAAAAATAGAAGCAGATTTGGGGAGTTGCAGAGGAGCAATGGGGCAGGGTATAGCCTATTCCCTCCCCATAATGCTTCTACTCTAAATTTCTTTCCCCACAGGCTACTTCCCCCAACACAAGACTCCAAATTTAGACACCCTTTCATACACGTGTCTGGTACCCTTGGAGAAGGGAAAGTGGCATGAGGCAGGAAGCAATTTACAGTGGGGAAAGCACAGGTGGAAACATGTTAGGCACCCTTTCCCTGTAGTTTCTCAGCTCAAGATTGCAGTTTTAAGGGAGGGGGAAATGATCACCATAACACGGCATATGGGTGAAATAGCTGACTCAAAAGCCACACCCACTCACTGTCAGACATTGACTTGCCCAAGTTCACTTGGCTATATATGGATCTCTGGCCCCTGGTTGTTCTAGAGGTCACTGCTCTGCCCTCTGCACTGGCTGGCTTTTCTGAATGTTCTGAATGTTCAAAGAAGACCAAAAGTGGTTTGTGGCATTTGCTCCCATTGCCAGCTCCTCATTCTGTTGCTCCACAACAGGGGTAGAATGTGTAGGCCTCCAAAAGTTGCTGGATACAATCCTCACCATCCCTGACCATTGACCATGGAGCTGATGGGAATTGGAGTCCAACAACATCTGGAGTGCTATAGGTTCCCCATCCCTGCTCTATACTGTCCAAAGGAACTGTGTCCTTAACACAGCACAGAAAGGGGGGGTCAGGCAGATTTTGGATTGCCTTTCCCTACCTCCCCTTCCACCACCACATTTTCTTTCCCCTTTTTATCTAGTCCCAGCACTTGTCACTTTGCCATTTAAACATGTCACACCAATACTCTCTCTCATTAGGTGAAAATTGGATTTTGTTAATGAAGGAAAAGGAAATCAATTAACCTTATCAGTGTACGGGGGACTTATTTGAAACAGCAAGGATAGAAATTCTCTCGCCTCTCCTTTGCTGATAGGTGAGTTTTATGCACACATGTGCACTCATACGCACACACACACACACAGCAGGTGCAGGTGTCATGTAGGGTGTTAGAGCACTACAGGGAGACTTGGGGGAAAAAACAGAACTCCGGGAATTTCCCTGTGAAGTATATACTGCGTATATGCGTGCCACCACAAAATAATTAAATAATTCGATTCATACCCAGAAATGGCAGGAGAGAGCTGGAGAGACCTTGTGACTCATGAGCATACCCTATTCAGAGCCCAAATAGGACGTCAATGAGGACAGAGGAAACCCCAAAGAGACTGGAGGTGCTGTACTTTGTTTACATAACTCAGTCTCCCCACTGAACAGCGGATGTGTGGGGTAGCACAGCAGCAGCAGCCACTATCCCTGCATGTCCCCCACCCTCCTGTTGGCTCCAGAGCTTCAATTCTAGTTGTATATATTTTGGAATACAGAATTTTTGGTATGGATTGAAGAGATAGAGGCAGAGAGGGCATTTAAAGGGTGTTTAGAGGGTGTTCCCCACTTTATGCGATTCCACTTACCGCATGTGCCAGGGGTCTGGAATGTAACCCCCACGTAAGTAGGGAGGAACCTGTATACAGTTTCCCAAAGCAACCATCACTGAAAATAGAGGCAAGCAGCTGAAGAGTCTTCTCCCCAAAGAAACTTTGCACAAAGAATTAAAATGGCTTGTAACAAAAAAAGGCAACCCTTTTAAAGGTTTTAAAAAGTACAGTACAGTGTGTATTCTTCTTTTACTTCTTCACTCTGTCTTCCCCCTCCTTTTCCATATGCTTCATCATTGCAAAAGACAACTTGGAAATTTATCTGGCTTTATAAATAGCTCCATGTAATTCAAATGCACTTTATTTTAAGAGAGAAAGGGATCTCACACAACTGCACTACTGATGACTGTTCAGATAAGTCCTTGTGGCTCCGTCGTCTTATCCCACCCACACTGTGTGGCCGACTGTGATGATCCCTCATCCAGAGAATGAGGTACACCAAGGGATACAGGCACATTGACAGCTCTCCAACGCTATCAGGCCAATGGGCAAAGCATGCTTATGGGGAGATGGGCACTATATGTTCAGTTGCAACTAGGTATGCCATTTTCCATGCATCTGTTTAACTTCCTCCCTAGGTGTTCTACTCATAGTGGCATGGTCAAAGAAGTAAAAGTGTTGCCTTTGGAGAAGGAAGGTGTGGACATTTAAATTCCAACACTGCTATACATTCATTAGCTAGACAGAGATATAGGCTTCAGATATATAAAAAAAGCCCACAGCTACCATACCCTCCAACATTTCTCTGATGAAAATTGGGACATCCTATTCTATTGTTGTTGTTGTTGTTGTTGTTGTTATACCCCACCCATCTGACTGGCTTGCCCCAGCCACTCTGACCATCTTCCAACATCTATTAAAACATAATAAAATATTAATCATTAAACAACTTCCCTATACAGGGCTGTCTTCAGGTGTCTTTCAACAGTTGTATAGTTACTTATCTCCTTGGCTCAGGGATTGGGTAATTCCATACCCTCCAACATTTCTCTGATGGAAAGAGTGGCATCCTAAAGAAAAGTGAGACATTCTGGGACAAATCATAAACCTTCTGTATATCCAGGACTATCCCTGGAAAATAGGGACAATTAGAGGGTCTGAGCTACACACAGGGTGAGGAATCAGGAAATATTTACACACCTATTCCATTTTAATGCTCACGGTTTCCCCCAAAGAATACCAGGCCCTCTTTGAACCTACTAAAATAAGGGAGGGAACAAGGCAGGTACTGGTTCCTGTCTTCAAAGCCGATATATTTGTGGAAGCACAGCAAGAGCGCTGCACTGCCTCTCCAGCTCTTCGATCTGACCCTCTTCCTGAATTTGCCTTACACAGCCTCTCACTCCAGGTATTGAACAGTTGCTTAGGTTTCACAGCAAGGCACCAGCAGCAGGCCAGGGGAGATCCCTGGAGGATGCCCGAACCAAGAGGTGACTGCTGAAACCTTTCAATTATTTACATCTTTTTTTCTTTTTTGCAGTGCCTTCTTCTCCAGCCTCTGTTCCCCTGGCTCATTCTCCCCCCGCTCTACCCCACCTCTGGTTGAACTAAATAAGACATTTATGGATTGTGCATGGATTGCCTGCTTGACACATTCAGTGAAGTAGCCCAAAATGTACCCGGAGACTGTCAAATCACAAGTGGCTCTCTCTCTTTCTCTTTCTCTGTTTCTTTTCCTGGGCAAGACGTCCCGGCAATTTTGACAGCAAGGTCTGAAAACCTTGAATAGTTTGCTGCAAACGTTTTGGCAGCAGGATTTTCAGCTGCCACTCTAAGGGGTGGGAGTGGGGGCAGGAGATGGTCTATACTCTCCCATATTTCACACATGAAACATTGGCACATTCTTGAGGAATTGTAACACCCAGAGTCTCACATCACTGTTCCCTCTGCCTAAGTTCCCTCCTTGCCTCTCTCGTTGCTGTATTGCTGAATGATGTTCACTTACTCTGCAATGCCCCACCCTCCACTGGCTTCAGAAGAAGGATGTTTAGTACACTAAATAAAATGTTTTACGCCCTTCCTCCAAACTTAGGGGGTTTAATGATCAGTTCCACAATGGATCTGATTGTCCTTACAGAATAAATGCAACTCGGGCACATTCAACAATGCTTATTACCTAGGCAAGGCTGGTATGTTGCCTGCTGAATCTTGATTACTCATTCAGGATGCACACAGGTGCTGATAACATAACAGGGCTATATACAGCTCCCAGGTAGGACTCTAAGTGCAGGCCTGCAGCAGGGTCTTTCTCCTTAGGGACAGAGCAGTAGCTCAGTGGTAGAGTATTTGCCTTCCATGTATAAAATCATAGGTTCAATCCCCAGCATCTCCAGGTCGGGCCCAGAGTTAGCCTTTTCTGAACACTGAGAAGCTTCTGTCAGTATAGATAGTATTAAGCTGGAGGAACTCAATGGTCTGACTCAGTATAAGGCAGCTCCTTTGTCTAATGGAAGTGCCATAGCTCATGGGTAAAGCTGTAGGGTGTCAGGATCCTCCTCAATAGTCTCAGTGTTCATAGAATTGTAGAGTTACAATGGACGCTCAATGGCCATCTAGTCCAACCCCATCCAACAGAGAATCACAACTAAAGTAGCCATGACAGATGGCTATCCAACCAACCTCTGCTTTAAAGATCTCAACTGGAGGTTTAAAAACCTCCACCAGCAGCTGTTACACTGTCAAACAGCTCTGTCTGAAAGTTCTTCCTAATGTTTAGTCAGAATCTCCTCCTTGCAACTTGAAGCCATTGGTCCAGGTCCTACCATCTGGAGCACGAGGGGGGAAAACCTTGCCCCATCTTCCCACTGACAGCCCTTTAGATATCTGAAGATGGCTACCATGTCCCCTCTCCACCTCCTCTATTCCAGGGTAAACATACCTAACTTACCAAACAGTTCCTCGCAAGTCTTAGTTTACAGAGAAACCAAGACAGTTTTGGCCTTGTAAATGTCAGCAGAGATGTCTGGTCATTGACTCTGGCTCCCCCTACTGTTTGGCTCCCTGACTCCAGCCCAACCACTCCCAGTGACCACCAGCCACTACTGAACTACTGTTAAAAGCAGAGCTGAAGGTACAAAATAACAGGGACTCTGCCTAGTTAAACTAGACTTCCCACTTCCAAACCCAATGTTGCTCATGGCACCTCAGTGGCTCCCCAGTATGCAGGTGGCTTCAAACCTCCCATGATAAAAGCGGCTCATTATTCAGGGTGTCTCTTTGCCTCTTTTCTTCATTACTTCCCTGGCTTTATCTACATTTGAGTAATACACAGCAAATAAATTATTCATTGTGTTTGTCAATCAGCGGATAGATTATTCACAGATTATATCCCACTCGTTCCACCTCTCCTGCCCATTATCTGACTGCAAAAAGGCTGAGGGAACAGCTTTTCTTAATCAGAAAAAAAAGAGACAGAGAGAAAGAGGCAAGGATTAAATGGAACGCAAGGTCATGGGAGGCAGGGAAGAGGCTAACCACCAGGAGCAGAGTACGCTTTCCACCCACAGACGGACAAGCGCTTCGACAATGCCAGCCGTGTCGGCAGGAAAGGCTCCCCCACACAGACTGTCAAAATGCCTCACTCCTGACAAGTGATCACTTACAATGCAAGAGTTTCCATCACTGCACATGCATACATGGCTGCAGGGAACTTTTTTGTTTAAATGTAGTGTTCCCCTGCTTTCAGCAGCAGCTCAGAAATGAGACATAGAATATGGGGATGAAGTCTAGCTTGGGCGGCTATAATGGGGGTGGGGGAAATGTTGGAAGAAGAAATGGCTATCAGTGACTATTTGAAATGTGACCTGAATGCCCCCCCCAACTAAACATGAGGAAGAGCTGTTCAACAATGCAATGGATTCCCTCAGAAGTTGGTGGACTCGCCTTCATTGGAGGCTTTTAAATGGAGGTTGGATGGCCATCTCTCATGGATCTTTAGCTGAGATTCCTGCATTGCAGAGGGTTGGAATAGATGACCCCTACAGTTCTATCATCTATCTATCTATCTATCTATATCTATCTATCTATCATCTATCATCTATCTATCTATCATCATCATCTATCTATCATCTATCTATCTATCATCTATCTATCTATCATCATCATCTATCTATCTATCTATCTATCTATCATCTATCTATCATCTATCTATCTATCATCTATCTATCATCTATCTATCTATCTATCTATCTATCTATCTATCTATCTATCCACAGTGGTACCTCTGGTTACGTACTTAATTCATTCTGGAGGTCTGTTGTTAACCTGAAACTGTTCTTAACCTGAAGCACCACTTTAGCTAATGGGGCCTCCTGCTGCTGCTGTGCCGCCGCACAATTTCTTTTCTCATCCTGAAGCAAAGTTCTTAACCCGAGGTACTATTTCTGGGTTAGCGGAGTCTGTAACCTGAAGCGTATGTAACCTGAAGCGTATGTAACCCGAGGTACCACTGTATATATATAAAATATGAAGCAGCAATCTTAGCTCAGTTTAAAAACATCTTACAGACACCAGCATCACCATAAAAATAGGTGACCAATATATAGATGGGCAGTTTTCCATTCTTTGGTTTAGTACTCCACATTTCCACATCAGCTTCAGATTTTCCCCAAAGGCTACATAGAAATTCATATGCAACTTAGTGTGAATTTCTCATATAATTGCATATAATTTTGCAAAGCAATTTCCCTTAATATAATGCTTTTCTGCACACTATTTTTACTAATATGTGCATTCTTATGTACACATCACATGGCTGGAGGAATAATTGCAAAACTCAGACAAGTGTGGATTTTTAAGGACAGCTGTTTTTCAGATCATGCACTCTTATGGAAAGTGAGTATTAGGTAGTTTCACCTTTAAACTGAACTGAATTTCTCTCCCCCCCCCCCCCCCGTCGCCACACACACACACACACAACCACCACATAGGTGGCAACTTTAGCTCAAGCTTATAGAATGTATGGAAAGGATGCAACAAATGAACTTCATCTGTATGGAGAAGATCAGCAACTTCAGCTGCCAGGGCAAGAAAATGCATGAGCCTATCTACTCTCAGCAGCACCAAAGGAATGAAGGGGGGGGGCATGGTGCAGCATTAGTGGATGTATGTGAATGCATTTGAATTCAGCACAATAGAAATGTGACATTAAAGGAGGGGGAAGCTAGCCTAACAAAATAAATAGTGCACTTAGGGAAAAGGGGGGAGGGGAAGAACCACAAGGAGGCTTAATGACAGCCTATTAAACATAAATCAACACAAAGGGAAACCGCCAGGAAGAGGAGATATATGCCAGTTTGGGGATTAGAGCACAAAAGGAGTAATATTTACTCAGTAGATTAAGGCACTTATAGGAAATGAGTTATAAGTATTTCCCAAGCATTACCCAGAAGGATCAGATGTGGCACTATAATGTATAGGCTGCAGGCTGCGTGGAGACACACCCACTTGGTGGTGCCGTGAATTAAATGTGCGAGAGGCCCCTCCCTCCACAAGAGGCACAGGAATTGCTTGCGGAAATGTACGCAGAAATAAGTGGCACTCAGCAGTGCCTGAAAGGGCATTCCCAGCTGCAGCGCATCCCAGCCAGGCTTGACATTTGGGACCCAATTTGAAAGGTGCTGGATGTTAATCTCACTTACCAAGAGAAAAAAATGTGACATACTTTAAAGCTTCCAATAGCCATATTCTTAGCACACTGGGCTTCAGCCTTTATTTATTTAATTTGTATCTCATCTTTCCTCCAGGGAGTTCAAGGTGGTACACATAATTCTCTTCCTCTTCATTTTATCCTCACAACAACCTTGTGAGGTAGGTTAAGCTGAGAGGCAGGGACTGGCACAAGGTCACTTAGTGAGCTCCACAGCCAACTGGGGATTTGAACCTGGGTCTTTTAGATCCTAACCACTGCACCACACTGGCTCTCTGATGCCAGCTATGGGACAGGTGGGCCTGGCTTGGGGAAAACAGCCTCCCAGGCCAAGTTAAGAACCCTGCTAAGCCTCAGCTGTCCAGCTGGCTGTTTGTTCCCAGTGCATGATATATGCATTTCTAAACATATCTTATCTTAAAATACACATTTGCAAACATAACTTTGTCTTCAAATGTAGATTTTGTAAAGTATTTTGGTACACTTCTTTGAGCACAGAACTATACAACACATTTCAAAGAAGTGTGAAATTCAAAGGATAATTATGTCCTATTAGTATAGGAGGTGAGGATCGGGTCAGTTTCTATTAAAATCCACAGAATTGCAAGCCTCCCTGTCTCCAAATACCAGATGCTAAGGACATATAATGTCAGGGACGTGAGCGATGAGGAGGGCAACCAAGATTATCATGGGTCTCGAAAACAAGCCTTATGAGGAATGGTTGAGGGAGTTGGGTGTGCTTTGTCTAGAAAAGAGAAGACTTAGAGATACTATGATAGCCATCTTCAAAGTGCTGTCACGAGGAAGATGGAGCAAACTTGTTTTCTCCTGCTCTGGAGGCTAGGACCCGAACCAATGAATTCAAGTTACAAGAAAGCAGATTCCAATTAAACAACTGGAAGAACTTTCTAATGGTAAGAGCTGTTCAACAGTAGAATGGATGCCCTCGGGATGTTGTGGACTCTCCTTCCTTGGAGGCTTTTAAGCAAAGGTTGGATGACCATCTGTCATGGATGCTATAACTGAGATTCCTGCATTGTAGGGGCCTGGACTAGATGGTCCTTGGGGTACCTTCCAACTATACAGTTCTATGATTGCTCGGGGGATTGGCTGAGTGAGGTGCCATCAAAAAACAAAACAGGTAATGCCAGAGTCATTACCCTGACCAAAGGCAAACCAATAGGACAAGTGGGGTGGAGTCTCCCAGAGCTCAGCAACAGTGGCACTGGTGGGGGGAAACAGGGACATTCTGGGCTCAAATCAGAAGCCGAGGCGACTTTGTAATTCCACTGACTATCCCTGGAAAATCAGGACACTTGGAGGGTATTCTTTTCCTGTGGGTTTTCAGAGGAAAAATATTCCCCATCACTTTCCCTAAATGTTTAGCCATCTACTTGAATGGCCAACCACACATCCTGAGGCAGAATGTTCCATTTACTGCATTGCGTGAAATAGAATTTTGTGCAATAGTGGTAGAAAACTGCATCAATTTGTACGGTGGGTTGTTTTCTTTTGCGGTGGCGCTGGTGACTTGGTTTTGTGGAATGCACTTCCAGCTGAAATACAAGAGGCCTCATCTGCACTGTCATTCCTGTTTACTCTTGAAGATGCACCTATTTACACATGCACTCTGTTCGTCTCTTGACCCAAGTCTCCTGTTTTAAATGCTGTGTTGGTTTAATGAGGATTGTTATATTGCATATTTTAACCATGACCATTTATATTTTTTTATGTTATCATGGCACTGTATTATGGTGTATTTTAGTTGCTGTGCATTTTTAATTTTGGTGTATATTTTAATAAAGCTATGCAATTGGTTTTTTGGTGTGTGTGTTTTTTGTAAACCATTTAGAAGCCACCTGGGTATACTAATTAATTAATAAATTAATTATGCTTTTGAGTGTGAGTCACACCTGTGAAACTAAGCTTGCAATGCACAAGAGCAGCTCTGCTCTCTGCTGCTAATGTCTTATAAAAACAAAGAGAGTAGCATGAGCCCAATTGTAGGCAATGCAGTATGTATATATGAGGTGCAGCAACAACCCTCATCCAATTTATGAGATTCTTTTTTGCAGATCAACGTCTCAGACATAAGGTGCCAGCATATGAGAAGGTTTAAATATGGGTGGGGTGGAGGAGAAATATGTTTCACACATTCCTCAGATAAACATGGCTCTACAATCTACTCCATTTAATAATTTCCTAGAATACATCATGCTGGGGTGTGTGTGTGTTTTTTTGTGTTCACTTGCATTGTTTTTTTTTTTTTTTGGCCACAAACATGCCATTGTACTTGAGGCAGCGGCCTCCTCAACTCTGCCAAGTGAAATTGCTTTCCAATTCTGTTCCACTGAACTAAATGTCTTTGCAAATCAAAGAGCAAAATATAATTTAAGTGCCATTTGAGTCTTCCCACAGTTTCTCAGCTGTTCACTCCATAACCGCACCCCAGAAAGCTGCCTGCAAACAGAGCTATGGTATAAAAGCGGGGAAGCGCACAGCCAGAATATTACAATGCCGATCCCGTGCATAATGCTCTGCGGTCATGGTTCAAAACAATTAGAATGTCACAATGAAAATATGGTGGGAGGAGGCAGCAGACAAGCCAACACATTTGGGGCGGGGGAAATGGCTGGCTGTGACAGAGGGGTATTATGAGTGCAAGGTGACTGGCAGAGAACTTTGTTTCAAAGAGGCCCAGAAGTTCCTTGAATCGCTAGCTTCGGCTGGTTTTTGACATGTTGCAAAACTCAGTAAAGATATCAAAATAAGAAAGCTTAGCATAGAATATAGGGAGAATGTAATCTTTTCAACCACTTATCTGAGCTTCTATTGATTGTTACATGCGGAGTGAAAAACTGAATGAATAATGGAGTAGGGGGGTGGCTTTCATTTACTTTGAGAGTGAGAACAAAAAATGGAACAATTTGTTCTGTTTCTGTTAAGTGTCTGGTAGGAGCAAAGAGCTAGACAGAAGTCCTACCTCAGCTACCGCAGGCTGCTCTCTCTCTCTCTCTCTCTCTCTCTCTCTCTCTCTGTGTGTGTGTGTGTGTGTGTGTGTGCCCCTACTTTCACACCAGAGATATTCCTTTCTTTATTTCTTTTTGAACAATGGTTTATTTAATAAAAGTCAAGTTGGCACACACAGAGCTTTTATATGTAGATTCTATCGGTAAAGGTAACTCAACACCAACTCTCATTTTGCATAGCTTGCACCTTCCAGGCATGTCCAAAGTCCGTTTTGGGGGCCTAATCCCTGTGGCAGTTTATTTATTGGGTAAAATCATTAAAAAGAAGCTCAACAACTTTGGGGTGAAATCGTAAAAAAAGGTTGGCCCTCACGCATGTTCACTTCATCATATTTGGCCCTCTTTGAAAAAGTTTGGGCAGCTTAAACCCAATAAAAAGGAGGAAAATAAGAAATGGAGGATGAGAAAGAAGGGGAGGCAACTATACATCTATTTAACCAGGGTTGCCATATTTCAAAAAGTAAAGACCAATACACCCCATAGGTTGTTGTTGTTTTTTAAGGAAGACCCCAAATTTCTTGAGCTTTTTTTTTTAAGGAAACCACCAAAATTGTTGAGCTTTCCTAAAAGTTTTTTTTTTTTTAAGACGACAACCCCCCCCCCCTGAGATTTTTCGATTGATGCCTAAGATTCAGGACAAACCACTGGAAATTCCCTCAGGATGTCAGTTCCTCCCGTGAAATCCCGGTAATCCTGGCAGCCCTAATTTAACCTTCCCCTTCTGCACATATCATTTTGCTTACTGGAAAGAGTGAACTCACATAAAGATTAAGATTTACAGCCAGGCAAGAGAAAAAGAATAAATGATAAAAATTGTCTGGACCCAGTCAAACTGAAAGATTCTTGAAAAGATTGATTTTGATATCATCAATGCTAGTGGTGGTAAAGATAATACTAATGGGAACAGTCGGGATGTCTCTGAAATTATCCACATCCAATTTGTTCCTGGAGTTCGGAACTCTGAACTAAATGGTCTTGTTTTCAAAGCAGAATTGGTTCATTAAGAATCCTTGACTACTTAATATTTTATTTATTTATTTCTTGTTCAATGCATCTGCTGGTTATAACAGCCTGCAATTAATTCATGTTGTTTTGTCCTCATTAAATTACTGATGTATTGAGAAAAGAAAAGAAAACCTAGTGCAGAAAAGCAACGCTACTGTGACCGTTGACATGCAATTGCATTAAGATGCTTTTTGTGTGGTACGTTTCTAATATGCAGAGGTCACATGTGCACATCAGTCAAAGACTGCACAAAATGAATATTCATGTAATCATATGTATGGGCTCATCAAGATTGCATCATTCCACAGTTGCATCAATTTGCGCATGAGCCCTGGTAAAGCACAGAAGGGGAAAGAGAAGGCAGAATTATCTGAAAATTGTAGCAGACTGTGCAGGATCCGATTCCAGAATTACTTTTATAACTTCTCCTAGTTCGTTAAACTGGAGTTTCAGGATAGCAAAGACATGGAACAGTAAAGGAAGCAAATGGCTGAATCTGTTCATCCCTACTGACAACATTTTTCCACTGGCATTATGATAAGAACTTTGCACTTAAAAAATTAAATAAACACTCCAGGTGTTTAATTCCATGCTCAAAATCAAATCAGGTTTGTACGAGCTTTTTCTTGCACTTCCACAGGATTTCATAAACTTTCAATCATATACAGCCCTAAGGAAATGAACCCCCCTGCAAGTGCCCTGGGGTTTTAGGGAGGTCATATTGGAGAGAGAATGAAAAGAGGCAAAGCATGCCTAGAGGTGGAATATGACCAGGGCTGCATAAAAAAGGTAAAGGTACCCCTGCCCGTACGGGCCAGTCTTGCCAGACTCTGGGGTTGTGCGCCCATCTCACTCAAGAGGCCAGGGGCCAGCGCTGTCCGAAGACACTTCCGGGTCACGTGGCCAGTGTGACATCGCTGCTCTGGCGAGCCAGAGCTGCATACGGAAACGCCGTTTACCTTCCCGCTAGAAAGCGGTCCCTATTTATCTACTTGCACCCGAGGGTGCTTTCGAACTGCTAGGTTGGCAGGCGCTGGGACCGAGCAACGGGAGCGCACCCCGCCGCGGGGATTCGAACCGCCGACCTTTCGATCGGCAAGCCCTAGGCGCTGAGGCTTTTACCCACAGCGCCACCCGCGTCCCCCTACCAGGGCTGCATAATTGCTGCAAAATTGCCTGTCTGAGTGGCCAAAGCCACAGGTTGAGGACTCATTTTTCAGAAAGGTCATTACAAATAGCACAGTCCTTCCTGTCTCCAAGCTGCTGCACTCAATTGACACTTTTTTAAAACAGATCATCCATGGTGTATCATCTGCCCTGCTTCTCATAATAAATATCCTTTGGCAATTTTTCCATTCAAGTGGTGAGCAGGGCTGACCCTGCTTAGCACACAAGTTTTGCCGAAATTGCTGCCTGAAGTGTCGTGTCAGTCCACTGTAGCTCTATCCCTTGAAAGTAGCAATATGAGCACTCTCCAGTCCCAACTGTGGGCTGAGGATGCATGACATGTGCTTGCAGAACAAAAAGTACTTCCTGGGGAATACATAACTGAGTGAAATACCCTAGCAACCCAAATGGCATTTTTGCGTATGCAATAAGATGACAGATAGCTGGCACTCTCTAAAAAACCTGCTGCTACTGAAGATGCAGTGAAGGACACACACTTCTTCTAGAGCTGAAAGAGAAATTTGCTCTCTCTGCTGGTGCTTTCAAGAGAAATGATATGAGAAGGAGGGGAGGGGAATAAAAATGGGCTGCAAAGTCTTTGGATCCCTTTGAAGAGTCCTTGGCCATCTTCTAATCCTAGCACCACAGGGCTGTACACCAAGAAGGCTGGGTATATGGTCCCAAACTCTTTAGAATTTGAAGGTTAATACCAGTCAGTGGAGGCTAGTACAACAGGGCAAATGGGGCAAGGCATGGCCAATCTCAGTCTGCCTTCAGCTAGCCCCCCAATTTTCCTGCCTTCTTCCTGCATCCTACCATTCTCACTATTTTATTTTACTGTGTTTTATCCATACTAGTACTTGTTGTATTTGTTGAATTAAATAGGGTATGCTGGTTTCTAATGGTATAATAAACTGTACTATACTATACTTCTTGCATCCAGTCCAGGGGGTAGTACTGACCACTGGCTTCCTCCTCCTTCGTGTCAGCATTGCCCCACATCAAACTCAACAGGGATGGGGAGGGGGAGGGGGAGAAAACCAGGATTAATTAGTGCTGCCTGACATTGGCTTTGTCTCCCCCTATTGTTGGCCCTCCAGCCTACTGCCCTACCAGTCCTTGTGGTAAACCAGTCACCTCTGAAACCATCACCTTAAACTGGCCCTGTAGAGAAATGGCACAGAATTGATAATATGACCCAAACATCTAAGTCTCACAACCATTCTAGCTGCCACACTCTGCACCCATTGAAATTCCCAGACTTTCTTTAAGGCAGACCCACCTAGTGCACACTGCTGTCATCTATCTCTGACATTAGCAAAGTATTTGTTACTGAGGGCAGTACCTGACTTCTCTTCATCAATCCAAAGTTTATAAGAAGTAGTGCTGGCCACAGATTCCACTTGAGCCTCCTTACATAGACCATGCTGAGTCCCGGAAGACTCCCCAAAACAGTGGGCCTATACAGTGTCCAGAGTGAAAGCAAGAGAGGCCAATAGCAGCGTGTGCTCATGCGCTTTTAGAAGTGGAAGGTCAATTGTACCCATTCAGGTACAGATTACAGAAGAGTGTGTATCATTGATAATCCAGGCCAGTTTTAACAGAAGACTATATTTGAAACCCTAACATTCAAATTAGGGCTGTAATTCTTAATTGTTAGATCAACCAACTAATGCAGAGTTTCCCAAACTCTGTTTTTGGAATACAGTTCTCACCATCCCTGACCACTGGTGCTGCTAGCTAAGGATGATGGAAGTTGTAGTGCAACAACAGCTGGGGAGTCAAATTTGGGAAATCCTGAACTAATACTTTAGTTGGTTCATCCTTGGAGCGATGTTAAGCAGTGAGGAGAAACGTTCATTGGTGGGGCTGAAATTGCCACCACGAGGTGGCAATTTACTGTAACAGGAAATTTTAAAAATAAAAATAAAAAAGATTTTGCTTTCTAGTTGAGTCTGGGTGATAAAATGTTAGCACTTTTCAATTACAGGATTCAGAGGAGAATCAGATGTAATCATATGACCAGCATCCAAAAGTTCACTTCACATCCTGATTTTAGTCTGGCAACTCCAATACCAAAGGAAACCATTAATGCAGCAGGTCAAATGGCAAACCTTTTAAGCCTCTATAATGCAAATCATCTCCGATGCCTGGACTTCTGTGACATTTCATCGATACCAAGATCTAGCGATCTTCAGCTCATAGGATCAGGAGACTCATGGGGATTAGCTGGCCCAGAAGGTTTTGGTGTGTGGTAGTGTTTCTTCTTCCTATTTTTTAAAAAATCTGGGTGCTCACCTAGGATTCTAGACCAGGAAATGTTCTAAATTCCAGTCCCATGAAATGAGATTATGGTATAGTTCAGGCTTCCTCAACCTCGGCCCTCCAGATGTTTTGAGACTACAATTACCATCATCCCTGACCACTGGTCCTGCTAGCTAGGGATCATGGGAGTTGTAGGCCAAAAACATCTGGAGGGCCAAGGTTGAGGAAGCCTGGTATAGTTCTATTGAAGAGGCACAGGATACAGCCACAAATGTTGGTGAGAGAAGTGAAACAAGACCAATAAATCCAGGTGGCTTTGTGATATTTGGATTTCTATGCCTTGCACTATTAAGCAGTTCACAGTTCCCAGAATTAATGTTTAATTGTACAGACGCCTTGTAAAACTCATGGTGGAACCTTTTCCAATTTCTTTTACATGCAGTATATAAATTTTATGAAATGAATAAATAAAATGATTTTTAAAAAGTAACTGAGAAGATTGACCTTACTGGAGGGAGTAGAGAGGAGGTGACTCACCATGCTATGTGAACCAGGCCATTATGTTATTAAAGTAGTAAAATAACTTTCTGAAAGTATTGTCCATATTTCAGTCCCCCCCCCCCCCAGCACTTATGCTTTTCCCCTTCCTGGTTTCAGAAATTTTGCATATCCAGAAATACCATAAAATGCAAGGAAGAATATTCCAGCCGCATCTTCTTTAACAAAAACAATGGCTGTGTTTGTACAGAACTTTGCAGGGCTGCCTCTGTCATTTGGTGACACTCACTGTCACTAAATAAACTTATAAATTAAACTTGAGCTGGGAAGAGGAAACCGTCTCTCATTATTTGATTCCTGCTCACAGTCAGGGTTTCCCGAGCACAGCTGGAATCCTCCCCTGGCAGCTCAATTTCTTTGCTTCCCTTCCTCCCCTCTGATGACTCAGGGGTGTTTGCCAAGCAGCTAATTGCTATGCTCCATCACACTGCTGTTTGCAACTAGCCCCACACCCTGCTTTTAGAAGGGGGGGGGGAGGAAATAGCCCCTGAGCAAATTAACTCAATGCTGCCAATAACTCAGAAGTCAGATCTTTCAAGGAAGTCAATCTTTAGACTGATACCTTTAAAAATAAAAGAAGTCCCAGTCATCTCAACACACCTTTAATTGGCAGGATATGGCAGGATCTGAATAAGGTGTATTTGATTTGCTGTTATACTTACTCTAAATAAAAGTGCAATGCTGAGTGAAGGAATCCAGGATCCTTCCAATGCCCCCCCCATGTGTGCAAATTGCTTCATGGCTACTGTGACCATCTCAGCAAACTCTGTACAGCCATCTAGCCATGCCACACCTGAAACTCCACACCTGTTCTTTGCCTGCCAGTTTCACTACTGCCTGCAAGGAGGGAGGGCAAGAGCGAGAATCAATCCTGGGATTCAGGATGTTGGTAAGAAAGGCAGAGCACAGCTATCAGAACTTCGGGAAACACTGCCATCCGAAATGGAGCAGACTCCAGGCAGCCTCTTGCTCTGGCAGATGGCTTGCTGCAAGGGTGTGAATGGAGACAGATCTCTGTGCAGCTATGTAAAGGTTGCCTCCTCCTCCTTGTCTGCTCTAGTCTCTCTCTGCGCTTCCACCTCCAGCTGTCTCACTGATGCCATGAAATTGCTATTTTTTTAAAAAAAAAAAACCAAAACCCTACACCTGTACAATTTCCCCTTTTTTCCATCCCCCCTCAAAATAACTACCTTTTCTTAAATAAATAAATGCAGACTTCATCTTTAAAAATGCCCTTGCTGGTTTTCCATCAAATGGTGAATGTTGTGTGTGTGCTCCAAGAAAAGTCAAAGCCACAGGGAAATTGCTCCTTCTCTGAAAATTAAAGCTGTGTGGGCATCGGAAAGAAAGATACCGGCTGGGTGCCAGCTTTCTGAGTCAGCCTTGGGTGACATGTAGCAAACAAATAGCATAAGACGAGCCCTGCCTGAGCAGGCAGAAAGCCCATCTAGTCCAGCATCCTGTTCTCACACTGGCCAAATAAATCTTTGTGAGAAGCCTGCAAGCAGGACCTGAGTGGAACTGTACTCTCCTTACTTGTGACTCCCAGCAACTGGGTTTCAGATGCAATACACAACCATCATCGCTGGTAGCCATAGATAACCTTATGTAAAAAATATTGGTAGTCTTATATAAGCTGGCCAGGACAGCCCTACTGGCTTCTTGTGAACATAAAAAACAGCCAACTGGATCAGGCCAATGGCCCATCAGTTCTAGCATCCTGTTGTCACTGTAGCCAACCAGATGTCCCAAGCAGGGTATTAACACAAGAGTTCCCCCCCCCCTTTTGTGGTTTCCAGCAATTGGTATTCAGTCTCTGGCCATGAAAGCAGAGAATAGCCATCCTGGCTAATAGCCACTGCCTGCCTTATCCTCCATGATATGTCCATGAATTCATGCAGACTTCTGGCAAGTTCACACACGTGCACACTTATTTAGCCATCACAGGCAAATTGCTACAGAATGTCTGTCTCAGAACATTCTTTGTTATCTACCACTCTACCTGGTGGCATCTGCAAAGCAGGAGAAGCAATGAGATCTCCTCTGCCAGGTTGGGTGGGATCAGTTGCCATTTGGTTCCTCTTCCACTCTCAGAATCACATCAATCAACGGCAGCCACACCTGCTCTTTACATAACTTTGTTGCAAATAATTGGAACCTTAATATGGACATTTTCCTCTTCTTTTCCCAGCCTCCTTTCTTTTGTGTTAGTTCAACATGGGGTGCTTCCAGACTGCTGCTATTTTGGGGGTAGGACGGAATCACATACAGGTTGCAGAATTAGAGTTGATCTGGAGCAGGCGTAGGCAAACTCGGCCCTCCAGATGTTTTGGGACTACAACTCCCATCATCCCTGACCACTGGTCCTGTTAGCTAGGGATGGTGGGAGTTGTAGTCCCAAAACATCTGGTGGGCCAAGTTTGCCTTTGCCTGATCTGGAGGTCTTGCAAAACAAACCTGCCTCCCCAAAAGATCAGACTTTTTCCAATAAGAAAAGTGACAGGAAATGCAGTGGAAACCATAGCAGTTGCTATGATGCAACACTGTCTAACCTCCCCACAAACTAGTCAGGAGGAATGATCCCTAAATAGCTGGTGACATCTAGCCTCCCTGCAAACAAATCTGGATGAATATTCAATAAACATCCCGAAGTGGCCATGGCATTATTATAAAATGCAAACCGCCTTGGATGCTTTGTAAGAAAGATACCATATAAATGAAGTGAATGAAAAACACAATCCCTTTCAGAACTCTTTGAATGCATTGTGCCAAACATGGGGGAACCTCTGGGCTGCAGCCTAATTTATATGACCACAGGTGTGGGATGCAAAAGAACAAGGTAGAGCTTTAAGGACAGCTCTACTTAGGAGCTCCACAAACCAGGCAGACCTTTGGATGAAGAGCAGTACAGGAGATTCATCAGAATGGGTTGTTCCAGATCCCATATGCAGGGATATGGGAGAGAGATTCAGTTTGTGTTTCAAGGACAGCTTACTTGATTTGTGCTTTTCAGGACAATATGCACAATGAAACACAACCATTCTTCAACATTCGGACTTCTACAATTTTCCAATGCAGTTCTCCAGCCAACTAATGTATATAAAAAAGTCTATATTAGAAGACAGGATGGGGAACATTATTGGCCCCACAGGCCAAATTTGACAGGTAGATAGGTGGAGTGCACCCACCTGTTGTCATGACATCACATGGTTTGACAGGAGGGCAGGGCCACCCCCTGTCAAAATCTCTTGAGCTCCCTGGTCCTCCTACAGCACCTTTTGTGCTACACAGTCCTAAGGGAAGCGTTTTCCCAGCATCACTGAATAAATGCAGCAGCAAGTAGAGCGGATGCCAGATTAAGTGAAAGAAGGGTCAGGCTGGGCACATTCCAATTTAGTCATCTGAACAGGTGCCTAGAGCCAGGGGGAAACAAATCTTCTACTCACATCAACTTTGTTACATTTACACAGCAGGTCTAAAAAATTCATAAATCGTTCCCAACCTATCCTGCTGAAGCTGTGCTGTAATAATAGGGAAACCAAATGCAATTACTTAAACTGGACACTGGCCAGGACCTAGAAAATGTATCTCTTTGTGGGTTAAGTTAGATTCTCTGGGCCTGTTTCTCAATCAATTTTACTGCAGGGCTTCCCAAAATAGCTGAACCTTCTGAGCCGAAGGAGCAGAAGCACAAGGAAGGCACTGAAGCAGAGTGCCATGACGGCAGACTTCTGAGTTACACAGAACACTTAGCGGAATGTCAGCAACAACTCTGTGCTCATCCAAATCTTGTCAATCTTGGTTTTGAAAGTTTCTTTTTTTCCCCATGCTAATGCATCTGCTGTAAGGAAGCTAGGAAAAAATGCAAGACAGACAGCCCCTCCTCTGAAGGGCCTGCTGCTACTTGACCTACTTTCCCCCTGTTTGATTCAATGCAGAAAGATCCTACTTTTAAAAAGGCAGCCTTTCCAGGAAGGAAACGTTTTCCTAGATGGCACAAAAAGGGAAGGGAATTATCCGTTCGGAAAAATGGAGCCTCATCAAGATGACGGGCATGCAACGACGGCAGACTTCCTCCGAGAGCAGCAGAGCCACAGCAGGCGGGAGCTACAGAGTCCCACAAAATATCATTTGGATATATAAAATATTTGTTGCAAAGTGCCTCATTCTCATGGCTTTGAATTCAAATAGGAGAGAGTTTGGGGGTCTGGGGAAGAAGATGAAAGCAGAGATTGGCTTGAGTTGCAACATTTAGATATGAAAAGCAAATGAGAAAGGCAAACTATTTGGGTGTTATCCAATCCCTTGTCAGAAGCAGTGGACACTGAGTTGCAAGAGCTCTATTGAACAAATGGACACTCTGCTTTAGCAGATACATGTGTCCACCAGTGGCTAGCTTCCATATATTAGTCAAAATACCATGCAAAATGCATTATATTGGTGGACGTTGCTTTGCAAAAATAAGTATATGTGGCAAAATGGCATGCAAATGTACCTTTCAGAAATTCACTGATTAATTTCCATTTTATGCACACTTTCCTTTTGTATGTACATTTTTGTACAATTTACTTAGCTGAAGAATTGCATTGTACTGCATTACAAGATTGTGTATTTTGAAGGAGGGCTATTTTTCAGTTTTGCATATTGTTTCAGAAAATGTGAAGCAGGCAGACTCACTTTGAAATGTAAACTGAATCACATTTCTCCCGCAACACTAGCGTTTACATCCTAGGCATTGCATGCGAGTAGGGCCATTGATTAATTGACTAGCTCACACCAGGCACGCACAATAGCATCTGGGGATGATGTGGTAGTTCCCTAAAATAGGAATTCTGGATTGAAGTATGCCTGAGTTGAAAGTCCTGCTCTTTTAACTCATATATGAATGTTCATGGCAAACTGAAGACATGGTGTACTGAATAGGTTTAGGAGCTCAGCCTTAGTGAGCCCTGACATGGAGCGCCAGGTTAAGTCCCTAGCATCTCCTATAAGTGTTGACGACAGAATCTGCATTTGTTGGGATGGAGGAAAACCTTTACTTAAAGCTCTGGACCACTCCATTGGGAGCTGAGGAAAAGCCATAGCTCAGTGCTACAGCATTGGCCTTGCATGCAAAAGGTCCAAGGTTCAATCCCTGGCATCTCCAGGTGGGGCTGGGAGAGACCACTGGCTGAAATCCTAGAAAGCCACTGTAGACAATACTAAACGAGATGGACCGGTGGTTGTTTCTGCAACATACATAATGACAACATAATTCTGGGTCTGATGGCATCACCCTCCCTCCACCACCTCCCAGTAACCCAGTGAATTAAAGTTTGTGATATATTATTTTCCTCACACCTTTGAATGTGAGGGCTTCAAGCTTAACTAGGTTGCACCACTCGCTTCCTGGCAAGCTCATCTTTCAGCACTAGGAGTCACACTGGAATTGTATCATGAGTTGGAGGGGGAAACTGCTGATTTGCATAACATATTTATATACAGCCCACACAATTTGCATGACATTTGCATGGGCCTAGTGTGTGCCAGGCCGTGGCTGGTGGACATACTGCCATGCTTCTGAGATGCCATCTGTGCCGTTTCCACTGTGCTGCTCAAAGAAGTATTTCCTAGGATGCTTCAGAGACAGCTGGCAGGCAGTTGGGGGCCTGAATCACACTTATTAAAAGTTAAGCAGAGAAAATGATTTGATTGTAAGTCAATCAGCAGAAATTCAGCTTTGGAAAACAAGTCTGTTATACTGTGGAACATAGCGGGCTGAGGCCCTACTGCCCATGGTTGATAACACTGGCTTTAAAAATGGGAAGTGGTCATAAGTTATAGCTATGGTGGAGCCAGCTAAGAATACTGTGAGCCTGCCAGAATCTGATGGTTATGGACAGATTCCTGGCAAACCTGGGGCGGTTTATAACTTAATACATGTGACTAAGTGAGGTTCAAACATCGCTTCTGTCAGAAGCCAAACTGCAATAGAACAGAAACAGCACTTGCATGCAACAAATATGCAGCAGAACAGAAATTGATCCGTTCTTAAATCTCTAGGCAATGCCAGCCCAAAATATCCCACTGTCTGAATTACAAGCCTAATGGCACTATAATCACACACCTCCTGCCAGTAGGGCCAACAGCTTAGACAATTTGGGTGCACCAATTTCTGCCTTCATCTATTCCATTCTTCTCCCCATGGTGCCACCCAGACAAGGTTGCTCCACCCATTGGATGCTAGGGCTAGTTCTACTTATGGAAAACAGTGAATCTCTTCTTTTGGAAGTCTGTGACATTTAAGGTTAGAGAGTGCCTCTTTTCAGTAGAAGTAAGACTACAGTGTTTTTAATAGTACACCTGGCCTGTCCTCTGCTGGCTTATACCAGAGTGTGGTGTAAAGTCAGCAATTAAGATCTTAGAGTACAACAAATTTACATTATGTTCATCTTTTAGGAATTATTTAACTGCAGTTAAATGTCTGGTTTTGAACAGCAAGATGCTGGACAGTTTGTGTAGATCTACAGAAAGGGAGAAGGATGGGCAGGGGGGAGAGAAGGAAGGAAGGAAGGAAGGAAGGAAGGAAGGAAGGAAGGAAGGAAGGAAGGAAGGAAGGAAGGAAGGAAGGAAGGAAGGAAGGAAGCCTTACAACACCAGATGTTGCACTACTATGCATCTTTTGGAGAATGGAAAAAGTGTGTGCAATAGTTTCATTGGCTAAGTGATGCGAAATTTCAAGTGTGCTAGATGGGGGCCTAGAATGATAATAACCCAACATCCTATGCAACAATGAACTAGCAAAGCAGTGGGAAAGTCAGGGCAGTGCAACCACACTGGGAGGAGTGTCAGACTGGCACCACTGGTGTATTTATACGGTTCTGTCCTCCCAGCAGATTCACCCACTTCCCTCTCTTTCTCCAGGTAAGCAATAGTGATACACCTGCCAGGAAGCTTGCCTAGCATCTCCACCCCACGAAGTGAACCACTTCTACCTGTATGGAAGTCGTATTCAAAGTGCCAGAAGAAGAAAAGGGAGGAAGAGGGCCCAGACATAGAATTGCATATTCCTGCTCATCATGAGTATTTCAGAGAAGTTCTCCTTTTATGCAAATAGCTTGGAGAAGAGAGGGATGAAACAGAAAGCAAAGATTTTAACCGGTGTGAGCCACACTGACTAGCCATTTTGTTGTTGCTTCTGTTAAGGATAGAAGGGTAAATTTTGTCAGTCATCTTAAACAGTTCCAGCATCCCAGGAACCTCTTGCCCTCACCCATTTCAGGAAACCAGTTCCTTTTGTCAGATGAGATGTACCCCAGCATTCCAATTTCTGAACACTTCTCCCTATCTGCTTGTAAGAGGATCCTTCAGTACAGGCTCAACAGAGCACTTAGTTGAACAATACGCCCTCCAGAATATTTCTACTGTGTTTCAGGAAGGCTGGAAGAATAGAGATGTGGTGAGCTATCTCACTCAAGTTGAGCATAAAGGATGGTTCGAAGTACACAAGACCCCTGGGTTGCTTTGAGGACAACATAGGGTCTCTTCTGAAGTTTCCTTGCCAGTGTAGGAGATAATGTGCGGGGCATCACTCCCATACTACCCCAGAATCATAAGTTCCCGAAGACACAGCAAGTCAAAAATTTCCCATGCCAGTGTTAACTATCCTAGAAGTGTCATGTAATTTCTGTAAAACTCATTATGAGTGAGGCCGGTATCATGTAAACAATAATGTGACCTGACCATGAGACTAGTAAGAACCTGTTTAGAAGGAATCTAATAGGTAACAACTGTTACAGTGAAAAACAACTCTAGATAAGGTACAAGGAGGATTCTCATATTTACAGTAAAAATAAATAAATGGGTTGAATGTTTTCAATGACTGTGGTTAGATGAGAGATGGTGGGGTGCTGGGGTGATTGGGAAAAGGATTAACAGCTAATTTGACATATATTTGTTCATATTGTGCACCTTAATGTTGTAATAACAACAACAACAACAACTGTAACTACTACACAGATACATGAGGCCCATTGTTGAAACCTGTAAGAATTTGTTTCGGATCCAAAGAAGGAAAATCTCAAATTCATTGCCATCATTTTAGGGGTTGGGGGGGGAAACACCCTTCCTAATGGAATGCTGCACTTATTCACATTATTAAAGTAAAAAACACTCTTGCCTCATTATTCTGGATTAGGTGTCATTAGTATGCATTAACCCAGCTTTCCAACAGTTTTGTAAAACTCCCTTATTCCTTCTTATAACATTTTTCTTTTCTTTTTTTCTTTTATAAAAATATTATTGTGAAAGTTCCCAACAAACATTCCGCATTATAAACACATATTCACTTAGAAGTTCAAGTTATTTGCCATTGCCTTCCTGCACTCTCTCTCTCTCTCTCTCTCTCACACACACACACACTCACACACACACACACACACACACACACACACACAATAAATAAATAAAAATGGTAGTGTAGCCCAGAAGGCAGAAGCAAGCAATAAACACTGCTCTATTTTACCACAGGGGTTGAAGAACAATTTGTCTTTTACATAAAGCAGCAGCACAAATTTCGCATTCCATTAGGCAAGTATCTTTGGAGTCACCTCCACTAAAAAAAAAATAGAGATAGTTATTTTTTTATCTTTGGCAAACTGCCCCCCCCCACACACCCATAGGAAAGTAGGAAGCTGCATGTGGATGTATGTGTGAGAGAGACTATTGGGTAGCAGTAGTCTGCCTGAAAATGTTGGGAGCTTTTGCATGCAAACTACTGAGTTGTGGTCTGTCCCCATAGCTTTTCTGTGACTTTGGGGTCTGACTAGCACTCAGGTAGGAAGGTGGATATGCTTAATTGCACAACAGCAGAGGGCCAAGTGTTTGGAATTAAGGCCCTAAAAATCAGGGACTTCAAAAAAAATGAAATTACTGAATCATAAAACAAAACCAAAAAGGGAAGAGGGAAGGCCCTGGGACCTTTTGTTTTCATCATTTGTTTGAGGGGTCATGAACATGGTTGTTTAATTAATTAATAAACATGTTTCCCCTGCAACAACCCTGAGTGCAAGGAACATAGACTCTTTTCACAAAGTCAAATTAAACCTACTTGCCACTTCCAGGATAAGTCAATTACAATTTTGCCATTTTAAGAAGCCCTTGAAGTTTCAAGATTCCAGATGAAAGAGAGAGTCGTGGATACCCTGCCGTGATGGCTAGCTGTGGTGGCAAATCTGTGATGTGCATAATTAATTCCTCTCTGTGGTGGGATAAGCTGGTCCACCAAAGACAGCGTGGGGCATTTCTCAGGAGGGACCTTAGGCAGGTGGTATTGACCTGTGAGATGTTGGGAAGGAAATCAGCAGCTGTTGCCAGCTTTCTAATACTAAAGGCAGGGCTAACACCATTGCACAGAACGATCAGAAGGGCTTAGGAACAGAACTCAGATGAAGAGGTAAAATTAGGCAGGCACAATGAATCAACTGTGTGCTATCCAACCTTCAGACTCCCTTTCTTCTCTTAGATTAGGAGAAATCCTGCTGCAGGCCTGTGCTTAGAGCCCTGCAAGGCAGCTGAATCTGTTAAGTAACCAACACTTGTGAAATCCTTAGTTAAGGTTCCAGTTGACAAAGGGCTCATCCACACTTCCACTTCTCCCATGCCTAGAAAGCACAAGTCTAAGTGGTTTTGCCTTTGCCCCACTGATTTCCCCTAGAAAACCCACTCTTTAGTGATAAATCAGAACAAATGGCAATCTGCAGAAAAACCTCATTGTCATTTGGTCTGATTCAGCACCAAACCACGAGTTTTTCCTGGGGGAAAGGGGCGGGACAAACAGAAGTGTAGATAAGCCTACAGTGTACTTGGACTTTCAAAAAGCATTCAGCAAAGCACTTCACCAAACTCATGAGTAAGCTTAGCAGTTGTCGAATAAGATGTGAGGTCCTACTGAGGATGGGGAAGAGTAAGAGGAAGTAGAGAGTGGGAATAAATAATCAGTTCTTTCAATGAAGGGATATTGAAAGTGGAGCCCCCCAAAGTCTTTTTAACTTGGTTATAAATGATCTAGAGTTAGTTAGGGTTGAGCCATGACCTGCCCAAGGTTCCTGATGATACTAAACTGTTCAGCCCTATTAAAACAAAAAGAGATGGCAATTAGCTCCTCTCTATAATGAGTGAATAGAGACGTGGGTGACGCTGTGGGTTAAACCACAGAGCCTAGGGCTTGCCAATCAGAAGGTCAGCGGTTCGAATCCCCACGATGGGGTTAGCTCCCGTTGCTCGGTCCCTGATCCTGCCAACCTAGCAGTTCGAAATCATGTCAAAGTGCAAGTAGATAAATAGGTACTGTTCCGGCAGGAAGGTAAATGGCGTTTCCGTGCGCTGCTCTGGTTCGCCAGAAGCAGCTTAGTCATGCTGGCCACATGACCCGGAAGCTGTATGCCGGCTCCCTCGGCCAATAAAGCGAGATGAGCATCGCAACCCAAGAGTCGGTCACAACTGGACCTAATGGTCAGGAGTCCCTTTACCTTTATAATGAGTGAATAGGGTAAATGGCAAATGCAATTCAACGTAAAGAAGTATAAAGTGATGCATGCTTGGGCAAAATTTCTTAATTTCACATATACATTCATGGGTTGAGAATGTGGCAGTGACTGATCAGGAATGATACCTTGGGGTCCTATGGATCGTTCAATGAATATGCAGACCCAGTGTGCAGCAGCTGCAAAAAAGGCAAAGTCCATGCTAGGGATCATTAGCAAAGAATTTGAAAATAAAATTGCCAATACCATAATGTCATTGTGCAAGTCTATGGCATGGTTGTATTTTTGAATAACTGTGTATCTTTCGGATGCCTCACATCAAAAAGAACATTGCACACTATATATTTATCAAGTAGTATTACATGAATCCCCTATACAAGGCTTCCCCAACATGGGGGTTTTCAGATATTTTGGACAATGATCCCCATCATCCCTAATCATTAGCCATTTTGGCTATGCTGATGCGATCTGCATTTCAGCAATATGCAGAGAACTCTAGGCTAGGGAAGTCTGTGATAAGGGAATGGGAAGGGAAGGGAAGGGAAAGGAAACGCAAGGAAGGAAGGGAAACCAGTCTTATTATTCCTCTATTACAAAGAGGTGATAATGGCAGTGAGAGAATAGTGCTTTGCCTAAAGCCACATGGCTAAGAGGGCATTTAAATTAAAAATTTAAATTTTTAAATGCAGTTCTCCAGCCAAGTAATGTGTTTAAATGCATATACTCAGGCATATATTGTCTATAACAATGTGAGAGTTTGTAATAACACACACAAATTATTTTAGGGGAAATAACTTTGCAAAAATTGTGTATATTAAAACAAAATTGTACATAAAAGTGCGCACCAGGAGGGATTCACACTCAGTTCCTAGCGATTTTTCATGAGAATTTAAGAAAAAAATCACTACATAATGCAGAAATGTGGAGGGCTGAATTTAAGATTGGAAAAATGAGAAATGGAGAGAAGCTGAAATTAACCTGAGATATATTTGACATTTGCCAGTGTCAAAACAACCAAGAGATTCTATGAAGTGAAAAAGCACTGTGTTGTTCAGTTATACTTTTTAAAAAGATAACAATTCAAATTCTGAGCCTGAAATCTGTACAGCCAAGTTAGAATAGTTATTGATTTTTTTGTGAGCATTTACATTTGCTCTAAGTTGCAAGGGAACATAAAACTATTTGCACTGGGAACAGTTTCAAGTGGGGAAGACATGCTGCTCTGTTTCAGCAAAAACAAGAAAGTGTCCTGTGGCACCTTAAAGACTAACACATTTCTGTGTTGCTTTTACTGCTTTCTCCCTTTCATATCTATACATAGAGAGAGCGAGAAAGTTAAATAGAGTTACTTGAGAGACATACTGAGAGAGAGAGACAGATAAATTCCCAACAGAAATTAACAAGAGAAGCAGATACTCCGAAGACCTGAAAACCAGGTTGGCAGTAAATTTCTTTCCCCATAAAAAAAGAAACCTATGAACTAAAAAGTCACCAAGAAAAATAAAACACTGATGGGTTTACAGGAAAAGGCAGAATTGGAAGGCGATGGGAAGAAGTCTGGCTGTAAAACACACTGGGGTTCTAACTCCTCAGCCTTTTATAAACACGGTCTTGTCCCTTGACCCAGCATTAGCATAATACTCATTAATCAAGTCATCTTCCCCAATTAATAGCCAGATGTGGGTGCTTTGTTCCTCTTAGCTGCTTTAATGAAGGAAAGGCCAAAGGATCAGGCAGAGTCATACTCATTCCAGTATCTCGGGCCCAGTAGGGTATTTGACAGCATGTAGTGCAGGTACTGGATAGAGACAGAGAAATCCCACTCCCCCATCGCTCACCAGGAAAACATGAACCCAGCTTAGACATGATGTTCGCCTGTGGCTTGTCACAGCTTAGGTAATCTTGCCAAGGGTGGGTATTCCTGGAAAGAAAGCTCTGCTTTATGAAACTTGGCAGGGATTGACTCAGATATTTCAAAGCCCAGCCTGAATGGAGAAATATATGTTCCGCTTCCCCACCAACACATCAATAAACGCCTTTCAACTTTCAGGCCAGTTTGTTGTAGTCTTTTAAAGAGATACATTGATTCACCCAGCCACGAGCCATTTCCCTGCCATTTATCTTGGGGGGGATCGATGGTTTGTCGCCACCTTCTAACCAAAGTCACAAAGGGGATGATTCCCAAAGGAGCTTGTAAGGCATCACTTCTTGTTTATTACACTTGATATTATTATTTTCTCCCTAGCACCACTACGTCTTTTAAAAAGCGGGGGGGGAGGTGGGGGGGAGAGAAAGGATTTCCAATGATTTGAAGTGGAAAGTAGCCAATGGCACATGCACTGCGGTGCTATTCTGGGTAACATCTCCATAGGAACAGTAAATACTAGGGAGATACTTAGGGGTTATGTTGCTAAGTCAAGTAACAGTGAGGTTTAAATGGCTGGTTTAAATTAATTGATTTAAAATCCTCTCTATTACAGAACTGCAATGTACAGAGTTACAGAGCGGCCTTTGCCGCTGTCGTCATTTCCCACCCTAGGCTTATACTCGAGTCAATACGTTTTCCCAGTTTTTTGTGGTAAAATTAGGTGCCTCGGCTTATATTCAGGTCAGCTTATACTCGAGTATGTACGGTATGTACCCTCCATGTTAAGGGGAGCAGCAGGTAAATCTGCATCAAGGTAATCCAAATTTGGTGCTATACAAAGCTTGATTCCACAACTCATGTAAATATGCAAATCATGTAAATATACATATACATATGCATATTTGTTTTGTTCTGAAAGGCTGAGAGTGGGGTTTTGTTGTCTGGGCAGCACAGCACCTCCATACTCACTGCCCAGGCTTGCACCCTGGGCAGCTTACTTTGGTGCTGCTAACACCACATTTTGAATTCACCCTCCGAGGCACACTCCATTGTCTTTTGAGAGAGATGGACACCACCACCACCACCAATAACAACTTGCTTATTTCACATCATTTTTTTTGCTTCTGTTGGGGAAGAGCAAGACAGCTATGTCAGGCAATCAAGTTTCCCTCACCATGATCCAGGTTCCACCCATCCCTGCCAACTTCTGAGATTCCATCTGGAATCATTCTCTTGCTTTTCAAGTCTGTCTTTACACCTTTAAGGGCTAGAGACTCACCCGGTGCTATACCAGCTGCACTGGCTCCCAGTGGAGTACAGGATCAGGTTTAAGGTGCTGGTTTTAACCTTTAAAGCCCTATACGGCCTAGGACCCTCGTATCTACGGGACCGCCTCTCCTGGTATGCCCCACAGAGAAACTTACGGTCTTCAAATAAAAACATCTTGAAGGTCCCAGGCCACAGAGAAGTTAGGCTGGCCTCAACTAGAGCCAGGGCTTTTTCGGCTGTGGCTCCGATCTGGTGGAACGCTCTGTCACTAGAGACTAGGGCCCTGTGGGACTTGACATCTTTCCGCAGGGCCTGCAAGACAGAGCTGTTCCACCAGGCCTTTGGCCAGGGCACAGCCTGACTCCCTCCCTCGGCAATCTTCGTGGAGCTCTGGCACAATGGTTGCCAGTGGCTTGATTTGAATCAATTTTACAATGAATGATTTTAGAGTGTTGTATGTACTGTACTTTGTACTGTTTTATTTTTGTTAGCCGCCCTGAGCCCGGCTTTGGCTGGGGAGGGCGGGATATAAATAAAATTTATTATTATTATTATTATTATTATTATTATTATTATTATTATTATTTAACAAAAAAGGGGGGGGGGAGACAAGCTTCTCAGGATGCTTAGAGCAGCACGCTATGATTCTCTGGCCTGCTCTGTTCCTGTACTTGCATGGTATGATCAAAGCATTTGCACACCCCTACATAGTCATCACTGGCACAGTAAATGTACAATGTTGTTAGTCTGCAACTCCTACCACCCGCTGACTGGAGCTGATAGTTGGAGTCCAGCAACATCTACAGCAATGTTTCCCAACCTTGGGTGTCCAGCTGTTTTGGGACTACAACTCCCATCATTCCTAGCTAGCAGGACCAGTTGTCAGGAATGATGGGAATTGTAGTCCCAAAACAGATGGAGACCCAAGGTTGGGAAACACTGATCTACAGGGCCACAGGTTTCCCATCCCAGCATTAAAGTCTTCCTTTGTTTAGAAACACACATAGCTTACCAAAAAGTGTGTTGCCTTCAGGCACAGTAAATTAACTGTGCGCTGTTCTCCGTATCACAACATACTCTCCAGACCTCCACTTCTTTCCCCTTGTCCTATGACCTGGAGGGGAACTTGTGGTCCTCCATGTGTTGTTGGACTACAACTCCCATCAGCCACAGCCAGGGGTCAGGACTGAAAAGAGGCATAATCCAACTAAATCTGGAGAGACTTAAGTTTCCCATTCCTGGCTTGGGAGAAATCCTGCTGCAGGCTTACACTAATGCCACTACCAGGGAGCTGTATAAAACCCTGCTAGTAAAAGAGCTGCGTTGTTGATAGGATATAGGGGATAGGGGATTTCCCAAGGTCACCTAATGAGCTCATAAAACACACAAGATTTGGACCTGGGACCTCCGACTCACAGCTCACATGCTTAATCTCTGCATTACACCTGCTATTAAAATGGGTTTGCTTGTTGTTGCTTTTCAGAAACATGGCACCTATTTGCTCCTTGCTGGTTGTTCTATTTCAGTCCAGTAATGCTAACATGTCCTGTAGTGTTTTCATTCTGGTCAGAAATTGCTGCTCAAATCAACTTTGCTTTGGAGAAATACATTGATGTCTGAGGATGTTCATGCACTCTTAAATTGCATTCCTGAGCTGTGGCGACTAACAGATGGACGTCAAAAACAGGTTCTGTGAGCCAATCTTAGGTGTCTAAAAGACTTGTGCTGCAGGACTGGGAGGACAAACATCCACCAACTTTCACATGGTGGTTTGCAGATCTCACTGCTCTTTCTAGGTTTGAATGTATGACATACAATCACCAGTTTCATTTAGAAACCTATTTGGACTACCAATATTAAATTAAATATTTTAATCAGGATTGATGGGCTGTTCTTATTGACAGTGTCAGCTGGCAATGGTGATGTTATTGTTTAATTGTTGCCAGTGCTTAAAAAAAGTGCTGGAACTCACCACAAACACCTCCCTCGTTCTCTTAGAATGGCAATGATGCCTACCTGAGAGGTGCCGGAACAGAGTTCCTGTGAGTTAACCCTTAGAAAAAGCCCTGATTGTTGCTATTATTCATTTTTTTAGAATTTTCATTTTGGTTTTCTCTTCCTTTTATATTGGCAAATAAAAATAAAATAAAATAAAGTGGGGGAGGGGAGAGAGATAGAATAGCACTCTTCCAGTTCCATCTCTGTACACAAACCATATTCTGAAACCCCAAGCCCATTCCCTTACCTAGACACTTTGGGTTTTTCCTACTGCGTCCTTCCCAGAACCTCTGGTGGCAAAGTCCAACCAACCTGCCAGCTAGCCAACGGAAATGCCAGGCACCTCCAACTGTGTGATTGAATTAGCTGTAATGTATTCAATTTCCAGGAAGACGTTTGACAGAATTTTTCCGACAGCCGCAGAGATTAATGCATCAGCCGATGGCAATTTTGTTACTGCAGCCAACTAGTCAGTCCTGATGTGATTTCTCTCCCTTTTTCTTCTTCTTCCCCGCTTCTCCCCCAAATATCTTAATATTCTGCAATACCCACTTCACTTCCCCCAAATAACAGATCAGGTAGTTAGCAGAAGGCTCATCAGAGTTGAAGTGGTGTCGGCAGAGTTGGGGGGGGGCTGTCAGCATTGAGTTTTCTATTCCTTAATGCCTTCTGGAAGCTGGGATTTAAAGATGCCTTTGCTAAATGGTTAAAAAAGAACAGAGTGGGAGAAGGCAGATGAAAACTGCAAGTTAATTAACTCTGGGTTGGGTATGCTTCCCATTTTTACACCACCCCACCCCACCCACTACACAGTTTTCACTGGCATCAAGAATCAAATTGAAATGCAGGTAAAATAATTTCATTTTCAGAAGCTATCAGTTCCTATCAAATCTACCTAATCCAGAACCTCTCTCCATAAAATCCCTTAAGCAGGGAGGATGCTGGCTTGCACACAGCTGGGTGAAAGCAGAGCCAGTAGAAATACCAGGCGTGGGTGGTACCGGGAGATCCAGGAAAGTGCTGCCTGGAACCAGCTTAATGTCTTCTTGCCATATGGGAGGGAAAACACACCTGGCATTTAAGGCCAATTCTGGGCAAGAGTGAAGTGTGAATGCTGATGAGTTATTGGGAGAGACTTCGGGAGTAAGCAAAGGTAATACTCATGCAGAAATGCTGTATATATGCCTGCTGATGTGTGTGAAAGACCTCCATGGCAGAGTCAGAGGACGGATACTGCTAACGATGATGCAAGCCTATGCAGCAGTAGATTTTGGTGGCAAATTCTGACAGAGGGAGGGAGGAAAAGACTATTGCTTTAAGATTCTAATAGGCAGGTCTTTGATTGAGTAAATTCAGCCTGATTGGTCTGGGTGACAGCAGACTCTCTGGCTGGAGGTTCTAGTCTACTGGGCAGGAGGATCCTCAAATGAAGCAGGGCTGGTTTAGCATCTTTTGAATTAAATGAACTAACATATGTGGCCATCTTAATTACAGGTGGTTAACCCTCAAGATTAATGGGATGTGGGTGGTGTTGTGATCTAAACCACTGAGCCCCTTGGGCTTGCTGATCAGAAGGTTGGCGGTTAAAATCCCCGCAGCGGGGTGAGCTCCCGTTGCTTTGTCCCAGCTCCTGCCAACCTAGCAGTTCGAAAGCACGTCAAAGTGCAAGTAGATAAATAGGTACTACTCTGGTGGGAAGGTAAACAGCGTTTCTGTGCGCTGCTCTGGTTTCAGTGTTCCGTTGTGCCAGAAGAGGCTTAGTCATGCTGGCCACATGACCTGGAAAAACTGTCTGTGGATAAACGCCGGCTCCCTGGGGCTATAAAGCAAGATGAGCACCGCAACCCCAGGGTCGTCTGTGATTGGACTTAACTGTCAGGGGTCCTTTACATGTTTAACCTTCAAAAGGTTGAACTATAGTTACCATCATCCCTGACAACTGGACATGCTGGCTGTGACTGATGGTACTACTACCATCAACAGCATCTGGAGGGCCACAGGTTCCTCACCCCTAATCCAAGGGGGGGGGCAAGTCCACTTAAGTCTAGAAGTGGTGACTACTTGTGTTGTGTTTCACATTCCTGATATGCCCAAAGGGAAATAAGACCAGGCTTTCAGAGGCTCTGTTCCCTAAATTGGCCAGGCTTATGCCAACCTTGCAGTATCTATTTATGGATGAATATACAAGTAGAGCAGAGAACGGGTAGGTACCACACATCGTCATCATCATCATCATCATGGAGAAGAGCTCCATGGACAGTATATGCTCCACATGCAAAAAGTCCTGGGTTCAATCCCTGATATCTTCAGTGTGGCTAGAAAATTCTTCCAGTCCGATCTGAAGCTCCAGAGAGCAGCAACCAGTCAATGGAGAGCAGGAGTGGGGAACTTGGACTCCAGCTCTACCACCACCCCTGACCATTGGTCCTGCTGAGTGGAGCATCAGTCCAACAACATCTGGAGGGATGTAGGTTCTCCATCCCTAGTATAGACTAATGCTGAATTAGATGCACCCCTCATCCTTACTCAGTAGAAGGTAGTTTCATATCCACTGATGTGGTGCACAGTCAGTGGGATGACCTGCCTAAGAAGCAGTCTCATCCTACTCAGTCCTACTCAGAGCAGACTCGCTCAAATTAACAGTCATGGTTGAGCAGGTCCACTCATTTCAATGAATCTACCCTGAGTCGAAGTTATAACCCAGTGTCTTTTCAGCAGGCATGTTTTAGTTATCACTGCTCTTTCAAAGTTTCTGTATTGTTTTAATTATATAGTGTTTTTATTGTTATTCCACTGTGTTTGTTTGCTTGCTTTTTGCCTGCTTCAGAGAAAAAGGTGGGATATCAATCAGTAAGCACCTATTTACCGGTATTTGTATGTCCTTTTCTCATGGTAAATGGAGCCCAAAGTTGCTCAGGACAACATCAGGATTAACTGGGAAGGGTTGTAGCTCAGGGGCTGGGCATGCAAAAGGTCCCAGGTTCAATCCCTAGCATCTCCAAGTAGGATTGAGAGAGGTGACTGCCTGAAATCCCAGAGAGCTGCTGCCAGCCAGTGTCAATAATACTGAGCTAGATGCACCGACAGCATCTGCTGCAGTATAAAGCTGTTTCCTGTGTTCGTAACAATACCAAATCAGTTGCATGAAACAAAATATAAGGTCAGCATCTATAAATAATTCATTTCAATTCATTTCAAAGATGTATCAATCAATCAATAAAACATAAAGTCAACAGCGCTGCCCTTTACAGCAAAATCAGTTTTTCCCAAAAGCAATGTAACTTTTGAGTTCCCTGCAAGACTCACATTTGCCAGCAAGCTGCAGAAACCCAGGTTTATACCTCTTTCAATGGCTACATTTAAAAAGATCCAAACTGGTCCCTATGTTGCCCCTCAAAGGGCTAGCAACACTCACTAAGCAAGAATCCTCAGCAACAGGTAGTCTAAAGAAAGCAAATATTTTCACCTGACTCAATGCAATACCATTCCCCAAAATTGTGTGACTACAGGGTCTGTGTCCCTTAATCCAGACAGCAGGTGAATGCATTCACAGAGCTGCATGATACAGACGTGTACGTGAAGAGCAAAAAGTTTTCAGTCGAGTCAAGTGAATAAATGAAAATTGGGTTTTTAGATGGTTGCCTCCCTACTGGGACAAAACAATGGACAATGTAATAATCACAAAATGATTTCTTTCCCACTGCCAGCCTTTCAGAAATTCATTAATGTCTCCTTACAGCTTATGAAATAAAGGAACAGAAACTCAAAAAATGCAAAATAAGAAAAGTGCTTGTGTTGGCCTCACAGGATGACTTTTCCAATTACCACACTGATGGTCAAGAAGAAGATATTTGCTCTTTCGCTGTCTTGTCCCCCTCTGCAGCCATGTCCCAGTGTCACTCCAAGGAGGACTCTGATTCAGATGGCTCCCAAGTCACCCCACCGATGGGGGAGCCCTCAGCATCCGCTTCTACATTGTCTTGCCCTGAGGACATGGCTCTCTCTTTCTCTTCTTACTCTGGGGGTGGCCACCAACCTCAGTCAGCTCTCAGCTAGCTGCCACCTTCCTGCCTTCTTATGTACATTCTGTCCAGGTGGTGACAGCAGCTGTCAACTTCTTCCTCTTCAGTCTCAGTGGTGCCCTTGCAAAACTCAGTGAGGAGGAGGATGGGGGCAAAACAAAAAATGGTTGTGGCTGCCTTGTCATTGGCTCTGGCTCCACCTACTGTTGGCCTCCCTGCTTTCTGCCCTACTAGTCCTTATGGGGCACCAGCCACTGTGGATCCAAAAGCAAGATACAGGCTGAAATGCCCCCAAGGAGCCTCCACTGAAATTTCACTTATACAGTGGTACCTTGGTTTACAAACTTAATCTGTTCCGGAAGTCCATTCTTAAACCAAAGCATTCTTAAACCAAGGCGTGCTTTTCCATAGCAATGAGGGACTCAATTTACAAATGGAACACACTCAACAGGAAGTGGAACATGTTCTTATTCCAAGGCAAAGTTCACAAACCAAAACACCTACTTCCGGGTTTGCAGCATTCTTAATCCAAGTTGTTCATAACTAAGCTGTTCTTCAACCAAGGTACCACTGTAGTGACATTCAGAGTGAAGTCCCAGGTCCTAGTCTGACACTCTAACCACTATACCACTCGGGTTCTCATTTTTTCCCCAAGTATATGGAGATAAAGTTTGTTGTTCTTATTTCCATCTTTAAAGTTTCTACACATGAGTTATAAACTGGAAAGATGGAATTTGAGGTTCAGGGGGAGGGTTTTATCCTGGGAGGTGAAAAGTTCTTCCTTGCTAGAGGGATCTCTGTGTCGTTCTTAGCAGGTGTTTTGCAGCACAATACAATGCTGCAGGTGGAAAAGGTGGTATGGGAGGAAGCTGAGGAAGAGGAGGCAGTTCAATTATTTGGAAGCGCTACATGGCATTTATTTATCCAGGCTGTACAAACAACAATAATAATCATGATACCCAGGTCTGGCGATTTAATGCGGTGCTGATGAGAGAGCTCCCACAGCAACCAGAAGCCAAGGAGTTGTTGGCTTCATCTGAGAATCTTAATTGGCTTCTTTTTCTCCCCATGCCCCCCCCCCATAAAAAAGGGAGGGGAGTGAAGATAAATATGTAAATAAAAAAAAGACCCCCTGACTAGCTTCCACACAGTTAAATCTCTTCTCCAAAGGCATCGATTTGCAGCTGAGGTTCTCTTTGCACCCGGACAAATCTGCTATCAAAAGGCAGAGATAGAATAGAAAATGAACTTGCTCTGCAGGGGTGGATTGAGTCAGCATCCCTGGGGAGCAGCCCCTGCCATCAAGGAGAGTCCAAGTGGAGCAGGCAGGAGAGGAAAAGGGAGAGGAAAAGCTGCCTTAAGAAAGGGCTTCAATTTAGCAGATTTAGGGAGAAACATGATTTGCATGTCAAAGGCTCCAAGTTCAATCTTCTGCCTGGCCTTTCTGTTTAAAGGGGTTTCAGGCAAAAGACCTCCCTGGCTGGGAACTTGGTGAGCTCCTGCCAGGCCAGAGTAGGGTAGCAGACTAAGGGACACAGGTCTAGGGCTGTGTATCATGCAGGGGACCATGTGCAGAGGCAGAGCAAGGCGGGTGCAGAGGATGTAGCATGCTCCGGGTGCCATCCTGGCAGGGGTGACATTCTGCCCCCCACCTGCAACTCCCAAGCCTACAGCAAGCAAAAAGCAAGTGGTGCGCAAGGCAAACCTACCCACTAGCCATCGGCTGCATGTGGCTTTGCAGCTCCAGCTCTCTCAGAGCTGCAGCCGCAAGCAGAGGATCCCACCACCGTCCATACAGCACTCGAGTGGTGCCATCGGCAAAACATCCATCTGTGCATGCAGGGCACGTAGCAGCAGTGTGCATGCGCCGCCAGGTGGTTTGCCCCGACGCCCCACACCGGGTGCCTGTTAGCCTTCCTTCACCCCTGACCACGTGAAGCTTTTGTGCCCCCAAGTGACTTCAGGTTTATCTGAAATAAGGGTGATCAGTCTCCGCCCCACTCCTCACCCATCTCGCCCTCTTGCTTAATTTAAAATTGTGTCTGAAATTCAATTTTAAATCATTTGAAATTTTGAAATTCGGTTTTAAATCACTTCTAATAAGATTTTCTAGACATGGCAGAAAACCAGTGGTGGCACAGGGCAGGGGCGCCAGCTGGAATGAAATATTGGAGGGTGGGGGAGGTAAGACTTGACCCGCATAATCAGTCACATGACGTGGTGCATACACAACAATGCTCATCAACTTAGTGGAGGCTGGTCAACAGAGGGACCTCAGCCCCTAGGGGTTGGATTCTACAGTACAGGAGATCTCTTAGGCCACTTCACCCAGCATACCCTGCTCTAAGCACGGACACCCCATCCCAAGAGAGTAGCAGTGCTGCTGCCACATTAGCTGTGGCAAAAGCAATTTTAATAAAGTGAGAGTGGGGTCAGGAGATGAGGAGTGTGGGTGGTGTCAGAGCAACCACCATTCATCACAAGGTAAAAGCGGGGGTGGGTGGGTGTCCATTGAGAGGGCAAAGTGTCCAGGGTGGTTGGAAAGCATCTAGGCTGGGGACCCCTCAAATCTGGCAATGTCTTTAGACAGTAATGATGTTTCAGTGCATTCGGACATAGGAAAATGCAACAAATGCCGTATACCAAGTTGGTATAACATGCAAGGTTATAATCATGCTTAACTAAACTTGAATGATGGGGGGGGGGGGAGAAGCAGATAAAGGTAAAAACGGATACAGTAAATAAAATACATCTTTTTTATTTCAACAGCTCAGTCAGTAAAGCATGAGACTCTTAATCTCGGGGTTCTTGGTTCGAGCCCATTGGGCCCAAAGATTCCTGCATGGCAGAGGGTTGGACTAGATGACCCTTGTGGTCCCTTCCAACTCTGCAATTCTATGATTCTATGTTAAAATAGAACCCTAATGAGTAGCAAAGGGGGGAGGTAAAATGTGTAAAGAAAACACATGTTTTATTGCAATTAAATGGCCACCTCTTATTTATGCACCATAATGTACATAACCACACTATTATAAACTCTTAATAGGCCATATGATTAAATGAATATCTCATATGAATGTGCATAAACATGCTGTTATAAATCCTTCATAGGCCAAATGTGTTTTGACAAAGTCTTCCTCAGTAGACTTATTATAAAAACATAACATTACAATTTGATAGGCTTTGACTTCTGATTTACGGTCACTTAAAGGGGAAGAACAAAACACTTCACTTTAATATGCACAGGTCTCCACTTTATAGTACCACAAGGTGACGAACAACGTTAAATCATATTTCCAGTATCCTTTCTTTGAATGTTAAATGACTCCTGTGAGCGTAGATATAACTTATTTCCACTGGTCAGCTGAGCTTTACCCCCTGCCTTGCACAGTAGAGTGGCAAACATATATTTCCTATTCAGTTTAAAATAGCTAACAATATTCATATGAAAGCAATAAAATCACAAATCTATTTTTTTTAAAAATTGCCTAATAAAACAAGGACCCCCCAAAAAATGATGGAGACAGACTGTAAGTAGGCATCTTTTTCTTTTCAATTCTGCTTTGTGTGCTCAGTTCACACTGCTTTGTTCACACAGTTCAGGACTCATTATCACCTTACTTTTCCAAAATGGCAATCTTGTTATATCAGTTTGATGACACAAATAGATCCACAGTCAAATAGCTTCCTCTTATCAACTTACTTACATATCATGAATACATTTTAACCATCATTTAGGAACAAGTGGAAAGATTAATTTGGGCATATTTGTAGTATGCTTAGAGGTGATAATACGATAAATCCACGATTCAGGTTTATCTGGGAGAGGGGTGGGGGGTTGAGGTTGGAGAGAAACTGCTTTTTCCTCTTGCCCCCAATTTTGGAAACTTATTGTGCAGCTGTTTGCATTCAGAAGCAACCCTCAGTAAATTTAGTAAGGCTGCAGTCTTCTAACATACCGTTTATGCGGAGGTTAAATGTGTGTTAGAAGATTGCAGCCTTATTCAACAAGCCACAACTTTAGCAAATGTAAATCTGGATCAGGTTCTTTGCCAAGATTGATGTTAGAGTTCTCAATGCCATTAAATGTGATTTTTAATAAATAAATTTTCCAGTCACAAGATAGCCATGTATTTTGAGGAACGACACATAAACATACCTGAACATAGCAGATATTTTCTGAATAACCACCCCGAGGTCTAATCAGGACTCACTCTGATCACATGAAATCAGCTCACAGACAAACATTCTAGATTGTTCATCTATTCTGGATGAAGCCAGCCAAACCATTCCTCAGGGTAAAGAACAGAAGTGGATAATGTGGAGGGTGGGGTGATTAAAATAAAAATCCTCCTGTCAGACTGGGAATGTCCCCTCACTCTGGTGGGCAGAGGCAAAGGCCAAGTTTAGGGCTTAAACTTTGGGTGATGTAGGCTGGGGAGAGGTCCTTGGAGTTGGTTAGCAGCAAGAAAGAGAAGGAGGGTAGAACTTCATGTGAGTTGGGAATGACAGGCACAGAGGATGGCTTTTTCCTGTCCTAGGAATCCAATATTGCCCTGAAGGGGTAAGCCAGACCATCATAGGATGTGAATGCTCTGCAATTGCCCCATCTAGGTGCAGGTTGTTTAAATGTGTAAATGAAACCATATATCATAAAGACACCACAATCTGTACTGTGCCTAATTTCTGAAGGAAACATGAACCCTGGGTCTCCTAGACTCTCACACCACTGAGATTAGAAAAGATTTCTAAGCTCGGGAATTTGTTATGAGTACTAGAACTTAAGAACGTAAGAAGAGCCTGCTGGATCAGCCCAATGGCCCATCTAGTACAGCATTCCATTCTCACAGGTGCCTGTGGGAAACCTGCAAACAGGATTCAAGCACAGGAGCAGTCTCTCATCTTGTGGTTTCCAGCAACTAGTATTCAGAAGTATCGCTGGCTCCAACTGTGGAGCGAGAGCATAGCCACCATCAATAGCCCTCCATGAGCTGAGCCAACAGCCTTTCCATACAAAAAAATCCACTCCTGGGGGAATCTTTATTTATTTATTTATTGCTACCACCTTAAAACCAATGGAAATCCTTGCCAATGTACAGTATTTCAAAACCCTAGGAGAGCTATCAGTAGATCCTGATCTACCTTTTCCCCAAGCTGACCTAGACTATCCTTGAGGCAGGCTGATTTTCTTTGTCAAACCCCTAGTTAGCATTAATGAGAATTCTTCCAGACTGCTGCTATTTCTGGGGAAGATTCTGTCACATATCAACAAATTCAGGTTGCACAATTAAGGTTGATTCGGGACTTTTAGCAAGAAGGAACCTTCCCCCACAAACAAATGAAAACGAATGCTCAGTAAATAGCTGGTGCTTGTTGTTTGTTCAAAAAACCAGGGTGGATGCTCCATAAACAGGTTGCCTGGAAGCAGAACTGAGAGGGTCGTTGCAAGGAAGTTTGAGGCGGTGGATTCCCTACAGTCTTGAGGAGGCTCTGGCTGTTGTTTTGAAACTCCTGATCACACGCTGCCTCATTAAAAGGAAACAAAAAAGTCAAGCATTTAAAACAAAACAAAAAAAGAAGAAGCAGGGAGAAATAGAGTAATTAGAAGGCGCAATGTGAACTTCTCCGAGTCGGTTTGACCAGGAGACTCGTTTGCAGAGCTGATGCTCAGAAGTTGGCTGCTTCAGCATGAAGAGAGGAAAAAGAGAGAGTTGAGCTGAAAAGCACTGTGTGTGGTCCATCTGAGGGGAGCGTGAGGAGAAGCAGTTTAAGGATCACACTCCCATTTCATCTGAAACCATCACAAGACAAGATGCCCATTAGAGAGAAGCAGGATGGGGAGTGTGTTAATGAGCCGAAGTGTGATAAGGGAGGGGGGCAAGGGGGATGAATAAAAGGCAGCCCCACCAAATACGGCTTGTGCAGCAAATGAAATAATTACTCCACTCACAATTGTAACGACGGCGCAATAAATTTAATGTAATTCCTAAAGGCCAACTGCTTTCCTTTCTTGCTGGCTTCTTCCTTTTCTGGTTTTTTTCTTTTTCTTTTGTAATAAAGAAAAAATCCCTTTTTTATAGTTTTAGAATTATGCTTTAATTAGCATAACATTTAAATTAGCGAATGGAATCTTAATTAGCTGAGGAAATAGACTTTTGTTGGAGTAGCTTGCTAAAACAAATAAATTCTCTTCCTCTTTCAAGAGCCATTTGCTTATGGCACATTAAATAGCCTAGTGTACCATAAACAATTTGAGACAAGGATAAGTAATTAAATTAGAAAACATGCTGGCAAAACTACCCGCTCCTGGCCTGTGCGGAGCTGAGAAAAGGAAATGCAGGAGCTCGTTTCCACTTGTCAAAGGAACAGGAACCCTTTCTGTTACCACTACTAAGCACTCCTTCAGATCAGGCCTGCATGATCTGCCGCCCATCAAACCAAACACAACCCACCAGCTACACGCCTGGCAACCTCCCTGGTTTTTCAGCCCCATTGAAAGCAATCAATCAAGACAAGTGGGAACGTGGGAAGCTGTCTTGTTCTGCAACACACCAACAGTCAACGTTATCTAAAATTGACTGGCAGCAGCTCTCCCAAGGTATCAGGCAGGGGTTTCTCCCAGACCTACCTGGACATGCCGGGGGATTGAACCTGCAGCCCTCTCTGTGCAAAGCAGATGCTCTGCCACTGAGCTACATCCCTTCTCAGTGATTTCAAAGAGACTAGCTGCAATTTCTGGATTGTGTTTATGGGCGAGGTGGAGCATGCAAAGCATGTGATCCACCGAGCCAAATACACTCCACTGGCCATGTATTATTCTCTAGCTACTCCTGCCATTATTTTAGGCCTCCTAAAACAGTCTGCTACTCTCTATTCTGGTGGAAGATGTCTCTACCAGTCAGTACAATGGTACCTCGGGTTAAGTACTTAATTCGTTCTGGAGGTCCGTACTTAACCTGAAACTGTTCTTAACCTGAGGTACCACTTTAGTGAATGGGGCCTCCCGCTACCGCTGTGCCGCCGCCGCGCGATTTCTGTTCTCATCCTGAAGCAAAGTTCTTAACCCGAGGTACTATTTCTGGGTTAGTGGAGTCTGTAACCCAAGATACCACTGTATAATGAATAGGGTTATGCTATCTTTTCCTTCAGCTCAGCCAGTAAAATACCTTGGACTGGCCCTGGGTTCTAGCCAAGGGACACCCACCTCTTTATTTTTGCAGACCCTGGAAATTTATTGATTTCCAAGGGCAAGCATTCATTAAGTGGCTCACAGGTTGTGTTTGGCTCAACAGGTCAGTCTTACACATGCCTCATTTTGAGCCAGCTTTCTCAGAGGCTGGACTTGCTGCCCAGATTACAATACCAAGGAATGTAAACTGAAACATTGGGATGATAAGCAAACTTTGTGTGAATGGGGCAGCTAGTGGTTATTTGGGAGCCCAACACAATCACACTGCATCAAAGTTACGAATTCATCCCCAGCTCATGTTCTTGATCCCTATTTACCTACAATAGTCCTTATTTTCCAGTAGCAGTTCCCTAGTAAATCGCTGCCTCAATTTCCCCTCCCCATTTGGGGAATGCTGTGTTGAAATGTTACTAAGTATCATTACTTATCAAGTAATTAATAATAATTTAGTAATTGTTATTAATAATAAGTATGTTGCCTTTTCTGAACATCTAACACCACGGAGTAATAAGAGGCAGATCAAAATGTGATAAATTTGACAAAGTCGGGTTTCTCCTTGTAAACTTCTTAGAAAGGCTGTATGACTTGGACCCAGGTTACCAGAAAGATCATATTTCCCTGCCCGGGTGCCAAGATGCTTGGATGAGGAACTTTTCCTGGTCCCATTAACATCAATAGCACAGTTGATGGTGACACAAAAGTAAGACTATATAAGCGTCCAGTTGTGAATATTGCATTAAGACTGAATGTGGCTTCGAATGCTCTAGTTTGCAGAGAGGAGCTCACACCCATGTTCTCCTCCCCTGTATTTATAGGCCAGTATACAACAGTTTAGCTTAGCATGTCCTCTGAACCAGGAATCATTATCAAGGGCTTTCCTCTTTCACCAAAAAACCATGACTATAGATTGTGGTTAGGGAGTAGAGACTTTAACCAAGATATTGGGTTTGGGCAGCGGCAGAACAAGCCGATCGGACAACTGGGGTGGCGCATACTGTCTCCTCCCACTCAGTCGCCTTCAGCTGGGGGAGGGGAGGCAGCAGGCGGACCGTTTGGGCAGCACGAAGCCTGCGTGCACCCAAGCCACTGCATCTCTCTCAGGAGAGACGCATGGCTTGGGCACGCTGCAGGCCCCGCAGTGAGTGCCACCCAGCATTTTGTCACCCCCCCCCAGTGGTGACATCTGGGGCAGACTGCCCCACTGCATCCCCCTTCCTCCATCCCTGGGTTTTTGTGACATGCTAAGCCAAACAATGGCTTAGCTGCCATGATGGCTGACCTAAAATGCTCAGGGAGGAGGAGCAAAGCAGGTGCAAACTCCTTGTTCAGAATGAGCCTATCTGCATATTCACACTAAGCTATTTCTTTGACTTGGTTGGCTGCGTGAATGTAACCATTGCCTGTTACATTGAGCAGCCACTGTATGTCGAGAAGGACTGCAGCTCTGTGATGCAGCATCTGCCTTGCACAAGAAGGTCCCAGGTTCAATCCCTGGAGTCTCCAGGTAGGGCTGGCAAAAGATGCTGGCTGAAATCCTGAAGAGCTGTTGTGAGTCAGTGCAGACAATACTGAGTTAGATGGATCAATGATCTGACTCAGTATAAGCCAGTTTTCTATGTTCCTGTGTGTACCTGTGTGGAAGGCCTAGTTCAAGCGAGGAGAAATGGATGAGAAATTCAATTTGATTGTCATTTGCATTATATTCGCAGTACGTAAACTGAAACGCAGCTACCTTTCAAAATTCATTTGTAAACAAATGTTTACCCCCAAAAGAATGTTTTTTTTGGGGGAAATGTGAATAAAAATGCACATTTTAATGAAAATAAAATTAAATGTGTACTATACATGGGGGAAAGGCTTGCAAAAGTGTCTCCATTAGTCAAAACTGCATACAATAACATCTTTACTCAGAGAAACTCGCACTAAAATGCTTGTGAATTTTCGCAGTAATTTCTTTTCAAGCATAAATTGCTGCAAAATACGGAGAACTGAATTCAAGACTAGGGGGGAAAAGAGGAACCAAGGGAACCAAAACTGACAGATCCTTCCACATTTACAGACACACAGCAGGTGAGGGGGTAAAACTGTTCCTCGGCTGTACCACTGGAGTGCAAGGAAAAATCACTCCATCCATAGTCGTCCCGACCCCATGAATGCTCCATCATAGTGGTTGTGGCTCTTTGACACCAGATTTGCATCCAGTGGGTCACACCAACTTTATCAAAGACACCCAAGAAAGGTTTGGATGCTAAGCTTTTCCTCGGCTTTCTTCTGTGTGTCAGACAGTGGGATTGAGATCTCTAGAACCTATGATACATGAAATTTATTATGGTCAGAGACCAGCTGGTGAAACACAAATGAAACTACAATCCCAAAAGCAAAACAAACATTTAAAACAATATACAATAATGGATTTTAAGTTTTAAAATGCGGTAGGCATATGAACACATAAAAACTTTAAGATAGAGTACCATAGAGAAATGACCCAGAGTCTCCTGTGGATCCGAGTTTGGGAATTTTCTTAACAAACTATATTGAATCGGGGGATGGTCTGCGCCTACAGATCTGTGCACAGAATCTGGTGACCATCCGGGTCGTCTTGTGATCTCTGAGCCTATGGTATACAGCATAGGAAAATGGAACCTTAGGATTGGGATTCAGCAGTCATAAAGTGTTCAAGGAGGAAGAACAGCACTCATAGTGGCCATCTCCTCTATTCTGCTCCAGCCATGGAGAGTAATAAAACTTTAATGGCTCCCAGCGGGTCGATTCAGAAAGAATGAAGATGCTATAAATCCAGCACAGTGCTTACGTGGAGCTAAAAAACAAACTGTTCCAATCACACTTAGCAAAGCTATCAGCCTCTTTTCCAAGACTGAGGGTGGGGGCAGATGCCTGGGGGAGGGGGACTTTGTATCCTCACCAAAGGAGACAGCTGGGGAGGAAAATCAATTAGTTGTGTTAGGGTTTATTGATGAAGTGCCATCTCTTAGGCCAGGGTGCAAATGAACTGACCATGAAAAAAGCAGCAGAAAAGGAAGGATTAAAACAGGACATAAGAAAGGAATAAAGTTCCATCTAGCTTGTATAAATGTTGGGGAACTGGTTCTTTGGAAAGACAGCTTGGATTAGGCTTTGACCCAGCAGCAGGTCCAGGGGCGCCGACTTATAAAAAATATTGGGGGGGCCCATACCGACTTATAAAAAATATTGGGGGGCCCCAAGACCTCCAAACCGCTGCTGCTGGGGGAACGAAAGGGGCGAGCCCCGGGCTGCCCCGACCTTAAGTGAACCTGTGAGGGCCCGCCCTTTGCGGCAGCCGATTGGCTGCCGCCGTGGGCGGTGAATATTAATGAGCTAGGGGGAATCCCCGCTTCTCGCTGGGCTGACGCCAGCCCCACGAGATTGTTGATGGGTCGAGAGCTCGCAACCCCACCCCCTCTCTAGATCGGGAGTGGCTTTGTTTTAACTCATTACTGAATGTATTTTAAAAGGTAACTATCGTCAAACAAGGAAAATAAAAAATACCAACATAATTTTGTGATTTTACAAAGCATAATATAACTAATAATTTTCTTAAATTATTGGGGGGGCAGAGCCCCCCCCAAACGAATTTTTGAGGGGGCTCGGGCCCCCTCAGGCCCCATGGAGTTGGCGCCTATGAGCAGGTCCCAACTTACCAACTGGAGACCAATGTACCACCAGAGGACACAGCTGGGGATGTGGAGGACTTTGAATGCTGACCCTGACTTGAATGGGGTTCAATTTCTAATCATAGTCATTCTGTTCATTTGAGGCGTTCTGCTCCAAATCCCCAAATGAAGGGTGACAGGCACAAGTTATTTTTATTGCATTTTATTTCGCAGTATGTATATAAAGCTTTGTACAGGCAGCCCCCATTTATGTGGGGTTACGTTCCAAGGCATCGTGCATGCCAATGAAATTGCGTATAACTGAAACTCATTGAAGAAGCCTGCAAACAGTCAATTCCGCTCTTTCAGTGGTGTTTCAGTGACGTCTTTGTGATGTTTCTGGGTCACTTCCAGGTTTGGCGCAATGCCCGTATACATGGTTGCACATATATTGAACGCACATAAACGGGGGGCTGCCTGTATTAAAACCTCACGGTTTACAAAAAGAATAATGAAAAAGCAGATCAAAGAACCCAGCAATATACTACATATCTGGATAGGCTTCCAGGAGCCAAAACAAGTGCAGTGAAAGTGCCTGCCCAACATCAACAGGCAGGGAGTTCCAAAGGGGGGTGCTGCCACACTGAAAGGTAAGATTTTACAAGTGCAGAATGAGTACTATGTGTTACCTTGTAGGAGTGCCGGATCCACAGATCAAAGCAGTTGAGTGGGCATATATAGGCTAAAGCGATCTCACAACTAAACAGACCCCAAGCCATTACCGGGATGCCTCTGAAGATACAGCTAGGTGAGAAACAGTATTCAAGGCAACATTTCTCATTTCATACTACCTTGAGGTGCTTGAAAGGGAATACTAGCTGTATTACTGGACTTCAGAAGATGTCCTTAAACCAGGCATAGGTAAACTCGGCCCTCCAGATGTTTTGGGACTACAACTCCCATCATCCCTAGCTAACAGGACCAGTGGTCAGGCATGATGGGAATTGTAGTCACAAAACATCTGGAGGGCCGAGTTTGCCTATGCCTGCCTTAAACCTTTCCTTCACTAAGAGAGCAAGGGAGAGAGAGTGCAAGCATTCACACCAATATCCCAGCCGCAGAGCTGAAATCTTGGCAACTGCTGGCACAGGGCAACGCAAACAAAACAAAACCCTCCACCTTTCCCACTAGAGAGTTTGTGGAGCAAAAGAAGAACCTGTGCGCCAAAGCAGAAAAAGTGTGTGGGGGGGAACAGTGTCCATGTCTTGCTGACAGCTAATAATCTTTGAGACATTGCTTGATAGCAGGGGAGAGAAGCTGGGGTTTGTCAATTGCACTATCTGAACAGCCCACACACGGCCTGCTGCCCTAACAATGAGAATAAGCCATGGAATTTTGTCCCTCCTTTGGCCCACTCCTATCTTGTTGCGTTCACAGACTGCATGTGTGGAACAAATTAAATGCCAACAAAACTGTCTTGCTCTCCCTTGGCATCCCATCAGCAAGTGAGACAAACTCACTCCATCTTTCTCTCTCCTTTGCCTGCTCTCATTTCCACTTTTTTTTCTTTTCCATTTCTCAGCTTCAAGTTCCTCCTCCTCATGGCTTCTCAGAGACAACCCTTCTCTGCAGGAAAGTGTGAAGCCTGTTTCTTTATTTCAGTGGATATTTCCACTGCAAGGAAGTATGCTTCGGACATTTAACCACCTAAGCAGATATGCAATTCAAATCCAATGGTTGCAAGTAATGGAAGGATAATTATGACCTGCGCATTATTATCTGTAATTATGTGTTATGTTCTCCATTCGAACAAAGGCAGCATTATAGGTCTGCACCACCTGTGCACACTGCAGTTGGCTTAATTGTGCAATTGTGCATCACTGTCTCCATTTTCAAAGACATTAAACACCAAATACAGATTGTGATGCCTCTGAATAATAGTTGTGCATTGCAAGTGCAATTGCCACTGCTTGCTTGCTTGCTTGCTTTACTTTCTGTTGGCAGAACCAACAACAAAATCCTGCTTTGAGAAACTTCTCTGCAACAGAGAATACAGTTTCCACTTCAGAAGAAGGGTATAACAGACATTGGTGGGATTTTTTTTGGCCTCTTCCCTTTGTCAATTTTGCTTCACTCCCTCCCTTCTCCTCTCCCTCCCGTCCATTCATGCCTATTGAATCTCATTTCTTCCTTCTTTTCAGCATCATTGCACTCCACGCAGAGGGAGAAAGTGCTCTTTGACTTAATGATTCCCTGCTGCACTCAGTTGGGATCCTCTGAAGCATTGGATATTAAACAGATCTTTGCAGATATTTGCTTGGTTATTAACAGATCACTGCAGGGTATGTGTGTTTCCTTAGTAGCATCCATGCACCATGCAGAAGGGAAGAGAAGCTAAGAACCAGTTGCTTTGGCCCAGGAAGCTAAGGAAGCAAGCAAGCTGGTCTAATAAAAAAAAGGAAGAACGGAAGGGGGGAGTTACAGAAAAAGAAAGGTTATGTTGTGGGGGTCACCACAGTACATATTTAAAGGTGAATTTAATTTGTGCATTCCGAAATATGACACAAACCAAAACACAGCCACCTTTCTCTGAATTGTGCAGTGCAGTTCTCCAGCCAAGTAATGTGTACCCCCAAAAAATGCCAATATAGATTGGTAAAGTGTGTTTTAAATGCATATATTAGTGAAAATAGCTTGCCAAAAAAAATGCATTATGTTTGAGAAAACTATAGCTTTTTAAAATGCTCGTGAATTTTTCACAAACCGATGGGAAAATGTGCAGAGCAGAAGCTCATGAGAAACTAAAATTGGGAGATTCTAGATTTGTTTAGATCAGGTGGCTGTTAAAAAAAAAGAATAGCACTAACTGATACTTCAACATTTGCAGAGTACAAATGGCAGACAACTTGAGCACCACAAGAAAAACAAATGCATATATTGCATACAGGCACAACAAGCAACGTATACTGGAAGGTTAGTGTCAGGGAACTGCTATCGGCTCAGGGGCAAGAGGGGAAAGGCCGGGTGGATTACAGAGAGCCCCCAAAGATGGTGGGAAGCAGCACTTCCTCAGCGGAGGAAGGCAGCTATGCCTCTAGTAGAGAGGAGAGGGAAGGGGCGGAGGAGGCAAGGCGGTGCCAGAACACCTTGCCGGAGCAAAGCGGGGAGGAGGGAGGCCCCCCATTACCCAAGCCTTCCGTGCACAGAAAACTTCCATGCAGAGAGGGGAGGCGCAGACTGGGCGTCTGCTGGGGAAGGTTTAAGGACCGCCCACTCTCAGATTCTGCCAGTGAATGAGCAAGACACGGAATACAAGCGCTCTGCATTCTAAAAGTTTTATCACTAATAAGAAAGCCTTAGAACACGCTTTGGAAGCATATTGCCTGATTGCTCTCAAGCAACCAACAAACCGATACCTCTAACAGCTAGGCAGGAAAGGAATGCAATCCTGGATGCAGCAAGGTGAAAGTCAAGCTAGTTACGGGAGAAAGGGGCTATGCTTTTCCTCAGAAGATTGGAATTCTGGCCACGGCAGAGTGAGCCTTATTCACTACAATTAGCTAAGACTTCTGGTACAGTATACACAAAAGAGATGAGAAATAGAAATTGGGGGCAGGGGAAAGAGAAGAAAATAGCTTTTAAAGGGAAATATAATCACACACTATTACCATAGAACTGCATGTGGAATAACTCGACACAGCAGGAGTTCTCTGCTCTGCAGAGCACAAGCCTAAGTTTTTTAATGCAGGCTGCAAAGCACTTCCAACTCTGTCTGCCACTTCCTGACCAGCTCACCTCCAAGGAACCAAACAAAGCAGATGTAAATAAAGGTGCAGAACTCCCAAGAGACAACAGCTTTAGGTGAGAATCATAGGGAATACATTTGTTGCTTTCTGTGTTCCACACAGAAACACTCACTGACCACCACCACCCTGCCATACAAACACACACATTTTAGCGTTTAATTCTCCCTGTAGAGCACCATCCTCTTCTCTAGAAGAACCACACTGTGGCCATAAGCACTAGTGCCTGTATGATAGAAACAGAATGGCATTTCCCAATGTTGTTTCACGAGATGGATCAGAAGACTATAGCAAAAAGAATATGGTTTTGTGGAATAACCTCAAACTGATTTTCTCTTTAGGTACCTTTCAAATAGCAGGTTTTCTCAAAGTGCTGCATATGTCTATGAAAACATGAAGCCTGGCCTCAGATGAGCACCCATGGTAAATAAGCCTCCTTGGAAACAGAACCAGAGCCAGCACCCAAAAGGCTCTGCTATTCCTTGCCACAGATACTACCCTTTAGATTCTGAAGACTCTTAGCAAGGCCTGCTTAGCTGACCTGAGGTGTGGGTCCCTGTGAAGCCACTGGGATCAAGACAGTAGGTGTGTTTGTGTGTGTGTGTGTGTATTTTCCTTTCCTCCCCCCCCCCCAACTTTGTTATATGTGAGTAGAACCATGAGCATCTGAAAATTATTTCCCAGGGAAGAGCAGAATGTTAAGGGCAAGAAGTTTGCGGCACAGGAATATAGTTTTGAAAGAGTTTGTTCAACAACAGCAAAGTCCACACCAAGACTGACCCGGTGGCAATGGAGCTGTGTGAGTGATGATAAGGAAAATAGTTAGGGAAATTTAGTTATGTTGGATTATGGGAGACTGAATCTCCCTGGATCCTCCCTTGAAGAAGTACAGTCGAACTATGCTGCAAGCTGTTCCAATGAGAGGTAATAATTGAATTTGTTTTCATTTAATTTGGAGGGCCTTTAATTAAAAGCCAGCCCTGTGTGTGCAGAGAGATAGAGCCGAGCACACGGAGGCTGGGGGTAATTTGGGTGCCAAATGCAATAATTAATTGTAAATGTGGAGGTCAGGAGACAGGCTGTATCTCCCAGCAAATCAGCATGCAGCGCCGGCCATCCAAATGGAATGGGCTCATGAGCAGCGGAAATGCTTAAGTGATTTTTGAAGCCTTAATAGTAATTATACAGCAGTGTGGAGGTTAATTTGCAGAGTTCATTAATCAGGGAAATAAACACGTCAGTGATCGCCAAGTAAAAAGGGGAGCCTGACAAACTGAGTGACTGGGTGGGGAAGGAGGAAGGAGGGGGGTGTTCCCAGGATGGCCACTAAATGGAAAGAGAGCTGATGGAATTGATTAGCAATCCTTAACGCCTGCATTGCTCTGACCATATTTCAAGGTCTCGTTGCCTATGCTTGCTAATCCTTTACTAAGAGCAAGGGTGCGGGACATGTGGCTCACCAATTATTGTTGATCTCCAGCTCCCATCAGCCTCAGCCAGCGGGATGAATGGTGGGGAATGATGGGAGATGGAATCCAGCAATATCTGGAGGGTCACAGGTTAACCAATCCTGACTTAGTATTGGGTGGTGTTGGGTGGCAAAGCCAGCACAGTATACAGCGTTGAATGTTAAGAGCAGGGAGGTTTGTGCTCAAATCCTGAATCAGAATAAGGGAGCCATCCAAGAGGTTGGTTTTTCATTTAGGAAAGGAATGGCGTAAGGTGTTCTAAGCATTTGCAGCTTAAAAAATAATAATCTATATTAGGCCAGCAATATGTCACAAAATAAGGTTCAAACTTTTTGTTTGGAACCCTTCAAAAGGCTGAAATGTAAAATGTGGGAGGGGAGGGAATTTGGTGCAACTGGAAACCTGCATAGCACCTAACAGAGCTTTCTCTGAATATCTGCTATATACTCCCACATTTCATCTTGGACTCCAACAGCTGTGACTTCACCATCAGCAGTTTTCTTCCCTCCACACACCCCTCTCCCACCCACTTGTTGGCCTTCCCAGCCTGGTGAAGGGGTCTGGAGAACTCAAAAGGTAGCACCCTAATTAGCGACATATTGCTGGGACTAATAAAGGTATTGTCTTAGCATAAATTTTGGCATTTTGCTCATGGGCCAGCACAGCCACTTATGTGTGCACAAGACAGGGAACTGAATGCTGGTGGCACCTGCCACCAGCGGTGTTTTCGAAGTACTTTAAAAAAAATAAGACACAAAAAGTCTGCTGCCTGATTAATCAGGGAAAACTTTTTAACCAATCAGAAGTTTTTTTTAATCAATTCACTTAACTGATTAGTCATCTAATCATTGCAAAAGGAAAACATTTTTTTCCCATTTAGAAAGAGCTGGAAGAAGAAAACACCCTCGAAAAATAGCTTGCAGAACTTGGAAAATGCAAGGGTACTTGGGAAAAGAGGTCTTCCACAGCACTTCTGGATGCACATGTATGTTCTTTTATATATATATATAAATAACTGCAGTGGATTGGTGCAGTTCTCTTACTGAGGGACTCAAAATTTCTAGTCAAGATGTTTAGCCTGGGGCGTTGCCCTCCAGTTCCCATCCCATCTTTGGCTATTGCTTATGCTGGCTGGGGCTGGTGACAATTGGAGTCCAACATTTACAGGGTGGGGTTTCTGGTTTAGCATCTCTGCTTTACGTCAACCAGCCTCTGGCTCATAGAATAAACTGAAGGTGTTACATCTGAATACCCCACCTCCAGGTTCCTTAGAGAAAGATGGGATAAAGATATAACAAATAAAAATATAGAAGCTATGAGAGATCCCTTGTATCTTATTAGGAGAGAGATAGATATCAATGATGGTCCTTATTTTAAGTTGCCCAGAGTTTGCCACTATTTGTATGGCTCACCCCCATGCGGTGTTTCTGTCCACTGGCAAGGGCTTAAGGGAGCTGTAGTCAAGAGGGCACCAGGCTGGCAAAGGTTGATTTAAGATATTTATGAATTGTCCTTCCTCTAAGGCAGCTCAGGGTAATGCACAACAAACATGTAATATTCATTAACACAAACTATAGAAACACAATCCTAAAAATAAATATGGGGAACTCATTAAAACACTGGTTCAAGGACTGCTGCAGAGGAGCACAGTACAAGGGGCCTTAGCAAAAATTTTGTGAAATGACTTCCCTCTCCCCACATACACAAAAAAATGAGCACTGGTCTAAAGTGGGCACAGCCAATCTAGATTTGGGAGCAGGCCATAATAATTTTGCTACAAGACCAAAAAGGCACAGAGCCCATCCAAACGACTCGTTCCACTGAGAAGTGAAGAGGAAATATCTGTGGAGCAAAACAGGGAAATAGTTGGTTAGGAGGAGATCTGTTTACTCAGAAGCAATTTGAGAGATGAAGCAGCCCAGCCACTTTTCCTTGACTAATTGCTCCCTAGAGAAGGGCCCCATTGCAAAAGCGTGGATGATCTTCCCCACTCTTTTTTACATCTATTTTGGGAACCATTTGATTTCACCCCCCTTTGTTTTTTATGAATATGAAGCCATGTAGCAAACATGCTTGCAAAGGAGCTGTGAGATTCCATAGGCGCTTTGATGTTGCTGGGAGACAAAACGGAGGGCAGAACAAGCATCACTCCAAACAAGAGAAATCATGAGGGGGTTGTTAAATAAGAAGGAAATATGACAAAAATGCTGTACATTGCAGAGAGCATTTCAACTCCCTCAGTCCTGCCGGGGGCAGCTACAAGCTCAAGATGACTTTGGACTGCCCAGTCAGTCCTACAGGCTGCTTTGCACAACCAAATAAAATGATCCTTACACAATTCCGTAAGGCAGGTCAGCATTCTTCATTCTTTATCCAAGGCCCTGTTCTGGATGCCACCTCTAGGGGAAGGTTCAGAGGACATAAGAGAGGACATTTTTTAGTTGTGGCTGCTTGCTTATGGACTGCTCTCCTCAGTGAGGTCCACCTGACATCATCATTAACAACCTGAGAGTGCCAGTGGAAAGCATTTGCTAGATTTTGGAAAAATATGTGGTTGTTTATTGCTAACTGCTTTCTCCTGCTAAAATTTTGCTGGATCTGTTTATGTGACTTGCATTGTAATGTATTTGTTTTGGTTTTTATGCTATGCCTTTTGCTCACTTAGATACTTTTTGTAGTGAACAATTAACAAATAATAATAATAATAATATAAGGACATTGAGTTTAAATCAAGGAGACAGGCTTTCCTTACAGCCACCTAGTCCACTTACCACTGAATTCTGAATCAGGGACTTTGCAGCTCATTGCTTTAAGCCTGGTACACTATGATGTTTTACATCCCTACCTGATACCCAGAACTACTTCAGTATATCTTTCAGAGTAGAAAAAAAACCACTTCCTCTACATCTAGGTACTGACGGGTCTTCAGCCTTAAACTTTTCTGCCTACTCAAACTGTGCTTAATTAAACACTGTAATTAAAGCTTACAAGAATGATTGCACCTTTCAGCCTATAAAAGGAAGGCTAATAGGAGTCCCATTTATCCACTGCAGTGAGCAATCCTAGGATGTGCAGCTGGATAGTGGCAAAACATTGCTTTAGAAGGCAGCAGGATGGTGGTGGAAGCAGTAGATGGGGTACCTGAGCACTTACAGAGAACTTCAAGTTCCTGCAAAAAGTTAATGGACAGATCTTGACTGTGATACTGAGCTCACATTAATTAGTGGGGGATATATACATACTGAAGCATGCCAAATTTGCATGCATAGACACTATAGAAAGAGGATGTAATATATGCACAAACTGGGGAAATCAACTTTTACTATACAAGCATGATTCAATAGACCAAGGACAGTATCCTACTAACATGTTGCATCTGGTCATCAGTTTTGAGGTCAGATGACCAGCGTATGTGGGGATGACGGATGCAGCATGGGGGCACACCCCCACCTCAGCATAACACACGCCACAGAGAATGCCCATTCTCTGAACTTTGCATCCCTCACAGAAAGCTTTGCTTAATATTTCACTTGGCTGGAGCATGATGAGTGAAGCAGACTTTCGAGTATCAGGGGAACATTTGGGGGAAGCACCTGGTCTGACACGTGTATCACTCATGCCAGAAATGTGTCTTGCTGGAAATATGTTAAGTTCAGGGTGGTTTCACTACTGTTTCCAATTGTTGATTTCTGCTAATAAAAAGAGCCTCTGCAAAGCTAGCTGGCAGCTTGCTTGCTTGCTTGCTTGCTTGCTTGCTCCTGCACAGCTCACATGCATTCAACTCCCATGTCGTCCGCCCTTATTTCTACAGCTTAGCCAAGAGGTGAAAGGCATACCTTTACTACTTGACCAACAGTAGACTGCAGGACCAGCATCCATACTCAGGCATTCTTGGACAGATGCCAGGGCCCCTGCAGTCTGGAAGGACCCCACTACTGATTATCTGCCCTAGCCCTTAAAAAAACCAACAACAAACAAACAAACAAACAAACAGAACCCAGTGCAGTACTTAAAACAGGAGTTCCAGATGAGTCTTTCTACCATTTTAATTTCCCACAATGCCCAAGAGTGATGCTAAAGCAGGGGCACCGGGAGAAATTGAAAATTTGCCCTACCCAGCTACCTGGAACCACTTGGAGAACTACTGCTGCTGCCCACTGCCAACAGGTAAGACCACCAAGGTCCAGTGGTGAAGGAAGGGGATCCCCTTCAAACCTGGACCTGGTTATCTGTTCTCTACCAGCATTAACTTTCATAGCCACACTGGCCACACACGTACCAAGCAAACCCCTCTAAAGCTAGGAAAAGTGCATTAATTCTCCCTGTTTGCATAAGATAGGGTTCATCTAGACTCCTTTAGTGCTGCACTTTTCAGCAACAGGTCTGCACTACAAAACTCTGTGTCCAAGTGTGTGTTTTTTCCTTCCTCCTCCCAGTGCTTTCCCCCAGGAAAACCTGCATTTTACCACTGAATCAGATCAAATGGCAATCCACACAAAACCCAATTGCCATTTGCTCAGATTTAGCGGTAAAATACAGGTTTGCCTGGGGAAAGTGCCGGGGGACAGGGACAGGACCACCACTCAGAAACATAGCTTTAAAGGCTGGATCTTTGCCTAGAAACACAGCAGAAAAGACAGTCCAAATGAGCCCTCGGTTTCACTCAAGCGCTGTAGAGTATGGGTGCTTTGCAGCTGAACAAAGCTTTTCAGCATTTTACACCAATTCCAAGTGAAACCACATCACAGTTCCCCCCCCCCCGAAACCCTTCAAGAACAAAGTATTGGCTGTTGATAGAGTAAAATATTTATCAAACACATTTTTTTGAAATAAATAAATAGATAAATAAACATGCATACATACATCTGAGCCTGAGTAAGCACAGAGGAGATATTTAGATTTATTTTTTGATCAGAGCCTGAAATTCTGTCAGTGAGAAAACACATTCAATATTTATTAAAAAATTAAATTACAATTTATTATTTATTTATTTATTTAAATTCAAAAGGGTGGGGGTTTGAGGTTGTTGGGTTTTTTACTATTGACAAACTTTTAAAAAAGTACTTCAGGAATGAACAGCTGATAGTTGTTCAATGTGGTCTCTTTAATGGGCTCTTTTAAAGCAGGTGTGAGGAGTCTTAAGCCCAGAGAACATATGTTATCTTCCAGGCATCTTTATTTCAGCTTTAGAACTTTCCGTGGGCCACACCCCTCAATGGCCGTGTTCTGCACCATCCTCAAGTGCTTTTGTCTGGATGGAATGTGCCTTTGAACTGTGACAATATCTTGGTTGCCTGGATGGGGAGATGCAAGAATCAGTGTGCAGAGACTTCTGACTTCGTGCATGGCTTAAAATATAACTGACCTTACAGACACGAGAGTCGCATTCAATGCTTCACATTGTCTCTGAGCTCACTAACCAGAGGCGTGTGGCCCTCAGAATGCTGCCCATGAGGGAATGTGGCCCTCAGATTGAAAATGGTGCTCTGCCCCTGTATTAAAATTCCATGCATGAGTACATGTAAGTGGTCTGGAGAAAGAGATGAGCTTTTCTTTCTACACATTATGCTATATATTATTAAAGCCCTCTCTAGTCCAGCATTCTGTTCCCAAAGTGGCCAACGAGGTGCAAATTGGAAGCTCAAAGCAGGACATGAGGACAATCGCCCTTTTCTGCTCGTGTTCCCACCAGCAACTGGTATTCAGTGCAGGCGCACCAACTCTAGGGGGCTGAGGTGTCTTCAGCCCCCTCCATATTTGTTTGAAGGGGGCCCAGTCCTCTCAATGTTGAGGGGCCCCGGCGCATGGCACACAAATGTGATGTGACTCACAATGCACCTGCTCCAACAACACCCTGCTGAGCCTCCTCCGGAGGATGTGAAGTCATGCCGGGGCCCCTCAATCTTGGAGGCAACCAGGTGCCTCTGATTCAGTGGCACACTTCCTCTGATGATGGAAGTGATCTGCCTTGATGCATAAACTAGCACATTTGCTTTGAGCAGGGCTGGGAAGCCTGTGGCCCTCCGGATATTGTAGAACTACAATTCCAGTCATCCACAGCCAGCATGATGATGGGAGCTGCAATTCAGAAACATCTGATTCTCCCACCCTGGCTTACAACTTTCCCCTTCAGTGTGCTAATTTTGCCCCTGTAGAGAATATTTCATATGAAGGCAGCTTTAAGCTTTTGAACCGCCACATGCAGTAGCACAGGCAAGTTTCCATGCTGCTGGTGCTCATTGGGACTGGTGGGGCGGAAGGCAATGTGGCCTAGCTGTAAGTGGCACCAAGGACAATGACAGGCAGAGTGGCCAACACATTCTAGTTTGGCCCCACCCTCCACCCTGCTGCAAAGACAACACTGAAGTCGATGAGGAAGTTGAAAGCCGCCTCTTAGATTGGTTGTAAGAAGAAAGAGCAGGCAGGAGATAGCCAACAGCAGGCTGAAGATGAGGTAGTGCCCAGCCCACCCTCTACAGTTTGCATGCATGCCCATGTGCTTGAGGGTAGGTACAGACTCCATTCACATACTGCCCTTCTCCTAAGGGGACCATGCAGATGAAAATCCTCCCCTGCCAGTAGGGAACCATGAGCATGGGAGAGGGAAGGCGTCCTTTCAAACAGCAGCCACAGTTGTTGACAGGGGGCTTCAGGGACTGGCATACTATTGCTGCCTTGGTTGAAAACTGCAGAGAGAACAAAGCAATTTTATCCATGCTGCAAAAGCTGGCATGCATCAAGCAGCTCCGAGTTTTACTTTGCTGCTGAGAACCACCCTAACCCCTTATTATGAGGCACTTTCCAGGAGCTGAAAAGCTAGATTCATCTGCAGATGTATGTGCACTGGAAATTCAATGAAACAGGAACTAACGCCTGTGGAACAAAGACCCTTCCTCGTGTATATCAGACTGCACCCACCTCTCTCTTGCTTCAGTCCTTCCATGCAAGTTATACTTCTCTATTATCCTAAAAAAAGCAGCCTTACAAAATTGTTTGAGACCTTTTGGATCTCACTTCAAAAAAATAAATTCTAATACACACACGGTCTCTCTTTCCAAAACTGTGGTTGTAATATATATATTTTAACAACACTGAGCAGAATATTTTTCTTCTTCTTCCACTGAGCTAAAAAATATTGTTTTCTCAAAGGAGAAAGAAAGAGAGGGGGAAATAAGCTATTGATTTTGTTTAGGGTCAGAATAGAATATCACTGGAGTAGGTGTTTGAAATCCCCGGCCACAGATTATTTCCAGAGTGACAGGCTTGGGTAAGGAACCTGCATTTTGCCCTCAGTGAAAGAAAAATGAAATGTGGTGGTTCACTTCTGATTTCTCCACATGCTTTCTGAATTTTATAGTCTATCTCTATACCGGATTTAGCCAGATTCTGACAGAGCATCCTATTTCACACATACCCTCCCTTAACACCATTTTCAGTGTCACCCTAGGGTCAACTTTTCCTAACATTCACACCACTATTTTTAGACAACTCAAAAAGCTGCAGACAAATGCATTTTTAATAGCCACATTTAATTTATATTGTACAGTAAAGTACTATACATTTTTAGGAAGTTGTTTGTTTTCTTTGCATTTGGACACCTATTAAGGTATTGTCACCGAATTTTGCACAATGATTCCTGGGCTCAAGGAGCAGGTTTTCATCTGTGTTTGGGTACAAGTGGATGCCACTGTGAATCAATCAAAACTGCACCAATTTTAACCACCAATTTCAAAACTGCAGTGTTTTTTTTTGTTCCTTAGAATTCCCAGGCAATGCCAGGTATGAAGCTGCTAGTGTTAAATAATGTGTCTTCCCTAAGCAAGGATATTTCAAATCTGGGGATGTGTGATATCTTTCTTTCCCTGATAGGAATTTAACCAGTTCTATCCAAACTCCCTGAGCTTTCCACAAAATTCCTCTGATGTTTTGCCAATCTCCACACTTCTTTTGACATTAGCTCCGAGTTGAAATCCCACAAAGCTAAGCATTTTGATTGTACATTCCTAAGCATATTTACCCAGTTTGGTGCAGACATACGCCAAACTGCATAGAATTAACAGCTAAATTTTATTGGATGTTGATTATGGAGTTTGCCCCTGTGCACCATTGTCTTTCAGAAATAGCCAGCAAAGGGTGCTCTATCCAAAACAAGACCCTGTTGTATGCTGGGTGCATGAGTAGGGGGACTTACCCAATTGCTCCCTGTTGGGGTTCCAGTCTGTACTGGTCCACACCTGCAATGTGCATGGGGGTAAGGCTCCCACTGCAGCAAACTGGAGCTTCACTTCTCCCCATGCAACACAGTAGAGGGCAAAGGACTAAAGACCCCCTGCCCATATTTGGGTCTCGACAGGTCATGGCTACGCCTACAATGGCTACTTCTGAAAAAAATATCGTGCACTCAGTGTCAAATGACATGATTAATGTCACACCACAAAATTAACATGACACATACCTTGGACTTTCACAGTACAGAAAGCTGCCTTATACTGAGTCATTGATTCATGCAGCTCAACAGCTGGTACAGCCTCTCCAGGATTCCAGACTGAAACCTTTCCCATCCTTACCTGGACACACCAGGGACTAATCTTGGGACCCCTTTGCCTATAAATCTTGAACTCTACCAGTGAGTTAGGATTGCAAAGTTAGACCCATTAATTTCAACGGAGGAGCTAACTACCATTGAATGCTGGGACTTCACAGTACTGGGGCAAGCTCAGTGTTATTAAGTAATTCCCTTTCAAAGCTTCATTGAACTTGCAGATATGTCAGAACAAGTTTGTGTGCATACATTAATTTGACAGCCTAGACAGAACCGAAACATGTGGAACTGGATGCATGTAGGGCTTTCTCCGTGCAGGGAGAGTTAGATGAGTGTAGGCTCTATGGAGACTTTCAGATCAATGTGTGGATGTTAGGAGCAGGGCTTAGGGTGTGCTACTCTGTTCCACTAACCACCCCAGTGCATTCATTGATGGTCTGAAAGGGGCTATCTGAACAGCTAGTTTCAAGAGGCTTAAGACTCTTTCTCCTTGGGAGCAGCATATGCTGCACCCACTCCACCCCACTTGGCTGCTGCGCCTTGCCATATCGCAAACAGCTTTTGAAACATCCTCAGTTTCCTCAAGCATTTGCCCAATGGTGAAGCGAGTCCAAAATCCAACAAACACAAGTTGCATGGAGCCAGCTGTTTGGTTCTTTGGATCCTGGCCGTGGGGCGAGAGGAAAGCAAGAGGGGAGGTTGTGCAAACCCAAGCACCTTCAAGCAAACATCTGCTACACTTGAGCCTGATGCTCCCTAACACACTGCCGGTTGGCATCACAAGGCAAACTAGGCACATTGATAAAGGCACATGCCAACAGTTTAGGAAGGTGCCATGGAACTCTCTGCTCCTAGAACTTTTCAATCTCCTGTTACATTTCCAGAGAGTCAGGGAATTAATTGCTTTTCAAATGCATAAACAGTTTCCTTCCAACTGCTTCTGTCTGTGTATCTTTGTCTCTCACGATGCTTAAGCTGGCGAGCAAAAATAATATTTGCTTTAAACACAAATCATCTCTTTATAAATACAGAACAGGCAATACTCCCCCCCCCCCGAAATGGGAAGCCAGATGGCTCTTCTACCCCTGAAGGGGTTTCACTCCACAGTGTTATGTTTTGCGAGTGAAACATGACACATTTGGACTCCAGCCACTCTAGGTACATGCCTCTCCTTATTTTTATATCCATTTGTTTAGCTTAATGTCTATATTTAAGCAGTGGCAGCACAAACAGCCTCAGCATCATTCGTACCATTTAAGCACAATGCAGTAAATGCCACCATCAGTCCAACTGTACCATTTCATGAAGCCCACCTCTGGGGAGGCGAGCTGGCTTCTTCTGCAACAAATCTTTCTTCGTTATTTCACTTTATTTGGAAGCAAGGAAGAGAGCTTGAAAGAATTCTGCAGCAAAAATGTTAAGATCAAAACCTCATCAGGCATCAAAACTTTAGGGGGTGGCTTGGTAGTATACCTCATGGAGAAGAGCTTGGGTTTAATCCCAATAATGGAAGGTATCAACATACACAATGTCCCAGGTTCAATCCCTGCCATCTTCAAGTAGGGCTAGGGAAAAACTCTTATCTGAAAATCTGGAATGCTGTTGCCAGAGAGTGTTTACTAGGCTAGGTGGACCAGTGGAGTTAGGATAAGTCACTCAATGTTTCTTCTGTAAAATCACACTGGATGAAATGTCTACTGGACTAGGAAACCTTGCAGAACAACTGACGTTGACCCAGTAAAAGGTAAAGGCTAAATGGCTCTTGTAAAATCCATATCCCAATGAAATCAATGATAGGATTATCATTTCATTTAAACTGTTGAGAACTGAATCTGCCATTTCTCATGCATATTTATTTTGTATTCCTTGGAACCAGCTCAGCAACATTACCTTAATCAAGTTCACTCTCTTAACAATATTTGTTAAGTTTCCCATTTTATGCATTATGCATTGTACCAGGCCTGGGGGTGCCAGGACTTTCCAAGTGTTTCTGGACTCCCATCAGCTCCATCCAGCATGGGTGATGGCCAGGGATGGTGGCAGTGGCAGTCCAACAAGATATGAAGGGCCACAGGTTCCCCAGGCCTGCCTTATAGAAAGTCATCACTCTGAGTGGCAGTCACTTTCCAAGGTCTTAGGCAGAGGACTCTCCCAGCCCTGATACCAGAGAACTCAAACTGAAGATACCCACAGATGGAACATCAGACCTTCTGCATACAATGCTCTACTACTGGAATACAGTGCATTGCTGTTTCAGATATCTTTCAGCATGAGGCACTCTCCGAATCAAAGTAAACATAGTGAGAGGCCCTTTGAACTATCCTCATGCGCAAGTGGAAGCATTCACTGGAACATTTCCAGGGTGATTCACCCATTTTGCCATATGGTCAACAGGCTACCTGGAAACAGCCAGCAACCACTCAAACGCCAAAGAACCATACTAAGGCTTACTCCACACCAGGTGTTTTAATATCATTAGTGCCTCCATTATACCTGCAACTGTGATTACTGCATGAAGAAAGCAACCATAAACACCTGCAAATCGTAGAACTGTGTGTCCTGCTGCATGGCCCTATGGACATACTTGCATAACTGCAGGAACCCCTGTGATGGCCAAATTGACAAGTGTGATTGGAAAGAAGTATATGGCAAACCATATCCAATTAATAAAATTGCAAAAACCTGTACCTTCTCAAGGAAAATAACCCTGACTATAAACTTAACTAGGGCTAAGAAGGTTAAGCTTGTAATTTACTAAGATCCTTATATCATTTTCACACATATGGATGTCAAGCCAGCTGTCCCCCATCCTGATTATTCCTGCCTAAGTGCAGAACCTTACAACTGTCCCTACTGAAATTCATTGTGTTAGCTTTTGCCCAGTTCTCCAGTCTGTTAAGATCATAATGAGTTGCTCTCTTTCAGAGTAGCCTACTGTACAAGATTGTTGTGAGGACCAAATGGAGTACCACCCCCTCCCAACCCATAAAGCCTCGAGTTGCAGATGTTGATAATAATAAAAAAAGAAAGTGTGTGTATTCTGTTTAGACAATTGGTGGGACATCAGTAGAATAAGGTGCCTCCTTTGGGGATCTACAGAACAGCAATGCAAAGAGCAAGGGGTAGGCTGTGGGACACAGGATCTGTCTTCCCTACCTGATTTCCATATTTTGTTTTTCTTTCTGCATTAAAGAAGAAAGCCCAGTGCTTGCTTTGAATCCTTAATGTGACTGAATCCTTCTTGCTACTTGCTTTGTTTTGTCATGCACTACATACAATTACACATCCCTAATCCTCAAATCCTCCCCTGACACCAGAACATGTGCCAAACCTGAGTTGTCTGCTGCTGTTATATTAAAAGTCTTCAGAGAATAGCATACATCATGCAACATTGCACCTTCTTGCTCATTAAAAATGTGTACACACACACACACACACACACACTAGTATTTGGTGCCCTTTTGAGCATTTGTTGTAGTGGGGTGACCTCCCCATATTAGATGACAATTCAGTGGGGAGGGATGGGGGAGAAATTTGACCCATTTGACATTTAATGCTGAATCTATCGGATTCACATTTCCCTAAACAAATTTTGAAAGACACAGCTGTCTTCCAAAATTTGCACTTATACAGATTTTGGGATGCAGTTCTCCAGCCAAACAATATTTACAGACATGCATTTATATGAGGGGATAATGTGCATAAAAAATGAATATATTAGTGAAAATAACATATAAAATACATCATATGGGGGAAATTGCTTGCAAAATGCGTACAATGGTCGAAAATGGCATACAAAAATGTGCTTATAAGGAAACATATTGTGCTAAAAATGCTGATTAATGTTCCGGGTGATTTATTTTTATTTTATTTCCAAATCACTTTTTATTTTATTTCCAAATATACCCCCATGTTTGCAAGAGATGAATGGGCCTACAAAATTGAGGGGGGGGAATATTTACCACAAATTTCACAGACAGCCACATGTTATATTCCGTATTTTTTGCTCTATAAGACGCACTTTTCCCCTCCTAAAAAGTAAGGAGAAATGTGTGTGCATCTTATGGAGTGAATGCAGGCAGGAGGCTCTGCTCAGCACTCCCTTTAAAGAGCCACGTGGAGCATGTGTGCGGCTCTTAGGGGCTTTTCCCTGAGGAGGGAGAAGGGCTGCCCTTCTCCCTCCTCGGGGAAAAGCCCCCAAGAGCCGCACACACACTCCACGTGCTCTTTAAAGGGAGTGCAGCTCTTGGGGGAGCCTTAGCTGTGAGCAGCCTCTCCCGGGGTGGGGGATGAAGGCTCCCCTTGCCCGGGAGAGGCTGTGTGCGGCTATCCCATAAGCCAGGACAGCCTGTGGGATCGCTGCACTGCAACCCCGCTGGCTGTCCTGGCTTATGGGATTCAGAATATTTTTTTTCTTGTTTTCCTCTTCCAAAAACTGGGTGTGTCTTATGGTCTTATGGTCTGGGTGTGTCTTATGCATCTCCTGCACTGATGAGAGGGAGGGAGACACATACACACACAAAGAAATTGCAAGGCTTTGCAACAAAGCAAATGCAGCGATTGAAAGAGGAAGAGGTTGGACAAGTTGCAAAGGCGACAACAAAATGGACACTACTACTTTGAAGGCCAGGCTTTAAACAAGACCATCTCTGCAAATCACAATTCCTCAGCAGCAGCAACCACAAAGTCTCAAACCAATCTAAGGTGAAACAAAGATGGAAGGTTCTCTGGTAGGTGTCAACATTTTTAAAGGATAGGAATGGGATCAAGCCCAGTAACTCAGGCCAGAGTAGTCCAAGAAAAAAGTCAATTCAAGGAGAACACCCAAAACAAAAGGTGCCTTTGAGGGTGAATAGGGACAAGCAGGAAGCAGAAGAGGAAAGGTTAAAGAGGGAAGGTGTGCCTGATTTGAGGTGGGGTGGAGTAGGAGTGCGAGAGCAGCAAGTGATGGCAGCAATGGAGGTGTGCAGAGGAAACCAAGGATGGCCAGGCCCAAACATGTCACTGGGACATAGGAAGCTGGCAGATACTGCAACAGACTACTGGTCCATCTAGCTCAGAACTGTCTACACTGGCTTGCAGCAGATCTCCAGTGTTTCATGCAGGTTTTCCTCCCAGTGCTACCTGAAGATGTCAGGGACTGAACCTGAGACCTCCTTCATGCAAAGCAGATGCTCTGCCACTGAGCTAAAGGTCTCCCCCCAGTGATTTTTCACTGCTGAGAAACCCAGCTATGGGCACTGTAACTGGGAAGGGACCTGGCAGATACCCATGAGGCTCCACTTGCAGAGGACATCAGAAAGCAAATAGCCCAGAGCCTAAGAGGGCAGAAGAATTGGGAGCCTTAGACAAAAGCAAAGGCCTCTCTGGGTTAAGTAACACTACATTGACTCTTATACTGAGCAATGAGCAGTATAGGCTATTTCCAGGGGTGACCCGGTGATCTTCTGTGAGATAGCAAGGAGGTTTATGATGCAGAGTTACCCCTTGGAAGCCTCAAAGGCACAAGCCTTAAGATTTTCCTTAAAGTTATAAACAAGAGGTAATAGGATGCTAATGGTATATATATATATATATATATATATATATATATATATATATATACACCTAACAATCAAGACTGTTAAAATTTTAACAGCAGTGGTTGCCTCTTACTTTGTTTCATTTCTTTTGCTTCACACATACTGTACTCACAAACAGTATGACTCATTGATCTGGTATCTTAGCAGACAGATCATGCAAATGCTCCGTACTTATTGATATTCACATCATATTGTTGGTTCATAAAATAAGTCCATGCTATCCAAAGTTGTTCAAATGATAGAGTTGTTGTTGTTCTTTTGCCTACTTTCATGAAAACCACAGATGGGGAACCTGTGTAATATACCCCAGGGTTAATCCCTAGCATCTCCAGATAGGGCAGGGAATGTTCCATGTCTGAAACCCTGGAGTTTTGCTGCCAGACATTGGATAGACAATACAGAGCTAGATGTACCAACAGTCTAATGTAAAAAAGGCATCTTCCTATATGTACAGTGGTACCCCAGGTTACAGACGCTTCAGGTTACAGACGCTTCAGGTTACAGACTCCGCTAACCCAGAAATATTACCTCAGGTTAAGAACTTTGCTTCAGGATGAGAACAGAAATCATGCAGCAGCGGTGCAGTGGCAGCAGGAGGCCCCATTAGCTATGGTGGTGCTTCAGGTTAAGAACAGTTTCAGGTTAAAAGCCAACCCCCAGAACGAATTAAGTTCTTAACCCGCGGTACCACTGTAACTAGATAGCCTCCATTTAGTAGCTTATCACTATTTCTGTTGCTTTTAGACAGCTTCCTAGAAGCTGCCTTCTTTTAAGTTCCTTTCAGATACTTAAAAAAAAATTGATTATATATATTTTTTACTTTTAGTTTACTTTTTAAAAATTTGAATACTTCAAGGTGAATTTGTCTAAAACTTTTTTTTTATTGGTGACTATAAATCATATTACCTAAATGGAGCATCTAGGTTCAAAGCCCAGATAGAGTACATAAGAAAAGCCTGCTGGATCAGACCAAAGTCCAATCGAGTCCAGCATTCCCTTCTCACAGCGAACAACCATATGCCTTTGGGAAGCACAAAAACAGATCTGTGTGTACACTGAGGATTCCCAACATCTGGCTCCAACAGTGGAGGGATAACATAGCCATTTTGGCTAGTAGCCACTGATATTTTGGCTAGTAGCCAAAGGCCGGGCTACAGAAGAAAGCTTTTGCCTGGCACCTAAAGGTATACAATGAAGGTGCCAGGTGAGCCTCACTGAGGAGAGCATTTCACAAACAAGGAGCTACTGCAGAAAAGGCCCATTCTTTGTTTGCCACCTTCTAGATTTCTTGTGGAGGAGGCAAAGGAAGAAGAGCCTCAGATGATTATTGCAAGGTCTGGGTTGGTTCATATGGGGAGAAGCAGTCATTGAGAAGCAGCCTTATCCTTGTCTAATTCCCTTTCAAGGCCACTGAAGTTGGTGGTCATCACTTCATCTTGTGGGAGCAAATTTCATTGTATAACTGAATATTAATTATAGAACAGCATCCCCAGAGCATTAAAATGATGAGTACCAAATGAAAATCAAAAGGCAATGGTGGGATACAGCAGGTTCATAGACAACTCCCTTTGTGACTTTCCAGAAGTGCACACCCGGCTGCTGTTGTAAACAGAGTATTGGATGAGATGGCCATTGGTCTGAGCTAGGAAGTCAATTCTTTTGCTAGTAGTAAATTCAGAGCAATGCTTGGTATAGAGAAGGAACCAGTGGTGTTAGCAGCTGCTTCTTGTTCCCCACAAAGTAGGGCAAAGCTTTAAAATCTGACTGGATTTCCCTCATGGTCAACCAAGCTTGAAAACTGGCATATTCATCCTTGGTGTTGTCAACAGCAGAGCCAAACACTAAATGGAATACAAGGCAGGAGTCCTTGGAGACAAGAAAGCATACAAATTGCCACTTCGCCTACTGAATCATCTCTTTCTAGTGGCCAAAGGAGTGCCCTACAGAATGTTCTGCTCTTGAGAGATTTTCAGAAGTCATCAAGTGCCATGACTCAAAAGGGGAAAATCAACTGGTGATGTGTCAGATCAAAGTTAGGCCACATTCATCTTATATATTAAAGGCACTATGGTGCCACTTTAAATAGGCATAAAGGTAAAGGGACCCCTGACCGTTAAGCCCAGTCGCAGACGACTCTGGGGTTGCGACGCTCATCTTGCTTTACAGGCCGAGGGAGCCGACGTTTGTCCGCAGACAGCTTCTGGGTCATGTGGCCAGCATGACTAAGCCGCTTCTGGCGAACCAGAGCAGCACATGGAAACACTGTTTACCTTCCCGCCAGAGTGGTACCTATTTATCTACTTACACTTTGACATGCATTCGAACTGCTAGGTTGGCAGGAGCAGGGACTGAACAACGAGAGCTCACTCCATCACGGGGATTTGAACTGCCGACCTTCTGATCAGCAAGCCCTAGGCATGGCTTCCTCCAAAGAATTATGGGAGCTGTAGCTTGTTAAGGGTGCTGATAGTTGTTAGGAGACCCCTGTTCCTCTTACAGAGCTGCAAACAGCACTAAAAGGCTGAGGATTTCTCACAAGGATTAAAAAGAAAAGAAGAGAATCCTTCACAAATTGCTGTACAAATATGGGGAACTGAACTTAAGAGTGGGAAACTAAGAAAAACCATAATTGTGGAATTCATCCATCTCTGTGCATGGTAAGAACATCAGAAGAGACTTCTGGATCAGGCCACTGGCCCATGTAGTCCAGCATCCACTTATCGCAGTGGCCAACTAGATGCCTGTTGGAAACCTGCAAGCAGGATTTGAGCACAAGAGCCCTTTCCCCTCCTGCAGTTTCCACTAACTGGTATTCAGAAGCATACTGCAGCCTCCAAACTCTGAAGGCACAGCATAGCCATTGTGGCTAACAACCACTGTGCTCTTCTCTTATGCACAGAAGCACTCAGTTCCTAGTACACTGTCAGATTTGCTTATGGAAAAGCAGCCAGCAGCAGAGAGGGGGACAGGGATGCTTGGAAGACTGACCTGGCATCAACAGCTGACATACTGGAGCATCTACCTGCCTTAGCAGGACCCACTATGGCTGACACCTTGCTTGCTTCCAAACAGCGGCATTGCTGCAGACACCCTCTCAAAAGTGAGCAGGTTTAACCAGCAGTGACTCTGTAACAGGCTGGGAGCCAAACTACTGCTCAGCTCCAATTGTCCCCTGCTGGCTGCCATATTTTATCTCCTGCAGTGCTGTTGGAAGTAAAATATGGTTGGCCACCAGGCATCATTCGGAGACAGGCAGCTGCACAGCTATCAACCCATGAAAGCACAACAGCTGAAAGGGGGGATATATCTAATTAACCATGGGTGGGGAGTCTGTTTCAGACCAAGGGCCACATTCTCTCCTAGATAACCTTCTGGGGGGCCACATGCCAGTGGCAGGAAGGTTCAGAGACACAAGTGGATGGAGCGACAACCTTAAATTCTACCTCTGTAATGTAGGCTAGTTTCTACACACATGCACAATATCCACAAGATCTTGTGGTGATCTCTCCTCCTCCTCACCTACTCTCCAGCAGCTGCTACAAGCTGCCCAAGGGAGGAGGCCAGCAGTGGTGGCAATGGAGTGGCAACGCGATGCTCCCTTGCAGCCATCCCACTGCTGCCATCGTTGTCACTCAGGACAAGCGCTGGCTCATCCTCCTCCCTGAGCTTGGCATTGTCAGTGCTGGTGGGGAAAAGGGAGACATTCTGGGGTCCAATGAGAAGCCAGGATGGCTTTCTTAATTCTGGGACTGTCCCTGGAAAATTGTAGCACATGGAGGGGTATGGAGTCTGTATACCGCTGCTAAGGCAGGAGTCCCCTCTGCCTCCTCCCACCAGAAGTATCAAATCACATAATTGAAAGAAATAAAAAGGGAGGGGGGAGTAAGCAAGCACAGTAAAGGCCAGAAGACAGATAGAATTCACCAGCAGAATCATTCAGCATCCTGAGTTTTGGATGTTGTGCCCGTAGGAGAGACATTATTTTATCTCTCTCTTATCTCTCTTTTCTCCTGTTTCCCCTTCCCTGCAGACGTCCCTAGCTCATTCATTCTTTCCTTCTATATCAAGCAGTGCACAAATCCGCATCTACAGCAGCTCCAACTGTCAGGGGGGCTACTAATGTCACTAATCATCAGCAGGCGACTGGGCTATCTCCACAGCCCAGCAGGGGATGGGAAGAGATATGAGCAGGGGCTTTTCACTGGGCCGGATCCTCCCCTCTGGGGTGGACCAGCTCCAGGTAGGCAAGCAGCAATGCTGATGATAGCATGCCAGGCCTCTCTCTTTCTCTTTTTTTCCCCTCCTCACCCATCTCTGCTTGGTTAAGAAAATAAAAGAGACATCAATTTCCAGAGCTCAGCGCCAAAATCCGGCCTTAACCTTTGAAAATATAATTTATTCAAGCCTTCTATTATTGCGGTGCGGTTATAGATAGAGAGTGGGGGGTGGATTATGAAGAGGTCACAGCTTGAGCAATAACAATAATAAAAAAAAAATAGGAAGGGCAGAGCAGTATCTCATGAAAACGCCATCCATCAGGGTGGTTTTCTCTAACCAAGGTGTTCTGATGAAGAGGGAAGGTGGGAGGCATAGATAAGTGAAAGGAGCAAGGGAGTGAATGTTCGCCGACACAATGGCAGGCTAGAAGGCATTTCCTGAGATTTCAATTTTGCAAGGTATTTTTTATATATAAAGGCTTGTTATCGGAGCTGTCGGGAGGCCCAAGTGAGCTCTTAATTGCTGCGCTCCTTCTGGATAGCCTTCTTGAGGCTCGTTTACACAATCGGTTATTCAGAAGCAGCCTCCATTTAATATTTGGGGAGTGGTTCTTCTGTCACAGATGTTTACTGATAAAAGAATTAAAAGGGAGTGGGAATCAGAGACAAAGAACGGAAGCCAGAGGAATAATGAGAAGCCACTGTACGGGTGGGTGGACTGGGAGGACGGAAAGAGAATAAGTTCAGAGAAAGCACCCACTTGCTAATTCATAGCACTTGACCTGAAGCCCATAATATACAAAGCAATTGAAAGGACTATCAAAGCTATAAATAAATAAAAATTTTAAAAGAGGCAGTTCAAAAGAGAAAGCAAGTGAGTCTTCTTAAACAGTTAAATCCAAGGCTGTAAAATATGATTATTGTTCTGTTTGTTGAAAAATAGGTAGAATAGAATAGGAAGAATAGGTATATGGGAGGATTTCACCTCCAATGGAACACAGGCATTAACCGCAACATCTGTTCACTAACCACAACAGGAGGCAAAGTGTGACAGACCCCTTGTAGAACCTCACCAAAATGCTGGAGAGGATGCACCTCCACAGGCACATACCTCCACATGTGTTGGGAATGTCCTAAAATCCAACTCTTCTGAACATCAATCATACAAGAAATATGCAAAATAACTAAGCACGTATTAGAAGTCACCCCAGAACTGGCCTACTAAACATCTTACAAGACAATAACGCCCACTCACAACCCACATACTCTCAGCAGCAAGAAACATCATAGCCAGACACTGGAGAGACCTGTCAGGAGTAAGCATAGACCAATAGTATCAAATAGTATGGGAAACAGCCTTATTAGAAAAACTAACCAACAAACTGAAACTAACACGGGGACAAATAGAAGAAGATGCCTTCATGATAATATAATAATAATAATAATAATAATAATAATAATAATAATAATAATAATAATAATAATATATTTGTACCCCGCCCATCTGGCTGGGCTTCCCAAGCCACTCTGGGAGATTTCCAAAAATATATATATTAAAATACTCCAATACATCAAACATTAAAAGCTTCCCTGAACAGGGCTGCCTTCAGATGTCTTCTAAAAGTCTGGTAGTGTTGTTCTCTTTGACATCTGGTGGGAGGGCGTTCCACAGGGAGGGCGCCACTACCAAAAAGGCCCTCTGCCTGGTTCCCTGTAACTTGGCTTCTCGCAGTGAGGGAACCGCCAGAAGGCCCTCAGTGCTGGACCTCAGTGTCCGGGTAGAACGATGGGGGTGGAGACGTTCTTTCAGGTATACTGGACCAAGGCCGTTTAGGGCTTTAAAGGTCAGCAGCAATACTTTGAATTGTGCTTGGAAATGTACTGGGAGCCAATGTAGGTCTTTTAAGACTAGTGTTATGTGGTCTCGGCAGCCGCTCCCAGTCACCAGTCTAGGTGCCGCATTCTGGATTAGTTTTAGTTTCCGGGTCACCTTCAAAGGTAGCCCCACGTAGAGCACATTGCAGTAGTCCAAGCGGGAGATAACCAGAGCATGCACCACTCTGGCGAGGCAGTCTGCAGGCAGATAGGGTCTCAGCCTGCGTACCAGATGGAGCTGGTAAACAGCTGCCCTGGACACAGATTTGACCTGTGCCTCCATGGACAGCTGCGAGTCCAAAATGACTCCCAGGCTGCGCACCTGGTCCTTCAGGGGCACAGTTACCCCATTCAGGACCAGGGAATCCTCCACACCTGCCCACCTCCTGTCCCCCAAGAGCAGTACTTCTGTCTTGTCAGGATTCAACCTCAATCTGTTAGCCACCATCCAACCTCCAACCGCCTCCAGGCACTCACACAGGACCTTCACCACCTTCACTGGTTCTGATTTGAAAGAGAGGTAAAGCTGGGTATCATCCGCATACTGATGAACACCCAGCCCAAACCCCCTGATGATCTCTCCCAGCAGCTGCATATAGATGTTGAAAAGCATGGGGGAGAGGACAGAACCCTGAGGCACCCCACAAGTGAGAGCCCAGGGGTCTGAACACTCATCCCCTACCACCACTTTCTGAACACGGCCCAGGAGAAAGGAGCGAAACCACTGTATGACAGTGCCCCCAGCTCCCAGCCCCTCAAGACGGTCCAGAAGGATGTTATGATCAATGGTATCAAACGCCGCTGAGAGATCCAGCAGAACTAGGAAACAGCTCTCACCTTTGTCCCTAGCCCACCGGAGATCATCAACCAGTGTGACCAAGTCCCATGATGAGGCCTGAATCCCGACTGGAAGGGATCCAAATGGTCCGCTTCTTCCAGGCGTGCCTGGAGTTGTTCAGCAACCACTCGCTCAATCACCTTGCCCAAGAATGGAAGATTTGAGACTGGGCGATAGTTGGCCATCGTGGCCGCATCTAAAGATGGTTTTTAGAAGTGGTTTAATAGCCGCCTCTTTCAGAGGGTCTGGGAAGACTCCCTCACAGAGGGAAGCATTCACCACCCCACGAAGCCCATCGCCCAGTCCTTCCCGGCTAGCTTTTATAAGCCAGGATGGGCAAGGATCAAGGAGACAAGTGGTTGGTTTCACTCATCCAAGCAGCCTGTCCCCATCCTTGGGGGTAACAGATTGGAATTGATCCCACACAACTTGACTAGACAGGACTCTAGCACTCTCCCGCCCCGGCCCTGCTCCCACGGTGGAGTCTACCTCTTCTCGAATCTGAGCGACTTTATCTTCACCCCGATATGGTTACCCTTTATCACATACACAGCCCCAAAAGACAACAACAAGAACCCGCCAATAGCATTTGAATCAATCTGGCTAACCTGATCCAAAAACACACGCACACCCCACTCACACATGAAAACAAAGTTCACTACAGCCAATCAAAGACAACTGACCACACCCTAGGCCAACCTCTCTCACCACCAAAGGAATACATGTGAATAGTAAAGAGAACTCACACAAGTGACGTTGGCACAAAACACCACACAGACACTAAGTAGAATAGAAGTATTGTCACCTGACTCCACCCCACCATGCCCCCCTCCACCTCTCTCCCCCTTTTCTTCCTACCATAACACTAATGTCTCAACAAATGAAACTGATCTGTAGAAAATGGTACTTTAAAAAAGAAACATTGTGCATACTTTTGTGAAACAAGAAATCTTTAATAAAGCCCTCCTCCCGCACAAAAATCTTCCATTGCTCTCAGTAGCAATGGAAGATGCTGTTCTTTCACCAGTGTTGAAGTATCATAGTGAGTCCTGGTCCTGGAAGACTTGCTCCCTGCCTTGCAAGCTTTTCCCACCTGGGCTGGGAGGGGATGGCACTGACAGAATCCAGTTACAAAAGCTGAGGCTACTACTGAGCAAACTCTTGGGCTGGAGTATTGTTTAGGGGGGATTGTTGGGAGGGAGGCTGTTGCTGTTATTAACTTTTTGAATCTTTATTTTAGATCTTACTATGATTTATGTGGAAATTGTTCAGTTTGGTTGTTTATTTGTTGATGTTTTAGTTATTGTTTATGACTACTTCTGTTACGTTGTAAGATGCCCTGAGCATGGTTTGAACTATGGAAAGGAGGCATACAAATAAAATGGATGGATGGATGCATGTATTCGACCGCCAGACTGTTTTGCTTATGCACTAGGGTTGCCACCCTTGGTTGGACAAAATACAGGACAGGTCAGGGAGGGAAATGACAGGCTGAAATTACTTTACTTGGTGCAGAAATGACTTCTGGTGCAGAAATGGCTTCTCCTGCACTGGACAACTGTGACACCCCCCCCCATTTTGTTTCAGAAAGGCCCAACACCACAGCCTGCCTCTGTCTGATGTAGAATGGAGCTAGCACAGGTGGGGAGCTAAGCTGGACCTCTTGCATCTGACAATATGAGACATGGTCTACACAAATGGAAAATTAAGATGGTAGACTAGCAGCACAGTGCTAAGCATGCTTCTTCAGAAGTAAGTCTCACTGAATTCAGTGGGACGTAGAATCAAAATCATAGAATTGGAAGAGACGCCAAGGGTCATCAAGTCTAACACTACAATGCAAGAATCACAGCTAAAGAATCACTGACAGATGGTTATCCAACCTCTGCTTAAAAACCTCCAAGGAAGGAGAGTCTACCATCTTCTGAGAGAGTCTGGAGAACAGCTCTTGCCATCAAAAAATTTTCCCAAGTAACTTGGTATCAATTGCAACCTCAGGTGGTTGAATTCTAGACAAAACCACTTCAGAACGCAGAAAGCAGGCAGCCATTATTGGAACTCTCAGAAAACAAAGATGCTTTTGCACAAGTGAGCTGTTAATGTATGGCATCTTTTAACTCTATTCCTGTTTGTTTTGCTTTTTTAAAACTTGTAACATCTTTTTGCCTCACTGATGGTGATGGTGATAATGATGTGTGTGTGTGTTTAATGCTGCTTACATTAGACGTCTTAACAATCTGTATAATGATATTGCATTTTATAGTGTATATCCTTATATTGTCAAGTTGGTCTGGAAAGCTGCATAGAAATAAGTAAACAAATATATAAATATTACTATTACCATATAGTAATGACTATATAACATATAACAAGTTCCCTGAAATTAACACAAAGTTAACACACACAGCTAGAACAACAAGGCAAGAAATATCTAACCCAGCACAACAATCATCTCCCTGCTGTGCTATTCCTGTGGAACAGAGCCACATCCACCCCATGCATTTAAAGAACTACATTACCACTTTAAACTGTCATGGCTTCCCACAGAAGAATTTGGGAGCTGTAGTTTGTTAAGGGCACTGATTGTTAGGAAACCCCCTATTTCCTTCCATTGGAACTACAATTCTCAGAGTTCCCTGGGAAGAGGGATTGATGATTAAATCACTTTGGGAATTCTGACTCTGCAGCAGGGGAAAATAAGGGTCTCTTAAGAATGATCATTATCCTTTACAAACTTCAGGTCCCAGAATCCTTTGGAGGATAAGGGTCTCCCAACCACTCCCAACATCCTTGACAAACTACACTTCCCAGAATTCATTGGGGGAGGGGAGCCACGGCTGTTTAAAGTGGTATAGTAGTGCTTTAAAACTATGGTGTGCATGTGGGCCATAGAGAAAGAGCCCCAGTGCTGTTAGAGGTAAATGAGAATGGGGCCTAACAGGTCAAGTAATGTTGGGCACCAGGGTTTTCTAGTTGCAGGACAGAGGCCCAAACTGCATATACCAAGCATTAGTCCTTTTAATACATCAGCAATGGGCAGAGCGAGATTTGCAGGGGGCGGTGTTTAACCCTTCTCCCCTTCCTGCTACTCCCATCCACCACTACCATTTCCAGCAGAATCCCCCACCCTCACCCCCTTTGTGGGAGTTCTGCGAGGGGAAAACTGTACTGTATTTAAATTATAGCCATTGTCTCTAAATGTGCATCTATGCATATAAATTCACGCATGTGTGCATCTCCATCACCTTTGTCCTCCCTTTCAGTGATGTTTTCTCTTCTCTTTTTTGGAGATACATAATTTGCAACTCCGTAAACATTAGGCATTGGGCTTAATATACTCATGGACTGCATTCCTTTATTTCCTTCCCTACTGTAAAGGTAAAGGTAAAGGGACCCTTGACCATTAGGTCCAATCATGACTGACTCTGGGGCTGCGGTGCTCATCTCACTTTACTGGCCGAGGGAACCGGCGTACAGCTTCCAGGTCATGTGGCCAGCATGATTAAGTCACTTCTGGAGAACCAGAGCAGTGCACGGAAACGGCGTTTACCTTCCCGCCAGAGCGGTACCTATTTATCTACTTGCACTTTGACCTGCTTTCGAACTGCTAGGTTGGCAGGAGCAGGGACTGAACAACAGGAGCTCACCCCGTTGTGGGGATTCGAACCGCCGACCTTCTGATCAGCACGTCCTAGGCTCTGTGGTTTAACCCACAGTGCCACCTGCATCCCTTTCCCTACTGTAGGAAGTCCCAATAAGAGTGAATTGTCAGCTGCAGCCTAGCAGCCTAAGCAGATGTTCCTCTTTTGCTCCCTCATCCCTCACATCACAGCGCAAGAGAAAGGCAGGGAGGTGGAGGAAAATGTAAAGAATTTTTCAAGAGGTGATGGGGAAAGAGGGGGCTCTTTAGCTGCTAGTGTTGTGAACCCAATTAAGCATATTTTGAGGGAAAGGGGTATGTAGTATATTAGGTCTTAATTAAGTAGTGTTAATTATAATCTATGTGATGTGCTTACTGCTTATTTGATAATTATGAGAAAGCCAATTTGGCTGGTGGCTTGTGACTAATTAAGTGGAATTAGTAATGATAATTATAGATTTAATTTTTGTTTGCCTTTATTAGTGAAGAGGGTAAACCTACTTAACTAGATGGGGTGGGGCAGGAATGAGGACGTGGAAAAGGGGACAAGGAAATGATCGTATTGACAAGCTAGAGGACAGCCAGATAGAACTGAGACGGAAACAAAATTATGGGTTGTATCCGATTTTAGCCTTACTCAGAATAGATCCGCTGAAATTGATGGGTGTGATTAACTTTTACTTTATGTGACTAATTTATGCCCATTAATTTATTATTGTCATTGATTTTACAATAACAACATTCATAAAACAAATATAACATAGCACGTACATCATTTCAGGTACATTGGGAGGTTTTGACTGTAGGTGGTTTTGAGCAATATAGGCATATGCCTTTTTTCTATTATTCCTTTCAGGTGTGACCAGTTGTGTGCTTGCCAATCCAAGTCTAAGGTTTGTAAGCAATTAATAATTCCGCATGCCTGCCAGATTCTGCACAGAGTGTGTGTGGGTCTATGTTGGGGGTAATGTTTGCCGAATCTATGAGGACTTAAGAGCAGCCTTGTTCAAAGATTTAAATCTCTCAGCTGGTAGATTGATTGGTTACTTGACTAACCATTTATTGGGGGACAGGTTGCCTTGCATTTATGAATAAGTGGCCTGTTTTGCCTTTATAGCAGCAATTTTAAAGAGAAATATTTGTGGGGGTGGTAAGCTATATTCTCCAGTGGAGCAAATTTCTACTTGACAGTATGTCAGGTTTCAATCATTATTTCAATTGTGTAATGCATTATATTTTGTTTTTATGTATCTTCCTTTGTAATGGCTTTGGCTACACAAATAATAACAATAATCCCCTATGAGAGTATATTGGGATGGTGGCTCTCTATCATTGTCTGTTTTATTGACAGAGGCAATAAAATCATACCAGACCAATGCGAACCTGTCAGATTTAGTTTGTCCTTTGACACTCCTAAAGTTATACATTAGTTTCTCAAGCCGTGCAATGTTCCAGATCTTCCTGTGCCAATAATCCCTTCTGAATGTCCATGAATTTCAATAGACCTGTGGTACCCAGGCTCCTGTTGGGTATTCCCCTTTCGCTCAAAGCAGAATATAACTTTTGTACATATTTCAGATTTGTTCATATTAAATTAAAAACATCCCTTTAAAAGCTCATGTTTTGCAAGAGGGGGTGGGCAGGGGACAGTGTCCACAATGGATATGAATATGTCTGCTTGGACAGAAAGAAAAATACTTTTTTTTCCCAATAGCTACTGAAACAAAACTAAGATGCTTTTGAATAAGAAAATTGCCTCTTCAGTTTTGAAGTAGTAGAGTTGTTGTGCACCTGTGTTCCAAAGTTCAGAATTTAACAAGATGGCGGCGAAGGTAGCAGCCTAGTTAACCTCGTCTGCCTTTAGATTAAGTTTTAAGTAGTTTTAAGTAGTTTTTTTAAACCCCTCTGGGCTTTTATCTCTCAATTTTAATGATTTAGTGGCTGCATTATCACCTCAACACTGACTTCGCTTTCCTTATTAGCGTTTTATTGTTTTATTGTTTTATCACCTGATTCGAGCTTCAGCCTTGCTGCCTTGCCGCACCCCCCCGCTGTGCATTTGGTGCTGTGGAGCTGAGTAATCTCCTGAAACGAGTGAATGGGGAACGGAAGAGGCCTGGCCCGACTCCCCTGCCATGAAGGGACCCCCGTCACTGGGAAGGAAAAAACTCAAGGTGGGTGATCGGAAACACCGAAAAAAAGGGGTTGAAGCAAGTCCCCTTCGAGTCCCGTCTGTGTGAGTAAGATCGTCTCCAGCAAAGCAGGCTGATAAAGAGGCTCAGCTTGGAAAATAATTACCATCCTTCACCTTATATCAATTAACCCCCAGCTTCTATCAGCTTTTATCAGTAAAAGGACACTGGGAGCTGATGGAAGAGCTCTCAAACCTTCCTCCCTTCCTCCCTTTTCCAGCTCCACCAAAAGCAGCCTTAACAGCTCACAGATAGCACACCCTTTGAAGCTCCGGAGCAACACGCACAAGTGACCTGCGTGAAGGTGGCTCCTGGACACTGGAACAGAACCTGTGACCCAAGCACCTTATTGCAACCTATACCCCACAACAGAAGAGCCAGTTTTTTCTCTTCTTTGTTCAGCAAGGCAGTACTTATTTCAGTACTTTTATTGCACTAGCGCTTCAGCGTTTTCATTGCTTTTTACCTTCTGGTACCTTTTTACCTTCTGGTACTTATATTTTACCTTTTTACCTTCTGGTACCTTTTTACCTTCTGGTACCTATATTTTACCTTTTTACCTTCTGGTACCTATATTTAAGCAGAGAAACATATTGAGAATCAGTGCTCGCTGATGAGCTAAGCAGGAGAAAGCTGCAGATACACCCCTATTCATCCATCGGCCCTGCAAATTAGGCAGAAACACTTGGGGACAACTGGCTTTCTAATTGAAAGACAACTACCCAACATGGTCCTCACCAGAAAGATATGTAAGGAGTTGGGTATCTTGCCAGATACACCACTCAGCCCCCCAGGACCTGGAAAGAGACAAAGTAAAATTATAAATTATTTCCCTAAGAGGGAGGAGTGCATGAGTGAACAAACTGAACTAATTATTGACGAAGTCACTCCTCCCCCCCTTACTCATCTTGACTTCAAAGAGCTTCAACAAAACTCTGGAAACACAAATTCCCCAAGAAGCTTGGCGCAAGAACTAGTTCTAGCGGAGAAACCTGAGGAAAATATTTCTGTCACCAATAATCAGCGGCCCCTGGCAGAATTAACAACATGCCACCAAGACCAGGCGCCCACTTTTAAGTATACTCAAACTGAACTGAGTGATGGCCATTTTCAGGCCCACCTCCAAGATATAAATATAGACCTTTCCAACATAAAAAATTACTTGACAATAACAAATGGGTTATTGCTGACCCTTGTGGAAAACTTTATTCCCCAACCAAAAGAGACAACAGCAACTGATGCACCCCAAGTGCATAAACCAGATGAACCTGTGAAGATGAGACAAGCAGTAACAACCAAGAAATTTAAAAGAACGTTGGAGATTTTTTATTTTTTTTGCAGAAGGGATGCAGAAATGGCAGCAGAAAAGAACATGATCGAAGGAGGTGATGGACAGGAAAGGAGAGGCAACCTGTGCTATGGGACAACATCTATGAGGAAGAGATGAGGCTCTATAGGACTGGACCTATCATTAAGCAAAATGAGGCATCAGCCATTCCCATTGGCTGGAGGGCAAAGCTGTGTATGTGTATGCCCTGCACCCCCTAAGCTAGGCTACTGTACTCAGGTTTTTGGAAGGTGGCTCTCCTTTTGCCCATGTTTAAGTAAGATTCAACTGCCACTCTGGTCAGCTTCTATCTATGGCTTGAGTGGAGTTCCATCTTGCCTATTGTCTAAGGCTACAAAATGCCATAAGCCAGCCCTGAGATGTTAAGGGGCACTGAAGCCCATCTATACAAACTGAATACCTATTCATTTTGATGGCTGATGCTGCAGACTGATCCCAAGGTTCATAGGCTGTTATTTTGTTGCATGAGGTGCTCGCAGTTTAAAGGGTCGTGCACACTTATAAATCTCCAGCACTCCAAAGGCCACTAAACAATATGATCATCATCCCTTTGACATCTGAAACTTCACAGGCTATTGGCAGTACGCTTCTTCAATATCTGCAAGGACTAGTGGCATTTGCAAAACTGTATCTCAGATGGGCGGGGTAGAAATAATAATTTAAATTATTATTATTTATCCCACATTAAGTACCAGTTTTCCATAAGTGTTGAGCAGGCTGAGAGTCAAACACAAAAAGCTGCCTAATACCTGCTCATGTAGCACCCTACTTGTTGTTAACGCTTAGCTGGAATGAAATATTCAATGCAGCAATAGAGAAATTAAAATAATAATTTATTTCTCAGACAAATAAATGATAGGCACAGTGGTATATGGTTACCAAAGCTCTGCCCCTTCCAGCCCTGATGGCCAGCACTTATATTTCCTCAGCCCAGCCCCCTTGCTCCTCCTTTGGCTGCCTCTGTCCAATCAGCCTGGTTGAAATTCCTATTGGCTGTTTGCTAGAACCAATCATAAAAGATACACCCATTTCCTATTACCTTTTATGGGAGACAAAGAGCTATATTTCCTTCTATCCATAAATGGCAGACAAGTAGCCATATATCTTACATTTGCCCCGACAAGGCACCTTAATTACCAGATCACCTTTTGCCCCTGTTGCCCCTGCATTCCAAAACAAATGGCTAAAACAAATGGCTCGTGGTATTAAATTCTATCTAAACAGAGATCTTGGGTTCACATTCTCACACACCATCAATGAAACAAGAATCTAACATAAGAATCTAACATTTCTTACTTTCTAAATCCTTTGCCTAATTACATTAAGCCAACAAATCTCATACATAACACAGATAGCTTTTTAGAAAAAAAGGCCTTTGCAAAGTAAAAAAGGAACTCAGTAAAAAACAGCTTCAAAAGAAGCCTCTTCAGTTTACACCCCCCTTTTCCCAGCCAGCTGCTTTTCCCATTAGCTCTTCCCAAAATTTATTGCCCTTTAACTCTCTCAGTATACCTTAAACCTTAGGGAAAATATGGCTAGAGTCTAATGAGAGGGACATGGTATTATTTTCTGTTAAACAAGAAATCTTACTATTTACCAACTCTTAATTAGTGTTTTTGCAGCTTGATTGTGAATATGTAGGGTCAGTGTAACCTTTGCACCCAGCCTGTAATTCCCTTTTACAACTTTGAGAAACTTGTCTCCTGCTACTGCTATAAATCAGGGGGGCCCTTGTTCAGGAGAGAAGGAAGATAAACAACTGCCAAAGTACTTAGCCAGCTGGTTTCTGCCTGGCATGAAACATACAAACATTTGCAAATATATCTTTAAGCTAATTTTAAAATACAGGCCTTGATCAGATGCCTCACTCAGACTATATGACCATCTAGCTGCTGGTTTAAAAGTGTTTTGATGTTATTTTAATTATTGGTTTTAACTAATTTCTTTTTATTATTTTGTATTTTATAATGTTGTTCTTAAATGCTGTAAGCTGCCTTGAACCCCAGCTTGGGAGAAAGGCAAGGTATAAATATATGGAAAGGAAGGAAGGAAGGATAATCAGTTCTGTCTACCCCAAGGATCTCAGGCAGATGTCATGATACTTTTGACTAGAGATTTTGAGGATTGAGCATGGGACCTTCTGCATGCAAAACATGGGCTTGAGCAGCCCTCCCCCACATAGAACTACACTCCTTATGTGCAAAATAAATATTAAAAATGCACCGCACTAGAAAAATGAGAGAGCTCCCTTCTCTCTCCATATTACACAGCACTTTTCACACATAATCAAGCCATAATCTTAATTGCTTTCAGAGTTAAATAATACATGGCACTATATGGTCTAAATTACAGACAACACTGCGGGTTGGAAAAAGCATGCCGTGAGCACATTAAATCACCCAGTTCCATAGTTCCCTTTATAGCACAACAAAATGTCCATGATCTTACTATAAAAGACTTATGGCCAATGCAACCAAGGGTGCTATCCATTAACAATAACAAGAAAAATACAAGGACTGTGTGCAGAGCAATGAGGGCCTTGTTTAGATCTGTGTGATTTTTGCAACAACTGCATATGCATGTTGTAAGAGGGTGGTCTGACATCAGAAGACGATGTAACTTCTTCTCAATCCTCACTATTACCCTGTAGCCAGAATGAATATATATATCCACCAGCTATCTGCTTAGTACTGAATCTCTTTTTGATTTCAGTCTCTCTTAGGATGCACAACCAATTTGCAGTTCCCAGAGGTCCTGCTGCTATCTGTTTAAAATCAATAGCAAGCTTAGCAGCTGTTCTAACATAAGTGCTTTACATTCCTTGCAGACACCTCGCAGCACCCAACCCCATCATGCACTTCCCTATATAGTCCAAAGGAAACAATAGAATAAAACTCTGGTGCATACAGGCTGATTTTGTAACATTTTGGATGGAACTAAATAGAACAAAACTCAGCTATAAGAGAGAAGAGTAATACAATAACATCAACAGGAAAGTAGAACAGTTAATGGAGTTTACCTTGCAAAAATCCAGGTTAGGTCTTGACACCGTGGGCGGATTTCATCTTAGTGTGTTGTTGGAGCAGGGATGGGAAGCTGTGGCCATTCCATTGACTCCAGCCAGAACAGCCAATGGCCAGAGACAGGGATGAGGGATAAATTTGATTCAATTCATGCACCTACCAGATTTGCCCTTTACTGAATAATATGCAGTGCTTTTTTCTATATATATATAAATGCTTAGGGGTACCCTCATTTCCCTACGCATATTGAAATACTGCCCCTCAATGAGGCCAAACTTAAGACTCACAAAATCTTTAGGGGTATGCATCCCCCCCCCCCGTGTTCCCCTAGGAAATAAGGCAAACAGATATAATGCAAACCAAAAGACAACCGCCATTCAGAATTCACATTTCTTCAAATTTTGCAATGCAGTTGTCCAGCCAGGTAATTGTACAAAAGGGCATATACTAGGGTAAAATGTGCAGACAAATGCATGTCTTAGTGAAAATAACATGCAAAAAATGCATTTTATTATGGAAAATAAAAATGCATTATTTCAGGGGGGGAATCACCTTGCAAAAATGTGCATGTTAGGCACAACTGAATATAGAAATGGGTATATTAGGAGAAATTTGCAGTACGATACTCATGAATTTTCATGAGGACTTAAAAAAGCAATTTCCTCAATGATGTGGAAATGTGGAGAACCGAAGACGGGGGGAAATGAGTAACTGAGAGAAACCAAAACTGACAGACCTGTCCACCCCTAGTCAGGGTTAATAAGTGCTATATTCTAACAACAGCTGGAAGGCTGCAGATTCCCTATTCCTGTGTAAGAGGTGCAGCCAGATATTGCCTTTTACAGCATCTTCACAATATGGGCTATTTTCTTCCTAAAATAGCTGGAAAACAGTCCCTTTTCAATGTGGGACAACATTATTTCCAGTTTCCAAGTCATTGTTTAGAAAAGAGGAGTATTTTTAAAGAGATGCAAATGAAGATGGTTTGTTTTCTTTTTCTGAAACATTCTCAAGAATCCCCCCACCCCGGAAATTCAGTGTGAACTCGAAATTGTAGGTACAGTGACTTCTCTTCTTTCTCCACAACTCTACTGGTGGTGCCATTTTCACTTGTAGTCCTAAAGCATGTTTTGGCTGAATTATTTAGGAGGACAGATGAACAGGACTAAGGCACATTTGCTGAATCATACACTCGCAACACTGAATTTGGTGCAAAAATGCTGCAGTGCGATTGCCGATAGGAGTGAGACCCTGTCAGCATTTTTCACCCGTGTTGAAAGATAGGCACTGACTCCCCATTTGTTACAAGGGAACATTCAAGATGTTAGTGCTAGTATGTAAAACTCTCAACAGGCTGGGACCAGTTAACTTGAAGGGTAATCTTAATTTATATATGCCCACAACCACTTTTCTCTGAGTTTATAAGTGCCACCCAAGGTTCATTCCACACTTGTGGAGAGTCAATATTTGAATATGCCAGCAGCTACTCTCTGGACTTGCTGCTTAATATTAGACCAGAACTTTGGTTGTATTATTTTCAATGCTTGCTAAAAACATCTGTTTCTGGATCCCTACCAAGGCATCTAATTTTATTATGCATATTGTTTTTAAAACGGTTGCTTTTTAATCTAAGTTTATTATGTCTACTTGTTTTTAAAGTCTGTTCGTTTTCTTGGTTTTTATAGGCATTTTCTTCTGATTTCTTATTATATTTTAGATAAGCTGCTTAGAGGTGATATTTTCTCTGTGTGTTAAGTATTCAAATCTTCTTAAATGAAAATAAACATCATTCTCCTCCGCAGCCTCTGCATATAATTCATTCATTTCCTGCCCCAGAGCACTCTGGGGATTAAAGGCACTCATGGGTCATCTGATTCTGATCAGGAGTCAGTTTTATAAAGAGAAATGAAGCTAGGCAAGGTAAGGCCTGGTGTCAGGCTTTCTCCTGCTTGTAAGGAAAAGGTTTAGCTAACTGGGACCCTGCCCCTCCCAATGCATGCAAACCTGGTCACCCTACTTCAGCAAACTTGTTTCCAAAGGAACAACAGATACAGTATGATACATACTGTGTAAAAGCAGGCTTCCTAGGGTGCTTGATCTCAGGCATGTTGGACACACTGGATGTGTAAACACATTTAACCACTTCACTGTAAGATCCCATTCTACCATTGTAAGCTCATCTAATAAAAGTCATCAATGGACAGATTGACACAGGACAGCGAGAGCCATTTCCACATTTTTAAAGATACCTCAATGTGTATTTTCTGGTACCTTGTTTCATGCATTTCTGTTTGGAGGAAGGGGGTGGCTATTTTGGGAACTGCATCAGGGCTCCCAACCACCCTAATCTAGCTTTAGGATTCTGCCCTTCACCCACGTGCTTTCTCATTAGCATCCTGCCTTTCCATCAAGAGAGAAGCTTCTTGCTTCGGAGCTGTGGAGTAGTAGGTTAGAGTTGGCAAGTGGGCCAAGGGCATGCAACGAGCCTTGTGGATAAGCAGAGCAAAGTTTTTGAATGCAGGCCTCCGAGATCGAAAGGCAGTTCCCTTGTTGACTATATCATACAAGCAATGTTTGAATTTATTTCCTTCCTAGAATTGAGCACAGGGCTGGGGGCCAAATGTGGCCCTGAAACCTCTACCTGGTCCCCATCACTCTCCCCAGGCCACACCCCTCACTAGTCTTGCTTCACACCCTCCTTGAGTGTTTTTGCCTGGCAGTAATGTCTCCTTGAGCTCCCACAATGGCTCTTGCTTCGCTGGATAGAGAGGGGTTTGTCAGCATGTGAAGAAATCAGTATGGTGTACAGAAGGTAAACATTCATCGCTCAGCCTCATTTTGCTCCACCCAGCACTTGCACGTGGCCCTCAGAAAGTTGACCAGAAGTCAATTGTGGCCCTTGAGCTGAAAAAGTCTCCCCTTCTCTGATCTAGGGCCTAGATAAAATAAAAGGCATTTTTAGAATAGCCAATAGTTTTGGTAATATGTTTTCTCAAAGGAAACTGCATATCTTCACAAACAATATTGAACTATGCGTGCAAGAAATAAATACAGTGATACCTCGGGTTACAAACACCTCAGGTTGCAAACATTTCGGGTTACAGACTCCGCTAACCCAGAAGTAGTACCTCAAGTTAAGAACTTTGCCCAGGATGAGCACAGAAATCGTGTGGCGGCAGCAAGAGGCCTCATTAGCTAAAGTGGTACCTCAGGTTAAGAACAGTTTCAGGTTAAGAATGGACCTCCGAAACGAATTAAGTTCATAACCAGAGGTACTACTGTACTCCAGAAATGAAATGCTTTTTAAAAACTAGGAAAGTGTGTGCTGAAATCACCTGCCGGACAAGAGCCTGGTGGTAGTGGGGAGGCATAGTCTATCATTTAGTTCCTTTGTTCAGTAAAAAAGCATATTGAGTGAGATAATCTATTCCACCCAGCCAACAAAAAAGACCCCCCAAAGACAACTAGCTGATTGCCTGAAACATTTTTTTCCCTGGCAGAAAAAGTGACACTTCCTATTGGCGTTAGCACCAGGAGTACTCCACTCAGTTATTAATGGAACATCTCTAGAGACTTCAGGGTCACTGGTGTGAGGAAGCGGGGGAGTAGGAGAGCCTACAAGGGAGTCAGAGCTCACTAAGTGCTAAGGATATGAAGAGAGCACAAGGCAGGGAGAGAAGGAATAGCAAGCACAGCAAATGTGTGCATCCTCCTACGCTTACGTTATAAATTTTGACAGTCTCATGGAGACACATTGTTTGGCTGTCATTAGCCCTTAGAATACCTATACTCTGAAGCATGAACTTAGCAACACACCTCGGTTGGGCCACATGTTCCCATACAGCCATACAAGCCAGTTCTCTGCTCATGTGCTAAAGTGTTGAGGTCATGCACATTTAAAGTGTTGTTTATTGCCTCTCATTGATGCTGAAATAAAGAGGAAATCACCACTTTTCTCTACATTCATAGAAGGGAGCAGGATTCTTGCAGGAACTGTAGAATTGTAAGGGACCCCAAGGCTCATCCAGTCCAAGCCCGTGCAATGCAGGAATCAAAACCTTCCATAGACAAACTCCAGCTTTCAGTTATGGGAAGAGGACAAGTATGGCACTCAGATGGCTGGAAGCATGAACTCTGCAGCTTCGCTGTTTGGTATTGCAAGGCAATTCTCATCATGGTAAGTCTTCTCTTAGCTCTATTAACCTGAACTATTGTGATCAATTTATCAATGCACGTCAGTTTTTCCAGTACATCATGGTAACCGTAAGCAGAAACAAGAACAGGACAGATCGCTGGTCCCTTAAGAAGCTTACTATATAGATTTCAGCAAGGGAAGATAATGAAGAGGGGAAGGGCAAGGATAATCAACAAGTGACCAGCAGGTAACAAATCTGGCATATTTGCAAATGTACTAAATTTGTTAGTTGTTTCTCAGTTACAAATAGTAATGGTAAAAAAACAAACCTGTTACTATTTGGTATTATCAGTGCTTTTTTCTAAATAATAAATAATAATAATAATAATAATAATAATAATAATAATAATAATAATAATGTTTAGGGGTACTCCCATTTTCCTACTCATATTGAAATACTGCCCCTCAATGAGGCCAAACTTAGATTCACAAAATGTTTAGGGGTATGCGCCCCCACCCCCAAAAAACCACTGGGTATTATTGCTGCTGCTGCAGTACTGCCACCAGTACCACTACCACCACAACAACATTGGGTGCCTATTCAGAGCAGCTCTAGGCTGACTTAGCATTGCTCAGTGTTCAAAATCTGCTAAAGTATCATATGCTTCACACTGGTTTTGTAGGTCCCATGATCTTTCAGTTGTGTGCAAATTAAGAGAGCAACACTTTGGGTGACCAGTTGCATGAAAAAAAGGATGAAAGTAGCTCAGAAAGTGCCTCTTGAAACTCTGGTTCTGTGATCTGTTTGACCCATGGTGTGATCTGAAAGCATGTGATGCCACCATCTTGCTGAAATTAAACAGGTCCGGATCAGACTGCTACCTGAATGAGTGACTCCCTGGGAACCACATGTACATGGCCTTCAGTTCCATGATGGAAGAAGGGTGGGTTGTAAGTGTAAGAAATACAATTAAATGAAGGTTTTTTAAAAAACAAAACAAAACAAAACAAAACCCAGAAAGCTTTGGCTTTTGCATGTAGCAGTTCTATATTTTAATGGGATCAATTCACTATGTATTTTAAATATGAATATTAGTATTTTAACACCTGTTTAATGGGTTTTTAGAAACCGTAGAATCTGTTTTGAGACTAAAGATTTCATTTTGTACTTGTTATGGTTTGAAAGAATTCTATAAAGATTGTCTATTGCGTGATCATCGTGTTGCCTAGACATTGCTGACGTTCTCTTTGCAGCACAGGGGTTTGTTTGGTTACTTAGAATCTGTTTTGGCATTAAACCTCACAGAAATTTTACACACACAATGCTGAACTATTAGAACTTCAGCCTGAAACATATTTGTAGCTGTGAAATACCGCCAGGATTCAGGCTGGCCCCACCCACCCAAGCTGGCTATTTGACCATCCTTGCCTTAAGCTCCATTAACAGGTTCCTGTTTGGGCTGGGACCTTGACACAGCACCTTTGCTAGGACTCCTAGCCTTGATTCCTGGCTCACCCCTGATAGCTGCTTAATACCTACACTGTGATATCTTGGTCTGTTTCAGAGGATCACAAAAGTATTGTACCCAAACCAGAAATATACAGTAACAAGCATTGGTGGTTGTTGTGGGGTTTTTTAACCTTTTGAAAATATAGCCTGGACCATTAAAATCTCAGATGATATCTTTGTTGTGTTTGTGGTAGAGGATCCATTTAAATAACATATCAGCCATGCATGACTCTTGTACAATAACTTGCAAGATTCATTCTTCTTTTTCATATGACATCCACTACTTGTTATGTTGTTTATGTTGTTGTAGTGCATGGAACACTTCTCAATAAATTACAATTTAAAAAATAAAATTTGCCAGGTAAGAAACCCACACCATACACAGGCACCAAAATTTCAAACTGCCTCAGTAGAAACTTGGAAGACACATAAATTTTCTGTGTCTGCGTACCCATGGTGAATATGCCAAGGAAGATATGCAAATCATATCTATTTGAATCGCTTAGTTAAGTAAGCTACAAGAAATTATTCCCATGAAAAAAGAAGTGTGCATCTTTAAGAGAACAGTCTAAGCCTTTGAACAGGCTGAGCTGATGCCTGCCTTACTGTCTTGGAAGGAGAAGGCTATCAGCTCAAAACAGCCGAGACCTTTAGCTCAAATCCATTAATCCTCTTTATTAAACCCGGGTCACCTCTGAGTCCTGGCAAATTAACCAGCATCTCTCCACTGCAAGTACATCAAGAAGAAACACCCTGTACAGTGCCTGTAATTTTCATGGACCAGGGCTCTAGGGTCAGAGGGCTTCCTAGACTCTATTCTCTGCCTTTGTCAATTTAAAAGGGAACATCAGCTTCCACTTGTATAAATTACGAGAGAGGCTGTGCAGGGACCTGGAGCTGTTGCAGCATCTCAGAACCATGCAGGAGGGCATGGCGCTTGGCAGACTGTGGCAGCTTGTTACAGCTTTGGCAGATGCCGGAGTTTGTGGCCGAAGTTCAGGAGGCCAAGAGGTCGGGGAATGAGGAGCAGCAACTTGCGCTTGGGCAGGCCATTTGTCGGTCTGTCCCCTGCACAGATTTGGAGGCATCAGCAGGAAGCATATATCCATTTCCTTCCACAGCCCCTTCCACAGAGGCTGCCAGCTGTTTGGTTATTCAGCAACAGCACTTAAGCCACACTACTGAGGGCTCATTGCCAGGAGCATCACAGGTGTTACTAATGAGTTGCAAATACATTGCAGCCTTCCCTGATTGAGAGGAAGGGGAGGAGAGGAGACTTGCTGGCCAGGACTCAGCACTAGCGATCAGCAACTGCATTTGATCAGCTCTGTCCTCAACCAGCAAGTCATAACAAAGGTTGATATGCAAAACCACACATCAATCATGACCAGCATTTTGCTGGCCTCCAACCCCAGTGGGAGATTATTTATTTGGGGGGGGGGCTCCATTGAAATAAACTCTAGTGGCACAGGAGCCATTCCCTGTGATGTAAACCCATGCCATTTGGTATGTGTGTGAGCTCCACTTAACTCCTCTTCACCCACATCTATCATCTACTAGCAGCCATTTCTCTTGGTCACAGGACAGAGATGGACAGACAGACAGGAAGGAATCATGCTGGCAGAGCTGCATCTGCTTTGCATACAGAAGATCCCAGGTATCTTCTCATCTCCCTCAGTTGTTTGCGGTCAGTTGTAATAACAAGCTTATAATAAGAAATTTGTAAAGTTAAGTTGGCCAGTTTTGAATTTGCTTGTGCATGTTTTTCTCTTCTCACCCCAGTGTGGTTAAGAGCGGTAGTCTTGTAATCTGGGGAACTGGGTTCGAGTCTCCGCTCCTCCACATGCAGCTGCTGGGTGACCTTGGGCTAGTCACACTTCTTTGAAGTCTCTCAGCCCCACTTACCTCACAGAGTGTTTGTTGTGGGGGAGGAAGGGAAAGGAGAATGTTAGCCGCTTTGAGACTCCTGAAGGGGAGTGAAAGGCGGGATATCAAATCCAAACTCTTCTTCTTCTTCTCTTTCCTTTTGTGCTACATTTTTTAAATTGTAAGTCTGCAGGCAGGGACTTTCATTTTTTCATTGGAAAATGCAACACAAATGCTTACAGCAGATAAAAAAAGCAAACACTGTAACCATGTGATGGCAGCTGCATTTGATTCTAATTCCATAGGTATAGCACTTCTGTTTTCCCCCTGACCATCAGGTTTGGTTGAAGAGAGCAAGGCAATGTGAAGGAGGGCAATTTTTGGTTCTGGCAAGGTAAGGAAAACAAGGTTAGGACAATGAGAGTAAGGTGAGGTGAAGTAGGGCAAGGTCTAGAATGAGGCAAAGCAAACATTTCATGATTCAACTGCACCCTGCACAGCTCCATTCAGGGCTTAGGCTGGATACTTCATAAGAGCATAACTCAAAAGTTGTTTCAGCACCAGCCAATGTCAGACAGGGCCTTAGATAGGAATGCATGACTACGAGACTAGTTATGTATCTCTGCCTTCTCTTGGAAGAGCCTACTCATATCATCTTACTTTGACAGTTGTTGGTTGAGATGGAGCAAGAGAAATTGTGGTTCCACTAGGGCTTTTGGGATGGCATCCTCAGAGGAGAACAACATTACCTCCTTGGACCAAATAGATACTGGCGCAATAGACTTTTCTTGTGCAAATGCACTAGTAGCAGCATCAGGAGCTGGCTCTTATGGCAATTATCTCTCTCCCACTCTGCATCCCTAGCCCCATCCCCCCAAATGGGAAATGTCCAGCTATGAAATAAATCATAAAATGTATATGCTAAGATACATTTTGGGATTGACTTTTGCATACTACAGGCCCATTTTTTAATAATGAATCCATTTACAGCACCAGCAAAAAATGGTAGCTACAAGGCTTTTTTCCACAGAAGGTATCCAGGAGTCTTCTGCCTACTGAGGAGATAGAAGGAGGCCAGAATGCCATTCTGAAGCCACCCATGGCAACTGATCTTTTTGGTTCCTTGCTTGTGGTGCATATAGCTTTTATTTGACTGCATGCTGTAACCTTGAAATTTTGGCTTCTTTCATATAGGGTACTTTTGGTAAAATCAGTTTGAGGTACCGGGAAAGAAAATTAAGAATGCCCAGCGATCCAATCTCTAAGAATTCTGATGCAAACCAAACTGATCTGCACTTCTTGGACTAATGTGCAGATCAGAACTTAATTCTCCACCATATTTTGCAATTCCCAAATGTTTACAATTTGCAGTTCTCAAATATTCCAATGCACTTATTGGATGAAATAATACCAAAATACGTTTGAAAATGGATTGTCTGTCAGAAAATGTTTTTAAAAGATGCGGTTTTAAATGTCCTTTTTCGGTGCTGATTTTCTGTTTTTGTTTTTTAAAACACACACACACAAATTAACATGGGGAAAGGATGGAACAGATTTATGGGTGGACACAAGTGGAAATAGACAAATTCATCCATCCCTAAGGAAGACTTTAAAGCTTCCTTTTCAACCCTGCAATAAATACATAGCAATATCCCAGTGCCTGGCATTTGCTTAAGTGCTGAATACGGACCCCGATGCTGATCTCCCTTACGCCAAGATAAACCTGGAGTCAATTTGACTCCAGGTCTGTATAGCTATCCCAGAGTAAGAACAAAGTGGATAAGGAAGTCTAAGCCCCTTCTCTCTCCTCTCGCTTTCTGCAAAATTGACATAGGCTTAACTGAGAAGAATTTGAATTGAGGCATTTTAAATCCACATGCCAACACTTTGGCTTTTGCAGCAGAGTCCAAAGGATTTCATTTTACCACATGGACTACGGCTGAGGTGGCCTCATCATCCGACTCGTTAAATCTCCCCTGTTTGTGTCAGCTTGTCTCACAGCTTCACTCTTATTAAAAGTATCATTTCCTCATGCTGTCTGAGCACCACAAGGTCACACCAGCGACAGCTGCTCTAGGCCCAGCCAAGACACCATGGTCTCCATCTCCCACCCCGCTGACCAGATAAAAGGACCAGCCACTGGGCTTCATTTCCTCATTTCCAATTGAA